>NC_089662.1:0-1369055 GCF_037042795.1 Molothrus aeneus
CCAAACCGCTTCAAAATGTCCAGCGGCTGCTCTCAAAGAAAAAGTCCTACAACAAAAAGGCAGTGCTGGCCATAACGCTCCCTTTGCAGTCTGTCAACCAAACGAAACATACTAGCGATTCTCACGGACTTTCTCAATGATATATATACGTGCATCAGCACATTCTCTCAAAGTGACAGAGACTATCGCTACAGCCAAGCGTTTTCAGCTGCACTTCTGACTGACAGATGTGCCAGGACAGAAGGCATTTGCCAACCTACCCTCTTTCCTGTGCAACCTGACATTGGCAGCGCAAATATTTTCACATTCTTTCATTGTGGCCATGTCCAAAGCAGCTAAAGATCACACAGGTGGAAGTGTCAAGACAGAAGATGTTCTCAAAGTAACTCCTTTTTTTTCTAAACAGCTTTTAAACTGCACACAATGCTTTGTATCTTCTTTCCCACATAGACCTGCCCTCACTTTTTCACACTCACATCTTTGTTGCAAACATCCAGCAGCTGTTTGCGTAGAAAAAGGCTCTAGAAATAAAAGCGAGACTTGGGCTGCACCTTCTGCCTGCCCTGTGTAAGCCACATCAAACTCACCAGTGCGCTCTGTCCTTCCCTTTTCCGCTGCAACTACCATTGTGTTCTCTGGATCTCGGAACCTAAAGGTAGGCACATTTGTTTCCACAGAAGGGCCATAGGTAGCAGCACAAATAGCTCTCACTGAACTTTAATCTTTACCACTGCCACCATGAGTTTGGTTGGTAGGCCAGTAGGAGTCATGCTCCTTTTACAGCTGGTATGCGGCAGCCACCAGCCCAGTGCTCTTCGACTCTTGTAACCAATCCTGCTTTTACTCTCCCGGAGGGGATTAGGCATCTGTTTCTCACACAGATCATTGTGGCAGCAGCCAACGGCTCTAGTGCACTGCTTCTGCCAAAAGACACTGGGACCAGGCACTTACCTTCTCAGCACTACGTAGCCCCGTATTCTGCATCTCTTGTCATCCAGATCATACCACAAAGCATTTCACAGAGAAAAAATGTGCCAGGACAAGAAGCTTGGCTGAAGTGTACCCCTGAAACTGGTGGAAGTTTGTATTTGCACCACATTCAAGGGGTCACCTATCCTTCTTTTCCTTCCCATTTGTCCAGCTCCAATCTTTCATTTCCTTCTCCTTCTAGGACTCTTATTGCCTTGTCTCCCTCTCTTTTGTGTTGCCTGGCAAAGCCACCACTTGTCTGGCCTTGTCCTTGAACCCCTTCCTTGCCTTGCATTACCTTGCTCACCAGTCCCCCACCTGGAATTCACCACCTCTCTTTTTGTGGAATCTCTTCCACATGCATTGCCCTGCCTGCTTCTCCTAGGATTCTCCAGGCTTCCACTGGCTTTTTTTTCTCAAGGCCCCAGCGTTTCAGGAGCTTGTGAGAGGAAGCCTGGAGGAGGCCACGTGCAAGCACACCTATCTGTCCTGACAGCTTTCTTCTGACATCTATGCTTAAGACATATTGGAAAAGCTTTTTAGCTAAGTGTTAGGCGACATGAGAGGCAGAAGACCAAGATACGGAGCTCTCCGAAGCAGAGCGCCGGTCCCGGGCGTCTTTGCCTACAAGTCGCTATCCGGCGCTCACCGCGACTGGCACAATGCTCTGTGCACAAAGAAGCCGCTTCTTGGCCTCCGGAAGAAGGAGAGAGCAGCATCTTGCGAAAAGGCGCAGAACCAACCGGCACAACAACAGCATAGTGTGAGCAGCTTTCAAATTTAGAGAAAACTGTACCTTACTGTCCTAGGGTGACGTTATCATGCTTGTATCCCCATTCAGGTGTTCTGTTAATGTTGGCTATTGTGTTCTGTACCTTTAAGACTGGCTCTGACTAGAGAAAGTTTCTTTGGTTTTCTTATCAGCCTGGCGGGACACAGAGGCTGCAGCTTTTTCCGTTTTCTGCTCTTGCTTTTCGCTTTGCTCTCTCTCGCTCTTGCTTGCTTCGCTTCTGCTTGCTTTTGCTCATTAGCTAGTTTAGCTAAACTGTCCACATTTCTTCCTGGACTGTTCCTCCTTTCCTTTTCCTGACCATTTCCAACCTGCTCCGGACTGGAACCTGGGAAACACCGAGAGTTTGCACCTTGCGGCCTGCAACAGCTGCCCCAGCACTGGAGGGACTGAGAACAGAGTGACCACCCCACCCCCGCCGCCAAGAGAGACTTTCTGAATTTGTCATCTCTTTTCAGAGCGGTGTCATCCGGTTTTGTTCATTTTGTGTGCTGGGGTGTGCTGTGCCTATTACATAAACAGGTTCTTTCCACTTCTCTCCGAGGAATCCTTCCCGAACCAGTTGAGGGGGAGGGGCCGGGTGGGTTTGCTTACTGGAGGGGCCCTAATTTGAGAAATTCTCCTCCAAATTTGCCCTAAACCAGGAGAAAATCTTGCCGCCCAAGGTGGGGCGAGAGCGAGAGAGAGTGGAAAAACCCTGTTTTGAGTGCATTTGTGTTGCCTTTACTCTCTGTTTGTTTAAAGCTGTTCATCGCCATGCTTTTTGAATTCATAATGAGTGTTGGGGTGAAGGCTTGCATGTGTTTCTGGTCCCTAGGCTTTTTTGAGATCTTACTACCTCTGTGGTCCCTAGGTTGATTTTCTTATCCTGAAATAGTTCTAGTATTGTCCCTAAGACGGAGTTTTTACAGCAGAGGGGCAGTGACCAGAACAGCTATCCTGCTGGGCTTGATGGCAATGATTTTTAAGAGGTTTATGAACATGCTGGGGTCCACTCCAGGTATGAATGGTTCCTGGCTATGGCTATGCACCCAGTTTGTTAGAGGAGGAGCAGCAGGGAATGAGGCTTTTCAGCCTTTGCTTTCCTTCTTGTCCTATGAATCGGTTGCATCAGTAGTGAATGATGTTCAGTTTCCCCTGAATGTTAAAGAAAGCACCATCTTTCTGGTATTCAGTCTGGTAACCTTCCTCTATACAGTCTGCTGCTTCTCCAGAATGAATTGGGCTGAGATTTCTAGACGGGCTGATGAGACCCCTGACTCAGGAGTAGAGCCAGGCGTGGAAGATCCTGAGGGGTGTGGGAAATGGGAGGAAATGGGCCAAATCTTGAAGGAATTCTCTGACCCTATAGTCTGGCATTTTCCCCATGAACAAATTCAGAAGCCAGCTGGGGTGGGGAAATATCTGAAAGAGAAGTACCAGGATGAGCCTAAGGAGAGAAAGGGCATTGCAGTGAGCTGGGCCCTGGCATATGCTTATTGCACTCTGTTGGAGACTGTAGGACAGCAGACAGAGGCAGGGGGGCAGGGAGATAAATCAGCAGCTATCCCAGTCACTCAGGCTGCAGCCAACAGCCCAGGCTCGAAGCCAGCAGCCAAACCAGATAGCGAGCCTACGCCAGCAGCTAAACCAATGGCTGTTGCTACCAGTACTAGAAGTGGGAAATGCACGGACAAAACCAATCGACCAGTGGATGATGATGATGATGATGCAGGAGAAGGAACCTCAATGCCTCCTGACATAAAATCAGGAGTCAAAGCAGCAGGTGCAAGATCAGATGCAAATACTTCCATAAGCCTGAAGGACCTTCATGGCTTACGGAAGGATTACACCCGATGACCTGATGAATCCATAATTCATTGGTTAGTCCGTCTCTGGGATGCTGCAGGCGAGGCTACAATTCTGGATGGCACTGAAGCGAGGCATTTGGGATCCCTGTCACATGATCCTGTCATCGACCAAGGAATGATGAGGGGGCAAACCCTCACAGCCTCTGGGCACGGGTCTTGGAAAGTGTTGCACACAAAGATACCTGTGTGCAGATGACCTTTCTATGCAACAAACACAGTGGAAGACCACAGAGCAAGGGATCCAACGCCTGAGAGAAATGGCAGTGGCAGAGATGATCTTCTCAGATGATGTGACAACTAGGAACCCAGACTTGGTGCCATGCACGTCTGTGATGTGGCGAAAACTTGTGCGACTTGGGCCACAGGAATATGCTTCTGCCCTAGCCATAATGAAGAGGGATGAGAGGGATGGGACTGTGCCGGACAGGGCAAGGAAGCTCCAAGCATATGCAGATGCTGTGCATGGCCCAACACATGCCAGAATTGCAACAGTAGAAACATGTCTGCAGAACTTAGAGGATAAGCTAGAGGAGAATCATAAGAAGCTCAGAGAGGAGATTAAAGAAGACCTTCTCCAAATCTCTGCAGTACAGAGCAGAGGTTCTGGTATCCAAGGCAGACGTTTCCCAGATGGCCAGAGAAGGTACACCCCACGAACAGAGCTGTGGTTCTACCTGCGTGACTGTGGAGAAAACATGAGGAGGTGGGATGGAAAACCTACTGCTGTTCTGGCACGACGAGTGCGTGAATTGAAGGAAGCCACCAGAAAGAAAGCAGCTCCAGTTGCCCCTAGCCGAACTGCCAGGTATGATGCTGATGATGCCACGTCTGATCCCCTTGAAGGAACATCCAAGACATATGCCCAGGGAAAGAAGGATAAGCAGGCTTAGAGGGGCCCTGCCTCTAGCCAGGTAGAGGCTAGGAAAAATGCTGTTTTCTGGTCTGTGTGGATTTGTTGGCCTGGCACATGGGAGCCACAAGAGTATAAAGCTTTGGTTGATACTGGTGCTCGATGTACATTAATTCCGTCGAGACATGTGGGGACAGAGTCTGTTTCTGTTGCTGGTGTGCCAGGGGGATCCCAGGATTTCACTTTGGTGGAGGCTGATGTGAGCCTGACTGGCAATGAGTGGAAGAAACATCCTATTGTGACTGGCCCAGAGGCCCCATGTATTTTGGGCATAGACTACCTTCGAAGTGGGTATTTCAAAGACCCAAAAGGACTCAAGTGGGCATTTGGGATAGCTGCTGTAGAGACAGAGGGCATGCAGCAATTGAACACCTTGCCTGGGCTGTCTGAGAATCCATCTGCAGTAGGACGCCTGATGGGAGAAGAGCAACGGGTGCCAATTGCCACTTCCACAGTGCATCGACGACAGTATCGAACCACTCGAGATGCTGTGATCCCCATCCATAAGATGATCCAAGAGCTGGAGAGCCAAGGGGTGGTCAGCAAGACCCACTCACCCTTCAACAGCCCCATTTGGCCTGTGCGAAAATCTGAAGGAGAATGGAGATTGACTGTGGACTACCGCGCATTGAATGAGGTGACTCCACTGCTGAGTGCTGCTGTGCCAGACATATTAGAACTCCAGTAGGAGCTTGAGTCCAAGGCAGCGAGGTGGTACGCCACTATAGACATTGCCAATGCATTTTTCTCCATTCCTCCAGCAGCAGAATGCAGGCCTCAGTTTGCTTTCCCATGGAGGGGAGTGCAGTATACCTGGAACCGACTGCCCCAGGGACAGAAGCACAGTCCTACCATCTGCCATGGACTGATCCAGACTGCACTAGAAAGGGGTGAGGCTCCAGAACATCTGCAATATATTGATGACATCATTGTGTGGGGGAACACAGCTGCGGAAGTGTTGGAGAAAGGAAAGGGAATCATCCAAATCCTCCTGGGAGCTGGTTTGGCCATTAAAAAGAGCAAAGCAAAGGGACCAGCTGGTGAGATTCAGTTCCTGGCAGTGAAGTGGCAAGATGGACGGCGTCAGATTCCTACAGACGTCATCAACAAGATCACAGCAATGTCTCCACCCACCAATGAGAAAGAGACACAAGCTTTCCTAGGTGCCATAGGCTTTTGGAGGATGCACATTCCTGAGTACAGTCAGATCGTGAGCCCTCTTTACCTGGTCACCCGCAAGAAGAACACTTTCCACTGGGGCCCTGAGCAGCAACAAGCCTTCGTCCAGTCAAGCAGGAGATCGCTCATGCAGTAGCTCTTGGCCCGGTCAGGACGGGACCAGATGTGAAGAACATGCTCTACTCTGTAGGCGGGAACCATGGCTCATCCTGGAGCCTTTGGCAGAAGGTGCCTGGGGAGACTCGGGGTCGACCACTGGGATTTTGGAGTCGAAGCTACAGAGGCTCTGAAGCCAACTCCACTCCCACAGAGAAGGAAATCTTGACTGCCTATGAAGGAGTCCAAGCCGCCTCAGAGGTGATCGGTAGAGAAGCACAACTCCTCCTGGCACCCTGACTGTCGGTGCTGGGGTGGATGTTCAAAGGCAAGGTTCCTTCCACTCACCATGCCACCAGTGCCGCACGGAGCAAGTGGATTGCTCTTATGACTCAGCACGCCCGTATAGGTAAACTGAACCGCCCTGGGATTTTGGAGGTAATTACAAATGGGCCCGAAGGTGAGAATTTTGGTGTCACAGATGAAGAACAAGAACCAGTGACATGGGCTGAAGAGGCTCCTCCATAGAACCAACTGCCCCCAGAGGAAACACGCTATGCTCTTTTCACTGACGGTTCCTATCGCATCTTAGGGAGGAACCGGAAGCGGAAAGCAGCCGTATGGAGCCCCACACGACAGGTTGCACAAGCTACCAAAGGAGAAGGTGGATCCAGTCAACTTGCAGAACTCAAAGCCGTTCAACTGGCCCTGGACATTGCAGAAAGAGAGAAATGGCCAAAGCTCTACCTCTACACTGATTCATGGATGGTAGCCAGTGCTGGAGAGGTGGAAAAAGGCTAACTGGCAGCGTAGAGGAAAACCAAGTGGGGCTGCTGATCAGTGGAAAGACATTGCTACCAGGGTAGGGAGGCTACCTGTGAAAGTCCGCCATGTAGATGCCCATGTCGCCAAGAGTAGAGCCAATGAGGAGCACCAAAACAATGAGCAGGTAGACCAGGCAGCAAAGATAGGGATGTCCAAGATAGACCTAGATTGGGAACACAAGGGAGAGTTATTCCTAGCTCGATGGGCCCATGATGCCTCAGGCCATCAGGGCAGAGAGGCCACCTGTAAGTGGGCAAGAGACCGAGGGGTGGATTGAAGCATGGACGGTATTTCACAGGTTATCCATGACTGTGAGACGTGTGCTGCCATCAAGCAGGCCAAGTGAGTGAAGCCCCTATGGTATGGTGGGCGGTGGTCCAAGTACAAGTATGGGGAGGCCTGGCAGATTGGCTACATCACACTGCCCCAGACACGCCAGGGCAAGCGCTACCTGCTGACCATGGTGGAAGCCACCACTGGACGGTTGGAAACCTACCCTGTGTCTCATGCTACTGCCCGGAACACCATCCTGGGCCTTGAAAAGCAGGTCCTTTGGAGGCATGGTAGCCCTGAGAGGATTGAGCCAGACAATGGGACTCATTTCAAGAACAGCCTTATCAACACCCGGGCTAGCGAAGATGGCATTGAGTGGGTGTACCGTATCCCCTACGATGCACCAGCCGCAGGGAAAGTAGAGAGGTACAGTGGACTACTAAAAACACAGCTGAAAGCTTTGGGTGGGGGATCTTTCCAAAACTGGGAGCAGCATTTAGCAAAGGCCACCTGGGTAGTTAACACCCGAGGTTCCACCAACCCAGCTGGTCCTGCCCAGTCTGAGTCCCTGAATGTAATAGATGGAGATGAAGTCCCAGCAGTACGTGTCAGAGGTTTGTTAGGGAAGACAGTGTGGGTCAATTCTGCCTCGAGTACAGACAAACCCATTCGTGGGGTTGTCTTTGCTCAGGGACCAGGTTGCACATGGTGGATAATGCAAAGAGATGGAAAAACACCATGTGTACCTCAGGGAGATCTGATTGTGGGGCGAGAATGATATGCAATATCACTGTTCATTGGATGTTACTGCCATTGCCTGTACATTATGATGATACGGGGATAAGGGGTGGAATGTCCTAGGGTGACGTTATGATGCTTGTATCCCCATTCAGGTGTTCTGTTAATGTTGGCTATTGTGTTCTGTACCTTTAAGACTGGCTCTGACTAGAGAAAGTTTTGTTTTGGTTTTCTTATCAGCCTGGTGGGACACAGAGAAAAAAAAGCTTTTGCTTTTTCTGCTCTTGCTTTTTGCTTTGCTCTCTCTCGCTCTTGCTTGCTTCGCTTCTGCTTGCTTTTGCTCATTAGCTAGTTTAGCTAAACTGTCCACATTTCTTCCTGGACTGTTCCTCCTTTCCTTTTCCTGACCATTTCCAACCTGCTCCGGACTGGAACCTGGGAAACACCGAGAGTTTGCACCTTGCGGCCTGCAACAGCTGCCCCAGCACTGGAGGGACTGAGAACAGAGTGACCACCCCACCCCCGCCGCCAAGAGAGACTTTCTGAATTTGTCATCTCTTTTCAGAGCGGTGTCATCCGGTTTTGTTCATTTTGTGTGCTGGGGTGTGCTGTGCCTATTACATAAACAGTATTCCACTTCTCTCCGAGGAATCCTTCCCGAACCAGTTGAGGGGGAGGGGCCATGTGGGTTTGCTTACTGGAGGGGCCCTAATTTGGAAATTCCCCTCTAAATTTGCCCTAAACCAGGAGAAAATCTTGGCGCCCGAGGTGGGGCTTTCATTTGATTAGCAGACCCTGGGCATATGACTTCTTTTTCCCATGGAAAATGGCGTCTGTTTGAGGCAGAAAGTGGGGAGCCAAGCTAGAATTATGCAATCTTTGCTGGAGTTTTCCAAAACTAAAGCTGGCAGCAACTAGGACCCTGGAAGTACTTAAAGCCTCAAACGCCTCCTTGAATATATTACTGAGACCCTGGGTAAAGGACATTTTTCCCATGGAAAATGGCCTTCATTTATGGCTACTTGGCCTTGCAGGGAGGGCAGTGCTAAGCAAGAAATTTGCAAACTCTTGGATTCTTCCAAAACTAAAGGTGCCAGCAACTAGGACTCTGCAAGTCCTTAGAGCCACAGATGCCACCTTTCATCTGATACGCAGACCCTGGTCCAATGACTTCATTTTCCCCATGGAAAATGGCCTCCATTTCTGGCCTCTCGCGCTGGCCAATACGGTGGTGCCCAGGAAGAAATTCGCAATCTTGCTGAATTTCTCTAAATCTAAAGCTGCCAGTAAGTAGTACCCTGCAAGTCCTTAGAACCCCAAAGGCCACCTTTCATCTGACACCCAGACCCTGGGGAAAGGACTTCTTTTTCCCGTGGGATTTGGCCTCCGTTTGCAGCCACTCACCCTGGCACAAAGTGGGGAGCCAAGCTAGAATTACCACATCTTTGCTGGAGTTTTCCAAAAGTAAAGCTGGCAGCAACTAGGACCCTGTAAGTACTTAGAGCCTCAAAGGACACCTTGAACGTATTACTCAGACCCTGGGTAAAGGCCATTTTCCCCATGGAAAATGGCCTTCATTTGTGGCCACTTGGCCTGGCAGGCAGGGCAGTGCCAAGCGAGAAATTTGAAAACTGTGCTGGATTCTTCCAAAATGAAAGCTGCCAGCAACTAGGAGCCTGCAAGTCCTTAGAGCCCCAGATGCCACCTTTCATCTGATACCCAGACCCTGGGCCAATGACTTCATTTTCCCATGGAAAATGCCCTCCATTTGTGGCCTCTCGCGCTGGCCAATACGGTGGTGCCCAGGAAGAAATTCGCAATCTTGCTGGATTTCTCCAAATCTAAAGCTGCCAGTAAGAAGTACCCTGCAAGTCCTTAGAGCCCCAAAGGCCACCTTTCATCTGACACCCAGACCCTGGGGAAAGGACTTCTTTTTCCCATGGGAAATGGCCTCTCTTTGCAGCCATTTGCCCTGGCCAACAGGGCAGTGCCCAGTGAGAAATTTTTAAACTTTGCTGGATTCCTCCACAACTAAAGCTGTCGGCAACTAGGAGCTTGCAAGTCCTTAGAGCCCCAAAGGCCACCTTTCATTGATAGCCAGATCCTGGCGACATGACTTCTTTTCCCCATGGAAAATGGGGTCAGTTTGAGGCCACTCGCCCTGGCCATCTGCATCGTTCCCTGTGTGAAATTTGCCAACTTTGCTGATTTTCTCCAAAACAAAACTGATGGCCACGAGGAGCCTGCAAGTCCTTAGGGCCCCATATGCCACCTTTCATCTGATACCCAGACCCTGGGCCAATGACTTCATTTCCCATGGAAAATGCCCTCCATTTGTGGCCTCTCATCCTGAGGAATAGGGTGGTGCCCTGCAAGAAATTTGCAATCTCTGATGGATTTCTCCAAATCTAAAGCTGCCAGTAAGAAGTACCCTGCAAGTCCTTAGAGCCCCAAAGGCCACCTTTCATCTGACACCCAGACCCTGGGGAAAGGACTTCTTTTTCCCATGGAAAATGGCCTCTCTTTGCAGCCATTTGCCCTGGTCAACAAGGCAGTGCCCAGTGAGAAATTTTTAAACTTTGCTGGATTCCTCCACAACTAAAGCTGTCGGCAACTAGGAGCTTGCAAGTCCTTAGAGCCCCAAAGGCCACCTTTCATTGATAGCCAGACCCTGGCGACATGACTTCTTTTCCCCATGGAAAATGGGGTCAGTTTGAGGCCACTCGCCCTGGCCATCTGCATCGTTCCCTGTGTGAAATTTGCAAGCTTTGCTGATTTTCTCCAAAACTAAAGCTGCCAGCAAATAGGACCATGGAAGGCCTTAGAGCACCAAATGCCACCTTTCATCTGATATCCAGACCTCGCAAAAAGGATTTCTTTTCTATGCGGAAAAGAGTTTCCATTTGAGGCCACTTGTTCTGCTCAACAGGGCAGAGCCAGGTTGGAAATGGACAAACCTTGTTGGATTTCTCCAAAACTAAATCTGCCAGCAAATAGGACCCTGCAAGCATTTAGAGCCCTAAAAGTCACCTTTAAACTGATACCCAGATCTTGAGGAAAGTATTTCTTTGTCCCATGGAAAAATGCCTCTCTTTGCAGCCACTCGCCCAGTGCAACAGGGCAGCGCAAAGTGCAAAATTGGCAAACTTTGCTGGATTTCTCTATAACTAAAGCTGTCAGCAACTAGGATCCTGCAAGTCTTTAGAGCCCTAAGGCCACCATTCATCTGATACCCAAACCCTAGGGGAGAGGACTTCTATTTCCTTTGGAAAATGGCCACCATTTGAGGCCTCTTGCTATGACCGACAAAGGCGCCAGGATAGAAATGGGCAAACTTTGCTGGATTTCTCCAAAACTAAAACTGCCAGCAACTAGGACCCTGCAAAGTTTAGAGCCCCAAAAGTCAGCCCTCAATTGATACCCAGACCCTGGGGAAAGGACTTCTTTTTCCCACAGAAAAATGCCTGTGTTTTACGGCCGATCTCCTGGGCAAAAAGGGTAGTGCCAAGCTCGAAATTGGCAAACTTTGTTGGATTTCTCTATAACTAAAGCTGTCAGCAACTAGGATCCTGCAAGGCTATAGAGGCCCTAAGGCCACCATTCATCTGATACCCAGACATTGGGAGAGGACTTCTATTTCCTATGGGAAATGGCCTCCTTCTGAGGCCTTTTGCTATGACCAACAAAAGGGCGCCAGGTTAGAAATGGGAAAACTTTGCTGGATTTCTCCAAAAATAAAACAGCCAGCAACTAGGACCCTGCAAGGTTTTAGAGCACCAAACATCAGCTTTCAACTGATTCCCAGGCCCTGGGGAAAGGACTTCTTTTCCACATGGAAAATGGCCTCTGTTTGCAGCAACTCACCCTTGCCGACAGGGCGGTACCAAGGTGGAAATGGACAAACCTTGTTGGATTTCTCCAAAAGTAAAGCTGACAGCAATTAGGACTCTGCAAGTCCTTAGAGCCCCAAAAGTCACCTTTCAACTCATTCCCAGATCCTGGGGAAAGGACTTCTTTTTCTCATGGAAAAATGCCTCCATTTTGCGTCCTTTCGCCTGGGCCGACAGGGCAGTGCCAAGCTCAAAATTGGCAAACTTTTTTGGATTTCTCTATAACTAAAGCTGTCAGCAACTAGAACCCTGCAAGTCCTTGTAGTCGCAAAGGCCACCTTTCAACTGATACCCAGACCATGGGTAAAGGACTTCTTTTTTCCATGGAAAATGACCTTTGTTTGCAGCCACTCACCCTGTGAGACAGGGCGATGCAAAGCACAAAATGGGCAAATTTTGCTGGATTTCTTCAAAACTAAAGCTGTCAGCAACTAGGACGCTGCAAAGCTACAGGGCCCCAAAAGTCACCCCTCTACTGATACCCAGACCCTGAAAAACAGACTTCTTTTCCACACAGAAATGGCTTCCGTTTGCGGCCAGTCGTGCTGGCCGACAGGGCAGTGCCAGGTTAGAAATATGTAAACTTTGCTGGATTTCTCCAAAACTAAAGCTGACAGCAACAAGGACACTGCACATCCTTAGAGCCCAAATCGTCACCTTTCAACTGATTCGCAGACCCTGGGGAAAGGACTTCATTTTCCCACGGAAAAATGCCTCTGTTTTGCATCAGCTCACCTGGGCCGACAGGGCAGTGCTAAGCTAAAAATTGGCAAACTTTGTTGAATTTCTCTATAACTAAAGCTGTCCACAACTAGGACCCTGCAAGTCCGTAAAGACCCAAAGGCCACCTTTCATCTTATACTCAGACCCAGAGGAAAGGACTTCTTTTTTCCATGGAAAATGGCCTCCGTTTGAGGCCACTCGCCCTGCCCGAAATGGCGGCGCCAGGTTAGAAATGGGCAAACTTTGCTGGATTTCTCCAAAACTAAAGCTGCCAGCATCGAGGACCATGCAAGGCTATAGAGTCCTAAAAGTCACATCTTAACGGATACCCAGACTCTGGGGGAAAGATTTCTTTTCTACACGGAAAATGGCCACCGTTTGCAGCAACTCACCCTTGCCGACAGGGCGGTGCCATGGTGGAAATGGACAAAGATCGTTGGATTTCTCCAAAACTAAAGCTGCCAGCAAATAGGACCCTGCAAAGTTTTAGAGCACCAAATGCTACCTTTCAACTGATACCCAGACACTGAGGAAAGGACTTCTTTGTCCCACGGAAAAATGCCTCTGTTTGCAACCACTCGCCCGGTCCAACAGGGCAGTGCCAAGTGCGAAACTGGCAAACTTTGCTGGGTTTCTCAAAAACTAAAGCTGCCGACAAATAGGACCCTGCAAGGCCCTAGATCCCCAAAGGCCACCTTTCATCTGATACCTTGACCCTGGGGAGAGGACTTTTTTTTCCCATGGAAAATGGCCTCTGTTTGCGGCCACTTGCTCTAACCGACAGAGCAGAACATGGTTAGAAATTGGTAAACTTTGCTGGATTTCTCCAAAACTAAAGCTTCCAGCAACTAGGACCCTGCAAGGTTTAGAGCATTAAACGCCAGCTTTCAAGTGATACCCAGACCCTGAGGAAAGGACTTCTTTTCCACACAGAAAATGGCCTCTGTTTGAGGCCACTCGCTCTGACCAACAGCGCAGCGCCAGGTTAGAAATATGTAAACTTTGCTGGATTTCTCCAAAATGGAATCTGCCCGCAACTAGGACCCAGCAAGTCTATAGAGCTCCAAAAGTCACCCCTCTACTGATCCCCAGACCCTGAGGGAAAGATTTCTTTTACATATGGAAAATGGCCTCCGTTTGCAGCAACTCACCCTTGCAGACAGGGTGGTGCCAAGCGTGAAATTGGCAAACTTTCCTGGATTTCTCCAAAACTAAAGCTGACAGCAATTAGGACCCTGCAAGTCCTTAGAGCCCCAGATGCCACCTTTCATTTGATACCTAGACCCTAGGGAAAGGATTTCTTTTTCCCATGGAAAAATGTCTCCGTTCTGCGGCTGCTCACCTGGGCCAACAAGGCAGTTCCAAGCTCAAAATTGGGAATCTTTGTTCGATTTCTCTATAACTAAAGCTGTCAGCAAGGAGGACCCTGCAAGTCCGTAGAGCCCCAAAGGCCACCTTTCCTCTGATACCCAGACCCTGAGGAAAGGACTTCTTTTTTCCATGGAAAATGGGCTCCGTTTGAGGCCACTCATCCTGGTGCAACAGGGCAGCGACAGATTAGAAATTGGCAAACTTTGCTGGATTTCTTCAAAACTAAAGCTGCCAGCAACTCGGACCCTGAAAATCCTTAGAGCCTCAAAGGCCACCTTTCAACTGATACCCAGACCCTGGGGAAATTACTTCTCTTTGCCATGGAAAATGGCTTTACTTTGTTGCCCGTCACACTGGGCGATAGTGGGGTTCTAAGTGTAGGAATCCATAAAATCTGAGGGTTTTGGGAAAGCCGCAAAAGGCAGGCCTCAGTGACAGCAGAACTGTGATTCGAGCTAAGCAGTAGCCATAAGATTGGTCAGCAGAAAAATTATCTAAGATATAGAAAAGTGAGGACAAATAGAACATTTGTCTCTTATTAACGTTTTTCTAGAATAACTCCCTAAGCTGCACAAAAGTATATCTAGCCAGATATTAGGAAGTTCCAAGCTTAATAATGGAGCTCTGTGTACTGTGTTTTAAGGCTTACTAGCAGGTATTGTATTTGAAATAAGTAAACATTGTTTTAACCAATGTTTCATCTGCTTATAGTGGTTGGATGGAACCACTGACAGTATGCTTTTACTTTGTGTGATTGGTCAAAAAACTTAGAAAGTAAGTTGTAACATTAAATTCTTGGTCTGCTGCCTGGGATGGGAGCTGATGGCATCTTCCCATTGTCATAATCATGTAATGAGACAGATGCTGGAAAATAATACAGCTCAAGACGTGTTCCTAGCAGTTCCATCCTGTTTGTGATTTGTACATAGCCCCTGGCCAGTGATACAAGGTACTTTGCCTTCTATTTATTTCCCAAAATAATACATATGCATAACCCCAGCACTTCCCATCTGTTTTGTATTAAAATGAGGTTATTAGTCTTTCATGCGTGCACAATTCTTCTCTTGAATTGGGTCAGTGGTCCCAGGGATGAAGTCAGGAAGGTCTTTGTCAGGTCTCTGTAACCCTCTGGCATGATCCAGGGCCCTCTGCTTCGTGATGGATTGACATAGAGTCCTGGTGCTGGATCGTTCTACTGGTTTCAATATGTTCCCATAATGGTTCATTTGCTCCACTTCTTTCTACAAATGAGCTCATAATACAACAATCAGCTTTAGCTTAAGCATCTAATAATCATTAACCTACTGTTGGTGTATCTAACTTCAATATGAATTGGTTCTAACCCTCAGCTAAAATTTTAACCCTTTAAAATCATGATTCAGTACTCTGCCGAGACGCTTTTCCTTCCGCACTGTTGCCGCCACAGCGGTCCCAGGGGACAGCTCGACTGCTCTCGAAAAGCTGTCAGTGCCCTACTCCCGCCCTCCAGCACCTTGAGGCCACAGACAGGACTGGGAAGCTCAGCCGGCTACAGAAAACTGCTCCCCGCCGGGGGCGGGCCCGGGAGCGGGGGCGAGGCCGGCGCCGGAAGAAGGGTTCGGTTCCGGGCCGCGCGGCGTCATGGAGTCGCTGTGGCGCCTGAAGCGGTTCGACGCTTTTCCGAAGACCCTCGAAGATTTTCGGGTTAAGACGTGCGGGGGAGCGCTGGGTGAGCGGGGGCGCTGCGGGTGGCCGGGGGACCTTGGCTAGCCGGCGCTCGTTAGAGACTCGGGGCGGCGGCGGTCGGGTTGCGGCGGGGCTGAAAGTGGTTCTCGTCTCCCCGGCAGTGACGGCAGTTAGCGGGCTCATCATGGTGCTGCTTTTCTTCTCGGAGCTGCAGTACTACCTCACCAAGGAGGTAAGTACCGCCGACGGAGCGGACACGGCCCCAGTCCCCCGGTGCTGCCTCCGACTCGCGAGGGGCAACCCTTCAGGGTGGCTGGAGGGCCCTCGCCCCTGCCCTCGCCGGGCCTCCGCCCTGGGCTGCCCAGCAGCAGCTTCGCCCCGCACAGACCTGCTGTTCGCGGTGTTTTTCTGTGCCCTGTCCGGTCGCCGCGGCTGCGGGCTGCCCTCCCCCGCCTGTGGCGTCCTGCCAGGACGGCGGTACGTCACGCCGCCTGCGAGCAGCCATGCCATGACAAGAAGGGAAAGCAAGCGCTGAAGCCCTGTTCCTTCCCCACGTTCAGAGATCCCCCAGTATTTAACAGCATTGCAAATGGCATGCGCTGGGCTGTGCAGGACAGTGGCTTAGCTGTCTGGCAAACCTCTTCTGTCTTAAAAATCAGCTCCTGGGCCACAGCACCCAGGGAAAGGAGCCTTTTGACTTGCTTACAAGTAAAATGGGACTGTTTTTCCTTTGTTCCCAGGTTCATCCAGAATTATACGTTGATAAATCAAGGGGAGATAAACTGAAGATCAATCTAGATGTTATTTTTCCGCATATGCCTTGTGCTTGTGAGTAAGACTTCTGAATGATGATGATAATTTTTGTCCTTGGCAGGGACTCAAGAGGCTTAGTGTGCCCATAACAAATGTATGCTTATAGATCACTTTCCTTCTGTACTGGTTTCAGATTTGAGCATTGATGCAATGGATGTAGCAGGAGAGCAGCAGCTGGATGTAGAGCACAATCTGTTTAAACAACGGTTGGATAAAGCTGGGAATCGTGTAACTCCAGAGGCTGAGAGACATGGTAAGATGCTCTTCTACCTGTCCTGGTTGGATGCTCTATTAGTCTTTCCACTGTATGCCTTTTCTGAGATTTGTGGGGACAAGGTGACAGCTGTAGAGTATTTAAATGCCACAAAGTCTTGAATACCTTATAGCATGCAGATCTATTAAACTACTCTTACACTCAGTACTTTTGCAGGAAAATCTTTGCCCAGTCCCTCTGAAACTATGATAAAGACCCATGGATGCATTTGAGGAATAAAGTTGCACAGTTGGTGGTCTTTTGGGATTAGAAATCAAGCAGCTATTCTTGCAAAATTTGGCTTTAAATCACAGTGGGTGAGCAAATGAGACTGTGTGATTCAAGGAAAGAGCCTTTCTCTAGGGAAGGCTCCAGTGACTTAACCTTTAAGCCTAAACTTGCATTTTACTCCATTAACTCTGTGTGTGTTAATGCACACCTGCATAAATACATATGAGTTGATCTGTTTGCAAGCTGTAATAAGTGATCCTTGGCTACATAAACCTCTCCTCTACATTTTTTACATGTTATGACTCATCCTTGTTCTTTGATACCAACCAGAAAGGATTCTGACAAAGCATTTTTCAGTTGCACAGTAGTACTATTTTGACTTTTCCGGAGCATGAGTTACTTATTCTGTTTTCTGGGAGTCAGTGTAGTTCTGAGTATCAACATGACCAAATTTTTAGCTTTGTACCACTTTAGATTTAACATTTCTGTTGTTGACACTGAAAGGCTAAACTAAGCCAAGAGCTGAACAATTGGCAGGCACAAGGGTTTCTCTGGTTGTCATGGGAATGTGGTGATAGTGTTCTTACTGCTGTGTCACTTAGCAGCCACCACAGGTTGTGACTTTAAAAATTATTATTTGGGGACAAAAACTATTCTACATGTTTTTAAGCAAGTCCTGTATTGCTCATAATGTACTGGTTGGGTCTACTTAAGACAACATTTTAGCAAAGCCTTTATGCAAGTAATGTCTGATGCTTCAGCAAGGCTTACAGATAGCCAGTTCTTTCCATGGAGGCTGTTCTTGAGAGGACAAATACTATTCTCCTTCTTGGTTTTACTCCACGCATCAGCAGGGTACATACATACCATTTTAGGTGGGCGTTGGGTGCAGGATGTGCAGTAGCACATTGTGTGTGCAGAGTGTTATGCATAGAGCAGAACAAGAGTACAAGACAGAGTTTCTAGATGTGTCTCATCACTTTGAATCTCGTTTTGTCTTAGAGCTGGGAAAAGAAGAAGAAAAAGTGTTTGATCCAAATTCTTTGGATGCTGATCGCTGCGAGAGCTGTTATGGGGCAGAGTCAGAGGACATTAGGTAACCTTTACACCTTTTTCCTATCTTCTTAGCATTTGAATCCTGGTATATTATATGCATATTTTTTCCCAAATGTCTGTGAAGGTCTGTGCAATGAAATCCTACTCTCAGGCACATATTCAGTGATATTGTGGTTTGGCTATGCCTTTGGAAGCTGCACTCAAGATTGTTGAGAAGGTGCATCTCTAGGTTGTTTGGATTGTCTACATGCCTGTTTAAGCAGTACAAAAATTGTATCTCAGCAGGTGAGAGATTTTTCTGGGCTTGTTTGGTGTCCAGAGCAGAGGTGTTTAAATTATTTCACTGTTACACGAGTTATCTTGACATAAAACCTGGTTATGCCCTGGCCTTGCCTTCTCACTGCTGCTGGTGGCATTGTTTCCTTACAGGAGCAAAGACCAGACATCTATGGTTCACACAAACAACAGGCGTCTTTTCGTATTTCTCATTCCTCCGAACAGGAAATTACTGTATAAATGGATCCATGATAATCCATATAGGTTCTGGACTAATTTTGGCTATTTTTGGCTCAGTGATAACTTGGTTTGTCCCATCTGTCAAGTTGTGTC
Source organism: Molothrus aeneus (assembly GCF_037042795.1). Taxonomy (NCBI): domain Eukaryota; kingdom Metazoa; phylum Chordata; class Aves; order Passeriformes; family Icteridae; genus Molothrus; species Molothrus aeneus. The sequence continues at coordinate 18,242 of NC_089662.1, forward strand.
CTTTCCCAGAGATGTTTTCATCTTGAGGTATTCATAACTGCTGCCTTCAACAGCAGGAATTTGTTCAACATGTCCACCAAAACATGAAACCAAGGAAGAAACCTGGGTTTTTTTCTGGTAACCAAGGTATTGTCCACAGGTAGAAAAGTACAAAGAAAGTTTGTAGTTAAGCCCCCCTTTAGCCCAATGTCTTGGCCTAAAAACAGAGGAAAGGAGCAATAGAAACAGGCAGATGCTTTGTTCACATGAGGAAGTTCCAAACTGCCTATAACTGGGGGACGCTGATGTTGTTTTTGTGACAAATTTCTTTGCCAAGGGATCCCTTGGCTGTGTAAACGGCCAGGCAGAGCCTTCTTTGGACTCCAGTCCTGTATTCAAACAGCGTGCATCCTCACCTCCAAACCTCAAAAGGCACATCAAGAAGATCATGCTCATTCAGGAGCATTAGGCCACTTTCCAAGGTCCAGTCCCCAATGTTTGTGTTGCTGCTTTGTTGAAGAAGAATCTGTCAAGGATTCTAGTCCTGAGTTGGAGCATCTCTTCTTAATGATAAAGATGGTAAGATGGTGCTTGTGCTTTTTGCAGGTGTTGTAATACTTGTGACGATGTCAGAGAAGCATACAGGCGGCGAGGCTGGGCCTTCAAGAACCCAGATAGCATAGAGCAGTGCAAGAGGGAAGGGTTTAGCCAGAAAATGCAAGAGCAGAAGAATGAGGGCTGCCAAGTGTATGGTTTCCTAGAGGTCAACAAGGTGAGAGAGAGCTTTTGCTGTGAACCTGCTGCATGATGGTGAGGACTGTGAAAAGGCAGAGTTGGGGCATTCCTCTCCTTTTCCAGTTTTAGGTGCTTACAAGACTATTATAGTATAACCTTTGGGGTCAGCAACATCTTTGTGCTTGTCATGGGGTTCAGGAGGACAGTCAGGAAGAGCAGTGGAAAAGAGGCTAATTCTGGTTTGTGTTCTGTGGGCTGGTAGGAAGTCATGGCAGCTGCAGAAGTTAGTCTTTTCCTCCCACCTGGGTGCCAAGTCTTTTTGCTGAGATTTCTGGAGGAGGAGAGGCAGCTTCTTTGAGGTTGAATTGTTCCACCTGCCCTTCCGGTTTTAAATCAGAGGCCACAAGTGGGTGCTGGAGATAGCAGTAACCAACTTGCCTGCAGAGGTGTTGGAGAGAATGAAATGTTATCTTCTTTAGAAAAACAGGAAGCAAGGCTATTGGAGTTGGTTGTCAAGGCTGAAAATGCTCAGAGAGGTGGTTTATGCAAATGATGTATGAAAATACACAAGATGCACCAGGTAACTATGTAATCTGTCATTTTGTGGGTTACCCTCACAAACACACAGGTTGCATGCCCAAGTACCCTGTAGAAGAAATCAGACCCAGGCTATTTATTTTTTTGTTTCTTTTTAACTTCAAACTCTGTTGTTTTTTTCTTTTTTTTTTGTTTTTTTCTTTTATCCTTGTGTATTCTTCCTGGAAACCACAGTCTTTATTTCTAGAAAGTAGACCTTGTACTCTCATATCCAGAGATTGTGATTTGAGCATTATCATAGGTATTGAACTGTTATGGGACCCTCTCTCACAATATATGATGATCAGGAAGATTCCAGGGGAATTCTGGATGGAGGAATGGTCCAAGTGTGAGTGTCACTGGGGAAGTTGTTGGGGCCTTTTTTTAGGCACTTGGAACTTTGTGCATCTTCATTCTCAACAGGTCTGCAGTTAACATAAAGCATAGGTTTGTCCAGGCATCAAAGATGTAATACAGTGAATGAACTTGAACTTGGTACATTCAAATCTTCCAAGGCAGAATGCATGTGATTGCTAGTAAGTGTTAGGGAGGACTGGCATCTAATATCCATATCCCTTTCAGAGTCCAGGATGAAATTTTACCAGTTTGTCTTTTGCAGATTTTTGGGGGGTTGGGTTGCTTTGGGAGGGGGGTTTAGTAGGTTAAGTGCTTTATTTTTGCATGCTCTTCTTTTCATGGGTTTATACAATGGATCACTGCTGATTATTGTTATAAGTGTTTATCCTCACTTTCTCCTCTCTTTTTCTTTGATACTGTTTTGTATTTTCTGAAGGACCAGTCAGTTCCCTACTTGGAGTTAATTCCTCCTTTTCTTTTTTTTATGTCCACAAAATAATCTGGATAGAACAGCTGTTATCCACATCAGTAATTAATTATGGATTTCAGCATCACAGGCTGTAATGAACATGGGAAATTCATACCTCTCTTAGGATAATGTCTGCTGCTACTGTCCCCTGTGAAAATGAGTCAGTTGGTGTCTGGCTTGTGTAAACAAAATCCTAAAAATCCAAACACCAGTACAACTGCTTTGCTTACACAGATTCAGATTAATGAATGTTTATTGTCTCCTGCAGGTAGCTGGAAATTTTCACTTTGCACCAGGAAAAAGTTTTCAACAGTCTCATGTACATGGTAAAATATTTTCTTTTCCTGTTTGTTGGACCTTTTGGTTTCAAGTGTCTGACCATTTTCTTTTAATATCTTTGCATTACTGTCTGTAGTAACAACATCACTGCTTCAGTGAGGAGGACATTGTTGAAGTTTTGTTACAGTGGTTTAGAACTATCATGGACAAACAGAAAAGTGGTTTCTAGGGGTGCTGCCACATGAGCGTGGAAGAACTTGGTAGAGGATGTTTCTGGGTAGTCTCTCAGTTCTGCAAAACTTTGCTGCTTTGCAGTCAAACAACCTCAAGTAAAATTTTCAGTCCTGAACCTAACTACAAGTACCTCTAGAAGGGATATTTTCCTCTATTCATGAAGTTCAGAGTAAAATCATGTTGTGAAGGACTTCCTTGAGTATATATATAAATATAGCGTGGTGAGAACAATAGCGGTAGTTTACAAAATCATGGAATGGTTTGAGTTAGAAGGGACCTTTAAAGGCCATGTAGTCCAACTGCCCTGCAATAAGCAAGGACACCTTCCACTAGAGCAGGTTGCTAAGAGCCCAGTCCAGCCTGGTCTTGAATGTTCCCAGGGACTGTCTGCCAGATCTCTGGGCGACCTGTGCAAATGCCTCATCACTTTCAACATATACAATTTCTTATATTCAGTCTGAATCTGCACTCTTTTAGTTTAAAAGTATTGCCCCTTGTCCTATCGCAACAGGCCTTATTAAAATGTCTGTTCCCATCTTTCTAACAGTTCCCTTTTGCTGTTAGAAGGGGCTCTTGGGTCTGCCCAGAGCCTTCTCTTCTCCAGGCTCTCCAAGCCTCTCTCTGTAGTAGAAGTGTTCCAGCCCTTGGAGCATCTTTGTGTACTCATGTAGACCCAGCAGGTCCACATCTTCCCTGTGCTGGGCATTGCAGAGTTGGAGGCATCTCTGCATGTGGGGTCTCACCTGAGTGGAATAGAGAGGGAGTGTCCTCCCTCTCACCTGCTGCCCATACTGCTGGGAATGAACCCAATATGCAAGTGGTGTCTTGATTGCCAGTGCGTAGCCAGGTCATGTTAAGCTTCTCGTCCACTAACACCCCCAATTCCATCTCCCCTGGGCAGTTCTTGACTTGTATTGGTACCGGGGGTTGCCCTGACCCAGGTGCAGCACCTTCCACTTGATCATGATGTTCACTGGCCCCACTTCTCAAGCTTGTACAGGTTCCTCTGGATGGCATCCTGCCCCTCAAGCACATCAACCTCACTACTCAACTTGCTATTATCTGCAGATAGGCTGAGGTGCCCTCAGTCTCACTGTCCATGTCACTGATGGCAGTGGACAATACATTAAACAGTACTTCTCCTAACATGGATCCTACTTGTTCCTGTCTTCATCTGTATATTGAGCCATTGGCCACTACCCTTTGCATGTGATCATCCAAGCAATTCCTTATTCAGTGAAGAGTCCACACATCAAATCTGTATTTTTTCCTTTTATCACGCACTCCAATTTAATCTGTACTGCTGAGGTTAAGGTCAGGGGAGAATGTGAATGTGCTTGGTGGGAGTAACTGGTGTATTTGGAGAACAACAGACAAACTTTTGAGCACAGAAGCACTCTTGTACAAACAACAATAATGAGAAAAGCCTGGCTTCCCCCATAATACTGATCATTTGTAATAAAAAAAATGTTTAACTTATTGTGGCAAAACCTCCTTTGTGTGCTTAAACTATCATGACAACAGCAAACTTACTACAGCCAGAATCAACAAAGTCATGGCATATATGTTAAGGAGAAGCATGTCTGTATTACACCTCTCTGTAACAGACAGGAATTCAGGCTGCCTCAGAGTAAGTACTTTGTGTACAGAGAGGTCAGGATAGCTCTCTAATTCCATGTCCTCCAGAAATGCTGCAGAGCTGAATTAAAATTCACTCAGAAAATACAGATAAAACCTGTCGCTATAGGACATGAAAGAACAGAAGCTCACTACTGTTCTCAAGGTAAAGAAAAAAGGGAAGTTTATTTTCTGATTCTAACATTTATAGTTTTCTAAAAGTGACAGCGGATTGGAGGGTGACAGTGACACTTCTCTAATGACACTGGTTAAACTAACAGTTTGTCTCTCTTCCTCCATAAAGGAATCCAAAACAATGAGTTATTTACAGAAAGTGTGTGAGAAAGTTCACTACAAGAATGTCAACATCAGAAGGCTTAGAAAATCTTAAAAAACTAGGGTGACAAAAACCCAAAAGGGCTGTGTAGTTACTGCCAACCTCATCCACTCATTTGCTTGTTCCTGCTGGCTGTATCTGATGGCCTCCTCTTTGTCTATGGAAAAAGAACATAGTTGCTTCCCACTCTCTCCTTGCCCCTCAGCATTTCATAGGCCTTTCCTGTACAGGGCTCAGGGTATATCTTTCCCTGCTGAAGAATCACAGCTTGTGAAGCTGGTCATTTGTGGACGCCAGTCAACCTCTGAGCTTCCTTGCAGGATTTCTCTGAACCTCTTTCAGTTCAGCTCTATCTGAAGGTACCAGACTGCATCCAGAATTGTGGTCCAGGCTAAGCATGAGAAGCAGTGGCCTAATGATTTTCTTCCTTTTGTTCTCTCTTGCTTTCCTAGTTATTCATAATGTGGGATTTTCCTTTTTACCCAGCCTTTTCCTTGGCAGTGTTTTCATTGCACTAGCCAACAAACAAGGAAGTTTTCAAGACCCATAAGAAAAATGGACTGCTTAGAGTATGGTTGTTTTTTTGTACATGACTGACTGTAACCTTTCTTTCTAATCTTTTGGGGTTTTTTCTTCCCTTTAATTACAGGTAAAGAATTTGACTAGTATTAGAGGACAGAGTTCTGTGAGATATTTCCAGAACTTGTATCTCATTTGGATCATAGTTCCAGACAAGAACTTAAGTGCTTGTGGTGTTTGATTCTTTCAGTAAGGTCTGCATTAACATGCAGTCCTGTTAATACATTTAGCAGAATGTCACACAGGATGAAGTTGAATGTCTAAAAGAAGTTTGAATATTCCAAACTGTTGTTGTAAGTCACATTAACAATTCACTAAATAATTTTACTAGACCTACTTGATGCAGAACTAATGACTGACAGTATTTTTGCTTTTCTTTCTATTCCCTACTGATATGAATCAGTAGAAAATATGAGGATCAATATGAGTAGTGTGGAAAGTTCAGTCCACTGCATCATTCTTCTTGCCTCCTATTGGAGTCTGTACCACGTTTGTACAGCTGATTGTTGGATTTTTATTTTGAGGTGGCATTGAAATACTGAAGCTTGCATATCAGCTTTTCATTCTCTTGCATTGTTCCTCTCTTCTTATGCTGAGGTTCCTGTTGTATCATAGATCTCCAGCCAGGAAATGGACATGGGCATCACTGTGACTGTCCCAAGGGTCCTATTAAGCAGCACTTTGTAGATCTGATTGCAGATGTAATCCTTATCTAAGCTTCTGAACTCTTGTTGTGTGCTTGGTGTTAAGATCTTGAAACTGTAACTTCTTTCCTAGGGAGAAGCAAGTTGAAATGGCTTTATCTCAGAAAGTAGAATAAGAGGGGCTGATGCATGTGGCAGCATCTGTTTAGTTATTTAACTTCAGTTATATATAACTTTATTTAACTTCAGTTATATATAACTTTATTTGCATAAGCTCTGTGTTCTCAGCTCTCCATTAGAGACTGAGCACTTTACTACTAGGTAGTATTTTATCTTAGTTTTCACCATTAGTATGTTTTAGTGTGTATTGCTACTCATTCCTAATCTCAGGTCATCAGAATTGTCCTGTCTAGGATGACTCACATGGCTGATCTTATGGCTTTGTGCCCTCTAAAATGGTTAATTACCTATTAGCTAGTGCATAAATATAATGCTTGAACTTCTTGGACAGGTACTCCGTCTCTGTTCTTCACATCCTGTGTTCCCTGAGAATCTGAGCTGAACCTTTGGAAATGTGTTGCTTTTGAAGCAAGCAGTGATGCTGCTTTTCATTCCAAGTTATTGGAAGCATTTAAAATTGGTCACTTTAGGCTTGCACCATGATGTGACAGCATCAGTGTCAGAGAAGACCCCCAGCTCTGGAATGTCTTACTGGCTGCAAATGGTCATTTGTTGTTCGGTTGCACTAAGAAATCCCAGATCATTAGGAGGAGGATTGAAAGAGATTGTGAGGAGGACTGAAGCACTTCCAATCAGAATTCTTAACACTGAAACAAGTAGTTTTGGTTCTCCTGCATTGAGGGAGGCCAGAATCAAACATTACCAATACCTAGAGTCTTCTGTTTTAAGCAGCACAGCCTCAAGCCTTGCTTATTCATTTGGTTCTTGCTGAGGTTGGGGTTGCTTCAGTGTTGTCTGTTTAGACTTTGAATCCTAAACTGAGATTTTATGTTTGTTCATGCAATGTGCTGCAGATTTTGGTGAAGTTCTCTCTTTCACTTTTGCATCTGTAAGGACAGCCTCCACCATCAGCTGGGCCAATTTATGACTGAATATTGTATCTGTTTTCTTTTGCAGCAATTCACACCTGCAGTCTTTCCTTCCTGTCTCAGAGGAAAGAGGAATGATTGGGTGATTTAGCTGTTTAACCTCTGAGATTTGTGCTTCAGGGGCTGCTGCCATGTCTGTCCATGCCTGTACAGCAGCAGCCATCTCCTGCTTCATCTGCAGTAGTTGAGAGTGACTTTCCTGCCTGTGGAAACTTCACCTACCTAATGGTAGGCTCCTGAGGAGAGTGATGTTATCTATATCACTTCCCATCTTTCTTGCTCTGTTTCTTATAGTCAAGGGAAAAGGCTGAGGGTTCTCATTCCTCCTTTAGATTGTCTTTGGATCACTCTGTTGCTGAGGTGCCATCATGTTGTCATATTGTGCCTTGCTTTTCTCTGTGATATGGCTACACCATATTGTATGTATTTTTTAGAAAAGACATTGGCCTTCATGCTTTTTTGACAGCCAGAGAGCTTTTCAGGATTATTTAAAATGTCTCATTAGACTCCTTCAATTCCTTAAAAAGAAGATGGTGGCATCTGGACAGGACATTCTGTCCTGAGGACACACTCTGAATGACTGTCACAATTTCTGTGGATGAAGAAATCTGTATGTGGTCCAAATTTTGTGGTTTCCTTGCACCCTACATGTCTGGAGGAACAAAGTTATCTTTGAAGATGCTGTTTTTGAGAGATTACCGTTTGTTTTCATCCTCTTTTGTGGTGATGTCTGTGGAAGGAAAAACCACAGGTTTGCTGCTCTTTGTTATGATGATAGTCTTGGAAAAAGAGTCTTCTCCTTGGTGCCACCAAGCTTTGCCTAGAAAGGTGTGAAGCTTTGTTAGCTCTCTAGGAGTCAGATCCACTGGTCAGTTGTACATCCTCATTAGTGTTCTGTTTATGTATTTAACAAAGGTCTTCTTTATTTCTCTGCTAGAGCTTGTTTGACAGCCAGAACCTATTTAAACTCATCCTTGGACGCTGTGGATGACCCCAAATAGCCTCTCTTTTTTTACATACTTTTTAGTGTTTTGATTTATTAATTGTGAAAAGATACCAAGTCTTTGACTGCAGACTGGTTGTCATTTTTCAAGTCCCTTGGCACCTTCTCAGTGTCAGCCAAGAGCAAGTCACACTAGCTCCTTTTTCTGCAGAGACTGCAGTCTCCTTCTCTGTTCCCTTCCTATAGCCCAAGTAGTTGTGGGCTTGTTACTATTGCACAGGCATCTACTGGTAGCAGTTACTTATCTGAGTTCTTCTCCTGCCCAACAATATACTTTAAAAAATGATGTGGGACTCAGTCTCCATCAGGACACCAGTTCAGTGTGGGAAGATCCAAATCCTCTGATCACCTGTACACTATTCCTTCCATAGAGGAGGTGTGGATGAACTCATTCTAACCTCTGTCCCAAAGTAGTGTCTGTTAGGGAACTGTTTTTATCCCCATACTGAATACTGAACACTGAGAGTCTTACTTCATCCTCAGCACTGCTGAGGACTTTTCTTTTTACCCTAGTGACCTCTTACCAGAGTTTGGTTGTCTTGGTGCTGAAAGATGCAAGGTCTCACCCATTTATGGTGGACAAACTGTTTTCAAGTTATAAAAAGTCTATTTTGGGGACAACAAAAATGACATTTTCATTTGTCACTTCACTATCATCCATCAGAGCTCAAGTTGTACCAGTTGTTGGGAATGCTTAACATTTGTCAAGTAGCCCTCTGGAGCAGCCTTTCCTTCTCTATACCAAAAATCATACTATTGTAGAAGCCCCAGCAGAGATGTAGCTGAGGGGATCAAATTGCTGTGGGAAGAATTCAGAGGCCCATACAACTATAAGGCCCTGTAAGTCTATGACAGTTACTGGTTAGTGTTAAATGTATATACAGCACAGTGTTCAATACAAATGAACAAGCTTTTGAAACAAACAAAAAAGGAGTTTACCTCCCTTGAGATGTGCTGTTCAAACATGCATTTCCCTGTGCCCAATCTTTCCTGGTATTCACCTTTGTCAGGATCTTGCAACAGAATGAACAAAATCAGCCTCATGATTTGTTATTTCCTCTGTATATCAGGTGGGATGAAAATAGCACAGGACTGATTAAGAATAAAGAACCTATTACTCAGCTTTGAATGTTAATATGTTGTAAATATAAACCTTGAGTGCATTTCTGAATAGCTTTGCTCCTAAAATTATCTCTCTTATCTTATGACTGAAAAATAATCTAAATATAACCAATACTGTTGTTTGGCATGCTGCTTTGGAGTTCACTTAACATATATGCACATCCCACTGTGTTTTTCCTTTTCGTGATTAATTACTGCATTCTGAGTTCTCTGTTGCACTTTAAAAGATTGCTTGACCATATATCAGTTCCTTTAGCTGTCTAGGGGGTGATTTATATGGCCTAAAAAGCACATAAGCACAGATGTTTCTCTCCCCCTTTATGGTATGAACTTTAAATACTACTCTACCTGAATCTCTTTGTAAGGATATGAGCATTTCTCTTTTCTCTTCTACTTTACTTGTTTTCCCAGTGTATGCTGTTGAGATTAGGTGTTGGTGTATCCTTTTTTTTTTCCTCTGGACTACAGAACTAACATGATTTTTGCTATCTGCTGAGCCCATAAATCTCCTTTGGAAAGAGCTATTGATCTAGGCTGGGATTTGAGAAGTTTTCCAGGAAGCTAATAGGAGAGCTGTGCCAGGTCATTCTTCTGTGGTAAACGAGGTGGAAAAGGTGGAGAATCCTTGTCTTAAATGATTTTAGTATCCCCATGTTGGAGATAATGTTTTGGCAAATGTTTAGCTGCACTGTGCCGCTAATGTGCTTGAGGGGAATGTGCTGATATGTTAGAGCAACTTCTGCCTTTTCAAGTCGGATGAGAGAATTATCTCACTTAATTTCATTTGTGCAGCATGTTAGAGAATATTGTCGGGTCGGCGGAAGAATTGCGGCACACGATATGCATGATCTACAAATCTCAAAGTTTATTGATAGCTCACACATATTTATATTGGTGTTAATGAAGCTTATACATATTGCAAAGCTGAGCTCATTATTGATTAATTACTCATCAGGCAACCACACCTATTTCTATTTTTTTATAGTTATTTTGTTATTACTTTTACATTCTTGTGGTTATTCTGCTGAAGCTATCTCCATATTTCTGGCAAAAGATCCTCTCCCCCATCCTCATGTTGCAGCAAGGTCGCATCAGTGATTGGACACTGACTGCTGACTTCTAGACTTGCTTTCTTCTATCTTAATCAGCGGTATCATGTCCACATGCCCTTTCTCAGCTAGCCAGCTGTCCACAAAGCTCTCCACAGAATATGTCCTGAAATTTCATGTACCAAGCCAGCTGATCTGTGAGCAGTTTGTAGGAACTTTTACAAGCGTTAGTAAACCATTGGATTTTTCTATGGGTAATCATGGCAGTTGCAGGTTGAGATGTGGTGTTTCAAGTCAGTAGCATCTGGCAGAGGGCTCAGACTCTCAGTTTTGCTTAGCCGCAACATTTTCTGTGTTGCTCCCTGCCTCATTCCCCTCTTCACAACACATCTTTATGCCACTTCCATCTTCCTGCCGCTGTGCTCCTGTAAGATACTTTCCTCCATAAAATTCATCCCTACTTTGAAAAGTGGTGTCCTATCTCACTTTGGAGCAATGTATTTGTGTGGCAGTCTTTGGTTTTTTTTGAACCTTCACATGTTTATTGACAGAGTCCCGAATGGCTGTAAGTGCTGTTAATCTTCTTTTAGGGGTCAAGAACTGAGTTTTGTGAAGTCCAAGGAGGCTTTGTCATTGTCCAGGTCAGAAATGCGGGATGGGGAGAATTCTTCAGATAGACAGCATTAGTTAAAACTGTGTTACTAAAACCATGAACAAATCTTGATTCTATAAAGCAGACAGAGTTCTTGTGAAACTTAAGATGTTTAGCAGGTATCTTTATTTTGCCTTTTAGGTGTGGTTAAGGAAATGAAAAAATGTGTTTGTTTCTTCAGAAATAAGAGTCTTTGGTCCTAGCAGACAGTCTTTTAAAGATCTTCTGTTCTCTTTCCTCGTCCTGTTCCTTATCTTAGCAGGCTAAATAACCTGCTGGTTTATGTTAAGCTAACCATGTATCTGCAACATAGAGTATGTACATATGTGCTTAGCATAATCATCAGTGATCAAGGAGAAATAAACCTGCAGGATGGTGGAAGACTCTTTTAGAAAACTGAACAGCTCTACTGCAGAGTTGTAAATCACTTATTGGAGGGGAATTTTATAAAAACTACTTAGTTGTGGAAAGCATAGCAGAGCACTCCGGGGACATTTTTTCTTCAGTAGCCATAACTAATAATAGGGGTCACACACAATGTAAATCTAGTGTAACATGTTGGTTAATGTCTGGTCCTTCTCAGGTAATGCCCTGGGATTTCTCTGGTACTATGCTGTTCCTGTAAGTTTTGTCATGCTCACTAGTCCTCAGTACAACTTCACATGTACCAACACATGTGACTACCCAGGTGATAAATCTGATAAACACCATAATATCCTGCAAAGGGTTCTAGGAGCACAGCTACCACAAGGATCATCCCTCTCCCTCTCTGTGCATCACTGTGCCAGTGCAGCTGTGGGATTAACCCCCTGTGCCAGTGCAGCTGTGGGATTTACCTTACTTTGGAGTTGTTCTGACAGGAAGAATAGCCTCAGATAAAGCAAGACTTGCATTTCAGCCTTTTACAGAGTCTGAGATGGCTCATGACTGAAAGGTGGGTGGGATAGGAATGAGCTGAGGGACTGAAAGATGGTGGGACAAAGAAAGTTTTATTCCTTTGGTGGTATGAAATCATAGAATATTCTGAGATAGAAGGGACCCACAAGGATCTTCATGTAGGTCCAGTTTAAATGCAGACCCATCCGAGCCAGGATCTCTGTGGAACTTTGTAATAACTGAAGGTTAGCCAGCTAGTGTCTGTACAAAAGGCAGCAAGACTTGACACTTCACTGGCAGCTAAGCCACTGACCTCTTAACTTAAGTGTAAATAATAAGTGCAACATGAAATAGCCTAGTGTTGCTGGTAACTGTTAAGAATAACATAGCATAATGCCAAGGCCACTTATTTCTTTATTTCCCCTGCCCACCATCACATATACTTCCAAACTTTTACTAGGAATTTCTTTTTTAAAGTTCATTGATACAGTTGTCAGCACAGGAACAACAAACCTGTGTGCTGTCACTGTGCTAGTTGCAGTGACAGGTCTGCACTCCAGTCAGAGATAGCAAAAGGAATATCTGAAGCCAGTGCATCTCTGAGCTCTTTGAAATGCAGACCCATTGCCTTAATTCCAAGTACGACAGCCTAGTCTCTGGGCATTTAGGTGCAAGAGGACCTCTCCCTTCATCAGAGCCTCAGGAGGAGTGTACTTTAGCGTTTCCTTTTCTAACTGTATGTTCTCTATTTTTCATGCCTATCTCTTTAGGTTTAGTAAGGGTTTTATATAAATACAAGTACAGCTTCTGGTGGTTTACTGAAAAATGTTAATTGAAAAAAAGAGTTCACAGCACACTTAAGTAGAAAGGAGAGGCTAGTTTTAAAGGAGAGGCTAGTTCAAATCAGATCTTTAGCTTTGCAGCTGTTGTGGTTTGCTACTGGCCAAATACCAGGCACCCATGAAAGTTATTTGCTCTCCCTCTCTTGCTCTCAACTGGGCAGAGAGGGGAAAAAAACTAAGGGCTCCTGAGTTGAGATGAGGACTGAGAGAGAAAACACTTAAGGGCAAAACAAGTTCAAATTTAAAGGTATAAAGTAAGTTTCTTATTAACAGAGTCAGAGGAAGATAATGAGATGTAAAATAAGACTTTAAACCATCTTTTTCTGCCCCCAGCTGTTCCCGCTTTCCCACTGACAGTGCAGGGAGACAGGAAATGTTGGTTTTGATAGTTCGTCACCCGAGATCTTTTTCTTTTTGCTCAGGGAGCGGAGTCTTTTTTCTGCTATGGCATGAATCCCTCCCACGGAGAAACAGTCTTCCCAAAACTATTGTGGCATGTCACTTGTCCATGGGGTGAGTCCCCTAAGGATAGTCTGAGTTTGTAAGCAAGGGCCCTCTATCTCTGGAAGCAGGGGCCCTCTCTCTATTTCGGTCTCCCACTGGATCACATCTTTCTCTGGCATCCACCCGCTCTGGCAGGAGCACTTTTCCCATGGGCTGCAAGTGGATCTCTGCATCCCCCATGAACTTCATGCCTCATGGGGGACAGTTTGTTTCACCATAGTCCTCATCATGGCTTGCAGAGGAATCTCAGTTTTAACACTTGGAGCACCTCTTCCCCCTCTTTTTTCACTGACCTTGGTGTTGCCCTGTTGTTCTCCCTCACATGTGCTCGCCTCCTCGTCTTCTCTGACTGGAAGTAAAACTGCTGCTCATAGGTGCTTTTGGTAACGAGTTCTGCTAATTCAAAGATTCCTACAGGATCCCGCAGCTCCGAGAGATCAATCTCATCTAGGTTCTGTGCCAGAGAGTCTCTTACCATGTTTCTGCTGCTGGCCACGCGGCCCCACCACCACCAAGCAGGCAGTGACGGCCACCACAGCCCCGCGCTATTTAACCCCTCTCTTCCTGCGGGGCCTGGGAAGGAGAGGCTGCTGCCACTGCCCCTGCCCTTCTTCCCACGACACGGCTGGCTGGGGTTGGCCAGGCGGCAGAGGCTTGCCATGCGCTGCGCCAGGACGGCAGCAGCCGTGGCACCTCACCACCCCTGGAGAAAACTGCGCACATGCGTGTATCAATTTTTCTGCTTAACTGTGTCATCACAGAGGCATTACCAGCCTCTCTAACTGGGCCAACAGCATGTCCATCTTCAGAGCCATCAGAGATTGGCTCTGTTGGACATGGTGGAAGCTTCTAGCAGCTTCTCACAGAAACTACTCCTGTGGCCCTCCCTCACTATCAAAAACCAGGCTGTGCCAAATCAACACAGCAACTTGTCTCTTGTGCTAGGCTCTCAAGGGAGCAGCATTTCTAATCTTTGTTAATAATGTAGCAACACTTGGTGATCTGACTCCATTAGCTCCTAAAGTAATAGCCCACGATTATTGAACTGTGTTTTACTTTGCTAAATTGAAAGGTGAAGTCTGCCTTCCTGAGCACATGAGCACCTGTTAAAATGGCCACAGATTCTGGCTTCTTTGAGTTGATTGTATGACTTTGGATAAACCTGGTAGGATACTGAAATGAAGTTGCAATTTAGATTTTCATCCTGAGACTGATGCTCCTGGTATTGCATAAAGTCATTTAAGTAGCAAACTAGAAGATAACCATTGCCTCCCACAGATTTTAAAGATAAGCATGTATATATTGATTGTCATCATAGTTACACTTATAGCAGTACCTTACCTACTCCAATGCATGAAAGATAATTGACTAAGCCATCAAAAGAATATTCTTAATACAAAAAGAATGGGAAGATGTTTGAATCCAAAATGAAGGGAACTCTCAGAACTTTGGGCCTGTAAGCCAAAGCTTAGAATTAAACACAGGATTTGATCTGAGACCCTGGAAAAGGTTTCCAAACTTAGGTGCTGGAAGGGAGAATATGGATTTATAGTTTAAAGCAGAGACACGTTAAGCTAAATAGAAGAAAGTTTAGAGTTTTGGAGTTTAAGATACAGAAAAAATAAAAGTAGTTACAAAGGTAAACAAGAGGTTTAGAATGCAGTACTATAGGTTTATGTGTCATAACATGATTGGCTAATAAAGTTTACACTGTAGCATGAGTCCATAAGACAAAATATTCAAGGATTGGGTCAAAAACATAAATATCCTTGCTGGTAGTGTTTTATTGGTCAATAAATTCTTAAAAAGTCTTGTAACTAGAGGTCTTGTGACCTTCTGAGCCATGCAGTGAAGATGTGAGCCAAACTCACCCTTCCTGCCTATGTAGAAGATAAGAAAAATAAATCACATAATCTAAAAAACTCAGAGGTACCGTCTCTAACTCATTCAAAACTCCTTCAAAAATCCCCATACCATATCTCTGCCAGATCTCTTCTACCTGATCCTGATAGGGGTGTGTGGTGTTGCCAGCATTGTCACATTGCTGCATGTGGGAAAGGCAGAGATGCAGGCCAAATTCCCCAAATCCCAACACTGGTGACAGCCACTGTGGCCCTACTAGTGGTTTGTAAATACCCTGCTTGGACCATTCCTGCGAAGACTTTTCCTTTCCTAGTATGTTCTCTGGGCAGCAGTAGCAAGGCTGATAGGCAGAGTGCTGAGAGTTACTAAGATGATGATGATGATTTTTAAGGGCACTTGCATGTTATATTAAAGCATGTGCTCTGCTCATTTGTTAGTTTAGATCTGTTGTGCCTCTGTGTTTTACAGTAGTGAGAGAAGTTATGTGTAGCAAACAGCAAAGCTTTCTTTTCTGACCTCTGGGGTCTTTTTTTGCCCTAGATGAAGAATACATGCAGGTGAGGATTGAATACCTAAGCAGAAGTAACCCCAAATTAAATTTATTTTCTTTCATTCTAGCGGTGGCTCTGTGTAAGGAGGGGTATTACAGCAGTTTTATCTGTCACACACCCTACTATGCAAGCAAGAGAGAAACCCAGACAATTTTCTTGCCATTTTAGATTGTGATGGGAATGAAAGGAGCTGCCTTATTGCTAGAATATGGGAGAGAGATATTATTGCTATGACAATGTGAGCTATATTGTGTAACTAATTTTCTATTACAGTTCACGATCTGCAGAGCTTCGGACTTGATAATGTAAGTGTTCCTACGGCAGTGTTCTAGTTCTTTTAGTCTATTTTCCTTCTGGATTTCCCTCCCATTGCCACATTGAGATCCTAGATTGCTGCAGATTTGGCTTTATGGGTCTAAGCAAAACCTGGGTCCTGCTTTCACAGAGGGCTCTGAAATACATTCTATGACATTTGCATGCTGCTTGGCAAGCCTGTGCCTCTCTTCCTGAGCCTGCCTTTTTCCTTAATCTATGCTTCACAGTTTCTTATGGTTAATATTGTCACAATTGCTTCTGGATCTGTTGGAGTTTACCTTGTGCTGGGAGGAAAACAGACGATGCTCATACTTATTCCTCCAAGGCAGCTGATAGTATGTGCTCCTATTGTAGGGAGAGGAGTGGGTGGGAGAGCCTGCTCCATAGATGGGAGGAAAGGACACTGAGATCTGTAGATTTCCAGCAGGAGAAGGAGAAATTCCTTGTCTTGAAATCTCCTATGAATAAAAAAGAAGAGCAAATATTTTGGAGTTTACTGTTGGGATACACAGAGAAAAGGAGCACCTGTCTCTGTTCCAGAGCCAAGCTCAGAAAAATATACCAATAATGACCTTCAGGTCCTTTACCTTACCCCTCATGTGCTGTGCAGCTATTTGAGTTATTAGCATTTCCATTTCAGATCAATATGACGCACTATATCAAACATCTCTCATTTGGAAGGGATTATCCAGGCATTGTGAACCCTCTGGATGGGACAGCCATCACTGCACAGCAAGGTAAATAAAAGACAGCTGAAAGACGTCTCTTTTTAAGTGTCTGTATTAATAAATATTAGAAGAGAACAGGAGCAAAGTTCTCAGTTTCAACAAAACCCCTGACAGTGTTATGTGAAATGTGACTCCTCCACCTTTTGCTCGTTCTGGAGCAGCTGTCTCCATTCACCTGGAAGAAGTCTGCCAACATGTTTGGATTCTGTGACGTTTCTGAAGGATATCTCTGTTCAGCATTCGTGAATGCACAACAGCAGCTACAGCGAATCATTATTAAAGGCCTACCTCCGATATAGTTCAAGGAGAGCCCTGTCTAACTACTGCTTACCGTGAGAGAGAACCAGAAGATGCAAGGTAGACAAAAAAGGCCTAATTATTAGTTGCTGGAGAGCTGTGGTGTCTACCTGACCTTGACATACCCAACAGTAAGAGCTTGAAAAGCTGCAGTGAAGTTGAAATATTGCTGATCTTTTATTGATAGCTCCAGATTTGCTGGCTTGTGAGACAATTTTTTCTTCCTGCTGCTGCTGTGCTTAAGTTTATTTCCACAAGCCTGCTTTTCTATAAAAGGTCCTTTACATGCCATTGCAGAGGTTTTTTTTTTGTAGATCCACTGAAGTCTGAATAGTTTTTCTTTGAAGGTAGTTGGAACTGTATGTAATAAAGTTTGGAGAAAGAAGTAATTTGCTTTGAAGTGGTGATAGGATTGTTAGTCCTACCTGAATCTGTTCTTTAAAGTTTTCTGCCATTGATTTTGATTCTTGTACCCAAATCAGAGGATGGCGTTTGAAAAAAAAGTACAAAAAAATTAAAAGGTGTCATAATGTTCAGTGCGATTATGATGCTGTAGTTATTCTGTGAAGTAACAAACTATCTGAGAGGGAGGACCTGTAGCTGACTGGTAAATTTCTGCATAAGCTCAAGCTTTTTATCCTGAGCCTCAGGGAAATTTACCTCAGTTGGTAAATTCTTGAAGAATTTGTTCTGAAGACATGCTCCAGTAAAGAAGTAGGAGCAGTAGATTGCAGGTCAAATTTATGTTTATTGCAGCTAAAGATACCATATGCAAGAATTACTTCTGCTGTAGAAATGGATGGATAGTCTTCTCTAGGGAATTTCATAGAAAATAGCTTTTTTCTTGCATTGTGTTATCCTTAAGAGAACTGAAGGAACAGGCTGGTCTGGGGCAACAGAAGGGATTCTTCTTATTTTTCTTCACTGGTCCAGATCTTCCTTTTCATCTTCTGATACAATAAATGCCATGCTTCTATAAGAATAAAGTGCAATGTTTATTGAAGTTGATATGAGATACTCATTTAGAAGTTGATATGAGATACTCATTTAGATCTGAGTAAGTTTTCTTAGGGCTATTTTGTTAAGACATTTTCCTGGACTAGAATTGAATTTGCAAGAAGTTTTACTGGTAAAGCTGTAGCAAGTTTGTAGAAGTTTTCTATTTATTCAAGGCCAAAATGCCATGAGTTTTGGTTTTGGTTGGAGCAGAAATGAAATTCACTTTGGCAAAAGGAAGACACATTTCAGACATTAACTTTACTGTCCTTGAAAACCTCCAGCAGCTGTTGTGCAGAAAGATGTTCCCTGACAAGCTGAACAAAACTAGTTTGTGTCTACCTGACCTGTCAGTGAAAAGCTTCCAGTTTATGGCATAATATTAATTATGTCTTTCCCTTTCTTTGCTTATAGCTTCTATGATGTTTCAGTATTTTGTCAAAGTGGTCCCCACTGTGTATAGGAAAGTAGATGGTGAAGTAAGTACTTTTTTTCCTGCTACTTTGACAATTGGAAGCCTTCACTTTCTTCTCATATTCTTGATGCTGTCAGTAACTGTGGATCCAGATGTATACCAGGGGCTGTATTGTACATTCAGTACTTGGAAACCCCAAGTGTGGAATTCAGTAAAGAAACCTGGATAGTATTTTTCTCCACTTGGATTGTAATTTGTGTCAGATAACTTAGTAGGGATGATAGAACATAGAACATAATTTCATTTTACAGAAACACAGTTTAATTGTTCTAAGAATAGGGCTAGTATGAACAATGCGTAGAAAAATGGCAGGGCACAGAAGAATGCTGAAGGGTGATCTTAATTTATGTGAAGACAGGCTATCTCTGTCTTTCTCTGCTCTCCTGCCTCTATGTATTATTTTCCTTTTTCTCACTCTTGATTATTTATGGCCTTTTGCTATCAGTTCTGTGTCCTGAAGCATGCTTGAGGGGACTGCATTTTGGTCCTGCAGAGGATGACGTAGACTCAGGGTTGAGAGGGACAGCTTATGCTGTTGTGTGCCAGCAGAGACCAAATAGTCCAACCTGGGTGTTATGCTTCCTTCATACCATGGGCTAGCTGCAGCTTTAACTGGTAGCCTATAGTAAAAATAGACCTGATAGCAAATACCTGATCCTGATAGAGCTCTTCATGACTCTTTCTAACCACTGTCAGGTTGCCCACATGGGCAGGGCCACACTGATGTGGTTCACTGAACGCATGTTTTAGTAGCCTTTCCTCTTCCCTGTTAGCAAAACAATGTTTGCTGTGTTTGTTTCCTGGTAGGTGGTAAGAACTAACCAGTTCTCAGTTACACGACATGAGAAAATAGCAAATGGGCTACTGGGAGACCAGGGTCTGCCTGGTGTCTTTGTGCTGTATGAGCTTTCACCCATGATGGTGAAGCTGACAGAGAAACACAGGTAAGAGACATTTCATTCTATTTTGTTCATCCTTCATTGATTTTGTAATTTTGCATAGCTCGAAACTTCATCGTCATTTAGACATGATAATGCAAATGCCCGAAATTCATCCAAGCCCCTTCCCAGCCAGTGAAAAGGAAGAGGTGCTCACCGATGCCCTTCCTCTCCATGTGAACTGTGGTCTGTTTTTTTTTCTGTTGCTATGTATCAAGATGGAAAAGAAAAGTGGTGCAAGGAGCAGAAGTGTGATATAATGGTTCTTGCTTCAGACTTCTAATGGGAAGATTAGATTTACATAGCATACCCATTTTACCAGCAGCACCCACACAGTCCAACTGGTTCCTTAGTCTGAATTTGCTATCACTTTTCTACATCTTCCAACCAGTGTGGAACCTCCTCTTCTGTCTGGGTTAATGGCTGGCAATGCAACTACGGGGAAGGGAAGGGCTTGTAGCTGTCCAGTCTTTGAGGTTCATAATGGGGGGCAGAAAATGTCTATATCTTAAAATGTATTAATGTGTGCTTAGGATTTAATTACTGTGTTGCGTGACCCTCCTGTGCATTCTCACTGGGTAGGAATGTCTTTAATTTAAAGCCCATCTTTCAAGTTTATAAATTCAGTGCTTCCTTTTAGTGCTGATGACTAAAAGTAGCAGTGACAAACTCTATTCTGTAGCCAGTAGGGGTTAATTAATTCCTTAATATGAGAATTGTTAGCTATGACTATTTAGGTAATGCATATTTATATAGTATGATGAATATTATTAGAATTATTAGTTGTTACATAACTGACATTGGTATCTGAGCTCATGTTGGTTGTTCAAATTCTAGGTCCTTTACTCACTTTCTCACTGGAGTTTGTGCCATTGTTGGAGGCATATTTACAGGTATTGCACCTTTCAATCATTTTGCTTTCTAAAGTGTAAATATTTACTATCTTACGCTTTCTAAAGTCTGCATGTCTAGTAATAAATCTCTGTTCGATTAAGACAGATTATTTCAGCCCTTGGGAAGTGATACATGTTCTGCAGAGCTGCAGGAGTGGCATCAGACTGTAGCTAGCACTGGAGGCTTACAAGATGTTGTAGATAATGTAGACCTATTACAGCATTTCATTTAATTAGACCTGTAGACCTGTCATAATATTTCATTTTGATGCTCTACAAGACATTTTGTTTTCTAACAAAGCTGTTCTTCACAGACCATATGAAAGTGTCTGTACTTGCATTCTTGGCCAGGTTGGGTCTGTAAGTAGATACTTGTTTTTATGTGGAATCAATGCCAGTTAAGTCTGTGAACCCAGGTTGCCATGGGCATAATATATATCTGAGAGACATCAAACTGCTCCCAGACATAGGACCTCCAGCTAGTATTCTTCAAGGACTAGATGGGGTCTTGTGAGGAGAGGCTCAGAGGTTCCTGCAGATACTTCTGAGTATCTGCACTTCACTCTCAGTGCTGGCATCTGGAATAGCTAATCAGTATCTGCTCAGCTCTGTGCATGGGAGCAGCCTTGGTGCAGCCGTGCAGGTAGTAATCCAGGTAGTAATCCAGGGTGCTCATAGTCAGACATGTGGGTGTTAAGGGCCAGCCTGAAGATGTGGTCAGGGAACCTGAGAAACCAGTTTCTGTGTCACATAACATCTGTATCAATTACGTATAACATCATACCTTTATCTGCAAGATTCCCATCATCTGAGGTGTCACGGTGTTTAATTAACCTGATACTGTTAAACAGAATTTCTGTCTGCAATAAATTTTATCCTATTCATCTCTGAATTGGAAAGTCATTCAGAAATTTCTTTCATGACAAATTCAAGTGCCCCTTAGCATTGACTGGTTTGACAGCCAATTCATGTTTCTGCCATACACCATGCTCAGACTCTCTGTATTCTAGAGATCAAATCAGCTAGTGGCCAATAAGGTCAATTACTTGTACCAGCAATAGCGTGGCCAACAGGACCAGGGCGGTGACTGTCCCCCACTGCACACTGGTGATGTACCTTGAATCCTGGGTTCAGTTCTGGACCCTTCATGACAAGCAAGACATTGAGGTGCTGCAGCGAGTCCAGAGAAGAGAATGGAGCTGTGGAAGGAGCAGGAATGTAGGTCTGATAAGGAGCAGGTGGGGGTGCTCAGCCTGCAGGAAAAGAAGCTCAAGAGGGACCTTCTTGCTCTCTACAACTATGTGAAAGGAGATTGGAGCCAGATGAGGGTCAGTCTCTTCTTCTAACAGGGACAGGATGAAAGCAAATGGCCTCAAGTTGCACAAGGGGAAGTTTAGATTGGATATTAGAAAAAAAAAAATTTGTCATGGAAAAGGTTGTCTGTGGCACAAGCTGCCCAGGGCAGTGGTAGAGTCACCCTTCCTGGAGGAATCTAAAAGATGTGTAGATGTGACACTTAAGGACGTGGTATAGTGGGGGATTTGGCAGAGCTGGGGGCAATTGGACACTATGACCTTAGAGATCTTTTCCAACCTAGATGATTCTGTGCTATTCTAAAGTCACCTCAGTGTTCGTGTAACCGTATCAAATTGATTCCAGAAGTAGAGATAATTTCAGGGCAAAACAACCACACAAGAGTTATCTGAAGCATGATAGACCAAATACTAAGTCCAAGAATATCGTAATATATAGTAATGAACAGAGGATTCAATTCCCATTTTAGCTGCAATGCTTTGTATCATATTGAAATGTCTTTGTATACTGCCAGGTAATCATTTACTTATTCCTTTGATTGAAGTTTGAATAAAAGAAAGAATATGAAGCTTTATAAAATCCAATCATTGAAAAATAGCTCCCTAGCAACCTTTGTGTTCCTTCCCTGGCAGGAGCTCAAGGTTCGTATCCTGTGAAACCTTGGTTCTCTGGGGTTTGTGGTACAGTAGGCCACTCTGAGTTTTTCTGTGGTCACAAACAAACACTGAATTAAGAGGCTTCTTCAGGGCTGGAGAGTTTTGAGAAAAATACTGCAGAAAGAATTAAAGGTAGTGGTTTGTATTGCTTTGTGTCTGATAGGTGTACATTGCCATCTCCAATAAAGGGCATCCTTCAAGGGCAGCATATGGTACTTTTAGAGTTGCTGTGAAATGAGCAAGAAATAGGAAACAAGTCCTTTGCAAGCTGAGTCAAGGCAACAAGTGGCGTAAAGCACATCAGCTTCCTCTCCAAACTCTTCTCAGTCATCAGTAAACATGCATGATGCAGCCTGTCTCTTTTATTTCTGGAAAAGGGATCTTTTCTAGAGAAGCATGATCACCTCTGTCCTGTAGGGTGGGTCTTATCTGTCCTGAGGAGATGAGGACTTTACTGCTCTGAGCGGCAACAGCAGCAGCAGAACCTTTTTCTGTCTAGTGGACCTGGGATTCCTTTCCTCTGTCAGTAGGGTTTGTGTTTTCTATCTTTGGGAGTTGTTCTGTCTTTGAGGCATGTCTGACTTCGTCCCTTTGGTTTTTTCCTTTAGTTGCTGGTTTCATTGACTCCTTGATCTATCACTCAGCACGTGCCATCCAGAAGAAAATTGAACTTGGGAAGACAACATAAATAAGCAATGGCATCAACCCATTTAAAAACAAACAAACCAAAACCAACCAAACAGACAAACAAGACTAAGTAACCCCCTCAAGCCTCCAAGGAGAACTGAACAGGCTCTTTGAAGCACAAGTGATCTTCTGAGAGTGCACAGGAGAAGAGGTTTGGAACTTCCAGATGGCCCTAACCACTCATATCCCCTGATTCTTTGGCCTTAGTTTGTGGATGGAACAACTTGAACCTTGCTGCTATAAAGATCAGCTATCATATCTGGCTCTGCAGGCCCTACTGTCACACTCTTTTTGTGTCAGTCTGTGTTCCTCCAGTTCTATTCCCCTTCCCAACAGAGATGCTGGAGATACTGCATTCTGTTTCCCTCTAGGAATAATGTACTTTATTGTCAAGAGACCTGTAATGGATTGAAGTTGCCATCAAATAAGCTTTCTAGCAACACCATTAGGGATTTTTAATTTTTCCATTAAATGTTTCTGGGTGCACTGATGCTGTATGTCAGACCTTCATAAAAATGTGCTGAATCCCATCTATTGCCTTCCAGCTATCCTGGAATTTATGGGGAGCCTAAGCATCTGGGATGTACTTTCTGTGCTGGGGGAGCTCCCAATTGTTCTTCTTCTGAAAGATGCAAGTTGATGTTTCAGAAAAAAAAGGTGTCCAGAATTTTAATTGAGTTTTTAATTGGATTTTTTTTCATTTCCCCTTGGCATATATTTTCAAATAAAGTCCATCCTCTCTTGTTCTAGTAAGGCATATGGAAGAATAATTAAATTATTTTAACTAGTCCTGATACTGAATTGGAAATAAGAATTAAAAGACACATTGCATTATGGCAAAGTATGTAGAGATTGTAATGATGATGGGGCTTTTTTATGTTAAATGATTGCACAAGTGAGTAAAGTGCTTGGTATCTGAAACTATATTGGGAGAAATTTGAAAATAATGAGGAAAAAAATTTGTGAATTCTTGCCTATTGGATGTAAAACAGATTGATTACTCTTAAATCTCAGATCTGGATTTGCTTTTGTATGACTCTAATATTGGTCCAAGCAGTTGGACAGGCACAGGATCAGATACTGCAGAGAGAAAGCTGTTTTACAATTTATTTTGAAGCAGGTTTTGCTAGGTGGTTGGGGTTTTTAATTAATTGAACTTACCTATAAACCAGGGAGTCTAAAAACTGTTTTTTCAGCTGGGGAGGGAAGCAATTTGTGGTGTGGGTAAGGAGAATGATTATCTTCAAGCAAGAATGTTGAAAAGCAGGTTTGTTTTAAATGTATTTTTTACAAAACTATTTAATGAATCCAGTGGGTCAGGATCACATAGTACTACTACAGCATGAGGAATGGAACACAGTATCTGTATGTTTCTCAGGATCAAAAAGTGACCTGAACAGCTTCAATTGCTCATCAATGCATGTCAGCTTTGTAGCTAAATTTATAGGAATAGTAGGAGAGAGAAGATGAAAGGAAGTAATGCAGCAAGAGTTTAACCCACGGTGAAACAGTTATCATCACTGTTTCCTATCTAGGACTGGCTTATCCTTGATAGGAAAGCCAATTGCTTGTAAACTGGACAAGCACTGGAGATTATTGCCTAGAGCAGACCTGAGGACCTAAAGAAAGGTGAAGGGAAGGTGAAGGTGCAATACTTGTATTCATCATGGGAAACTGGAAATAGTGGAGAGAAGAAATCGAAGACACTGAAATGGAGATTCTATCTGGAGAGACAGAAAATGAATGAAGCCAATAGTTAAGTAATACAGGCTTCTGCTATCAGTAGGGAGGATATGAGTCCAAGAGTTCTGGTGATTTTAATAGACTGAAAGCCCAAGTGACTAAGAACCATAATAAAGCTGAGTCTGAATCAAGGATGTTAGGGATTGAAAGTGATAAAAGAAATCCTAATTTCTAATAATTAGAAATCTAATCTAATTTCTAATAATTAGAAAGTTAATCCTGCTCTTGAGGACAAAAACCTTCTTTGGGGAGCTCAGTCCCCAGGGTCTGCAGTCTTGATCTGCAGGGGGGTCATGTTCTGCAGGGATGCCTTTTCAAAGTTGTAAGGGGTCAAAAAGCAAAGGAAGTGGTGGTTCATGTGTTTTCAAAGTTTATTCAACATAAGATCATTTCAAATGTATTTGATTCTGTTGTCTTCTGTCACCATGTTTGATTTTTCCCTTTTTATTCTTCCTTGATGCAATTTTAAAAATATTCCCTTAGTTAAGGACTGTAAAAATAAAAGTCTTAGTAAAAGACTGGGCAGGGTGAGGAGGGCATCTTCCTTTCCTAAGACCAACTACAGACCTCCCCCAAAAGCCATCTGTGGGTGGAAATACCAGCTCTGTCATGTGGACAGCCATATTTGAGCAGCTGCTGTCCACCACTGGCTTCACAGCCCTGCAGGGCTACACACAGCAGCTTACAGGCTCCATGCCCACTTCCAGCCCCAACATCTCCCCTTTGTCCCTCCCAACCAGCTTGGGCAGAACTGTGCCCACCCTATGTCCAGCTAAACACAACATTGCTACTGCCATAGGAGAATGGCACCCACAGTACCCAGCTGGTAGGACCAGCACAAGCAGTACTGAAACCCTATGAACTGCAGGGTCTATGAGCCCAGGTGGTGGGGTGGAACAGCAAACTAAAGAGCCAGGACAGCTGCTGGCAGTATCCTTTGGCCCATTCGTGGCCAAACAGCTGGCTCCAGTTTCTTGGAAATGCATCAGTTGTAAAATACAATCTTGCCTTCATGTTCCTGTCTCTCAGTGAGGCTGAATTCAACATCAGTGTCATGGGCTCTTGTCCTGCAAAAGGCTCCAGACCAGTGGGTTTTTTCCAGTAGTGATGCCAGTTCCCTTCACTGTCTGCTCCAAAGCCAAACATGGAGACCTGTGCGCATGCCAGCCAGAGCCAATGCCATGTGGACACTGGGGCATCCTACAAGCATATGGACAAGCAGTGCAAGGAGAGGTACAGTGGCAGCATCTGGTACCACTGGCTGTGCTCACCTAATGGCAGGTGTGCAAGGCAAAGAGCAGGGCTGTGAAGCCAGTGGAGGGCTATCACCCATGATGCTCTGTCCAGTTGTCATGGATGTACTTGAGGAAAGCTGGGCTCAGGATCAAAATCTGGATGGGGAGTGGAGTGATATGGTGCTCTCCATGCTGGAACAGGACAGTCAGCCCAACACAGTGCAGCCATTGGCTCACTGCCCAACAGAGTTCTGCCTGCCCCTGAGGAGCTGGAGTGTACGGAGCCATTACCTTGTTCCTTTGAACTGTTTAACTCTCAGTGCTGCAAAAGCAGAGGCAAGCAGTGATCATGTAGTAAGTACACCCACTGCTGAGGGAGCCCATTTCTTTGAAGAGGGTTGTTTATTGTCTCCCAGCACCCAGCCCAGTGGCATCTCCCACCCCTTGAGTTGGCCAAGCAGCATCGCCTGGCCTGGCTGTAGGAAGGGACGCATCAAGCTCATGGCCCCAATGTGGGCACAGCTGCCATCCCACTCATAGGAGTATGGTACTGCAGGTTGCCTAAGCCCTGTGGGGACAGGTCAATGCGCAACTACCTCAAAGTGCAGGGCAGAAGGATGCTCAGTACCTTTTGTGCCATCAGGACTCATGCCAGGTCTCCAGTGAGCACTAGAATCCCCAGATCACACTGTGCCATCCACAGGGTTTCCAGCACAAAAGACAACATCCCCCAGTGCTGACACTCCGTGTGAGTTCTCCAGTGGAGAAGACACTGTTCAACCACTACAGGCCCAGAGGTTTGAAGGGGACAAGGATCAGGTCTTAGGTTCACTGCACTCTTCTGGGTACATGAATGTCACTGTAGAGATGGACAAGACACTTCTTTTCTTCATGCACAATAGCCCAATCATTATTGTTCACAGTTCGTATTTATCATATTTATCGCAGTTCAAAGGGCATCATGTTTCATTCTAATTGGTAACTTACTGCAAATCAGTTCATTGCTTAGTAGTTGCTAGTGTATGTGTCCATCAAAAACTTTCCTCTCTAATGATGTTTACTTTCTTGTTTCATGGGTACAGAATTATTCTCACGGTTAGAGCCTCTATTTTCACAGGTACAATTCCTTTCTCACAGTAACTTACTAGGCTAGCTATTAGGTGCACCCAGCTGATGCAGCAGGCCTAATCTATGATTTTACAAGGGTAACAAGGCTCTTATTCTGTAAGGCTTTACCTGTATGCAACACATGAAGAGATGGGTTGTTCTCATGCCAACATCCAGCGCAAAGCCAGTGATCTTTGCTCCATTCATCCTAAAGGATAGCAGGATGGTGTGTCCCAAAACAAAGGTGCATCTTCCCAGGCTCTTGGTCCCACCAGACAGGGACAGCAGGCCACCCTAGCCAGCAAAGAGTGGATATGGGTGACACAAGGCCTGTGTGTCCCAGGATGTAGGGCTCCGGAAATCAGAGTCAGCCAGCCACCTCCTTCACAGGGTTTGTATTGGCAGATTTCAACAGCATGGACAGGGACTGGGGCATGCTAGGGTTCTCAGACGACAGGGAGAGACCAAGTCCCTTTAGGTCACCCACCTCAGCACCCAGTCATGAGTGTCAATTAGCAGCCCATGACTGGACTCTTTCAGCTGCCTGGAGTTTCCCACCACTGCACAAGTCCTGAAGTGAGATGGGTCCCACCCATCAACTGTCAGGGCCCAGAAGACATTGATGAGTTGCTGAATTATGGCCTGGAGCTGGATATCACTTGGGACCCTGCAGGGTCTAGGGGAACAAGCACAGTGACATGCAGCATTAGCACCCCCACCAGTAGCCCAAAGGGAGACAGAGCCCCATTTTTCCTAGGAGAGACCTGGGAAAGGACATCAAAAACAGATGGGATGTTACGAAAAGGGTGCAAAACAGCCCAGGGGGCAGGGTATGAAGGGGAGGAAGGATTGAGCTGGGATCTCTGCATCCCTTCTATCCCCATCATATCTGTTCTTGGCCCTGCCCCACTGTGAACAGATTCAGGGAGCCTGGGAAGACCAACAAGCTCCTGCCCATTGCCTCACCAGCCACCACTGAACTACATCTGAGAACTCGTGGTGTGCACCTGTCAACAGAGGCCCTATGGCTGCCTTTTAGTGGGTGTTGAACCATGCAGAGCTGCTGGTAGGGGCAGTGCAGTGGGCAGTAGGGGTGTGGAGGAGGGAGGGAACCCAACAGGACCAATGCTATCTGTGAGGGCTCAGAAACAATGCCACAGGACAAGCAGCACAGGGCACAGGGCCAGCACCACCTTTGTGTACCTCTGTAACAGCAGCCCATGAGCCACCTGCAGTGATGTGTCACAAACACCAGTGGCAGTGGCACCACAGGATGCCTTCTTACCCACCCTCTCTGCCCAGCTTCCTAGGACACCCCTTGGATGCTCACCCACCCTGAGGGAACTGAAAAAGCCCAATATTAATTTCCTTTTCTAAGTGGTCAATGATGTTATTGCTGTATTCTGCTGTTGCCACTGCCACCATTTACTTCAGGCCAGACAGGGTTGGCTGGAAGCATGTGCTGCACAAGAAACTTCTCTCTGTCTGCAACATATTTAGGGTCTGTAAACTGACCTGTGAACTAGCAGCAAAGCATCATCACCCTGGCCACGAGTCAAACACCAGCTTCCCCATCCTAAGTGGTGTACATTCACCTACCAAGTGCACAATGCTAGCAGTGAGCCCTCTTCCCCATGCCTGAAGAGAAGCTGGGGCAGAGGAGCCCCACACCCTCTCTGCCCTGCCGAGGCCATGCAGGCACCATGCAGCTCCCACCCTAGCAGTCCTGGGGTTATGCAGTTTCAAGGGCATTAAATCATTGCCAGAAATAACATCTGTTCTCTATCAAAAAGCTCTCATGTAGCCTAAGGTCAGAGGGAAAAGGGCTTTCCATTCTTCAGGGAATTCATTAAGTGCTCAGTGACACAGGACTTGGCTTCTGTGGCCCAAGGCAAGAGCGAAGAGCAGAGCTTCATGGCAGCCTTCATCCCAGGGTCAGAAGAGAACACAGCTGGCTTGTGGAGGTGTCCCCTCTCTACTAGAAAATCCCTCATGTTCTCACAGTAGCACCCTGTGCCTCCCTCAGTTGCTATGTGTCAGCACTAGCTCCATTTCTCCATAGAAACCATTTTCTGCATCTCCTGGAGAACAGACATGGACATCCCTGCTCACCATGGTGGCTGCCTCAGATCTGTGCTCAGATCTGACCCCCAATACACGTCCCAGACAGCAAAACTGCTGTCCCAGGGGTCCAGTCAACCAACAGAGATGGGAGACAGAACAGAATGGAAGAATCTGTGGATGTGACAGCCTGGTCAGAGAGTGAGAAAACTAGATAAGTGTGATGGTGTTCACAGGGGTTCTTGGCTGAGGGAAGAGACGAGGATCTGACTCCATGTTTCAGAAGGCTTGATTTATTATTTTATAATATATATTACATTAAAACTATACTAAAATAATAGAAGAGAATGTTTCATCAGAAGGCTAGCTAAGAATAGAATAGCAAAGAATGATAATAAAAGCTTGTGTCTCGGACAGAGTCCAAGCCAGCTGACTGTGATTGGCCATTAACTAGAAACAACTCTATGAGACTAATCACAGATCCACCTGTTGCATTCCACAGCAGCAGATAACAATTGTATACATTTTGTTCCTGAGGCCTCTCAGGAGGAAAAATCCTAAGGAAAGGATTTTTCATAAAAGTTGTCTGCGACAGATAAGTTTTCCCAGAATTGGCTTGTGAGACTTTAGGGAGTTGAAGATAAACAATGATAACTTCCTATTGTAAACAACTGGCAGGTGTTGTTCTCCTACTCTCGTTTTCCTGTTTTTCTCAGAGATTGTTTATAAGAAAGGCATTTTGTTAATTAGCCAATCAGGTGAAATGTATTGATAATTGACAAATCTGGTCTATCTGTATTGGAACAGTGTATAAAAAGAGAGAATTTGAAGTAAAGCGAGATGCTGTGCCAACCAGCCTTCTGATGAGTCTGTGTCATTTCTTACATAACAGCAACAAGAATCTGCATGATCCTAGGTGGCTGAAGCCTGCTGTTCCTTCTAATAGCCTGTCCCTTCTAAAAGCCCAGGAACCATCACCCCATGTTAAAGGGGGAAGTACAAACAAGCCATCGCCAGTGCAACTGGAAACCCAGATGTGGGTTCTCCCAGACAGGAAGATGCCATGAAATGCCAGCTCCTCTCCCCACAGGGTGGCTACCAGAGACCCCACACTTTCCCTGATGGCAGTCACAAGTTCCTATGACCTAATCTTTTGTACTCTTGCAAGCAGCCACTCCACTGAGCACAAACAGGCGAAGGTGATGCTACTGGTCTCAGTAGCCTCTCCAGTGCTTTTTGCAAGTGCAGCAACTGTGAAGGGAAGAGGCAGTGTTGTACCATGCTGTGGGGGAGAACTGTGGGTGGTACAGTAAGGTCAGAGCTGCTGTCCCTTCTTCGTCAGTACCTGCCACTCTGGCATTCTGGCACAGCCTCTCCATGCAGCCCAGAAGCTGAATGCCCCAGTCAGGTTCCCAAGGCCAAATCAGGAATTTAATGATTAAGAAATTCCTCTGGGTGGGAAAATCTGCCTGGAGTGGAGCTGCCCTCCAGCCTCTGTGTGTCCTGCTGGGATGGCTCACTGACACCAGCAACGCAGAGCTCTCAACAGCCTTGTACATCCAGCACCTCGCCAGGACTCTTGCACACCTGGATGTAATTTTCGCTCAGAGGGGACAGAACACTGTGAAATGTGCTCAGCAATTAGAAAAGTATAGCCAGTGAAAAAGCAGTGCAAGCTGAACAGTGATTATTTTATCCAAGGAGAGGTCAACACTTAGCTTTGCTAGGAAGTTTGGCACAAAGATGAAGGATCTAGAAACTCAAACTAGAACAGCACTGGAAAATGCAAAGGGTCTGTATTTACTGGTTCCAGGCTCAAAGGGCCTCTGCACCACTACTGGGGAGCCAGGCAGGGACTGTGCCCTGAGCTGTCATGAAGCACATTTTCTGGATCACACAGAGAATGAAACATGGGTGGGAGGAATTAGGGACAGCACAGCCTCTGTGGTGCTGGCTCCAGTTGTTTGCTTTCCCAAGCTCCAGTGTGCTCAATCCTTACCACACTTATAAAGACCGTGAACCCTGCAGAGCAGCAGTTGATTCTGGAGGAATCAAAGAAGGAGAAAACTTCTTCATCAGACACAAACCAAAACTAGTTCCACTGACCTGATCCCAAAGCCCCTGGCAATGGTGTGAAGAACTAAAATGAGAGACTGGGAGGTTTTGTGTCCAGAGGAGGTGCTGAAGTAGCAGGTCATCTCTGGGGAGTTTGAGAGAGGGATCCAGAAGATGCCTCCTTCTGCTTGAGCATCCTTACGGAGGCAGCTGATTCTCTGCACCCAGGCATGTGCAGGTGCATCATATGGGATCTCAGTTTCCCAGGGCAGGTCTGTGCACAGAGCCAGCAGTGCTGCTCACCATGATCTCAAGATCAAGCAAGGTGTCCCTAAGGAAAGGGCTCTGCCTTTGCAGTGTCCTCAGGAAGAAAGATGTCTCCTGCAGCCCAGAGAAGGAGGGCCACTGTAGACACTGCAATCTTCTCCATGTCCAAAATTTCACTCTGTAACCAGCTAAAAACCTGGAATTATAAACAATACAGGGATAGCATTCCCAGCAATTAGCAGAAAGATGTCAATGCCAAGGAATCACAGCACTCCTGAAAAGAGAAACTGCTAGGGCCAACACCAATTCAGGTCAAAACTAAAGGGGATAAATACTGGCAGATGTGGGAACTGAGCTGATCCTGGCCTCTGGTCACCTCCTAAACTACTCCTCCGAGGAAGAAGGGGTGACACATCCCAAGCATGGCCAGAACATGGATCTGGCTCCTGGAGGAACCAGTGTGGGCCAGACTGTTCCACTGTGCTCGATCAGATGTGCAGATGGGGTCCTTGACTTTCAGGCACAACAACAATCAGGCTGGTCATCTAATACCTTTCATCACATGTGGACAACAGCAACATCCACTGTTAGGCAACACAGTGCAATCTGGTCCTCCACCATGATATGATGCAAGCAACAAACACACCATCAGTCTGGGAACTGGAAAGGGCAGGGACTGTGGACAGGGTGGAGAGCAGCAGCAGGGGAAGAGGACATGGCTGCAGTAATCCGTAGTTCTCTGGGCTTTGTATGAGTCTGGTTCCAGCTAGCTAGAACCCAAGCCCACACGGACCTGCATGTGCTGAAGATAAAAGATGAGAAGCGCTCTTCCCCATGTGGGAGCGAGTATCCTGTTAATTGGCTTGGGCCAGGACACTTCTGGAGAGGGCAACCACCCAGGCAGGAAAAAAGGGTGTGGCCCCCTTGCAGTGGAGTTTTATGCCCCACGGAAAGGGGGCGGGGAAAGATGATCATGGCCAATGGGATGCCATTGGGGAGGGGCGAGGGGAGGGGCCATCCATGAATACAGAAGGGGGGGGGGGAAGTGTGTGAGGGAGCAACCATGCGAAAGGGAGAGGAATACACCATCCACGTGACCAGTAACATTTTTTCCCATCACCCAATACAAAGACAGCCACTAAATAAAACTATTTAGTGCAATACAACACATGGCCAGGAAGCAGAAGGACATAGCATGGAGGTTTGAATGAGAAGTATGTTACCAGAAGGTGGGAGATATGCAGCTCCAAGGTGCTCCAAGAGCTGCCAGCATTAGGGTGCAGCTGCTGTGCATCACGTGCTTGGCACCCTTTGTTGCCGCCATTCTTCCCAAACTGCTGAGATCAGCTGGGATGAGGCTGGTTCCTCAATGCACCCAGAGGCTCCAGCTTTCCAGATATCCATCCTGGACACCCTGGGGCTGCTCCTGGCAGCATTCACACATTTGTCAAAGATCTGTGCTGTGGAAGACCCTGCCTCAGCCCTCAGTCTGCCACCCTGCCTGGGCATATGAGAGCTGTCCTCTCTTCAACCCATGGTGTGGGACCAGTACTAGGCACAGGTTTCCCATACAAACATCTCCCCCCTTGCTCTTGTCCTCAGCCAACAGGTGCCTGTCACCTGGTGTTATGGGTTTGGGAAGATGCCCATGCACAAAAAACTCGAGACACAGTTAGAACAGGAAAGCAAGTCAACTTTATTTGTCGCGTTAGCAATAAATACATGCTGACCCCTGGATGTTGGAGAAGCTGCCAAGCAGTAGAAGGTGATAGAACATGGCTCTAGAGCGGGAGAGGCAGGAGGGCAGCACACCTTCAGGATGTCCCCTGCATCAACATGGTGTGCATCATGTCGTCCTCTCTCTCCAACCCAGGACCACACCCCATATCTCCTCCTCAGGAGTGGCCATCAACATCATCTCACATGGGGTCAATGCATGAGATGAGATCACGATGGCCCATGACCACACTTCCATGCCAACAACAGTTTTATTGTATTGTTTCCCTTTCACAAGATAAATCCCACCAGGTGACTAATACAGGCTGCATTTCTAAAGGTTAGTCCTACAAACTAACAATAAGTTCTTCTTCTACATTATTTTGTCGACATGCTACAGACCAAACTACACACCAAATATGTCAGGCCTTAGACCCATCTGCAGTCTCTGACACCCCTGGCCACCATAACCTGTCACATGCCTTTAGGCTGCATCCCTGTAGCACTCCACCCCTGCTCTTCTTCTCCATGTTGTTGTCAGTAGCCTTGCAGTAGTCCATGTGGCTGATGAAAGCAGAGGTGGTGGGTGACCTGAAGTCCTCCTGTGTAGTAAACCCCATAGATTTAGGAAAAGCACCATGGAGAATATGAACAATAGGAATGCTGAAACAGCAAAAGAAAATTCCTGTTTCCCTGTCCTCCGCCCTTAACCTATCTCTGTAACCCTGTAAGGCAATGTCATGTTAACCCCTCACCATTGGTCAAGCTTGGATCCTTTCCAACCCTATAAAAGAAGCATACTGTACCCCATTAGGGGAGAAAGAAGAAGAGCAGAGACCCTTCATAGACCTCCCCAAATAAAGCCATCCTCGTGGAACAGCCTGCGCCTTCTCCTTCTCCTATCTCTCCGTCTGCTGCAGCCTCAAGCCCGGGGCACCACTACCTAGCAAGCAAAGCTGAAATCCTAAGAGCTTGCAATCACTATAGAGCTGATAATCACCATGCTTGCTAGATGGTAGCCCCGCGGCCTTGGCATGAGCGAGCTACCTCGGGCACCCGGTCCCTACCCAGGGACTGAGCTCCTGAGCCCTATTGCTCTGCTTTATGATAAGGCCAAATCAGAGAGGCTATTACTCCTGCACCCGCTGCACACTGAGATCAGGGCAGCCATGGTGCTGACCAGGAAGGGGAACTGCAGGTATGAATCATGGTCATTTGGGCTTGGAGGAGCTTGGAGGGGCCTGGGGCAGAGGCCTGGGGTCACTCTGCTGCCAGCAGCAAAGGCAGGACGGAACCTCGTGTCTCGCACTCACACCCTGAACAGACACCGCCCCACCCTCCTTTCACTTTGTACACACAGACACACACCTCAGATCCCTGGCACATAGCAGCAATTATAAACCGAAGTATTTTGAGGAAGCCTGCGTGTCTTGGCTTTATGCCCAGAAAAGTTTGCTGTAACTTTAAGGTGGGTCAGTGGGCGGGGTGTGGGAGCCTTGAGAGCCGTGGGCTTTGTTCAAAGCCTCGCTCCGGAGCGTGCTGGGTGCCACGCAGACCAGACGTTACTTTGTTGTTTAGCTAGCTTGAGTTTTTTGTTAGCCTAAGCAGCAAGTTCTTTTTTCCCCTTTCCCTGGCCCGGCGAAACTGCGGCAGGAATCCTCCAGCAGCTTTTGGATATTTTATCCTGAAGTGTTCTTCGTTTTGGTCCGAGATCCGACAATCGGCAGGAGATCGTCGGCCAGGAGCTGTGGGAGCCGCGGCAGCCACTGCGCCGGCCCAGACCTCGGGGAAAGCAGAACCAACAAGAGAAAGGACACCAAAATCCACCAGCTTTATCTACTAAGAGAAGGAGACCAATGCCAGCATTTCAGCAGGTGGTGTGGTGGGAAATGTGGTTGAGCATGGCTGAAAGAGCCAAGAGGGCTCTCTGGAGGTGTGCACTGGATGTGCTGGAGTGTACTGAGTTTGTTTGAATGGAGCAATCGCTGCTGGGGCTCACTGGGCACTGCCGGAGAGGACCAGGCACTATTTATGAAGGCAACATCCCACTAAATAGGCCCTGCAGAAAAACAGGGAGCGATGCAGCACTGTCACAGCCCAGGGCTTTGTTGTAGCCCCAAGCAGGTGTTGCATGACCTGAGCCCTTTGCAGCCTATTTCACCCCACCTTGCAGCCCAAAGGTCCCCTAGAGGGAGAGAGGCCTCCCTCTTTGCCATTCTGGGGTCCCCACCCCATGGCTTAACTCAAGCCTCACTGGGGGAACATCATGTCTGCCCCACATTGACTTCTGGGTTCATGTCCAGCCAGAGTCCTCACCTGCTTCACATCTACCTGCCTGGCTCTGCCCAGACACTTTTGTCCACAAAACATGCTCTATTCCTGCCCCATTCAAAAGGCCATGATGCAGGCACCTTTGCTATAAAATTGCATAGTCAGATAAATTCTTTGGAAAAGCTGTGGTCCCACTAAGCATCACCTGCACTACTCAGAAGGAATCTATCCTCTCAAAACCCTGGTTGAAACACCTCCACTGGGATCAGATCATGTCAGGGCTTGTCTGTGCAGATGACAGGAAACCTGGTGCACCACAAACCATGCCAAGAACAATTTATGAATTTATTTTCTCATTTAGTTTACATCAGCCCAACAGCAAACACAGATGCACACTCATGACCCCATGTTGTCCCAGTGTAGTCCTTGCTGCTGGACTACTGAGGAGGAAGGGCAAAGGGGCAGTAGTGAGGACTGCTGAACCAGGATCAGCCTGTACCACACAAAGAAACAGATTGTCCCCCAGCTCCAGAAACACAAGCATTGGAGAGAGTAGCTAAGGAGTTTTTATTCACAAGGAAAACAAAGCTCACTTCTGCAGGTCTCTGTCTCTCTAGGCTGTCTCTGCACCTGCAGGTTTTCATCAAACTTTCTGATCTTATCTTGATTCCTGCCACAATCACCCATCCTTGAATAGTCTCTGCTGAAGAGCATTTATCCATTAATGATCTTCTCGCTGATGTATCCAGGCATGGTGTAGACTAAAAGAACCAGGAAGATTGTCAGAACAGTGACAACAAACAGCACAATTATGTATCTCTTGTACCGCTTCCAGATAAAAAACGCGAAGGTCTTCATGGGATTCACAAACCAGTTGAAAGTTGTTTTGGGCCGACTAGAACAGGAAGAGAAGAATATATAAGCACATGCTCAATCCACAGAACATTACGTTGGCCCTTCTGCTTCGGTGTCCTGCTACCCTCATGAATCACTAGCTCTTCCTGCTGCTTCCAGGCAGGATCAGCCCAGGGGCTACAGTAAACAGATTGCCTGTGGAAACACTAGAGACAACAGGATGGGACTCTGGAACAGTGCCCCAGTGCCCCCAGAGCTGTCCTTCACCTTCGTACACAAGGGATCCCTTCACACAGACAGATCTGACCATTGTACAAGCAATGTTATGGCACAGCTGCCTTGAGTATCACCCTTAGATCAATCCTGGGTCAGGTGCTGCAGCCTCAAGTCCTGTGGACTCACTTGAGCTCTGGGAAACTCTGGCAGTCCTGGTCCTGCAGACCCCAATGCCCAGGACCCCAGAGATTGATCTTGGCTTCCAGACAAGCCAATACTCCTGGTTTCCATACAAACAGTTGCTGAGAACATGGCACTGTCTGTTCAACCTAAAGGCGATAATACATATACTCACTTGGGCTTCTCCAGGGGTTCAGGCCCTTTTCAGCCCAAGCCAACAGGACTTTTGTCAGCCTCCTCCACAGTCAGCAGCTGGAACTCTGCTTCCACCTTGCCCTGGAGGGACAATATGTCTGAGCCACAGTTGAATGTGTTGCTTCACAAACCAGCCCGATGACCACACATCATGCCACAACTGGGTATTTTTCTCCCAGTTCCACTTAGAGATGGCTCAGAGCTTTTTTCTCCATTGGCTAGAGTCTTACTTCACAGTCAGTGGAAACTGTGGCCTGGTAAGAAACTGTTTGCAGACAAGGAACTGTATTTTAATGAACTCCCCAACTATCTGATTTGTCTCTACCCTCCCACAGTGGCACTGAGCAAAATTCACCCTTGGAGACACACAGTGGTCCAGTAGCAGGAGTATCAGGAGCAAGTCTGTCCCTGGTCAGTTGGCACCTGCTTGTCTTGGGCAGGCAGAGACCCCCAGGACAAGCTTCTGCTGCTGTCCTGACTGGCTGATGGGGAGCCATATGCCTCTTGCTTTGGAGTAGGAGTGAGCGAGGAGAACATGGTCTGAAGTGTTTTAGTGGGAATACTAAATTCCTAAACCAATACAGCTCCCCTCATGGAGCTGAGCTCTATGGAAAGCTCAGAGGAATACATGAAGTCAGACACCTCTGCATGCCACAGCACCTGGTTTCTCAGGGGTAGACAAAGTGCTGGATCAGCAGTAGATGGAAGAAGTCTTCAGGATCCTGAAGAAGCTGGGTCACTGCTTCCCTTGTAGATTGTGTGCGCATAGGACAGGCTGCCATATCAAGGCAGAGGAAAAACACTGGCTGTGTTCACAGTGCAGCTCCCCACCTTACCGTCAGGAAATACTTGTTCCCACTGGGGTCTGTGAATTCCATGTCCTCTGGTCTGACTGAGCTGCTCCACTTCGTTTTCTTCTTCTTCTTCTTGTACTCTCTTTCCTGTCTCTCGTCATCTTCTTGATCTCTGAGTTTGATGAAGGGCCACCAGCCCCTCATGCGCTTATATCGGAAGATGGAGAATCGAGGTGTTGCATTCCCCTTGGCCATTTTGATGGTGCAATGCTCAGAGCTCTTGGCTGCCCACACCATGTCATGCAGCTTCAACTCGATGGAGCCTGCAGGCACAGGGAAGAGGAGACCACATGGTAAAACCTTGAGGTCAGCCCCACACAACATTTGGCTGTCTCTGCCATGCTCCCAACTGCCACAAGCAGGTCCCAGCTGCTGCAATTATTTAGCAGCACCCTGCACATTTACAGATGGAGAACCTGAAATTATGCATAAGAAATTACTAGCTTAGGAATTAGAGACTGAGAGGCAGAAGCCCCAGGTCTCATCTCATTTTTGATAAGGGCTGTTTGGTGAGTTCATATGGTGAGTTACTTTCACCCCATTATTATGTCCCACCCTGCTCTCCTCACATGTCCAAGATGATCTTCCTCTCTAATTCCTGGAAATGTCAGTTAAACTTATAAAATGATAATGATTTAAAATTATAAGTGCTTTAAGGGTTTCAAGTTTATCATAGATCTGCAACAGCCTCAGTTCATCTCCCTGTTTGGTCTTGTGCCTCTGTCCTGCTCGGAATGAGCTCCTGTCCCACTCTGGCACTGAGCTCTTGCAACAAAACCATCTTACCACATCCTGGTCTGTACTGGTAAAAGCAGACAAGGGATGTGAATGTTCCCTGCTCATTTCCAAGTGAGACTGCATCTAGATACTGTGCCCAGTTTTGGACCCCCAATACAAGAAAGGTGTCAACTAAATAGTTTTTATTGGCTGAGATAGTCAAGTATGTAGTAGGTGCCACAGCAAGAGGGGTGAGAGACACATATACGTTCAGTCCAGAGAAGAGGTCAAGAGGGTGATCTTACTGCATCCCTCACAGCCAAAAGAAAGCTAGAGAGCAGATAAAGAGCTAGACCCTTCTCAGAAATGGATAATGAAAGCACCTAAGGCAACAGACACAAAATGCTGCAAGTAAAAAAAACTGAGAATTGTGAGAAAGGTGCAGCCAAGAAAATGGGTTCCAGAAGCATGCTAGGAATCCATCCTTGGAGATAATCAAAACCCACCCAGAAAATGTCCTAAGTAACCTGACCTACAGTGCATCCAGCCCATCTTGGGGCAGGAGATTGCAATAAACCCTGCAGAAGCTTCTTACTGTCTAGAAGTTCCTGAGATTATATATGCCAGAAATCATTGGAATTGTTAATGCTTTCTTCAGTGCTTCAATTCCTCA
The DNA here is from genome assembly GCF_037042795.1 of Molothrus aeneus. NCBI lineage: Eukaryota > Metazoa > Chordata > Aves > Passeriformes > Icteridae > Molothrus > Molothrus aeneus. The sequence goes on from NC_089662.1 coordinate 57,063, forward strand.
TGGCTGAACCACTGGAAGAGCCTCTATGAAAGGAGAGTTTAAACATGCCCAGGAGATAGTAGGGGAAAGGGGCTGCTTTTTAGTAGGGAGGTTAATATTTGAAGAAGGGAGGAACAACTGAACAGAGTGCTATAATCTTGGGGATCACAGCAGAAGTGGGAGACAATCAGCAGTACTTGTGCTAGCATAATATGTGGGGAATCACCACTAGCTCTGTTTTGGCACTGGGCCTTGCTGCATGCCCAGCTCAGCAGGTTTTGTTACTGGGAAGTTTCAGAGCATCCAGGGAGCTCTGAGGTCCCAGCAACTCAAGTGACAATAGTCTCACAAAGGTTGTCTAGTCTCACACAGGTTGTCCCTGTTCCCACAACATAAGGTCCTGGGAAAAGTGTTCTTAAGCCCAGACTTTGAGATCTGCATATCTAAGAGCACAGAAAACAAGCAAGTTTATTGGAAAGGTTGTGAGGAAGCAGAACCTGGAAGTCCTGTGATGTGACAGGCCCTGAAAAAATACACCAAGGCCCTGGGACAAGCATGTAAGTGCTACATGTCTGTGTAGGGGACATGCCTATCTCCAGGCTTTGTCTGTAGCTCAGGTGTGAAAAACCAGCCCAGATGACTGCTGAGCTGAAGAGTTTGATCTGATGGTCCCAGTGTCCCTTCTCAGACAGCTGAACCCCAGGGAAATGCTCCAGCAAGGTAAGGGACAGGTCACCCCACTACCAGCAGGTAACACCATACCTAGAAAGTCATTAGCTGAAATCCTGTCATAATCCCAGACCTGGAGGACCAGAACAGCCGGTTCCCGAAACTCTGATTCCTCCATGGAGAAGACAGAGTCCTTTTTCTTGTAGGTGATCTCCTTCTCAGTTGGGAGATAATTGAAGCGGAAGATGAACCTCCAGTTGAAATTGCCTTCCCCAGTCAAGGAGTTAAAGTGAACATCTGTCTCCTGCTTGTCATGGTCAAGACCTTTTATCCAGCTGCAGGAGAAACTCAGTTATCCTCTACCCTTGTCAGCCAGCCTGAGAGGCAGAGCAGAAGGATGGAAGCACTGAACACCATGGGGTAGCAGGAAAGGATCAAACCAGAGCAACACCTGGACAACATCTCTGGGGCTAGAGCAGCCCATGAAGAGGACTGGAGTAGGCACCTCACACCAGAGGTTCAGAGGAGGCAAGTGAGCATGTGGGCCAGGGCAGGGAGCAAGTCAGCCAGGCTCTGGCCTCCCACTCATTCCCACCAGACCTTTTCACATAGATGTCACTGGAAGGCTCTCCTGTTACTGGGTTGACATCATCAAGGATCACATTGTCTGTGTTCCAGATAATCACACGGAGCTCATAGCTGTGGGAAGGACACAGAGGTGAGACACATGCCCTTGTCCCTGGTGCATGGGAGGGCAGATCAAGCCCTGAGCACAACGCCAGAGCAGCAGGACTTGAAAATTCCCAGCAGTGTGGTTCCCCCTGCTCCTCTCGCCAAACACAGCCCAGCAGTCTCACTGCCAGGCACAAAACCCTTTCTGGATACTACAACCCTACAAGACAAACACCCACAGTCAATACAGGTAGCTTTTGCAAACCAAATCCCTGTTGCATGGGAAATCCACCCTGCTCTACTAAGCCATAGGAGCACAGAAAAGCTTAGGCAAGAAGGGATCTCTGCAGCCTCTGCTCCAAGCTCTTGCTCTAGCTTCATAGTAGGTCAATTGTGCAGGGCCTTGTCTGCATCAGTTTTTAATATCACCAAGGATGGACATCCCAGCACATCTGAGTCAATCTGTTCCTATTCCAGGGTAGCTTCACTCTCACTGGGAAAATATTTTCCCTATAGTCAGCTAGAGTTTCCCTTGCTGAAATTCATGTTTATTATCTCTTGTCCTTTCAGGTGAACATCAGAGAATAACCTGGATCCTCCATCTCAAAAGTACCATTAGATCCTTGAAAACAGCAGATTTCCTCCTTCAACTCCATTTCTCCAGACTCCCAAGGACATCTGTCCACTAGCCAGAATAGAGTTTGATGAGTAGCTCTGGCCTGGGTTTCTATTACCTTTATGTCCAGCCATAGAGACATTGACCTGCCCTTCCCCAAACCTTTGTGCAGCTGAAGCTCTTAGGGCCCAACATGATACACTCATGGAAACATCCTGTGGTCAGAATTGGAGGAAAGAGGTCTACATGCCACACTAGCACTGACCCTCAGCCAGTGCCCTGTGGCACATCCCACCAGCCATGGCAAGGGACATTGACCCTCCCTGCAGCCCACCAGCCCCAGGCCTATCCCCAGAGGTGCTACCTGACAGGCAGTCGTGGTTTGATGTTGACAGGCGGTGGTGCAGGGACATCATTTGGAAACATGTCAATCCACATGTGCAAGGAGCCCTGACGAGAGAAGAGAGCAAATACACTTCAAGAGACAGACCACTCTCCAGCTCTTCAAGGAGCAAAGGCTTGATCCTGCAAGGAAAGTTCTCATCAGAAAGCCCCTGCTTGGTTGTCTCCATTCCCAGCACTTGAGAGTGACATGAGATTTGATTTACACAGGGAAAAAAATTAAGGCTATGAAAGACTGCTTATTTCTGCTCCAAGAAAAACAACTTCACCTACACTGAATCCATTTCAGAGGTAAACATGTCCCTCTGTCTTAATAAGGAGCATATGGTAATGCAATGCTTAAGCAAAACCAACAAAACTAAGAAGCGATAGGTCTGACTCATGCATTTCCAATGCCAAAGAAAGCCAGCATGACTGCAGGACTCTGCTTTGTTCAAACCTCCAGTACCCAAGAGAACAGGAGATTTCAGTGCAGGACACTAAAACGGTGAGTTCAGATGGCTGCATTGCACAAAACTAAGGATGGAGAAGCCAAGGGTGGAGAACAAGGCTCTTGCAAAACAGCAGTGATAAGGGACAGTGCAGAGGAGACAGGTAGAGGCAAGGATACCATCACCCATGGGGTGCATGGTGGCAAGGCTCAAAAGCAGAGCAGATCTACTGCCACCCACACAGTATCCTCATCGGAGCCAGTGCTAAATGACCTGTGGAGACAGGAAGAACTCTGGGTCACCAACACTGTGAACACAACATCAATGGACAGAGTTTCCTTGAGGAAAGGGTATTCAGAAGCATCATGAGAGGTCAGAGGGTAGGTGTGGGCAAAGGACAACCATGGCCAATGTCCTCACTTCATAGCTGGGCCAGCCATCCATAGACACAACTCCAGTCACCCATCCAGGAAGGGGACAATATGTAAGATTCACAGGCGACCAGACAGCTGGCTAGAAACCCGTTGTCCAGAAGGTCCTTCCCTGAAACAACGTTGAGGTTTAGCATGGAAACACATCTCACCTGCACAAGCCCGGGGTTCTCCGGGTTGTACAAGGACCGGATTTCCACATGCTCTGGTACTAGCTTGTACCCATATCCTGGCATCTCTTCCCAGTGCTGCAGGACGTACAAAGCCTTATGTTCAACATCCAGTGACAAGTTCTCATCTGCCACTCCTCTCTTGTTCCTCACAGAAGCCTCTGCAGCAGGACACAGCCAGGGAGAAAATGAAGGCTTCTGGTCAGCAAGAGTCATGTCAGGACATCAGTCACTATCACAAGCAACAGGAGATGATGGACTGGGCAAACAAGCACCTCTCCAGAAAAACAAATGGGGAGAAGCAGGACGGCAAAGATAAAGGGAGTGATTTCAGTATGTTGCAGTGATGACAGAAATGGCAAGCAGGAAAAAAACAAGCCAAGAGAAATGCAATGGAAAGGGCAAAAACTAATTTACTCTGGCCCTGGGAAAAAGATCCAAGGAACATTGAGGAGAACGTGATCCTCTGGGGCAGTTTAAGTCCCCACATCTCTGTGGTAGTACCAACAGATCCATGGATGATTTTTTGCTAGAGAAGTGCTACTGGAAAGCATTACTTGCCAGTCTCAAGACATGCAGCTGTGCTCTCCGTTAATGAACACAATTAGTAATTGACTCCTTTGGCACAGCAAAGCCAAATGGCACTTCAAGACCAAATCTTGCTGATGGGAGATAAGCCAGAGCCAACAGATGAGGCCATAATGACCCACTCACTCCTGGGTTTATGGAGCACCACTGCCCCTTGGATATCAGTCTGAGACCTAAACCATTTCAAGCAGTGCTCAAGCACAGCGGAGGTTCACAGGGCACCAGCTGCAGCTGTGTTGGAACAAGAGCCAGCTGTCAGGGAACACCAGGAGAACACCTTCTTTCTCCCTCCCCAGCTATCCAGTGACCTGAAAAAAGGAGGAATGGCTTCTGGAGGCTCTTTGCCCTCTCCTGAGTAGGATTTCTTTTCCCTTCTTTGCATAAGTCATAGAAACCACCAGAAAACTGAGGAACAGTTTCACTGAAACAAGGAGAAAGTAAAGTTGGCCATACATGTAGGTGTCCTCACTCTGAGCAGGTAAGGCCAGGGATCATCCTTCCTACAGGCTATATAGCATTCCTTGCAGTACTCAGCCATCCACATGTGGGCTACATCTGCTCTAGTCTTTCCTCAAGGTTGGATTCAATTGCACAGGTGTTGGCAGCAGCAGGGCCTGGCCTTTGCTGAGGGAAGATCTCCATCAATGCTGGTAGAGACTGTGAAAGGTTGATGTGTTCTTGGATATCTGTAGCCCTGGCTCAGGGTTTGTAATGCCAGGTAGAGGGAAAGAAAACAGCAAATGAGAAGCAGAAGCTGCCCACAAGGTGGAGATCAACATTAGAGAGGGGCAGTGTGGAATCACTCAAGGCACCTGAAGCCACTGGAAGCACAGAGCATCACAGACAAAGCCAGCTAGAGACAGGAAAGAAGACTGAAAAAACACTCCCTTTCCCCTCCCCGCAACCCCAAAACACACCCAAAACAAAACAAAACAACATCTACAAACAAAAAAAACCCCAAAAACATTAAAGAAAAACAAACAAAAAATATCACCACAAAAAAACCCAACCCAACCAACCAAAAAAAAAAATTCACAACCCAAAAAACTGCAAAACACACATAACCCCAAAGAGGACTTCATTATCTTGCTGCTAGTGATCATAAGCAGATGAAGGTACAGCTTTGTGATAGTGCCAGCCACCAGAATAAGTTGGCATACAGCAAACCTCCATGATCCGCACTGCTGTGAAAATAGGTTTACTTTATTCCACCCACTGCCGGGGAAGCCACTTTGGTATCTAATGGCCTGGATCACATTTTCTCCCAGTGCAACAATGTCCACTGAAATGAGGGCACTGAACCAAGGATGCACCTCACAGTGACCCAAAAAACTGAGCCATGCAGGGCACCTAGTGGGGAAGCCAGCCTAGACACCTCAGAGGATTGTGGGCTAGCAGACTACCCACCAAAACATGCATTGCTGAGCACAGGCAGCTGCTTAAGGGACCAGTGTAACAAGCCCTCTGTACCTTCAGGAAAAGCCTCTGGAGGGACCTTGAATATTTTATTGTCCACTTTGATCTCCTCCCATCTGTACTCTGCAGCAGGGATTGAGTTTTTCTTGCATAAGCTATCCAAGATTTGTGTGGGTTTAAAAGCATCTCGCCACATGTTGTAGCCATTTCTGCATGGAAAAAGAAAACATCAGAAAATTCTTCAGCTTAAGTTTCTTTTCTAGGCTGTGAAACAGCCTTCCTTCCCAAAGCACAGGCTATATCACTAGAACCCTGCTCAGATTTCCACTGGGCTTAAAGAGGTTACAAAAAGTCTTAATGAATGAAAATCTAAACAAATTCTTTCCTGACAGAAAACAAGCTGGACTTGCACCCCACAGAACTATTAGCTTCTGAGCAGCAGAAGCAATGCTAGGAGCAGGAGCAATTCTAGATGCAGCTCCTAAGTGAGAACAACTTTTAGTTGTGCTGGGTACTCAGCTCCATTCCCACAGCTGATTTTTCAGTAGCAGGGTAGGAGAAGAGAAATTTGCAGATATTTGGCTGAAGATCTGGAGAATCCATATGGAAGAAGGCCAAAGGAAATCAGATGTCCTGAGTTGCTGCTTACAAAATGCTGCCAGACAAACGGCTGTACTTTCTGAAAGAGGTCGGAGTCAGGCAAGCACTTTTCTCACAGAACACCACTGTGTAAGGAATAGAAAAGGTTTTTTTGCTATTTTATGCAAGGTATATTAGATTGCAGTAAGAATTAGAGTTATCACAGGAAGGTGGTAGGGGTCAAAAGAGATAAAGTTATCCATGTAAATTGTAGCGAATCTGTGGAGCGCCTGCAAATGCATATTCTGTCTCACAGAACAGGAGGAGCTCTGTTACGCACATGTGGCAGGTGAGAAGAATGTCTATGGCCCTCATGTGTCACATTGGTACCTACAAGTCATACTGCATAGCCACTCCGCAGTTGGCCCTGTGCTTGCTGTAGAATCGATTCTCCAAGTCAATCTTGGTCTCCCCAATCAGATCATCAGATCCAACCAAATCATGATCAAATATTGCCACAGTGAGTTCTGATTCCATGGGAAAGGAGACTGTCAGCTCTACAACTCTGGACAGAATCAAACAGGGAAAACACAATTAGCAAAGAGGACGGAAATTAAACACATGCTCTGCTTCAATAATCCTATATTTTTAAGAACTGTATTTGACAACTTAAAGGCCTCTGATAAACTTTGGTTCTCTCTAAATTCAGTATGTGGCATTTTCAGTGTGCATGCTCAAACAAAGGAATTACTTTTCCAGGAATGTATGGCTTGGATAGAGGGCCTGGAGTTAGGGAATGCTTGGCATCTAATTTTAAATCAAGTCCTTGGGTGTGCTCGCCTCCTAACCCAAAGCAGGATGGCTCCTGAGTTAGCTGGAGGCAAGAGACATGCCCAAGGGCTTTGTGTAAAAGCACAAGATTCTCCATCAGAAAGGAACAGAAGACCTTACATGCTGAACCACCTTTCAAGCCCCAGATTTGCACTGTTCTTATTAAACCCACTAGATGAAACCTTCTTGCATACTCTCCAAACACAGGATTGAGCTGCTTTGGGATGTATCGCTCCTTAGTGTCCTTCTGCTGCTTCCCCACAGTCACCACCACATAGGGATCTGCTTTGCCATTGGGGTCTGCTGGAGAGAGATTTGTAGCCTGGAATATATAAGAGATACTGCTGTACACAGCTGTGGAGGGCAACCTGAACAAGGAACACTGCACAGGCCTGACACCACCCAAGCCTGCTTGGTCAGGTCCCTCCAGCAACCACCCCAGCAGTGAAACAGGCACTCGATCCCACACAAATCCTTCCTCTACGAGCCATTAATATCTTTAGCTGTGGACCCACCTACTTGCTCATGATCTCAAGGCAGATGTGAGGAGCCAAGAAATGCCCATCTGCCCATCCTCAAGCTACAAAGCATGGAAGACTCTCCATGGACAGGAGGTAGGTGCCTTCCACTGGCAAAGGCTTCAAGCCAGCATCACATTTTTCACAAGTGCCACTGCTCACATTTACTGAGCAGAGAATGGCAGAAGGTCCATAGGGAGGGGAGAGACCGCCAAGCATTACTGTCACCTCCCCCAGAGACTTACCTTCACAATGTAAACTCTTACAAGAACCTTGATGGGTCTGTTCCTTGGAATGCCCTGGGAGACCTTGGGTTCTATAACAGCTTCCTCACTGGGGTAGACATAGAAGGAGCCCTGCAGAAAACACTTTTCAAGGAACAGTTGGATATACATGGGAATATCTCAGAAAGGATTGGAGCCACCAGCTTCACTTGCCAACTAGAAAATCAAAGCCATTTCCCCCATGCAGACCACAGATACCCTGTGCCCATGGGGACAGTGCTTTCCAAAGGTCAAATCATGTCCACATGTCCCAGGCAATCCCTGCTTGCAATTTAGGCTGCAGGCTGTCATGCCTCTGCCAATGTCAGATATGAGCACCTCTAGACACTTTGGATTGCCAAAGACAGAGGACACCAAATGTTTTCTAGGGACAGCTACAACTTCTGTAGTTGATATTTCAGAGTCTTCAAGAGCTCCTGGATGGGAGGGTGATGCCTCTTTTAAATAAGTTTTCCTAACCTTAAAACCAGTGAAGCTTACTTATATAATACTTATATGCATATATGCATACTGGATAGACCCAGAGGCTGCAACCAGAATGAGTCCTTTATGCTTCATGCTTTCTCCATGTAGAAGCTAAAAAATCTAAATTGGATGGATTTATAAGATAAAAACAGTAGGACCAAAGTACAATTGCTTCAACAGGCACTAACAATACCCTGGCCGTGCTGCAGCCCAAACTGCACACCCATGCACTCTGCAAGGTTTCACTGGTGTTGGCTTGCTCTGAAATACAGGTTATAAGGATCTTCTTCCACAAGCAGCACAAATGTCATCCAAATTAAACAGTACCTTGTACTTTCCCACATAATGTTCATCCTCATTTCCATCTTCATCTTCATTTGCTTTGCCACGATGAAGGGGGAAAATACACAACCAGTCTTCAAAATTACCAAACTCATGTTCCAGCTCAGAGTTGTAGATCTGAAATAAGTAGAAAGTAATTGTGGGCCTTTTCTTGCCATCTCAAAGGAAAGGAGAGTCAGAAAGACCATCCTTTCTCTGCTTCAATCATTTCACCTAGTCCTACCTTACTTCTATATTACTCAGGGCAGGATGTTAATGATTTTCCTGCATGTCCCTAGGGCTAGCCTTAGATGTGGATGCACATCTCAGCTTGGCTCCAAGGTCTTACTAGCTGCATCAAAGGCAAGCAATGGTGTGGCCTCAGCACATACTGCAGGTTCTCCTCCCAGCATAACTTCCACTGCAGGAAGGTGAGGAAGACATGGATGAAGGGCCAGGGCTGAAAGTGACTAGGTCACCCCAGTTATCACCTGAAGGGTGGCAATGAGCTTCCTCTTGGGTTGAGCAGGTTCAGCTTCAATCACTGCCTCATCCTCTGCTTCCATGTCAATGGAAGATGCATTTAAATTCCCTCCATCTAGAAATGATGGTAAGAGATTAGGAAACACTCTGATTTTGCCCATCATATCAAGTGTCTCTACATGAAATCATCCCAGCCACAGTTTCTGCTTTCACCCAGGGCTTTGGCCTCTGTCACGACAACTGGAGCTATTGCTGTTTGTAACAGGTGTCCTTCCAGCATCTCCAGTTTCCCAGCACAGCATGGCTGGATGGGTGGGGGGACAAAAATTGGCACAGACCTACCTGCCTATTTGGCTGCATGGCCGCCATTTAGACAGGAATTGGGCAGAAACCAAATGAAGGAAGGTGGTTGGGCCACCTCACAGGTGCTGTCAGGGAAGGCACAGAGGAGAGTCCACCTTCCTCTTTGGATGAGAGCTTATTTGCTGGCCTGTTGGTTTGGGTGGCTAACTGAAGCATCAGTGCCGCTTTCGGCACAGCCAGCTGAAAGAGACTGTGTCTAGACCTTTCTCAGGGGCACCACCAAACCAAGGACAGAGTGGGTGTGTGCTTGTCTCATTTCACAAGGCTCCAGATCCCTCAAGCACTAATGGCAGGCAGGTACCCTCAAAGTCTCTCCTTAAATTGTGATGATTTACATCATTTTTATACTTTGCACTTTCCCAGGTCAGAGCCATATAAGTCACTGCTTACACCTCTGCAAACCTGAACCTACAGCTGTAACACTATTCTCAGATCATAAAAAGATTGTTATTGTTGTCCATTTCCTCTGGTATCTCCTGTTACCTGATTCACCTGCACCCCACGTGAGTACCCCATAAGCACAGAGTGATTCCCAGATGCTGGACAGTTTTTCCTGTCCATCATCCTCTCTCCATCCTACCACTGCTTCCTGGTCTCACCTAGACAATCCCATGATCCCCGCAGATGATTTTTCTTCATTTTTCTCACACAGGAAAACACTTCCTTTAACACCATTTTACAAGACTCCACTATTTTCCAGGACTTTTCTGACTATTTTCCAATTTTTTTTCAGGAAAGTTTGGTGTTTTCAACTTGAAATAACCTGATAGCCCTTGTCAATGTCTTCGGCCTCTCTGCTCACTTTTATGTTGTTGTTGCTGAATGTTGCAAGGGTGGTGTCTGCATAGACACCATTCTCACAAGTCCAGTACCCTCTGGGATGGTATAAAATCTTGGTTCCCCCCACTAAAGAGTGAGGTATTGCTAGAGAGCTCACCTGCATCATTCAGGTCATCATTCTCAGCATCTTCCTCATCACTGCATGCCTGAAACACACACAGTCACCTCAGATCCCTGACATAAAAAGCTTCTCCTTCCAAGCACAGAACACTGACATTTTCCTGCCAGCAGAGTAAGTAAGACATAGCTGAAATCATTCTGCAATAACATCATTGCAGGATGGCATTCAACGAGTGTCTTAATGACTTTTTTCTTCTCCCCAGATCCTCCTTCTAGCTTCTTTTATTGGAATTTAAGTTGACAGTGCAAGGAAGGAAATTTGGAGCAGACCTGCTCCTATAACACATACTAGTACATAACTAGGACAGAGTAAGCAGTATGAAAGTCCCTGTTAAAGTCAGCAACCTCACATTTTCAGGAGTCCCTCAACAGAAGCTGCCTCATTCTCACACCAGCTGAGCACTGTGCGTCAGGGATGTTTCAATACCCACCTCCTGGTGAAATCAGCCCACCTGGTAGATGCTTGATACCTGGCTACCTTAAATATGCTTGATACACTAAAATTCACATCTTCCTGCAGATCCATGCCAGGAGAGCTCCTGTGACACTCAATATGGTTGAAAATATCGTCATCAGACCAGTGCAGCACATTTTCCCTTCTGCTGGCAGCTGTCACAAAATATTACCTGGTTATACAGCTCTTTCAGGGATGCATAGTACTTGGACCACCAATCCAGTTCTTCCAGTTCTGGTTTTTCCTCTTCATATTCATCTTCTTTCTTTACAAGCTTATTGATAGGAATTTTCTTCAAAGGAGCCTTGGGAGAAAAGATCACAGGTTTCAGAGGGAAGAAATTACCATCCAGGACACTCATGCACCCTCCTCCAGTGCCCTGGGAGCCTCTGGCAAAGTCTCAGCATTCAGGCACAGCACAGGAGGTGCAAAGCTACCTGTGGCTCCAGCTTTGTTCTTTGCTACAAAAGAAGCCATTCTCAAGGCATAGGGCAGGCCTCCTTAATGTCCCTGTGCCAGAGCCCCAGTACATTATACTGCCAATGAGCAGGCAGGAGAGAGGAGAATTTCAGTCCAGGAGAAGACCTGGTGGATGAAACCTAACACTGAATTTCTGAACTTTTTTTGTTGTTGTTGTTCATAATCTACAGTTTGGCTTTACAAACTTCAAAATTTGTTGGGCCCAACATATCACTCACCTTCACAAGACTAAGGGGGAGAGTGCTGGAACCTGGGTCACCAGCTGCCAGTCCAATGTTTACCACAGTCTGAGATGGAAGACGGTGAGATGAGACATTGCAAGCTGAGATGAAAATAAAAAACTTAATGTTTCCATGCATTTATTTCTGCCCACTACTTCTTACTTTTGGCCATAGGAAAATCCTCCCTGTTAAAACACTAATCTGATTGATTTCAAAGCTTTTTAAAGCAGACCCTGCAAAAATACTGCTGGAAATCCAACAACAGTACTGAGATTAACCACCATCATCAATATGTTTGTTGCTGACTCCCAGGAATTCATAATTATGAGATATACCCTCCCTAATCAGAAATAGCCACAGATGGATCAATCTTTGGCTGCTTCTTCATGCTTCCAGATCAGGAGTGCTGGCTATTGCTATCATAGAGCTATTTAGCTAAGCTATTACCCAATGAACAGACTTTGACCTGACAACATGAGAGAACTGAAAACTTATCAATCCTTGGTCCTAGTGGACCAGCTTCCTAAAGATGAAGGTCTCATTGAGCAAATTCTTCCCTGTGAGGGTGGTGAGGCCCTGGCACAGAGAAGCTGTGGCTGACCCATTCCTGGAAATGTTCAAGGCCAGGTTGAAAAGGGCTTGGAGCAACCTGGTCTAGTGGAAAGTGTCCGTAATCATGGCAGAAGGTGGAACAAAATGATCTTTAAGGTCCCTTCCAACCCAAACCATTCTGTGATTCTATGACCTTGTGATTGCAGGGAGAGGATTCTGCTGCCTGGCTAAGAGAAAGTGGAAGAGCCAAGGATCTTTGCCACTGGCAAAACCTGCCTGTTGTCTCTGTGAGAACCTCTCCAAGAAGCTTACCCTTGGGCACATCCTCCAGTTCCTCCTCCAACTCTCTGGGAGAGAATTTCATCACATCGGACACGACATGGCTACCCACAAGCACAGTGCGCCCAAATGCACGCTTTTCCACCACAAAGATGCTGAGGGGAGGGTGCAGGTATACCTGCTCTGGGAGCTCCTGCAAAAGAATTATGCATGGGGTTCACAGGAGTAAAGGTGATCAACCTGTGTTGAGCTATCAAACTATGGCAGCCCTATCACATAAGGAGAAGCCTGCTGGCACCTTGCAGCTATGCCCAAAAATCAAAGCCTTGCAGTGACAGGCCATGGCTACGCAGTTCTTGGTGGGCAATTTCACAAAGGTTTTGTTCTGCAGCTGAACCATGTGGTCATGGGAGAGCAAAATCCTGGAAGCAGTTTCCCTCCTTCTATGTTGTCCCATGCAGTGAGGTGATGCAGAGTAGCCATGGTGTACCCTGGCATGGCAGAATCCACCTTCCCACTCACCACATCCATGTATTTGACCAGTTCAGTGAAGTTGGGGTTCTCTTTGTAGGATGCAATAACCTCTGACTCCACCTTCTTGCCAGCGCATTCAATGATCACCTGAGGCTCATCCACCTCAAACAAGTTCACTCTCTTCAGGTCCCTCAGGCCCCAGAACAGGATCTGAAGCACAACATGAAGCTGCTGTCCGAGACATGCCAGCCATGGTACTGCCCATGCTACCACCCCCCCACCCACAGGACACAGTCCCCAGAAGAGGCACAAGCCTGCTTTCCCAGCTCAGCTGCCCAGCAGCTTTGCCTTTTGAACTACTCAGATGGTTTCCCCGTCAGGTCAAGCACTTCCATTTCTGGCATCTGCTCAGGCCTCACAGGCACATTATGCCATCAAACTGGACTCCCTCACCAAGCCCTGCCCTCCACCCAGGGGCAGCTTGAGGGGAAAGCCAGTGCAGCAGAAGGAGGCACACCTCTATGCGAAACTCCTTCAGTACTGGGCGGATGCCCTCAGGGATGATGAACCGTCCAGCACGGGGGTCTTCCAGGTAGTCTGGCTCCTTGGGTTCCACATCCTCAGGCACTGATGGCTGAACAGGTAAAACCAGGACACAGCAGGTGATGAAAATCACTTCTATTCCATGCCATGACAAGCCCACTCTCTTCCACCTTCTAGTTCTGTGCTCACAGGTTGTCCCTGCAGCCTCTTCTCATTGGAAAACCAGATATGGCCTCCAACTTGGAATTCTGGTGGGCCCCATGCAACCAGCTCCTCACCCACATAGCTCTCCTCAGAGAGCTCACAACCATGTGCAGCTTTCTACAAGCCTGTTACCTCCAAATAGCCACTGTAATCGAGCTCAATCAGCTCAAAAGTGGCAATGAGCTCTCCCGCTGCTTTGCTGCCTCTGTAGAAATCAAAGAACTGCAGGGCAGGTTTGATGTATGGCTCATCAACCAGCTTCACCTGTGGGACAGCAAAGGCCTGCCCAAGGAACTCAGGGGAGCCCTGCAGGAAAGAGGGGAATGACTCAAATCATCCCTGTGGTATCTCACCACCTCAAAGACCACCACTAATTCCAGCCAATTTGGGAGAGTACAAAACTACTCTTCCACCCATGTTATCCTCTGCTTTGATTTTCTCTGCTCCATCCAGAGCTAGGAACAGATAAAGGCCTGTTTACAGCAGCTCCACCTAACTCCAGGTTCATCTCCATGCGGAACTCAGCAAACGGCCTGGCACCATGTACCAGAGGACATGAAAGCTAGATCAGGTTTTTCAGAGTCTCTTCCAGACAGGGTTTGAGTATCTCCAAGGATGGATACACTACAAGCTCTCTGAGCTACGAGCCCAGCATGCGTCCTACCTCTGTGTAAAAATAGCTTTCTTATATCAATATGGATTTTCTTCCTTGCCAGTTTGTGCTCATTGCTTGCTGTTGGGCCCCTTGGTACCTTCCATGAGAAATCTGAACTGAGCTTTTCTATCCTTTCCCACCAGGTAGCTGCAGACAGCAAAAAGACACTGGCTTTCTCTCAACCTCTGTCTGTAGGCTGAGTATACTCAGCTCTCCTCCTCTGTCCTGTGCTACATCTTGGTGGCCTCCTCTGGACTCATCCCAATATGACAGGGCTTGTCTTGTACTGGAACCACAGGAAAGCTGCTGAGTTACAGCAGGAGAACCTGGCGCAAGTTATGTCATTAGCCTTAGGATAGCAAAGAGGCTCTAGGAGACAGTGTGACTTTAAAGCACTATAAAGAGAGAAAAGGAAGGACTGAGGAGGGATGATTGATGACATGTGAGGACACAGGGAAGGAATAGCCCTAAAAGCAATATCAGTTCCCCCAGGATATGAGCCCTCTGCAACGTGAGCCTGCCAAGGAAGCAGTTATAATGTTTCTTCAAATATAAGAGATCCTGGAGCCAACAAGCACTCATTAGCCCCTGATGAGTTTAGAGTATCTCTGAGTCAGAAAATCTCAACCTCAGCCACAGTCCCCACAACTCACTATTACCAGTGGACCAGCACCAAGCTGTCATGGAAACCAAACAGAGAAGTCGCAGCACTCAGAGATCCTATGCCTTCCCTTTTCCAGACACAACATAAGGAGGGCAGCACGGCCATACTTACAAATTTATTGTGGCTGAAAAGGTTGATTATAATGATGGGGGTCTCTGTTTTCAACTCTTCTTTCTTCCCATCAATAATGAGCTGGTCAAACAAAAGTAGCTCATTCCACATAGGGCTCAGTGTCTCTTCCAGCATCTGCAGATGGAGACAGAAGGCCCAAGTGTTCCACAGTCAGTGGAAATAAAACACATGCAGGAAAGAGAGGAACTCTGGGCTGATTCCCTCTCTCACACATCCACATGCAGCTGGTGGTTGGCAGGAGGGATGTGGTAAAGTGTGGGATCAGCACTCAAGGTCAACTAACACATGCCAATCAACCTTTGAGACCATGCTCAATGCCTGTCAAATATTCCCTGAACATAATCACACTGTTCAGAGCATAGATACCGGAGTCCTTGGAGATACAAAAGTTCCAGGAGGACTTCCATAGCACTGACCTTAAACATGTCAGTGAGGGCATGGTCATTTTTCTCTCCCCAAGTTCCCAAGATGACAGAGGCAAGAGTTTAAGTGGTCTCACCCTGGTGGTCTGGCAATGAGTTGAAAACACCACTCTTGCAAATGGATCTGAAAGGCCATTATCATCTGCAGATAGGATCCCTCGAGCCTGATACAGATGGGCTCGGAGCTGGAAATAGCTGAAGTCTGGTAAGAAAAGGAGAGAGGAAGTCCCCGACAAAGTCCTGTATGAGGCCAAAAAAATGCCTGAAGGAGAAGGCCAGCCAGATAGGAGTGGGCACATTCTGTGACAAATAGTTGCCTCTTCTAGGGACTGTGGTTCTCAGCCAGTACATCTCAAAAGGTTTAGCCAAGCCAGACAAGCTCAGTGGGCTCCCCAGACACATCTGGGAAGTACATGATGTGCGACATGTGAAATGTGCAGTGTTCTGCTATGAGCATCTACTGTGGGGGAGCACCACCAAGCCTCATCAGAGGGGCAGAACTCATGCCCATTGCCAATTTGGCAGCACATTCAATGCCTACAAAGTACCCATTCTGTCTGGTGCTTTAGCTGTGAATGTGCAAATACATCCTCATGAGATCAAACTGGATGTGCCTATCCCAGTCATGCCTTGGAGACAACCCTAGATCAGGTCCTAATTCTCAGACATACTACAATTCTCAGATCACAGTGTGGCCTGAGGTGAAGGACTGTGGGGGGACAATGCACCACCACAGACATTAATCCATGGATGGGACCTCTCAACTCCCTATTCTCCTGCTTATGTGAAGAACTGGTATCTGCACTCACCATCTCTGCTGAGCCGGCTGGGAGGGCAGTATGCTGAGGGCTGGGCTATCTCCTGCTTGCTCTCGGAAAGGAACTCCTCAGGCAGCTCTGCCAAACAGTTTTTTGCATATTTGGTTACCCCAAGCCACATATAGATTTCCAGTTTGGCAAAGATCTCACCAGTGTGTAAGCCAGGAACCTGAAAGCACAGAAGGTTTAGCAGGTTTCACATCTCGGACCAAGATGATCACCATCAGCCTGGGACTGACCAAAGAGCACAGGAGAAAGAGCATCACATCAGCAGAGGCAAAAGGCAGTTGTGGAATGAGAGCTGTGTTTCCTTGTGAACTCGAGGATTTCAGGAAGGAGGGCTGAAAGCAAGGAGGGGGAAACAGCATGAAGCAAGCAGGAGCACACTGTTTTGGTATAAACCCTACCTTCATAAAGACAGTCTGGATCTTTGCACAGTCTTTGCCTTTCTCCTCTTCAACTACTGAGTAGAGGATGTTTTGTGCAGGAATTCTGGCATATGCCACACGCCTGTTGTTGCTGAGCATCCAGATGAGTACATCAGGGAGAGTGCACTGGGGCTGGAGGGAGGGAAGGGAGGAACATCACAGCAGAGGAACAGCATGTGTCATCCTCCCTCCATTGACATGGTGAAAGCTTCATCTCCCCACAGGACAGACTGCTGAGCAATGGTGGTTTAGAGATCCAGAAATAAAGGACCTAACATTGGCCATGTACTTCTGAAAGTCAGCCCTGCAATATGGCTCTGGAGGTGTTGTGGTTTGACTCTGACTGGCAACTCAGCCCCATGCAGCCTGTCACACACTGTCCCTCGATGTGATGGGAAACAGGATTCAAAATGTAAAATTGAAAGAAGTCATGGATTGAGATAAAAACAGTTTAATAGGGAAAGAAAAAACTTCACACACAAGCAAAGCAAACCAAAGAATTCATTCCTCTCTTCCTGTGGACAGGCAGGTATTCAACCATCCCCAGAACACCAGAGCTCCATCACAGAAACGATGACTTGGGAAGAAAAACATCATCACTACAATTGTACATCACTCTACCCTCACATAGCTAAAGATGTGAAAATTATTTGACTTTACTTGGTGAAAGACTTCTCCAAACTTCAACAGCATCTGTCCACTTTATGTCAGCAAACATGGTGTTCTGGTTGACACTACAGCACAACACGCCGATTTTATCAGTTACTTAAAATGAAAAAGTGAAACTCTGAACGTGCAGAGTCTCTGCTATGGATGAGAATCTTATTCCAATGCAAGTTTGAATCTGCAGAAAGTATCAAGGGTCAGACCCTGGTGGAAGTGCAGGCAGCACAAGCAAGGCTGTTTTCCAAGGCAAAACTGTCTGCTGCAGACAAGGCCTTGGGCTGGTGGGGCAGAGAGGCCCAGGAGGCCTGAAGCTGGCCCAGCTCTGCCTCCTACCCACTACAAAGTTGCTTGGACCACCACCAACAGCCCTGCAAAGCTGCCTGGCCTCATCCCTCATTAGAGCTATCACAGGAAACATGGTAACTTCCAGTAGCTGGAACTTTGAATTTTACATAGCAGCAGAGGAAAAGCTTCAGCTCAGACTGGTGAGAGCCCCAGCAGCCAGCTCAGTATCCTCTCCTTGCCTAACCTCTCCAGCTCAGAACAGGGGTTCCCTTGTAGCCACTGTACCTCTTTAGCCATGGAGCGTATCTTTGCCAGGATCCTCCTTGTCTCCTTAATCTTCTCCTTGACATTGTCTCGGGTCAGGTGCCGTCTCACACGGAGCCCCTGCTTTGCATACAGGATCTGAACACAAAGCACAGCTGTTACACAACCAGCCAAGCCCCACTGCAACCCCACATGGGGGGTCTGCAGGGAGCCCATTGTGCCATCTTGCCCCATTGAGCCCTGATGTCCACCATGGCTCACTGCCCAGTTGCTGAGAGCAAACCTCCATGAACCTGTCACAAGCCATTTAACAAAGGGTGCCATGAACTGGAGACTACAGTAACTCATCAGCCTGGCCAATATAATCTGGTAACAGAAGTCCATGAGCTTTAAAATCATTTGGGGCAGAAAGTTGCCTAAGGAATAAACATTCCAGAAGCTGGTGGTCTAAGGCTCCAGATAGTGCCTGCAGGAGATCTTGGCCAAGGAGCAACTTGGGGCCACAGTAGTGTGGGATTATGAAGATGTAGGAAACTGCAACACAGGGCTTGGCTTTCACCATTATTAGTACATATCGGAGATAGTGTACACATCTGAAGAGAAACTTTGGGATGAATCAAAACTAATAATGAAATCCAGAAGAAATTCAGGGTGTACACCCACTATGGAGTGGCAAGTCCAGAAAACTCATCTCCTAGGTGGGTTCTCTCTTCCAGAGTCTCTCAGGCTTTGCAGAGTACCTTCACCATAGCTCAGGTGATGACACGCAAGGAAGCAGAGGGAAGGGAACTGGGATCCAGATATGTCTAAATTTTATTTCCTGCTGCTGTCACTGCATTTTGGTCAGCTTTTCAAAGCTTTGTAGTCTGACGGGGGCTATGACTCTACAGTTGTGCTGTGATGAAGGGTATGTAATTGTGCTCTCATTCAGCTAGCTAGTCTTGTGTGTGAGGTGATCAGTGCCCAAGTGTTGCCCTTTCTAAGGACAGACAGATGAATGGCTGTTGTAGACCTGCTGGATATGTACTCAGGCTGAGTTTTCAGGAGTAGCAGATCTCAGTGAGCCACCACAAAACTGCCTGCAGGAATATGGTGCACCAAAAGGCCTCCAGCAACCTACCGGGCAGCAATATGCACATGCTCAACTACATATGCCCCAGTGGACATGAAGAAAGGCATCAGGGCACAGCATCTGCACAGAAAAGGGGGCAGCCATGGCCAGACTCTATCTCTTTTCCCTGTGCCGGAAATTGTATTGCTCTGAGCAGAATTGGGAGATGCTGTATTAAAAGCCCATGACTGATACAGTGAGTTTTAGCTCCAGGTTTCCTTCTTAGCATCAGTTCCTGCTGATCCTCCAGAAGTTTCTCCAGAGCAGGGATTGCACAGGCTCCCACCAACCACCACCAAACCCCACAACTTACAATGTTGCGCATCAGGTATTTTGTCCGACATCGGTCCAGGTTATTTGGATGAGCCATTGTTTTTCTCTCTGCGCTGAGTGAATATTGCCTGCAATAAGAAAAGCAGCACAGACTCTGTATCCTCTGCACCCAGCATGTTGAGCACAGCTCACAGCAGGGACACAAGCTCCAAATCACCTGGTACCAAATCCCTGGTACCAATGTCAGGTGGCTCCATTTCTACAATGCCTTCTCTTCTGCAAGCTTGTTGGTTCAGAAGGTACACTGGGGATTCTCAGCACCTGAGGCTGCCTTTCTACTGTAGCACTGTAGACTGAAGTGCATAACAGCCCCCACAGGGTAGTCATGGGGATTGAAACAGTGATCTTTTGACTGTGTGATTGAAAAGAGTGAAGGAAATATCCTTCACATTTAGGAAACACATGAGAGCCCAGGAGCACTGAAGCTTTCATCTATGACCCCTCTGATTCTTAGAACAGGACTGGAGTCTCCTCTCCAAGCTTGAAGAGCTATAGAGAAGGTCCTTTTCCCAAGTCATCCTCATTTTCTTCTGCACATCCACCTCAAAAGGAGAAGAGAGAAGGCCGCACACAGCTGAGGCAGAACATTATACAACCTCCTAACCTGAAAACAAGAATCTTCAGGACATCAGGGACATGCTAACCTGCATCCACCTACAAATTCCTCCAGCACTTCTCTGAGCCGCTCTTCTGCATTAGCTTTTGGTCTTCTCAAGAGCTTATCCACGTCATCCAACCCCTGCTCCTGTAGAGAAATCACAATATTCACAAAGCTTGCACCTGGCTGAGGGGTCAGAGTAAAACCTTGCAAGGATGCGTTTGTCACAAATGGCTTATGCCTTTCTGCAGAGCTGGGATTCATGAGCTGCAGATCAGCACTATGCTGCCTGGGACTCTCCAGAGCCTGAGGATAACCTTAGCATTTGTTGTTACAACACCTTGTGTCTCAGTCCTCGAGCAGCCACTAACATACACTGTGGCAAGCTCTACTTTCATATTTTCAAGCCAAAAGGGAAAGGCAAGGTCCTGGGGAGAGACTGCATCCCCTTCACGACAACCTGAGAGTCTGCTTGCCCAGTCATCTGCCCAGGGCTCACACAGCTCAGTACTGGCAGCAGAGGAACTTGTCACAGACATCATATCACATCACTCACTCCTCCAGGAACCACCACTAGGCAGTTGCACAGCATGAGTCCATGTGGCCTACCCAATCGTGTCTGAAGGGCAGGTGGGACTAAGCCCTGTGAGAGACATGGACTTGCATGGGTGGTGAGGACAGCAAACATCTCACACAGCGACTGCACATGCAACAAAGCACACACAAACAAAGGAGCATGACAGAAACACCCTGAAAATGCTACCAGGCGTTCTGCCAGTTTGACAATCCGGTTGGAAATGCAGAGTCTCCAGGTGTGATCCTCCCAATAGCTCCATACATACACGCAGGGTTTTTCATGTGTCATGGGCAGGCAGCTGTATGACCTAAGGACAGCAGGCAGAGGAGGTTATGGCTACTGCTACAGAAAGCATATGCCATATCATAACACATGCACTTGCACATCCAGCAAGGGAGCAGAGGCTGAACTCTGTCTCCCTCACAGAGAATTAATTGGCTGTTTTGGGCTCTGCACCACGGACATAGGTGCAAGCTGCTGGATCTGCCCTTTGCCATCCCAAACTAGCACACAGGGTTTCTAGTAGAGACAGCAGCACATGCTTAGACAAATGAGGCTGACAGGAGCATGGGAAGTTGCCAAGATTTCTCACTGCTATGGGACTACGTAGTAGCAGGCACAGGACACACAACACAAAGACTAAGACATTGCCAGGCCTATGGGACAAACTAGGCAATATTCCCAGAGCAAACATCAGAAGAGCTTGTGTATGTGTTGTGCCTGCTCCACATAGAACAGCATATGCCAAGAGTACTCCTCTCCTTCCTCACTGGAAACAAGCCCTTAGGACACTGTTTGTGAAGCAGAAAAGGGATGGCTGTTTTTGACAGGTCTCAGTTTCCTTGGGACTCCATCCTTGGCCATCTGCAAACATCAAGCAGACACCATAGGGCTCATAGAGCTAGTGGGAAATCCCAGCCATCTAGGCCATGACAAGCTGCAGGATTGCAAGGAAGAGAAACCTATGATGCATTGCTGAGCAGACCTCTAATAACATCTGGAACAACCAATGTGGGAAGCTGTAACAGCTCCAAGAAAGGTAGAATAGAAAGATATAGAAGACTTACTTGTCATATTCCATGGGCTCTGGTCTCTGACTCTTTGTAACTGATTTGTTCATTGCCGCTAAAGCTGGAGTCAGGATTTCAGCATCCAGCTCACCATCTGAACCAGCATCCAGTAAAGGCTGCCTTTCTTCTTTCACTTCTCCCTTTTCCACTTTTTGCCATCCTTTGGTCACAACCTCTTCGGATTTGCCAAAGTTTCCTTGAAGGTGAACATTAAATTATAAACAGGTAAGTGGGATCACTCAGGTGTTTTTAGAAAAGACGTTTTCTAGCTGGCAATACCAGACTCTTGGAAGGAAGATTGCCACAGAGGCATTTACTTCTTTGGGAACTAGTAGTTGTGTCCAACCATTGGCACATCACATGGACAACCAGGAGGTCCGAGAGGGAGCTGGGCAATTGCAAGGAGGTCCTTGTGTATGCCTTCTTCAGTTCTATCAGCTCCACCAAGTGCCTGTGGACTACCATCTACATCCCTACACTGGGACCAGCATCAGCTCCTCAAGTAGTATCTCAACATCAAGCATCTTCACCCATCCAGCTTAGCAGGTGAGGGCTTTGACCCACTCTCAGACCATTGTTTCCCCATCACTTGTTGTGACATCCCCTCAGTGCCACATGGCCAACCCCAGTATCCCAGCTTTCCCTCCTTTTTTTCCTTTTCTTGCTACCAAATCCTTCTACTTCTTTGTACTCTTACTTACTAGTTACTTACTTACTAAGAGTTTCCCCAAACTTTCCCAAAACAGGTGTTTCACACAAATGGTGCAAATCTCCAGTCCCATAGCAGAGATTCAGGGTTTTAGTAAAGCACTGTGCACACTCCCTGGACTCATTCCTCATCTTTCCCAGCTTCCTGAGCTGACTTGACAGGGCAGTATGAAGAACTGACTTGGCTGTCAGAGGGAGATTCACACTGTTCCCATAGTTTCTGCACGTGGGGCCCTGGGGAATACACACCTATAGAGACTTCAAAGTTGACAGGTTTCGAGCTGAGAGAGGAGTCCATCATAGTGGCTTCAAAGAAGGCAGCAAAGAGAAGGAATTCATCCTTTCTCCCCAACACATTCTGAGCAAGGAGACAGAAATCAGCCTGAGACCCTCGTGTGCCAAAGCACTGCCTGAGCACCAGGGCATAACTGATGTCTGCCAGCCCTTCCACAGGACCTCAGCAGGATGCTTCTGAGATTACCACTGGTCTGCCAGAAGCAGGATAAGATTTCTTGGAAAACCTGAGGTGTTGATGCAGAGCCATGGATTCTTATGTGAAGCCACTGAGCAGGTTGTAGGCTAAGGGATGGCTACTGCATCAACACAGCTGCCTCCCACCTTGCCTCTTTCCCTTCACAGATGTGCATGCCAAAAACTGGCATGGATCAGCCGTGTCAGCACAGAACTCACCTCAGGGAGTGGATGAAGCTCTTCCACCTCCACAGTGACCTCCCTGGGCTGCTCAGCCTCCTGAGAGCTCCCAGCCTCCCCCTGTCCCTGCATCTGGCTCGGTTCTTTAGTTTTCTCCTTTGATTTTTTACTTTTCTTCTTCAGCTTCATTTTTCTCAGGGCACCTCTCATTCTGTACCCAAGCTTCCTCTCTGCTGCACTGGGGCTGCTGAAGATCTCCACTGTGATGGCCATGAGGATGCGCCCACGGTAGAAGATGCCCTCACCCAAGCCTTCATTGAGGTCTTTGTGGACATCTCGCAGAGTTGAATTCTGGGAGGAGCCATACAGGTTCACCCAGGCTGGGCCAAATGTGGGGTTAAAGCCTGCAGAGACAGGGACAGGGTTTCATTATGCTCCAGGGTGCCGCTGCAGAAAGACCTCCCCAAAAAGGACTGCCCAGGACACCAGAGTGTCAGCATGCTCCCAGCCCCAGGAGACCAGCATGCCAAGCAGAAAGTGCATGGCACAGGGCCGCCCAAGGCAGCCATGCCAAGCCTCACCATTCCTCTCAGGGTCTGAGATCTCCTGCAGGTCAATGTAGTGTGTAGCAATGGCCACATCACCGACATTGGCATCATCCAGCACCTGGACTTTTATCTTCCTGGACAGAGGTGGGAACATCTCAATAAAACTAATCTGCTCGTTCCACTCGGGCTCAGTGGTGCTGGTCTCTACTGACGTTTCCCCCTGGGAAGGAGAAGGTGTGAAAGTGTCACTGTCCCAACTGGTGCCCAGAGAAAGGGATGCCTCAAAGCTTGTCTCGGAATGGCATGCACTCTTGTACCACCTGGCAGACAGTGCCAGGCAGGCTCTGGGTGTGGCAGTGTCCCTGCTCCTATCCCCGTTCCTGCAATTGCTCTCTGTTTCATTAACGGGGGGCTGTCCCAAGGCCCTGGCATGACCTACACAATCAAGGGAATGCAAACGAGCAGCAGACTCATAGGTATCTAAGGGTTGCCTGGAGCACTCCAGGCCCACAAGACTGCCAATCAGGGATTGATTCTCATATTAATGGATAATATGGGATCAAAAACCCTGACTTTGTGTGCAAAAACTGGGTCATTATCTCAGTAAAGTCTCTCAAGGGTCTCAGGCTGAGCCCACCCTGACACAGAAAAAGGACTTCTGCTCCAGGATTTATCCCTATATTTAAGGATATGAATATCTGCCTGCAAAACCAGTAGCTCAGCCAGTAGCTGTGCTCAGGGCTGAGGATGTCCTATAAGCAGCTCTCTGTAGAGACAAAAGCAGAGAACAGCCTTCTCATTCAGACATTGCACAGCCATGGCCACACAGCCCAGACCACTGCTAAAGGCAGCAACACCTGAGCTCTCCCAGGCTATTTTCAGTGGGATTGCCTCATGGGGGCTCCTGACACCATGAGCCCACCACATGCTGCCACACAGCCAAGAGAGAATCAGCCTGTCCCAACACAGCTTCCCCTCAGACTCACCTGCTGCCCACAGAATGAGACCTGCACATATGGGTCGATAAAGACTTTTCTCTCCCCTATGATCTTGGAGATACCACCCATGATGCCTGCTCTCATGCTGGGCAGCCCCTCAGCACGATAGAGTTTGATGCAGACCCTGGCCCAGGGTCTCTCTGCAGGAACTCTCTTAGGCAGCAGCAGATTCCTGAAAGACAAATTCATGTTCTGCCTCTCTCCTGAAGTCCACGGAACACAATGATGGGAAATTCACTGACTGGCAGGAAGATTGGATCCTGCCTCACCACAGGTCTTTTTCACTGGGTCTTTGCCCATCAGAAGAGGGGAAAATGGGGAAAAAAGGTTGTGTGAAGAGAGACATGGCAGTGTTCCCCAGGGACATGCAAGATCCCACTGCACCTACCTTTCAATGTCCTCATCCTGGTTCCTGGAATAGGTAGGAAGGAAGCTCACAATATCCCCGCGTGCAGAGACAGAGATGTTGCACTTCACAAAGCCTTTCACGCCTGCCTGGGTGTCCATGGGGTCACTGATAACTGCCCACTTCTGGAAAAACCTGTGATCTGAGAGGGAAGAGGAGGAGTTCCCTAGGGAGCAGCTAGGTTACCATTTCACATTCAACTCTGTCCGCACAAAGACTGCTCTGGCCCTGATCCTGCCTCTGAAGGTGCAGGAGGTGTCACCTGCCTTCAGACAGCTGGGTGGAGAAGCAAGCTCAGATCTTCATGCAAACTAAGTGCTTTAAAACCAGGGCCTTGACCAGACCCATCAGAGCATGAAGGAAACACCAGTTTCACATAGAGCCAGGATCAGACACAGGTATGTGGTACAGTTCTCATACCTGGCTGGCTGTACACTGTCTCAACATCCATCTTGAACGTTCCTATGCAAGTTCCCAAAAATGGTATCTTCTTTGAGTGAAAAACCTGCAGACAGCACAAATTTCCCTGAGCACCATAAGGTGTGGACAGCTAGGTGACACATCCAGATATCTCCAAGGAACACAGGGCTGCCAAGAGGTGTTCCAAGCACAGCTGAGGCAGTGGTTGCAAGTTCTTCATGCAGATTGACTCATCTGTGTCACCACTCCCACAAAGCCCACCAGCCCATAGCCCACAGTCAAACCTAGACCAAGGCAGTCATGTGCAAACAATTCAGCTTCTGCAATCCCAGGTTAGCCACAGCCCAACAATGGAGATAGGACAGATCTGTTTTCCCACAGGAAGTCCTTGTGTCCATATCCTGCTGGGTTAGGGCAGAGCCATGACCCCATCAGGCCAGCATCTCTCCCAAAACCCAAGTCTTGCTCAGTTCTTGCTGAACTCTCAGCAGCAGAAGAGACACGCAGCTTTTCACAAGGAAAGTACGGAGACCACTTGGCAAAGGGTGTGCTGGCTGGGTTTAGCGATCTTCAGAATATCCCTGTGTCTTGGGAAAGTCTTTGTGCTTTGTGCCAAGGGATTTTCAACCTCTCTGCCTGCCTGGGCTTTTCTACAGCACAAATAATCACATCAGTCACTTACCTTCGGGACCTGCAGGATGAGACTCCAAGGTAAGGGGGCAGTAGGGAATTAATGCCAAACAGAAGGGCAACAAGGCAAAAGGCAAGAAAGTGCCCCAGAGGCCCCGCTGCAGTCACAGGGTGACGAAAAACCCTTACCTGGAGGAGATGGGAAGGCAACACTGCCCAGCACTGGCTCAGAGCAGGGCTAGGTCTCTGCCCCAGTGCAGCCACAGGAAGGCCCTGTGGCTCTCTGTGGGTAGGTGATTCCAGCTGGAACACCTCCATGGTATTGGTAGCCTTGCTTTGCCCATTGCACCCAGTGTCTACACACAGAAGCACCAGGCTGTACCACTAACCAGTGAAAGATGAAGAGGAAGACATACATACCGAGATCTCTATGAGTCTGTGTAATAAAATGTCCCTTGGCTCATAGAAGTCAAACAAAAAATACTGGAAGAGAAGAGCAAGACAGCTTAGCCCCAGGCTTCCAGACATCCCTTGCAAGGATGGTCCCAGGCACTCGGGACATTGGTGGGGCAAGGACAGAGCCTCTGTCCATGTCACATACTTCGTTGTAGAAGGGGCAGTTTGTTGACTTCTGTGTCGCCGTGTGCCTCTTTTCTTCTCCCACCTTGACTACAACAAAGGGGTTGATGTTCACCCCCACCAACTTCTGTGCTTCAATTACATTAATCCCAACCTGAGAAAATACAGGAGAAAACCAGCACTCTCCTTGTTTACACCTCCATCCTGAGATTGTTTCAAGAATACCAATATGCACATGTACAGGACAGTCTCAATTCAGAGCTGGATGCCTAGGGCAGGCAAAAGCATGCCTGCTGAAATCTGCTACAGCCAGGAGAGACCAAAGTAGTATTTGAGATGCTTGTTTCTTTCAGACAAGCAAGGAAATAAAGTGTAAGAGCCCCAGTACTTTTGACAAGAGCTGACCTTCCCAGCAGCACTTGTACCCTCAGTTTCTCATCCCAAGTGGCGAAAAACCCACTGCTCCCACATGGGAGGGTCCACAGAGCATCTTGGAGAATTTGCTTTTTGTATCTTCTGTTAATACTCCACTTTGAATGCTACTGAGATGGACACCATTGGAGAGACTGGAATGTGGCCGCTTACTATTTACTTACATTTACTGCAACTGCTTACGAGTCTAAGATATAAAAGAAATGGTCTCACACTTGCTCTTGGTACAAGCAATTAGACCATGGTTAAGGTACAGAATGATTGCTTCAAGAGAATGATGGCAGTAAATTCAACCCTCACAAAAACTTCCTGCTTGGTTGATAGGACAAAAGGTGAGTCCACGTTTACTTAGAACCAGAGGAGGATTTATATCCATAGCCATGCTGGGAGACTTGCCCTGAAATCAATTTAGCCTGATGTGAGATAATCAGCCAGAGCCACTGCTTCCTAACAGCTTTCTGGCATGTCCAAGCAAGCCCCCACATAGCCCTCTGGCCCTGGTCATGTCCCACAGCTCTCCCTAAGGAAGACAGACAAGACCCTGGCAGAAAGCTGGCAGGCACCAGCCCTGCCTGGGTACTCTCTGAAGCAGGCAGTGCTCAGGCAGTGGTTTGCAATGGCACATGTAGCTGATTCCCTTCTCCTGTTTATCCATAGCTAACTACATGGGCTTACTGATACTGTGGCCGGCACTCATGGATGCAGTTCATTCTGCATGCCGTTCACGGATGCGGGGAATCTTACATCTTGCCCAGGGAAGTCACACAAAGCATGATGGTCTTCATGCTAGAGGCCTCGGCAAAGTAAGTGGCAATTGGAGAAGCCCAGGCCTTCAGCAAGGCAGTAAGAGACTGGCTGCGGGGTCAGAGGCAGCAATAGAGACATGCACCCAGTGCTGCAGTACCTGGAAACTCTGCGACATTGGGATGGCAAAGAGGTCCCGTGCAGAGCAGAGTCTGGAGCGGCTGCACAGAAAAAAAAGCCCAGGTGAGCAGGTGTCCTTGTCAACATGAACCCTGAGTAAGTCCCCACCAAGGGAAGCAACAGAAAACCTCACAAATAATGGCTCATTGCCTTGGGAATAAGCCAATCCCCAACACACCCTATCTAGGGCCTTTAGAGATGGAAATTTTCTGACATTTTGCCAAAGCAGACTGTCATGAGCTGCAGGATATGGCACTTTATACACCAGGACCCAAGCAAGGACAAGAAAGAAGACCATGCCATGGATACCTCTTCACAGGGCTGAAGATTATGCCCGAGGCCTCAATCTCAGATGTATCATAGAAATCTTCTTCCTCTTCCTCTTCTTCATCAGTCTCCAGACCTTTTGCCAGCTTCCTGCCTAGTGAAGCAGCCTTCTTGTCCAGTTCCTTCGCTCTCAGCCACTCAGCAGTCCTGCAAGCCCCGCAGCATGCCATGAACCATACATCAGCCCTCACAAGTGGGCTGTGGACTGCCCTCCACCCAGGAGGGTGAGCCAACATTCAAGGGCTACTTACTCCAGCTGCTCAAATCCAGGATTGTGGATGATTAACTCTGAACTGTAAAAAACAAAAGATGTTTTTCTCTAAAGACCAGTGTGCCACAGCTGTTTTCTGATTCATTTAAGGAACAGTGCCCCAGACACTCTCCTGTTTATTTTTTGGCAGGGACACCAGC
Source organism: Molothrus aeneus (assembly GCF_037042795.1). NCBI lineage: Eukaryota > Metazoa > Chordata > Aves > Passeriformes > Icteridae > Molothrus > Molothrus aeneus. The sequence continues at coordinate 85,505 of NC_089662.1, forward strand.
AATTTTTTCCTAAGCTTATCCACTGTCCACCCCATGTGTCTGCTGTTTTCTCTCTAGTTCCACAAGTGACACTCTGCAGGCCTTGCTACTGCCTGTCATCCTGTTTGCCCAGAAACCTACAACTCCCCTGGCTTTGGGCATTACCAGCATGCATGGTGCATGGAATTGCTGGAGGCCAAAACCATGCTCTCTGCAACTTTGCAACCACAAGCCAGGAGGGCTGCAGAAATGCTCTCAAGTCTCTCCTAGGGAGTCCCAGGACTCCCAGCACCTACAGTGGATTATTGCAGTCAAAGGCTCGTTGTGATAACAAGGAATGAATCTCTTTATCCAAGAGTCCTGCTCCCTTATTGCTGCTGTAGAGTTGAGACACATCAGCCTGGCCAGAAATGGAGACTACATGAGGCTGGATTGCATCTCAAAGGCTGCCACTGACAAAGGCAGCTTTACAGATTGCCTGGAAATTTGCTCTTTCTAGGATTTCCATACCTGTCTTTCATAAGATAGACAAAATCCTCTTCAACCCAGCTCCCTGCTGAGCTATTTGGAGGCTGGTAGCGCAAATCCAACTCAATGTAGATCTACAAAGCAGAAAGTGAAAGGGCCTGAGAGCTTGGTAGCAACAAAACAAAGGCAAAAATGTCACAAAAAAGAGAAAGGGGGACATGGAAGAAAAAAAGAAGTGAGAAGCGTCCCCACAAGAAGCATATTTATACCAAACTCCCATTGTCTGCCTCCACCAATAGGCTAGACATAACAAAACTCCCTCCTCCACAGCTTCTCAAACTCCATGTTTCATTGAATAAAAGCTGGCTCAACTTTACAAATCTACCATAAAGAGGCCCAGAGAATAGCCTCGAAGCATTTTTGACAAGGGAACTGGGGAGAGCCCGGCACAATAACATGCAGGGATTTGGAGCAGTCTCTCTGGAGGAGGCACAAGACAGCTGGCAGAGGATCCTAGCAAGCTAGGAATCCCTAGCTTGGATTAAAATGCTGGAGAAGCCACCAGCACATCGAGAGCCTGCATCACAAGAGAAAAGGAAGGACAGCCAGAGACGTACAGAGCACGCTGGGTATTGGCACAGCCAACACAGGTGTGAACACCCTTGGTCTTCAGGTGGCCAGCCTGATCTCAAACCAACACATACACAAATGATTTCCCAGCAGAGGCCAAAAACACTAGCATGGAGGAGATCACTCCTTAGTAGGCTGAAGGAGAGGTACTCTGGGTTCAGAGCTCAATCTCTGGAAAATGCATATTTCTGGGAAAAGAAATGCAGCCCAAGAAATCAGGAAAGGCAGCAGAAAAGGCTAGAGGGTGAAGAAGCCTGAGACGAAACTGGATGAAAAGCTAAGGGCCTAAAAACACTCCTTCAAATCACCAGGAGAAGAAGAGGTGCAAGTAACTCTATTCCCAGAGGAGAACTGGATTTGGACTAGCAGGAAGTCTAATGGCTTTATTCCCACTTTTCTAAAGGAGCAGCCTCTCTCTTGGGGTCATGTCTCTTCCAAGCTGAGCTGAGAGGGTCTCAGGCTGCTCTTGAATGAGCAGTCTTGTCTGCCCTATTTCTATCCCCTGCAGCTGTTGTGCAGCCAGGGTTGCACAATCCAAAACTAACCCAGCAAAACTGAATGTGGTTGGGTTTTGGTTGGAGCAGCTCATCAGCACGTGTGTTGGGAAGGATGAAAGTTTGACAAGAAAGTTTCACAGATATGTATGCTTAGCAGAAAGATTTTTAAATGTAGAGTCTGATGAAGGAATAGAGATGGAAGCAAGTTTTGACATAGAAGAAAATAATTGCTGAGCCAGTATTACTGGATAACCAAGGACGCAAAGGGTATGTTGGAAGGGGGTTTTATGACTTAGAGCAAAGGATAAACCCACCTCAAACAAGAAGATGTTTTTACCAAGCAAGAAAATAGCACAGGCAAACAAGCCTGCTGATGTGGCAAGTAGAAAAAAGGTCTCAGAATTTTCCACTGCAAGAAAACTGAATAACAACTTCTAGCTTAAACTATAATGTTCTAATTTTTAGTGACTGGAGAATTGTAACATGAATATGGTAATTACAGTAGTTATGATAGGCTATAGATAATAGTTAAGTTATAGATTAGTTCTACTGTATTAAGATGCTAAGCAAAGAAAAGTATATAATGCAATGTAACCAAAACCAAAGGGTCTCCAGGCCTGCCTGCAGCTGGAGCTGACAGCTGTAGGCACAGCTCTGTCACCCACAACCCTGGACTGCTGTAACCTCTTGGATGGAATAAACTGCATTTTGGAGAGCCCCCTGGAGTCCCACATCTCTCATTTAGGCTCTTACACATGTGTTGCTGTGAGTACAAGGGAAGAGGCACCCGGGGCAAAGGGCTGGGCCACATTGTACCGCTGACCTTACACAATGGAGTCCCTTCAAACCATCACCAGCACCAAGAGGTGAGTCTAATCCCTGTCTCTTTGCTAGCGTAAACATTTATCCAGTGAACTGAATGGTCTAAAAATCATCCTGGAAATGGTCAATTTCTATCTGGACCAGCTCCAGGAGTCCAGTAACACCAGCAACTTGTGCCTGTGCCACTCAGGCTGGTGGTCTGGAGGCCACAGAGCTTGCATACCATGTGCCACCATGTGGTTTAGTCATACTGCCTGTGTGAAGAGCAAGCAGAAAGGCAGCACCTTGCAGGACCGCTGCCTCCACCTCTGCTCTTCCTGCCTGCCAGCTGCCCTGGCACAGGTGTGGCAGTCTGGAACCCACTGAGCTGTGCCTGCACACCCAGCTGGCAGGAAACAGCTCATTTTAGGGTGGTGTTCATCTTCTACAAGTGCAAAGGACTGACTGAGCCCCAGTGCCAGGGCTGGAGGAGAGCAGGACCCGCAGAGCAGAGGGGCAGTCAGGTGTCAGTGACACTCATGCTGTCACAGACACTCATTAAGCCATCCAGTTAGCGCTAATGTTTAACCTAAAAGCTTGCTGGGGGTTCCAAGGCACACTACCACCTTCCACCTCACTCCATCACTGCAGCAGCCCATACACATGCACTTCATGGTGCATGAAGCAGAGAAGATGCAACTTCCTACATCCATTTCCCAGAGTTGAGAAGGTTTTATGAAGCCTCCCTCTGTTCGTTCAGGCCCTTGACAGTTCTCCAGGAGCCCCAGCCAAACCCATGCATTTGTAGATGCTCCAAGAAACCTCTTGGTGGATGTGAAGTGTCTGTGCAGAGATGGCATAAATGCCACAGTGCTTCCAGCTCAAACAGCATTTTGGATTCCCCCTCAGTCCCCAATCCACCTGGAGAGTACCACATGAAGTGTCCCAAAAAGCCTTACTGACTGCTGATAGCCAGGCTGTCCATGGAGAACTTACATCAGTGACTCTATTGCTCTTGTCCACAAGGGACTCACGCAGGATTAGTCTTCCAGATGTCATCAGGTGCTGAAGGCTGAGGACAAGGGTACCGAGCAGCCTGGTGAAAGGAATGAGGGATTTGTCTTTACAAACAAACTGTGGGTTTGCTGGTAGATAAAACTAGTACTGAGGGATAAAAGAAACAATGGAAAGGATTCCACTGATTGATGAATGGAATGAGAGATTTGTCTTTACAAACAGTAAACAAACTGCTGATAAATAAAGTTAGATACAGAGAGATAAAAGAAGAACCATACATTCCACAGAAATTCCATAGATTGACACAAGGGAAAAAAAAGGGGGCAGGGGTATACAAATTACAAGGGAGTCATAGGTATTAGGCATTTCAGGAAGTCTGTTCCTCTCAAGTACGCCAGCCAATGGGGAAAAAGAGAAGGGAAATGTGGCGGGGAAATCAGGATAAAAAGGAGGCTGTGTCCTCTAACAATTTGAGAGACCCCACGGAGAACACCCATAACCTCTCCTTTTATTCAAATAAAGCTACAGGACTCCTCTGTCTCCTTTTTGGCCATAAACCTTTGGTGTTTGTGGATTAATTTTCCTAACACTGGAATAAAAAGAGAGACTGCAACAACACTGTACATAGCATCAGTGCCTACATCCTGGGGAGTACTGGGACCTCCACTCTCCCACTCATAGCCCCTCTGAGCTGCCCTGAAGTGTTTTTCATAGGGAGTCTGGCAGCTGAATACCTGAGACTGACCCTGCAGCAGGTCCTGCCTTTTCCCTAGTCATGCCCAGGCAGCTACTTGCAACTGAGCTGCCACTGGTGGTTAAAGGTTTGTGCAGATCCAGACTCATGGAGTGTGAAGGAGATCTCCCCGTCAGCAGAGTTGGGCTTCACAGGAGCCAGTCTGTGTCTGGGCATCCAGCAGAGCTGGGGGGACTCTTCTCAGAAAAAAACTGGGAAACAGAAGCTTTACACAAGAAAATACAAAACTAGGACATAAAGCTATGGCCACAAGAATGTCAGCAAGTCAGGCCAAAATTTACCTACTCCAAAGTGGCTTCTGCCTGGAGAAGGGTTATCTGCCTCCCTGCAAGTGGCAGCAAGGCATGCAGGACAGCATTTGCCAAACCTAACCCTGGTTTGTGTGTCACTGTCTGTGCCTGTGTGTACATGGACTTCCATCTCCTCATGGCATCTCTGCTGGCAGCCAAGCTAAGCCCTGCATGAAGTAGAGCTTCCCTATGCCAGCTGGCAGCCACCACTGGAAGAGCCTACCCAGGACTCAGACAAGAGGAACTGCTCCCCACACATCTCAATTTCAGCTGTGAGCTGTCGATCTCTTGTATTTCTTCTCACCTCCCTTTTCTCTAAAACACAGAATCTGTCCAACTTCCTACCCCCCAAGAAGGAGTCTGTCTGCTCATCCTCCTCCTTTCCAGCTTTGCCAGCTTGATGCTGCTGCCACAGAAATGATGCACACACAGAAGTTCAGAGACCATAAACAGATACAGCGATGTAACAAGTTTTTCCCTTCTGTCTTTCCACACTCTCTTTCTATTTAATTTTGACCATCCCAATGCACAAACCAACTGCTTTTGAATTGTACTGTTTGTCACCTACTATTATGCTACTCCCCAGCAGTGGAGCTATGTGGATATAGTGTCAATCCACTCATTTTCCCACTGGACTCCTTTGCTTCAGGCTGTCAGGTCCTACTGTTTTGTAACTGTTTGTGGTATCTCTTTGTCCTGCAGCAGTTTCTATTGACATTTCAGTCAGAGACAATTCCTCTGATCCAGCTCCCATAAGAAAAGCATCCAGGAAACCGTGACACAACATTCTGCCACACTTTATGCTCTGTCGTCATCTGTGTTTCGCATGTGTTGTGCTTATCTGTTTTCTCCATGCCCTCTCTGGAATCTTTGAAAAGGTTTGCATTACTAGCTGTATGCAAATTTATTAGGTTTGTGTTATTAGCTGGTACATTTTCCTTCAGTTCTTAAAATCTGCTTATCAGAGCTGGCACCTTTCCCTGCATCTTCATGTTTCACATGTCCTGAAGAACATGCCTCTGTTGCCTTTCTTGCTCCACTACTCAATCTGTCATCTCCATTCTTGGGTTTCCCTGCAGTGTTTTACAACTGTTGGAATAGCCCCTGAGTTGACAAAGTTGTGCCTGTGCCACCTAGAAGCATTTTAAATTCTGGCTGATCTTTTAAATTGAAATTGCTGTCTTATTAAAGGTTAAACCATAACACAATGCATTCAGGGCTTTTCTACACTGACAGATATGTTGAATTTGGGTGCAGCATGGTCACAGTCACAAGGATATTCAGGATGACAGTAGGTCCTGAGTCTGCAGCAAGACTTGCCTGTAGCTGTTTTTTAGGGCCTTGTTTAACCTTTGTCGCAGCTGAGGGTCTGATCTGGATCCTTATGTAGTCCCTGTTACTGCTGGCACAGCTAAATCATTTCCCTTATTTAACTTAATATAAACAGTATTGCTGCCCCACCAGAACAACCAGCTCCATCCTTCCTCTATAAGTGGCATTCTGCTCATCTTCTTTCCATCAAATTTTCAATAAATATTTTCTACTGCCAGAAGACAATGTAAAGACCAGTATGTCTTCTCCCCCACCTCTACTGGTCACCCCAACAATCAAAGGACCCACCTGTTACTGAAAACCTTGCTGCAGTTGTAAACCTTAATGGACAGCATTTCGCCCATGACAAGCTTCCCGTAGTGCGGCCAGTGAAAGAGCTGCAAACAAATGGAGCAGGAAGGGATGACAACTCATTCTCGGCCACACTTTCCCATGTCTCATGGCTGGTTGGCTCCCCTGTGAGGTGACCAAGTCCATGGATATGATGAAAAGCAGCTGTGATGGGAAGTTACTTTCCTGCTGGCCAGGCATAGAGCCCCTCCAGCAGCACAGAGCCACAAGCCAGCTGCTACAGAAGACAGAGCAGCACCACCGTGGAAAAAAAGGATGCTTGTGCCTGCTGGGGTCCCTGAGCTGGCAGGTTGTGGAGTGAGACAGAACAGGGGAACGTACAGAGGTGTTTGGGAGAAGTAATCACCCAGGCAGGGAGTCATCTGGCTTAGAGAAAAGCTGCACTCTGGACCTTCAACTCACCACACATCCAAAACAGTGGCTGTGCCTCTTGCTCCCCGCCACCTTCACTGCCTTTCCCCAGGCAGCACACTGGCACTGGGACTTGAGCAAGGGACAGGTGGGAACCACCCACTGGCACAGCACAGGTGGGCTGTCACAGGCTTCAGTGGGGATGGCACTGAAGAAATGGACATGCTTCCCAGGCCACCCCATCCCTGCCCCTGCACACTCACACATATGCACACATACATGCACTCAAACACACAAGTCCCACTCCTGTCCCACAAAGCATCAACTGCAGTGACAGTCTGGCTTTCTGAGGGCAGGGGGAGCTTTGCCTTCAGCTTTGATATGCCCAGGCTTCTAGGTAGTGTCACTCAGCTGAATTTCAGTTCCTGGAGGCTTGTACATGTAGGTCACATGCACAATGTGAGGAATCCATCTGCCCCTCTGAGCAGAGAGGAAGAAGGAGACAGCAGAGAAATTCCCAGTTTAGTGGAAGGTGGCCCTGTCCATGGTGTGGGGGTTGGAACGAGACGATCTTCAAGGTCCCTTCCAACACAAACCAATCTATGATTTTATGACCAAGACACTGACTTGTCCCATCCCAGTCCCATATGTTCCACATGATTCCAGTTTCCTCACCTCCTTGAAGATGGCCTCTGGGCCACAGCAGACCTTTCTTGTCTTCTGGGTGAAGCCTTGAGAAGTAGAGAGGAGGCGTAAGGTGCTGGCAGGAGAAGGAAGTCCCCAGCCCTAAATCCCCAAACCCCCACCCTCCCAGCCATCTGAGCCCACCTCGGAAGCTGAGATGGACCTGCCGCTCGCCATGGCCCGGCAGCTGGGAGAGCCGCCGGACACCAACGCTGAGCGCCATGGAGCTGGTTGTGGGCCCTGCTGCCTCTCGCTCAGCAGTGCACCGCCCGAAGTGACTCAACCTCAACTCACCCAGCCGGTCCGGCCAGACACTCCACACCCCAGTGGCCCATGGGCTGGGCAGCCCCTGCAGAGGGACACGGGGAGGCGGGGAAGCCCTGGCTGTACTGCCTCCCTCCCTCAACCCACTGGGCTGAGCCCCCCAGAATGCAGCTCTGCTGGCTAAGAGAGCCCTGGACCACAGGGACCCCCGGGGAGCACTGCAGGAAACAGCAGGGGACGTGAAGCCATCACAGGGCCATGCTTAAGCTGGTCCTTGGAAGGACACGGGCTGCTGAATTCAGAACTGAGAGACACTGTCTGTGAATACAGAGCCTGGCTCTGCTATCAGGCCCAGCCCTGCACCATCCCCAGCACAAAATCACAGGTCCTGCAGCTAAAACCCTCCAAAACAAACAGAGTGAGGGTGGGAAAGGGCAGCTCAGATTGTAAGGGTTGGGCTCCTCTGACATGAGGAAACAGCACATGCTCAGCAGCCTCCTGAGCAGGGACCTGAGGTGCTACTCAGTGGAGGTAGGAAGCCAGAGCACTTTGGGACAGCACACCAGCTGCCAGATCTCTGCAGGGCAAAGACAAGCATCAAAATCCACAGGCAGTGGGATGGGAGCTTCAGCTGCTCCACAGGGTGCTGGCAACCTCACAAGGAGGGGTAGGAGGGAGACCTGGGGCACATGGTGCCAGAAGCCGGCTGTGCTCCCTGCTGCAGCCCCCAGGCCTAATCCAGCTCATCCTATCTACTCAAGAGCTGATAGAGATGCCAGAGTTCTTTCAAAGCACAAATTCAGACCAGATTAAAGCAGTCAAACAATCATGAGCTGAGCAGATTTTGGAGGGCATTTCTTCCTCCTGAGGGTCTGCTTCTCCCTCTCAGCACCCAGCACCAAACACTTGTTACTGGAAAGATGTGTGCTAATGTCTTTACAAAGAATTTGATGAGTGAAGGTATGAGTGTTAGCTTGAAATGGGTCTTAATGTCTCTACTAACTTTGGTTTGTTGCAGAGCCCAGACAATTTGGGTTCTGAAACAGACAAGTGGGTCTACACAAGCCTGAACTTCTGAACTTTGCTGTAAAATGACAGGTTCAAGGGGGAATATGTGGTAGGCGATTCAGAAGGGCTGTACCTTTCAGGTACCTCAGCCATTGGGCAAAGGAAGAAGGCAATATGTAGCCAGGAGTTTAGGATAAAAGGAGTCTGGGGCCCGCAAATCCTTGAGAGAGAAAAGTGGACTTTCTCCCTTTATTGAAATAAAGTTTTGGGACTCTTCTGTCTCCTCTGTGGACACTGCCTTTCCATAGAGTGATTTTCCATACACCTCCATCCACACATGAGTGCTTTGCAGCAGGCCAGAGCAGCTTATTCAGCTCCACAAACACCAATGAGTGAATCATACCTGTGTAATGCCAGTTTCTTCGAAGCAGGCCCTGCAAATATTCCCTTATTGTCCTTTTGCACAAGCACCTCCTGGACCACGTGAAAAGCAGTGCTGGGGGTGGTGGAAGCATGCTATATGTTGTACATGTTGGTGAAGCATGTACATGTGGGTGAAGAATGCTCCATGGTGTAGGAGGATGCAGTTTTACCACTGTCCTAGCTACAGGAGTATTCTACGCCCCTCTACTTCATTTCTTTTTTTTTTTAACTGTCAAGGACTCTCAAAATATCCCATGACTCACACAGTGTTACCTCATGAATTGTGAAACTCTCCGCCCTGAGGGAGGTACTGAGCATCCCCACCAGAACCTGAAAGGAATGAGAGAGATGTGTCTTTACAAACTGTGGGCCTGTTTGTGGATAAGGCCAGATATTGATTGGTGAAAAAAACAATGTGAAGAAACATAAATTCCAGAGGAATTCCACCAATTGACACTGTTGCTCACCCAGGCTTTGCTAAATTCTTGGACTTAGAGAAAAAAAACAGAGATAGAAAGAAAAGAGGGGTGGGGGCTTGGGGTTGTGTGGTGTGCACATTGGAAGGGGGTCTGTATTAGGCCATTAGGGAAGTCTGTACTTCTCAAGTACCTCAGCCAATTGGGAAAGAGAGAGGGAAAATTGGCTGGGAAATCAGGATAAAAAGGAGGATGCATCCTCCATCATTTTGAGACACCTTATGGAAAATGCCCCATTATCTCCCCCTTCATTCATGAATAAAGCTACAGGACTCCTCTGTTTCCTTTTCAGACATAAACTTCTGGCGTTGTGGATTAATTTTCCTAACAAACATGAGTGTAAAAAATCTTTAGGCCTGGGAACTTCTGGCACCAGCACTTGATAGATTTAGAGGAGGACCAGAACTTCGACAGGACAGATACCATCGCCCTGACCAACAGGGTGCCAGGTTGTATTCAGTTGTTGTGGGTTAAAACCACTTTTCTCTGTATTATTGTATTTATCATAATCTCTTTAATAAATTTTAACTCTGACCTGTAATCTCTCTTAAGGTTGTTGAGTGGGGTTCATTTGACATACTGGTTTACTTTCAAACCAGCACGACCATGCAACAACAAAACATGGCAGACTTGACAGCATTTGGCAAAACTTTTGTGAACCCAAGTGAGCTCATCAGTTTAAAACAGACTGAAAGCTCAATGTGCTGACCCCACATCCAGTCATCGGTAGAGTGGAGTGAGGAGTGCAACTTAGGAAGTTTAATGAGACAACCACACCATCAAATTATGCTGCTGCTGAATGGATCCAGTACTTGCTCAAAGGTGGTCAGAAGACAGCACATCCTTATTGTAATATATGTTATGAAATAATTCATGCTTATAGAGAGGATGTATTTTATAAGATTGTGAAATCCAAACAAGTCTCTGACCACAAGCAGCCCAAAGATAGACGGTCTACTTGAATTCCAAGATTCCTGAAGGTGGCAGGAGAACAATACTCAGTTAACTTATGAATAGACGTGGCCAGCACAATGATCACCGCTATCCCAAGTAATCAGAAGATGCCCAAGGACAATCATCGCCCTGTTGATACCATCAATCAAGATAGCAGGAGTCGCCAGAAAGGTACATCTGAATACACGACTTCTCTGGACGCGATTAAAGGTACATCTGAATACACGACTTCTCTGGACCGGCTATCAACCAGGAAACAGCGATTGTCCAGCTCTGCACAGTGAAAGAAACTGTCCTGAATATACAGAGTTACAAAAGAAACTGGGACTCCTCTGTCTTGGGCATAAAAAATTGTATAAAACAGCCCTGCAAAAAGCAGCACTTGTGAACAGGGATAGATCTGATGCGATAGAGGTCAGATCCAGGTTCACCCAGTGCCAATCCCGGGCTCGAGGCAGTCTCTTTGGCTGTGGTGGTTTTGAGGACCGTATTTTGGTCACAGAAAAAGAAAAATAAAATCTTTTCACATTTTTGATAATTTGGCTTTCGATTGATCATTTATAACACTATGGAGTTTCTGTGGCTTTCTCAAGCACCTGGAGCAGCTCATGACTACACCCACCTGAAGACAGTGCCTCATTTTTAGCAAAACTGTCCCCTGCGTATTTTAGACCTCAAGGAGGGCCATTAACCCAACCAGTTATACAGGAAAAAAGGGCATTATCTCCCACTGCCTGCTGGGTAGTGTGGCATAGCCTGGCATGAAATGTCACCAATATTTATTGCCACATGTCCAGGAAGCAAAAGGAACCCTCCCCACTGAGCTCCCACATGCAACAGCTTTTGATTTTTTCAAAGCCCTGAGGGTGAAATACCTTTGGGGATCACAAGTATAGAGGTGCTTGTTTAATCTTGGCAAGGGTAAAAAGACTTCTGGGGTGTTCCCTGTGCTCACCAGGAAGATAAATCAAGCCAGTGATTGGGGGACACAAAGAGCATGCACAACACATTGTCCTGAGGAAAATAACCTGACCTCTCCTCTAACTTGACAGCTGTGCGGTGCCATCAATCTGCATTCCAGCTACACCCAGGGCAGCATGTGGCAGGAAACAGACCTACCATCCTTCCACCAAAGCGCACAGCGGCTGTCTGCACTTCCTCTAAAACCTGGAGCCCCAAGGAGAGTAAAAGACAGAAAACAGGCAAAATTCTGCCATCTTAGGTCAGTAGCTTCTAAATTTAGCTTCCCATGCCTTTTCACATGGGCCCACACCCATGCAGCTCTTCCTCCTAAGTTACAACTACAGGACTTGTGTCCATTTTCTTGCTCACATTTCAGCCACTTACCTGTGGGTAAGGAGCATCTCCTTCAAATTCTGGTCTGTTCCCACAGTGGAAAGAACTTCCCCAGACCCCACTCAGACCTGCCTCTACAACTTCTTGGCCTCTTCCTCCCCAAAACAGGAAAGGTCTCTTCTACCATAAATGAGTCCTATACCTGGAGATACCTCAGCTTGCTGCAGAACAGTGACTTCACTCCTTACAGGGCAGACACAGAGGACTCACTCCCTTTTGCATGGGAACTGGCAGAGGTTTTACAAGGAGCAGTAAAATGGGCTTCAAAATACACACAGACAAAAAAAAGGCAGCCTTAGGTTTCTTGTATGTATAACAGAGAAAGAGAGCTCTGTCTACAGGCTGTAAGCAGCTGAAAACGCAAGTGAAGGATGTTCTCAACCAAAGGAGAAGTTTCTCAGAGATGACTTGGCAGTTTTCCTCCCTCTCTTCCACACCTGTAACACATTTTTGTTTAGACATCCACTCGAGAGGTTGCTTGGTTTCCTTCAAGACTAAGTCTTGAAGTGCAAAACTTAGTGCAAGAAGTGCAAAAAAATGGGGTGCTGCAGGTTAGGTGTCAAGAAAGACAGTCCAACTTTCTCTAGAGGAAGCTAGCTGCTGTTTATGTAACGTGAGAGGACATAACATAGTCCAAATAGGTTTGAATAAAAAACTAGAATAGATTCATCTTGACTCAGCAGTGGTTCTAACCCCACAGCCCTTCAAGCACAAGCTACGTAATGGTAGATGGAGTGCAGCTTCCTCCATCATACATTAGCAGCTAGAGCGCAGTAACGCTGAGTGCCCGCAGGAGCGGGCAAACAGGGGCGTGACACGTTTCTGAGGGCATGGCACATCAGTTTGTGAGGCAGTTTGCACAGGGAGGGCAAGCAGGCAGGGTTGCAGGTTTTTCCTGCTAGTAAGGGTACTGTGTATTGTTTGCAGTGTTTCTGTTGGTTGGTAAGTTTTAGAATTCTGTTAGTAATGGCTTTTACGCAATTGAAAACTGTAAGAGTGGTTGTAAGAGTGTATGTAACCAGATGGAACCCTCCAAAAAGGATGCACCTGTCCAGACCCATTCCTGTGCGGAGTGTTTGAGCTTATCAGTGGTTTCAGGGGGCGTTGCGGAAGAAATCTGCCTGCAGTGTGAATAGGTGAATGATCTCCTTTCACTGAGTTTAGAGAGGAGGTTGAAAGACTAAGGAGTATCAGGGAAAGTGAAAGGGAAATAGACTGGGGGAGTTCTGCCCTTCCATCCTTGAGAGAGGCCTACCAAGAGTCAGAGGACACCCATGCCTCCCACTGTCAGACAATAGAAGGACACCTGGTAGATGAAGGAGAGTGGAAATGGGTCCCTGCTTGGGGAGGTAATAATAAAAATTCCTCCTGACCCCCATCCCCTAGCCAGGTGCCACTTCAGAATCGGTATGAGCCCCTGGATCTGGAGAGTTAGACAGATGATTTAGAAGAAACTTATCTGCCCAGTGAGCCTCCCAATTATGATTCATCTGTAAGACGGATCACCACGTCTAATATGAAAAAGAAAAGAAGGGTAATTGTAGTGGGTGACTCCTTTCTGAGGGGAACAGAGGGCCCCATATGTTGACTGGACCCACACCACAGAGAGGTCTGCTGCCTCCCTGGGGCCTGGGTACAGGATATCACTGAGAAACTGCCTGGGCTGATTCAGCCCTCTGATTATTACCCACTGCTGAGACTCCAGGCTGGCAGTGATGAGATTGAAAAGAAGCACGACAGGACAATTAAAAGAGACTTTTGGGCACTGGGACAAGTGGTTGATAGAACAGGGGTGCAGGAAGTCTTTTCCTCAGTCCTTTTGGTGGGTGAGAAAAATGGTGAAAGGAGTAGGAGAGCTCACATTATCAGTAAGTGGCTCAAGGGTTGGTGTCATTTGCAGAATTTAGGATTCTTTGATCATGGGGCAACTTTTACGACGCCTGGCCTGCTGGAACCAGACAGGCTCCATCTCTCTGTGTTAAGGGAAGAACGTTTTTAGCTCATGAACTGGCAGAACTTGTTGAGAGGGCTTTAAACTAGGTCTGAAGGGGGAAGGAGATGCCTCTGTGCTGTCTGAAAGCAGACCCAAGGGTGGTAAGCCTGAGCTGGGGTGAAATCAGCAGCCGAGCTAAGGTGCATGTATACCAGTGCACACAGCATGGGTAACAAACAGGAAGAGCTGGAGGCCATCGTCCAACAGCAGAGCTATGATGTAATTGCCATTACAGAAATGTGGTGGGATGACTCACATGGCTGAAGTGCTGCACTGGATGGCTACAAGCTCTTCAGGAGAGATAGGAAAGGGAGAAGAGGTGGAGGGGTGGCCCTTTATATTAGGGAGGCTTTTGTTGCCATAGGTATTGAAACTAATGACGATGAAGTTGAATGCCTACGGGTGAGAATTAGGGGGAAGGCCAACAAGGCTGACATCCTACTTAGAGTCTGTTATCATCCACCCAACCAGGAAGAAGAGGTGGACAACTTATTCTATAAACAGCTAGATTTTCAGGTTCATCAGCCCTTGTTCTTGTAGGAGACTTCAACTTGCCAGAGATCTGCTGGGAACTTAATACAGCTGAAAAAAAGGCAGTCCAGGAAATTTTTAGAGTGTGTGGAGGACAAATTTTTGTTGCAGCCGGTGGGTGAGCCCACCGGAGAGGGACTGTGTTAGATGTGCTGTTTGCAAATAGAGGTGGGCTGGTGGGAGATGTGGTTGGAGGCCGCTTGGGGCACAGTGATCATGAAATTATAGAATTCTTGATATTTGGTGAAATGAGGAGAAACACCAATAAGACTTTTACATTGGACTTCCAGAGGGCAGACTTTGGCCTGCTTAGGAGACTTATTCAGAGAGTTCCTTGGGAAGCACTCTTAAAAACAAAGGACTTCATGAAAGGTGGGTGTGCTTTGAAACAGAGATCTTGAGGGCACAGGAACCGACTGTCCCTGTGTGCCAAAAGATGAGTTGATGAGGCATATGTCCAGCTGGGATGGGCAAGGAGGTTTTGGAGGAGTTTTGGAATAAAAAGAAGATGTATCATCTTTGGAAGGAGGGTCAGGTGTCTCAGGAAGTATTTAAGGGGGTTGCTAGAGCATGTAGGAAAAAAATTAGGGAGGCCAAAGGTCAGTTAAATTTAAAATGGCAACTTCTGTAAAGGATAATAAAATATGTTTTTACAAATATATCCATTGTAAAAGAAAGGGTAAGACCAGGCTTTATTCTTTATTAGATCCGAAAGGGAACTTAATAACTGCAGACTAAGAGAAGGCAGAAGTGCTTAACACCTTCTTTGCTTCAGTTTTTAGTGAGAAGATGATTTGCCTTCAGGACAACTGTCCTCTTGGATTGGTTGATGATATCAGGGGGCAGAATGGTCCCCCCATTATCTAAGAGGAGGCAGTCAGAGAACTGCTGAGCTGCTTGGTTATTCATAAATCCATGGGACCAAATGGGATCCACCCCAGGGTGATGAGGGAGCTGGCACATGAGCTTGTGAACCCGCTCTCCATCATTTACCAGCAGTCCTGGTTCACGGGTGAGGTTCCAGATGACTGGAGGCTGGCCAATGTGATGCCCATTCATAACAATGGTCAGAAGGAGGATCCAAGCAATTATAGACCAGTCAGCCTGACCTCAGTACCCTGGTAAGGTAATTGAACAGTTTATACTGAGTGTCATCATGCAGCACTTACAGGACTACCAGGGTATCAGACCCAGACAGCATGGGTTTAGGAGGGGTAGGTCATGTTTGACCAACCTGGTCTCCTTTTATAACCAGGTGACCCTCCTGGTAGATGCAGGAAAGGCTGTGGATGTTGACGTGTATCTGGACTTCAGCAAGGCCTTTGACACTGTCTCCCACAGTACACTCCTGGAGAAGCTGCAGCCCACAGCTGGGACAGGAGCACTCTGTGCTGGGCTCAGAACTGGCTGGATGGCTGGGCCCAGAGAGTGGTGGTGAATAGTGCTGCATCCAGCTGGCAGCCAGGCACCAGTGGTGTCCCTCAGGGCTCTGTGCAGGGGCCAGTCCTGTTCAATATTTTTACTGATGACATGGAGGAGGGTATTCAGTCTCTCATTAGTAAATTTGCAGACAACTCTAAGCTGGGAGGGTGTGTCCATCTGTTGGAGGGTAGGAGGACTCTGCAGGGAGACCTGGAACGGCTGGATGTATGGGCAGAGTCCAATAGGATGAAGTTAATAAATCCAAGTGCCGAGTCCTGCATTTTGGCCATAATAACCCCCTGCAATGTTATAGGCTGGGGACAGTGTAGCTAGACAGTGCCCAGGCAGAAAGGGACCTGGGGGTACTAGTCGACAGCTGGCTGAGCATGAGCCAGCAGTGTGCCCTGGTGGCCAAGAAGGCCAATGGTTCCTGGCCTGGATCAGGAGCGGTGTGACCAGCAGGAGCAGGGAGGTCATTCTGCCCCTGCACTGGGCACTGGTGAGGCCCCACCTTGAGTGCTGTGCCCAGTTCTGGCCCCTCATTTTGGGAAGGACTTTGAGACACTTGAGCATGCCCAGAGGAGGGCAACGAGGCTGCTGAGGGGCTTGGAATACAAACCCTGTGAGGAATGACTGAGGGAGCTGGGGTTGTTTAGCCTGGAGTAAACGAGACTTGGGGGTGACCTTATCACTCTCTACAACTTCCTGAAATGTGATTGTAGCCAGGGGGGGTCAGTCTCTTTCTCCAGGCAACAACTGACAGAACCAGAGGACACAGTCTTAAGCTGCACCAGGGAAAATACAGGTTGGATATTAGGAAAAAGTTTTTTACAGAAAAAGTGATAAAGTACTGGAATGGCCTGCCCGGGGAGGTGGTGGAGTCACCATCCCTGGATGTGTTTAAAAAAAGCCTGGATGTGGCACTCAGTGCCAGGGTTTAGTTGAGGTGTTAGGGCATGGGTTGGACTCGATGATCTTGAAGGTCTCTTCCAACCTAGTCATTCTGTGAATTCTGTGAATTCAACCCCAAGTTCTGTCTTCACTCAAGCTTGTAACTTAAGTTTCAGGGCCTGGATCACAGATGCAGTCTGCCAATGTATTCTCACCAACTTCTGGTTTATCAGGTAGAACACACAAATTCTTTTGCAACTTCACAGTAAAGGAACATCTTATCTTGCTGCAGGAAAGGGCTGTGGGATTCAGCAGTCAATAATTAAAGGGGAATAAAATTAACAATGATGGACAACTGGCTCTGGCTTTTTTTTGGATCTCACTGAACCTAGACTCACTCAGATACTGAAACACCACTATCCATATTGCTGGAAAACAAAGGGAGAAGTCCAGGAAGGAAATAAGAGTCCAGACATGTTATCTAAGTCAAAGTAGAATATTTATTTATGTAACTGAAAGTGTTGATACTTGTAGTGCAACGGCAACCCCAAGTTTCTTTGTCTCTGCTTTGAAATAAACCAACTTCCTCAAAACATTTGTGCTTTGCTATCATATGCCTGTTCTACAGTTCCCAGATCATGTAATGCACACTTCACACTATCAAGATGGTACCTCCTTGGAGTTCCACAGATAAGTTACTTCTTCACTTTGTAACTTGTGTGATATAAAGAATTCACTCAAAGCATCTTCATTTCAGTGTTTCCAACTGCAGGATTTTTAAAGTCACATTAATGTGACTCATTAATCTCACCTCAATTCCATTATTTAATGATTAATTCTCATTTAACCCCCATAAATAAGCAAAGTGCAGTGTTCTTGAACTATAACAAACAATGGCTTCAAGCAGGAGTTCATCACAGAAAGAAATTTTGCTAATAGGAAAGTGTGATTAAAAAGAAAGGTATGGTCAGAAAGGTATGGTCACTGAAACATAAAATAAATATACTGGCACTTTATGAAGACAATAGGAACTACCTCAGGCATCCAACTAACAGTCTTTTGTCACATCCATTTGAAAGGTAGCTTGATAAAAGACACCTATCAAGGAGCACATGGTAAGTGTCATTACAGCAAACACAGGTGCAGCACTTGTATCACCAAGCTCAGCACTAGAGCAGCTCAGTTCAGAGGCCTACCCTGATAGTGAGCAGCAGATGGGCTGTGTCAAGCAACTATGTGCAGTGTGATGTGTCACAAAGTGTTGCTGTTGCAACGTAGAAAACAAACAAGGTCAATCTTTCTGTGACAAAAACTTCCAGCACTTGGAGGTTTTTCTGTATTTACATTTCTTTCAATAGAAATCTTTGAAAGATCAAAGACTCAGCGCAAACAGGTGAAAGAAGTGGTATGACTGGTGCAATCTCAAGGCACTGAGCATCCACAGTGTGCAAGAGAGAGTGTGGCTGCATGCAGCTCTCCTTCACCCCAGTGCTACAGGTAGCCAGGGCTAGCTGAATCTACATCACCTTGATTTCTGGCAGTTTCAGGGAGGGCCACCCTGGCCATTCATATTATGACACTAGCTGCTTGGGCACTTCAGCCAGAACTATCTGGGAAAGTGCTTCCTGGGAAGCCTGAAAAGAGAATGGGGAGAATAAATCAAAAATACCACAAAGAACAGATTTGGTAGCCTAGTGAAACACTCTCTTAGAGAATTCAGAACACCTGCCCTGCTCGTTCTGTTTTAAGAATTGGTTGCTACAGCTTTAGGAGCACTTCCAGTCAGTCTCAGTGAGCGCTGCTGATGAAAACCACTTGTTCTCACCTCAACCTCAGACTCACATAGCCCTTATGTGGCCCCAGTCTGAGTGAAAACTGCCCTAGCCACTAGCAAGGTCTCTCATTTTGGGTTTTCATTTGAATTACTCAAGCCAATTGACTATGCAAAATGCACGAACACCAATGCCAACAGTGGAAGTCAGGGAGCTGGTGAGTGACTGGACTGCTTTCGACAGCAGGAAAAATGACCTCAGCTTCAATCACTCATGGGCCTCAACATCAGAGACTGACAGTATGATCTCAGTTCTTTGCTAAATGTTCATATCCCAGGACAGAGAACATCCCCTTTAATCCTGCAATAGCCAAGAGATAGTATGCGAAATCAATTATACAATGAAGGCTCCGAAGAACAGCAAGACAGCAAGACACAGCTTTGAACACAGAAGCCAACATCTCAACTCTCACTGGGAACAAGCAGCACAGGCATGCCCTCTGAGCATGCAGCTTGCACTGCCTTGTCAAGACCGTGGTCATTTTTAGGATGCATACATCCTGGCAATGGGACTCTTCTGAATTAAAAAAAACATATATTTTTGAACTGTTGGAAAGGCACAAACTGGACAATGTCTCGTGCAGCTGGCTCTCCTGTCACAGATTTCAGAACACCACTGTCTCCATCAAGGAACTCCATTGCTTTAAAATTGTCTTCACCAACACCAACAATGATAATGGACATGGGCAGATTAGAGGCATTAACAATGGCTTGCCTAGTTTGGTCTAGATCTCCATCTGTGATGATCAGCAAGGTAAAGTATTGCTGAAAAACATGAGAAAGCATACAGTTAGATATTTCAACACCAGAGCTCACATAACTGAAGGTAGATAGAGCACTCCCTTATGCTAAGAAAGAAATCAAATGTTGCTGTGCATGAGACAAACCCAGAACATTAAAGAAACTTATGTTCATTCACATTTTTCCTATGCCTAATGATTTTCACTGTGCACTTCCAATATTCTCTGTACTAGAAAAAAGAGAAAGGATTAAGTTCAATTTATAAAGAACAGTTACATCAATAGGCAAAAAGTACTAGAGACAAAAAGTACTACTAAATAAACACAGCTGCATACAAAATTCACTGATAGGTGCTGTTTTACTGACTGGCATTCAGAAAGGTTAGAGATATTTAATATCCCTGAAGTATAACTCAAAAAGCCTTGGTTCTTTTTTTATTGATAATTTAATTCAGGTGTGTCTAATTAGAAGCATTAGAAGTATTAGACATCCAAAACACAGCAGTGATAAATAACATGAGAGGTTCTAGAGGTAACGTGAAGGGAACAAGGGTTTTTCCAGAAAGAAAGGAGAACCCCAAACCAATGCCTTAGTGTGGTAAAGTGTTTAAAATTTCTATAATTTTCCAGAAGCTGAAGTTTAGTACCTGGTTCTGAAATGAGCAACTGCTGTTTTATAGCAGCTATTTACAGACTTAAAAGGAGGCAAACACAATGAAAATAAGAGAAAACTGAATTTCCAATTCCAAAGCACAGTTAACATAAATTGCTGTACCAAATTGCTGATTCTTTACTTAAATAGTTAGGTTTAAATCTGAAAGAAAAAGTAGAGATATTTAACACATTACAAGAATTAGGAAGATTTCCCCAAAGTGCTGGGAAAGTTAAAAAATACCCTAGAAATGCAAGAAATTGATCTCCTTAGCCCAAGTGCCTCACAGCATGGGAAATATATTTGATATACATACAAACATTAAGGAGCACCAAAATACTGATAGAGCTTGGTGATAAAACAAGTAGCACAGTAAATGTCAAAATTCTTTCTGAGTGGTCTGTCAGAATGATATCAGCTAAAATCTATCAGTACATCCAAGTCCTTCATTCTTAAGCAAAACAAATTAAGTTTTAAAGAAATGAAGTAAAATTTAACAGCAAACATGGCCACAGCAGCACACAAATGAGCCCATGACCATAGAGAAGCACAGATGCTCTGCAATCAGCACACAGATTGAACAGTTCTCAGACTCCATGCCACTATGGTGGGACAGATAGTCAAGCCCTCTGGTAGCTTCTAAGAGGTTTTTTCTCAACATTCTTGAGAGCAAAATTGTTCAGCACAAAACTCTATTCTATGTGCATGCCCTACAGGTGACAGAGCTTGGTAAGAGAGATTAGAGCAAGGTAACTGCTGCCTCAGTCCAACTGGCTGAACAGCCAACACAGCACCCCTGTACAACGCAACAGTAAGTACAGTGCCAGCAAACTGGGAGAGAAATAAATATCACTTGAGCAATGCAACTAATGTGTCTACCCAGTATAGGTTCGTATCAGTATGTACCAAGAGAGAGCATCGACATGCTCTCTGTAGGCTGACAACAGAAGACCAAACTTGGAATTCAAAGGAAGGAAGCTAACATCAATTCACTATTCCATTCTATTCAACCATCAACATGGAAAACATCAACCCAAAGCATATCCACAATAAAGACCTTGCACTTAGTGCAGCAGTTCCTTGTTGCAGCAAGTGTGCTGCAAACCTTGCCACATGGTTTATAATAGAGGAGAAGTTGGTTGGCCTGTAGAGTCGGATCTGCAGCAGAATTTGGTGGTAGGCATCCGCTATTCCTTGGATCCCTACAACACAAGGAAGGAAAGTTGCCACAAGAGCCCACAATTCCTCTAGTCATTATTTTATAAGCATTACTAAACAGCATAGCCAGAAGACAACACAGCTGTGAACTCCTGAAAGGAAAATAAAGCAGCAGCGTAACTGGAAATACAGGAAGCATAGAGATGAAAGCAGTAGACAGCTGCAGACATAGGATTTGCACATTTCTTCCCCATTCTACAATTCTTCACATCAGTTTTTGTGCCTTTAACATCAGAAAGTTCAGGATTTTAGCTTTTGAACTGGCAGGGTTGATTGAGAAGGCTTCAAACTAGGTTTGAAGGGGGAAGGCAATAAGACCAGACTTGGCAGACATGAGCCTAGGGCTGACATGCCAGCATCAGGGGTGAAATCAAAAGCCCAGCTAAAGTTCATCTATACCCTGCTGACTTTGAAGTGTGTGAGTATCACTGGAACACACTTGCACACTTACAGAGACAAGCCAGGGTTTCCTATGGTAATAAAAGCCAAAAGGGAAACAGCAGAAAATTATCTCAAAGGAATGATGAATATTCCACTAGGAAGGCGATACAGCCAACAGCCCAGCTGAGTGCTTTACATCAACACAAAGAGCACAAGCAACAGACAGGAGGACTTGGAAGCCATTGGTGCTCCTAGAAAGCTACAACTTTGTGCCCTTATTGAAACTTGGTGGGACATCCATGGGAACCCTGTCACTAGAGTACAGCTATTGATGCCTACAGGCTGTCAGGAAGGAACAGGAGAGTAAGAAGAGGTGGAAGGGCTGCCCTCTATACCAAGAGGTGGACTGAGTGTGAAGAGCAGCTATGTGGGTAAAAATCAGATAGAAAGCCTGTGGGTAAAAATTAGTGACCAAGGCAACAAAGGGAACTTCATGGTTGGGGTCCACTACAGACTGCTGGATCAAGGGGAGCCTGTTGATGAAACCTTTCTGGTCCAGCTATGGGAGGCTCTTGTCCTGCTGGGGGACTTGAACTGTCCTGATGTCTGCAGGGATAGTAGCACAGTGAGCTGTAGGCAATCCAGGAGACTCCAGGAATACATGGAAGAAGATAACTTCTTGACCCCCATAATCAACAGCCGTGCCAGAGAAGGTGCATTACTGGATCTGCTGGTCACCAACGCAAGGCAGCAAATTGGGAACATCAAGATCAGAGGCAACCTGCACTGCAGTGATCGTGCATTGATGAAACTGGCAGTCCTGAGGAATACGGGTCAGGTAAAATTAGGCCCCTGAAGGTTAGGAAAGCAGACTTCGCGCTCTTCAGAGAGACAATCAGTGGGATCCTCTAGGATACTGCCCTCGGGAACAAGGGAGAAGAACAGAGCTTGGCAGATTTTTAAGGAAGCTTTCCCTAGAACACAAAAGCTAGCAATCCCAGGAGCAAGAAATCAGGCAAGGAAGGCAAGACACCACTATAGCTGAGTAGGGAACTGCTGGTCAAACTAAAGGGAAAGAAACAAATGCATAGACAGTTGAAGCTAAGACAGGTCACCCAGGAAGAGTATAAAGTTCAGTTGTGTAGGGGTGGCCAAGGTGGAGCTGGAACTGAACCTGACAATGTAGGCGAAGAGTAAAAGGAAGGGCTTCTATAGGCCCATTAACCAGAAAAGAAAAGTCAAAGGTGTTAGCCCCTGATCAACAATGCTGGAAAACTCGTAACAACAGATGAGGAGGCTGAGGTACTCAATAGCTTTTTTGCCTCAGTCTTCAATGGCAAACTCTCTTTCCACACCTCTTGAGTGGATGGACAGCAGGATGAGGACTGGAGGAGCTAAGTCCCTCCCACTGTAAGTAAAGATCAGGTGTGTGATCAGCTGAGGTATCTGAATGTACTTAAGTCTGTGGGACCCATAGATGGCTTCACCAAGGGCAAGTCCTCCCTGACCAACCCAGTGGCCTTGCACAATGGCATAGCTCAGTAGACAAGGGAGGGGACAGAGATGTCATTTATATGGACTTCTGTAAAGCCTTTGACACAGACCCCCACAACATCCTTCTCTCTAAATTGGAGAGAGTTGAAGTCGATGAGTGGACTGTTAGATAGATAAGAAAGTGGTTGGACAGTCACATCCAGAGAGTAGTGGTCAATGGCTCAGAGTCCCAATGGACATTAGTGACAAGTGGGGTCCCTCAGGGGTCCATACTGGGACCAGTGTTGGTTAATATCTTCATTAGTACATGAAGGGAACAAGTGTACCCTCAGCAGGTTTGCAGATGACACACCTGAAGGACAGGGCCATCCAGAGGGATCTGGACAAGCCTGAGAAGTGGCCCACGGGAATCTCTGAGGTTTAACAAGGCCAGTTGCTGGTGCTGCATCTGAGCTGGGTATCAGTCCCAGTATTGGTCCAGACCGGGGCAGGAACAGATCGAGAGCAGCCCTGACGAGAAGGGTTTGGGGGTGCTGGTGGATGAGAGGCTGCACACGCCCAACCGTGTGTGCTGGCACCCAGAAACCAACCATGTCCTGGGCTGCATCAAAAGAAGTGTGGGCAGCAGGTCAAGGGAAGGGATTCTGCCCCTCTAGTCCCCTCAGGTGAGGCCCCACCTGCAGTGCTGCATCCAGCTCTGGAGTCCTCAGTGCCAGACAGACACGAACCTGGTGGAGCCAGTCCAGAGGAGGCCACCAGGTTAATCAGGGGGATGGAGCACCTCTCTTAGGAGGAAAGGCTGAGAGAATTGGGTTTGTTCAGCCTGGAAAACAGGAGGCTTAGGGGGTGACATAATTGCAGCCTTCCAGTTCCTAAGGAGGGCTTACAAGAAAGATGGACAGGGACTTTTTACAAGAGCATGTAGTGACAGGACAAAGAGGAATGGATTCATACTGAGAGTAGGTTTAGATTAGATACTTCTTTGCTGTGAGGGTGGTGAGACACTGAAACAAGTTGCCCAGAGTAGTTGTGGCTGCCCCTTGCTTGGAAGTGTTCAAGGCCAGGTTGGATAGAACTCTGAGCAACCCTGGTCTAGCAAAAGGTCTCCCTGCCCATTGCAGGGGTCTGAAACTAGATGATCTTTAATGTCCTTTCCAATTAAAACCATTCTCTGATTCTATGAAATTGCAGGAAAAATAACCTAGCAAAGATATACTGAAGACTATGTTTACTCTTCCTTTCTACCTTGTCAATTTACCTTGTTTAATTGGTTATGTCCTAATTAGACAAGGTCAGAAGCTCTTGGGAACACTATCTTTTGATTTTCTTTGTGCAGAAGTGAGAAAACAATCCCTGATTGAAGATTCAACCATTTCTGTAACAGAAATGGCAATCTCTAAGGGGTTTTCTAATGCAAAAAGCTTTTTGCAGGTTAACCAAACAATTAAGTCCTATTTTAGATGGTTCGTACTCTTCTATGGATCCATCTAAATTGGCCTATTCCTGGCTTGTATCAATGCAGCTTCATTTGTCACTGTTTACATTGTCCATCATCAGGTTTTAGCATGGTACTACTCAAAACTGCTGCACAAAGACCCTAAAAGACCACAGACACAGATCCCAGTGAGGCAGACAAGGCTGAACTGAGAAGAATTGCTTGGATTTTAGCACTGAATTTCTAATTCAACTTTTTGTTGGCCTAAGACCAGAGGAAAAAAACTAAGTGAAAAATGCTTGTTCAAGAACAATTCTGTGTGACAGCATGCTGAGAGATCTCAGCCCTTAAAGGTCATGATCTAGCACTGGGAACTGCCCTTAAATTTAGCAGTGTGCTGGGGTGACCCTGGCTGGATATGAGATGCCCATCAAAGCCATTTATCACCCCACTCTTCAGCTGGACAAGGGAGAGAAAAAACAATAAGGCTCATGGGTCAAGGTAAGGACAGGGAGATTGCTCAGCACCCACCATCAAGGCAAACCAGATTTGACATGGGGAAATCAGTTGAATTTGTTGCTAATCAGATCCGAATCGGATAAAGAAAAGTAAAAACTAAATCTTGAAAACATCGTCCCCTCACCTCCCCTCTTCTGAGGCTCAAATTCACTCCCGAATTCTCTCTCTCCTCCCCCCTCAGTGGGGTACAGCAAATGGGGGCTGTGGTCAGTTCACATGTCATCTCTGCTGCTCCTTCCTCACTTAGAGGAAAGTCTCTCCTCACTCCTCCCCTGCTCCAGCAAAGGGTCGCTTCCACAGGAAACAATCCTCAATAAACTTCTCCCATATGAGTCCTTCCCACAAGCTGCAGATCTTAATGAACTCCCTGTGTCGGTCCCTGCGCATTCATTCAGGAACAGGCTGCTCCAGGGAATGGCATCCATGGGCTGGTGGTTTCTCCCCCATGGACTCCATGGGCTACAGAGGCACAGCTGTCTCACCATGGTCTTTACCACAGCCTGCAAGGGAATCTCTGCTTGAGTGCTTGGAACACTTTCTCCTCCTTCTTATTTACCAGCCTTGGTGTCTCTAGTATTGATCCTCTAATATATTCTCACTCCTTCCCTCTGAGTGCTGTCACACAGGGATTTTTTTCCACCTCTTAAATCTGTTATCCCACCATCACTGATCTGCTTGGTCTTTGCCAGTGATGAGTCTGTCTTGGAGCTGGCTGGCATCAGCTCCTTTAGATACCGGGGAAGACTCTGGCAGCTTGTCAGAAAAACCACCCCTGTAGCCCCCACTACCAAAACATTGCCATACAAACCAAATATAACCTGAAATCTCTTCTGAAGAAGATGGCTATGAAGAAAAGCAAGCTTTTAAGACAAACTTGAAAAGAGAGCGGTCAAACATATCCACATTGCTGGTGGGGAAATCCTGGTTTCTAAAAGCCTCAGCAGATGGTGGCTCTGGAATCTTAACAAGCACAGGCAAAGGGCTGAGCTGAATCCACTGGCACCTGTAACCCAGCAGAAGTAACCAATTTGAAGCAACAAAAATTTCAGTACAGATTGACAATCAATTAAATCTAGACCCCTTCACTGAAGGTTATGGAGCTTGCCTGCATCAACAGACATCTGCTTTTGTCAGCATCAAGGTGAGAGTACAGCTATATTTGCCCCATGTCTTGGTGCTGCATTTGATTTCTACGAGTTGTCAAATAAACACAGCACTTCAAATATCTCCCCCACTCAGTGGCATTATTAATAAAGAAGTGTTCTCATCTTGGCAATAAGGGTTGCTGGGGTTGAAGTTCAAACTCATGAGATACCTTGGGAAATGGGACATTACAAACAGTTAGGGAATGCAGACATGGACAGAGCAAGGCCCAGCATTGTGAAGGCCCTACCTGCCAGCTAGGAGGAACCTGAGCTCCAAACCCAAATGCAGGAAACAGCTTGTCACTGGAAAGAAAGGAAAACAATAAAAATGAGAAAGAGCAATTCTGTTATAACTCTTCGGTTTTATTCACCAAAAATAGCTGGAGACCAAGGCAGAATTCCTGCCACAAGGAATTGGTACATCATCTAGCTGCCCATGGCCTAGCACCAGGTATCCAATGGTTTCAGACTTGGGCTTGAGAGTTAGATAATTTCTCTCAGTGCAGCACCCCACAGGATTCTCAGGAGATTTCAAAGTAGTAAGAGAAAAGCCAGACCACTCCCAGCCTGGCTACAGGACAAAGCAGACAAATATGACTGCTCCCATTGCTCCCAATGTCTATTCCCATTCAACCAAATAGGACATTCATGTTTGTAATGCATCATCTGCAACAAGAGATCAGTGCCCACCTGAAGCATCAAGGGACTCAGAAGGGACAAGCCAAGAAAATATGGCAAATTATGAAGGGCTGCCATTGCCCTCCCTAGCACTGACACAAGCAAGAGGAAACAGTAGCAGCTCCTAAAGGGATCTCCCAAAGAAAGGGAGCCCCTCAATCATTAAAACAGTGCAGGGCTAGAACAAGCTGTTCTAGTCACATTTTTGACATGATGACTAGATCAGTCAAGACCATTACATATGCATCATAATTCTGGACTACACTTCCCACACTCTAGATGGCAATTAGGTACTCATTTATTCCATCTGGGCTGATGTAGTGAAAAGAATCTGGTGACTTGGGATCTCCACTGGAGGCAGTGAAGTCTACACCCACCTGATCAGGCAACATGATGGCAGCAAGTCACTGATATGTCAGCACAAACAAATAAGAAGAACAAACTATATCCAGAAACAGGGGGTTAGCTCAAGGCCACACAGTTCCTTTTCTCCCAGGCACACAGCAACCCTACACAGGGTTGTACACAAGCCTGCACCCCTTTTCCCAGTTGGGTACAGGTATTTCCAACCCATAGCAATCCTTTCCACTGACAGACCAAACCAATTTCTCAAAAGAAGTTTAAGAAGCCCTAGCTCCATTTAAGTGCTACTTGATCACAAAAAGCAAAAATACAGTATCCTTTAGTGTTTTGCAGACTTCATCACTGCAAATTCATACTGCATTTGCAGTCACTCATGCTGCCAATAAAAGTACTGAACACAACCTCACTGCCTTTGTCCTGTCATCTGTCACATTGTGTGTTTTATATAGGTTTTATTGTAAAGTTGGTTATTTTTTATAAGTTAAGATTTGGTTTGACCCTCGGTTCCCCCCATGTTCTCCCTCATAATGGTTTGTTCCTCCCGCCAGTTACCTGTCTTACCATTGTAACCAACCCCCTTTCGAGAAATTTCTATGTCAATCTTCCCTTAATTAACATATGATTTGTCCCCTGAGCCTTCTCCCTCCCCTGTGCCATTCCTATTGGTTCAGTTGTGCCCCTCGCTCTTCCCCTGGGCTTTGTTCATTGGTCCCTTGTGTCCCCCTCATGTCACACCCTTCCTCTTTGTAAGTGCCTCCCCAACGGCTTTTCTCTGACACTGTTACTGGCCCCGCCTGGGTCAATAAAGCGCCTTGGCATCCATACGTGTGTCCACTCCTTCCTTCCTTCACCTCAGTGCTTCGCAGTCCTGCTCTTGCCTGCGTCACCACACCACAGACAGAGCCAATACTCAGGGGTTCTCGCAGAGGACCTGGGAGTGGTGGGATTTGTGGTCTCCACCAGTCACTCCAGGAGCAGCTGGCCGGCACCCGTCAGCTCCAGTGGCCGCAGTACGAGACTGCAGTCATCTACCAATGAAAGCAGTGGGGAACAACTCACCATAAAGTTAATCTGGCAGCCTCCCATCACATAGTCCAGAAGTGAATATTCTGTCTCAGTCTAGAGGAACAGACATTGTAACACCTACTCATTTCACTATGATCAGAAAATAAAAAAGAAAAAAAAAACACAACAAAAATCTTCCTACCTTGCAGGATTTTATCCTAATAATGCCAGAGTTTTTGTAGTTGTTTTTCTTTCGGTTTTTTTCCTCAGGATGAATGCATTCATATTCCACTTACAGAAAGCAAGCACAGAAGCAAGTTCCAAAATATGTGCCTTTACAGGAGAGCAAATTACTGAAACAGACAGTGCCACACATCCCCCAGTTTCAGAGTTACCAAAATACCCAGTAGAACTAAGAAATTGAATTTTGAAAGGTCTGCAACTACTTTGGCCACTATCTGATGAGCTAAACAGAGTTGCTTTTGCCACCAGCACTAGGCAGAGGAAGCAAAACTCTTAGGGTGGGGAGGCTAAAAAAGCTTGGGCCACAGGTTCCCAGTGGCAGTGCTTCCCTGCTTGGATTCATTCACATTGGTTCTGAATTCACAAGGGCTAGAAAAAAGGCAAGAACCTTCCGCCCACTTTTGTATTATGCCCAATCAAGCTGGCTGGCAACTGGAGTAGTCCTGGGCTATGTCCTGTGTGCAAATACAGCTGCCTCAATTCAGGTGAATCTCAATCTCCAGGAGAATGAAAGGTCAGGTTTTCACTGCAAACAAACCAAAACCAGCACCACCAGCATGTGACTCAACTTACTCTAGTATTGGATGACCACAAGTGCCCCTTGGAAGGACTACTGTTAGCAAGCAAGGTGACCAGAGTGCTCAGGAGGGGGACCAGCTCCAGCACAGACATTATATGAGACAAGCTGTGCTTCTGGACTCATCTGTTACAGCACCAAAAAGCACTTCTGTTTTCACCTGACTCAGCAGAGGCCAAAGCAAGCTGAACTGCTGGGAAAAGTAGCTCAGTGGACAACAGGGTCAGCAGATAACAGGCTCAAAGATATTTTTAGAATAGGAATGGTAACAGAACCCAAAGAAAACAAAGAAATATAATTTCCACACCAGTTTTTATTATTTTTAAATGTTGGCTTAATAATACAAAAATACATGTTTGGACGCAACAATTAAAATTACATGTCCAAGGTCAATATTAGAAAGGGTTTAAAGACTGAAATCTGGACTAAGTTAGCAGGGGCTGAGGAGGTTCACCAGAGAGGGAGCACCTGCTGTCTGCATGTGCCCCAGAGTCGTTTCCTAAGTGCCTAACAAGTCATGTGAGCCATCACTGTCATGATCTGCATACTGCACCTGAAAGGAGGAAGAAGCAGGCAATGGGCAAGTGTCCTGCATTAGGGAGACTGGCCATGGCTCACTGCCCCATCTCCTGTCTGATTGCTCTGCATCAATGCTGGTGAACTCCCCCATGCCATCAGGACTGGGGATGCTGGCCACACCACTAACTGAAACCCAGGAGCAAAGCCATACAGCCAGAGTGAATAGTGAATCTCAAGAGAGGAACATGTTCACTTCCTCACCCATTTAAGTATGCATGGTGAAAACTTAAAAAAAAAAAAAATCTTCCCCTGGTTTAAATGGAAGAGATTAAATAAAGGAATAAATATTTTAAAGAAACATTAAAACCCCCCAACATTTCACAGTACAAATGTGTAAATGTGAGGTCATTCAGGGCAAGATATGCAACTGGGGTAATGGGAACAAGCAATTAAAACTTTATTATCCAAACTATGCTCCTTTTTTCTGTCCAACAATAGTATCAATTTACAAGGAAATTCTAATTTCCATGGAACAGTAAGTCTGTCTCTTTCTGCATCTTATATACCAACCAAATTATAAATACTTTATTAATAAACAGTAATTTTTATGTCAGAATGAAGGCTTCAGAACTAGATAATAGAGAACAGCAATGCATATACAAATAAAAATACATTAATAACTGGTTTACAGGAACATGGTGTCATAGCTCTCCACAAAATCAGCAGTGAGGAGCATTTCTAACATGTTCAACTGAAGAACACAAGTAATTCCAGAAGCAGTCAACTAAGGGACAGTTGTAAGCAGCTGCCTCTTCCTCCTCTGAAGCTCACATGCCACACAGATTCAGGAACTCTCTTTCAGAGATCTGCCTTCAGAAATCAAGTTGATGTTACTCCAGTATAAACCACAGTGACAGCTTTCTCCTAAGGACAATGGGACAAGATGAACCCATGGGTAATTTCACACCCTGATAAGGATGTCAAATTCAATGGCTACATATCTGAATTTGACACAGGGTTCTTTACAGGACTATTCAGATCTACAGGGTGTCTTCCACTGGTATCAATGGAAAACCCATGCAAACAGCCAGGTGAATTATGGCTTAATATAGTCACCTAAATGGGAAGCACCATGGCATCTTCCAGTGTCTTAATGGCAAAAGATACCACAGAGACTGTTTCCCCTTCTCCTCCCCCATCCTTCCCACCTAACTTCTGCTTTTCTCATCTAAACACTCCACCATGAAGCAATTCCCACCCCTCCTCCCTGAACTTTACTTGGCTTCTCCCAACATTTCTGATGTTTGCACATCACCCAAAAGTGACTAGATCATGCCAGGGAGGCCTTCTCTTGTGCAGAAACCAGGGTGCAGACTCCCAGTGAATGGTCTCCTTTATGCCAGGACACCTGGAGAGCTTCAGGGAATCCAGCCACTGCCATCTCCACACACCTCCTCTCCCCTCCTTCGTGCTCCTACTCCCCTCACAGCCATGCCAAGGACCAGTTCAGTTATTAGTTCACAACATGGTATGGCTTAAAACAAAGCTCTTTTTTTCTAAGACTGGCCAAGACTGGTTTTTTTCTAAGACTGGCCAAGATTCACTGCAGGCAGCCCAAAGAGTGGTGTTGCTGCAAACAAAACCCTTCAATACTGCAGGACACTGTATTGACTTATTTATTATTTCTTCGCAAATAAACTCTCCAAGACTCATTACAAGCCATGGAATACAGTCAGCAAGGAAAAGGCCCCTTTCATCTACAGGAGTAACTTTCAAAATCCACAGAAAATTATTTTGCCTTTGTATATATGCCAATAAACCTGTGAATACCAACAAATACAAATTTCTATTTTGCTACTTCTATTTGCTACATTTGTTATTTCTATTTAAGTAACTATGGGGCTGAGGTGCTGCTTTCACTTACTTTTCATAAAACTGTAACAAAGATTAGGCTGTGTCACAAATATGAGCTGTTCTTAACACAGAACAAGGAGAACAACACTCTGAATCACAATGAAGAATTGCCATAAGAATTGCCACAGTAGATAACATTTGATCAAAAGATTTATGTTCACAAACATATTCAGCATTTAATCCTCATGCAGAGCTGGCAAAGTTGTTGTTTAGGGGATACACCAAAATGGTGTATGCTACCCAAAGTTTCACCACTAGGTAAATTTCTGGAAGCCTCAAACAAGGTTTTGAGGAACAAATTCCAAATGAAAAATAAAACAGTAGTGCAATATTATATACTTCAGTGTTGTTAGTGGAACTCCTGACTATCAGTCTAGACTCCCCTGACTAACTTCCCCAGCATGTTAAGGAAATGAACAGCTTAATCCTTTTTCACAGCTGCATTGGGAAATTTCAGAGATTATCTGCCCATACATCAAGAATTTTGGCTTAAATGAACTAACAGAAAAAAGCTATCCTTTTGAAGAAGTAGATAATTCTGAAGTGGACTCCAAAGCATAGAAAGCTTCTAAAAAACAAACAAAACAAAATAACAACACAATATTTTTGGGCTATAGCAAATATAGCCCCACAAAACAGTATGTGTAGACCATGTCATGTCAGATCTAACCAATGACAATATGCACCTCTTAGTCACCTCCTCTATATGCTTGCTGCACCCTTTCGAACAAAGATGACTTCTTTCTGACCTAAGACTGTTGATTCCCCACCAATAACAACTCACAAACACCACTTAGAACACTGCCACCTATCAACAAGCCCAGCACACCTGTTCAAGGTTTGGATTTTTCTTTTTTTTTTCTTTCTCTCAGGGAATTTTCCTCCCATTTGTTGCCTAAGAGAGACAAAAGATGTGGCCAAGATGGGGAGGAGGAGACAAGGGGTGAGTAGCTGGGTGCAGTCTCTTAGCTGGGGAGTGAGCTTGGTAGCTGGGGGAGATTTTATCTTGTGAAGTGCAGAGATACCAAAACTTAGCTGGGGGCCAGGGCCTGGGCTCAGCCCACTCTTGCAGCCTCGCTCTTGGGATCAGAGGTCATGGTTGTGGTTTTGATCCTGGACTGCTGCTGCCCAAAGGCTTCACCACTGTGGAGTTTTGTCCATCACTGCTTCCCCTTATCCTGGGTGAGACTCTGCTCGTAAGAGCAGCTGTTGAACTGGGACCTTTTCAACAACCAACCTCACTGGAAGAGACCCTCATCAAGTGCTTGGGTGCCTCAGGGGAAACCCAGGACCCCTCTCCCCCTTTGGAGGGAGCACCTCCCTGCTGCTTGTGGGGGCCTGGCTGCCACTGCTGGACCCCCATTGCTCCTGCCACAGCTTCGGGTTTTTTGCTACACTTTGTTTGCCACCCAGGGTCTGCTCACCTCTGCTGTTCCAGCCTGCTGTTCTGAGGTTCCTGCCTGGCTGCTTCCCATGAGTTTGCCAACAAAGTCCCTTCTCCATCCCTTCCGCCAGCCCGCCCGCCATTGCAGTGCACAGAGAGGCAGCCAAGCTCGCGCCACAGCGCCCCCTGCAGCCCCGGGGGAATCATCGCCCCGCCCTGCCCGGCCGGGAGCCAGCAGCGCCCCTGCTGGCTGTGCCCGGAACTGCACCGCAGGGGAAGGTGCCTGCAGCCGGGACCAGGCCGGCCCTGGGGCTCTGCGTCTGCTCGTCGGTGCTGCCGGGCTTGGTGTTGGCTTGCCTTGTTATACACACACACGCTAGTAAGGAACTGCTATTCCTTTTCTGGTATCTTTGCCTGAAAGCCCTGTCATTTCAAAGTTATAATAATTCAGAGGGAAGAGGGTCATATTCTCCTTTCCAAGGAAGATTCCTGCCTTCTTTGGCAGACACCTGTCTTTTACACCAAGACAACACCTGAACACCTATTTCCAGGTTAATAATCTCAGTAATTATTAGGAACTACCATACTGCACAAAGAACAACGTTAGCATACATGCATTTTGCTAAATCTTCCATATCAAGCTTTCAGCATGAGATTTCTTCAGAGAGCGGATGAAGAAGTAAAACTCTGCAAATGTAAAGCATTTAGGTGTTAGAAAAGTAGAGAGAAATTACACTCACACAGAACAATCTATGTATTTAAATGCCTTTAAATTATCAATGCATTGCTTAGAAGAAAAATTAACATATTAAGTTGCTATCAGATTTTTCTTTTGTAGAAACATATTAAAATATGTAGTTGTTCTGCTATACCTCCACAAGCCAGGGACACAGAGATTAATTATCATATACAAGACCACAGGGGAATGCAATTCTGACACAAAACTAAACTTCTACTTGAAAAAGATAGAAAAAGAGTTGGGAAAACCTTCCAGTCTCTTGAGTGGATAAATCTGACAGATACCTCAAAGACCTCTCTGTGTTAGTATCCCAAGGTGCTTAAGTTTGTCCAATATCTGCAAGTTTCTCAGTTAACTTAGAAACAGTGCTAGCAAGCCACAATGAAAAAAACCCAAAACAACCAACCACCCAACCAAACAAGACACCATCACCAAAGCTCAACTTGAAACCCTGGCCAGAATAGTGAAAAAACCAGTTACAATTTTTCTTATGACTAATCATTGGAAATCGTGCCACTTCTGCATTTGCCGACTTCTCAATTTGACAACTCATCATTTTTAAAAACAGACATATAATCCCTTATCTGCTGCACTACAATTCTAGAAAGGCAATCTAACAACTTAAATATGACTAGACATCCTGATAACATCAGGTTAGCATCAACAGAAAATTGATGACTTGGAACAACAAAGAGAATTTCTAAAGGCTGTACCTTGATAGGTTTATTAAAATCTCCACCACAGAAAGTTTGCAAGGGAACAACTGAACTTCCTGCAGCATGGATTTAAGTTGTTCTTGATGACCTTAAAAATATGACAGCATAATGTCACATGAGGAATACAGCATGCAACTCACAAGGAATGATGACATGAGGGCTCTTCATGGCAAGTTAAGAATAGCTTCAACCAGTTCAATCCTGGCACGTATCAATGGTCAAGCAACAGCTCTGCAAGAAATAAAAGCTTGATGCTCTCAGTGAAGTTACATTTTACAGCCAAGCTCAACACCAATGAGAAGGAAGAGAGACCCTCTTCTCACTTGCTGTCTGTGGTCAGACTCCTTACTCAGGTAGCTCCATCCAGTCACCAGGCAGCAAATAAACAATTTGCTGCAGCCATAGTGAGCAGAATACCTTTTTATAGGATACTTTCTCTGCAAAACTGGTGCAAAGCATGACCAGGAGTGGGACTCTCTCTCACTTTGAGTAAGAATAAGCTGTCTGATCAACTCAAGGAAAACACTGTGTGGAAATTCTACCTCTGCTCTATACACAAGCTGCCATGCTCCAGCATTGCTCTGCTTGTTAAACTCCAGAAATTGATCTGATCTACCTAAGAAATCCTGCACACAAAAACCCAGAAGTAATCAGCCTCCTCTATATTTTACCAAAATGAGTAAATAATTAACTAAATAGTAGACAATACTTCAAAAAAGAATGAAGTCAAAACAAACTGTGCATTAATTTTCTTTCCTTTTTTATTTTCCTTTTAAAAACTGCTGCACTCTGTAAGTCATCAGTATTTATAAGCTTCAATTCCAAGATCTCCTCCTCAAACCACTTTTGTCCCTACAAATCGCATCATTTTGCTGAGAGTTAGGTGACTAAATCCCTGTATTGGTCTTAAAATAAAATTGAGCAGAACACCTAAATTTCCACCTTTTCTTCTTTAACAAAATTACTGAAATATCAGTTTGCTTGAGACAATTATATAAGTGATTGGTATTCATATACAGAATATTCCAAAACCAAAATAATACCTTAAAACCTAAACCTGGCAGTTGAGTTTCTAGCTTGACATTGTGGACTTCAACATGCAATTGTATCTCCAACTTACTCCACTGTAAATAACACAAAACACAGCAAGCCTTTGCTCACAAATGGATTACTGGCTTAGCTTAATGTCTGAAAACACAGAGATTCTGGACCAAAAGGCACAAAATGAAATTACTAGAGAAGTATGCAAGATATTTTTTTAAAAAATCAATACCTTTTTGTCCAAGTTTTGGGCTTCAATTTCCAGGTACACAACCCCGGTATCCTTAATCTCCTCTGCTGAAATCCCTGCCATGGAAATTTAGGGGGGGGAAAAATGTAAACAAGAAATCACAGAGTTTTGCTTATATTTTGTCCATAAAAGAAACTGTAATTTCTTTTCAATATCTCTCTCCTGTATATATGTAGCACTTGAAGATATACTGACAAGAAACCAGAAAAGCCACTTTATCCCAGACAACATATTGAGAGAGTTTTTTCAAACAAAAACCTTATCTACCGTAGTAGTGCCCTTTCCTGCTGGCTTTTCCTGCTTCAATTCCAGCAGTTGGGTGAACACTGAGCTGGACACAACCTAAGGTTAGAAGACAGATAATAAAAATATCATGTTAGACAAAAAGGAAAGAATACTCTTGAAGTGCCTCATAAGATAAGCAATTAATTGCAAAATACATGTATTTCTAACCTTTGCTTTGTGATCGACATAATGATTTTTCTAACCACATTCAATGGTAACACAAACGAACATGTTTAACAGTGTTTTCAAATTTGAGTATGCTTTAGCCTTTGACAAAGCACATTTTCACTTCATTTTTCATAATAAAGCCAACTCTCGCTGCTATTTTGTACATCATTTAACACGTCTACACATACCTGATCCAGTGCACACTCAATCCCTCCCAGGTAGTCATCATCATTTAAATCAAAGGACTTGTATCAATATCATACACGCTGAATTTTAGCTTCTGTACTTTGTCAAAGTAGTAGTCCACAACCAGTTTCTTGCAGAATTCAGGGTCTTGGCAGTTCTTGACCTCTTCTGTGTGATCTAGCTGCAAAACAACACAGGGGCAAAGCTGTTGACAATGAGTAACAAGCCCATATTCTCCCACACAGCTTTTTACCTGCACCAGGCGGACACAGGCACCAGCAAAGCTACACACCCTGCACCATGCCTCATGCTCAGTGACAAACTGGGCTGACCGATGGCTCACCGAGAAAGGAAATGGTATTGAAAAACGCTATTGTATGGGAAAATTCTGGAAACTAGGGGGGAAAAACTGCTGAAACGATGTATTCTGGAGCTTGTGCTCTACGGCAAGTCACATCGTTACAGGCAAATGAGCCTCCTGATGCAACTCTGAGCAAACAAGTCAGCAATTAAAGAAAACACTGAAGGTTTGAGCGTGGGCAGTGTGACTGCTCACCAATCGTATATCTGAATTAAGTATTTCACACACCTGCCAGGAAAACCTACGGGATGGAAAAGGGGAGAGTCAGCGTTTGTACAGCGACCGGCAGCGCGCGGGCCGCTCTTACCTCAGCCCACCGGCCATCGCCCGCGTCCTGCGGCAGGACGCAGAGGGAGTCCGACCTGGAGCTCAGGTCCCGTCGAGGAGGCTCCGCCAGGCCACGGCCAGCTCCACCCGGGACACGCACGCGGCCATCTGCGGGCAGAGCACAGGGTCAGACGGCCCGGCCCGGCCCCCGCGTGGCCCCGATGCGGCGGATCGAGGCACGCGCGGGCGGGGCGGGGCCGCGGCTACCGGCGCTCCGCAGCCCCTCCCGCCCCGGGCCAGGCGGGTGCGGAGGAGCGCGGTACCTCCGCGCAGCCGGGCACCAACTGCGGCCCGCCTCGCCCCTCGGCTCTTGAGTTCACCTATTTCTACTGGCCTCTCCCCGCTGCTCCCGCTCTCCCCGCAGGAGCCCTTCTCTTTGCCTCGGTGCGTGCTGCTGCCTCAGGTTTCTACAAAGGGCCGGGCCTGTTGTCCCCTCCCCGGGACCGCCGCTCACAGCCCTGCACAGGGACCGGGACCTCCGTCCCGCCAGCGCCGCAGCCACCGCCCCGCGCCGAAGAGTCGCCCCACGCGGTGAAAGCACTGCCAAAGCCCCCCCTGCTCACCCACGGGAGCCACAGAGCCCCCGTGCTTTGCCGTGTTGGCTTCCAAAACACCGCAACATCATCCCGCAAACAGGGGATAACTAAATTTTATTAGACATTAAACTGCAGACGTTTCTGTTTGAGGAACAGCTATAATTCTCAAAACTGAATTAGAAAATAAGCCTTCAAGCACCAAAACATTTCAGAGACTGTCAGAGACTGGACACTTTGAGGACTAGAGCTTTAAATGGGATTATTTCATAAAGAAGCTTCTTCTTCTAAGTCTGGAAAATAAGGAAATACTTGCTTTGGCTTTTTAGTACCCAAGTACCCCATGGCTTCCTCATACTTGCAGGGTGAATATATTTAACTCAAAGAGATGAGCTTTTATTGTATAACATTTAATCCCTTGGACATCCCAGTCAGCAATCTACCCTGGACAAATGTTAACGAAGTCACTTAACACGCCAGTGCATGGTGCTCCGTGATATTGACAGGACAAAACCAGCACTCAGTAAAATTCAGCAAAGCTTTAGGCAAAGACAATCATAGTGCAGCATTAATCTAAGGTCATCATCATCACTTGGTTTAACACCAGAATATTTTTTAAAAATTGTTTGAAGTGGTCTGGTGGTCAGCTGTTAAAACTAGTGGCAGAAGCCATCCATTTTCTCAGTTGCCTTCAACCCCAAGATTCACAAAGAAATCACTGACTTTAATAAATACATTCCTTGTAAAATTGCAAGTCACAGGTATCAAGTTTTTTCTTTACTGACACATATTGTCCTACCAGACCAGCTTTCATCTCCCAGACCCACACAGGTGCAAACAGACAACAACAAGACTTTGTTTGACACCCACTATTTGACAACAAGATTAGGACATCCAGTCTGGGCTCCTTTGCCAACATTTTGCCTCTGAGAGGCAGAGAGTTCTGTACTAGCCAAGAGGTACCTTTCCTCCCCACTAGAGCTCAAAGCATCAGGAGTTAAGAAGTTGACTTCAAAGAAACAGCTCCCCATAATCTTTAGCATCGTCAGTCAGCAGTGGCTCCTTTCTGGGAGGAAACTGCTACTGCAGATCTTAAGCTGCATACAGAACAAGCCCACATATATTTATTCCATGTTACAAAGACACCAAAAAGGAAGAGTTTGAGATAGCAACTGTTAAACACAATGAAGCCAGGAGGTGAAGGGACACAAGTCCTCAAACCAAATCACCTCTTATCTGCTACCTGAATCTCTTCTCCAGATCAGCAGCAATGAAATTATGAAAATACTCCACTGTTTTAAAGATTTGACTTCCAGTACCCTAATACCCAGACGGCTATCTCATCTGATTGTTTTAAATTTAGTAATGGCATAGGATTTCCCTTGAAATACAGCCCAGATGTTCTGCTGAAGCACTGGGGACATACACAAACTACAAGGGATCCTTTCCCACTATATCCTCTTGCTCCATCAGGAGATCACAGGACACTCACTGATGCACATAACCACCAAGACACAACAAAGCAGGCCAGCTGTTTGGAGTAGCTGAGCAGGAACTGTCCTAACTGGCCATATACCCTTCCTCACCAACTCGGGAGATAACAAGAAAACAGGTTTAACAACTACAGACTGAATCCTTATGAAAAGAGGGAGAGCTCCTTAACAGATTCAGATGTTTTTAAAAAATTAACATGAAGACACCAGTTTGAACCTCAGCCAGCAATTATTTATAGATTACTGCCTATGGATGTCCTCAAAGAGCCCACACAACCTTCTTTTCACCTTGTGGCTACCCAAACACACTGTATGGTGTTCTACAGTATCAGTCCATCCCTTGAATAGCAGCAGAAGAAAATCCTGGTTATAGACATCCCAACAGCAAGAGCAACGAGTAGTTGGTCTGCTAAAACACAGCATCTATTTCAGCCAAGCCTGAAGACCTGCTTAGTCTGCAGGTAAGCAACTTTGCTCAGTTACCCTGCTCATGCAGTTAACTGAGCAGCACAAATCTTGGAAATCTGCCTGCATTTGAAAAGCTTAGAAAGATTAAAAGCTTAACATATTTTCATCCCAGACACACATATATAAAACCAAAACAAAACCAAAAACCAAAAAAACTGAATGGGAAGAAAAAATAGTGAAGTTCCTCACCAATTAGAAAACCTACCTCCAACTTGATTTTTTTAACAGGATTTCATTATGATAATATTGACTTAATTTTTTTCTTTTCCTCCATAAAGTAAGATTTCTAGACTTGACTTTCATTTCTCATAGTAAACTATAGTGATTGCATCTCTCTTTCTATAAAAAAGTGAATAGTTTATGTGAAATTTATCAGCTGACTTTCATCTCCACTTCTTTCCCTAGAGTCCCAGTTATCTTCCTATAAGAGAAGTGACAATTCCAAAAGTTTTCAAATACGGCACACCTAACACAACCCCCCACCCTGTTCCTCCTTAAGCTGGAGCCTATGATGCTTTCTCCACTTCCACACAATGCTGCAACATCATCTTGGCACGTCATTACTCCAAGATGCCACGCTGGCACATGCCAGCTCACTGCCAGGGACAGGCACTGCAGCACCACTAAGTGCTGACACTGTCGGAGCAGTAACACTTCACCACTTACCAGTGCTGTGAATAGACACATGAGCAGAGAACAATCTTCTAGTGGTTACTAAGCTCAAACAGTGTACAAAGGCTCTGATCTCAGGCTAAACATAACCGTTTGCTGCAATTACACTGAAAGGACTTGAGGTTTTATTATTTTTATTAACAGCCGTCCTTTTTTTGCTCAGCATGCATTCAAGAACACCAACTGTATTCAGCTTGCAGACTGGAATCAACATTTCAAAACCACATTTCACGTTGTTTCACTGAATTTTCATAGAGCATACTTATTGTATTCATTCATACACAAAAAATAAACTTAGTTTTTAGACTTACAACAGTATTTATAATGAGAGAATATTATTTATATTTGTTGCAACACAAATTTTTCCAACAGTTTCAGAAATTCTAAAATGCACTGTTTTCCTATTTTTCCCCTCACAACCACCCTTGATAATTAATATTGATGTCTACTACTTGAATCTTCTGGTTTACAGAAGACAGCAGATATTTCCAAAGGAAAACTAGCAGCTAGAGCAAACTACTTTCCACAAAGTTATCACATTTAATTTACAAAGAATTTATTATACCTTGATCCTGATCAGCTTGCAACAATAACAGTTTAACAACCTCCAACTGCCATTAGTTCATTAAAGTACAGCATGGTCTGGAAGTATCAAAACTAATATAGCCACAGAAATTCAGATTACCAGGTGAAAATTAACTCCAAAAGCAGTAATAAATTCAAACTCTCTTTAAAATACAGAAAACTGACCTACTGGGTACATCCCATCATAGTAGTTTCTAACGAAAAGGCACCATAAGCAAGCCACCATTTAAGTGCTGTTGCTTGAAAGAGCTTGTAAAATACAGCTGAGGTTGTGCTACACCCTCATGATCGACGATTATACGGACAATAGCCACTGATCCACTGCTCCCACAACCTGGGGATCTTACTGGTGAGAGGTATCACCTGTGAAGTTTCATCTTGAGCCAAATTCTGTACACTCCGTCAAGAGAAGAGTTCCCAACATACAGCTTCAGATCCATCAGC
Source organism: Molothrus aeneus (assembly GCF_037042795.1). Classification (NCBI taxonomy): domain Eukaryota; kingdom Metazoa; phylum Chordata; class Aves; order Passeriformes; family Icteridae; genus Molothrus; species Molothrus aeneus. The sequence goes on from NC_089662.1 coordinate 126,343, forward strand.
AACCTCTATTTTTTGCTCTTATTTAGAATTGCACATGATATAACACCACATTTTGAAGAAAAAAAATACATCACCCATGTTATCCCTACCAACACTACAGCAAAATACTATCCATAGAAATCTGCAAGATCCCAAGCACATATTTCAGCGAAGTCTTTCACTGCCCAACTGGGTGCCATTCCCACTTGTTTAAGCAAAACACAGAATGGCTCCACACTAGGCACACTTTAAGAAGTGCTCAGACAACCAAACTGAGGTCCAGTTTAAAAAGTCAAAATCATTTTTACTATGCTATCCAGCTTTTACCTGTAAAGATGATCATAAACTCCAATAGCTGTACAATACATACGAAAAGATAAATCTCAACTTTTCAATAGAATTTTTCTACACTGAAATGAAGTACAGCAGTAATGAATACGGTCCTAATCAAACCAAGATGAAAAATAAAAAGTTGCTTTCTAGGAAAATTACATAGGACATCTATGCTACACACTCAGAAGAATAAGCAACTACCTGCTACTTTCTGGAGTTTCATATAGGTATTTCAGAACTTCCAATTTTTTCACATTTCGGCAGAAAAAGCAACCTCCTTCCAAACAAAAAAAGAACAATTCCAACGTAAAGAAAATCAACACATTTACAAGTCTATAAGATTAAATTTATTATTCCTCTAGTGATTGAGCTTAACCAAAGCTTAAAGCAAGTCAATTGTAAGAGAAGAAAGAACTGTACACTTATGGTTGAAGAAAACTCCAAACCAAGTGTGATTGAAGGCTTTAACTGTCCCAGTTCAGAACTTTGGAGGGTCTTGCATTCCCCCAAAATGCCACATATGGGTGCCTGAAGCATAAATAAACTCTTTACTTACCCCTCCTATACGAGTGCCACCATTTAGCCAACTAAAGATCAAGTGCTGGACACTCTAAGGTGAGAATTATCGAATTACATTGTTTTATATACTTCCATCTCTCAGTAAGCCTTAAGGCCAGAGGCTACTCTTCAGGCTGGGAGGATGAGGTGAAGATAGCGAGCACTGAGCAAGAGGGGCACTGTGATCACCCCAGCATGGCAAGTCACAGTAGCCACAGTCACCCAGAGAAGAAGGAAAAAATCTAATAACTTCATGGCATCAAATACCATCAGCAGTATTTTTAGCAGTGGCAGGAGGTGCTATCTTCTTGAGAGAAAATGGTAGTACTATCACTGAATACAAGTCTCGTGGGTCAGCCTGGTTTCGCTGCTCTGCATAAAATGAAATATAAGCAAGGATTCAGCCCAAAAAAATCCACAGGATTTTTGTATTTAAACACACTAATAAATTCACATTAAATACTGTACAAAATACCCAACCAGCTCTATTGCAGTGTACACCAAATTTTACACATTAATTTAGGACCTTGTTTAACTCAAACTTCTAGTTTTAATGCATATGGTCCAGAACAACTGATTTCCAAAAAATTTACTCTGTACTGGATTGGCTGTAACTCCTGCCTTACATTCTGCTTACAAACCCAGCACAACTGTCAGCAATCATGCCTGCAAGATGTCCCTACTGCAATTTTCATCATCTTAGCCTTTTGCTATCCAACATCTCAAGAAATTAACCCAACACATGTAACACAGCATCTCCATTAATTAATATTGCACTTATCAAAAACCCTCTCCCCCTTGTCTATTGCTTAGTTTAATCCCACATCTTCGGTTATCAGCCAACTTTTTTCAAAACTCCTTCTCTCTTTTTCTGCTGTGATCCCAAAATATGCAGACCAGCAGAAGCAATGCTTTCTCTTATTATTAGTTCAATTTTGAGAGGGCAGCTTGTTACATTTTGGGTTTTGATATTACAACACTGATCCTAGTGCTGAGGTCAGGATCACTTGCTGAATGCTATCAGAATAAAAGTTATCATTTGATCCTTCTTTCCTGAACACCAAAAGGCTCTAAAAGAAATCATATAGCTAGTTTTGTAAAGATGCACTAAAATGCATCTTTATTTTAAACTGAGAGTAAGGGAATCTAATGAGAAGGATCACAGTCCACAAATTATTAGTCAATACAGGCCTTTTCCAGCACTTCAGCTCTTTCATGGGCCACAGAACCTCATTCCACAGCTGGAGATGTTCTGCAGAAAATATAAATGGCTGCAATTTTTTCTATAATTTCATTATTTGTGGCGGTTTGCAACAGGGATGCAAATGCGTTAAGATCACCATTGCTACAGGCAGGGAATTAATCATATTCTCCACACTGTGTTCCAAGCTGTCACCATACATACAAGGGGTTAATTAACTGCTGTTACAAATTTGACACGTAACCTGAAACAAAAGGCATCTCTTGTAATAAAAGAATGGTGACTACCATGAAGAACAACTTTCTAAACAAACCGCTGTCAACTTGATTCAGTCCTGGTAAAGAGTGCCCATGGTTCATCAGCCAGTCTTAATTCCCAGGATGAGAGCTCCCAGGGAGGACAGACACAACTCCTGCAGGGTCAGGTGGAGGCTGTGCTGACCCCCAGCACAGCCTCTGAGCTCAGAACTGGACTGCAGGCCTCATCAAACACTTTATTGACCACTGCAGACCTATGGGCCCGCTAAACATGCAGGAAGGTACAACCTGGCTCTATCCACTGAGCTGTCTCCACATGAACACTGAAGCTCCAGTATTACCCTGAAAATGGGGGGTTGGGGGGGCGGTGTGTCCAAAGTCAGCCAACGGGTACAAGCTCTGACAACCTAACCTCCAAGAAGCTCCCAGAAACTGACTGAGGAGGTAAAGCTCCCATTTATAACAAAAATAACAAGCTTAGAACACCGGGGAAAAAAAAAAAGCTGAAACCAAGCCAAACAATCACAATTGGCATGGTAATTTTGGTAATTTCCAGGAAAAAATGAAAACAGGAACTTCAATCAGTTCATCTTTACTGCAGCTTCCCCCCTACCCAAGAGACAAGTCCCAGCTCTGGGGAAAAAAGTACCTTCTACAAATTCACCTTTCCACCTGTACAACACTCACTGTTAACTTGTACACCACCAATATGCCCCTTAATCACAACCAATAAACTCAAAGAAATGATCATGCATGCCTTCACTATAGATATATTCTCCACTTTTCTGGGAAATAAGCAACTGATAGGTCAAAACTGAAACTATTTAAAATATTCATTTGGAACATATTAAATTACAAAAGGTTTCAAATTAACACCTGGACTTAAGCAAAACGTATTACTAAACCAAATTCTTCATACAAAGAAAACATTTCAAAGCTCTTCATAGGATTTAATAGCAGAATAGCAAAACCCATTTCCTTGAAAAAGTAACTTAACACAGGCTAGAGCTTTGGAGTCAGTCACTGGACTTACGCTACAATAGTAACTGCAATCCTAAAAGGGTTCACTGATTCCTCCCACCAAGTAAGATATTTTTCCCATTCCTTTCATATTTAGTCACCTGCTTTTTCCTTCTCCTCACCATGATTCTCAAGTATTTATTACTGAAACCTGAAGAACAACTTAATTGAAAAACAGACTTAACATCTCAACCGCACAGACCTTTGTAACAACCCCAAACACATATTTTACATTGCCAATCATCTTTGCCTTTCTCCAGTAAGGTCTTGTTCTTTCCCTTAAACTCCAGCCATTTCTACTTCAGGCCTAAACATTCTGTCCCATTCCCCAGGTAAATCCAGTTGTCTATCACTCAGTCTTCCATTTTTCCATCCAAACTCCTTACGCTGAGATCAAAGACTTCACCATATTCCTCGTCTTTGGTTCTTCAACTACACTGCAGCTTCACTAGCAAGTACCTCCACACACCAATTCTTACTTACATGCACCCATGATTTTTAAAGTGATTCCTCAGCATTCATTCTGCTTTCCCCTTCACAACCTCTACCCTTCCCAAACTCTGGAAATCTGAACTATAGTACCATTGTCCTGTAGTTATATTACATTGATATAATTTTACCCATACCTCCAAAACTAGGCATGGTGACTTCAAGGCAGAAATTCAGTAATCCATCTATCTAGACTAGTCCATACTGTGTGAACAGCATGAGTTCAAAGTAAGACTTTAAATACAAATATGCCAGCAATACATTTTACTGATCTTTGCTATTGTATCAAATTCACATAAGAATTTTGGTGGCTACATTGTATCAACAGCCATTTAATAAATGACAAGCTTGTCATACCTGCTTCTTTTCACTGCACTTGTTGAATAATCGCCAGAAAAGACTTAAATACTACAGAGGAATTCTTTATGCTATTCCCAGTCAACCTGAAGTTATTATGGCACAGTGACAACTCTTGCCTAAAAAATTAGTAAGGAGGACATAAAGCAGAACCTTTCATTTTCTCACACTTTAAAAACATTACCCCTTCAGATTATATAAGTCAGGCTTTCTTCTTTATAGACTTTAATACTGAATCTAGCTCATGAAATATGATTCAGAAAAAATCCCAAACCTTAGTATTAATTCTGCAGTACTCCCAGGAAATTGATTTCTTTGACTTATTCATTGCAAGTTCTGCCTAATTGCCAATACTCTTTCAGTTCTTTCTGCTTTTGAGTATATGCTCCCTTTTAAGAGAGATTCACACTCATTCTATTTTCTATCACTAATGATTACCACCTACAACATGAACATCTTAACTTCTCCATTCTAATCTGTTACAAAATAATGATATTTCAAAACAAACAAACAAAAAAATAAAATACCACCACCACAAAAGCCTGACATTAAGGAAGTAGGATAAAGGGAAGGATACGGCAAGAGATTTTAAAAGTTGTTTTTTCTCTTGCCCATTTAGACTAGCAATAGAACAATTTAAAGGCCACAAACACAAAACAGACCTCATGTTCCCTTTCTGTTCCAGATCCGACTTCTCTTGCCAGTGTGCCTTCACAAAAGCACAAACCCATTACAACTGTGGGTTCAATGATGACACAATCTTCCTGCATTAAGGGAGAAGAGACTACACAAATGCAGGCAGACACCTATTTCCTCGATGCTCTTCCATGTCTGCAATCCACAGTATACACACTGTAATAGTTTCTAATCTATACCCTGAAGAAATCTGTCGTCATTAGGTTTGAATTTGCTACAAAGGTGTTCCACACCCTTGAGAAAGCACATCTCTGCAAGCCAAGCACCTGAAAACCCCTACAACTCCCACCAGGGACCTTCTTTCTTTCCTCAAAAAGAAATGAAAAGTTTCAATAAACTTGTAAGAAACATGACTGAACTGAAGCAGACCAAATTCTCCAAGCAACCTCTCTGATGAAAAATCTAGAGTAAATTTAACAGCTACAAAATAATGAAATTATATTCCCTCTAAGCAGAGAGACTTGGAGTTATCACCATTAGGTGGAACCTGCAAACTTAGGTTACAAACTGCAGAGCATTACTTGTCTCAACCAGGCAGCAGTCAGGACAAACATCAGACTGAATTCAGCACCAGAGTCATTTGTCCATCACAGATTCAGAGCTTTTATGTGAACCTAATGCAGTAGCAGGGGGATTTGAAAAGCACAAAAATATTAAAACAGTATCTGTGAGCTGCCCAAAGAAATTCAAAAAGCAGGTTCTTCCTACCTAAATTACTTCTTCAAATCTAAACAAGACAGAGAAGAACGTTTTTCTACATCACCACACCACGGCTGGCACAGAACACAGTTACAGGGATTCCTCTCACCTTTCACAATAACAAAATTAAGCGATCCTGTGGTTATATATTCATTCCAGTCACTGCACTGAAATAGCTGGTATTTCATATAGATACATTACCTGCAGATTCATTAGGATTCATAGTACATTCACTTATTATTTAGTTTAAAACTAAGCATTTTAGGTTTCAGAAAATTTACTGTCGCTTCTGTTTGAAGCTGTTTTTACAGACCTAGCTAATGACAAGATTTGATACAAAAAGTAACACAAGCTATCAGGCAGAAGGAAAAGACTACAAAGTCTTCTGTTCCTGGAGACACGAAAGTAGCCAAATACTGCCTACTCATTCAAAGAAGTAGCACAATGCAGTGCTTGCGCTGCAAGGAAGAAGCGCCATTTGGGTTATTGGCTTAACAAAACTACAGTGTCAGTTACCCAAAGTTCGGGCTAGGTGTTTGGATGACAAAAAAAGGCCTTCAAAAAATTCAGGGCATTTGTGCAGTAGGTCATGGTGTTGTGCATGTAATTTTCCACATATACCTGGAAGGCTTTTTGAAGAGATGCATCCAGAATAAATATACATGCTGACTTAAGTGATAACAACTACCAGTTGTCTTAAAAAAAAAACTTTAAAAAGACTTACCATCAAAAATACTCTGATTTACAATCTAAGAAAACGTAAGACTCTGCAGAGCTCAAGTTTAACTGTTTAACAGCAACTCATTTAGATCAATTACCTATCTCATCCATTCTATCATAACAGCTGAATTTACATTTCAGATCAGTTTAAGAATGTAAGTATTTAGTCACTGATTTATTGTGCTCCTTTTCACACAAACTCAGTGCTGAAGTTTCTGAACCCATGTCCATTCTTCATTAGATCAGTGCAACACTTGTTGTTTTCACTATAGCTAAAGCATGATGGTACCTTTCAATTTCCCCCCTACTGCCTCATCTCTGAGGATAAAGTTGAAGTCCCCTTAAAGTGAGGATGAAAACATTCTGCCACTTGCATACTGGTTACTGAGAGACAAATTAGCTATACCACCACCACTCTGGACACATACCTCCCAAGAGCACTCAAGTCAGTATTTGAAGAGATCTCTAAGTGCTATTAAAAACACTCTCATGTATTCATGTAAGACTGGACCTGCAACACAGAAAACTGGCTCTGCAACAATGGAATCTAGTGGGGGAACTCTAGACAGATGAATTTGTGGTATTTAATAACTTTGCCCCCCCTCCTTAAAGAACAGGATTTCCCATACATTCAGTCAGTGAACTGCCAGTGTCTAATGTTACTTTTAATGAGCCTCTTCACTTTTATAGCTGGCTGCACTAGTGTTGCTCAAACACACATGGTTCATAAATTCTGCCCTTGTATTAGAAACATTTGCCCAATAATGAAAAAGTATTGGCAACCATCATTTTCACTTCAGAGCTCAGCTTCCTGATCAAACAAGCAAGGACTTTCCACAACCCATATCCATCCTCCCGTCAAAACAAGTAGCAGTGCTTTGACTATACTGCTGAAAACAAAGAATTTTCATAAAAAGCTCATTGAGAAGCACATTCTGGCAAATGCAGCCACAGCAAGGTCACTAAACAAATGGGTGCTACACAGAGGCTTCAAATTTTAGTGAGAGAGATCCTGTGAATTTCATCATAAAAGGCACTCAACCAAAATTATCTAAAAGGAATTCTTAAAGTAGTCTAGGTTCTGACTATATCACTGTTTTCCTCCCCAAATTTGCTTAAGTGACTAGAAAGCATTTCTAAGCTTTCTACTGTCACATAGAGCAGTGCTACATCCACATATTCACATTCAATGGAAAACAGTCAACATTAAACTATTTGTTCCAAACTCTGAAATTGCTAGCTGGAAGTTCCACCTTCCTTTAGACAGTCAGAAATCAGACTCATACAATCCAATCGATTCCTTGTTTAACCACACTGTAACTACAACACAAAGAGCTGTAAGTGTCACCAGCCTTCCTGAAGTAGTGACCAGCCCAAAAGGCCACACTATGCCAGAGATGGTTTTAGGCAGGATTAATTCCTATTTTCCCTGTAAAAGCCTTAAAAGTCCTTACTTTTTGGTTTTAAACTTTACAGGGAAATTAAATTAGCACTCCTGTGTGCTCTGCAACATAAGGGCAATCCCCACTCCAGGCCCCAAAGTTTTTCCTGACTATGATCAGCCAGGTCTAATTCATTGCTGATTCATAGCAAAAGAACTCAAAAGTTGAGGAAAATGGTGAAACTGATGTGAGAATAGCAAATGCAGAGTTACAAACTGATTTTGTGGAACTCATGGTGAAAGAAAACACATTCCCTGTTTCTGAAAGCTTACCTAAGGTATTTGGGAAGCAACTAGGTAAGACCATTTGAATTTCAGGCCGTAGACACGAGAACACACAAGAAAGATAGCCACAAGGGAGTAAGCTTTGCCTCTGCAGAAGCAGTAAAGGAACTCAGGTAGAACTCATCTGGCTAATTCTCTCCGAAGCTGCCATGCTGTGAATACACAAACAAACCCAGAATGATAACAAAGGAATCCGCACAGAAGTGAATACCAGCAAGGGAAAGGAATCACAGCCAAACCATCTGACACCCATGTTCAGGCTGGAGCTACCAAAAAAGAACTGGGCTGCTTTTAGGGCTGGGTTTTTGGTTTTTTTTTTCTTTTGGTGTTTATAGCCAGGAGTGAAAAGCATCCAGGTCAGGGAGGTGGGAAACACTCCTTGCACAAACAACACCCAAACATTCCACTTAGTAACAAAGCTCCAAGAAAATTACTAATGTCATCTGTATAGAAAACTAGCCACAGTTAGACCTACCTGATCATGACATAGGGAAAGAGAGGTGGATTTCAGTACACAGCCACAAATCAATGTGCGTACTACCAACCAACAGGTTTTCATTCCATGGAAAATCCAGACTGTGGAAAAAACAAATCTTTGAACTGCAATCACATTCTCACTGCAAAAAAACAGATAGGAAGAGAACACTTTGAAGTTACTCTTCCTGCAGAAGCGTTAAACAGCCTCCCTTCCTCTCCTTCTGTACACAAACTCTAGCTCAGTATTCCCAAAGCCATGAAAAAAAATACAGCCACAGAGCAGCAAGCAGCATCAGCAAACCTGGAAAAGAGCAAAGACAACCAAATGTATTTGGCAACTCTGCCTCCAGGCCAAAGCAGAGTTTATGAAAAACCTTACAGCAACAGAATTTAGCATCTCATTTTCTTTTCAAAGACATGCACATCTAAAGCAGCAAACCGACATAAAACTAATTTGTCTATTTCCCTGAACTCCAACTAAATGTTTCCTAATATGTCCAGTTTCAAAACTGTTTCTTTCTAACCAATTAGCAAATATAGCAACTAGTTGTTTTCTTCCACTAGAGTCCATACTGAACAGGAATTGCAATCCTTTGTTTCAGGGTCTAATCCATGTATCTGAATAACGAACCTAAACCAACTGCTCTCAAACAGTGATCTATTGGCCAACCAGAGGTTTTAAATGGTCCATAATACATAGTAGTTTCAGGTTTGCAGATCAGAAGGCCAACACAGTTCAGTGCCTCTGAACAACCCGCTGAGGGTCAACGGCACTTGCTACAAGCAGCAACTTAGGAACCACCACAGCAGAAGACTTAGGAGAAACAAAATAAAGAAACCATAATCATTATTTACATTTAATGCACCACTGGTGTGCCTAGAAACTAGAAACATACACTTTTTATAGAGTCTACAGTCTTCAGCGTTCCAAAATACTCTCAGCAAAACAAGCTGTTGATTTCACCGAGTATAGCCAATGACTTTAGGGACAGCATGAGCAATGTGGAACTGAGCAGCACATATATTTTTAAAAGGCAGACCTTCAATGTCATCTGCTACACAACTACAGTCTTCATTTTTGCATTGTTCTTTCTCTCCACTCAACACGAATTCAGAGCATAGACATTTAAGGAAAATACTACATGCTATGAAAGGAATGCTACTTAAATCATCCTTCAGGTTTCTTTAAACCCAAAAAGCCTCAAACATCTCATAAATCTACATTCAGACCATAGCAACAATTCATTGGTAAAGAACTGGTTTTAATGCTGATATTACAGAATGCCAACAAAATCTGACTATGACATTAATGGATAACTGCTTGAAATTTGGTAATACTAAGTCATACTGTCACCCAACTATTGAGTTCTTTCATGTAAGTCACAATTTTATCATTGACTAATTACATTACTATTTAGGGTAGGGAAAACCCCATACATTAAACAAATCATGGTAAAATGTTACATTCACAACTTTTTTTTCAGCAGTAGTACTTAGACACACATAAGTAACTGCTAAAAATATCAACTTAGCCAGTAACATAAACACAAGTACCTTCTTGCCATTATTTGGAGAAATCGGGACATCAAGGATGTTAACTTCCTGACACTCAAGGCATCAAGGTCAAAACAACTGGGGATTTGAGCAGCATCCATCAGCTGATTCTGTCTATTGCTACCTCTCACTAGCAATCAGCTTGGGGCGTTATATCCAACGGTAGTTTCACACCTTCCACACTGGAGATGGGACCTCAGAGGTCCTACCCCCTATTTTAAGGCTGTTCATGAATACAGACAAGTGCTAAGTAAGCAATTTTATGAACTCTAGACAGGTAGTCTACGGGTATTGCTCATAATTTAGCATAACATGCAGTTTAAGGCTACTTCTAACATGAAACCACATTGTTACAGTAAAGAGTTTGCATTGATCCTTGATAATGAACTTTTCTCTATGTTTTAAAGGATCAACTCTAACTATTTGAGTTGACGTACTGTTTCTGATACATACAGAAAACCTAAGCATGCTATGACTTCCTATTTTTTTCCAAGAGCCTACTCTTAAGGAAGAGGGGATATTTACTAACTGATTTATGCTAAAAGATAAGGAGAATCAATTGCTTGGCAAAACAAAGAGCCCCTGCCCCACCCCAAATCCTCTATTTAAACATTCCATACAAGTCAACATTCCCAGCCCCCGTGGCTTTCTGGTTTGTGCTTTTTTTCAGATAAGCATTGAAACATCTTTAGACCATACTGAAAAATCAAGAATCAGAAAAAAAGCTTTCCAAAACAAACCTGCACTTTTATCAAGTCCAAAGGAACAGGCACACAAGCATGTTTCACAGCATATGCTGTGTCTAACACAAACACTAGAAGCCTTGGATCCATTACCAAGAGGATCACAATGTGAAATCAAAAGACAGTAACACAGAATTGTGTCTCTAATTCCAGACACCTGTAGTTTAATTACATTTCACAACAAGGCAAGCATTGTTGTGATGCATTTGAACTTGAAAAAGCAGTTATCACCAGTTTTGGTGAGTCAACACACACTAATATCTTAAATCAATTCTGTGAACAATGAAGCCAAGTTTTCCTTTTCAGTAATTTTATTCTAATGAGAAACACGAAGAAACAAGCACCCAAAAAACTCCAATATAGTATGAAACTTTAATAAAAGTTGCTTAAAAAACAAAGAGCAAAATTTTAAAATAAACTGACTTGACTCCTAATCACACACATCTTTCTGACATCAGGAAGAGTACTTTCAGACTGTCGGGAAAAAAAAAGAAAGAAACAAAGATCTGCTGTTGAAACGTTACTCCCAAAGACTGTTGAAATGCATAACATGAAGCTTCAGAGACAGACAGTTTTATTAACAGGAGGCTTAATTTTAAACAGTATATACAAATCACATGACTTTTCCAAAGTTGGGACCACCTAGTAATCTGTCAAAACAAAATTATGCTAATGAATTACAGAAGCATCTGTGTAATGCAACCGGCCTCTTTATTGAAGTACACCTTTATACAATCCTTCCACGGATTCCTGTACTGTGAAATCCTCTCAGGACGCAGCGCTGCACAGGTTTGCAAATCTCTCCTACACACCACATGAATAAAACTGTTGCCACTTGCACCTCTCAATTTTGCCTGCCCATGAACTTCAGTGTTCCATGGAATGCAACACCAAAAAGCAGTGTTTTTCTTTGTCAAAAAAAACCAAGAACAGTTTGAAGTTTGCTATGTTTAAGTACAATGATTTGCAGGGAATAGCAGGATTTTTTTTCAGGCAATGCCCAAGTCTTAAAATTTATCATAAGCCAAGCAAGGATGAACCAAAAAAATTCTACTTTTCACTTGCGTAACTACTTCCTTTCCATTTCTCTGTTTTTCTATGGAAGGTTTCACTGCACAAAAAAGAAAATGGCAACTCTTTACAGACTTTGAATACAACAGCACAACTTTATTGCAAAAATATATAGTAAACTCAGTACTTTCAATTTTTGGAGAAAAATAAATTTTATCTCTGAATTCACCCACAGCAGTAATTCACAACAGAGTTGCTGAAGATACAAGTTTCTTCCATTATAACCTAATTTAAAACTTTATATGGACTCCAATCTTCTACTAATAATCACCACTTTGGTTCTCTTAGCAGAGACTCTATGTGAGGAGTTCAAGAGACATGTGAGAAACACCAATATCCAACTAGTGTCAAAGATCCTTTCTCAACTGATTTGTGTAATCCTAACAAATCAAGCTACTTAAACAATAATGATTATTTTCAACTGAAAACATTTTAAATGTACTATAAAACTCATATGATTTATGCTGAGGTTAGCTATACTTGTGGCAAAAGTCTTATTCTGCACAGTTATAATTGCAATATATAAATAACTAAAGGTTATACCACACAGAACAGCTTGAATTTTACAGAACGATTCTGCTCATACTCATAGGAATTAGTTTGGTAGACACATCAGCAAAGGGCATAATTCAACTGTTCATACAGTGAGAATTCTGGAAAAAATAAAGATACATACACAAAACAATTGATCTGTGTACACTGAGAATTCATTCAGTCGCAGAATAAAATCAGGACTTGAAACAAAGCTTTGACCTGTGAACAAAGCGAATTCAGCCAGCTTATAACCAAATCTAAAAATAGCTATCTAATTTACAATGGCTTACAAGAACACCACTGAAGAGCTTCACTGACTTCATCTATTTCCCTTATCCAAAACTATGTAAAACCAATCTCAGTTTCTCAATAAGCACTGTGTCCGGAAGAGTTTACCAAACTTTTATGACGAATAAGAATCTGTCCAGCTTCTCCACATATTTGTACGAGGAAAATCCACCACACCTCTCTCCTTGCAGTGTTTCTCATGTAATGGCTAACCCAGTGCTCTGTCTTATCAAAACCCATCTGTTTTACAATTTAAACAATCCACAGGTTCTATCCTGGAAATACTATAAAAACCAATCCAGATGCATTTGTCACAGCACTATGAATATCTATTCTACAACTACTTAATGAACAGCTAGCCTAATACAAGTTTTACTTTTCTGGAACCTATAGGCCTGTCATTTAAATCAACAACAGCTGCCATAGCTTCATCACGAGACTCAAATGCAACCATTGCTTCTCCAGTGGGCATGCCTTTTTCATTGTATTTTAAGCACACTGAACCAGGGATCACTTGGTAACCATAAAAGAAATCCAAAATTTCATCCACCGAAACGGTAAAGGGCATATTCTGCACTTTAATGACAGTTGGCCCTGGCTTCCCAGACCCTGTTCCAAAACCTGGGGGTCCACCAATATGTATGTTTCCTGGTCCAGGTCCAAACCCTGGAGGTCCACTCAAATGTCCAAGACCGCTAGCAATTGCTGGAGGACCAGCACCAAAGGCAGGGGGCCCACTTAAATTGCCAGGACCATTACCAAATGTCTGAGGACCCCCTGCAAAACCTGCTGGTCCACTCAAATTAGCAGGTCCACCTGCAAAACCTGGTACCTCAATACTTGCACCAGGTAAACCACTAGCTGCAACTGTTGGTATCCCTGGTCTAGAATCAGGAAAGCCACCTATTCCAGGTGGTGGTAAAGGGGGACCAAATGTGCCAGACCCACTGAAATTACCAGGGAAATTAAACGGAGGACCATTATTTGCTTCTTTAGCATTTCCCCCCAAGAAGGCATGCTCATCCCCACCAGGGCCCTGTGCTCCTGGCACAGCTGCATTTCCCTGGATCGGTATTTTCAGGATCTTTTTTCCTTGAGATGCTGGGTTTCTCTCAATATCTCTCATTTCTTCTACAGTTATCAAACGCAAATTAACATCTCTTCCATTCAGCTTTTTACGGTGCAAGCGTTCTGCCTTACGAGCATCATCTTCAGCTTTAAACTGAACCAGTGCTTGTCCTAAACCTTGCCCATTATTATCAAGAAGAATTTGTACAGAGTTTTCTTCCACTGCCAGTCCCTCTAGAAACTGAAGTATTTCAATTTTTGTTATATTGTATGGAATATTAGATATATGCGCACACAGTTTTGGCAAGCCTGATTCTCCCTCCGCATTCATCAGAATTTCTCTCTGGTCATAGCTGAAGTTCTGCAATCTTTTACGAATCATATCTATCTTTTCTAACATTGCCTTTTTAGTAATTGGATGTACCTGAATGAAGCGATTCCCTATGTACTGCTTATGATGACACAAAGCTGCTTTATAATCAGCTTCATTCCTAAATTCAACAAACCCCTCCCCAATTGCCTTCCCATTGGGTCCATAAGCTATATAAATGCTGTCCTCAACTATATCCAGCTTTTTAAAAAAATCTATCACATGTTTGTTCTCTGATTCAAAGGGAAGACCTTTCAAATAAACACAGAAACCGTGCTCATGGGGAGATCTTGACCGCGACCTTTTCTGTCCACTGGGAGATTTGGACCTAGGATGAGCCTGGGGAGGAGGATGTGCCTGCCCAGAGGGACCCATGGTTTGCTTGAAAGTTATGTGGCCTCCAGCAGCTACCCACTGTCTCTCTGTTGCAGGACTAACTTCAACATAGCGCTGAATCATCAGCATTCTGTTTCGCTTCAGTGCTTCAAATGTATCTTGAGGAGAAAAAAACTTAACTAGTCCATTTCCATTATTTCGACCTACATGATCCTTCAGCATATGGACTGCATCCACACGAAGCCCAAGGAAAAAGTCTTTCACATCAGATTCTGTTGCAGTAAAGGGCATTCCATGAACGCTGACATACAAATCATCTGGATTGATTGGAATTGGCTTGACACTACCTTGAGAATTCATCTGGATAGGATTTACAGGATTCATGGGACCAATAAACAATGGATTCAAGCCGCTGTTCATATTCACTGCTGCTCCAGAACCATTCACTCCAGTGGGTAAGGGTGCTACAGGTGGAGGATTCATAGGAGGCATTCCTGATATGGGAGGCAGAGGCGTCATTGGAGGTACAGGGGGCACAGGGGGTATTGGAGGAACTGGAGGAACAGGAGGCAGTGTGGGTACAGGAGGTGGAACAGGTATAGGGGGAATAGAAGGCATTGGTGGCAAAGATGGCATAGCTGGGATAGGAGGGATTGGTGGAGGAGGTACTGTGTTCATTGGGGATGCTGTGCTAGGTATGGTTGAGCTAAATGTTGGACTACCAAAGGTACTCCCAAGATTTGGAGGTGCAGTGCCAATACTGGCAGTAGAAAATGTGGATATGTTTTTATTGCTTTCATGCACGGTAGTAGAAGCAGTTACTACACTAGGAGAAGGATTATTAAAGTTAGGTACAGTCGTAGGTAAGTTAACCCTTCCACTCATTCCAGAACTAGGTGGTGGTCCTGACCTGCTAGCATTTGCTGGTGGCATATCTAGATTGGCAGTTTCAAAACGCCTACGACTGAGCTCTATCATGTTCTGCATTTCAGTTTTACTGCTCAGCAACAACGTTACTTTTGACCCTTTAATTGTACCACCTGTGCGCATCATACCAAGCCTTGCATCTTCATCAGTGGCAAAAACGATGAAAGCCTCACCCAGTTCACCCCCTACAATATGCACGCCCCCATCAGGAATGGTCAATCCAGAGAAGAAGTGGCGAATGTCCATGGTCCCCGCCACAATCGGGAGACCTTGCAAGCGGATGACCACAGCCATGCTGCGCTGAAACAACACACACCTGCAGATGAGAAAAGGCAACGGCTATGTCAGACTACTGTTCGTGGCACCATGCAATTACCTACAGACACCATCTACTATATTTGTTTATATACACCTAATAACATCTTGCAAAGATTAAGCGTGTTTATACTCCAAGTTCCTTATTCATGTTTGTTTACTTCATACAGACTGAAGTATTAAACATTTATCAACACAATCAGTATACATTTTGCACTAGAAATTCCAAAATAGCTGTTATACTAAGACCCACAAGTGTCAGTTAAAAAAAACAAAGGAACATCAAAAATCGTAACTATTACATCAGTAGTTCATTAATGGAATGTAAGCAAAAGGAGTATTTTAGCCAGACAAAACAAAATTAATTTACCATTACCCTGATATGTTATCCACTGTACCTGACAATGTGGCTGAAAAATTCTGCACAGCTATGGGAAACAAACAGTTCCCTTTAATTTGGGGAAGGATTTTACCTCCTGCCAGGTGAAGACAATTAGAAACATAACAGTGGGTTGGTAAAGAACAAAAACCCATTATGGACAACTAGCAACTGTGAGACTCACAAGACATCCTGACAGGGAGCATCTATATTATACTGACCTGATGTTTTTTCTCCTAGCAAAGGCAAGAGGTCCAGGTGACCTGAAGCTTGCTATTATAAACCAGCCCCAGACATTTTGTGACAATAGAGACCTCACCTAAATTAAATTAACATCTATGCATATCTAGATAGATATATGACCTTCACAATTTTCAAAAACAAGGTATTTTTTAAAAGTTGCAGATATTCTGTCTACCATGACCGCTTACATCTCAGATGTAAGTAAATGAATTTTATCTCCACAGCTGGCATTAGTAGATGCTTAAGGTAATTCTGAACAGCTAGATCTGAACAGTTACCTTGTGACCTCAGAAGTCCAAGCTCATATCAGAAATTGAATATAAAGAGGAAACTAGATAGTTGTCACTTAGGCAAACCTTCAGCAAAGGCTGAAAGCATGAAATCAAATAATATTAGTACAATTCAACATCCCAGAAGCCAGTCTCTCATCCTAAACCATCAGCAATAGCACCATGCTTCACTTGAGCCACTTAATCTCTGAAACTTCTGGACTTCCTAAGTACAAGCCAGTTCAGTATCTGTATGGAAGATCTCCAAAGCTCCCCTAAGTCACATACCAGTAGTGTTAACTCATCATTTGAAATCAAGGATGAACCAGATCACAGAATCACAGAACTGTTTAGGCTGGAAAAGACCTTAAAGACCAAGTCCAACCAGATGCCCCAGTGCAACACCACAAAAGCTATGCATCAAAGACTCCCAGCTACTACCAAAGCTCTGACCAACCACAATCAATAACCATCTCCCAGCAACTCAGCTATATCCCAGCATACAGTCAAATCTCTAAGCTGGCTCCATTTGTCTGTCCAGGTCATCCAAACACATTAGAGAAGACAAGTCTTGAATGACTAGGTAAAGCCACAATTTAATCAGGTAAGGCTGAATCCAGTACTTAATGAAAACAAGAGTAACAATTCTTTTACAGGGTGAAGAAGCAACAATTCTTTTGTTTGCATAATGGAACCTCAGATTACTAAAATGTGTCCTTAAGTATTTTGGTTTGTTGACCAACACACCAGAGGTAAGTCCTTAAAAACACTAATGAACTCAAGCAACATCCTGGGGTATTATAGGGCATTGCCCCACAACTATCAACAGACACCAGAAAAGTGTGGAGGGCCTTTCTCCCTCAAGGAAGCAGCAAACAAGTCCATTTGCACAAAGTCAGTTCTGCGGCTTTAGTCACTGTGCATGAATACTGGATTCCTTACTGCACCATCCTTGCAGTTCATAATAAAAGATTAAAAAAATAAAGAAAAAACACCACTAAGAAAACCCCTATTCCACCAAGGAAAGACAGCAAGAGAAAGGCTTATACTATACTAAGACTTATACTGTACTAAACTGGGGATAATTTTTTTGAAAGCAACTTTCTCATCTCCATGGTGAGGCAACAGAAGCAACATCCTTGCCTTTAGCTCTTACAGTGGAATTACATTTAATCTGAAAATAAAATTCACTGCCCAGTCATTTTCCAACAACAAAATAACTTGCCCATGAGGAAAAAAAAAAAAAACAGAAGTCAAAGTAAGGACTACCTATGCTATCTAAAACATCTAAAAACATATCTAAGACTTTTTGAACTGTTTTAAAAAGTAGTGCTTTATAATGATTCTGTTGTTTTATTTTAAACTTGCCTAGCATTGATGACAATCTCCAAAATAAAGTTAAAATTAAAATTCTGCCACCTTTAAGAAGCTATATTAAAGAGTATTGTAAACCTAAGGTTTATGTTGTGCTACAGGATTGCTTCTGAATTAGATGATCCTGAGGCAAGCAAGGAGTATAAAAATATCCCTGGCTTGGCACCTATGCATTCAAAACTGGAGTACTACTAAAAGCAAATCTTGCCAGGAGATTTAGATTTCTTCTACTACCTATTATAGATAGAAATTAGTTTCAGAAATTTTTATGTATCAGAAGTTAAAGACATTTGAAGCGTCTTGTGTTAAGTGAGAGACTACTGTTAGCTATTTCCTCAATCCAAAAGGGATGACAATCTGATATAGCCATTGGTTGAACACAGGCAACTTGGGAAGGTGTGGGAAGACCTTGTACTAAGGTCTGCTGCTTTGGAACACCTTACTTTCTTTAGCAGAACTGACACCTGCTAGATAACTGCACTTATAAATTATTTCAGGCCAGAGGACAAATCAACAGATGAAGTCACAGAAGAGTTCAAGCATTTGAACACTTATATAAATTCTGGGAAAATGCAAATCTTTCAGTTTTGCATTAAATTTAAAACTTCATAATAAATGCTAAGAGAGTACTTGAAGTCTTATTACTAAGTACTCTATCCAAATCCACTAAATCACTATTGACAAAAAAATCTAAAGAGCTGCTTAGGCATATAATTACTAAAAAACCTCTCTGCAATGACTTCAGTGTAGTTAATTCCATGCAGAGTATTAAGCAAATGCTTGCTTAATGTGAAGCAAGAGCTGACAATACCATGGTCTGAATAAAAAGATTACTAAGGACTTGACTAATCAACTATTTTTGATAAAGGAACACGTAACACAGCTGCTTCATTTTTTCAGAATTTTGATACTTAGACAAAGTAGTAGTGTCAGTTCTGTTATTTACAGAAAAATCTCAAGGACAAAAAGGGCCAAATTTTAAATTTCTAAACACTCACAAACCACATTTTTACCAAAATGCAGTTAGGAGACAAGAACCCACTTGCTCAAATTTTCCAAGTAATGAAAATGCAAAGCCTGCTCAAATATTTCACTGTTGACTTGCAGAGACCAGCTCATGCAGAGGCAACATTAACTTCAGACACAAAAAAGGCCACACATCATTTCAGCAAGCACTGAAGGCTTTTTGTTGGGCTGTCAGTTCTCAGGCTGCTTTTTTCCGAGTACAAAAAGGTACTTCAAGGCAAAAGTGGGTTTTATTGCCATTTTTTGCGTTTCATGTATTTGTGGAAAGACAACATCCTACGAGTGTACTATGGACAATCCATCCCCATTAGCAAGCTGTGATCAAAGCTGGAGATTTACAGGCTGCTGACAACCAACCTGATTCAACTCATTTGATGAATTTTAACATGTCTTAACAGTAATATCTTTAAAAATGTTGATGTTACACTGGAAAAAAAGTGTAAAAGATAACAATGCTATTTATCTCATCAATGTGCTCATTAGTAAAATAATAATAATTTGGGTCATACATATAAATTTGTAAACACACCAGACTAGCCTTTTAAGATGTATGGATTTTGCAATAGAAAAGTTCAGAAGATTCCTCCTAGTCCCTGGGAAGTATTTAAAGTACAATACCCACATCACACACACACACACACACACACACACACACACACACACACACACAAACATATTTGGCAATTCTTGACTGAAGACTAAGAACTGCAGGAACACTGTACTGTAGGAGGAATTTTAAGTATGAACTGTCTCACAAAAGTTAAAACTGCCAACTACAGTTTTGTCTTTTACTTAAGGCTAAAATCAACCTGTTATAGTCATCCTGGAGCCAATTCAAAACTATCTGACCCCTTTAAGTACTGCAAAACCTAATTAGAACCAATTGATGTGCACTTCTACACTCCAACAATTACAAACACACAGACCTGTGGCTTGCAGCAAAGTAACTGCATTTGCCAACAGTGCAAAATAAACGGAGAGTGTTCCAGTCTACCACATGCTGATGAAACAACAAAACATTAGTTTGGCAGAAAATTCTGTTTACAAGAAAAACATTGCCAAAACAACCATCACCGGTGGTGAGTAGACA
This sequence comes from Molothrus aeneus, assembly GCF_037042795.1. Lineage (NCBI taxonomy): Eukaryota > Metazoa > Chordata > Aves > Passeriformes > Icteridae > Molothrus > Molothrus aeneus. The sequence continues at coordinate 146,442 of NC_089662.1, forward strand.
AGCTATAGATTATTTGACTCAAGTCTTTTGACACAAATTTACTGATTCCAAAAGCTTCATGTGTTTCTTAGGATATACTCAATATGCATTAAAAGAAGTCTTCAATTCAAAAGCTCTTACCTGCAAAGACAGATGTTTTTTTCTTAACAAGTAGCAGAAGCCAAGCCAATCCTGTGGGCAACCAATTAAAACCAACTTTTAGACTGCAATAAAGAATAAATGGAGGCAAAAATCAATGCAGGCAACACAACAGCAGTAACAGTCCACAAAGAACTGTATACACAGAATTTCAAACCTGCAACCACCACAAGGCACTGCAACATAAAAGAATCATAAGGGTGCATTTTCTATAAATTATCTCTATATGACTTACTGGCAATTGCATTGTAGAGCTTTTGTATGGTTTCAAGACATAAATGCCTTCCACAAAGACTATAGAAAGAGCCAGAAAGCATTTTAAGAGTCTTTCAAATTTTCCTATCACCAACAGGTGAAAAAAATCTCTCTTTCAAAGGCAAAGAACAAGAGTTAAATACTTGAAAGCCCTGAATTTTACCAAACCCTGCTCCATTAATAATGGTATTCTTTCCTCCAATGGTGCATCTACTTACTTGAACAAAGTAAGGTAGAGTAAGCCATGCCTAAGAAAACCACCCCAGAACTGCACCTGAAGAATTCTTCAAGAGTCACACTATCTGGGTAAAACTAGGTGACATTTCACAGCCATGTCTATGCGGTCAACTCCACAGAGCACACAGCAAGAACTCCCATAAGATACTCTACTTTTATTTGTAATCTGCCATTTCATTACTCAAATCCTCATCAAATGCCCATTTTTTTCATTCCTTTATAAAAATTATCTTCCCAGGTTTACAACTCAAGAAAAAAAGCCAAGCATTTTAAGTGGCAACACAAGTATTTTGTATTGAAAGATAGGATGGAAAACTTTTGCTCTTTCATTACTTGGCAGACCACCTCACACTAAAACTGTGATTCTTTGGAAAGTCACTGAGGAATGAATCTCACTAAGAACAGATAACTGCCTCCTTCTCACACAACCCCAACAAGCTGGTTTCCGTTACAAGCATCATTATCGAAGTGAACTTAGAGCAAGAAGTACTAACAAACCCTTCACAAACTCCCTAACAGAGAGAATTAAAACAAACGTAACTATTCACATATCTTCCAGGACATTAATGGCAGACTTACAAGTGAGAAAGATAACACTACACTTACATTAAAATGGCAAACACATTTAGAAAAATAAGACTTTTGTTTATTAGACCTTTAAGAGAAACATGCAATCCCCTGCATTAGAAGGACTCAACTACATAGTTTCATGTATAGCAGTGTCAACCAGCAGTTTACAAAGAAAGAAAGAAATGCAACCACCTGAAAAACCATTTCATGCAAAACCACACCTGCTTCAAGCAGCAGATAAATCTTTCATGCACAAGGAACTTCCCATTAAGAAGAAAAGCCTAAATCATTAGATGGATTTCCAGTATAACAACCATGTTCCCCTTCACAACACTGAAAACAAGCTGAAGATCTGCAGTGGACTAAGACAACACAAACAAAACCAGGCAGCATTCAGAATAGGAGCAAAACTCCACTTTGCTATGTTTAATTTCTTCACCAAATACCATCTACTTTTCATTTCAAGTGTCACATCTCTCAACTTTAAAGAAAACCATCCATGCCTTCTGTAGGCAAAAATAACCTTTCCAATCAACAGAATACACAAGAGCACATTAACTAGACAAGCACCAGCTAGAGCACAAGTGTTCCCACATAGAGCTGGCACCCCATCTCTGAGAGTTCTCTGGAGAAACCTCCACAACACCCTGTCCGCTGTACAGAAAGATCCAGCATCCACTGGACACACAACAAATTATTTAACCAGAGGAATCCACCAAGGAAACAACCAGCCGATTTGCCTGCCTAACACCAGTAGATCAAGGTAGGGAAATAAGCCACTAAGAATAACAAGTAAATTTAGGAGTGAGTAAAACCAGAGACAGAAGGTTTTATCGAAAGAAAACTCACAGTGTGTATTCCCGGGGCTCATTTGAACGCTAATTCGCTTTGGGTTTTTGTTTTTTTTTTTTTTCTTGGAAAGGTGGCTTTAAGGTTTTTTTTATTTTTTCGTTTATCGATCTTGGGGGAGTGGGATGGTATTTTGTTTGGTTGGTTGTTGCTGTTCAGTCGTTTTGGGTTTTTTTAGCGGAGCTGATTTTTTCTAGCAGAAGCGACTTCATTGAACAGCAACTCCGCTGGTGTTTATAGGGTACAACCGACGAGAGTTGGTAGCGCCGCAGACACCGGGGACCTCCCTCTCCGCAAGGTGCGGAGTACTTGCCTCGCTTCGTCCCCTGGGGCGGGGCGGGGCAAGGCGCAGCCGCCCCGCCTCAGCACCCCCGAGATTCAGACACGCCGGGGCCCCGCGCCGACAACGGGACCGCAGAACACCCTGCCGCACCCGGCCCACCGGGCGCCGCTCCGGACCCGTCAAATCCCCGCCTCGGGCTCCGGCACAGCCCCCGCCATACGGCCCGTGCCCCGGCTCGGGCCCCGGCGCCGCCGCAAGGTCACTCGGCCGCCCCCGCCGGATGGGCCCGCGGCGCCTGCGTTCGGCCCGCACAGACTCACCTGCCCGCGCAGCTCCGCGGGCCGGCGTGCGCGGGCGGCGACAGGGAGTCAGGGACGGGGGAGCGGCCGGGGCCGGCCCGAGCCGCGGGCCTCAGCGCGCCGGGCTGCGGCGAGGCGGGAGCGGCCCCGCTCGGCGCCCCGGGGCCGCAGGCGGGAGGCGCCGCCCGGCCCGGCCCGGCCCGGCCGGCCCTTTGTGCGCGGGGACGCGCCCGCCCGGCCTCCCTCCCAGAGTCTCCCCGCCGCGCCGCGGGCTCGCAGCGCCGGATCGGGCAGGCGGCCCGGCCTGCCCGGGCGCCGCCGCGCTCTTACCGAGGGATCTGTACGGGAAAAAGGGTTAGAACGGAGCCACCCCCACCGGGCCCGCGGCGCGCCGAGCCCCGCGCACCGACCGCAGCCGCACAAAATGGCCGCCGCGATGCGGCGCCGCTGGGGGGCGGGGGCCGGGCGGCGCGGGGGACGGGCGGGCGGCACGGCGAAGGCGGGGTCGCGCGCGGGCGGACGGCGCGTGCGCTGGACTGGGCGGGGCCGGGGTGGTGCCTGCACTGCGCGTGCGGCGCCGCTGAGGATTGTTGCTGAGGGAACGGGGGCTCCGGGAGAGCATTGAACTAATAACGAAGGAAACAACCCTGAGAGCAGCTGTTTCTAACCTCTGGATGTACGACCAAGTTGCAGAATAAAAATGAAAGATTCCTGGGAGCCGATGCCCCGTGCTGTGATTGTCTCCTCTGCTTGACTGAATGCAACACTGATAACCAGGCAGCGCCCTGAGCTCAGGACCTCCGGACTCTTCTGGGTTCTCGTCACTGCGCTTCAACGGACACAGGCATAGCAGCACCAGCCATTTCCAATGGAAAAAATACCCGTTTAGTCCTCTGCAAGAAACGGATAAAAATAAATAATTGCCTGCCTTTGCAAAGGCTTTTGCAGTGAATGTTGGAGTTCAACAACTCAGTTAACTTTGGCCCTGGTTTCTCTTAAGGGGTAAAAACCAACAGATTGTCACGTTTGTGCTCTCCTGAGGTGGAGGGATCCAGCGTGGGGTTGCTCAGCAGCACAGTCATCCCCACTCCATTTGTTTTCCTGTATATCCCTTCTTTTTAGTCTCAAATTCTGCTTTACTACTCTCATCCCTTCCCAGGCAACAGCACACATGTGCTTATCTTCTCCCTATTAACCCCAGTTTTAGATTTTGTATTCTATTTGATATTTATGATAATAGATGGCCTGAAAATACCAGTTCTGCCAAGCTAATATCTCCTTCTCGTCTAGGCAAGTGTGGGCAGTATCCAGTAGTTCACCTTTCTATAGCACTAGTGACAATAGATAGTGTCACCATGCACCCTGACACAGCCCAGAAAAGCAGGTGATTGAAGTCACCAGAGGCATCAATAGCCAGGCTTGCCAGCCTCCCTGGAGAGCTGGTTGCCTAGAGCATGCGAGGGGTAGCAGGACCATCTGCAGCTCAGGGCTTCACTCTGTGACACCATAGCACTTCCCAAGCTGCACCAGCCACCCTGCAGTGGGGAGACAGTGTGGGATAACAAAAGGACAGTGCTGGAATACCCCAGGTCAGAGGAAAAATAAGACTTTTCAGCTTTTGTGCAATGTGATGAGTCACCACGTTAATTTCTGTTGTTCAAAAAAAGTATGGTGAAGATGCTTTTGAGGTTTACTGTGTGGACCATTAGGAGCATGCCAAGGGACCAAGAGTACCAAAGACAAGTCAGCAGCATGATGCAGATAGTTACCAACAACAAGAGGAAAGTATCTGTGGAAAGCAAAACATTTATAGACAGAAGGTTATAGGACAAGGGATCATGTAACCATGTCCAGTGTTTTCCCTGTAACATGCATGTGGGGAAAGGCAGAGGAAAAAAAGCATTAGAAAATAATGGGTTTTTCCTTTATTAGACACTAGGAAACCACTGGGAGCACACTAATTTATGTCTCCTTTACCTAAATCAAAACTGAAGAAAGGTGTTAGGTATGCAACCAGGGGAAGAAAATTTACACAAGACATTTTAAAGTAAAGCTTGAGGAAACCAGCATCCACTGTGGCAATTGCACATATTAAATAAATATATTTTCCTCCTTGCAATATTAGTTTTGCTGCACCATTAGTCTGGAAGTATTACCCCCCAAATCCAGGGTTCTTTGCTTCTCCAGACCCTAAAGGTACCATTCCATAAATACAGCCTCTAAACCTATTCCTTCATCTATGGTTTGGATGAATTAACTCAGTTTGCTAAATGAGTCATACTACTTTGTGTTTTCCTTTCCAATAACTACATGTCAACCACAAATCTTGTTTCCAAATCACTTAGAAAACTGTTCAAGAGAAATAATCCTCACAGAGTCTCTCAGAAACACTTTCTTCATTCCTCATCTCAATCTCTAATTAAAACCTGTCAGATATGATCTGGCTTGATGATCCTGTCTAGGTACTCTTAGAATCAAACACTTTGTTGGTTTTACTATGCCTACTTAGCACAAGCCCACTCTGATTGTTCATTAGTATGAGCTTTGCTTCTTATAAGAGCATCTTGTACCTGCCTTTTTTATGACTCTGATTTGGATCAGCTGTCAGAGGGATGATTTTTCCCAGCCACTCACATTGTCCATTTTAAAAACTGGCATTTTCTTCCTTCTAGTGCAGGACCTTATTCACCAGCCTGAAATTTCATCAAAGCTGCCAATAGTAGAGGTCTCAGGCCAGTTTTTCGGCACTCAGCACTGGGAAACTGTACCATTTCAAAGCACAGAGCACATATGTTAGCAGATACAATTTGACTGGAAACAGTTGGCCCATGACTGATGTCACAGTAGAGAGAGAGTCAGAGGAGAGTCAGGCAGGTGTAGCTCCCCAAAGCTTCCGTATTTCCCTTTTTAAAAATGGGGGATATTTTCCAGTCAGTGAAAACTTCACCAGACTACCACAACTTCTCAGACTGATGAATTGTGTTTAGTCATTTCCTCTCTCAGTTCCATACAGGCCTCCTGGCATTGCTGCCTGACTTTGTCTTTGTTGGGATGCATTGCTGCTGAGTTCAAAGAGCGCATCCTTTAATATCAACCAGTTTGATGTAGGATACTGGGTTATAACTGTTAAAGTTTTTAAGGCTTATGCTCACAAGAAGGCCCTGTGGGAAAGGTCCAGCTGCAGCAAATGAGCTGAGGGGTGAGAGGCCCTTATGAGTGAGGAGAGAGTCAGCTGAGTGACAGCTGGGAGCGAGGTTGTGATTGGCTGGAGGAACGCATGGACCGTGTATGAGCAGGAAGCTGATTGGGTGACAGGACGGGTGGACAGCAGCACTGCAGCTGAGCCAGCCAATGGGTGCCCTCTTTCTGTTCGGTTTTGTTAGGCTTTGGTTTGGTTTCACTTGTGGAGGTGGAGATTGAAGGTATACAAAAGGGGCAGTTTCTGTAATAAAGGGATCTCCTTCAGATGCACGAGGGGGTCTGTGTCGCTTTGTTCCCCATTGCTACAGCTTTCTTGGGCTCCTCTTCCCTCTAGAGCATTATCCCATAGGACTCTATCAAGTAGATCTCATGTGAGTCCAAAGTCTACTCTCCTGAAGTTGAGCACAGTGGGTTTGCTTCTCACCCTTGTCATTATCCCAGGGATCTCAATACCCAGCATTTCCATTTCATGGTCAGTGCAGCCCAGGCTGCCCTTGAGCTTCACATTCCCCTCTGGCCTGTCCTTGTTGGTGAGAATATGGTGACATTGCACCTCTCCTCATTGTCTCTTCTACCACTTGGAGAAGGAAGTTGACATCAGTGTATGCCAAAAACCTCCTGGATTGCCTGTGCCCTGCTGGGTTCTCCCCCCAGCAGACGTCAGGGTGGTTAAACTCCCCCATGAAAACTAGAGCTTGTAAATATGAGGCCATTCCTGTTTGTTGTGATGACCCTCATTGACTCATCTTCCTGCTCAGGTGGCCTGCAGCAGACCCTCTCTGTGATGTCACCTGTCCCTGCCCTCCATTTAATCCTGACTCCTAAACTCTCAGTCAGTTCCTCATTCATCTCCAGGTGGAGCACCATGCACTAATAAAGCCTCTTGTTTGGCCTTATCATAAAGCAGAGCACTAGGGCTCAGGAGCTCAGTCCCTGGGTAGGGACTGGGTGCCCGAAGCTAGCTCGCTCATGCCAAGGCCGCGGGGCTACCATCTAGCAAGCATGGTGATTATCAGCTCTATAGTGATTGCAAGCTCTCAGGATTTCAGCTTTGCTTGCTAGGTAGTGGTGCCCTGGGCTGGAGGCTGCAGCAGACGGAGAGAGAGGAGAAGGAGAAAGCGCAGGCTGTTCCACGAGGATGGCTTTATTTGGGGAGGTCCGTGAAGGGTCTCTGCTCTTCTTCTTTCTCCCCTAATGGGGTACAGTATGCTTCTTTTATAGGGTTGGAAAGGATCCAAGCTTGACCAATGGGTAAGGGGTTAACATGACATTGCCTTATAGGGTTACAGAGATAGGTTAAGGGGTGGAGAACAGGAAAACAGGAATTTTCTTTTGCTGTTTCAGCATTCCTATTGTTCATATTCTCCATGGTGCTTTTCCTAAATCTATGGAGTTTACTACAATGCACTTCTGCTGGTCATTGGCATAAAGAGCAACACTGCCTCTGTTCTCCCCTGCCTATATCCTTCCATTCCAACCCTCCAGTCGCAAGAGTCATCCTAACACATTTCCTTGTTGCTAATAAGATCACAGCCCTGCAGGCACATGAATGGTTCTAACTGAAATGGTTCTCGCTTTAGATACCTTTGTTTTTTTCACTGTGTGAAGGGCAGAGCCTTGAGGAGAAGGGGGATTGGCCCAGGACCCATCCTTTGGGGATTTTCTGAGTGCAGAAAATGGGAGAGTTCCCAGCTCCGAGAGGCCCCAGCACAGGGAGGTTGCTGCAACCCAGGAGAGCCCCAAGGGTCTCACTCAGGGCCATTGTTTACAGGGCCACAAGAGATGCGCTTTAGTCACAACAATGTTTCATCCTGGCCCCACTTCAGGTCAGAAACTTTCTTTGAAAGTGGGAGAATATTATGCCATTAAAAAACAAACCAACCAAAAAACAAAACAAAAACAAAAAACAAAAAACAACAACAAAACCCCCAAACAAACAAACAAACCCCAAAAAACAAAAAAACAAAAAATAAAAAAAAACAAAACAAAAAAAAACACAAAAAAACCCAAAACAAACAAACAAACAACAAACAAACAAAAAAAAAAAACAAAAAAAACCCACCAAAAACCAAAAACCAACCAAACAAACAAACAAAAAAAACCACACCAAAAAATCCCAGGAACTCATTATACAGGACCAGTTCCTGAAGCAGTTTTTCTGATAAGCTCCAGAGGAACTGAACCCGAGGATTGTTCAAGGCCAAGGCCTAGTAAGCATTTTTCAGATCATGGTGCAGCCTGGGGGGCAGGGATACACCACCATTTATTGGCATCCAGCTGGTAAGAGTGGGATAGACTGGAGTTCCCATTCTCCAAAGGCTTTATCTGCATTCAGTGAGGTACAGCTAGATGTTCATCCTTGGCATTACTTCTTTCTGTCATAAGGGAAGTATCTCCACTATACATTTTTCCTCATCTTGTCCCATAAACATTTCAAATAAACATTTGTTACTAGTTTGAATGAGTTTCCCTAACCTTTACACGTAGAATTTTTATTTTAAATCTTATCAAATAAGAAGTGGTCAGAATCTTCAAGATTTGAGGTTCCCTTTTGTCAAAATAACCACATTAAGTTATTTGAGTTTTAAAAAAATTAGCTCAGAAGAGGCACTGAGTTTGAGGAGAATGACTCTTCAAAAGTCAAATGTCAACTCAATGATGGCAAACTTCTTACAATGTTCACAGAAAAGCTTACTCTTTTCTGTTGCCTAATGAAACCTGCAATACAGCAACTTACTGATTGTCCTGCATGGTTCACCCAAAAAGGCAGATTCAAAAAGACTGACAGTAGCCAAGTTTAATTCTTATGTGTAATTTTTTATCACTCTCAAAACACAAAGAACAATTCATAAACATATATTTCTAAAACATGCTAGGAAAGCATGTTATCACATGCTTAATCCAGAAAATATGTGGGGCCCAAGGATGAAAAAGAGTACATACAACACCACTAAAATGTATTTATGCATATGGTATTTTAAAAAATATTGTGATGAAATATAAGGTGCCAGCACTACAATATTAAAACTGCTAAAGCTCATAATTTCGAATAGAACAACCAAGGATTAGCTTTGCATTACAAACAGCTAAATCTGTCCTTAGTTACAAAAAATGCACAAGCTTCTGTTAACACAGTCCATCTTGTGAGATTCAGCTTCAGGTTTTACACAACACAGTTGATCCTCGAGGTAGATTCCATCCCATACTGAAGGTGAACATGTTGTCTATGGGGTATACCAAATTCAGCAGCTCACACAGCATCCATCAATCAACACAACTAATTTGAGAGCTCTTTGTTTATGCATTGAAAAAAAGGCACTTTGCCATACAGGGTTTGGTTTCTTACCGGAAAGATCACGAAAGGGAAGAAAGGAGAAACACTGATACAAATTAATCTCATCAAACCCTTTTTAACAGATACTTCCCCCAGCACGTGCAGGGAATGGATTCCCATGCGAATCTCTAGTCAGACAGTACAGTCTGTGAGACAAAGAAAACTTCAGTGCCAGCTGTTCTTATCTTCCTTATGTCCAGTCAAAATATACTGGCTGAGCTGCGCAGACTCCTTGCAGTGACAGAAACGAAGGGCCCATAGGCAAACCAAGTAAGAGCAAAGATCTCATGACAAGTGGAGGGAAAAAAACCCCAAAACCCCAGACTGACAGTATCTGTAGGCTGGCACTGTATCTGTTCTCTCCACCACCTCTACCACTCATGCTCCCACCAAACTGGTACTGCCACCAAAGCTGACGTATTCTGCCTATCCCCTACCCCAATCGTTAAGTTTTCTAACTTCACTAAGAAAATATTGCATGGAAAAAAACCAATGGAGGGGACAGCAAAGTGCATCATGATTGTATAATAAACTTTGGAACATAGAAAAACCTTTTGAATTAATGCACACACACAAAAAAAAGATGCACACACAAAGAAACCAAGGAAAATAGGTGAAAAATACTAAATTTCAGAAAAAAATTGTTCTTAACTATACATAAAACTTATCTGTGAAGGCACATAGCCACACTGAGGCATCACTTTCCTCTAGAGATCTAAGTGTCCTCCTAACTGAGAATGTCTTGCAGTACAAGGCATTTGAGAGGCAAAACCCAGCTGATGTTGCAGGATACCTACCTCAAACAGAACAAATTTGCAACAGGTCTGTGGTGCAAACACAACAGTGACTTGGGATGAATTACACCGAGAAGCAACCTCTTGCCAGAATTCACTGGCCTAGGAGTAACACACTGATTTAATTTTCTCATTAGAAAATTCATTTCTGAATAAATTACATTTTAGCATAAATTTCTGTGTGTCAACAGAAGCACAGTGTGTGTTGGATCAGCCTGCCTTTCTCCATGTTAAAAACTAGTTTTATTTTTGGCTTCTTAGATTTTGTGGTCTGAAAAGGTAGTTCTCCAGTCAAACTGCAAGTGTCAGAAAACAGAAGTTCTGCATAATTTGCTCTAGACTGTGCAGAAAAATGCATTTTAATCCATATCTAGTCCATGGATAGCAATGTTTTCTCAGTGCTGAGTCCATTTAATGCTTTTGAGGTCAATTCCATCCTGCACCATTTCCCAGAGAGGGCTGTAAAGAAAAGGAGAAAACTGAGGGCTAGTTAAAATGCACAGGACATCATCAACAATAATTAAACAGATTTTTTCAATGACACAAGGAATTAGGAGATATCTATCTGCCTGTCTTGCCCTTCTGGAGGTCAGTGAGCTTCAGGTGATCAGCCTTCAACTGTGTTCTCAACCAAAAATACAAGAGATGAGAGGGCAGATGCTCCACCTCATTTCCTGCTCCTACTTTCAGCATAAAGCACTGGTGTCTCTGAGACTGAGCCCTAGCATTTTTACTGTCCAGATCAGTCACCAGTCTTTCAGTTTCATCAGAATAAAACAATTTATCAATACATTAACTCAGTAATACCATCTCTGGCTTAAAATCTCCTAGGTACTGCCCTATGTGCCTGCCCTACTCATATTCTTTCTCTGAATAGAAAAGGTTTGGTGTCAGGTTTGTTTCCTTAGAAATTTGTGACTAATGTTAAAATCAAGCTCCTACCCACCCGGGGGACAATGTTGCTGATATAGAGAAATACCAGCAAATTCCTGAAGCAAACAATTACTTGCAAGTAACTAAATCCAATTCTTCCCATGATTATCACACCTACAAAGTCTTTGTGTTCAATGAGACAATATCTCACCTCATTTCCCTCAGCCTCTTCACATGCTGTATGCACTTCTGCACTGTATAATCCACTTCTTCTTCTGTAGTGAAACGACCGATGCCAAACCTAAACCAAAAGAAAATCATTAAGGAACTGAATAACAAGTACATGAAGAGGGTGGAACATATCTACTATTTATTTTTATCAGGAAAGAAAAATATTTGGAAGCATAAGGGCAGACCACACCACACACCTTATAGATGAGTGAGCCAAGTCTTCATCTGTTCCGATTGCCCGCAAAACATAGGAAGGCTCCAGAGAAGCTGATGTGCAAGCACTGGGAAAGAGTAGGCAGGGAAATGTCAGACTTTTGCTTAATCTCCTCTAACAAAGAACAGGTCACTTACCTCTTTACAACACTGTCTATCAACTTCCCCAGCCTCCTAGAAACCACAAGTGAATACAAGCAAGTAAAGTGATATTTCTGCTACTGAAGAAAAAAAGAATACAAGAAGCAGGCATTATTGAGAAATTAGAGTAATAAATTAGGAGTATAAGGAAAGGAGAGAGAATACAGGTAATACACAAGAATAAACACAATGCCACATAGAGGCAGCAGGAATGCAGATTAAGAAGTAGCTGAAGTAGAGGCTGTGAAAAAAAGACAGAAACTATCCAGAGAAGGTAACACGCCAGGAACATAAAAGGAAAAAAAAAAAAGACTTCACAAGCTGCTGTTTGGCAGCAGAACAAATAAATGAAAAACAGTGCACAGAGGGATCCAGAGCAAGATGATTGCAGTTGTCAATAGAGAGAGCTTCCACTTTGCAGCAGTATACCGTGACTCAGTTTTTACAGGTAGCAACATGCAGTGCCAATTGGAGAGCTGTAAAAAGCTCCCCAGTGCACTAAGTAGAGACTCAAAAGAGATCTTCACATTACAGAAGTGTTTGGCTTCAGGGACAGTCATGTGGAGACTTGCTCTTCCTCCTCATAGTGCCAACTAGTTTCTAATTAGGATATGTTGACCGCTTTGTTCTCAAAGGTGAGAGAAGGAGAGGAGGGGCATCTTTACACTCCATCATTTCATCCTGAACATCAGGTTTGTCTGGGTAACTGAAATATTCCTCATCACTCCTGTAGTCAGGAGAGCTCCATAAAAGCACATGCAATTTTCTTTCTCACTTTTGCATTTAACACAGGAACTATGAGCTGATTTAATTCAGATATGTACCCAGCTTCGCTAATTGCAGTAAAAATCTGCCGAAGGACAGAAGCTGTTCAAATCTTGGTGGCCTTTAGAATAAAAGTGTCACCAGTAGAAGTTAAGGCTACTCAAATAACCAGTTTGCAAGACTAGTCGGTAGGAAATTCTAGGTTAATTTTGTGGTTTTGTGGGGGTCTTTCTGTTAGGATATTTTTGCTTGGTTTTTGTTTAGTTTTGTTGTTGTTTGTTTTTTTCTTCCAGGATAAATAAATTTGACCTTCAGTTGAAATGTGTCCCTAAACACCACTGTAGAATGTAATCAATGCCAGGCTGCTCATTAACTGAGTATGTGAATACAGGGCACAGAGGAAACTACTACTTAGCTTTTACCTTCATTAGCAGATGCTATTTTCTCTCCAAAATATACACTGCTATCCTTCCCATACATTCCACATACCTTCCTGAAGACAGAGCCACATCTTTCAGAGCCATCAGAAGACTCTCCCCTTCCACATATGCAAAAGATAAATTGATGCATCCTACATACACATAAATAAAATAGAAAAAAAGAATCCATCAACTGAAATCTCAGGCAAATTGTCCCCTGCAAGGCAGGATTTGCATCATGTGCTCAAGTGCATTATTCAGCCATAGCCATTAACATCAAGGAGCCAGACAGTACTAACGGGCTCAGAATTTTGCTTGAGTTACCTGGATAGCGATGCTTTTGATCTCCATTCATCACCACATCAGGAACTTCACTCATTATTTTTGTAACCAATCGTTCTGCCAATTGTGAGATTCGCTTATGGTCATACTAACAGAGAAACCAGAAAAGACACAAATAATAAACAGTGTACACTCAGACCTCACTCAAACTGCTTCATGTCACCAGTTGCAAGCAGAATTAAGTAACTGGGTTTGGCCAGACAAGGGAATGAACATAGCTGAAACTTAAACTGTTAAACTTTGCCTGCTCTAGACACTGTTTTAAAAGAGAATAACCTCTTGGCTTGTAGCTAGCTCAGTTTTCACAAATGTTTCAAACCATTCAGAAAGATCTACCTACACAAGCTGCCAAACCGACTTTCATAACAGCATTGAGTTCTTTGGGTTTAAAGACAAGTTAGGCAGTGCAGAAGATGATGCATTTTGCACACAAGAAAGGGCTCCTATTATGACAAGTGCCTCTTATTTCCCAGGAGCTCTCTAACTGTACCACAGAAAGACATGGACTTGCAAATGACTATGAATTCAGCTTTTACAGTAAGTAACCTGCATGGTGAGAACTGCCCATGTGCAGTGTCTTCCTCGAGACTGAAAAATGAGGTCACTTATACCAAGAAAGCAGTAAGGTGTAGGATCAGCTTTGGCACACAGGACTGGCCACATGCACACATGCAATTCATGCTTGTTTACACTTGAAAAAGTTAAAAGAAAACCAGGCTAGCTCCAACACCAGTTGGTTTTAAAATGCCGTAACTCTGCCAGGCAAGGAGGAGAATCCAGATTGGAGGTTTGTGCAGAATTCAGACTCTGCAGGATCCCTAGCCTCAACTTCCATAATCACACAGCTCAGATGGTGGAATTCTGCCTATCTCCTGGAAAGAAGCCTGATCCTTGGGTGCAGGTATCTGGCCTATGCATCCCATTGTCACTGTAAGTATTTTTACATTCCAGCTGTAAGGAAGACATTGGTGCCCACAAACCAATGTAGCAGCATACAGAGGCTCAGACACCAGACCTAGCAAGTAAACTTTACTGTCCAAGCTAGAAAAAAAAGAAAATAAATTCTTAGTTGCAAAGATGCAGTAAACTTGAAATTATACTTAATAGGTGCAATACACATAATAACAGACTGGGAAGTTTTATTTTTTCAATATACATTATATAAACATGACAGTCATTTCAAAGATGTTGCTAATACACATGTGCATAATGGAGAAGTAAATACAAGCACATAAAAACCATATTTCACTAAAACTGTCAATTGTAGCCTTGTTGTAGAAAACTATGACTCTTCAAGAAAAAAGAAACTTTAGAAAGAACTTACAATCACCCAAAAACATCCCTTAAATTCTCAAAACATTCACTTAATGCTAAAACATGAGAATCAAATTTAACTCAGTTACATGGCTGCAAAAAGACCTAAGGAATCCAAAATTTAAATGGTGCTTTTACACTATTTTCTGGAACCCGGGAAAAGTATCCTGCTGCACATACCTCCATCTCCTGCTGTGCCACTTCACATGCTGCCCCCAGTCCCACTGCTAGAGGTGTGGGCACAGTCCCAGACCGCAGTCCTCTCTCCTGGCCTCCCCCACTCTGCAGGGGCTCTAGCCTGACACGTGGTCGACGGCGAACATAGAGAGCACCAACCCCTTGGAAGCAAGGAAAGCTGTTTTACCATAGGCCCAGAGTTCTGAAATTATGAACAGGGACTCCAAGCTTTGGTAACATTCCTTATTTCCACAGCAAAAACACATGTGGACACTTAACTGGGGAAAAATAAAGCGAACGAGTTCAGTGTTATTCTCTAGGAAATGGTGTTTGTCCCCAATAACCATGTTGAGGCTTGCAGAGCTTCAGCCATGGGAGCTCAGCTTCTTCCACTCTGCTTCAGTCACCCAAGGACTCAGTGCTTCTCTTCCTTCCCACAATTCCTGTACACAGCTGAAGTTCAGCCCCTTGCACTAAAGTTTTTATGGGCATTCACCAGTGTTCTCTTTACTGACTTCCAAATTCTTTCCCTCGATTACTAGACTAGCACCAGTCCCAGGAGTGCTCTCCCTTTCTTCTCATTAGGAAGACTCATTAGTGGCAACAATTTTCAGCGAGTGGATTAGATAAGCCAGTTTTGCTAGTCAGTCACTTTAGTGCTCTACTCTCCTCACCTTGAAACCAAATTTTCATGTCTTTGAGTGCCCTGGTACACTTAATAAGTGACTGTCACCACAGGAAGGACAGCTGCAACTTCCCGGCATAACAAATGGTGAAAATTTATGTCTATCACCTGTCCAAAATTACTAGTTGAAAACTTAGTCCTTGTCCAGAGATAATGTCTTCAGCTCTCAGCAGAACTCAGAAAAAAAAACCAAAAAACCCTTGTTGAAAAATAAGAATTTTGTCTTTTGTTTCTGAATAGGATAACAAAAGTTATAATATTATATATATAATGTTATATATAATATAATGTTATAAATTAAAATGCTGTATGTATAGCATACAGCAAACCTGATTTCTGGCTCTGTAACACCCACTGTCACAAACCAAATAGACCTTGGCAATAATAATAGCTGAATTTTTAGTATTTGTCAGTCAACCAGAAAATGTATAGCTGGATATTAAACCCCATTCTGCAAAGAAAATGCACAAATGGAGTTGTTGGAATGGAGCCACTGGAAGTAGATAACAATCAAAAATCACCAATCAGGTACCTTTTGGTCTCCTTGTTTCAAATCACACTCTGGTCTAAACTTTGCTCTATAACCAAGTGATTTCATTTCAATAATTTCAGTATTAGTTCTGCTTCACACCAAGCAGATGACTCCTGAAAAACCCACTGCTGCTATGCTGCCACCATCATACAACACACTTTCTTTTTTCAGTGAAGCCACCTCAACCCATCTAGCATTGAAGATCTGCTTACTGCAGCTCTATGCTGGCAGCAATACCTGAGCTACACTGAAGTCTGTCCAACACCATTCAGAACAGCTTTCTACAGCTTAAGTAACTGACACTGTGACAAATGGATTTGACTTCATACCTTGTGTTGTTACCTTAAGGTAGATATGGAAACAACAATTCCCTATAAAGCACTTCAGTGAGTACCTTTGGGCCCATAAATTTTATGGCCACTGATGCTCATTAAGTCAATTTTCATGTTGTTGACGTCCATAGGAATTTTACCAATCGCTTGTGCAGCATCCGTGTGGAAGAAAACCTTATGTGCACGGCAGATCTCACCTGTAATAAAAACACCAAACCAAAACCAGATTACCTTAACTAATTGCTATGATCCCAAAGATTCCAGCACTGGATCTAAAGCATGACTGAATCTAAACCAACAGCAAGTTATTGAGCTATCTGAGGTGACAAAGGCAGAAATGAGGGCTGTGATGTTTCTTTTATACTGAAGTGGCTAAAGGTGTGCAGGGGCTACTGTAGTTTGATGCCTTGGCACAGGTTTAGACAGGTAAGACTACAGTGAATTTCTCCAGCGGAGAAGTTAAAAAGTCTTCTACTGTTAAGAATTGAGATTATTTCCAAATCCACACCTAACAAGTTTAAGAAGAAATGGTTACATGAAATATCAAAGTCTCCACACAGAAATGACTCCACAGTTGGAAAATATTGGTTTTTCTTGGTTCTTTTTCTTTTCAACGTCCAGTACAAGCCAGCCTTCCTTTCAAGTTTCTATTTGCCATGTATTTTTATGTCATTCCCTCTATTTTCCAGGTTTTCCAACACTCAGCTTCAAAAACATTCTCACAATTGTCACACACACACTTATTACTACCACATGAAGTCAGCTGAGCTGGTCACCAGGCTAAAATATATGAAGAAATAATGTATTGTTCATGGGCAGTAAATGTAACTATTATTTATTTGTGTCATCAAAAAAATCACAATACATCTTCCACAGGATCTGCACAGCTGCATCCGAGACCTCTCCTCTGCACAAGAGGTTCAACATGGTACTTCACAGGACAAGTAACCCCCTGTGGTCCAGCAAGGTCAGGCCACAGGCAATACCAGGCCACAGGCCACACAGTAACAGGGCCTCAGGTTCCCTCTGCAAGGCCTCAGGCCTGGCCTGTTGGACCTGTTCAAGGTGTTAGGAGAACATACCAGGGGGACTACAGCTGGCACCAGCTGTCTCTGGCATTTAAACATGGGACCATAGTAAGGACCTTGACAATATAAGCACAGGAGGAAAAAAAGAATCCTTGAGGCTATAAGCAACTCACTGATGGTCAAATGCTTGTCAACAAAGAAACAGAATCAACCTTGAAAAACTTTGGCAAAAATGCTGCTTTGAGCTTAATGGAGAAAGAAATAAATGCAGCAGCTAAGGAAGAAAACCAGATGCATGAGATGCCTTCCACAGCCTAAGAAAACAATATCCTATGGAATATGTACTCCAGAGCAGTCCAAATATTGTCCAAAAACTCAAACATCTTATCAAAGGCTATCTTGAATATGAAGGTGTGCTGGTTTTGGCTGGGGTAGAGCTAACTTTCTCCACAATGGCTAGTATTGGTCTGTGTTTTGGATTTGTGCTGAATACAGGGGTAATAATAGATGTTTCTGATATTGCTGACCAGGGCTTGCACAGAGCCAAGGCCTGTTCTGCCCCTCATATGGCCTTACTGGCAAGGGGGCTGTGGGTATGTGAGAGGCTGGGAGGAGACACACCCAGGACAGGTGACCCAAACTTACCAAAGGGATATTTCAGACCGTGTGACATATGCCATACACTCTTAGTATAGAAAACTGGGAGGAAGAAGGTGGAAGCGGGAGACATTTGGAGTGACGGTGTTTGTCTTCCCAAATCACCACTGCATGGGATGGGGCCCTGCTCTCCTGGAGGTGGATGAAGACCTGCCTGTCCATGGAAAGCAGTATGGAATTCTTTGTTTTTCTTCGCTTGTGTGCATGGTTTTTGCTTTCCATATTAAACTGTCTTTAACTCAACCCATGCATTTTCTAGCTTTTACCATTCCAATTGTCTCCCTGATCTTTCTGGTAGGGGAGTGACTGAGTGGCTGCAAGGTGCTTGGTTGCCAGCTCGGGTGAGACCAGGTCAGAAAGGGTATCTGTATATGTTTTGCTACTGTCACAGTAAACTATCAACAAATCACCTGGGATCTAGGGATCTGGAGGATCATCAGGGAGGCACCTGCTCACCCTGCTTGCTCCAACAACCGTGGTTCTCCAGGGTCTCCCTTCATCTGCTCTGAGGTCCCTGTCACTCCACCTGCCAGCTCAGAGCCTGGCTCACCCTCTCCCTGCCTCCTGTTCCAGAAGCATAGCTCTTCAGTGGGCTTTTGGCCTACAAAGCAATTGTTTATGACTCTATACGACAATACTGGGGGAAGGATTGCCCAAGTGTGGTGCTCACTGTCCTCTCCCACTCCAAATCCTGCACATTTCTCCTCCTAAACACTACAAGTGCTCAATAAATCATTATAGTACATAAGCTCAATTTTGGCCAGTTATTCTGTACAATTTTTTAATCCATCGTACAGTCCAATGAATTGCAGCTGATCCATCCAGAGCAATGATTGCTGCAATGCTCACCATAAAGGTAGTGAATTTCATTCCCATTTCTCTTTTGAAATCAATTTTTATTTGGGACAGCAGTATTATTTATTTATAGTACATTTTTTATTTGAAAATATTTATGTTATTATTTTTTCCTTAGCTATATTACACCTAATCTTTTGCATCAGTTACATTTGGAGATGAAAACATAATCTAAAATGAAGCAGAAGCAACCTTAGCTGGCATCTAGAAGCCACAGTGTACTTACCAATGTCATGTATTGGCTGCTTTACTCCTATTTCATTATTTACAGTCATTACAGAGACCAAACTTGTATCGGGCTGGAATGCAGCCTCCAGCTCCTGTTGAAAGATTCAGAAGGACAAAACTTGTGACTAACAGAGAAGCAGGATTCCTGTGCACATCTTCAATTTACCAGCAACTCAACCATCAGTCCCTCATTTGCAACAAACACTTAGGGTTCTGACAAACAGCCCTGGGGAGAACACTAACCCATGTGAACATTAAATGCCTGTAGGAAGAGGAGCGAATCAATTGTGTTTCTGCATGTCCTTACCCTTCAATGCACCTGGCACCACACTTGATTAAATAAAATCTCAACAGGCTTTGCTATATCCCATATATGTCTCTGAACTATTTTCTTTAATGAATTAACCCCCCACAGTACAGCTTAAGCCTCTTCCAGCCAATGTGAGGCTGGCTGTAAAGGAACTGCTCTTTATACAAAGTCACATCACATCTGCAGCAACATGCTCAGAAAACATCACTGGTTACTGTACCTACAGGCTGATCCCTCAGTCACATCACAAACCACTGCTCTCCATGGCAGGTGAGGGACTGGGAATAGAACTGTTGCTGCCCTGTGCTACAGGACCTCAACGATGAACTAAAAACATACAACTTCTAAATTTTAGGGCTGCAGCCAGTACATACAGAAGGGCTGGCTCATGGACAGCCATAGGAAGTACTGTAATCAGTGAAACAGTGCCTCAAGTACTGGGCTCCTTATAGGGTACTCAACAGCTCCACCTGCACAGCAGCAGCTGAACGGTGGGACAGGAGGTGGATGTTCTGGTTGTGAAAAAGTGTAGGATGTTAGACAGAACAGAAAATCCTTCTCCAGATCTGACAGATTTAACTGTGATTCTCATACTACTTTATGATATTTATTATCCTTTTAGAGGAGACAAGGTTTTGAGCATGAATTTGAAGCAAAAGCTTCTTCCTTTTTTAGTTTCTTTCTGTCAGTAACAACTTACCTTCAGGTCTATGAGCCCATTTTTTTTAACAGGTAGATATGTGATGTGAAAACCTTCTGTTTCCAGGGAACGACAAGAATCCAACACACACTTGTGCTCTGTTTGCGTAGTAATGATATGCTTTTTTCTGGATTTATAGAACCTTGCAACACCCTGTCAGGCACAGTCCATGAAAAAGAAATTGGCCACTGAAGTAAGCAGGCATTACACAGTATGATTGGAAATAAGAAATTACTACTTAGATATAGTTCATTTGGATCTTTCCTCTTTGACCCAAGTCATGAATCTAAAAGGTACTGACAGATAATCCACACTACGTATCTCCATCAGCACCTGCTTTTCAAAGCATCTTTCAAAAACTTTGTGAAAATCTTTATTGCTGTTAAGCTGTAGAAGCCATTAACCAAAGCATTTTTTTGAAAACTTTTGCAAAGGAGTCATAAACACTGAGAAGTCTGAACAACCACATACTACATACAAAACCTAGTCTTCATAAGAAAAAGGTTTCTAATCTGCATGTCCACTATATTTCACAATAAAGATTTTAATTACATAAGCAGAAGGAATGTATTTAGTGCATGTGAGATAAACATCAAATATTTTACACTGCCCTCAAAATCATGTCCCAGGCATCAAAACATTCGTCCATATATTTCCTCCACATATGTAACAGAGTATCACAAAAAGTAAATCCAGAAATGCAAATATGTTATACTCCAACATATTATTAACATTTAAATTGTTGAGAGACGCACACAGTTCTTAAATACAAAATTTTAACATAATAAATAAGAATCAGTATAAACTTTTTACCTTAATTGCCATATTATTGGACTCTGTTGCACCACTGGTAAATATAATTTCCCGTGAATCAGCTCCTATTAAATCTGCAACTTGCTGTTTAAAAAGAAATACAAATTTGACTTGTTAAGAAAACATACAATAAATTCACTACAGCAAAATATATGTGAAACGTTTTCAAGAATACTCCCTTGAGCTTCAAAGGATTACAGATGCTACCTAACAAAGTTATGCTAAAAATAGTCTAAATATCTGAATTATAAAATACACAAGGAATCCACAGTCATTAGAAGTGGTATTAAGCACTAACCTGTTATAACACAGATAAAAGCTTAAGTAGACAAAAACCCATTACATATTACTTAAAAAAATGAAAAACATCCTTCCCTAAGATTAGAAGAATGATAAGATATGGAGTTAGTCCAATGACTGCAGCAACGTGCTTGTGACTCCAGGAAACCAATAACAATTTCACTTAAAGTATTGGTTTATGCCACTTCAGTTGCTCTAATCTCACTGTTGGAGCAAGTGCCAGCTTCTGCACCTCGGACTGGAGAACCCTGGGAGTCCAGACAGATTGGGGAACAAGAGGCTGGAGAGCAGCAGCACAGAAATCTGAGACCTGGAAGTTTGGGCTGAGGGCAAGTGGAACAGGAGCCAGCAGTGCCCTGGCAGCCCCAAGGGTCAGCCTGTCCTAGGGGACATCAGGCCCAGCATTGCCAGTCGAGCAAGGGGGAGACTGTCCTGCTCTGCTCTGCACTGGGGAGGCTGCACCTCAAGTCCTGGGGGCAGTTTGGGGCAAATCTATATAAGGATATGAAGTAATCAGAGAACATCCAGAGGAGGGCCATGAAATGGTTAAGGGCCTAGAGGAAAGTCTGTAAAACAAACAGCTGAGGTCACTTGGTTCCTTCAGTCTGAAGAAGAAGAAACTGAAGTCAGACCTCAGTGGGGGCTGCAGCTTCCTCATGAGGGGCATCAGAGAGGCAGCTCTCTGCTCTCGGTGACCAATGACAAGGCTTGAGGAAACAGATAGAGCTGTGTTGAGGAAGTGTAGGTAGGATAGTAGGAAAAAAGTTTTTTACCCAGAGGGTGGTCAGGCACTGGAACAAGCTCCCCAAGGAAGTGGTTACAGCCTTAAGCCTGCCATAGTTCAAGGAGTGTTTGGAGAATGCTCTCAGGTGGTGGGATTGTTGGGGCATCCTGTGCAGGGCCAGGGTTGGACTTCATGATGCTTGTGGTTCCCTTCCAACTTGAGGTATTCTATGAGTCTATCTTTTCCTACAATAAATCTACTAAAGTACAGTTAAGCAAAGAGGAAGCTGCTAAATCCAGCCTACAGAGAACAGGGATTTTTTTCTTCCTTTTTTGTTAGGTTCTTTTGACCCTGATTTTCCTCAGCAGCAGGAAAACCAACGCAACCAACAACCAACAACTCACCCGCCTCGCTTTCTCCATGGCAGCCTCACTTTCCCAGCCATAGGCGTGGGTCCTGGAGTGGGGGTTGCCATAGTAGGCTGTCAGGTATGGGAGCATGCTGTCCAGGACTCTGGGATCCTGTGGAACACAAACCACCCAGCCTTAGAAAAGGAGAAGGGAAACTATATCTGTTCTCTCTGGACATAGCCCCTTGCCACAGTATCAGCAGCACTTCTGTGGCAGTGTCTTGCTTTAGCCTAGGCCTGACCTTAAAAACTTGAGGCTATTACATGTTACGTGTAACACAAGTTATGCTCTGTGCACATAACCCTGATCTGCACCGAAGGTCAAAGAAGAACAAAATCATTTGAGAAAACAGAATCACAGACTAGTGTGGGTTGGAAAAGACTTTAAAGCTTATTTTGTTCCACGCCCCTGCCACGGGCAGGGACACACCATCCACTAGATCCGGTTGCTCCAAGCCCCATCCAACCTGGCCTTTCTTCTGAGCAGAAAAAAACCAAAGTCTTAAAATGTTAAGAAAAATGTCAGATCAGTATTTTGGCTGAATTCACTTCCTGCTTCTCTCAACTGTCTCCACTCCCGCAGGGGTCGGTGCGAGCCCCTTCGCGGCTCGGCCACGCTCCGGCCCTGCGGCACTGGGGCTGCCCATCCAGGGGGCTGCCCCGGCGTAGATACAGCCCTTCCGGGGGATGCCCGAACTGCCCTGTGGTGACAGGAACAGCCTGTGTCGCTACAGGTGGCGCCGAACGCCGCCTCTGTCCCCCACGGCCGCTCGAGACACACGCGACCGCTCGGGCAAGAGAACCGGGAGTGTGGGGGCCCCGCTCCGCTTCCCGAGCTCGGTACGGCCCTTACCAGCGGGGTGGTGGCCTGGACATCCATGTAAAGCGGCCGAGGAGCACCGCCGCCATCGATGGCTCGCCCTGAGGGGAGAAGAGGGGGAAAGCTGCTGCTGTCAGGGGCCGGCAGGAGCGGGGGAGCTGTTCCTTCCAAGACAGGGGCTCTGCCCGACCGCGGCCTTACCCGATCCCGATCCCGATCCCGATCCTGGTCTCGGTCCCGGTCCCGGTCCCCCCGCTCGGAACCGCCGCGGGGCTCGTTCGCCCCTCAGGGCCGCCAAGCGCCGCCACAGCAGCATAGCGCGCGACGCACAGAGCAGGGCGTGCCCCCCTCTTCTTGTACGTCACGGCGCGCGCCGGAAGCGAGGCCCAGACAGGCGGAGGCGCGGTGCGGCCTAGCGAGGTACGGGCGGGGCGGGGACCCGGGAACGGGAACGGGAACGGGGCGGGGGCGGGGCGCTAGTGAGGTAAAGCGCGCGCTGACGACCCCGGTTCGCCTCTGAGAGTTCTTGCGCCTAGCAACGGCGATGGCCGCCGTTCCCGGGGAGTCCACGGCCTCCACGGCCTGAGTATCTGCACTAAGTCCTCGGCCTGGCCTCGATCTCCCTAAGGGTGAGTTCACTGCCCGCTCCTCTGCCTCCGAGACCAAGCGGCAGCCGGTCGGGCCAGCAGTGGAGGCTCGGTCAGGTGCCGCGTGTGCTGCTCGCTAGGGACTGAGAACACACAGGGTGAGGCCCCGAAACAGCCTCGGTAGCCACAGCGGCGCTCGCAGGAGCTTATTGAGTGGAAACGAAGCCGTCGATCCCTCCTTGTCCTTCCTATCTGACAGGCAAGGAAACAAGCCTGGGAGCCAGCACAACCTCCTGCGCTGCACGCGCGAGAAGCTCTGAGCTGCACAGCCTGGCCTGCCAGCCCAGTTTGGTTATAGAAGTCTGTTAGACAAAGCAGTAAATCGATGTGGGTATTGTCCTTTCTTTTTTAGATGCCGGTGACCGTGGGCCCATATGGGCAGTCGCAGCCCAGCTGTTTCGACAGGATAAAGATGGGTTTCATGATGGGTTTTGCAGTGGGCATGGCTGCAGGAGCGCTGTTCGGCACATTTTCCTGCCTCAGGTATGCCAAGGAAATGGCTTCCACAGGCAAGTGGTGACAGGGAGATAGCCAGAGAGAAATGGTCATGCTGTGGGGTTGGGAAGGGGTTGGGTCTGGTCCTGTGCCAGTCCCATGAGTGACTCTGTCTGTGACTCCCAGCTACTGCTGTAAACCCCTGGCCTAAAAAATGTGAGTGTGGTGCTGGCAGGGCATCACCTCTGGGTGCCCTGTATGCCGGGAGGTCACAGTTTCACGGACCTTTTCTTGCCTCTTGTAAGGAAGGTTCATTGGGAAGCTGAGGCTGTGGAGGATCACCTTCAGGAGGAACCAGATGAATTGTCTATGCAGATACATGTGCAGCCCTCTCCTGGCCCTAAGGCTTCCTGAGGTGCTCTGTAAGCTCTCAGTGTCTGCATCGTGGTCCCTTTGTGTGTCCCATGCCCTGCACAGAGGCAGTTACCAAACTGACCCTGAGTCTGAATGGCAGGGGTGTGGGTACACCCATGGCTCGCATTGGCACAGTCCCACTGTGCAATGGAGAGTGACAATATTCCACCTTCCCCTGGAACTCAGCACGCTGACATGAAAACAAGCTGTGTTTGTTGCTCTGTGTTTGCTCTGGTACTATTGACTGGCTTTGCACATTTATCTATGACAAAGAATCACTGAAGTCAGCTCTTTCATACTTTGCAGAACTCTATTTGATGGTTTTTACCTGTGATTAAACATGGGAGATGATTTGGTAGTGAGGTGAAGGAGGAAGAGGTACAAATCTTAATCCAATGGGAGTTTGAAGTTTTCTAATCTCTCTCAGTTCCCAGAGGGTAAGCAGCATTATGCTGGCAGAAGATACATATTAAGGGCATTTAGAAGGATCAGTGAGAGTGGTTCTGTTGTACTTGAATGACACAGCTACAGTACTTCTGCTGTTCTATTTTTGAGAGAAAATCTTATGTTTTAAGAATGAAGTGCATGAAATTCCTTAGACTCTTAAGTCACTGCACTGTTTAAAAGCCAAATATTACAAGAGCTTCTTGAGACAGAACGATTCTTTTTGTTTTAGTCTGACATCAGATAAGTGAAAAATGGAGAACAGAAACACCTTTTGAAGTTTCTAGGCCTTTCAGGTGTCCCATATTAAAAACACAGAGTCAGTAGTAAATAAAAATTTAATTTTAAGTTGGTGATATTAAAAGACTGCCACTACAGCTCGAGAGGATGGCAGTACGACAGCTCAGACAACTCTTTGTACTCTGGCAAGTGAAATACTTGGCCAGCATTTTTTTTCCTGTATTAAGGGTATTTGGGACACCAGGATGCAAAGCTGTGCCTGCTAAGGGTGTGGCAGGAAGGTTCCACTGCAGGAAAAATACACATGGGCCATGTGAGGTGAGGACCACCCAAGAGCCCCTGCAGTAGCACAGGGCACTGCACCCAGTCTGTGGGGAGGCAGCTGTACAATGGCACAGATTTAGACTGAAGAAGTGTTCAATTTGCAACCATGAGCTGATTGTCTCAGATGTTTTCTGCTGCACATGTGATCTGTCAGGTTTCAGCTTTTATATAATCCCTATGATTTTCTTTATCTCAGGATTGGCATGAGAGGACGAGAGCTGATGGGTGGAGTTGGCAAAACGATGATGCAAAGCGGTGGGACGTTTGGGACGTTCATGGCCATTGGTATGGGAATACGCTGCTAATCTGGAGTTTGGGATTTACCCCAGAGTGCCCCCACCCAGCCATTCCTCCGCTGTACAATAATAAAATCTTTAGATACCTGGAAGTGAGAGCTCTCAATGAAACAGCACAGTCTTACCCTCTGTGCTCTGCTGATTGTAAGCACACCTTTTACAAAATTTCTACTTTCTTCCCATCTCTTTCTCCCAAAACAATGAGAATTAATAATCATTTTTACTACATTGAAGTTCCTGTTTTACAGATAGAAGTACACCACACAAGTTTCTCCCTTTGGCACTTGGGCAGCTCACATTGCTGATGTGGATGTGGAGCTACTTTGTCCCTTCTTGTGGTCCTCAGTCTAGGAAAGTTAGATGGTGGGTACTTCAGATTAATTATCAAATTTCTGTCCTCTTGCAAAAAAAGGTGGGTTGAAGCTGGTCACATTTCTGAATTCAAAGAGTCATGGGGCAAATGCCCTCAACACTGTAAGGGACCCGAGGATCCAGGCAGCTCCTGTAAGAGCTGTGCTTCCAGAAACAAAGCCTTTTCTTTCATTCTGGTCTAGCAGGCCTGCAAGGTGGTCAGGACTTCCCTAGGAAAGCATGGGAATACCTCCTCATCCTCCCCAGCCCCAAAACCACTGCCTACAGCTGACATAGGAAAGGTGTTGGGTGTTGTTGTCTTCCACTACTTGCCTTTTGAAATAAGGCCTCTTTCTGCTCCTCCTTTAGTTCTGTGTAAGGAAGACGTGAGCTATAGCACTACCTCAACTGGCACCTGTACAGCCTGGACCTGGTACAAGTGCCTTTTCCCCAGTTTTTTAGGCAGAAACACAAATTCATGACTCAAAGCCTGTTGTCAGATAAAGCCCACCTAGAGAGCCAGCTTTACTTCTTCAGCTGTGTTACTATTCCCAGGATCCTGCTGTATTCCCAGCCCCTCTCCACTTTTACCTTTTGCTTGCTCCAAGTTCTTTGATTAAGGACAGGTCCTTGCCCCACTGCAGCTCAAGGACAGCTACAGCCCTAGAGGCTGCAGAGCAGATCCTCTCCCCACAATACTACAGAACACCCGCAGCACTGCTGCCTGCCCCACCTTCACCCACTGCCAAGGAATGTACTGTTCTCCCTACTCTCTCCACCTTGGTCTTCTCTTAGTGGTTAAAAAGGCCAGGGAGATGGGACAGGGAGAGAAAAAGCAAAGCACAGGGGCAGGTTCCCTCTAGAAACCAGACTGAAAGCAAATGTAACTGACTCCTCCAACCCCAGGACTCTCAACCATTTGTGAAGGATGGGAGTGGAGGTGGGCAGGAGGGCTTTGTCTCTGGCCTGAACTTTAAGCATGCCTGAGGAGGATAGGAGTTGTGCCCAGATCCTCAGCAACCATGGCCACACTGCACAGAGGGCTGGGAACAGCTTCTGCACGTACTCCGAGCACGACAGCCCATGGCGTACCTGCATACTGTGTAGTCGTATCCCAGACACTGGGTACTGCACAGCATCTACCACTCACCTCCAGGCCTAAGCACACACTGCCTAAATCACACTGGGAGAGCAGAGAAATAAAACTTCATGAAGGCCTTTTTAAGAGAATTTTATTTGAGTGGTTCTTACAAAGATTGTTGCAATATGAAAGTCTTTGATAGAAATATCAAGCTGTCTTGTCAAACACACTGAAGTAACCCAAAAATATATTTCAGAGCTCACAGAGCTTAAAAAGAGCAAAGATTATATGCAACCAGAACAAAACACTTTTCTGTATTTCCTACCCATTTTCAGACTTGGCTGAATTCCTCCAGCTCTGCCCCACTGCACGTGTGGAAACTCATCTGGAAATGCAGAGATGTTTTGTTTGGAAACTTAGACACACCTCACAGTATTTACAAAGAAACTTTTACAGATACAATAATCAAAAGTTACCATCAAGAAATAAAACCCTTCAATCCTCCTATTCTTACCAATTATTCGGCACAAAGCAAGCTGAGTAGCTGTCTGCAGTCAGCATTCAGTAGCTTTTTGGATTTTCCATTTATACAAAAACACTAAATATGTCCCTTCATCCAGTCTCTCTCTGATACTACCCTTGAGCAGATCACCCACATTTAGTGAAATGTAAAATGTCTTTGCTGCATTAAAAGAAAGGCTCATGAAACATTAAAAATGTCATTATGTCCCATCTGCCTTTTACAGAGTACTTGTTATCTATGAGCTACTTCTCAGTTCCTACAGATCACCTTTGTCAATGTACAAGAATTACAAGGCAGAACAAGAAGTCAACAGCTTTGTATACAGTGGAAATGCTAGTTAGGGAGAATGAACACACTGCATTTCTGCTTACTTCATTTTATTTTTAAAGATAGCAGGAAGTGTACACAAAATGACATTAAATCCTTTCCTTTAGTTTTATCTAAATAAAAGATAACTCAATCTTCCTCCAAAAAATACCTATGTACAAAACTGACTAAATTAATCTTCATCGTCGAACAGGAACCAGTAGTTGGGTTGCAGTCATAGAATCTGGGAAAAGGCTGTGGTATGTTGGAAGAGGTACATACGCTGCTGTAATCATTTTACCTAATCACAAGAGGAAAAAAAGTAAACATCAGTGTTTGTCATTTCTGTAATGGATGACTAAATGTAGGCGTGTACTTGGAACACTCACCTGCAAACCACCTCCCATGCAAAGCATTGACAGCCGCGATGGCAGCAGCGATGGAGGGACATTTCACATACACATTGCCCTGCAAGACAGAATAGCGCAGCACATGAGAAGTCAGAGACACTTCCCCAGTGCTGTTCCTCAGCCACCCCTGGACCTGGCTGGGACAAAGCCACACCCGCTCCACCAGGCACCCACTGGGATTAATCCATAACACAGAATGAGCACCAGAGAAGGGGACGGTGGTACTGGCAGGCACTACTCCACTGTGGCAGTTACTGCAACCTTCAATTTTTCTAAATAGGATTTTGCAAGATAGCCCAAACATGCATTTGACCAGCAATCACTGAGCCATGAATGGCTGATCTGTGCCTGAGAGCCTTTTAGAGAAAGGATCTAAAGGCTCCTAATCATTAACACCATGTAAAAGAAAACAGCACAAGGGGTCTGATCACCCCCAAGGCAGCCCAGCTGCCAAGGTCTATAAGCCACAAACCTCAACTACATATGCTTCACTCAACATGCAAGCTCACAGCCTGTATTCCACAAGAACAAAGCACTCCCCGTTCCCCAAGACAGAAGCAACACTTCAAGGCAGACAGATTCCTTAAAAAATTCTCCTCTATAAACATCAGCATGTCTGTCTTTACTTGAACAAGAACTGAGGCAAAGGGAAAATCCCATCCCCGCAGGGCAGGAAGAGCCTGAGATTGTTCCCAAGGCACATGACAGACTGATCTTTGAACTTCACCAGAGACACCTGGAGTTTGCCATCTTCAGATCAAGCACTGTGCCTCCCTAACCCAGAGAGCCACAACAGTCACACCCAACAACTCCAAGACATAGAGATGCCCACAGTAATGTGTGGCATTTTTCTGGCTGCCGGCTTAAAAACAGACCATCAGTAATACCCAAGGAAGATCGACTCTAGCTGAAACAGATTTTTCAGGAAAATACTACATTAAAAATTAGATTCCAGCCTTTCCTTAGCAGCTTTAGTCAGCCGGTATTAACTCTTCCCACTGCAATCTAACTCATTCCTTTCTCATGGGGCAAACCTGAGCTTAGAGGCTGGTGTTTAAGGCACTAAGGAATCAATTAACATACAGAGCTCTGCTCTCAGCCTCCCCCTGCAAAGGCACCTAAACTGCTTAAATGCCCAGATGAGGTGCAGGAACACAAAGCTGTGATTTTCCTTAACACCCAGCAGAACAGACAGATGTGGTACATGAGCCATACACTCAGCTGGCACTGCAACTGTTTAATCCACAACAAATCACATGCTCATAAGCCAACCCCTGACAGCCCTCAGCACAGAAGTCTGGGACAGAGCCCTGAAGGTGCCTAGAATCTAAGCCTGGAAAACAGAATCGTACAATGGAAACTCTATCAGAGGGTATTTTATAGCTGTGTCATTGCTGTGCTACTATGACAAAACAGATTTCATTTTTTATAAAACATTAACTCATTACTTAGTATGTTGCAGTTTCTTTTTTTAAATCCACCTGCTAATGTGAAACAATTTTGCAGCTCCATGGGCCTAGAACCTATGTGGTTCCTGAGGGCTGGTGTAGTTTTGGGGGTGGTGGTTTTTTGGGGGGTTGTGCAGTGATTTTTTTTTTTTTTTTTTTTGTGTGTGTTTAGTTGTTGAGAGGGTTTTTTGGAGGTGGGAAGTGTTATGGGTTGTTGGTTATTTTGGATTTTTTTTTCTGTCAAAGAACACTTCATTTTCTCTAAATAACAAACACATTATGGGGAAGGTTTCTGCCTCTCATCAGTCCAGTAGACCAAGACCACAGGTGTGATCTTGAAGATTACAAGATGCTAGGTAAGGCAGCACATTGTTTTATGTGCTAGACTGCAGCTCCTATCTAACCTCTGTGTAACCCACAAGAAAGGGTTTTAGGTGATATTGGGGCAGCTGCATAAGACAGCAATGGTTGAGTGCTAAGTGGATCATCGGGGCAGAACAATCCCACCAAAGCACACCAGCAGGAACATGAGTTTCAGCCTTATACCTTAGCATGGAACACAAGATGACGCTTTTAGGGTCAGAGAGATAGAAATTAAGCCAACTGTGAAACCATCTGAAAACTGAACTTCTGTTTGGGCTGTGAATTCTTTTAAAAAAGGGTTCAAGAGAGTTAATCTATTTACAGACCTTCCAGAGTTTATACAGTCTAAGAGCTAAAATACAGAGAAGAGGTAACCAGTCTGGGGTTTATGTAAACAAGGTGAAGTCAGAAGAAAAATATATTCACCAGTTTAAGATGCAGGTATTAATCTGGAATTCAGTCAGCAGCAGTGGTCTTTCTCTTCCCTGTTCTAACTCCAGGCCCTCAGACTGCCCATTGCAAGACTTTAATGTCATGACTGACCACAACTGTTTCTAAGCATGGGATGAGGCACACATTTACCTTATGCTGTAATTCTGCTGGAGCAAGAGCTCTTTTTTACTGAAGCCTGTGCTCTAGAAAGAAGCAACTGAAGTCCCTGACTTGGGGGAAGGGCACAGCTTAAGGGAAATGCCAAATGCCTGAACTAGTCACTGCTCTTCTACAGCAACTTCAGCTGGGTAAACCTTCAAGAGCAGCACTAGAAAGCTCTCATCATCCAAGTTACACACAATGATTCACAATAGGAGAGAACCATCTACATTCTGCACAAACTAAGAAATTTAGGTACAGTTTAGGAAAAGCCCCATATTTGTAATGCTCCCCATAGACAAAAGAAAGCAACAGAGCTCCTAACATCAGCTCAGTGTGTCACCCCTGGAAGCAGGCATACCTGAGCTGAGTTTTTGTCAACATAGATGTGGATAACTCCTCCATGTTTGTTACATTCCTCAATCACATCATCTTTAATTTCTGTGTCCCAGCCAGCTTCTTCTTCACTGTACAGGGGAAGGAAAAACAGGATAGATATCATTCACAGAAAATCCACTCCCAAAACCCATTAAACACATGCCTGCAACATTCATCAAGTCATTGACAAACAGACAACGATAAATTACTTACGTTTGAGGATTAAACATGTTGGAAAGCTGGAAGCACTGTGTTGCAAGTGGTTGTACAGAAGCAGCTGCAGCCAGAACTGTTGTAATGGAAAAAAAAAATTAGCATATCGAAGAACCCACTATGCATGGCTCTAATTTATTCAGCATAATAGAAGCAGCTCTGACTAAACAGAAATTGAAGGCAGGAAAGCAAAACTCAAAACCAGACACTACTGATGATAGATATATTTAAAATGATCAATACAAAAGCCAGCACACTATGAATCACAGTTGAACCTGAAAAGTGAAAATATAATCGTGTACACAGATTTTGGCAGATTTTCCATTTGAACATTAAAAGGCATGCATCTTCATTTGCATTTAAAATGTCTGCCTGAGTTGTATGTCAGCACGTTTAATGTTTTGCTCCTCACAGAAGCCCAGCAGCAGCTCAGGACAGCACCACCCCAGCTGACTGGACAGCAGAAGACAGACAACCTTGGGGAATTCTTAAAACCTGTTTTAAGCATGGTGAATTATGCTTCAGAAGTGTACCTGCACTTTCATCCCTTGAAAACACAGATTGAAGGAAACATTTGACACCTGAAATTGATCTTTCCCTAGAACAGTGAAATTACTACTTGTCATTTATTGCTGCTTATCATGCCAGTACATTGCATTAAACACTGTCCCACAGGCTGCCCTTCCATAGGCTTCAGGCTTCTGTCAATGGAGCTGCAATAACAGCTGCCTTCCCCATATACTATAGAGATTAAGGGTTGTGCAGTCAGATAATGACAAACTCAGAGACAGTAAACCCAAACTTCTGATTCTCAAATAACCCCTCCTCTAAGGCAGGGAGAACACTTCTACCCAACCACAAATACCAGTCCACGCATTTTCTTGGACTAGTACATGGCTGGGGAATGCTACCAACACCGGAGAAAATGCTACCAAGAATTTTCAGTCAAAAAAAATCACAGGATGATTCCCCACTTTCCCACAGACAACTAAGAGAACACAATTTCTCAGATGTGGGCAAACCCTATACCAGAAGAATTTTCCCTACAGACACCTGAAATAAAATCTACTAATTACAAGTCATAATAAATGCTAGTTTACCTTCATTCTGCTGGGACAGTCTCGTTTGTAAATCTAAAGAAAAATACAGAGAAGTTAATTAGAATGCTTGCTAGCATCACTGTATCATCACCTGCCAGCCAGGTTGTTCAGCTTGTTTTACTGTGGTTAAGAGCTTATTTCAGTATCACTGTTCCTCTCTAGTTGTGAGTAGTTTCACTAATTTCAGCTTCTGTACTAGAATGTTCTGTACTTGACAGATTCTGTGACAACAAAGCATTTTAAAGAGCAACAATACCTTAAAAGGACAGACATGACCATGTACCTTTAATTCAATGTATCACTCCCAATTTGCTTTTGCTGTGATTGAGGTCTTTAAAAGACATGTTTTACTCCATGAGAAAATAATTACAGCAATTCTGACATGCATTAGAGGTGTGTGTCAACACCGACATCTTTACTACCCGAAAGCAGTTAAGCACACAGCTATCCAAACCTGACATTCTTAAAGCAGTTATCAAATTTCATTTCAAGTAGAATAAGGCAATATTTTGTCTGCTTTGCTTTCATATAGATGGCATAATGATACTAGTAACTTTAATATTTTTCAAATTCAAAACATTTTCCAGCGTTCAGAACATGTGATTTGCCTAGAAAATATGATTTACTTGTTTAACAACATACACTTGTCCCAGTCCAAAGTGATGGGAACAAACAAATGCAGACTTTCTTGCCATTTCCAAGTAACATGACATCTTTGAACTAACAGAAAACTTCAGAATTCAAGAACTGTCAGTATAAGCCCCTTCAATCATGGTTCCATTTAAGAGACACTAGGTGTGAGCCAACAATCGCCTTAATTCACTCATTTAGGGAGTAGCAAAGCGATGAGCACCAAGTAAGCTTCCAAGCTTACCTGGAAATACCTGACAGGACCAGGTATCAACATACTTTTCCTCTTTCTAAAAAAACCTCCTCCACAACACTGAAGAGCCAACAGAAATAAATGTTTTTCTCTAGATTTTCCCCATGTGCCTTTCCAAGCGTTTTGCAAGGAACACGTACCAGGAACCATACTGAAAAGCAAGGGCTGGAAGGAGTAAGCTCTGGAGGTTGAGTTGTAAAAAGAGCTGGTGATATTTGGCATGTTTTCCATCCAGATCTGAACCCACAGAGTCCTCACCTCCATAGAATGCGAAATATCACAACAGCAAAGGCTGTCTTAGCCTGTATTCTCTGAAGAAACGGCATGGTCTTGGCCAAATCTGTAACTAATTACCTAGTTAATTAATATTCAGACTCTTGTGAAAACAAAGGCCTTTTAAAGAAAATAGCAAATATCCGAACTCTCAATTTAGAGGAGGACAGACACTTTTCCTGCTGCAATTCCAATCCATCATGTCCAGCAGAACTCGTCTATGTGGGTCAGCCCGGGGCTCTACAGCCAAATGCTCCAGAATCCCTGCACCTAATATGGTAAACCTGCACATATCATCAATGCAAATTCTGTCCAGGGCCAAGTAAGATCTGTTCTAAACATAGCAAAGTCAGCCACCACTATCTTGTGCAACAGTTTCACAAGTTAATTATTAACCACGTTTGAAACATAACCTGCTGCTCACCAGATCTTTTATCAACGAACTGGATTCTTTTGTTGCTCATGACTGAAGAACAGTCCTGTCCTCTCACTTCCAAAATCACTCAGAATTAAGAAATTAACTGTCACTCTATACAGTCAATTCATGTTTCCCTACACATAGTTTTAAATAGTATGCAGAAACTAAAATTAATACATCTGACCAATTCAGATCAAAGTTACTTTTTCAGTATATTCTTATGTAACACCTGTAAGAGCAGCAAGTTTAGCACAATGGGAGAACATGTTTAGTGTACACAGAAAGCACAAATACAGACAAATCTATCAAAGTATTTTGTGTCTCAAAATAAAAAGTTTATTTTGAAATCCAGATGGCTTTAAATAGGCCAAAGTCTGCCAAACATTGCCTAGCATCTTGAGTAATTTCTTAGAACAGAGACCAAATAGAGGTCCAGGATGATAATAGCTATCTCTTCCTCTTTTGCAGCACACCATATCAATTTTTTCCATAAACAGATAGCTCCTTCCACAAGTAAGGAATGCTTTGTCTCACAAAACATTAGAAGAATGTTCTATAGGCTGATTATTTTTAATTTCCTATGTTGAGAAAGAGAACAGGGAGTAGACAGTGACAACTGTTCAGCTTCAAATTCTTTTTCCTGCTGGATGGCCAAATTCTCAGGTGTCCCTTAGAACTAATTCTTTACCTTCCCTACTTTAGTTTTATTGACTCCCTCTTGAACATGGATTATCAGAAGTGTTTGCGGATGTATATATTACACCTCAGATGCTCAGGCCTACTTGCCTCTAGGAACACAGCTAATATTTTAACGATGTATCATACTGCCAGGTCATGTTCTGGCACTTATAAACTGAAGCATTTAGGTATTTTTCTCCTCCCTGGCCATTCTTCCATTGCTAAGCTCCCAGACTATGCGAGTGGAATTTTATTTAACCCTGAAGAGGTGAACAATATACAACACCCCAAGAATTTCTTGTTGACAGCACCTATGCATTTATTCACCTCATTTCTACTGCTGACCATTTTCATTCATGTAAATATTATTCAAGACCAGCCCAACACCTGAACTTTGGCTTTAACAACAGCCTCCAACTTTCCCAGCTTTCACCTGTAAAAAAATCCTTCTCTGAGCCAGATTCCTGACACACCTTGTACTTCCTGTATTACTCACTTCTCCAGTTTAATAACTTCCAAATGACAGGAGTCTAAAGATCAGCAAGAAGCTGCTCCTCCTCTGCCAAGGAAAGGCAATTTAATCAATGACTATTGGTCTTTAAATACAGTTTCTGACAGTATGCTATACTTTCATAATATTCTCCAGTTTACCATTCTTTAGTATGACCTCTGAAGGAGCAAAGTCTACTCAGTAACGGGACCAGAATCTGGCCAGACCACATTCTTCTTCCTTCAAGTGGACTTTAAGTATAATTTAGTCACATGTTTCAGCTATATACCATATCATGGACTTAAAATGTTTATCAACAATACCAGAGATGAGAGATGAGACCTCATGTTTCATACATGTATTCCATCCCTCATTTCATGGGACTTTTACTCCTCTGAACTGTTTACATTAGCCTCTTACTTTTAGCTTTCTTTCTACCTTGGGAATAATTTTCCTTTTTTATTTTTGAACTACATATTCCTAGCTTACCTTCCTCAAATTCTAAACTTTATGACCAGTATCCCCACTACAAGTTGAGGCAACTAAATACATAGAAACATCTTGGGAGTAGTTTTTCATTCACCTGAGTCCCACTTCCTTTTTTCTTCAAGAGTTGGTAAATCTTCATCTATTGCTTTCATGACTTTAACAATGTCTAAGTCAATCTGACTGTTGGCAGACAATTATCTTTTTATCTGTTTCCCAAACTAAAAATCTTGTTTTATTATCAGTCATTTTTCCTATTGTTCATAGGCTGTGTGGTCATTCCTTATTTCTTTTGAGGTAGCTGATCACCCAGGTTGAGTGTGGAGCCCACACTAACAAAACTTTTTCTTCTTTCTGTAGAATACAGATCCAACACAGCAATAGCAATGTAAAACATCCTGCCTGTTCAAACACCCAAGTTGCTCAGACCAGATGACTTAATTGCCTTGTTTCTTCAACCATCAGTTAGATCTGTTTGTGCATCCTTCCATTTACATGTGAGCAACTCATGATCCCTCAAGTCAACGGTCATTTCTATTCTCATCCGTAACATCTTCATTACTTACCAAATTGAGTTTAAAATAGCATCCCCTCTTCATGAGTCAGTGAGTGTTTGATGAAGAAATTTGTCGGATATCACATCCAGGATTATCTGGGCCCCACCATTATTACTAGCAATTCTTCTCCAATCTGTATCGGGGAAGTTAAAGTCTCCCACAATGACATAATTCCTGGTAGTAATTTTCTCTAACAAGAGTAAAGAGATCTTTAATCCATAACCAAATCTCACTTTGGGGATAGCTCATGACTCTACGGCAGCAAAAAGCTTTATCTTTTTCCCAAGTTACTTAAGTTGCACATGTCTGCGTTATTCCTTTTGTACAATGCAAGTGGAAAGAACAATGCTACCCCTACCACCTTTATTTCCACAGTTGCTAACATGCATCTTCTTCTAACACCTGTATTCAGCCTCATTTATTTCTCCGCAGAGAATCATGTTGTTTTCTCATTCTGATTGCATACTACTGAACTATTCAGCTGTGTCAGACATTTTTGGCCATGTTCTTGATTTAGTGAGCTTGGATTTCTTTTGACCTTGTTTGTTTCAAATGCGGGGGAGGAAAAGGACTGGTGTTTTTTTAAAACACTATTCTCATTTCTAATTGCTGACATGTTTCTACATGAGACTGCCACACCACTTTATAACCTGTGTAAATTATGATCTAACTTCAGTGGTGGTTAGCTTTCCTTCTCTTTCTGGACTAGACACACTTTTTCCTCACTACTGTACGTTTTTCATCCTTCTCAAACAGGCAACTGACATTTTTCTGTCACTGGCCAGTTCCTTTTCCTTCCAAGGGCACATCTCTAAAACAACTCTATTATATTCTTTTAGCAACTGTCTACATCTTCATATGTATGCTCTTCTTCAGACTGCACCTGACCCTCAGTAACATGATTCAGACCTATCTTATTAAGCCTGAATCATTTCCATCACAAGCTCTGCTGGAAGGCAAACAAGAACGCTACCTTTTCTTTGCTACTTTCCTGACACGTCCCACACATTCCAGCATCTGGTTATTTGTGACATTCAGGTCCTTTCTACTGTTATGACAGTTTCATATCCCTTGTTCATAGTATTAATCAAAAGTAGCAAAAAAAAAAAAACATTCAGGGAGGTTACTCCCTGCTCTAGTTCTGAAGACCCCATGAATAGTTTGTTTTTCAGACCAGCTATGAACTAAGCAGCAGCAATCACATCCCTCAGCCTCAATCACATTCCAGCACACCCACCTGCAGAACACACATACAACTATAGCCAAACCCAAGCAAAAGACACATTCCCTGACATAAAATGTCTTTCCTCAAGAGGACACAATACGCTGTAAAAACGCTGCTGCCATCTTTATGATGTGTCCCCCATAAAGTCCTAATAACCTTCCTGCCCTTTGTACAGCTCTGATTTTTCTACAGGGGTCAATCCCCTTCCAATTCTGAGCCTGCCATTTTCAACAGTCAACATGTATACTGCAGTAGAACATACAAATCCCCACTAGCACAGAGAATAGTGAAGAGAGGAAGGTTTGGGGTGAAAACCAGCAAATTTGGAAAAATATGCGAAGTGAATCACACCCATCCAAATTGTGATATACCGTCATTAGTTACTTGCTTATGATTTAGCAGTGTTTTACAGTTTGTAAAACATGCTGCAATACCTCATTTTAAAAGACCAAAATGCATTTTCATTTTAAAAGACAAAAAAACATAGTTAAGTACCTCCTGTCTCAAATTCATAAAGTAAGTTAAAAAAATATATATAGGTCATCATTTCTTACCTGTCACAGCTCCAAAGGCCAAAGATCCGCTCATCTGCAGAGCCTGCTGTGCAGCTGGAGGAATCTGCAAACCAGTACCTGGAACAGAACACAGAGAGACCTTGGAGCAAGCCCTTTCATTCATTTAGAGATGCAGTAACAGAAGCATCATAAATATTCCTCTTGTCAAAAGATTAAAAATACCATGCATTTAAACATTTCATTCATTTATCCAAACAGTTCTGTGGAGTGTTTTAATTCAAATTCTGCAAACTTCTTCACACACTTGTTATTCAACATTGCACACACCTTCTGCAAGTCTTGCCATCAACTGAAGCCGACCAGTTGTGCCCAAATCAATTCCAGTTCGTTCCAACTCATCGCTGTCCAAAAATGAGCTAGCACTGGAAGCATCAGTACGCTCAGTTACATGTCCAACTTTCATTGGTCTCCCAGCCAGCTCAAATCCATTGAGTTGTTCCAGGGCCTTTTTGGCACACTCAGAGTCTGAGAACTGTGGTTTGGAAAAACACAAATTCAGTAATGCTTGCCTACAGGATTCAGCAACGCTTCTACTATATGTAATATCCACAATTACGCAAACAGGAGAAACTCTTTAAGATAATAGCAACAAGCTAATGTACATGTGCTCAGAATTTTTCATTTAAACCAAACACACGCATATTTTGGTATTTACTTTCTCATGGTTAGGTACTATATATTTAAATATATTGTTGAAGTTATAGCATCTAGATACTGCAATCAACAGAAGTCATGACTGTGGCTGTCTTTCAAGAGTGACACTCAATTCCTCTGCAACCTTACAACTGCCATGGTATTTACAGTTTATTCCTAACAGATATTCTGCTTTATGCTGCAAAACATCAAAATAAACACACAAGCATTTTATCAGTGTTAAAAACGTCAAGTATGAACTATATAGTAAGTTTGGTTTCATTTGTGTCCATGTGCCAGAGGTCCCAGCCGAGACTTTTTTCCTCATGACAAATTGCCAGGTCAGTTAAGAAACTCAAGTTCACAAAACTGTGTACCTGAGGGTAAAGTGGAAACATGTTTTTAACTGAGAGTTTCAGCCCCTATTATTTCCCCTATAAAGCTCAAGTTAAATTATTTTCACCTATAAAAACACCAGTCTTTACTAGTGTCTTTGCCTGCAGAAGATAGCATTTGCTTTTGCAGGCACTGACTACAGAGGAAACTATTCCCATCTCATATTCACTGCTCATTCTCAATACCCAGACAACCATCAGAAACAAAGAAAAAAAGCCAGTGCTGCATCCTGCAATATGACACTTCTGAAATGAGATATATAGTTATCAAGTAGCAATTTAGTACCTCCCATGCATATGTAACAAATTTAGATTGTGCTTAGTTTATTATCTTTAGATTGCTACTAT
This sequence comes from Molothrus aeneus, assembly GCF_037042795.1. Taxonomy (NCBI): domain Eukaryota; kingdom Metazoa; phylum Chordata; class Aves; order Passeriformes; family Icteridae; genus Molothrus; species Molothrus aeneus. Next base: position 185,795 of record NC_089662.1, read on the forward strand.
ATAACCACATAGATATACACAGGAAGGTTCACATATAGAGATATATACTCCTACATGGGAAGGTTACACTCAGAAATCATCTGAGAAACCTGGCAATTCTAGTCATACCGTAATGAATCCATATCCTTTTGAGCGTCCAGTTTCACTGTCCATCATGAGCTGAATACTTTCAATCTGAAGATAAGAATAAAGCTATTTATTAACAGACATTTTGGAACAAACTCCAAGATACCAGAACACAACATGAAAACAGCCCTGTCAAATACACGTACATGAATGTGAAACTATTACTTTTTTAAAATTAGTTTCTCATTCCTTCCTCATTCCAAAATTAGTATACAAAATTAGTATAGCTAAATAGGTACTTGGATAGTAAGAGAAGCAGGTAAACATAAGGGTTTTGAGCTCATCTATGGGTAGAGGCTTGATGCAGAATTCTAGCAGCATAAGCACGCAGACATGATCAGATCGTAAGTGAAATGCACTCATCATGGCACTTCACATGCCGAGAAACTCTGTTTTACAAACTAAGAAAAGCAGTATGCCTGACAAGTGCTTTGTGAGTATGAAGCTGAATTATTTCCAGAAGCTGCTAGGGCTCTACAACTAAGCTAGGTTTTTCAAATAAACTACTGTAACACAACATGCCAAATTAAAGTTTACCCTGCCAAATGGCTCGAAGATTCCTCGAAGCATATCTTCAGTTATATTGAAGTGTAATGATCCCACATAGAGCCTCATAGGACCAGCACTGCCCTTCTGCAGATTATTTGCCATTGCTGCTGCTCTGTTTTTCTCTGCCTAAGGAGAAAATAAAAAATCACCTTCGATAAGAAATCAATAAAAAACCCCTAACATAAGAAGTAAATACCTATCAGACCTAAACTAGAAGATTCACCAAACATACAGAAGCTGTTGCATGATCTGCAGTCTATCAGACTTGAACTTAAGAGCTACAAAACCCAAGACCATGACCAAGTACAGAGACAAGAGACTCCAAAAGCCTTCAAATTGAACAACTTCGTGCAAAATTCTGACTTCTACCTAGGAAATTATCTAGAAGGCATACACAATATAGCCTTCACTTCTGTAACATTATTAACAATTTCTTTACTGTTATTTGCTTAAGATCTGCATTTCCCTAATACCTTTACACAACTTTCTATCACTTTAATTTGCCTGTTATCTACTGGCAACAAAAATTCATTATCACTAGCTTAAATAATCATCCTTGTTACGGTTTTCCAAACAGTCAGCAGTAGCCAAATTCTCAAACATTAAGTTTCTCATCAAAATACAAGAAGCATAACTCTGCATGAACAAAAATGAGGTTTACAATTCCTTACCTGTGAAGCCTGTACTATGATAGGTACACCCAGGACTCTCTGTCCAGTCAGTCCTATTGCCAGGGGCACTGAACTAACATCAACAAATTCAACATAAGCGATCCCCTTTGAACGTCTGGAATTTCTATCTGAAATCATTCGCACATCACGAACCTGAAAGGCAACAACAGAGATGGAAATACTTTTAGAGAAAGATGAAAAAACCTAATGCAGCCTATTTCTCAGACACATATTAATACTGAGAATTATTTGCCAAGCCAACAGCTTTAATTCTACAGCAGCATACATCTTTTGTAACAAATGTATCCCAGAGGCAAGCTAGCACTAAAGCTGTTTTTTTTTGTATGTGACAGAAGGCAATTGCAGCACTCTAATGCTTTACGCCAGAACCTTACAGCTGATAGAACAAATGAAGTGTTTCCAACTTAGAAGTTACATGAATTTTCAAATGACACTATAACTGACAGACCTCCTGCCTCAAATTTAAAAAGTAATTTTAAAAAATATTATTAAATTTTTTTTAAAAAATAAGAAAATATGAAAAATGAAGTTGAGTCAGAATTGCATCAACATGTTTTGCCTCACATCACATGAACAAGCAACTGCTGAGAAGCTACATTTTCGTGTTCAAAGCTTTTAATAATTTGTTCATCATTAATCCCTCTTTGCACAGGCACAAGAAGCTCCAGAAAGCCACATGCTCACAATTCGGAAAAAATACTGAACCTGTACTAAGTTCTACTAGGACAGCTTGTGGCAAAATTCAAAATTATTTTAACTTCCCTATCAATTACCTTCCCTACTGTAGAGAAAAATTCTTCCAGGTCTCTTGGTCGAATTCTTGCAGCCAACTGCATGCAGAACACTGTTCGAGCATCCCTCTCTTCAGGGGTAAGATTATCAATAGGTTCTCTGGAAAGAGTAAAGTTCAGCTAAAAAATCAACTGAATTAAGATAATTCATCTTTGGACCACACGTGATACACTAAACAATCAGTACTTCACAGTCTGTTAGGAAAAAAACATGCCTGCTGTGTTAAAAAAAAGGCAGAGTAAAGAACTGAAGGGAATACCAAAAATTAACATGGTAAGTTGTAACATAACTGAATATCCTATTTCACCTGTGAGCAGCAAATATAACTGGAAAATTCTATTTTATCTGCAAAAGCATAAACTGAGGTACCATTTTGCTACTGTCCAGAACTGGTACCAGATACCACTAAGGAGCTTATATGTCCTTTTCATCAAAAAGATGGAAGGACAAGAATACAAAAGCAAACAGGGCAAACTAGCACAGACCAGCTATCCAAATTCTCAGAGAAGTAGTGTGGGCTAGGCTTTACCAACTCACATCTTGAATTTACCCAGTCACTTTGGAGTCACTACAGCCACCGCATAAAACAAGACTGACATCCATGTAAATAGAACTTGCAGTCCTCATTCCATAGTTTCAGCTTGTTAACCCATAAAGAAGTATGAACAGTATTGAATTACTGGAATGAATAGTAGAATTACTTTGATCCTTGACACATTAAGAACTACAATAACTTTATTTATTAGCTGAAATTAGATGCATCACTGTTAACATATTGAAGCTTCAAATCTAAACAAATCTGACTTGTACTCAACTACAAAGTACATAAGAAGTAGCATGGTGTATCCTGGATTGAGCGTCCATCCACGTAGTATGTATTTTTTTCAAATTAACCACATAGATATTAAACACTTAGAAAACACAATAAAAATTTAAACATCATTATCTTAGTAAGAGTTTGCCAGTCATTGAAAAACAAAATGAAATTGGTGAAATTTGACTGCATTAACGTAAGAGAATAATCTCATTAGCAGCTATCTAAATCCTATTCCCTTAAATGAGAAGACTAAGAATGGATAAGCAGCTCCTGGACTGCAGAGGCATATAGCCTCTCAACAAATAACACTAATAAATACTGGACAGCAAAAAGAAGCATTTGTACTTTCCCATTTCATACTCTAGATTATTAAGTAGGATTCAGCAGAAAAGCTAATTTAAATCATAATTAATGGGGAGAAGATTGAAAATACAGAAACACAAAAACAAACTAATCGAGACTTGTTTTGCAAACTGACATTATTTACAACCTTTTTATGACATGGGGAGAAAACAACATACTACCAATGCTCTTTTTTCACTAGCTTTCTGAATGAATTCCAGCATTACTTATGAGTGTAAGCTGGAGAGCAAGTAGTCATACATTATTTCACCATCACTTTTCCAAGTCCAACTAGACAAAAACAAACAAACCCAAACATAGGTAAAAAGTCATACCTAACAGGGCTTTTGTCTTTTCTGAAAGGACTTTTGCTTCTAGAGCGACGTCTGCTAAAAAGAAAGATCAACAAGATTAGAAGAAAGCTTTCCAATATACCACTCCTGGTTCTAAACAAAACCTATTAATGATGCAATGAAAAACAAAGAAAAGTCAAAAACCTTAATTTGATGCTGTGAGGCAGACCAATCTTCCCTCTGATGGCACTGTTGAATTTTGGACCAGAACTATGGCAGAAGAAAAGACAAAACACCTGAGTATTTGTATTCAAAATTTCCTGTCTGTACTCACATTACACTCCAAATGCTCACCCACCCTTGCCTCTGAACTTGTCAGCATTTCCATTAGCAGCACTCACAGCATGCATCAGATAATCAGTTGGTTACCAATACATGCAGCACTTCAGACCATAAGGCACAGAATATGATCCCCTCCCACTTTCACCTACACCACAAAATCCCAGAATATGCAGGACTCTTCATGAGACAGTCAGTCAGGGCACATTTGTATATGCAAACTATTCTGAGCTACAGTTACTGTTATAACCGCTTTCACCTGTCTTTTTGTCCACATACAAGTTCTACATACTGATGACTGCAAAGCATAACATTCATGGCCTGGAACTCAGCTTCAGAGCTGTATGCCAAGTGGTACTGGCAGGATTACTTGCTCGAGTGTAACATTTTAAAATCAAAAAGTGCCAAGAAATTTAAGGTGCAAGAGCAAACCAAAGTGGCTCCATGCAGACACCTGCAAGGGACACGTTCACTAATGGTGTCTTGGCTCTAACCACTGAAGTGCTGCAAATATATAAATGAAGCTTCCTTAAAATTCCTAATGGCCATCAAACCACAGAAGCAGTGAACCCAGCAGTCAGCTGTATACAGACATGTAACCACAAAAGGAATCCAATCTCTTGACTGAATCTAATTTAATTCCCCAGGCATCACAGAGTCTCTTAGAACAAACTGTAATCTGCCCTTTGCTTCCATATTAAGGACAGTCCTCTTGCTAGTTAATGGGGCACCCAGGAAGAGACTGTGACATGAGCAGTAAGATTCATCCTATTGTGCTCTCCCTGAGTTTCATCTCCTGGTAGAGAGTTGTTCAAAAGGCAAAGAACAACACCTGTTAACATTCTTCCTGTATCTCCACCAAGCGCAGAGGCACTCTGCACAGACTGAACACTGTGCACTGGGCTTTGGCTTTCCATCTGTACACAATTGATTCTTTCTGCTGTTGCTACAAATTGATGTAAAACACCCTGAAAGACACGGCGGGCTGAAGACATTAAGTAGTCTTTCACTAAATCCATTTGGCCACGCAATTTGTCTGAAAAACGTCTTCTTGCTCCTCAGTGGAGCAGTAATGCTTATAGTTAAACTCAGCATCCACCACAAGGAGGAGGATGCCCATTTTTTTAAGCATGTCATGACACAGGTGGAAGTAGTGGGCCAAGATCCAAAACCGTGCTGGCCAGGTTAAAGCAAGGGAAATATGGCCCTGTACAACACTGGAAAAAAAATAAAGAAAAAAGACCATTTAGAAACTACTTATGAAGAGAAGATAACTACTTACTGAGAGAAAATAAGACATAAAACACAGACACATGTTGAGGTGAGATCACAATTGATCAAAACCAGACTTTTTTTTTTTGCCTAGGAGAAATTACTCCCTTTCTTGCTCAAGTCCAGACAAATTATTGCCGGGAGTGTCCATTCAGGTTCTTCAGTATCTATGGAACAACCGCCAAAAACTGCATCTGGAAATACTGGTACTAATTTCAGACACTACTTTCTTATCAGACATGGGACTAGCCTGCATTTTCACATCAAATGTAAAACATGGTGCTCTCTATTTTAATTCAAATGCAGACAGACAAACCAATTACAGTGACTCCAGAACACTAACATGCAGACCCAACTAAACAACAATAAATAGTTAAGACCATGAGTTTTCAAGGAAAAGGTGAAAGAAATAGTTTAAGTATTCATCTAAATCTAATGAATAACAAAACCAAAACACAAACAATTGAAAAGTAACAGTTTTCAAATGCATGCACAAAGTGGGGGTGGGGATGGAGGGAGGAGGAAAAAGGGGCAGCAAAAACCCACAATCCACCACAACTCCAAAAATCTCCATTTTCTTTCTTGACTAGTACTGTAGTACTAGTACCCCAGACCACTGGAACAGACCAAGCACCTTTTTTGCCTAGGGCAAGGTGAGAGCCCAAATTACCTTCTCAAAATCAACAGTATAGCCTTTTCAACAGTATTCTCCCTGTGTTTTTCTAAGGAGACTTGCTTGTAAAGCTGTAGATCTCAAGTAAAGTTTCTGCATTGCTTCTACTGTCTCTACAATTGTTGCCCAGTTCCTGCTAACCTGTACGGAAACACCATGTCACAAGCCATTAATCTTTATGTCTAGGAGTCACCTTTGTAAGCCAAAGTCCCATGTGCAGCCAAAGCACACACTTCCACAAAACCTAAGAGATGCCACAGGGCCCAATAATGGCCAGGTCAGAAGACAGCCAGCAAATTATCAGCTTTTACCTACTCATTCATATTCAAGATTCCAACAAAAAAATGTCAGACAAGGTAAACTCTGGCTAACAAAGTCCAGGAGAATCACAAGGAACTTTCAGTCATCACTGTAATAAACCTGTTTTCCTAACAGCTTTGTCTAAATGTGTAATTTCAAAATAGAAACAGTTTGGTCTAAGTGACTGCTACTTTATGTTAGCAGCAGCAGATGTCTAAGCAAGAATACTCAGTCAAGTTCTTTCTCCTAAGAGACCTTAAGATACAGCTATGTAACACTTAAGGGACAACATACGTGAAAATAACATGAGAAAAAAACCCCTGTGAACACTAAGCAATGCAAGACAGTCACTTAATTTTAACCTAATTTAAAATTAAAGCATTTAACCACATTTCAAGCCTAAAGTGAGAAACTCAAAGTTTTCAGGTTCCCTGTAGCACTCTCCTCTCCTTCTCCTTCAGAATTGTCTATACTAAACTTTTTTCCTCACTACTTCTGAGATGCCTCCTAACTGTTCCCAGCAGTAAAACCATCTTGGTTTACAAAATCAGCTTGAAAATGAGCCTTTATAAAGCTCATGAGGAAGATCACAAGGAAGAGTAAAAAATAAGATAAATTAGAAGCCATTAAGCAATTTGGTCTAGATACTGCAGTTAGCCACAACCCTGTCAGCAATAACTCCAACCCAAAACTACCAGAACAGCCCCATAAGGAGAGATTCCAGAAGCAAATACTCCAGCCAGAAAGAGTACTCTGGCGGTCACTTTTGAAACACTGAACTTATGCCACTGATACAGAGACAACTTCTTCAAATCAAAGCTCAGTATTGGTAGATCCAAAGGTGGCTGGTGATGCAGGAAGCTTAATCACCAAAGTTTTCATCTCTCTGAAATTCAGCATCTGTTACACAGATTTAAAGGTGAGTCCCTGCATTTTAAGAGCCCTGAACAGGAACTCTTCACAATCCCTTCTCTTTCACACATTTAGAGCCAAAACTAGAACTCTGGAATCACATTAGCATGTTTATCATTTTAACAGGACTGTTCATCCTCTACAACTGAATGACAGCAACTGCTTGCTGACTGCCATCAGTCAACACCAAACCTTCTGGGACACATGTGCTTGCCCTCCACCAGTTTTCCACAAAACCATCTAAACACACTAGAATTCTACTTGGTTAAGTGAAAGCAATGATTTGGCAACTGAAGCAGTGAACAAGCTATCAAATGAATAGTACAACTATGTACCTTCAGAGCATACTACATTATCCCTGCTTCTTGTTCCCTGTATCTCAACACCAGAGCAATTGCCCAGAACAGCTACGAGAGAGTGTCAGGATAGCAAAAAAAGACCCTTTGCAACTACTTACCTTTCTGGCATATCTCAGAGCATTAAAACAGGCATAGGTTATTGTAGAAACATCAATACTTTCGACCTCTACTTGCAGAAATTATTTTGGAAGACCAGAACACTGGAACTCCCAAATTTCTCCAGGTAAAAAACCTTCTCACCCAGTGACAACAAGAAAAACAAAGAATAAAACCCTACAACACAGCTGGAAGACTGCAGCAATTCCCAAGAGCTCCCAAGCTCTACAAGATGAAACAAAGGACATCCTCTCCACACAACACTGCACCGGAGGGAAGGATGCCAGCAGGCTCCATATACAGAAGGCTGAAGTTTTTGATCAAGGTCCTCTGTACCTTGAGCCACAACAGTGGCACTGGCATAACCCAACCAGCCACTGTCATCTTACACGTGCAATAGAGTTGTAGGAAAACTACTCTGCACTGCTGAAATCTTTACAGCTGAAGTCCAGAGCAGTGTACAGAGGCTCTGATACTCAAGACAAAGGAAAAGCAGGGCTGATACATTATGATCCCCACATACACAGGACTGATGATGCACAGGATGCCATTGCACCTTAGAGGACCCAGGAACTGCAGCAGGTTTTCATGACGAAAATGCCAACGTCCAGATGACTTAGCACAGAGTGAGACCTCAGGAAGTTTTTGTTTGTAGTCCAAGAGTACAAAAAGCCCGAAGAAAAACATTCATGTTCATAAAACTGCACAAGCCTACAATTTATCAGAAATTAAACACTGTCTGCTCAAACATCTTGAAGAGATTTCTCTATCGTGGATGGCATTATATGTCATGATTAAAAAAATACATCCTTTTCAAATGCCTTCTTTTAACATGATCTTTCATTCCAAGATTTGACAACAATTGAGATGAGACCTGGACAACAACAGAGACAAACAGCAGCCTCAGGTAATCAATGACAGTCAAGCATACAGCCCAGTTCTCACTGAGTTTCTGCAGAAAGAGGCAATGGGAAGCACAGGGGAGAGCCACAGTACAAACCATCAGAAACAATACTGATGAAAAAACATCTTTTGAGAATTGATTTACGAATGCCTGGAACCATCTACTGCTGAAATTCTATCAAGCTAAATATCTGAGAGGAATTGTCAGCCTCTAAACAAGTCTGAGAAAAAAGCAGGGCAAATTTGCAACACATGGGCATTACTAAGACAAGATGCTCCCAGTTTGGATGCATAAACATGGAATATGTTTGTGTGAATATCCATTTATGCAGTTAATGTTCAAGAACAGCAAGACAGTAAAAATCTTCAGTAATATAAAAAAAAAAGGGTACGAGTCTGGAACCAAATTAACAGACTACTATTAATTTTTTGGCAGTTAAGCCATCAAGTTCATATACTTTAAATAGTTAGGACATGGAGAGAATTTGGTTGTTATATTGATTTTGTGAAAAACTTATTTTCCACTCAGCTGTACACATTCTTTCATTTGCTTTCCCATCTCTGTCTTGGCTAAGAATGAAAACTAGAAGAGGAATATTACTATCCTCATTTTCACTCTGTATTTACTGACATTCTTCAAACTTCACCTCTCACTTTCTTTTCAATTATAATTACTGACCAATTTAGAAAGCAGAGAGTGAAATTTCAACCTTCCACATTGTAACAATGAAGCAGCACACATGCAACTCTGTACAAATAACCTACTAGGGACTTCTATAGCGTCCTCTGAATCTGCGATCTCTGCTCCTAGACCGGCTGCGTCTGCGTTCTTTGCTTCTGCTCCTTTTCCTTTCCCGGCTTCTGCTCTTTTTCCGTTCCCGATCTCGGCTCCGTTTGCGTTCCTTACTTCTGCTCCTCTTTCTGTCATGGCTTCGACTTCGACTCTTGCTCTTTTTTCTCCTGACAAAGAAAAGTGCAACTTCAGATACACACACAGTTCAGCGTTATTTATCCCGCACTCCCTCTGATGTTACAGACACTGATGGGAAAAGTTTGTACCTGATGGTATTTGTACTTTATATTCTAAATGAGTGGCTAAGCATGTCAGCAATCTCCTTTCACGAGCCACATGAAGTCTGCAACAGCACATTTTTCTTTTAAATTTTTTAATTGCTAGAGAATGCTTTCAGAGGAGTAAAAGGACTAAAAACCCATTTCCTATGTTAGACCTAGTACACAGCAGTTGCAGTACTTCATCTTGTGTTCAAACATACTTCATGATTTTAATAACAAATTATATAGCAAAGTAAAACAAAATGCAACAAAAACGGAAAGAAAGAGGCAATCTGGGGTTGTTTCCTCTTAATACTCCCTGCCAATTGTCTTTTACATGCTGCTTAAGAGTTTTGCTTCCTACTTGCTACTCCCACTCATATTATTTAGAACACAGGTAAAAGCATGTAATCTGTATGATTTCAAAAGGTAACAGCAGCATACATGCTGACTTCAGTGCATTTCTGTAATACACAGCTAACTTTTTACTGTTTTGTCAACTATCAACTTTGCAATTATTCTCTTTACATCAATAGCCTCTTCACCAATGATGCTTATAAGGTAAGGAATTTATTTTACAGACTACACACCTTTTGGGTATCACATCCAGGTGTTCACACCCTGGAATTACGCTTGCTGAGCAAGGTGGGCTTGTACTCTTGTTTTTTAAAAAACTTGTACTAAAAATGTAGACATCTTGAAAGGGCAGGGACACAGAGAATAGAGCAAGACGATTTAACACCCTAAACCTTTTCAAGAAATCACTGGTGTCTTTAACAGCTTTCCACTGCTCCAAACCACAATTCTACAACAAATAATTTTTAAAATGCAAAATCCACTGCATAGGTAAATTAACAAAAGTAATTTAAATATGCTGAACATACTAAGTCTGTATTTTTATCTGATGCTAGGTGAATGTTTCTGCAATTTTGATTACATGAGTTGCAAAGGGTATTAACTACATTTGTAAACAAAATAAAATTTCCAAATTGCTGCAACTGCAAATTCCAAGTTTTTCCAAATTATTTCCTTAAACACCACTGACACGGATTCACAAGTCCACAAAAACCAGCAGCCTCTACCCAAATGCAGAGAACTGAGAAAATACTTACTTCTTGCTGCGTTCTTCATGGCCATTGGCACTGCTCAATTTGTTCTCATCCTAAGCAGGGTTGATAGAAGAACATCGTGAGGACGAAGTGGAAATATTTCAAGTGGTCAAAGGGTAATGGGAATAGGAATAAGAAAATAAAAAACAAAAATTTTAATACTAAATTACTTGTTTACAGTTTAATGTGGAAAGCTTTAGAAAATTTAGGTAGGCATGTTTAACCACTTTGCTGCTTAAATTTAAGTCATACAATTACAAAATACAAGACTTACATCATTTAAAAGTGTGTATTAAATTGTAGATACTTCCATACATGGTTTAGAGAGCAAGTTATCCTGTAGAATTCAGCACTCAAGTGACTAAATGTTATTTCTATAAAATTTAAGAGGAAGTCTGAGGTGTTTGCGAGCCCCTCTGATTAGTACCAAGGCTATCTCTGCCTAAGCCCCGTGGCTACACTAGCAGTCAGCCACTATCGATTTCCTGTGACCGATGCCATTCCCGAGATCTTCACTCATTTTCGTTGAAGGGTTGTAAGAGCTTGATGTCACCTCTGTCACACATCTCGCCCTGAAGCAAACAGGGATTCACACTGCTTTAGTAACGTCGACTCCCAAGAAAGCCATCAATAATCCACCAGTGCAGCCTAAACATCCCCTATTTCCATACCTGTTTACATGGAAAATATCCATGTTAAGCCAGGACACAAGAATTTTAACACAACAGTTCACAAATTTCTCTTCAAGATGTAAACCTAACTGCTAAATATTACATTAACTAAATATACCACTTAAAACTTACAAATGCTCATCCAAAAATTCATGACATGGTCGTAATAAACACTGCAGAACAGACTGAAAACAGCTGCTATATAACTTATATACTGGCTTTACAGTTTAATCACATTGGTTACATCAAAAGTACAATTCCTAGGCGATTTAAACTTATATACATTTCTTCCAAAATCAGTAGCTAAAGCATGCAGTCTGTTAACACTTCACCACCATCTGGTGGAAAACAAAAAAAGACAGTATTCATTTGCTGCTGGTTTAAGTGAAGGACATCACTAAGCTAATTGATAAAAAATTTTACAGAAAAATTGACATTTCTTAATTAAACAACTAGGACAGAAGAACACAAGAGCTTCTTTTAGAATAATACCACAGACTGTGATACTGTCTTTTACTTGCTAAGAACATTCTATTCAGGGATCCAAGAATTTCTATAAATTCATTCACTCAGCAATTGATTTTCATCTGCCCTGTTGGAAAGATTAATCGCCAGCAGCCTTCTGCATTAAAAGCAAGTCCCACTCTTCTCGCACTGAGCAGATTGTTCAAATATTTACTTGCCATGGGACTGGTGAAAAGGTTATTCTTGGAGCCCCGCTGTTTTCCCAAACCACTGCATTCACCTTGTTGCTATACCAAACTAGGCTTCACAATTTTAGAGGAAAGGTTTTAGGATTTTGGTTTCTGGGGTTTGTTTGGTTTTGGTTTTGTTTAGTTGGTTTTTGGGTGGATTTCTTTTGTTTTGTTTTGATTGTGTTTGGTGGCTGTTTGTTTTTTTAAACCTAGGGGACCACGGTACAGCGATACGTCACTCAATTACTACCTTATGATTGACAGTTCACACTGGAATCAAAGGTGAATTCATGGGAGTAGAGGTGAGATATCGTTAGGCAAGTCTACAAAGAGAGATAGATGGGCATTTATTCATCACGCTGAAGTGAAACTACTGCACAATATAATTACATTAACAGTATATATTAACTTGAAAGTTACATGTAATGTATGTCCAATAAGATAAATCATGAGGGCTCCAGGGATGTTAGTTTACAGTTCAGCAGTAGTTTCATGAATAATGCTAAATTAAGGTAAACAGGACCTCACTGGCATATTTTTTCTCACCTTCTTGTAAGGAGCTTCAAGCATTGCTTCAATATCAATATCATCAGCCATTTTTCAGGACACCTGAAAGAAGAAGCAAATTTCACCTGAGTTGGAAAACACCCTTGTGCTTTATATTCCAAAAGCTTTTGTTTAAGAGGTCATCACTGCATTGGCTCGAATTCACTAAACATTTACAAATTCAGTAGGTATTTCCAACAAAAACTGTAATGAAGTTTTGCCCAATGAGATAGTAACAAATGCATGCAAAATAATTACAGCTGCAAACAACAAAATGTGACTGAACACTATTAGCCAGAGGAAATCCAGAGGCACTCTATTAATTTCTTTCAAAACAAAGAGCACAGCATATTTATGACACAAACACAGCTCTGGTGGCCATCTTGAGAAGTGCTAGAGCTTCAGCAAAGGACAATGAACAATCAGGCAAACCTGTTCACAGCTCCTAGCCTTTTCCACCATCATTTACCAATCTCAGCATGGGGACACCATGGTGCTTTAAGAAATGCAGCTTCCTCCATTACAGGGGTCACAGGAAAACAGTTATGATTCCAGCACTAAGAGCTACTAAAGCATACAAAAAGTCCATCCAGTCTGGAATTTCACATCTCAAAACAAAAACATCCATCACACCAGGTAACACTTGACACCATCGACATTTCGGGTTTAGCTGCTCCTCTTATTTCTAATTTCAACCCCTTAACATAATTTTATGTTCACTATACTCTGAATCACTCTGACGCTTGATTTCCTCTCTCTATGCAGGTATGCTATTAAGCACCTTTCAAGACTCTTGGCATTAAACTTAGATATTCAAATTCCTCAAATCTCTTAGTGGAAGTTTCTCTCTTTTTTTTCTTTCTTAAGCTCCAGAATGGCCAGTCCTCTAGATCCGAGTCTGACAGCCCAACACTGAAGATTTGTGTGTGCACCATAAAATGGATTTTTAATTATTCAGATTAGTTCTTGCACCTTGTCTACAGGCAGTAGAACTGTGCTGTCCCAAGAATAACAAAAATGCTCCAACACATCAAGATCCTTTACACTGGTCACTTATAATGTCGTAATCGAGAATGCTTTGCCAGAGCTGCAGCACATCTGACCCTGGCCCAGGGATACATTCTAGAATAAAACACCATCCTCAAGCAGGATCACAACACTGGAAGTTCACATTCAGTACTTAATTGAGGCAGACTAACCTCATTTTCAAATTATTACCTGTTGGGCTACAGTGCTATCACTTACAGATATGACTGTCCTTCCTTTAAGTGTAATAGCTCAATTTTACTTTTTACTACTGAATTTATAGTCAGCTTTTCAAGCCATCTACATACATGCACATGATTTAATTCACAGCTGTTCTACCAGTATGTAGTATAAACAGTACATCAGTATGATTAAAGGCATGAAAAAGACAAACCCAGATTTCTACAATACAATTCCCTCTGGTGACAACTCCCACCCAAAATTACATTTCCAGACGCATAATTTAGCCAACATATCGAGCTATACATGGAGAGGAATTCTTCATCCTGAAGAGGGGTGGCCATAATAGGGACCACCAAATCCTGAATAGCATGGAAAAGTGCAGAGGGAACGACTATTACTGCATTCCCCCCAAATAATAAGTGAATGAACTATCATCCAGTGGATTCAAAACAATGGTCTTTATACACAAAGCATTTAACCATTGAATTCACTGTTGAAGGGCACTGTGGATCCCAACAAAGAAAAAGAAGCACGTGCAAAGTTAAAAAAAAAAAAAAACAAACCAAACCAAGAAAGTTTAAAGAAAAAGATTTTTATTAAACAAGGGCACACCTCGTGACCCTGAACTACAACTGACAACTAAGTGCACACAGAGAGAACTGTCAATGTGTGACTGCGCTGTTCATTCTTTTTTTGGCATTTACTGCTGGCCACCATCATTGAATCTCCTGAACTGCATGGACCTTTGGCCTCACCCCAGTAATCTGTACCCTTTGTACTCTTTACAAAACACTTCCACTGGGACAATACCATGTTATCAGAATTCCTTCTCTCTACGTGTACCAGTCCTGCTATCAGCCCTTCGATGCATACATGTAATGCATATAATCATGCTTCATAAAAAGTTGGAAGTATTTTTTTAAAAAACGCAAACGAAAGCCCTTAATAATTTCAAATTACTAGAAAACCCTGACAGATTCTCAAGTATCTTTCATTAAACAACAACGCTCCAAATAATTTTCCTAAAAGCCTTTCAGCTTTCTCAAAAAAGCTAACTATGGCTAACTTGTTTGGAAAGGGGAAAAAAGAACCAAAACTACCCAAACAAGCACACGAAAAACACCAACAAAAACACATGCCAAAACATCAAAATTAAAAAAAAAATGAACTACACCTGAAACTGTGGATCTACAGAAAGCATAAAGGGACATGAAATTTATTGTAACGGACCTAGTCACTATTTGGAAAGAAATCACTATCTTTCTGCTAAACTATACCACATAAAAGGAATTTAAAAGGGTCCCGTTCTCAAAATTATTTGTTTTAGAAATCCAACGAATGACAATTCGACCGTTTTTCATGTAGTGTCCGGGAAGAACATCAGGAAACTTTAGGGAGGACTACGACGCCTCAAAAGGGAAGCTAGCCTCTCAGCAGGACCCATACGTCTGCGGGCAGGTCCCCAGCCTGCAATTCCCAATTCCCTCAACTCCCACATACTCCTGACAGGATCGAATTCGGTTTTCCCAGAAACAGTGATGCCCAGCGCTGCCTACCCCGCCGTGGCCGCCTTCCCACCTCGCTTCTTCCAAAGGCCTTCACTCCCCGTCCGCCCGCGGCGTCCGGTGCTCCCCCACCTCCGCCCCGTCTCCCTGCGCGAACGGCCCCACAGCTGCTCACGCCCGGTCCCTCCGCACAGCGCCGTCACGAGAACAGAGGGGGAGCTGGAGCGGGGGGAGCCGGGGCGGGGCAGCACCACGCCGGGGGCAGCCGGGCCTTCCCGCGACGTGGCCACGGGAACAACCAAACCGCACAGGGCCTGGCCACGGGGCGGAGATCGCCGGGCGCACTAGCCCTGGTGAGGTGCAAAGCGGCGCCGCGGGCAGGGCCGAGGCGGCCATAGCAGCGGGAGGGGCGCAGACGCCCAGGCCGCAGCACCCCGTGGACCAGGCCGCCGCTCGCCCAGCGGCGGGGCCCGGGGCCCCCCCGCAGTTACCTGCGCCGCGGGCAGTGCGATCCTTGCTAGGGCCCCGAGATCCGGCAGTAGCGGCTCCGGCGTCACTACTCTGGCGGTGGGGAACGGGCCCGAGGGCTTGAGCAACTTCTCCAGGCGTCTGAGTCTTAAATGGACGGCGGCGCTCAGGCAGCCCCGGGGAGCGGGCGGCGAGGGGCGGAGTGGCCTTGAGTCGATCCCGGTGCCGGTCTGGCCCCGTCTATGGCTCCGCGGCTGCTCCCGAAATGGCGCCCGGCCGCTCGCGGCTCCGCGCAGGGCACGGGGGCGCCCAGCGCACCGCGCAGGGGCCTCTCGCGAGACGCACGGCCAAACAAGCCCTTACATGCCCGGGTTCGCTGCCTCTCGCGAGATATCGCGCCCGGAAGCAGTGGCTCAAATGCTCGCGAGATTTGGGCAGCCATGTGGCCTTGTCACGCGCCTTTGCGCTCTCGCGAGGGCTCGCCCGCCCGCCGGGAGGGGCCGAGGGGCGGGAGGAGGGACCTGAGGCTGTTGTGGCGCGGCTGCCGCGGTGGTCTCCCGGCGCGGGTGGCTGGGGGCATGTGGGATTCCGGTGCCTTCGGAGCACCTGTTTCTTCCCTGGCTCTGGAAGAGCCGTGTCCCAGGTCCTTCAAGGACATTCTTGAGCCCCATGCCGAGGCCTTTCATAGACTCTTGGTTTCCAGCAATCTAAAGTGGATTAGGTTATGGAGTGGACAGGAGGGTGAAGTTATTGTGTTCCTTCACCAGAAATTGTTCTGACGTGATGATTAAATAGGGTCTGTGGTCTGATCTTCGTCCATTTGGCTGAGGGCTTGATGTGGTTCGATCAGATTAATAATGCCCGCCTTCGGCCGTACTCTTCTGCCAGAAACTACACCTCCCTTCATGGGCTAGCAGTGTCTTGCAGATTTTTTAGCCACTTCAATTCCAAGTAAAACAATCTGTCAATGACCTGCTCTTCAAGTGTAGCTTTTGGCCCAAGCCACTGCAGATTGCTGGAGCCTTGAAGCTTAACTCAGAAGGGAGGTAGTGTTTTGTGAAAAAAGCCCCTCTTTAACAGTGCTCGTTGCTGTCTCATTAACAATGCTTTGTTTCCCTCAGAGCTTACAGAATGGTTCATTTGTATTTAAATTTAGTAATACAGCCTGGGGCAATTGTTCAAGGTAGGACAGATAGCATTAAGTAAGTTTCCTGCTGCAATCAGCATGAAATAAATTGTTGCTGGGGAATTTTGGGTTGTTTTGTTGTTGTTGTTTTAGAAATTTGAAACAACATAAAGAGAAATTCTAAACAAACTTTGCCTCCTGAAGTTATAATTTTTTTCTGAAAATCCCAGGCTACTGTCTCATTTAATTTCATTTCTAACTAAGTTCCTGAAATGTTAATTGCAGAAAATGATCCTGCGGCTCTTGCCCCGAGTGTCCAAGTCTTTCTAAGATGAAGTCGTCAACTGGAACATTTGGGAAAACTGATCTGTTTTAAATTAAAAACAAAGCATGACTATAATAGGGTTTTTTCCAACCTAATAATTTCCGTACCGTTTGGTTGTAAACAAAATTACTAGTCTTCTTACAGACAAAGTGAGGTTTGTTGCATTTGTTCCCATGCACTGCTCTTGCTGCTTGTCTCTTACCCCTCGGCTTCCAGTCAGCCACCAGGTCTGGTATAACCATCTCCATGTTCCTTGTTCCCTCACCTTGCTGTGATTGTGACTGAAGTATGCGCATAGGCTCACGTTGGTGGATTTACCTACGGCTTTTCTCTATCACCATTTGCCTGTGGAGCCAGGCTCTGGAAGGGGTACACAGACATGGGGCTTTTTGTCTACTCCACTAACACACCCCTTGCCCATGGCTGGTGCCCAGGCAGTGTGGGAGAAAGGCTGCACTCCCACGCTAACAGGACTCACGGAGGGTGTGAAGATGGCTAATGAGGGATCTGCAGTAGCAAATAGCTGCACAAGCTGCGTGTCCAGCCCTGTTGCCAGACCCGGCGTATCACAGCAATGCCCCGACCCATCAGCTGTCGACGCTCAGCTCCGCAGGGCTGTTGGTGTGGTCAGTACGCACTTGGCTGGATTCACCTCTGGAGCTGAGGGGAAGCTCTCAGTAACATACCTCCTAAAAAAGGTTTTCTTGTTTGTGGGATGGCTTGATTCCGAGGAGAGACTGGCTCTGTAGTGCTGAGACATAATGCCGACTTATCGCCGGTGTTTCTTACTCTAAACCTGGCTCTGTACTCGCGCCAGGAAGTTCCGTTCGCCTCAGGGTCCAGGGTTGCGGGCGGGAGTTTGTGTTAACTGCGCTGCGAGGGGTAGGAGGTATCGCGCAGAACAACCAAAAAGCTGCTTTAGCAGGCGAAAGAAATAAAAGAACTCATGCTTCCCACACCGGGAGTCGAACCCGGGCCGCCTGGGTGAAAACCAGGAATCCTAACCGCTAGACCATGTGGGACTGCCTACCAGCTCTCTCTTCCTGCATTAGCCAATTCCTGCACGGCTTCGTTCCTGCACCGTCTCCTCTCTGTTTTGCCTCCCGTCTGCGCCGCCCCTCCGCGCTACGCGCTGCCCACCGCTCGTTTCCCCCTGCCCGCTGACCTCCGTTCACTGCTCGCTGACCTCTGCCCGCACCGTTGGTCAGGATCAGGGAGTGGGGTGAGGGGTGCACGGCCACTCCCTCACTTACTTAAAAGATGAGGCTGGAAGTTGACAAAACTGAAGAAGTAGGAAATTACTAATGGGAAGATGAACAAATGAAGTACAACCTAAAAAGGCACAGAAATTTCACAACAGCCACTGATGTGCTCTGAAACAAATCTGAGCAACCACAAAAGCAGGCAGAACAACTGCACTACCCAGTTTTGACCGAGGACAACCTTATCAGACACTGGTACAAGGCAGATAACAGGTGGCACACTGAAGTGGCTGGCTGTGGATGTACAGGAAGAACTGACTATTGAGCATGTGGAGGAGTAATGCTGGATGTTGAAGAAACTTCAGAATCAATGTACCTAAACCATTTTAATCTTCCAAGATGTAACTGAACCCTTATATGTGGAAAATTCAGACCTAAATAGGCAAAGGAGAGAATTAGGACTATTGTAGTGAACAGAGTTTAAAAACCAGCGGTGGTGACAGTAATGTATTTAGGAGGTCAGAGTTGCTACCAAGGCAGAAAACATCATTATGAAAAGTCTCCAATTACCCCCACACTGAGTGAGTAAATGTTACATCAGCATATCATGTGCTTGCTACATTTAGATATAACAAAGGTTTGATTTTTGGAACAGCTGGTTGGAGAGCATAAAAGAAGCCATTTGGTTTAATGCTGAGTTTTGTGAGGGGCTGTTAGAACAGTCATGCATAGCAGTGAGTATAATGTACTCTATCTGGTGACATTGAAAAAACAACATCAACAAAGAAATTCCTACCTCAAGAGGTTATTAAAAAATGAATAAACGGAAAGGATAACATGGTTGTAAGAAGCATGGAGATTCTAAAATTACTCAGAAGACTTGTATTGCCACAAAGAAAAAGCTATGGCTACAAAGCACAAAAAAAAAAAGGTTATGGAAATATTAAAGATAAAATACCCTTTAAAATGTGAAGGTGGTATAGACCATGTCCATATGCCAACAGAGAAAATCCTGAATAGATTATAAACTATCAAATTAATCTGACAGTAACTACAGAAGGTGGATTTGAACAGATTCTCTTTCCTCGCATGGATCCCAAATGCAGCCCACTGACCTCCATGAGGTTGCTAAAGACATGGACAAGGACTGGGTGACAGCCAGACAGCCCAGCTTTTTTGGCACACAATGATCTTAGTCTGTCTCTGACATGAGGGGGAAATTTGCTCCCCAAGGACTTGACAGCAGTGGTGGAGAGATTTGAGCTTCTTTTATGTATCATCCTGCCTGTCCTCAGCTTCTCTTCTAGTTCTAGAACTAGATTAATCTCTTTCTCCTTCCAGAAGGCCTAGTGAGATGTCAATATGAGCAGCAGTGACAGCATCTATGCCCCTCCAATTTTGCTTGTTTAGGAATTGCATGTGAAGGAAGAGCATTTGACTTTGTCAACCATCCCTGAAGATCGGGACCTGGGGGAGGCAGAACTTTGGCTTCATTTCAACTGGCCATGCTCATGCTGTTAATCTCACGTGTCTGTGAAGTTGTTCTCAGGGCCCCAAGAGCACTAACAAGCCCTTAGGCCAGCCTCACTTAGGGCTTGTGCCCCAGCCCTGCCCAGGAGCCCCAGTTCACATCAGCCCGGTGTGGCAGCAGCTCTTTCCACAGAGAGCAGCAGGCAGAACTTTCCCAGGCATTTTCCTGGGGAAGGCTGTGAGAAGATCAGAGAAAAACATGAGAAACAATTCTTATATCCACTTGCTGCACCTATTGTTGTGCACATGTGGAATGCTTTAAGGAGATTTGTTTACCAAAGGGTGATTTCTTAATTGGACACTGGTAATGGTGTTTCGATTGATTGACCAATTAGGTCAAAGCTGTATTGGACTGTCTGGAAGGGGAGGAGTTTCTTAATGAGTATAGTACAGGATAATATAGTGTAATAAAGCGATTGATCAGCCTTCTGCAATCATGGAGTCAATGCAAATTATTGCCAGCAGGGGGCCTGCAGCAACAGCCCTGGACCCTCAGGCCCTATCTGAGCTGTGTTGAGGTGTGCTTGTCTCCAGTGCTACTCATCAATGTGCCCATACCCATGGCCATGCCCAGCCCTGAGCCTTTGACCCTGACCTGGAGCCTGCCTGCCTGACCTAACCTCAGCTCTGCCTTATTACTACAGACCTGTCATGGGCTGGGTCTGTTCCTGGTCACCATCACTGGCCCCATGCTGATCTCAGCCTGCAGATTGACTTTCCAAGTTGACCTCAGACTTGCCTCATCCCTATGAGCTGCTCAACAGTCTGGGCTACCCATGAGACAGCCCCACCATGGCGGGGCTGACCATGACCGCCTGCAGATGTGCTGTTCTGGGAGACTACCTGCAGGCTGCATGGCGTGGTCCCCTGAGACACTGCTCTGGTGCAATCCCAAGTGTTTTCTCTCTCCTCTAACAGCAGCTGTTCACAATGAGCAGCCTCAGAGGTAGAGAGATGGATAGAGATGCACAAGTTGAAACTGCCAGCACCCAGGCTGAGTGCACAGCACTCAAATTAAAATATAAGAACCTGTTGGTTGAGTTGATCTGCTTAGTAGATCGCCAAGATGTTTAAAAAACTGACAAAGAACAGCCTTCAAAGGGGTTTGCCTAAAGCTGAATACCTATTTGCTGAGAGGAACCCAGCTTGCCTGTCACAGTCAGCACAGAGGGACATTGAGCATTGCAATGCTGGTAATAACAGGTTTGGAAACTTCACTTCCCTCTTCAGTTATGTGGTAGAGCAAAGAATTTGCTGCTGTTCCCACTGAATTCAGCAGGAACGTGGCTGGTCCTGAAACCCTTGACTGTATGAGAGAGGAAAACAGATGAAGAGTTATAACCCACTGCTAGTGATCATGATAGGATTTCTGTTTTCATTATGTATAAGTAAGGAGGTGGTATGCAGACAGAGGTCAAGACAATACCCGAGAGCAAAAGGGATTGAATTTTAAAAAATGAAATCTGTTTTATTTTATTGAAAGGATACAGTAAGAAACAACAAGGTGCATAAATTTCAGTTGAGGACACCTATAAACAACAAAACGGAACAATTTTTTTTTTTTGCTAGTTAAAAAGAACAGGAATAATGGGATGAAGCTGAGAAAACTTAGGCAAAACACCCTGGTGGGATTTCAGATAGGTGTCTGAATGGTCATCCCAGAGACAACAAGGCCAGGAAGAATTACCCACAGAAATGCCTCTGCACTGGTCAGAAATAGTAAGAAAGTGATCTCACAAATCCCCATCTTTCTTTATGTCTTGAGACCTGACTGTGGGACCTGCTTTCCAAGTTACTCATAGAAATGGGGATTCAATTAGTTTGTCCAGGCTTGTGAGAAAAAAACATCAGACTATAGGATTAACTTGAGGAGTTACAAGTTCTGCCTGTGGCTAAACAATAAACTCAGTGCGTGCAAAGAACCTAGAATATTACATTGTGTAGCACAAATGTCAACTACAGCAAAGCCAGATTGTAGCAGTTGGTTTGAGGGTCCCCGGGGAGTCCCCTAAGCTGTGTGTTCGCTGGTAGCAGCAGGCAGGCAAGGAGACTCCACACGGCTTCTGACCGTTCTAATTAGATGAGGGTTTATTGGGGGTCCCACCCCCGGGAGCAGCATGGTTTCTGAGGGTGAAGGGGGGAAGAGGGAGAGAGGGAGAGCCTAGGGAGAAAAGGGCCAGGAGAGCATCTGTGGTCTCTCCTGCACAGCTTAACAGGGAGATTCAAAGTGAGCATGGAATAAGACTTGGGCCAATGGGTTTACAGATACATGATACTTCAGGGGAGGATTACAGGCTTGGAATAAACCGTTCATTTTCGAGGGGTGAGACAGAGCATACCATTTAACTAAAATGTAACACCACACCCGATGGGCCAAGCAACACGTGCAGCCCAGTGGGAGACCGAGCAGGGAGGCACAAGGAAGTGGCACAGCCTGTCTCTACCACTCACGCTGCTGCTTGGGTGCACTGGTGGTTCTAGCTCAGTCTTGTGTCATAAGCCCTGGCCACAGGCCTCTCAGCAATCGTTCTCTGCTCTGGGCAGGTGTCCTCCAGCTCAAGGCTGCTGGTGGTGAAACAGTTTCATGTTTTCCAGAGTATAAGATCACCTGTGGGGCAGAAAGCACTACTGGCCAACATTTGAGAGCAGCAGAGTTTACCAGAAACAGAGAAGTGTGGGAGGCTGTGATACGGTAGAAGTCCTTTGGGAACCTGTAACTGATCTGGTGTCAGGAACATAAGGACCTTATTTTGGGGAGTTTTCATCCCACAGGAATTTTGAAGTAAGGCAGGCAAACCTCTGCTGGAGATATTTTCCTGACCTTCACTGCCAGCAACCTCAGAGTTTGGCTCATAGAAAGTTACCTGGGAGCATGTACCTCCTTCCTGTGTCTTGTCTAGTATTGGAACAAGGACTACCCTGGACAGCAGAGTCGATCTGGTTCACCAGGGACATCCCACTTCCACCTTCCTCCCCTGTTCTTCTGACCCATCCTGGAGTGTGGCTGCTTTCCTCATTCTCATCCCAGTGCTTGCCAGATCATCCATAAGGCCAATACAGGTTCCTAACTGTCAAAACACTGCTCACTTTTGATCCGTGCCAGTTTAATGAGCTGAGGGGGTTCACCCAAGCTCAGGTGAACACCAAAATCAGGACTCAGAGCAACAAGAGAAGCAGGACTTGTTGGGCCCTCAGCTCAGTTCAGCCATTTCACCCACTGCACCCTTCCTTCCCATGCAAGGGCATGTTGACATTGTATCTAATGCCCTTCCACTCTCGGCAGCTCTCCTCTCAAAGGACACCACTTCCCTTTGCTGAGGGGAGATGTTACCCCCGCTATATAATGCCATGGCTTTGTCAGCAGCCAGGAAGCCACAGCAGCAGGGAAGATGGCAAAAACCTCCCCTGTATGTTTTTACTCACAATCTGTTTTAGAAAGCAGGAGAGGAAACAAAGAGCATTTGCTGCTCCATCTGTTTCTGTGTCCCATACTGCACAGTTGGGTTACAGCCAGCTGCTGCATTGCCAAGCAGTAACACGATAGCACTGCTGCTTACTCTGCAAAGGAGCTGAAGATGGTAAGGCAGAAAAAATTAGGACACATTTATTTTAAAAATAAATTTTTAAAAGCCCATTGCAAAAGACCTGGCTAGTTGAATAAATTTACATCATGCCTGCTATGGGAAAAAAAAAAAAACAACAAAACAAACCACCAAACCACTACAACCTGCTTAAAAACATGTATTTTTACAAATGGTCAAATATCTCCAACTATCCTTTTCCAAAGGACTGTCCTGGGCTATTCAATATCATCATCTTCACAAAACAGACAGGATTAATGAAGAACAGGGATGTTTTTTTCTTTTCCTCATACTTGCCAAGACCATTTGCCAGAGAGAACTCTCACAGCACACAATCCAAAGAACTTCAGCCAGCAACGCCTGCAACCAGGTCAGCCCGGTTCCATACAATAAGGTCTTTGAGATGTCTGTGCTGAAATACTGAAGAATTCACCACATACGGTGCAAACCTCTAGCTCCCTGATATGGAGTTACAGACGTGTTGGTTGGGAGGGACCTTTGGTGAGCATTAGCCCAAACTCTTGCTTGAAATGAGACCATCACCAATACTAGATCAGATAAACCATGGCATTGCACAGCCAAACCTTGAAAATCTCCAAGGACAGAGATCTCTGAGTGAACTGTGCCCCTCAATGAGCCCAACACTTTATCTTTGTTGCAGCAAAGAGCTCCCCATGGTGAGCCCACATGTAAACACTCATAGGAGTATCTGGGCAGTAGTTTGACCTGTTTAACACAGGGGTTTCACAGAATGTTTTTTGGTATTATTGGTTTCCTCATCACAACAGCACACTGACTGGCTCCTGCTCCTGTCCCCCCTTACAGCTATGGGGGCTTGGGGTGCTGGAGGCAGGAGAGGATGACAGATGAGCAGGAGACAAGGTGACAGCACGACAGCACCATACTCACCATGCAAGAGGAGCAGAGAGTTTGGTGTCAGTAACCAGGGTCAGCCAGGGTTGAGTGACTGCTGACCCAGTGAGTGGGCCTGGCACAAGCTTCAGTGGAGTACAGCTGAGGTGAGGTCAAAGCTGAGGACCTGAGCTCAAATGCAGCTCAGGAGTAGCACCGGGAGTCCCCAGTGAAGCATTTCCCAACTCATCCTCCCACCATTGCTGGTACCCTGGAAGGTGAATCCAAGGCTGCACCTGCACTGGGGCAGTGCTGGCTGTAAGCCTAGCCACACAGACCTTGCCAAGCATTTTAGGCATCTACTCCTAGTATCACCAGTCTCTCAACAAAGGTTTGTCAGACCTGACTGGAGTTGTTACTCCCTTCCTTGCTGTACATGGAAGACATTTGCTGTGTGTCTGGTGCTGGACTGGACTGGTTCCAAGCTGTGCAACCCAGTTTGTTAATAGAGGCAGAGCAAGGGCAGCACCTGCTGGCCCAAACCTCGAGGGCAATGTGCTGACTGCACTCACATCTGTAGTATATCTGCCTGGGGATTGCCAGAACTCTCAGCCTGGGACATACAAGCAGGACAGCAGCATGGCAATCCTAAGCTTTCCATAGCTTTAGCATCACTGGTTATTTCACACCCCCACATGAGAAATACCTCTCATGCCAGGACCTCCAGCTGCAATTTCCTGATATGGAGCGTATGCCCACGTATGAGCACCAGATGAGCGGTTTTATGAAAGGGCGTACAACTCCAGATACAGTTATTTCCACTTGGGAGCAGTACCTGAGAAAATTCAAGCATGATCTCAGGGAGCTGCCTCATTTTGCAGTTCTGCAGTGACAGTTATACAGTATATCCTCCAGCCAAGAACAGGCAGCAACGAGATGATTTAGTCTGGAAACACTGATCTCTTACTGCACCTTACAGTGATCTGGTGTTCACAGCCTTACAATTCATGAAGGCTATTTCTTCTTTTATTAGCAAGAGAGCCAGGACCCTCTGTTCTCAGAGACACTGCAGTGTTTTTTCCATGCTCTCAAGTCACTTCACATTCACCTCCTGCTGCCACTTTTGGTGTATTGATAACAGGTCTCGTGACTGGTGGGCTTGATCTCCCAAGCATGTGTCACAGTGACCCACCTGTATCTCTGGAGGAGAACTGCCTTGTGTTATTGCACCAGGTGCCACTAGCAGTTTTCCTCAGCCCCTGACTGTCTGAGCTGTGAAAGTATCTGAAAAAGTTCCCACAAAAGAAGCTTTTCCTTTAGCTTCTTCCCCCTCTGGGATTACTCTCCCCCTCCCCGAGTCACCAGTGTATCAATGGCACCTATATGTGCAAGGCTCAGCCTCAGGGCTGTCTGTTGTGCCAGATAATTGAACCTTCTATCACCCAGATTTCCTTCTCCAGCAGTGGGGACCTCTGCTCCCAAGAGTGTCCTTGATGTCAGCAAGTGTGTGACCCTCCTCTAGTGGGGAGGTTCTGCCTTCAAGGTGGCTTCCTTGCTCTGCATTTTGATGCCTTTCTGCTGTGCGACTTTGTGCAGGTCAGCACAGAGCTGCCAGCTCATGAGTTGGACTGACCTGAGATGTCATGTCAGTGTGTCCTCTGTGTCCTTGAGAGGCCCCAGTTTGCCCGTTTTGGCCTGAAGAGAGACAGGATCTCTTAGTGCAGAATAACATCCCAAGAGTTTGAGCTGTGGCAGCCAAGTGAGGATGTTTAGGTTCTTCAGCAAGGCTGTCAGAGGTGTAGGTGGAAAACAGCCTACACATTATCATCAAGCCCTGAAATACACAAAATAAAATGAGAATGTTGCAAAAAAATTAATATTTTGTCTGGTCCATCCTGCAGCCAACTTCCCACTCACTTACTGTGGCAGGTCACTCATTTTGGGGGGCCCTGAAGCTGGGGCCCTGAAGCTCCCATGTCCCCAGCATCTATTTTCAGCATGCCCAAAAGACCTTGCTGGCACAAAAATGATGATCAAACTGTTAAAATTCTTACACACTAAGTCTGTGTCTACAGGAGCCATTGAACAGACAGAGACTATCAGGCTGCTATAAGCATTTTCCCAGTATTACTGCTTCCCTGAGGACAGGTATAGCCTGTATTGGCAAAGGTAAGCAATATCTGCATCTCCACAAGGAGAGATGCCAATTTAATCATAGTAGAGCTACACCAGCAAATTTTTGTTTTCAACACAGACCTGGTTCAACTCCTCCTTTTCTTTCCTGCTAGCCTGTGCCTCAGTCCCTGAGCTTTGCAGTCCCACAGAACTCAACTTCTCCTGCCTGCTTTCCCACAGCACCTCAAGCATCTCCAGCAGCTTCACAGCCCCTGTGGGGGCCCCACTCACCACTGGCCCCCGGCTG
Source organism: Molothrus aeneus (assembly GCF_037042795.1). Classification (NCBI taxonomy): domain Eukaryota; kingdom Metazoa; phylum Chordata; class Aves; order Passeriformes; family Icteridae; genus Molothrus; species Molothrus aeneus. The sequence continues at coordinate 212,554 of NC_089662.1, forward strand.
CAGAGATACACTCTTCCCCATCGCCCTCCCTCCCCCCTCCCCCCCGCATAAGCACAGTGCAGCTGTGTGACCAGCCCACAAGTGCAGCAGCCATGATGTCACTGTCTCTCTATTTGCTATTTAAAAATGCAGTGGGAATTTCATGGGAATGTCTTAAGATTAAGTTACCCTCAAGTTCTCAATAGTGCCAAAATGCCATCTGAAAATGAGTGCAGTGTTGCTCTGGGTGGGACCCTGACCATTGGCTGGCATGGGGTCATTAATAAGCTGAACAGACTAATTTCTTACCATAGCAGACATTTGCTCCCTGGTGCAACATGAGCCCCAAACCACTCTGCTAGTGGCAAAATCCACCAAGAATCTGTCAAGTCTTGTGCCCCTAGTTATAGGATCTGAGGAATCTGGGCAGCTCAACCCTCAGGATTTGCATCCACATGGGATTGTTTCTATTCTGGAATAACAGGACAGTAAAAGATTCCTTGGGAGAAGTGGCACATTGCAGCAATTACTGATATAGAGGAGCTGTTCTGTGTCACCATGCCAAATGACATACCCCAAAGCAGTGGCTGACAGAAGCTGATCTAGCAGGGCTGACCTTTAGAGCACAGCTTGTTTATTTAGAGTACTCATGCTGGCCGAGGAGCAGGGCTCTACTAGTTCTTGAGGTCTCTAAACCTATGCTGTTTGTACGCTGCTGGTGGATCTGTGCATCTGCTGGAGACACACCTGATAGTCCTGCACAGCTTTGACCAGTCTACTATGTGCTCATGATAGAGAAGAAACAGAAAGTCTGCAAAATCTGCCCAGACAAAGCTGCTGGGGCAAAAAAAAAAAAAAAAAAAAAAAAAAAAAAAAGAAAACATCTAGGCAAACCCAGAGCACGGCAGCCTTACAGCGCAGGCTGACCCAAAGGTCTGTACCCTCCCACCTGGAAGCAGAGACAGCTCAACATCCAGCATTGGCAAAGGAACTTTCCTTTCTTAGTGCTCCATACTGGTTCAAGTCCCCCCTGCCACTTTCCATCCACGCTCTTGCAGGATGTCGGGAGTACCAGAGGGCAGAGCAGAACCAATAAAGCCTCATGTGCCCAGGGCAGCGGGAGGCAGCGTCGGGAGAACACGGTTCACCGGCGCAGCTGTGATCCAGCGGCGCGCACAGGCCGTACCTGGGGCCTACAACTATAGCGCTGCCAAAAGACCCCCGAGGCGAGAGCAGGATGTGACCTGCCTGACCACGGCTTTCCTCACAAAAGAAGTCACGACCACCGAGTTTTACCATTGACCTGTAGCTCAAAAAAGGCTTCAGCGGCTCCAAAACTGATGTCCTGGCTCCGCTTCCACTCTCCTTGTTTCCACTCCTCGGGCCGGAGCTTCGCGACGCCAGGGCTCGGCGGACTAGATCAGGTTCCGTAGCGACCGCACCCGCCGCCAGGGGCTGCCCTCGACCCGCGGCTCCTCCACTGACGCCGGCCTCGCCAGCCCCGGACAGTCCCGGCCCGCTCCGCTCCGCCCCGGCCCGCTCCGCCCCGGCCCGGCCCGGCCCGGCCCGGCCCGCTCCGCTCCGCTCCGACCCGACCCGACCCGACCCGCCCCGTCCCGTCCCGTCCCGTCCCGTCCCGTCCCGTCTCGTCTCGCCCCGCCCCGCCCCGCCCCGCCCCGCCCCGCCCCGTCCCGTCCCGCCCCGCCCCGTCCCGTCCCGTCCCGTCCCGCCCCGCCCCGCCCCGCCCCGCCCCGCCCCGCCCCGTCCCAGCACAGCCGCCCCCGGCAGAGGGACCCGGGGAGTGGCTGGGGGTCCCGGGTCCGGCCGCGCCACCCCCGGGCGGGGCCGGGATCGGGTTTCACATCCTGCCCCGCTCGCGGGCGGAGCGGCCATGGCGGAGAGGTGAGTGCGGCCGCCACGCACCTGTAGAGTGGTGGGAGAGGGGAGAGACGCGTTGCCGCTCCCCGGGGCAGTGGGCCTCGGCCTGGGCTGGGGCCAGGAGCAACTCCCGGCAAGGGTGGAGGCGGGGCCGGGGAAGCCGCCGCGGCAGGTGAAATGCAACCGAGTCGAGTTGAGCCGTGCCCAGCGGTCAGACTCGCGCGGAGCGGTGGTCCCGGGCCGCCTCCCGCCGCGCTGGGCTGTCTGTGGGGGGACCTTCCTCTCGCACTGTTCTGGCTCCCGCCGGGGCCTCCGCCTGGGGCTGGGACTGGCACTGGGCTGTTTGCGGCCTCCGAGTAAGGCGGGCGGCCATGAGCTCGGCTGAGCGTAGCCGGCCCGGCCCTGACTCGGAGTCCTCCCTCCTGCCGGGCCCCGGCGCCTCCCCGGAGGCTGCGGCCGGACTCTGTCGGGTGCCCTCACGCATCCAAAGACGGGTGGCTCGTCGGGAGCACACCATGGTTTTGTGCCCGTTCCAGTCCGGGCTCGCTGGCGCTGGGCTGGGTGCCCCCGTAGCTTTCTCTCTTTCGCTTAAAAAATAGGCGCTTTTACAGAATGACAGTGAAAATACTATCGGGTGTGGCTGTTGCAGGGCCAGGAGAGGGTTCTGTCCTCTCCTGGAAGTGCGTTGGGAGACAGGATCACCTGTTGGCAGTGAAAATGGAGGGCCAGGTAGTTTACCAGGCTGCATCCGGCTTCCGACAAAGGCAGGCGGATTTTACAGCTCCAGTGAATAACCCCATTGAAGGAGAACTCTTCCTGGTCCCTCCGCGCCTGGGATCGTCGGCGAGAAGTGGTTAAATTAAGTTTGGTTCTGCCAGGAGGAACGTGCAGAGGCACTATCCTTGTTGTTGCTGATGCCAGTTGCAGTTGTGCTGTTTTGCCGGTGTCTTTTTTTCATTTTAGGTTAAATACTTGACCGATTTAAAATTCCTGTGTGTGACTCTCTCTTCAGCCGGCTTCTCACGTTCCTGTTGGCTGGGGGAGAGTTGCACTGGCCTTTTGCTCAGTGCCTCATTGGTGATGCAAGGTGTTTGGAATAATTTTTTATTTCTCTTGCATTTGAAGTTGTTTTATTTCTTTTTCCTTCTGCATCTCCTGCAGCAGACCAGGGTTTGAGTTAGTCTGTAAGGAGCATCTTGGGAAGGGATAGCAAATCCCATTGAGGGTGGCCCTAAAATGCCAGAATTCAGACTGAGCAAAATGATGAGCACAGCAGCATTCTCTCATCTTGCCAGGAGCAGCAACTCACAGCAGCTGCTTCTGCCTCTGTGCTTGTGACAGCCAAAGGTGCTTGGAGATTGAGGTTGTAGATTCCTCATTTTGGGGTAAACTCTAAAGGCTGACAAAATCGTGTAGATTTGATGCTATCATTCCACTAGCTGGTGCAGATGAGTACAAAGCTTCTTGTGCTGGATTTCACTGTGTTTTACCTGTGTATCCCTCGCTGTCTCTTTAGTGCTTTTGAATTTGGTTTTTGCTGGGTTGACAAGACAACTCTTCCTATCAGTTGGATGGAGGCTATTTGGAGGGATGCTGAGATCACAGTGGATTATAGAATGCAGATTTAGAAGCCACAATTTTGTTCAGATAGTTCACATGCCTTCTGTATTCACAACAGGTTTGCCTAGCTGAAACAGATATCTTGGCCTTACCTGGGCAAACATAAGCTGCAGTGAGATCTCAGTCCACACGTCTGGTGCATTTTGTAATTGAGAGAATTTTACGGTCATCCTTGTGATGCAGAAGTCTGACTTCAGCCTCACCCTGACTGGATTTGCAGCAGAAATCCTCATGGGAGACATGCAAGCATAATATGCCATGCAGAACAGGGCTTACTGAGTGCTGCCCTGATTTAGGGACACAAAAGAAGTGCCTCCCATTCAACTGACTTACTTGATTCCTAGAAAAATATAATGTGTGGTACAGAGATGAAAAGAGAGCCTGGAATTCCTGAGCTGCTCAAGGGGTAAGAACATCTTGTGGATTTCCTTGTATTGGTGTCTGAGCTTTGAGGCATTTTTAAAATCCATTTTGCCATTCTTTTGGGGTTGCCTTCACAGGATTGGAGTAACTGCCTGATAACAAACTGGTAAAGTTTTGTAAATCAGGAACCAAGGGATTTTTTTCCTCTGAAAGCAGTGGAGGAAGAATTATTAGCATTGTTGAGGGACTGTGGGAAGAGCTTTAAGATACATAAAATCAGCTTTAAGGGAATTACTTCTGCAGTTAAAGGTAAGAGAGCTTAAACAGCTATAGGAGTCTGACTTTTTGGCCAAAAAACAAGGGTGGCTTGTTTTTTAAACATTTATTGGCATTAAATGGCAGTGCCATTTAATAAATATTCACTAACCCTTTTTTGGAAGTCATATATGTCATATCTGTATTTCCTGATGAGTAAATGCTTTAGTAATGATACTACTTGGGTTGTCACTTTACTTATGGAGAAGAAAGCTTTTAAGTTTGGACTTGCTGTTTTATCAGCATATTTTTGGCTGTTTGAATTAAACAGCCTCAGGATGGGTGCAGAGGGAGATCTTCCAGCCTACCCAGAAATACTGAGGTTGCTGAAGTCATGTTAGCTGGGTGGAAGGACTGGGAATGGTACTGAGTGTGCTTGTTCAGCAGGAAACCTGCTGTTCTGGTTGGCTGTTTTAATTTGATTTATACAAAATGTAAAGGATTCATGTGTTTTGTTGTGATTACAATGAGGACTCTTCATTTTGTTATTGAATCTTGAGTCATTTTAGCCTAGTTTGTTGTTTTTAGTTAATTCAGATTATTTCAGGCTTTGAGTTTGCATGAATACCAGTTTCCATGTTTTTTAGCAACTTTCATTTAGGAGTGAATGAATACTTTGACACTTCATCACCCTGCCCTGGAGCTGCTGGTGGGCACTGTGTGTCTGAGCTCAGCTGTGACTTTGCAGCAGAGAGGTTTTCTAGTTTTGGCAGGGCATCCAAGCCTCTCACTGTTATGCCATGCAGAGCCCTCCACATCCTCTGAACTGGGTCCATGTGCCCTGTTCTGGTTTAGCCTCTTCTTAGCTGGCTTAAATAAGGCCATGAATAAATATCCTCTCTGTAGCTAACTTTGAGTGCAGGACAAGCCCATGCCCCACAACAGGTCATCCCACTCTTGTCTGCTGAATGAGCCTTTTTTTGGATAGACTGGATTGTGGTACTTCACTTGGCAGTAAATAAACTGGGATAGCAAAAGTCTCTGTTAGCTCTGCAAAGTCAGTGGAAATAAGTGCAGGTGGGAGAAGTTATCAGCAAGCCTGACCTCTGCCATGAGCTTGCTCCTGTTGTCACTACTCCTCTAAACATGCTACTGAGCCTGGTAAGCTTACCAGGGAAATTTCCTTGGAACGAAATGTTTTAGGGGGTGACTGGCTTTTAGTGAAGCCAGGAGTTTGTTTTCCTCCAGTAGCTCTTCTGGCAGAAGCAGAAGAGGGGCTGTAGAGGACAAGGTGGTTGTCCTGTCTACCATCGCTGCCAAAACCTTTTTAAGGTGCTTCCATCAGCAGGCCCAGCATGGCCCAGAGCTAGCTCCTATGGGGCAGTCAAACCTTCCAGTGTTTGCCTATGCAGATAAAGCCTGGTCTTTGGGAAACGCCTTCAGACAGATCAGAGTCTTTTGATGGAAACTAATCAGAAGTTCAAAGGAAAGCAGCATTTCCTCCTTCTTGTAGTCTCCTTTTCCAATGTTTCTGTTCCTGCTATACTCCCAAAATGGCTTTCTCAGTGGATGATGCAATTAGGAGGAGATGCTTGCAAGCTTTCAGCAAATAGATAGGTTAGAAATTGAAATGTTCCATTTAGGCTCCATCAGTCCTTCTTCCCAAGTGGAGTGCAATTACTTGTGCCTTGTGACGTGTATATGCTTGTGTTTCTATAAAAAGTCCCCCAGGCAGATTCAAATAGTTCAGGAAGTGCCTCTTATCTGTAATAAAAAGAAATTCCAGAACAGGCACTGGGATTTGGTTTTAGCTGGATTCATAGGAGGTTCCTGAGTTCTGCTGTCATTATTTCATATTTAATGTTTATTCCTGCCTTCGCCAAGGAAGGCTGTTCCCATGTAGGAAAGACAGCCATAATGAGCAAATAATTTCTTGTGTTTTTTAGTAGCTCATTCGTGAGTATCCATTGAAGCAAGCTGTCTGTTTGATTGGTTTTATGCTTTTCACGAGGAAGAGTAATCTGCTTTGGATAGTTTCTTAAAGCAGTCAGTTCTTGGAGTGGCAGGAAAGTATTAACTGAAGCAGCAGCCGTGAGGTCCATCTGCCTCATACATCTGGAAGAGACACTGTAGGTCAAGAGAAAATTCTTTTGTGCTTGGTCTTTGTCTCATGGGATAATGGAAGTACCATTATTTGGCATATATTCTCTCATCCTAATTACTGTTTGTGAGTTTGAGGTTACTGCTGTAAGAATTAAGTGTTTTATATTTCCAGTTGAGTGTAGCCCAGTAAATTCCGGTGTAGCTGGTGTCAACTATCTTCCAGCTACTCTCCCAGGCTTTTTTTCTTTGTGTGTTGTCAGCTGCCATTTTTTGGTTATGCAACTCACACAGCCAAAAGATATTTGGAAAACTTAAAATGAGAGTGCTGGAGATTCAGATTGTTTGGTTGCAGCGAAGCATGGGAGAGGGAAAACACTCTGTGATTCCCAGGTGAATGTTGGCATGGCAAGGAGACATGGCCTCCGCCTGTTACATGCTTCAGGCAAAAAGAAGGGGCTTGAGGTAGACAATATCAACTTTAGAAAATTCTTCCTGAAAAAAACACGCTGAAAGATTAAAGTGCTGGAGATGCTGAGTTTATTTTTTTTTCAGGCTCTTTTGTCTCTTTGTGCTTTAAGTCTTGTATGAAATTCCAGCAAGGGCTCTATGCTGCAGAGTGCTAGAACTTCTGAAAAAAAGGGTCTTATTAAAATTACTTGCTGACATCTTCATCAACCACCAGAGGAAAATAGAAGTATGGTTCTCTAAGGAGGGTGTATTTTCTTACCCCTCTCGTATTCTGCTTGTGCCCAGCTCCCTGAACCAAGCTGTTTCTACGTTTTGCCTTCCTCGGTGGCAAGTGCTTCAACACAGATGAAGAGGGAGCACCCTGTGCTCCCCAGATTTGCTGTGTGTTCCTGTCTCAGCTTGAAGCAGAGCAGTCCTGGGCCTCTCTAAACCAACCGTTTTCTTAGCTGCAGAGTTTATGATCTACCAAAACCAAACAAGCCAAGCAGGAAGGGTTCCCCACGCAAACCTGTGCTGGGTTCACTTGTGTGTGTAACTTCGCAGCTGTGGGACACTGCTGTAAGGCACTTTGCTGTGACAGATGGGGCTGTTTCCTACCTGGGCAAACAAGGTTGCTGCTTTTTGCCTGGAAACCTGTTACGGAGGCAGAAAAGACTCAATATAGTGGGATTTTGTGTGATCATGGACATCATGAACTTGTGGCCCAGGGCCAGGTGCACTGTAGCAGGGATAGCCTCTTTGTTCTGTAGGTCTGGTATTTTCTGTTTGCTTTTGCTTGTGTCATTCATCTGGGAAAAAATAAACAAAGAGGCTTACTGTCTCCATTGCTAGTGATACCAAGAAAATCCCTGCACAATGCTGCCTGATGAGCTGAGACTGAGCTCAGCAAATCCCCTTTAACCACATGGAGTTCAGCTGTCTTGGGTTTTTCTGACTCTGAAGCAGTGCAATATGTTGTGTACAAGCAGCCAGGGCTCAAGTTAAAGGATGAATTGGTGTAAAATATGTTCAGTCACAAAGGAAACTCAGAGAACAACTTACAGGAAACTTTCTAGCTGAATAATTAAATACTGGCCCAGGGAATGCAGTGCATGAACTGTGCTGTGTAGTCCTGCTTGGAAAGGTTCCTCTGCACTGGCTGGAGTGGTTGACTCACATACTGTTGGAACTCCTATCTGCCTGCTGGTCCTGGCCACCTCACCTGCTCCAGCACCTGCTTCTCACCCCCTGCTCATCTGCTGGCACAGTTGTACCCCGCCACATAGTTTTATCTGCTCTGGGCTGGTCCCCATATGCTATTGGTGCCATGTGGGAAATATCAAGTGGAGGGCTGTTTCCAGACCTGAAGTAAACTGCGGGTGGTCCCATTGTAATGTAGGCACTGAGTCTTCCATATAGGTGTTAAAATAGTAACCCAAGGATCAGCTGTTAGTTTCAACGTGGTCAGTTTGCTGTAAAGTGATAAATGCCATATTTGGTCTTCTTCTGGTCCTGTACCTATTTCTTCCTGTGTACATTGTAGTTCTTTGATAGTCCTTTGATATCTACAGTTATCCAGCTGTGCATCAACCACCTTGTTTAGCTCTTTTTGGCTCCCTAGATCTGGTAGTTATGCTTGGGATTTTTTTTATTAGACCGTCCAAGTATTTATTGCTCTAAGCTAGGGTGAGAGGAGAAGCTCCAACTGTTTTATGTATTCTTGATCATCACTGATCAACATGAAGTGAAGCAAAGAGAGATGGTGAAATGGCTGTGAGCTGAGGTGCAGAGCCTGGAGTGGAGCCAGCGTGAGGAGCGTTTAATGTAGTCCGGAGGACAGACGCTTAGCATGTCATAATGTGGAGGTGTATTATCTTGGCAATTTATGCCCATGTAGTACAGTGAATGGTCTGGGTGGGATATGGCTGAGTTGTATTTAATCAGCCCGGTTAAAAGAGTGTGAAGGAAGTAGCATTGGGGCTTAGAGGGCAACTTTGTGCTTGAGTTGGTGCTGCCCTTGGGCTCTCATCTGCAGTCCTGAGTTAGAGTACAAATGGCCTGTGAATTGCAGTTTTGGCTTGGAAGCTCCTTAGGGAGCTTGCCCCTGAAGTAATCTACTCTAATTTTTGTTAAATTAATTCTTAAATCTCTGAAAAGAATGGTGAAAAGCAAATATACTCATTTTTGTATAGAGGGCTTAGAAGCTGCTGAGGAAATGCCTGGTGGTGGTATGACGATCCAGCCTGAATTCACTAAAGCTGTAGCTTGAAATTAGTCTAAAACACATGTTTAAGATTCTGGAGACTTGCAAAGTACAAGTCTGTTTTGGGATGGCAATAAGCAGAAAAAATTAAAAAAGACAGTGATAATCTGGAGGTGAATCTGTGCATTGCCACCTTACCTTTTTTTTTTTTTTCTGGTTCTGAGTCCTGTTACCAGAGTAGTTGAGTTCACTAAAGCAAGAGAAAACCATCTGCTGTTAGTTAGCTGGCTGAGTTATCTCTGTGAAGGATTTGAGGAGCTCTACAGGCCTCACGTGATGAGTGCTGGGGATGGGGAAAGAGTGCGAGGGGGTCATGGAGAACATATGACTGAATCATCCACTCTGAATTTAGTGTGCCATTGTGCCATGATGTTATCATCCTGTTCCCTCTTCATAGTCTGTTGAGCCAGCTTTGAATGTAATGCTGTTGAAGTGACTTTGGCCTTGAATTCTAAACGCTGCTACAAGAGGAAGGCTGGCAGAGATACTGTGGGCATAACTTCCTTAGTGGTGACACTTTTTTGGGTTGATCTTGTTCTTGAAACCAGGAAGGCTGTATGAGTTTGGCAGTGAGAGGGGCATGTCAGTGATTTTAGCCTTTCTGGCTCCCCATAATTCTTCCCTAGGAAGGTGGCCTCTCGATGTCCAATGACACCTCCCTGTCAGCCATCCAGTGTTGTAATAGCTGAGCACTTTTATGCTTAAACTTTATTTGGTCTTGGAGGGATGAAATCACTCACCATTTTCTCTTCAAGCAAAGCTGCTGCTGAACTGTGAGAGCTGTCTGTTCGTGGAGAAAAGCTTTTTTGGTACCTGGTGTTCAGTGAAGTTATACTTGCTGCAGGGGTGCAGGGAAGTTTCACCTTGGGCTGTTTTGTCTATCTCACTCTCCCTGGAGTAGGAAGCAAAGACTTCAGGTGGGAAAGAGTGAACAGCATGATGATCATCAAATGGTTTAGTGAAAGTACCCAGAGTTCAGCTGGAAATGCAAAAATTAGTATCGTCTAGTAGTTGTTGTGCTCTGGCCTGGATGGCTCGGGTGAGCTACAGAGGTGTTGATTTTGAGCTGCTGTGGAGTCTCATTGGGGAGAAGCAAAGTTTTCTATTTTAGGGTGTCCTCTGATACACGGTACATCTTGTACTCTGGATGAGAAATAAAATAGCCCCTGCAGCTGGCCCAGACAGCTTGTTACCCTGGTCTTGCCAGGGCATATGGCACCAACTGCAAAGTGGAGTTGGGCCTCCAGGACCTGCACTTGGTGGGCCCTTGGTGCAGGCAAAGGAGGGCATGCAGTTAATTCCTGTTGCTTTGCTCAAGCCTCTGCTGTTTGCAACGGTAGTTATTTTTTCAAGCAAGAGCATGCAGGTGGTTGGAGAACAGACAAATTTGTCATGGAACTGCCAGCAGTGCAGCTTTCTTGCCCTTCAAATTCCAGCTGGACCTGGCTTAAACCCAGAGGTTTTACGGACTGAAGAGGTTTGAGGGACTTTAGATGAATTAACAGTATTCCCCAGAAATTCCCATTTTGGGTCTGTTTCTTATGATAGGAATCTGTACTGCTTTGCTTATGGATCTATAGCTGTAAACCCTCCTGAATAGTGTGGCTGTTTGCCCTGGGAAAGGCAAATGTTAACTGTGGCACGAAGAGCTTTAACAGTGAGATGTGTCTGTGCTAGAGCTTGGACTGCTCCGTTGGCCCTCTGGGAAGTGTGGGCTTTCATTAGGACAAGGCAGTATGTGGGCCCATGGACAGAAAGCAGTATTGAGGTGGCTGACTGTGAAAACTGGGTGCTGCTACAGGGGACGTTCAGCCAGCCCCTTCTTGGGTGTAGCTCTGTTGTAGCAGAGCTTTCTGCTGCTCAAGATGCAGGGCAATATTGAGCTTCATCTTTCAACTTCACACCTTGCTAAGCTGTGAGAGAAGATGAGAAAAGGAATGAACAGCTGAGAGATGTAATCCTCACTTTTACTGTGCTTCAGGCAATAATTGATCCACAATGCTGTTATTTTTTAGATTAAAACCTGTTGCTGACTAAACTTGTTTTGGAGTTTGTTAACCATTGGGCCTAGCTTTTTGTCTCTTGTATGTCTCCCACCAAGGTCCTGCTGGTTTCAACCTTGGTTACAGCTCTGCGCTCAGTAGTGCTGAAAATAAACAAGGGAGAGGGTCCAAGCTGTGGCAGTTCCTTGGAAGGGAAATGCTGTTGCAGGGCGCTGCTCTCCTGGAATCTTTTCTGCCCTTTGATGTCATCTTGTATTCCTCCTGGGAAGGAGAAGCCTTGACCCCTCTACCTCTCACCTGGTGGGTGCCTCAGGAGGTGCTTTGTTTGTGTAGCATGGTTTCCAGCTGGAAAAACATCTAGTTTTGGGCATCTGGAAACTGTGAATATGCAGTTACCTGTGAAAACTCAGTACCAATGTGCTGAATAGTCATAATAATGCGAAGCCTGGGGTTATGATGGGATCTTTATGACTGGCAGCATAAAAATAAAATAAATGAGACTTGTCTGCCTCGCCCCAGAGCTGGTGTTTACTCCTGAGTCTGTTAAAAAGGGGCTGTCTGCTGTCTTGGAAGCAACCTGAGATCTGTTCCTTGGCTAAAGAGAAGCTGATCGGAACAGAGGGGGTATAGAAAGCATTTAGTGGTTATATTACCAGCTCAGAAGGAATGGGTACCTCCACCAAGAACCGATCAGACTTTTTTTGTTTGGCCTTTTAAAGAAAGACACAAAAAAAGGGAAAGGTGCAGGGGAAAAAAGGACAGTAGAATGAGAAGCAGGCTTACCAAAAAGGGGAAGTTGTATCCAAGCAAGAAGACCAAAAAACCTATCTATTTCAGCAGATTACATGTAAAATCAAAATAACGTGGTCCAGATTAAGACTTTTGAGGAGTGAATTTGCCAAATATGATTAACTTTCAAATGCATTGAAGCCTTTTGGAAACTGGCAGCAGAAGAGATCAAAGCATGAGAGGCACAGAAGATAAAGCTATCACAAAAAAATCTAAACCATTTTTGGCCATCTTGACTCCTGTGGAGGAGCTTTGCAAACTTCAAGCTTGCTACAGAAGAACTGTAGGAGAAGTTGTCTCGCATTGAACATCAGTAGAAATAGCTTTAGAACAAAAGAGGAACTGATAAGAAACTAAGGAACAGATAATGTTTACTCAAGACTGCCAAAGGATCTTAATACTGAAATTGCTGAGATACTTTCATGTGTATCCTGCTGCTAAAGTGCCCTTGGTATCACATAAATTGGTGGTGGTGAATGCAATAACATTTTAAAAGGTTGAGTCTTGAGGAATTTGGAGAAGTGGCTCAGTATTTGTCCAGGTGCACTGCTAGGGAAGGGCTGTGAAGAGTATTCAGGATTCCATGGACTGTTGGGTCTGACCCCTGTGCCTAAGTCTTTGCAATGAAGAACAAGTTTGCTGAAGGCATGGCCAAGCACACCTGCTTGGACCAGTGTTAGAAGGGGTATTGTAGAGGCAAGCCCTGTCTCAGCCTCACAGACCTGCTGGAGGGGATGAGCATGATGAGCATGCTGGGAGCAGGACCACTAGGCTTCATGTGTCTGTGTTTTCAGACAACCTTTGGCAAGTTTCTCTGCCAAAGGCTTTGAAGAAAGAGTCGCCATGGGCACGGAGGAAGGGTCTTGTTATGGACAAAGAGCTGGTGAAAGCGTAGACTGCAAAGGGTAGGGCTTACTGGTCATTTTTCAACCTGGGGAAGTCAGCAGCAAGGCCTGAGAAACTGGTGCTGGGAGTGTTTTGCACCTTATGGGTAACCTCAGGTATAGAGGGGAGCAGTGACATTCCCAGGTTAGCAGAGGATCCTCAGTTTCTGCAGTGGGTTGAATAGCTCACTGAAGATAAGGAAATCCATAAGAACCTCAGACAACTGAGGAAGTGGACTGATACGTGACAGATAAGCTTTAGTGTAGGAAAACATGGTGAACAGGGAAAAATTACCTGTACTGGACCTGTTTGATACTCAGCCTGGAACTAGTGGTTATAGCTTGAGAAGGAGCTTGGAGTCACTGACAGTTCTCTGAAATCATCAGTTCTGTCTGTGATGTTTGCCAGAGAAACCAATCAGTTTTGATCACCATCAGCAAGGGAGTTAATACTGAAGCAGAGGACATCAATTCGACCCTCTTTAATACTTTGTTCATGTCTTGAAGACTGCATGCTGTTTTGATTTCTGCATTGTGAGAAGGACAGTGGTGTTAGAGAGACTGCAGTGAAGATAATTAAAATTACTAAAGGACAGAGCAGCTGCCTTATGAGGAGAGAGGATAAAATTTGTGATTCCTTGGTTTGGAAAAGTCTTGCATAGCAAGATCAAGGTATGCAAAATCATGAAGGTAATAGAATCAGAGAATGGTTTGGGTTGGAAGGGATCTTAAAGATTGCCTACTTTCAACTCCCTGCCATGTACCAGGAGATCTTTCATTAGGCCAGGTTGCTCAGAGCTCCATTCAGTCTGGCCTTGAACAACTCAGGGAATGGGCATCCATGTTTATTCTGGCAAACCCATTCCAGTGCCTCACCACCCTCACAGCAAAGAAGTATCTAATCTAAACCTACTCTCAGTATGAATCCATTCCTCTTTGTCCTGTCACTACATGCTCTTGTAAAAAGTCCCTGTCCATCTTTCTTGTAAGCCCTCCTTAGGAACTGGAAGGCTGCAATTATGTCACCCCCTAAGCCTCCTGTTTTCCAGGCTGAACAAACCCAATTCTCTCAGCCTTTCCTCCTAAGAGAGGTGCTCCATCCCCCTGATTAACCTGGTGGCCTCCTCTGGACTGGCTCCACCAGGTTCGTGTCTGTCTGGCACTGAGGACTCCAGAGCTGGATGCAGCACTGCAGGTGGGGCCTCACCTGAGGGGACTAGAGGGGCAGAATCCCCTCCCTTGACCTGCTGCCCACACTTCTTTTGATGCAGCCCAGGACATGGTTGGTTTCTGGGTGCCAGCACACACGGTCGGGCGTGTGCAGCCTCTCATCCACCAGCACCCCCAAACCCTTCTCGTCAGGGCTGCTCTCGATCTGTTCCTGCCCCGGTCTGGACCAATACTGGGACTGATACCCAGCTCAGATGCAGCACCAGCATCTGGCCTTGTTAAACCTCAGAGATTCCCGTGGGCCACTTCTCAGGCTTGTCCAGATCCCTCTGGATGGCCCTGTCCTTCAGGTGTGTCATCTGCAAACCTGCTGAGGGTACACTTGTTCCCTTCATGTACTAATGAAGATATTAACCAACACTGGTCCCAGTATGGACCCCTGAGGGACCCCACTTGTCACTAATGTCCATTGGGACTCTGAGCCATTGACCACTACTCTCTGGATGTGACTGTCCAACCACTTTCTTATCTATCTAACAGTCCACTCATCGACTTCAACTCTCTCCAATTTAGAGAGAAGGATGTTGTGGGGATCTGTGTCAAAGGCTTTACAGAAGTCCATATAAATGACATCTCTGTCCCCTCCCTTGTCTACTGAGCTATGCCATTGTGCAAGGCCACTGGGTTGGTCAGGGAGGACTTGCCCTTGGTAAAGCCGTGCTGGCTGTCCTAAATCCCCTCCATGTCCTTAGTACAGCTTCCAGGAAGGTCTGTTTGATCACCTTCCCAGGCACAGGGGTGAGGCTGACAGGCTGGTAGTTCCCAGGGTCTTCCTACTTTTTTAAAAGTTGGGGACAGTGTTTCCCCTTTCTATGGATAAGTTGAATTTTTTCTACCAAGTCTTGTGACCCTAGAACTATGAGCACTTAGTGAAACCTAAAGGAAGAAGACCATTTATTTTACACAATCTGTGATGAACTTCTGATTTCAGTGTTCTTGGGGGTCACGGATGCGAAAGGCATCATCAGGTTGAAAAAGTATTTGGGTAAACTTATAGACAGTTAATCTGAAATAGTTACTAGGAAGAACAGCCAGCCATCTGCCTCTAACATCTCTAATGCATGTGTGAGTTCTTGAGCAATGAGGGAGAAGATGGAGAAAGGGCATGACCAGGCTTACGTGTTTTGCTTAACATACTTCTCGGAGTGTCTCACCTGTAGGCAGAATGGAAGGGGCACTTGGTTTTACGAAAGGTGCATGTCTTACACTTCAAAGTTTCCAGAAACCAGTATTAAGTAGGAACATAAATGGGTGTGACATGTTGGGGAAGAGCCAATATGGCTTTTGTAGACCAAAACTGAGCTACATGACTCCACTTGGTACTTGGAAGGTGTTTCCAAGTACGTGGCAGGGGTGATCAAGTGGAGTGGTCTGGTGGACCTCACTGAAATGTTTCAGCTGAGGGTATTGAGGAAAAGTCCATCATGGGTGGATAAATGGTCAAAAGATTGGGCTGCAAAGATGAGGAGCAGGTGGTCAGACTTTACAGAGGAGGGACCTCCTGTACAGAGGAGGGACCTCAGATCCCAGGCTGGGATCTCTGCTGCTCACAGTGTTTGTACCTGATCTAGAAATGGGGACAAAAGTAGTGGCTGAGGAAGAGAAATGAGGGAAGAAATCATGAGCACTGCAATTCAGGAATGAGTTAAGGGTAACAGATGGTTCTGGAAAGTATTAGCACTCTGTGTGTGCTCAATGCTTGGCAGTGCTGCAGAAGGGAAGAGAGGGCTGAGAACTGCAAAGAGGAAAGCAAAAGACAGAATAGCACAGCATGGTGATCTGCTGCCATGTTGGATATTGAATGTCAGGTCAGCCCATCTTGGAAGAGGCCCTGCTTTAATGGCCTCTTCAGTTATTTGCTCTTTTTTTTTTTTTTTTAATCGGTAGCAAATACTATGTATTGGGTACGTAGTGTTTGGCAGATGAAGACTGTCTAGATGGATATCAAATAATAAAAAGTGAAGTTGAATGTGGTCCAGTTTCTGCCCCAGTCCATCAACCATGCCATTGCAGAAGCACAGAGAGTGATGCCTGCTTCAATGTCTTTCTGAATTTGTCTCTTTTTTGCTATCTCCCTTGCCACTGTTGGAAGTGAAAAACTCAGTTTTGGACTGAACACAATCTAATAAATGTGTGGGTTTTGGTGGGAGAAAACAAAAGGAACTTGTTTTGGGCACCAAATCAAGAAGTGAATTGTTCTCACCCCACTGTTCACTGTTACCATGTATAGCAATTTCTGCCATGGCAACACATATTTTCATGAACCAGCCAAGATCTTCCAGGGCTGCAACATAGCTTCTGATACTTGCTCATTGTGATGCTATTAATAACTTTGTTTCCCCCTATCGTAGCCAGGAAGTTGCTTCTTCCTCATAGACCAAGTGCAAGGAATAAGCTCATTTTAAATCAGCTGTGGGGAGAAGTGACACTGCGGATTTCCTGGGGTTTTTTTTGTTCTGGAGATCCTGTCTAGTACTGCCAGCTCTGTAGCCACCCACTGCGCTGTCTCTTTTTTATAAGAAAGTCGTGCCTCAATTTTCTTTTTAATTCAGTTTCTTTTTTTCTCTTTTTCCTTTCTCCTCCTTCCTTTAAACCAGGACAAACAGATGATACATAATTATTTCTCTGGCTATGCAAAGTAGCTTAAGTGTTTATCTCAGACTGACTTGGTGAAGCGGAGAACCTGGCACAAATCAAACATGATCTGGGCCAGGCTCTGGTCTACATGATTTCTTTACTTATCTCCTGCTTATTCAAACAAGATAAACTCTGAGTATTTAAAATTGCAGCTCAACTGTTCTTGGCACTAGTTGAATTTAGTGGTGTTTAAAACCCCAGAGTGCATTAGCATGTCTGCATGAATCTGCTTGGAGTTGGAACGGTGTCAAAAATACCATCACCAGCATGGGTTTTTGGAACCTTTTAAAGAGCTGTGGAAAAGGTGAAACCTGGGCTTTTGCTTAAGAGGGTGGTTCCACTTGGGCCTGGGCATCTGTGAAGAGCTGCAATGGGTTCGAACCAGGGTCATGAGTCTGTTCCCAGCTCTGGTTCTGGTTGTACACAAGTCACAGTTCACCAGTTTCATCCCTCCAGAGGAAGGAGTTGTTTTGCCAGATCACTCTCCTCTCATTCGGGGAGTTCACTTTTCTTCTGCTGAAGTATAGGTATTAACTGTACAACCCTCCCTCCCTTTCTTCACCAACTTGAAAATTTTTTTGGCAGATTTGAAACTTGCAGCTTCAGTCAGTCTTTGATATTGCACTTTCCCTGATCTCCCTGACCTGCTGGATTGATAGCCTACTGTCATTAACCGAGGGAAAAAGATATAGTGAAAACAGGGAATTCTTTATCCTACCGACCTCCTTGGAGAGGCTAAAGAAGTGAGCATATGCACTGCAAAAGGTTTGTCCAAAGCAAGGAGTAATTGTGATGTCCACAGTGAGTGACTGCATCATTCTTTTATTGCTGCTCTCCCCATTTCTTGGGAGGGTCTGTTCAAGGTAGTACCTCCAGAGATGCTGCCAAGGATTGAGTCTTCCTGGGGAGGCATCATATGCCATGCAGGACTGCCTTCTTCTGCAGCCCAGCTGGTTTTTCCTGAGCATCTCCAAGAAACAACTGAGAGCCTTCGGTGACTGATGCAGTTATTTGTCACGAGCTGCCTTCTTGTGGACTCTTGGGAATCATAGAATATGCTGAGTTAGATGGGACCCATCAGGATGACTGAGTCTGCAACCTCCTGGCCCTGCATAGGACACTCCAGTTATCCCACCCTGTGCCTGAGGATGTTGTCCAAATGCTTCTCAAGCTCAGACAGGCTTGGTGCTGTGACCAGTACCCTGGTGAGCCTGTTCAAATATTCAGCCACCTATTGGGTGAAAAACTCTTTCCTGATATCCAACCTAAACCTCCTCCAACTTCATGCTGTTTCCTCAAGTCCTGTCACTAGTCACAAGAGAGAAGAGATTAGTACCTGCCCCTCCACTTCCTCTCATAAGAGTGTTGAAGACCACAATGAGGTCTCCCCTGGTTAATCCCCCCTTTGTTTCTAATTTGGGGCTTTAACTAATTGTGCTTTATTTTGTGAAGTCTTGCATCTGTGAGATTGAAGAGATGTTCAATTTTTAAAAAGCTGTGACTGTATTTTAAGGCAAGGTCAAACACCTCAGTCTTTGTTTCTCATTAAATCAAGCCAGAGCTTGTTAATGACAAAGCACTAGAACTATAGATAACTAGTATTTTGGTTTACTTGGAGTTCAAGGTGTTACTGTAGTCACTGCTGGTCTTGTAGATGCAAGTGTGTAGCAGACAAAACAGAGGCTGAAGCACAGCTCGTGGGATGTGACTCCTACTCACACTGTAAAGTTGTAGAGACAATCAGGAAAAGAATGTCAGTTTGGGGTAACAGTTAAGCATGCCTTTCCTTTTGGAGGAAGCTTTTTTTCATGGTTTATTACATCAGAATAAAAAACAAGATGAAAGAGTCAAACATGGGCTGTGATTTTCATCCCAAACTAAGAATTCACTTAGGAATAGGTGAGCTTTCCAGAGCTGGAGCTGTGCATAGAGCAGAGACCCATGTGCTTCCCTGTGGGACAGGCATGCAGGAGGGGAGGCTCTGGGGCTGCAGGAGGGACCAATGCTGTGGGTCCAGTGCATTGGCTTTGCAACATCCTGACTCTGTTGTGTCTGATGTGCTTGTCATTCAGCAATTCCTGTAGGCAAAACAAATGGAAGGACCTCTTTTCCATTATATATTTATTTTTCTTGCTTATTGTTTTATAAAGAGCTTATGAACTTTGTGCCTGAGGTTTTCAGCTATTTACTTACTATCTCTTCTTCTTTGCCAGAGGAAATCTGTGTGCTTTGGGCTGGAGAAAATGATGACACTGATGTGGCTCCTCTGCACAGAGTCCTTTTGGGATGAGCTTCCTGATGGCATCTCACAGGACAGGAGAGATTTGTTTGTTTGCAGGCGGTTATTCCTTTGACTTGCTGCCAACACTCTCCTATTCTTTCCTTTGACTTGCAACCAAATTCCTCTGCTAGCCTGGTGTTTTAGTGGTTAACTTGAGTCACACATAACAAGCTTGGACAGCTAATACTTTCAAGAGCTTCACTGCATCTGTTCTCTCGTGATTTTTTTCAACGGAATTGGCAGAGACAGCTGCAGCTGGAGAGATTTGCTGAAGAGCGAATAACCCTAAAGAAGTTATGATGAAACACCTACATTTGTTTTGTACTTTTAGCCCCCAGTGTTTTGTGGACTCTGCTATCTGAGAAATTACTTGGTCCCTTGCTGTCCATGGCTATGTTGTGCATGAGTTTTCAAGGGACTCTGTTTTTCAGCTCATAAATGACTGGTAGCCTTTTAAATGAACAGAGACAGAGGGCCATTATTTTGCTAATGTCCCACTTCTAGGAACTTAGCTGCCTCAGATATGTAGCTTTGCTGAGTGGTGCTTGAAAGCATTATGCTCTGTGATCTGGCTGTTTGTAGGGCATCCTCTGTTGGCACCTAGGGTGACACTGTCCAGTTGTGCATGGCTTGGCAGTGCAGGTTCTCCACCCTATAATTACAGTCTCAGTCTGCTGTTCCGGACCACTGCCAACTCATGTTCTGCCTTTAGAAAAGCTATGGTTGTCATGTTTTTTTGATGGTCTGGTGGAATTATTTTAGATCATAGGTGGGTGTCTTGAGAGGTCCTTAAGTCCCCAATGCTGCATGCTCTCACTGTGGTGACCATTTGGTCCTGAGGACCTGGCTGATGGGTTTCCCTTTGCTGGTTCTGGAAGTATCTTTTCTGTTCCTGTCTTCCTTCCATTCACCCTCTGACACTGTTCAGAAATCAGTGTAAATGTTTTATTGCCCTTACTCAGTCTTCCTGTCTGCAGCAAAAAGCTATCCCTGTGCGTGATGCAAATGAGCCTTGGGAGCTGGCTATTTACTTTGGTCTGTTCTGGCTGCTAGAAGCTGTTGGGCTCTCTCTTCCCTTCAGTGAAGATGGCACAAGAATGGTTGTTCTTTTGCCCTCCTGTATGGGGAAACTATGCTGCACTGCAGTGTGTTTATGTCTGTGCAGTGCCTGCTGTTGTGTCACTGAGCCCAGGATGATTCGTGTACAGAAATGACAGAAGATCAGTCGCTGTTGAGTCCTGCTCCTTCCACAGTGTACAGGTTGTGTGTGGGTTGCTCCCAAGGTACTGGAGCAGTTGCTGGGTTTATGTGATAATGTGGCTTTTATAAAGCAACTTCTGATTGGAGAGCCTCCTATTCCCAGACTGCTTTCTTTGGCATCAACTGTCTGAGACAGCAGCTGCTGTGCTGGGCCCCTGGCTGCACGGGCTTCGTGGCAGTGCTGGGAGGAATCCCTGATAGCAGTAGTGATGACATAGGAGGCGATGAAGAGTAAATCTCAGTCCTGAAGCAGCTGGACAGCAAGCTAGATAAATCAAGACCTTTGTCAGTAATTATAGGATGACAGGGCAGTGACTGCTGCTGTGTCCTTGAAATAGCAGGGATATTGCTGACATGATGTTGCTTGCTTTGGCCCAGGGAGAGCACTTGGTTTATGCTGCTTCTCCAGGGCTCTGGGCTCTTGCCCTACCTCATTTTGGCAGGTACAACTTCTTCACCTCATTCCTGCAGTTTAAGAAGAGCATGATGCTCTTCACCTAGGGTGCAGTTTTATTGGCACTGGGAAATGTCATCCTCTTCAAGTCCAGTTTACTTCTGTTCAACAGCTGCCAAGAGGTATTGGGGTCTTACAGATCCTGTGGAGCCATGTTCAGCTTTCTAGGCACTGACCAGGGTTTCAATCAGCACGTAGTGCTAAGAGGTGCTGGGGCCCATTGAGAAGGCGGGAGATTAAGGGGTTCCATCTCTGTCCTTTCATTTTGTTTGTATGCATCCTCCTTAAAAAAACACAAACAGCCCAGACCTGATTTTAGAGTTTCATTCACGCTGGGAGGCTCTTAGCTGCTTTGAGTACCATTGTGGGCAGATCCTGGATGATTTGGTGGTGCCTGCATATTCTCTCAGAATAGGGTGAAGCTCAGGTCTGCTTCAGTTGGTATCATGTGTCTTAGATTGTGTGTCCGAAGATGTGGAGAAAGTAGATCTATTACCTTGGGTACCTGCCTACAAAGATTTACACTCCTGGAAGGATGTTGCTAGTGCATCTGGTGATGACCTTGCATGAGTCCTGCTGCCCCCTTTGGTGGGATCCTGTACAGGTGGGATGACCATGGCGATGCTCATCGAGCCATGCTTGCGGTGTGCCTGCATGAATCCTCCCTGAAACTAGGGGCATCACCATGGGAGCAATGGGAAGTCATCAGGCTGCCTCCTTGGGACTGAGCCCAACATGCTTCCATGGGGGAGCACTGGTCATCATTTTTTCTGTACTGGCAGGTTGTCCTGTAATGCCTTTACCTAAGCAAATACTTCCTCTCTAGGATATTGATAAACTTGAAGTTTTCTCATTTAAATCCTGTCTGTTGGGGACAAAATCTAGTTATGAGCATGTTGAGATGGGATGCAGTCACTGTCAGGTGCTGTGGTGCTAATATTGGTCCCAGTCCAATGGCAGAACTGACCATGTGTCCTGGCATTGATGCAGCCTAAGGCTGTGCAGGTTGGAGGCCAGCACCAAGCTGTGCCATGTCTCAGCTCCCTGCCAGGGTGCCTTGTTTCCCTTGGGCAGGGACCTGCTTCCCCGCACAGCTGCCTTCCTTCCAGCAGCTGTGGTTTGGATGCAGCTGTGGATGCACACAGTACATTTTAGAAGGAGAGGAGATGAAGACTGCCAGGTCCTTTTTATCTTCTGCAACTTGTTCTTAAATGTTTAGCCCCTTAAAAGGAATAATAACTCTGCTGAAGTTTTCATTGAGCTTAGAAGGTGCTGCTTCATCTGGAGGAAACCAGAGCTTTGGGGAGGCTGTTTATGTACTGGAGTTTTGGGCTTGTGCTGTGACCTGCAGAATGAAAACTCTAGCCATGAGGCAGAAGAGACCCAAGGTATGCTATCACAGCAGCTTGAGAGCTGGACAGGGTGTCAAGGCAGGTCCCATAGCCCAAAGAAGCTAGCTCACTTCTCTGCTGTGGCCTGGGGCTCAAGCTCCACAAATGATTTTGCTCCTCAGCATGTGAAACCCAGGGGCTGGATGTGACAGATAGGCAGGAGAGGCTGCCTGCCAGGTATGTGTCCCTGGCCAGCCTGTGGATCATTGCAAAGAGTAGAGAGAAGCACCTGGAAACTTCTTGATGCTGAATGTTTTTTGACATGTCTTTTGCCTTCTGCTGAGGCTGCAGTGGCCACAGCTCGTCTCTAGACATAACACTGGCCAAGGTGCTCACCCTCAATGACAATTTGGGGACAGAGAGAAGTGAGAGACCCTTGGCCTCCAGGGAAGCAGCAGGTAGCTCTCTGGTGAAGACCTGTACCTGGTCTGCATCACCAGGATTTTTTTAACAGGAGTGGATTTTACTGCTCCTCCTGCCCTCAGGTGCAGTTTCCTTTAGTGTTGGTCTGCTGGTCACCAGGCAGTCCCCTGGTGCCTATGTCTCCAGTATGGAGACACTATGGACACTATGACCACCTCCTGCTCAGAGTGTCCGTCCAGCAAGTGCTTTGTGTTTTGTCTCAAGGCCATGAAAACAGGGATGTTTTCTGTCCCTTGGTCTTCCCTCTGTTGCAAAATTGCCCATCCTGAGATGGGGGCACTGAAGGATGGGGTGGGGATGAGCAGCAGTTCAAGCCCTTCTGTCTTCCCCTCCCCTTGGGGTGCTCTCTGTGTGGCTCCAGGGTGTGATTTCAGGACCCAAATCAGTCCAAACCTAGTGGACAACACTTGGCACAGAGTGGATGATGGAGAAACATGAAGTTTGGTGTGGGAGTGCCTGTGCTGCCCTCCCTCCTCCCTGGTGACATACAGAGCTCTAAGATGCCTGTGCATCCATCCCACCCAAGGTTCAGGTACTGGTCCTGGGCCGTTGGGCCTTATGCCTTTGAGACTGGTCTGGACTTTATTTTAAGCTGATTATCATTGGGGCATGGCTTGTCATGGTGTCTGTCCTTCCTTATGCTCCTCCTCTCTCCTTTTGCAGAGACCCCAAAACATCTCACCTGTGTCCCAAAAGTCCTTTTTACTTACTTCTTTCTCTCTGAGACAGGATCTTGAGGGAATTTGCTGGTAATTTTGGTGTTGCCCCAACCTTCTCCCTTGGACTGAGCTACCCCTTTGCTGTCTGTTCTGCTCTGGATTTGGGATGAATCAAGAGGCTAACAGCAGCAAGATGGAGCCAGCAATGCTGGTACCTGGGCTGGGGGAAAGTTTGGGAAAGCCAGGAAAGAGGTAAGAACTGACAGAGTCCAAGCAACCACAAAGCCACCAAGTTTCCCATCTGACATCTTTGTCTTTGAAAATACCACCTAGCAGAAGGCTTGGGGCTTTTTTCATTGTTTTTTGTTTTGTTTTCTTTTTTAATTAAAAACAACAAAGTAATGAGATGCTTTTTGTGATAAGACCTTTTCCAGGCTCTCTTTTTCCCCTAAACCACGCAAACTATGGTGTTATTCTCTCTTCTCTATGTAATGTGTTGCCAGGCTGGGCTCTGCTTTCAGAGGCCTGCCCCTGTTCTGCTCTTGCTAGAGCTAGGCGTATGTTATGTGCTCTTTGCCAGGCTTTGAGCAATCAGCATTTGTTCTGGATTTTCACAGTGTGATCTGTCTTTGGCAAAGCAGAGGTTGGTTTGTTTGCATAGTGCTTATTTTCAGGAGCAGGAGAGTTTTGTGAGCAGCCTGACATTATATTTATTTTTGTTCCTCTATAATTTTTGTTAGAAGGAGGCATGGGTATTCAAAAGAAGTTATAGAATGTGTGTGAATAAAGCCTGAATTGTCTCACTCAGCTGAAGGAGGATTACCATAAGGAGCTGATGCTGGAGACCTTCTGGAGGCTCTCTGCAGCTCGAGGATAGAGGTTAGTTTTACAGGCTTGTCCTGGCTTTTATATGCAAATCTGAGTGAATCGGAGCCATCTGGAGGTTGCACTCGGTTTCTCAGTGTCTGTACTAAGTGAACTTTTCTGAGGCCTGTTGTGCGGAAGGTGAAGGGGCAAGCGCGATTGTCTTAAAAAAAAATCTATGGTGATATTTGAGTTCTTGAACACAACCTGTGCTGTTTTTCAGTCAGCCAGGAGCCTAGACCCACAGAGGAGCAGCAAAGTCAGCAGCAGTGGAGCCTCTGGGCTGGTACCCTCTCCCTATTCCTGAACTGGCTTGCCATGGTCTGCTTCAGGGGCCTCCTTTTAGAGGACTCAGGATGGTGAACATGGCATCATTCTCTGTATGACTGGATCTGCTCCTTTTCATTGGTTGTTTGTCCTATGTGCCATTAACAGCAAATGAAAGAGGATTTGAACTCGTCTCTGTGGGGTTTATAATTTCAGATGCCCATCCCTATCACCCCAGTTGATTGCTACAGCAAGTAGCCCTGCACACACTTCCCTGCCTTTGCCTGGTTTCACACCATGGCCAGTCTCTGGGAATTATACTTCATCTGTGATGGCCAAACTGCATTCCTCCTCCTCAAGGAGGACCTGTTAACAAGGCTCTTAGTTTTGGCATAGGCACATCCTCAGGTAGATGGTCTCTGATGATGGCAACAACTGGCATCTTTGTCTTGGGACTGGCTTTGAGTATGCTGCAGGCCTCCATTGAGGGCATTAGTCTTGAAAAATCCCACTTGGTATGGAGCCATGTTTGGCCAGGAAGGACTTAGTATTGCCCCAACTCTCTGCAGGGCTCATCGCAAAGAAGGGAAGTGGGGGAAGGAGGTGGGATCTTGGCTTGAAGCACAGAAATCCAAAAATTACAGAGCATGGAAGTGAAATGGGAGACCAAGCCATAAGAGGTGTCCTTGTAGCCATGCAGAAGGGTTTGCTGGCAGCCTGCTGTGAAGCTCCCTGAGGCAGTTGATTCTCATGGCTATCCTTGGTGCTCTCTTCCCCTTGGTGGATGTTTGCCTCCTCAAGCTGGTGCTGAGCAGCTTCCACAGGTGGGGCTGCAGATCACATCAAGCTGATCTTGAGCTGACAGCTCCAGCTAAGAAAACATCTCTACTATTCTTACCTTTTTACAGCCTTGGGAAGAACTTGTGGTGTCCCAGACTGTGCTTGACTGTCTGGGCTGTGTTGTCACTTGGGTGATGGTGGCAGGAAAACCAGCTCTTCTCTGAGGGAGTGGCTGTTTGACTTCTTGGGGTTCCTCAGCTCTTCCTTCAACTGATTCTTCACCTGTACCTGGTTGTCACAGACATGTTTTATGAAAAATCCGTTTTTTAGGATTTTTCTCTTGAGAAGCTGAGAGGCTTTAAGAACAAAATGTAAACAATTATTATCTGCTGCTGTAGAATGCAACAGGTGCATCTTTGATTGGTCTATGTTAGTTGTTTCTAATTAATAGCTAATCACAGTTAGCTGGCTCAGACTCTCTGAGAGTCAGGAGTTTTTGTTATCATTCCATTCTTCTTCCTTTGCTTGCTAGCCTTCTGATGAAATCCTTTCTTCTACTCTTTTAGTATAGTTTTAATATTATATATATATATATATATATAATAAATATAATATTTTTATATATATATAAAATAATAAATCAAGCCTTCTGAAACATGGACAGATCCTTGTCTCTCCCCTCTTCCTGAGACCCCTGTGAACACCGCCACACCTGGTCCTTTCCATTTCTGGTCCCGCTCAATTCTCTTTAGTCAAAAAAAAAATTATTCCTTCCTAGACCTCCTACTAAGCATTTACAGTCTTTGTGAGAAAGATCTGGTCAGGAGATGCTTGCAGATGCCCTTTCAGGATGAAACGCTGTTTCTTAAAAATTACTGCTATTATTTTTTTCCAAGGCTTTCCCAACCAGGAGTGGCAGCCAGGAGGAACTTGAGCTGGTTTTGAAGGAGCAAAGTTGGTACATGTCCATCTCCTGTGTCCTTGAGGCTGCAGGACAGAGCACAGCAGCTTGTCTCTTAGCTGTACTTTTCATTACAACACTTCATTAAAAAAACAGCTGCCTATCTGTGAGGCAAAGCCTTCAGATGGGACCAAATCTGTTTGCCTACATGAGATTATTCACAAAAAGCCCTACACTTTCTTCTGCTTTTTCCATGCCTGGTGCATCATCCTGTTCACAGCACGCTGCTGCTTGGGGGCTGACCCCTGCAATGGCCTTGCCACTCCTCCAAAACATCAGCATGCTTGAGACACAAGCCATCACAGCTGGGGGCCTTTGCCTGCTGGAGTGAGCAGCTGGAGCTGTGTCCTGTTTCCCAGCTATTTGGTCTGGAAAGTATTACTCAGGACACATAGAAAGCTCCTGGACTTTCTGACAATACAGGAGGATGCACCTTGGGAATGTGGGCTGCTTTTGGAAGCGAGTAGGGGTTTTGTTGAAATCCCTCTGCCTTGCAGGCTCTGGTGACTGCGGTAGTTCCCTGGAGCCATTGCGATGCCAACAGGCTGGTTGTCCTGTGCTCGGGTAGTAGAGGGCTTTGGTCTGGCACTGCAGATGGGGCCTGCAGGCAAGTCTTGTTTTGGGGACACTGAGTTACAGGAGCTGAGATGAAACGAAACCATTGCCATGATCCTGCTGGTGGGAGCAGGCACCGCAGTGCTTGTGAGCGTGGGCACCCACTCTGTGTTTGCTGCATCCCTCAGCACTTGGAGCTGAGAGGACAGAGAAAAGAATTATTTAAACCATCCCCAGGAAACTTCTTTAACCTTGTAAAGTGGAATATGAATTAATTTTGGTTTTTGTGTGTTTAAGTTACAGCCTTATCTCTGCAATCCTGCGTTTATCACATCTTTCCAGAATTTTTGATGTTATGTTTGAGGCTTGTGTGGCAACCTGGGGCTGGTCCTGCTCCAGGAATGTACTCCTTGCTTTTCCTCAATTTTGAGGACTGGCCTGCTTTTTATTGGGTGCATGCCAGACTGCTCAGCATTGATTGTTGTCAATCAAACCCACAGTTTTCCTAGCAGGGAGGTGCAGTGGGCAACTAAACCCTCACCCAGACTTGCCTGGTGATAGGAGACATGCTGACCTTCCTCAGAAAGCCAGGGCTGGGCACAGGAACCTGGGCTGCCATTTCAGGCACTGCAGTGCTGCCACCATCACTCCTGACCTTTCTGACGATCTGCAGGCTGGCAGCTGAGGGTGTGAGAGGGAGGCAGTGGGATCTCCCTTCTCCGGCTTCTGCTGTGGGAATGGCTTCTGCTGTCATACCCTTGCTGGAGGGCAGCTGGTGGTTGTGTCAGAGTGAACCCCTGGCAGAAACAGGTTTCAAGAGGGGCCTTGGACCTGTCCTCTTCATATGGCTTTTATTAATGGCAAAAGTAGCTTCAGTTAAGGCCCTCCTTCCTGCAGCCTCCACCAGCATTGGGATGGAGGCCAGGCTTTGGGATATGGGAGTAGGAGGGGCTCATGTTGTTTTTCAGCATGCTGAGCATACAACTTTGGTTCAGGATCACTTTAGGTAGCATCTCTCCTTTGTGGAGGGAAACCTTGCTGGGTTTGCACTCCCTTCCTCCATTTACCTGGGCTATCCAAAATAGTTTGGGCTACTGCATTGCGGAGGCATTGGCTTTGCTGAACTCCTCAGGCCAGCTCTTTAAGGTTGGTGTGTCAGTGATATGGTTGATATGCCATGTATGACAGCTGTGCAGCCCAACACCTCTGCGTGAAAACCACTGTGCTGATCTGCCTGAAAAGCAGTCATTCAGCACTACCTCCTTTGCTCTCACTGACTGGGCCAGTATGGGTCCTGATAAAGGACCCTAGGGCTCAAGGGGTTCTTTAGGGCTGCAAAGGGTTATGCATCAGCAGCAGGGCCTGTCCTTTGGGTCACCTTACACCCTGCTGAAGGCTCTGTCCCATCAGCCAAAGGGTAGGGGGAAGAGCCTGCAATGGAGATGGTCTCATCCACCAGTCATTCCCCACATGTATCTTTTGGACATATAAGTGTGGGCTTCGAGCAGGGTCCATGGGATCCAGAGGTCCCTTCCAAGCCCCACAGCATGTGGAGCCTGCAGGCAGGCACTTGCATGGAGCAGGTTGCCCACATTGTTGGGAGCCAGGGCTTTGGTCTCCCCAGGTGGAATGTGCAGCTCTCAAAAGGAGCAGATTCTGTTCTGCAGATACTCCCTGCTCCTGAAAGTCAAGTCCCCTACCCTCTTGCATCTTGCACACTGCATCTCCCAGGCACTGGCACTCCTGTGACTGGGCCAGCCCTTGATGTGAGTCATCCCAGCATCAACAGACTGTGCTCACCAGCCCTGTGGGTTAGTCCTGGGCTAGTGAGTGGGAAGTGAGTGGGCCAGGCTGATGGGACTGACCTCCCCTTCCCTGTGCCAAAGGACTGCTCTTTTGTAGCAGCCCCATCTCAAACCCTTGTCCTGGCCTCTCCTAAAAAATCATTAGATTGCTGAATAGCCCCAAGCAATGCTTTGATCTGCAAGCAGGCTGCCTGACCCAGTGGCAGCAGGTTTGTAGGACTCTTCAGACAACCTGTTTGCTTTGGGCCTCTGGTCCAGACTAATGTGGCTCTCGTGTCCCTGCAGCTCGGACTGGGTGGAGATCATCGAGCCCCGCTCCCAGGAGCGGATGTACGTGAACTTGACCACCGGGGAGTGCAGCTGGGAGCCCCCTCCCAACCTGAAGGTGCGCCAGTCAGACCAGAAGCAGTGGTGGGAGCTCTTCGACCAGAACAACAACCGCTTCTACTACTACAATGCCATCACGCGGCAGACAGTGTGGCACCGGCCTCAGGGCTGTGACATTGTGCCCTTGGCACAGCTCCAGGCCATGAAGGGCAGCTCCCAGCCTGACTGCTGTGGCCTGGAACACCGAGGCAGCACTGGCAGCGGTGGCAGAAGCACCCCCATCCAAATGGCTGTCTTGCAGGAGATGGAGAAGGGCAAGAGGAACAGTGTGGCAGAGAAGAGGAAAGATCCTGCCAGGTATGGGGAGAGCTTCAACCTTCTCTGTTTATATCTATGGGGTGAATTTAGCTGCCAGACTGGCCCTGTTAGGCAGGTTGGGAACTGTGCTTCCCAGGAGGGTGCTGTGATGCCCCAGGAGGGTGCAACAGTGGGGCAAAGTACTGCCAGGCCCCCAGTCACTACCATGTGCCCTCCTCTTCTTGGGGTACAGCTGTCTGCTGCCACCACTACCTGAATGTCCCCAGCTTGGGCCAGGCCATCTTTGTGTGAGTCACCGTAAAAATACATGTCAAAAGGTAATCTTTGCTCTGGGTGCTATAACAAATGGAGAGGGGACAGGCAGGAGTGTCATGTAGTGATGAAAATGCTCTCAAAAACTTGCAACAGGGTTTGTTGGGATGGCATAGCTCCTGTGCAGGGGGTCAGGCTGCTGTGGGGTGCGGGTGAGCGCATCTGGTCTGGCTCCTTCCTTTCCTCCTTGCTCAGTTGCTGATGTCTTGCAACTTCAGCCAGGGCAGGAGGTGGGGCTGCAGGGACAGAGCTCCTGGGCACAGTTGTATGGTCTCATCAAGCCTGAAATAAAAGATCAATAACAAGATGCTATTTTTAAGTTTGACTAAGAGATTTTTTTTTACACTAAAACTAGTCTGACAACAATCAGGGGTTTTTTTATTGTATTGAAACCATTATTTCAGCTTCAGTTGCACAAAAGTATCCCTTCCCCAATCTCTGTTGGGTTGGCCCCTCTGCCTGGGATACTGTGTGGAGCTGCTCTGCTTCCCTTCTACTCTGTCTGGGCATCATCCTGCCCTGGAGGATGTGGTACTGGCAGCTGGGGAGGCCGTGCAGCAAGCAAAGTTGGGTCATGCTGAGAACTGACCTGAGAGCTAGAGCAGCGCTTGGGTAAGCCTGACTGTCCTGCCATATATGCTGGGATGCCTTGTTCTGGTTCTGGGCAGTGCAGCAAGTGCTAACACCTTGGTTTTTGGATCAAGGCTGCCTCTCTGTGTGCCTGGTGCAGGCAAGGATAGGAAAAAAATGCCAAGTTAATGAAAGCCACATAGGATGGCAGTTTGGGAAAGTATATGCACCTGAAGGGAGGTTACTTATCACATGTCTGCTGCTCCCTGTATTCAGTGCAGATCTTAATGGCTGCAAAACACTGGTGATGCACATAAAGTGCACCAGAAGGAACCCAACACTTTACTGGTGATTATAATGCTCCCTGTGCTTCCTGCCCTGCAGAAGCAGCAACCCCGAGCTTCATATCCATCCAGAGAATGGTCCCTGCCCTGCCAGGAGAAATCTAGTAAATGTCTCAAGCTGTACCTAAGTAGTTCCCAGTTCTCTCAGGTCAACCCCAGTGACTTAGGAGGGGGTCACACAGTTGAGCTACAGGCACATGGGATTTGACATGAGACAGGTGACTTTTCCTTCTTTGTCCATTTACAGTCTGGCACTCCAGGGCAGCCAGGATGGGCACCATCAAAACTACATTACATGTTTCCAGATAAATGAGTGTAAGAGCCCTGATAGGGCCCTGTGAAGCTCACAAGATACTGTGAGCTTCACAGAGTCCAAAGTATTCATGACTGTGCCAGTTTAAACACCAGCTGGAATTAAACTCCAAATAAGCCACTCCTCTTCCCCTCACTGTTTCCAGTAAGAGAGAGACAAAAGCAGAGATTACAGGTTGAATTAACAATTTACTGAAAGCATAAAGCAGTGGAATAAGACACACACAATAACAACAGCAATGTTAATAGCAATAAGTATACAAAAAGAGGAGGTGTTTTGCCCACAAAAAGTTTTTCACTATTGGGAACAAAACCAAGATGGCAGATGCTCCTTGTAAGCTGCATCTGCATGGTTTTCCTGGAAAAAGGCAATGTGGTGGCCATTCATGTGCTGCCTGTGTGGCCACTGGGAACAAAGGCAAGATGTGGGAGAACTTCTGTGACTAATGTTTGCTACTCCCAGCCAGAATCCACAAAAACCAGTAACATATCCCCTGAAAGCTGGATCGTCTTGAGTAGGGTCCTGCAGCTGCCCCACAGTTCCGCACAGGTAACTGTGCCACCATTTCAGCCACCCCACCTCACTAGAGGTCAGCCCTGCAGGTCACTGCTGCTTTTTTGTCATACTGCTCAAACGCACTCATTTAGGCTCAGTTTGGCAGGGCTCCTTTCTGCTTGGCTTGATGGGCTCAGCGGGGTTGGGGTCACTCCCACTGCTGGACTGTTCCCGTCCAGCAGCCTCCTCCTCGCCAGTGCTGTTGGTTCAGAACTGCGATCAATTTGCATTTTCACCGCTGTCCCTTTCAACGCCCTGTTCCATAGTTGTGTACTGAGAAAACAGGAGGGGAACCGGCAGGGGAGCAAAGGGACGGGGTCCTGCAGGGGTTGATGCTGACAGTCCCTCCTCTGGAGAGAGAGGCAAAATGCCACGCTTCAGCTGGTGTGCCTGGCTTTCCCTGCTGAAACTGTGGTGTGGTTCAGGAGGGAAAATGTTATTCTATACCATGATGTGCATGGTATAGAGTAACAGCAGCACTAAGCTCTGGCCTTGTCTGCAAACAGGACATTGACTCAGTCTCTCAGGAGGGAACATGGCCTCCTCTGCCTTTGTACTGGAAGTTGCTGTGCCTCAAGGGAAAAGTGATGCCAGTTTTGACCCATCCCTCAGTTCTTCAGCCCTCTCAGTAGGAAAAACCCTTCTACAGGGTCCCCTCCTATAGAAGAAAGGGGGGCGATGCAATGTGGGCAGGAGTTTGCTGTACCTTTCCTTATCTTCCAGGGCATCATCACCATCACTGTTGATTCTCCTGCAAGGAGGGGAAGTGGGAAGGAGGTCTCCATTGTTCCATCCCTAGATCAGGTTTATGCAGCAATCTTGGGGCACCTTGAGCCTGCAATGAATTGAAGGGCAAGTGCTGAGAAAGGCATGAGTAGCAGCTTGCATGGGAGCTAACAGGCTACTTGGATATGCAAGGCTCTTTCAGATTACAAGGCTCATACCAGTAAGCTGACGTCTGCGAAATGTGCTTTCTTGGAAGCAGAAGATTGGGCACTGTTTCCTTGCACACCTATCATGTGTTTTCTCTACTGTGTGAGCAAGGATTGTGTAACTGGTTATAATGCAGAGTTTGATTTCCCTAGCTGAGCCTGACACCCAAGAAGAGATTTCTTGCCTTTTGCTAGCTTGTAAAATGGGGAGCAAAGAGGTGAGCCAGAAGCAAATGTTCTCAGGTGGGATCTAATGCCATTGCTGGGATGTCTGGTATACTAACAGCATGAGCACACTAAACTTTTCAGCTCTGTTGTCTGTGTTGTTCTTCAAAGACAACCTCAAGCATGTCCTCCTCTGCTCAGGAGAAATGCAGCTGCGTAAACAGAGGGTTAACACATTGAGTACTGTTGGTAGTATTTGACATCTTTATAGCTACTTGCACCCAAGACAGTTTCACTTTTGTCTCTTAATGCCAGTGCAAAAAATAGTGGTTTTCTTTCCTTCATGTTTGTCGTTCTGTGATAGATGGAGAGGCCAGCAGAGACCAGTGTAGTCCCCAAGAGGAGTCTCCTGCAAGCCCATCCAACAAAGATCTGGGGGAAGGGATTTCATTCTGGTTTTAGTTATACTTTGTGGTCGAGGTTTTTTTCTTTTAGTAAACTGGTTTTTACCACCTTTCCTCTCTTGTGCCTTATATCAGCACCACTGAATTTGTTGTGCCCCCTGCCACATCTCAGTGCTGTGAAACCCTCAGCAGCCTCGAGAAGAAAGAAGCTCTCCAAACCTGTTCCCTCTGTCTCTATGCCCATGCCACCCCTCCCTCAGTGCCCCACAGCTTGCTGTTGCTCTTCCAGCTCTTGCAGTGGCTTGGAGTAGCCTTTTCTAGACATCAGCCTTTGGCCTCCCCAGGCAGCACAGGAGGGTAGACCTCCTAGGGAAATGGCAGCCTCTTGCAGCAGGGTAAGACACTGGTGCCATTGACCATCTCTGGAGCCTTCCGGGGAAGCTCCTCTCCCCATGCTCTTGCTCCCATGTTGTCTTTCTGCCACTCATGCCTTTCTATGCTCTCTGGGGCTGCCCAGCCCAGTGCTGGCTCTGTTTCTCCCTTGCTGGACAAGGACAGCAAACAGCACTTGCCTCACAGCCCCAGACTCATCCTGAGCTCTTACAATCCCGTTAGGAAGCAAAATGGACTCTCTTCAGGGGAAATGGTGGCCAAATTATCCTTTCACACTCTGGAAAGCTCTGCAAAGGATGGATATGCTCCCTTGGGGACTGTGAGACCAGCCTGGGGTTGAATGCAGCATTTTGGAAGTGTATTCTGAGTCACTGCAGCCATGCTGAGCTTTGCTGGGGCTCCAAGGTAATGGGTGAAAAAGGGCTTGGTGGAGTGCCAAGGCCTGAAGAAGGCAGTCTTTCTGGGAGGCTGTGTGCTGGTCTGCAGCATTTCAGCACACTGCAGGTCAGGACTGTGAGCAGGCTCTGCTGTTCCCAGCCCTGCTATCCATGCAGAACCAGCACTTTTACTCCTCTTCTCCTATTTCTCATAAGGTCAGCACTGGGAGTTTCAGAGTGCTGTTTCTGAGGTTCTCTTTGCGATAACAGGCTATCTTAAAATCCTCTGTAAGAAAGCCACCTTCTCTAGGAACATTCTGTCCCGCAGAAGAGGAAGGTGAGGTTCCTTTCTGCATGGGCAGTAGATTGTGCTGCCTATCCCCTCTTCACCCACCTTTCCCACAGCTCAGCATCCTCGACTGGGAAGGAGCAAGGGCTTGGTGTTACAGTGCCAGGAATATGTGCTGGAAGAGTAGTGGGAATGTGTGATTAGGTGGCTGTAAGAATACCTCTGCCTCTTCCAACTCTGGTTTGTTTCATCATGGGCTCATGAATCTCAAGGCACAGTGTAAGTAATGCAACTGTTAAGTTTTCATAAGCAAGAAAGACCATCAGAATCCCTAATACAGGTTTGTTTCCTGCTTGTGCAGTTGGCCTTGGGGTAGGATATGCAAACACAATGTTCTTTGCACAACTCTGTACAGTTTTTGGTTTGGGCAGGTTGTATCCCTGCCTCCAGTGTGGGAATTAGGGGCAGAAAAGCAGTGCTGCTGGAATACAAACATCCCTGTTCACTCATCTTTGTCACAGCACCAGGAAAACAACTACTAGAAAGGGCAGAGCTAAGGTGCAAGGTCTTTTCTCCAGGCTTCTGGGAAGGGAAAAACAAACATTGAAGATCTGGAGCCTGGGAAGTGCTACTAGATATGCTGTTGGAGCTAGGTGCAGGCTAGGAAAATCAGTGCCAAGTTGAGGCCTTTATATTGGAGCTACTTGAAAGCATTCCTCACAGGAACAGTCCCAGGGTATTCATCAGAGTCTCTGCTGCTATTGGCTGAAGAGCTCAGCTGAGAGGCTGCATTGGGACACTTCTCCACCATGGCTTTGCTTTTTGTCATGGCTTTCACTAGGACAAGACTGAATCTTCATGCTGTGAAGTCAGGAAGTCCCTGTTCTCTTCTGCTTGGTTTTCCCAGCAGCCTGGGGATGGAGTTGAAGGAAGCTGTATCCAGACATGGTCCAAAGAAATCATTCATGGCTGTGGAAATGGCCTTTTCAAGACAACTTTGTCTTTTCTGTGATGGTGCTTCTTTCCTCTCATCTCTGGCAGCCAGGGAGGCTGGAAATGGCATGATGTGTCCATGATGAGAAATGGGCGAGGTGGGGTACTGTACACATTTAGAAGTTTCCCTTCACCATCACATTCCTGGGTGGGGGAGCATGGTGGCACTCGATGACATGGGAGTAGCACAGCTTCCCAGTTTCCCCTGACCTCTGCAGGGCATCTAGGTGCTTTGCCTCTTACCAGTGTCCATGGTAGCCTAGCTGTGGCAATCCCACATGTTTCTGCTTTTCCTCAAAAAGAAGCAGTGTCAGTGGGTGGGCTCTGCCAGCTCCAGGGAGGTGCGGTGGTCCGGAGCAGGCTGGCTCCCAGTGTGTGCCTTGACCTAGGCCTGAAGGAGGGAGCGTGGAGTGCATGTTGGGGCACAGACTACAAGTGCCAAAATCCTGCTGCAGGGAGGCAGAGCCACTTCTTCATTGCCTTGCTTTGGCTGTCTGTCTAATTTGTCTTACTGTCCTGCCATCTGGGCTGAGGGTAGGTGCAGAGAGAGTCCTATACCAGTGCAGAGCTCCTGCCGCTCTCCATCGTGTCCCACCCATGTGGCCAAGTCTGTACTAAAGGCCCAGCATATCTTCTGTCCTGGGCAGGCCCAAGGTGAGGGATGTCCCTGATGAAGGAACTCTGGGCAGTGAGGAGCTGTTGTGCTTTGGAGTGCCTTTTGCTCTCCGGCTTACTGGGGCTCACAGGTAGGTAGTTTGCCTCTGCAGGAGGCTATGAGCACACTATCCTCTTTTCTTTTTCAGATCAAATCCCTCATCACTCATCTGAGGACTAAAATCTGGGCTGTGCTCTTTATCACAGATGGAGAGGCAGAGGTTTTTGCTAGTTGAGGTCCCACAGGGCCCTAAAAGTTATAATGCCATGCTGGAGCAGGAACCCTTCTCTCATGGGCTTGTTGGTGGTGTTCTGCAGATGCCCAGGCCCACACCTGAGCAGTGACCAACAGGGATGTTCCCAGTGCTGCTCTGTGGGTGTGAATTGGGACAGATGGGGCAGGAGGTGGTGCCAGTGCCTGCTGTATGGACAGGGAGGGGGTCCTTCCTGTGTCTCAGAGCTGAGCAAGGAGGTGGCAGAGCTTTAGGCTGAGTTCCTGGTCATGTGATTTTCTGGTGCCAGACAGTAGCAGTGTGTGATTAGCCTGGACAGGGGGCGCAAGTCTGGCCATGCTGTGTCTGGCTGAGATGGGTCTGCCAAGCCTTGGCTGAGTGGATGGTTCAGCTGTGCACAGCTAGCTGGGCTTGCAGTGCTGCACGTCAGGGAGAGGAAAAACTTCAGGAGGTGGCTTGTGCTATGTGGGCGTCCAGCACCTTTCCACAGAGCACAGGGTTATTTTCCAGGCCTGCCATAACTGGAGGTCTTGTAAGGCAGTGGGACACATCTGCAGCTTTGGGCTATCCCCCTGCAACCCAACAACTGGATAATGCTGGTCCAGATGCAATGACGGTTGCTGTAGGGTTGAGCTAAAATATGTCCCAGTCACACACTTGTGGCCTGACTGCTGTGTCAGGGGCCTGTGGATTGTTCCATCCTTTGCCAGTCTCTCTTCTGTGCCATGAAATGAGAGACTGGCAAAGTGTCTCTCACTGATACAGCCATGGAGTTGTCAGAAATCCTCATTTAAAAGCCTAGAAAGTGTTGCTGTTCTGGTTCTTCCTATTAGTGCACACACTCTTTGAGTAGGAGTCTGGTCTTCAGCAAGGCTTGGGATTGAGACTGGAGCACAGGGGAGATGCCTTGATGCAAGGAGCAGGCCGTGTCCCCAGAAGGAATACCTGGTGGATTGTGGAGCTGGGTGTCCTCATGAATGCCACTCTCATGCTGCTGTTACTGCTAGTGGTTCCATGTGTGTGTCCTCACTTGGCACCGCTGGCGCTCAACCCCTGCATTAGGCATCATGCCCCAGGAAGAAGCATGTGGAGGACAAGCCACTGAGGGCTAAACAGCAATGGGAGAGCAGGGGCTATGCTGGATGGTGGCTTGGGCAGATGGAGAGAAAATCTCAAATTTGTCAGTGTTTTCCAAGCTGCTTTTGGCGTAGGGCTGAGGTAAGCACTGGGCTGCAGTGCTGTGAAGAGAATGAAGGTGGAGGCTGGGAGACAGGCCTTCCTCATGGCAGTTGCATCACCATCTTGAAGTAGTGTCAGGAGCTCCCTTAAAATAAAATCCTCGGTGCCTCTGTGGGAGGTATATAAGAAGCCCCAGAGCAAGAAGGGGCCCCAGGGTTCAAAGCAGAGGAAGACAGCCCTTTCTCAACCTTCTCTGGCCACACCTGGGTAGTTGCACAAGAGAGCTGCACGGACTCTGTTGTGGGAAAGGAGCCAGCCCTGCAAAGACGGAGGTGCAGCAAGTGTGATCAGTGTCATGAGACCTTTGAACCCTGGCCAGGGGTCAGGCACTGTGCCCATGACAGGGCAGTGCCAGCCTCGTCTGCGCCACTCATGATGCCATTGTGTCAAGATGGGATTCACAACACATTGCCAACAGAGAGCATGTTCTGCCAAAAATATGGTAAGCAGTGGA
Source organism: Molothrus aeneus (assembly GCF_037042795.1). Taxonomy (NCBI): domain Eukaryota; kingdom Metazoa; phylum Chordata; class Aves; order Passeriformes; family Icteridae; genus Molothrus; species Molothrus aeneus. The sequence continues at coordinate 249,577 of NC_089662.1, forward strand.
TGGGGAAGGAAAACACCACCCCTTTAGGAGGACAGTGATTGGGAACAGATGTGAGACATTAGGTGTTGGACAGAGGATGTAGGGAAGGTGACCAGAGTGCACCAGGTGAAATAGGACACCCACAGTGATGGGGGGCAGGTGTAGGGAGAGCAGGGGTGTGCAAATGCACTGGCAGGATAACCATGGGGGAAGGACAGGCAGAATACCCCAGGGAAGCTGTGCTGAAGGAGGTGGCTGGCACCTTGCCAGGTGACAGGGCTCTGGAGAGCAGGAGTGGAGCAAGAGGGCTGGTGTCCACATACCTTGGGATTTGGTAGGGAAGGCACAAGAGAGCCAGACATGGTGGGGGGCACCTCTGGACATGCAGCAGAAGTGGATGTGTCTGCCAACACAGAGGCCATAGAGGACATGTCAGCAATGTGGAGTGGGGAGCAAGGTCAAGGTACAAACAGCAGAAGAGCTATGAAGGTGTTAGGGGAGCATCTCCTGTCTCAGATGGAACACATGCAGTACACCCTCAGGTCTTACCCAGTGATGGCTGGTAGCAGATACATGGACGTTGGGCACAATTCACATGGAGGTAGGGCCAGATTCAAGGGGACCTTCCTGGGGACTGTGATGCCTTGGAAAACCTGGAAGCTGAGCTGGTTTAATATCCTTTCTGTTCCCTTTTCCTCGGAGCTCACAAACACAGACTGGCTGTGGTCACAGCCTGACAGCAGGTTGTTGTTGCTACACTGTAGAATATATGCTGGGAACTGGGGTGTTGCAGTGGGCATGTTGGGTTGTGGTGGATCCCGAGTGCCGCCACGGATCAGAGGTGATACTCCCAGCAGAGGAGGGTTTCACAGCCATGGGAGCTGAGCAGGGCCGGTTGGTGTGGTCAAGGGTACCAGATCCTAGTGCATCTGGACAAGATTGGGTGGAGACGTGGCAGGTTGCATGGGAATGTAAGCTGTGAGTGGAGAATGGCCACCCCCATATATCTCCCATAGACCTCGTAGGTTTTTCTACAAAATAAACGCATATCTGGAAACTTATATAAAAAACTAGCATGGTCTGGAAGGACTATCATCATAGTTGGATAATCTGAAGGCAGGTACTTCAGGGGACTATTCAGGCACTTTGAGACTAAGTATTTGGTATTTTGGGTTTTGGTAGACGTAGAAGGTACTTCAGTAAATATAATTCTTAAATAATTGTGTGTATTTGTATCTTTCTTCTTTTAGGGAGACTCCTACCCACTGGCAGCCTCTGCCAGGCACGAAAGCAGCCTTGTTGGTCAAAGTGAACAGTTTGAGGCAGATGCAGAACTTTTCAAACAGTTCTCTTCAGCTGCAGGGTGCTCCAAAGCCCAACAGCCCAAAATCTCTTCCCAAACCAGCTATATATGCTCAGCCTCAATCCACATCCCAGAGCCCTGGAGCCACAAAGCAAATGCCTACTGGAGAAACAAAGCAGTCTATGCAGATCAAAAAGACGGAGAGTGGTGGGTTTTGCCTGGTGATGATGAATGGTCCTACTTCTCAAACACCTCCAAGAAGCCGGACAGGAACCCCCCAGCCTGCATCCCCCACATATGCCTCTCCTGCACCTATATATGATGAGCCATCTTTAGAGTTGCCAATTTATGACGAGCCACCAGTAGATATGGACACTGAAAGCATTTGTGTGAGTGGGATGTCTCCACCAAGGTCACCAAGCAATAGCTTAAAAAAGCAGCTGCAACCAACCAAATTATTGCAGCATCCCAGTATTCAACAACAGCAAGCTGCAAAGAAGCATGCAAGAAATCCCTCTTCCACTGAATACAGCCCAGCTGGCAGAGAATACATAAAACATATGGTCAATGTTGACCAATCTGCCAAACTCTCCCACTCTTCTGTTGCAACAACAGATACCTCCACTAAACTGGCTGGTCAGCTTGCTTCTAAGGACAGCTTCAAGGAGTCTTGGAGGATCTTGGAAGCCAATGTTCTCAAGAACATGGAACTCCACCACAGTCGGCAAAACAGCCTGCAGACTCAGGAGTACCCAACCGGCCATCAGGATTCTGGTTATTCAACTGGCCCTTCTCCAAGCTTAAGAAAAAGGAAAGGAAGGAGGCAAGGAGCAGGTCAAGCAAGACCTGGCTCTGTGGGCAGCAGCAGTGAGCTCACAGCTCTGAATGATAAAGTGATTGCTGAGATGCGTGCTGTGGTGGGTAGGTCAGCAGCTTGTAGGGGAAGCAAAGCCAGCCTGGATGCTGAGAGCCTGGAGAATGATGTTCCAGCAGAGAGCAGCAAGGTCAGGTTTCAGTCTGACCACTTGAAAAAATCCGTCAGCCAGAGCTCCAGGGATGATGTCGCAGCCAGCAATAGGTCTCTGTACAGACAGGACCTGGAGATTAGGGAATTCTTTCCCAGCAGTGTGGCTGCTCCACAGGACAAAATGAGGCAGAAGAGAACTTTTGAGAAAATAGATTCTCTAGAAAAGAATGTCACCAGCCAGACAACCTTGGCTCCATCAGTTGCTACACGCCATTCCTCGCAGGTACCTCCCCATCTGTGCCATGTTAAATTTATTTTTTTTCATTGCTAGACTTTCTAGACTCATCATAGAGAGCCTGTTTCTGGGGGGTTTAATTCCAGGCGTGTGCTGCAGGCAAGACACATCTGTTCCTGCAGAATAGCGAACAGCTAATAAAGCTTCACATCTTTGCTCGTGGAAACTCTGTTTGAGGCCAGTGGCTTGAGAGGAAGGAGAATTGTGGGATGAGGCTCATGTCCAGCAAGGCCTCAGCACTGTGGGTAGTTCTGCTCTGCTACTTGGGTAAATGTGCTTGCCTGATCATGTTACTCTCACTCATGTCTTCCCTCATATGTACTTTCTTCACTGGAATGATTTGAGTTGGTGCGTATGGCATCAAGGTTTGCATAGCCACATGACAGCATGTGGCTCTTTCTCTCTCTCTCCTTTTTCAAATGGTTCCTCATATGCTATTCTCCTTCCCAATTCCTGAACATGGAATAGCAGTATCTAGAAAATCAGTGTCAATGGCTCTAGCATCTTGTTGGAAATAGCTATTTTAAAGCCCCATTAGTGTGCCTGCACAAGGGGAGTAGTTTTCTCTCTAACACAGCACTTCTGCAGGATTATTTTGCCATCTTTTTTCTGACTTGGATTCAAAGGAATGTCCTGCTTCCTGGTGTTAGTTCAGATTTAGGTTCTTTGTAGATAGTTTTATATCTCCTGAAGCTTTTTCCCTTTTTTGTCTTTGCTCACTCTTTGTTCCCATTTTGAACAACCAGGATCTTTACATCAATTTGATAAGGCAGAGCTGATAATTATCCTCCATGCTGAAAAGTGGCTTCTTACTTTTTTCTAGTTTTTCTTCTGTTTGCTGGTACAAAGTTTTTCATGAAGAAACTTGGGAAAGGTCCTTGACTATTCCAGATTGCTCCAGCAGACCTGTGAGGTGTAACTTTTCTTTGAAAGCCAGGCTGACACCTCTCCACTCTATCAGATTTATCTGTATGTGCTCTCTTTATTGCCATTTTGGATCAATAAGTGCCTTGCTTTCATCTGAAACCTTTTGGAAAACTGATATCATGTTCCCACTTTTCCCACTTTTCAGGCACAGAGACACATCAAGTTTACATGACTTACATGTTACTATTAATAGTTCAGCAATTTCATTTCATAGCCTCTTTAGACTTGGTAGGAAACTGCTCTCCAGTCTTCTGGCTATGTTACACCCTGTTACATTGACAGGGAGAGCTGAAACTTGATTATGCACAAGAGATGGTGGGTTGGGGATAGGCTGTGAATGTCCTTGAAAGTGAAGAAAAATAATTTATATGTGGTAATATGGAGAAGCAGAAGATTAAAAGAGACAGAAGTTGTGGTAGAGGCAAAAAGAGTCAATTAAAAAAAATATTCACAAAAATACTCAAGAGTCCAAGTAAAGAACGGAGGAAGTTGCAGAAAATTTGGCAGCAAAATCACTGCCTCACCTGAAAATAACATCCAGTGGCTTGAGTGAGCAGTGATGTCTTGTACTGGGCTTGTTTGATAGAGAGGAAAATTGGGAGATAAGAAAACTCAGTATTGGAGGAGGGTGGGCAGAAGTTCTGGAACAGGCTAAGAAGATGTGGCTGTGAATGAGATGTGAGAGAGAAGCCTGAGAGAGGGCAGAAGAGAGAACCTAGAGCCTCCTGAACCTCAGGATAGTATGAGGAGGTGACTCCTCAGAAGGAACATGCTGAAGGAGCAGGTAGGGTGATAGAAGGAAAACCAACTCCAGGCAGGTAAAGTGGTTTGAAGGAGACTGAGGATGTTGAGATGGCAGAGAACTGCAGGTGGGGATTTTTAGTCAGTGTGTTGAGTGAATTCAGAGGGTGAGTAGATAGAGGAGTAACTCAAGGGATAAAAAGAACAATGTAAAAAAACAGGAGAGATTATTGTGCCCCAGGCTGGCAATGCGGGGTGGAATGTGATGTGTGCTAATCCCATCATCCGCATGCAGAGACATGTGGGGTGTGAGATGGGAAAGGGTTGGACTGCAGAAGCCTCTGTCCTGAATTCAGGAGTTCCTTTATACTAAGAAGGAAACACTGACTTGCTCTAAACTTCTAAGAACTAATGTGTATTTTGGGGTTTACTGTAGACCAGTGTCTCACCCTTCTCCTGGGCTCCTGGAGCTCCATTGAAACTGAGGAGTGCAGAGATACTTGTTTCCTTGATGTGTGCTTGGTGCCACAGAGCTGTGCTGCTGCTCTGGAAATTGGCTCAACTCCTGTCTATCCCCTGTAAACTCAGCAACAGCTGGGATGCTCAGCCCTGTTGCTCCATGTCCCGGCACTTCCCTTAGGGGCAGCATTAGTGTGTGGCTGTGCCACACACTACATTCTACATGTACAAAGTCATGTTTGTACAGATTCACCACTGTGCAGTTGCGGGCAGCTTCATGTCTCACTGTGGATAATTTTCCTAGCCAGGTAAGGAGTCACCTAAGCTGCTTTTAACATGTCTGTTCTTCTTTGCAGCCTGAGAACATAGAGCTGAATCCCAAGCAGGAGGGCAGCAGCCAGCGTGGTGGCTGTGTGGAATGCCATTTCCCTTACAGCACCCTACGGAAGCCCATCTCTCAGAGCAGCATGGCGGATTGGGCTTCCAAAAACCTGAACATGCACACACAAGGCATCTTCCGACGAAGGATCTCCATCTCCAACATGCTGTCCTGGAATGGTGGCTCCATTAAAAAGCCAATGCTCATCACTAGCAACCGGACCATCAAAAAAGAGGCATGTGAGATGTTCAAACTGGTGCAGAGCTACATGGGAGATCGTCAGACTCGCATGGACCGCAATCACGTGGCACTGGTCATGGTCACCAAGTGCTGGAGCATGCAGGGCTTGCGGGATGAGCTCTACATACAGCTGATCCGGCAGACAACAGATAACATGTGCTACCGAAGCCTGGCATGGGGCTGGGAACTGATGGCCATCAGTCTGGCCTTTTTTTCACCATCACCCAAATTTCAGTCTTACCTGGAAGGTTACATTTACCGCCACCTTGACAGTGATGAAAAGAGTAAGTGCCTCATGCACCTCCTCTGTATGCAGCAGCATCTTGGTGGGTTGTGCCACATAGCCAAGGTTGTCTGGGTTTTAAAAGTACAGGTAGTCCCCAGCTAGTGCTCTGGGCTCTGTTAGTGAGAGCACAGTGTGTTGTCTGAGTTCACCTTTCAATGGTGGGATGAAGCCGCCACCAGTTCGTGTCTGGCAAAAAATTGCAAGCCCCAGACTGTGCTTACCTCACCCACCAGCACTTAAAATGAGCTGATGTCAGCCCTCCAAAGGCAGAGCTTGTCTGGGTTCTCTGATGACATAATTTACTTTTAAGATCCTTGAAGCTGGCAAAATAAAAGGATTGTTAACATCTAAGTTTTTAAGGGAGCCATTGCAGACACTGAGAACAGACCTCGGCTGTTTGGGGATCCTGAAGAACACAGGCTTTTAGTGTGAAGAGATGAAATTTATCTGTCTTTCAGAAGTTTGGGGACCAGCCCAGCTTATATTCCGTTATTACCCCAATTTTAAATTGCTATAGCATCCAGTTGGAGGGGGGGGGGGGGGAGGCGGGGTGTGAAGAAAAGAAAAAAAGCAAAGTACCAGCCTGGAGAGTATTAACTCTGGTATTTATTGGCTTATTTCCACTATTTCAGCCACACTCACTGTATTTTGTCCAATCTCAGGCCAGAAACCAGACACCTATTTTCCTCTTGATCTCTGGGGACCTGCTGTGTTTGAAGCCCCCCCAGGTCTCCAGGCTGGCTACAGGAGTTCTGCCTCAGCATCCCTCTGCCCCTGCTCATGAGCATGGCAGCAGAGGTTGGACCAAGGGGCAAGTGCTACACTGGCAATATTTGCCTTCTTTTTTTATGATTTTAGCCTTAATGTGGGATTTCTTCACTGAACTGCCTGTTGTGCAGCACTAAGTTTGAGTTTTATAAAGATTTTCAGCCATTGTCACGTCTGTCCAAAAACATTCCCTCCAGCTGTGCTTTGCCTAGAATGCAGGCAACAAGGAAGAGTACTCTGAGATATTGTGAAGATGGTTCTTTTGCTGGTATTTAGGCAGCAAGTTTATTTAGGTATGAACTTTTCAACTGTTTGGCCATTTGGAGAAGCTGAATGATGTTCTGAGCCCCTCATTCAGGTTCATTGGGAGCTGGCTGTGGTGCAGGACCTTTCCTTTGACAGAGCTTCTTATTGCTGGAGTCAGGCTGGCTGCCATATCTCAGGGCAGTTCTGTATTTTGGTATTTTAGTATATACCACATTATTAATCAAGACCCTCTTCTGAATTTTCAGTTGCCCAGCACATCAAGGAGCTTGTGGATCTGAAAAACAAGAAGATCACAAAATCCAGGAAAAAGAGAAAACAAAACACAGAGGATGAAGGTAGGGAGAGGCACAGGAAGCTGAGAGAGGGGTCTGCACTGACTTTAGGCAGGTAGCAATGCTGAGCTCTGCTGAAAATCAAACCATTTCTTTAAATACAGAGACTTGGGTTTGGGAAAATTTATCTGGTGGCAGGCTGGTGTTCAAGATTAGACCAGAGCATGGATCAGCAGTGCCAGTGGCAGCTGGGCTGCATTTGGGACAGGTGGGGGCCCTTTCTGTCACAATTGTGCAAGTTGTGTGAGGGATTTTAAGTTGGATACAGATCTGGGGCTGTAATTCCTCTGATCTGTGCATGCCACATTTCCTGGAGCATATTCTGGTGCTAGAAGCCAGAAGCCATATGAGAAAATGTGTGGAAAAGAACCTGTCTCGGTTGTTTTAATGGATTTTGTAAATCACTGCCTAACCCCAGGCTCTTTCTGGAGGATGCTGGTACTTGGTGAAGGACACTGCCTTTTTCTCGCCAGAACTGGCTTCCTTTGCCCACACTTTCTGAGCTCTGCAGCCCAGCGCTTGCCCTGGCATCTGTGCGGAATGAACAAGAGCTCATGCATTCCTCCAGACTTAGTTTAATGCTGGCTGCAGGATAACACTTTATCTGGCTAAAGCCTTACTAGGCAAAGTCCATTCAATATTTTTTATATTGCTTTCAGGAAACTTCAGTTAGCCCTGTGAATTCCTCTCAGGTAGCAGTTTATATCAAGTGGCTTCAGTGTTTTTAATCTGTGAGAGCTGGAGTCCAGCTTCCTGCATTCCTGAGCACTCCCAGCAGACAGCTGCTGCCTATGATGGCTTCCCTGTGTCACTGTTGTGTCACCCTGTTTCATGAGGCAGCTGCAAGTCAAGGGGTAAGGGTGAGGACAGCCCTGGGTTGAAGCTCCTGCACTAACAGTGTTCATTGTTTCTCTGTCTCTGGTGGGATTTGGAGCAGAGACCTGCAATTGCATGGAAGGATTATATTTCTGGTAGGAATATGTGTTTTTTCTTTCCTGTTCAGGCCCAGGAGAGTTCAGGCCATTCTGAGCCTTTGAAAATTCATTTTGCATGTGCTCCGAGGGACTAAGACATCTTTTTGAGACAACTCCATGGAGATTGTTCTGTTCAGCAGGACGTGATGCCTGTGGGCTGAGCGGGCTGTTCTGTGCAATTATGTGTCTAAATTCTGTGTGCTGGAGATGTGCTTAGGAAAACAGATGTAGTTTTTACCTAAAAACAAACGTTAAATTTAAAACAAAATACAAACAAAAACCAACAGTTAGACTCTTTGTAGGCCCCTTCCAACTCAGGATTTTCTATGTTGCCTCTGATACGTATTTTTAGATAGATAGATAGATAGATAGATAGATAGATAGATAGATAGATAGATAGATAGATAGATAGATAGATAGATATTAAAATGTTATGAAAAAGGCATGCTAGGATAACTTTATAGAGTTTCCAGAAGGAAGCACTTGAAAGTCAGCTGTGCCTGTGAGCCTGTGTGGCCTCAGCTGGGGCTCTGGTGACAGGTCACACACAGTTACCTTTCATAGAATCATGGAATCATTAAGGTTGGAAAAATCCTCTAAAGTAATTGAGTCCAACTGTTCCCACAGCACTCTCAAGGCCACCACCAAATCATGTCCCGAGGTGCCGCATCCATATAATTTCTTAATACTTCCAGGGATGGAGGTTCCATCCCTGCCCTGAGCAGCCTGTGTTCCAGTGCCTAAATACCTTTGCAATGAAGAAATTTTCTCTTATATCCAATCTAAATGTGCCCTGGCACAGCTTGAGGCTGTTTACTCTTGTCTGTCTTTCTGGCCCTAGAGGCTGCTCTGGCAGGGACCAGGCTATGAGTTGTTCTGCAGGGGTTTAACAGAGGAGGCAGCAGGGCTGGCAGCTCGCTCAAAACAGCTTTTTTGCAGTGACTGAAACTATGAGGACTCTTCCTAGAGACTGACTTTAGAATTGCACCTGAAGTAAGGGGAAATCTTGCAGGAACATGCCATGTTCTCTCTGCTGCTGGCTGGAAAGGTCAGGTTTTTCCCTGGAGCACCTACTTCTGGCTGACCAGCCCTGCTTTCCAGATGTGTGAGGGCTGGGTAGGATGCATCTGAAGCTGCAAGGCTGTTGCGAGAAGTTTCTTAGTGGCTCTGAAATACTAAGATGCTTATGGATGCTGTAACATCAGTTTAGCAGAGAAATCCAAAAGGAAATCAAAGGCACTGACTTCAGTCAGAACTGAGTAGAAGATAAGTAGGCATCTATGTAAGTCTTTCAGTGAAAAGTTGAGTTGAAGCAGTGATTCCCCACACATGTGCACATACTGTTTTCAGTCCAGAAGCTCATTGATGAGTAACATTTACCACCTGACATATACCCAAAGAAAGAATTCTGAAGTTTCCCACACTTAACCTCTGCAGTATTCATCTTCTAGCTTAATTCTCTGTGAATAAATGAAATACAAATGTGGTTCAAGGTCTTTTCATGCATGAATAACCTGTTGGCAGGCAGAAGAGTAATGGGTAGGAATAAATGCTGTGTTTTCAGAAGGAGGATTGTCTGCTGATCCCACAGAAATGTGAGCTGGTCTTTGGATTTGTACAAGGAGGCAAATCATGAGCTGACAGCTCAGTGTTGACAGAAAATTGTTAACAGCCATAAAAATGAAGGGTGCAGAGGGATCTGGTGAGAGTGACAAACGGAGTGATCAAGCAGCAGAGAATGTTGTGTCACCAAAAGCAATGTTTTTACATGGGGGAGAGGTCCCTAACTGCAAGTGCAGGGGGAGGTCCCAGTTGAGCCTTTTTGAGGAGGGAAAGACATTTTCCAGCTTGTATATGAATTCCTATAAACACATACACATTGCTAGGAAGTGGTCAGAAACCAAAAGAGGGATCAGGAGCTTGCAGGGAAGGGACAGAGAGCAAAGCAGCACTTGGCTGTAGTCGTGCTGTGCCCACTCTGTATGTCCTACCCAGGGGCCCCTCCAAGGCTGATGAGTGAGGCAGGGAAGGTGACGTGTGAGCTGGATGTGGAGGTGGGAAGAGGGGAGATGGTCTATGGGATCAAAGAAACTTAAGATTACCTGGGGAAAGCAAGAGTAAAATTTCTCACTGTGTGCCATAGCAGAGCTGAAAGCTGCCTGGTTTTGGTGTTGGGCAGCAGGCTCAGTAATGGTCTGTCCTGAAGCACAGAATGAAATCCCAAAGGGCTAGTACATTGTTCAGATTGCCATGACCTTCCCAAAGAAGCATCTTGAAGAAGACACCTCGGGGGCACAGGCACATCGGCGCTCATGCCGGGTGATTTCAGTTCTGCCGTGATCCAGGCAACACAGAAGGAAAGACAGGGTCTTTGTGTGGGGTTCCAAGGAGGGCCTTTATTGAGCTTCTTCCTCAAAGGGATCCAGGGATGAGCAGCCACTCTGGCAGGGAAAGCAGGGTTTTATGTAGGGATCGTGAGGGGCAGGGCAGAACACCAGGGCCAATGGGATGAGGGCACAGGGGTAGAGGGAGTGGGAAGGGCCAATGGGATGCATTGAGTCTGTGCATCACAGCAAGGCATGCTGGGAAAAGCTTTTTTCCTTACCCTAACAAGGGTGGTTATGGCTTGAGGGGTTTTCTGTCCAGGGGAGTTATTGTGGGTTCTTTCCCTGTTGGCCCACCAGCCTCCACAGTTCAGAGCATAAAGAGGCTTAGAAAGAAATGGGACAAATGCAAAGATGGGAGGTCTGTCTCTTGATGGTTAATGGTCCAGGTACAACACTGCCTGAGGGTATTGCCCACCTGCTATTAGCTAGGAGTTTTTTGAAGGGGGATACTAATCTTTAAGACATCCTGTATCTGTGTCTTATCTTGGTGACAGGTGCGGGCTGCTGGCTTGTCTGGCTGATGAACATGGCATTTCCCATATAGGGAATGGTGATTGAGAAGCATTGTTGGGGTGTGGAAGGAAACACTGTAAAATGGATCCTGGGCAGATCTAAGCCAGGAGAGCAGCACTGCTGGTGCCAAGCCCAGTTTACCTGCTCAGGAGCACCTACCCTTATGCTGTAGAGTGCAGTGAGATGGGATCCTGGTCTGAGAACCTGCTCTGGCTGTGCCAGGCTGAGATCCAAAAGTCTGTGGTAAATCAGAGGAATATCTAGACAACAGCTTTCTGTAGTGCTAAAATACATATTCTATGGCCAGGTCCTAAATCCACACTGTTTGGTGAATTTTTAGGACTTTTTGTTTTTTGCAGGAAAGCATTTAAGTCAGTTCCAGAAGGTATGTTCCTGCATGTGTCTAGTCTGGATTTTAACTTTTTCTAAAAGGAGATGTTCTTTAAGATGCTGTCCACATATGTTTCTAGGCTGGAATATGGAGAAATATTTTCCTTTGAAAACTATTTTTCACTATGTGGGCTGTTAGTAGTCATCTGTTCCATAGGGAATAACAGATCATCTCGGATTTCTCAGATTCATTATGTGCTCACAGAGTTGCCTTCAGGATTAGCCCTTTCCAGGTAGTGCAGATGAAGCTGCCCAGCCCTGCAGCAAGAGGCTGGAGGGAGTACCTGGCCCACATGTCTGGAAATGTCAGCGTGCGTGATGAGCTCAGTGCCAGTAGTCAGTCTCTAGCTGAGCGTTTTGAAAGCAGCAGATGGTTGGGACAGGTTGCTGGTTTGGAAAAGCTGAGGCTAAAGCTAAATTCTACTCCTCTCCCTCATGTTCCTTCCTGCAGCTCAGCATGGGCCTCCTGGCCTCTCCGTGTCTCTCTCCATTGTTGCCCATCCCACTCTGCACATGCCTTGGAGCCAGGAACACTTATGTTGGAGCAGATGGCTTCTACTCTGGAGTGGGGCATGGAAGCCATTGGTTTGTGCCCTCTGGGATGAGTGCTGCTCACCCTGTTCCTCAGGGCTTTTACCTCTTTTTTGGCCATTCAGGTCTACGGACAGTAACTCCTCCATCCTCTTGTGCACGTAGCAAGTTTATTTTTCAGTTACTTAAATTTGGTCAGCTTCACATGTGACCCCAACAGGCCCCGTTGGGTCAGAGGCTGTACATGGTTGTCATGGGAGCAGGAGGCCTCGCTTCAGAAAGTGCTGGATGTAGGTTTTAGGCTTTTTCTGAGACTGGGGAGCTTCCTAGGAAAATACAAAATAGGCTTCAAGCAGATGTGTCTGATTGCTGCCCATGCATCAGCCATGCAGAATCTGCAGGACACCAGTTTCTTTTGCAAACATTGTTAAGCTTTTAGGGTGATTATGTTTCATGGTCTAAATACAGTGTGAAAAAATAATTCTTATTATTAGTTGTGAATGTGCTGTCTCCTGCAAAATTGCTGGGATGCAGAGACGCAGTCCAGCTTCTTCCCCTTCCCCTCTAAGAAGGTGACACCTCTCTTCAGGGTGTGTCTCACACTGGACAGCAGAAGCTGTAACCTGGGATAATGAAGCATCACAGGGCATCTCATTTGGTTTGTTTCCTTTTAATCCTTAGATATTCCCAGTGTAAGTCATGCCTAGCAGGATTTTTGCTTACAGTGAATATTTTGCATTAGATATTCCCTAGAGAGAAATTCCCAAAACTGGCTTTCCTTCCCATTGCCTGTGGGAGATGGGAATGCTGTTGTACCTGCTCTGGTGTGGCTCCAGCTGTGAGGCAGATTGATGGAGGCAGGAGGTGCTTGTTTCATCGAGAGGAGCCAAGGACTGTGGTTTCTCTGCTGGCTGAGAGGATAACACATCTCCCACCTCTGCTTGGGAAGAGTTTGTCCTCCCTCTGCATTAAGAGGATTTGAAGATGTCCAAGCTCCCAGCCAGCATAACTAAGCCATAGGGTGTGTGAAAGGCTGATGTGAAATGCACAGCATCTGACTAGAATGTAGACTTTCACCACCACAAGTATTTGAACTGTGCTGCAAGCTTTGGGCCTGGCAGGGAATCAAATAGGGCAGATCTATTCACTGCTTTCAGCTAACAGTTTTGGGTTTTACTTGAACAAGAACAAAAGGCCAATGGTTTTGGAAAAACTCTCTCAGCAATCAGTGCTCTGTCATTGCAAACATTTCTCTTGGTGTCATGGGAGGATTATCTCTGTGAATGGTGGCTTGCACTTGCCTTCAGAGTACACTGAACCAAGCACAAACAGAGCAGGTGCTCTTGTGGAGGGCAGCAGCTTTTGAGGTACAGTTCCCAGGCTTTGGTGTGTCCCATTTTCCTTGTCTCACAGAGCATGCCTGAGCTGCCTGGTACAGGCTTGTGTTGGAGAATGTTGCAGGCAGGAATGTGAGGAAGCCTTCTGCAGATCTCTGGGAAGATAAGATCCCATCAGCTCCCCACTCCTCTTCTTGTGTCCTGAGGTCACTGTTGGTGCTGCCACTCTGTCCCCACACACCTTTCTCTGCTGCTCCTCTCTCACTAGCAAAGGAACCGAAGTTCTCAAATAATAAACAACCTTTGCTGTGCCCAGCAGGCCATGGCCCAGGCATGTGTGTGTGCCCAGGCTGTGAATGCTGAATGGGTGCCACGCATGGAGTCAGGGTAGGGCAGGTGCACTCCGGGTGCGAGAGGCGGAGATCTGCAGGAGCAGGGATGGGAGGTGCAGAGCTATGCGCCTTCACTCAGGAGATTAATCTTTCTAAGCCCAAGCCCCGGCATGCACTGACACTGTTTGCCGTGGGACTGGGAGACTTCAGGGTGCTCAATGCAAGTTTTGGCAGTCCTGCCCTGCTGCAGTGGGCTGTGCCTTGAGGGGACTACTTGTGCCAGAATGAGCTGCTATGCTGAAGCTCTCTGAAGGGCTTCAGTGTGGGGGTATATGGTGCTGTGGGATGACCGCTCATTTCCTCTTTCCCACCAGGTCTACCCATTAGCACCTACGCCAAGTACTGCTACCGGAAACTCCATAAAGTAGCCGTCACTGGAGGCAAAAAGGTGAGCAGTTGCCCTGGCTGCAGGGCTTGGGGGCTGCCAGGGGGACTCTGGTGGTCACCACTGATTCAGTGATGGGAAGTGGAGATAGAGTGAGCAGGGGAGGCTTGCTCAGAGTACATTTCCCCATGAATGTGTGGGAGAGGGCTGCTGTCCAGTTCCTGCCATCCTTCTGGCAGACAGCAGTGCCTGCTGTGCAGGCATCTGCATGGCTGCCTGCTTCCTGGCCTCAGGGACAAAGACAACCCCAACACTTAACTGTTTCCAGGGTAAAAGGAGCTGTCTGTGCACGGGATACTCATAATTTTGTTTCTTCAGGTGAGGGAAGAGTCTCCCTTTGCACTTAGAGCTTGGGTCTTGCAGCTGTTTTACTGCAGAGTTGTTCATTCCCAGTTCAAACAGTCATACAGCAGAGATGGGTGGCGCAGAGGGGAGTCTGTGCTCTGTGTTATCTGTAATCTTCCTTTCTTCCCTCTGCACTGTTCTGCCTGTGGCCATGAAAAGTGGTAGATGGCCTGTCAGTTCTAGGTCACTGAGCCAGATCTGGTCATCAGGGGTTTTTTTTTTGGAAATTCCTTTGGGGACTCCCTGCCATCTGAACTTTGTGTAGTGAGCAAATTAGCTGAAATACCTTGAGAGGGGTGAAGGCTCCTGGCATCCTGCCAGCGGCAGGACAGTAAGCCTCCAAACACACATTGCACACAACTGCAGCCCTGGCCACTAACCCTCAGAGGGCTCAGTGGGAGCTTCTCCCTGTCGTGTTCCCCACTTGGCTGCAGGATCACTGCTGAAGGCCACTTTGCTGGGCAGCCTGTTCCCCCTGCGACAGCTCTGTGCTTTTCCAAACTGCTGCCAGAGGACATTCAAAACCCCTTTTAAGTGTTGGTATTTGTCAGAAGCAACAGGTACCAATGCCTACTTTTCAGGTTTTAGTACCTCTGAGAGCAAAGCTTTCCCTGGAGTTGGAAATAGCTGGAATTCCTATCTCCAAAGGACTGTTTTACACCTGTCAGTGGCTTAAGCACTCGCCTGATGCTGGGTTGGGGTATAGGTGCCCTCTGCTGACCTTACACAGCTGGGGCTGGGCTGGGCTCCACTCCATACTGCCTCCTGCAGCAGGTGGAGCTGCAGCCGGAGCAGTCCCCTTTCTGTGCAAAACACAGCAACAGAATCTCTGCAAAACCAGCCCAAATTCTCCAAAGTGGTCTCCTCTGCTCCTCCTGGGCCTGATGAATAGACCCACCCCTGATTTTAGGCAGCAGAACAAGAACCATGCTGCCAGGAGGCTGACAAGGTGCCCACCTTGGAGGGTCAGTCTTCTCTGTCCTGGCCACTCACCATCCCCATCCCTGGGTCACTCTTTCTCTGTGGGCTGGCTGTGTCATGGCTGCACAAAGCTTTTCTCTGTCCTCAGGGCCTCCGTAAACCAACAGTGGAAGAGATAATGCATGCCAGGAATGCCATTCTCACGCCATCACTCTTCGGCAGCTCCCTGGAGGAAATCATGCTGCGGCAGCAGGACATGTATCCAGGGAACAAACTCCCCTGGGTGCAGACACAGCTATCACAGCAGGTCCTGGCCCTGGGAGGGGAACAGACTGAGGGGATTTTCAGGTGAGCTTTTGCGGTACTGTGCTACTTTTGAGCAAACCACATGTCAGCATTGAGTCAAGATTGACCTCCACATGCTTCCTCTTCCCTAAGAATAGCACTTCACTGTGGACTGGACAAAACCTGACTTTCCTCAGGTTCAAGAATCACCTCTTGTAGTGTCATTAGCTAGTTTGCATGTGTTAGCACAGGGGGGACTGGTGTAGGTGTGACTTATGTGGACAACTCATCCCCAGGCAGGGCGATGAGCTTTCATCAGATTTGGCAATGGTGGTTAGCTGGTGTAGGGGAGGGAGGAGCTCCAGCATCCTGGCAGAGCCCTTCATCTAATGCAGCACATCGGCCTCAGTGCTGCACAAGACACAAGGAGTCAAGACACAGAATCTGTGTGGTGAGCATGGGGGACTTTGGGTTTGGGTTTTCTTTGTTGTTTTCTTTGTGTGTGGTTTTGTTTTGCATTTAAGATTTGAATTAGTTTTTCAGTCCCTAAACTTAAGATAGTTGTTAAAAGGCTCAACTTTACCTTGTATGGGTAAATTTTTTGATAGATAGATAACAGATAGATAGATGTGTGTATATATATAACTATATTTAGCCAGAGATGCTGCTCATCTTTGGTCTGAACACGCTGCAAAGAAGCCTGGTTACAGAAAATATTCACTCCTGAGAACATCGATAGTTGATATCTGAGCTAGTTGGAGCCCCCACTTCAAGATGGTGTATAAAAATCAGCACTCCCTTCTCTCTGAGGAACTGCTGCTGTAGCTGCCACTGGTGCCTGAGGCCTTCTCCCTGCTCCCTTCTCCCTGAGGCCCCAGAAGCAGCTTCGGAGACATGCTTTGCTGCCTCACCAAGCACATTGCCTGGCTCACTCAAAAGGACCTTTTCTGTGTCTCTGCAGGATACCAGGTGACATAGATGAAGTCAATGCATTGAAATTGCAGGTGGATCAGTGGAGAATCCCAAACAGTCTCAGTGACCCCAACATACCAGGTATAGGACTGTTGCAGGTGTGTTGCTGCAGCCTCAGCCACGGTGCAGTGTGGAGGGGCAGGTGCAAGAGCAGCTCAGTGTGTGTGCTGCTGCTTGGGAATGTGTACACAAGCTGTCTGCACTGACCGGGATTTTGTTCTGTGTCTTTTCATTGCCTTTCCAAACACTGCCCATAGAGGAAACACTGGGTGTGGGGAGAAATCTCTGTCTCTGATGTAGTAAGGCTGTGCAAGCTGGGCAGAGTGGTGGAAGTCTTTCAGGTCTCCTTGTCCTCTTCTTTAGGCAGCCCCAGAGCTGCTTCCTAGAGGAGCAGGTAGGTAGCAGCCAGTATTTGCCACTAACTGGTCTGCTTGAGTCCCTGAGCATTTCAGAGCCAAGACTGAATTAAGGTGAAGCAGCACAAGCACAGAAATCCCTTCTCTGCCATCTCTCTCACTGCCAAGTTTGCCCCTGAAGGGGGTGGGGAAGTGACCAGAGCTGTTCTCATGCACCTGCTTTCTGCCCAGCCTCTCTCCTCAAGCTGTGGTATCGGGAGCTGGAGGAGCCTGTGATCCCCCAGCAGTTCTACCAAGAGTGTATCAGCAACTATGAGAACCCCGATGCTGCCGTGGCTGTGGTGCAGCTTTTGCCGGAGCTCAACAGACTGGTGCTGTGTTACCTCATACACTTCCTGCAGGTAGGCAGCCCCCACAGCCCTGCACTGGGGCCAGGAGCATGTGAGGCACAGTTAGTGGGACAGCTGTGGTGGGACCATCAGCACAATTTTAAGATCTCTTATCTGTACTTAAGGTGGGATTGATGGAGGGGTGTTTGCTGGCCTTGTTCCTTATGGGAGCAATAAACTCTGATCCTGATCTTGTAGAGCCTGGGGTTGGTTTCCTGTCTGCCAAGGCTGCTGCTCTGTTGGTTATGTCAGAGCACAGTGTTCTTCCCTGTGGAGGTGTGACACTTGGGGCACTGTCCTTAAGGCAGGCTTTATGTCTGCTCTCCTTGCACCTTTTCTTGGGCTATGTGTTTGGACTTCCTTGCCCTTTCCCACTGCTCCATCTGAATGTGTTCTTGCTATCTGCAGATCTTTGCTCAGCCATCAAATGTGGGCAGAACAAAGATGGATGTGAATAACCTGGCCATGGTGATGGCCCCCAACTGCCTGCGCTGCCAGTCCGACGACCCTCGCATTATCTTTGAGAACACACGCAAAGAAATGTCCTTTCTCCGCATGCTGATAGTACACTTGGACACGAGCTTCATCAAAGGGCTGGTTTGAGCCACTGGCCCCACGCTGCAAAACGTTGCTCTGAGGAGTTGCTAGATTAAATCTTCTCCTCTCCACTTAGGTTTTTTCTTCCATTGTCCTTACTGTTGTCATGCCCTGGGTTAGCCCTTCAGCATCTCCCAATGTATGATCACAAGGACTGGACATTTCTGGAAGGCTTGGTTCTGTCAGCACCAGGAGATCCTTGGGCATGCCAGGTCAGGTTTAGCAGTTCCTGGCCTTTCAGTGTACAATCCTCTTCCTGAGAGCCACAAGATTGGGTGCTCAGTGAAAGGGCTGTGACATGTGTGAGGAACTGCTACATGGGGCAGTGAGACTCTTCATTTCCCTTCTGGAGGCAGAGTTGGCTTGAGGTAGGAAAACATTACTCCTGTGCTGTGGCAAGATCTGATCCGAGGGAAGATGCTGCCTCATCAGGAATAATCCTACTACTATGGGGCCAGCCTTGTTCACCTCTGCAGACTGTTGGCTGGAGGTGTCAGAGTTGTTCTGACATCCCACAGTGCTGTTGATAGAGGACTGTGAAAGTGCAGAGGTTCAAGAACTGTAGAGCTGTGCAGCAGCATATAAGACCAGTCCTGTGCTGAGTACCCACCCACACCAAACAGGTGTGGGTGGGTACAACAGGAAGGCCACACACCTAACAACAAACAGGTAAACAACTACTTTGGCATCCTCTTAATGAGGGCCATATCTTCTGGAGCAGTGACCCCAGTGGCCCTGCAGCTCCTGTTTGCTACAGACAACATGAGCTGACACCAGCTTTGCTGAGGAGCTCCTGAGCCTATGCTCAGAGCAGCCTTCACAGCTCCAGCTCCTCGCACCCCCCTTCCTAATACCACATCCTTCCCAGAACTACTCTGCCAGGAACTAAATACCAATTTGATACACCCTTCAGGCTCAGCCCAGGTCTAAAGAAAGCCCACAACAGTCAGAAGTGCTCCTGTGCTCAGGTACACCCTTCCAGGCAGAGCAGCAGCAGTGCTGTGTGCTTGAGAAATGCTGGTACTGCCTGTAGTCAACTGTGGTATCCATGCTCTTCCTTTGAGGTGTTTTCCTTGCTGGAGGCAGGTCTGCTGCAAAAAAGTGTGTTTTGGGATTACTGTTGCAGTACAAAGTCTGCTAGTATCATGCAAGGTTGCATTTGTATTTCTGTATCCCCCTCCCTTTCCAGTGAGGACCTGGGATCATCCTCTCCAGACTGCAGTGGGGAGCTGAGCCCTGCCGACAGTGAGGTTTAGAGCTGATGCCTGAATCAGTACCAGTGTGGGCGTGAGGTGCCATGTGCAGAGTCTTTCTAAGAGGGTTCCCAGAGCCTATGTTCAGATGAGTTTAAATGAACTCCAGAGCAGGAATTCAGTTTGTGCCCAGCTGAATAAAGGTTCCTCATACCAGATGATCCTGTGGTCCAGGAAATCTTACTCCCATGTCAAGATAAGCTCTGTCAAGCATGCCCACGAAATGTGCCAGCATTTGTTTCACGTACACACCCATCTCCATGCTTTGATGCCTCTCAGCTTGTTCTGTCCTTCTGTAGTGCTGAACAGCTTGTTCTTCACATGTGAAGCTACTCCCCCAGAAGTGTAGAGACAGGCAGAGGTTACCAGCTCTGACATGCTGTCCTGAGATTTGAATTGCTGAACAAGCTCAGGCTGTCCTGTTGCCTGCCAAGGGCTGGAGCACCCACGTGGGACCTGTCCTCCTCTTCGGGCTGCAGGTGCCTGTGTCAGGCTTTGCCTGCAGCCACTGCAGTGGTGATCCATGTTACTTCTTGCACTCTGCCAGTGGCAGTCAATCAAACCATAGGCATTTGCTGCTAATAAAAGTGAATGATTCTGGCAAGGGTTGTAAAACATGCTCATAAGAGACACTGGATATTATTGTCTTTGCCAACAGATTTGTAAATACCAATCAGTAAAGTAGCTTTTCCTCTGTTCTAATAGTAATAAATACAATCTTCATGGCTGTATCTTTTATGAAGTGTCTTTTTTGTGAATTTCTGTAGCATGATTACATCTGCGTGGGGCTGCACATTTCAGCCTGAATGTCAGTGCTCTTGAGTAAGATTTGAGAATCAGCATGAAGTAAGCACTTGGCAACCATGCTTTGGGCTGGTTCTGTTGTTCTTAATTCTCAGGCAACTACCAAAGGACACTTAATGAATCTTGGAAGAGAATGGTTTGAAACAGGTACAAGACAATACTGCTTTACACATATCTTCTGGAGCCTTTCAGGGTCATAAAGGTATGGGAGAAGTTTATGGGCAGTTGGAGAGTAAGAGGGATATTCTGCTTGTGTCCCTTCTTCAGCAGCTGGGAGTGCTGCAGGTGGACTACAGGAGGTGGCCACACTGGCATCCTCTGCATGGCCTCCCGCGGGGTCTCTGCTGATGGAGATGTAATTAATTGGGCTGTTAGGCTGACCTGATGGGGACATTTTTATGTTCAGACTGGAGCATTCTCTCATCTTTCTTTGCTGGTAGTCCAAGAAACCACTGGGAGCAATCTGTTGGTGCTCGAGACTCGTGCTGGTTGCACAGTGTCGAGCTGCAGAGCAGTTGCCAGCTGTGCTACTTCAGCCACACAGGAATGAGCCCAGGCTCTGGATTGTGTTGCTGGTGCTCTGGGGGGTGGTCACTGTCTTGTCAGACTAGGAAAAGCTGCTGCACTTCAGACAAAGCCAGTGAGGGCTGCTCTGTCACACCAGCAGTTTAGGTCACATATGCTGGCCATACCACTGAGTTTTCCCACCAGTCTGGCTGGCAGAAGTGTTGTAGGTGGGCTGTAGGGCAATGGAGCGCAGAAGGAAGACCATGAACATTGTAACCTCACACAGCCCTTTCCTAGGGGGATGTCTGCAGCCCAATTTCTGAGTGTTCCCAAAAGCTTTTCTGTGAAATGAGCTGATTTTTGCCAAATCAGAAAAGGCCACAAACTGAGTGCTTCAGCTCAGGCTCCAAGACTCAGGCTCACTCCTGCAGTCACCATGACCTGATACCTGGATCAGTTAAAGAAGCGATGGCCAGAGCAGTAGCTGGCCTTGGAACAAGCTTGTGGTTTGTTCTTGCCTTCTATGAGCAGTGCAGTTGGACCCGGTGCTAGAGGCCTGGGACACAGCTCCTCGAGAAGAGGCACCAGTGGCTTGTCCATTACCTGCTGCTGGTTGTGAGAGACTGATGTGTTCCAATGGGGCCAGCACTCCTACATTGCTGGGTGCTCTTGCTTGTGCTGTTGGATTTCTGGCTGGTTTGAGTCTCCTTTTCACAGACCCTTACAAGAACTTTTTGCTATGCCTGCAAACAGAAATGGTAAAAGCAATTCTGCTCATGGCAGCTGATAGACACCATGCCCTCATGTCTGTTGCCCATGTGCCACCTCAGCTCCTGAAAAGGCTGGGCAGATGTGGGTCACAGGTGGATTTTGGACCTGTGTCCTAGATTGCAAGGCAATGTGTATTCTATTTGCCATCTGTTAGAGGTCTGACAGTTATCTTTTGTTAATTGGGCAGTTCTCTTCCACAAACCAATCCTCCCTCTGGGGAGACATCAGCTGTTAGTGGGCTATTGAATGTCACTGCATGACTGATAAAAATTACAGCATCCCATTGTGAGATGCCCCGCCCAGATGGAGGAGCCAAGGATTCTTAACTGGATATAATCTGAGTTTTTGGGACACCAGATCAGCCTTTCCACTGGATTCTCAGAGGAACAGCTGCCTTTTCCACTGGATCTTCCGAGGAAAACTACACTCTTCTACAGGATCACTGCTCCAACAGAACCACATCTGCCACTCCAGGAAGACTGCAGCCATCATTCCAATTGGACTGCTACCAACACTCTGACCAACAGGGTGTCAGGTTGTATTCTGACTCAGTGGTTTTTCTTTTGTATTATTGCATGTTTTGTTTGTTTTTTCCCTTTTCCTAATAAATTGTATTTCTGACTTGGAGTCTCTCACTGGTTTTGCTTTCAAACCAGAACAACCTGTCTGTAGGTTCAGCTTGAGGTGGAGAAAGGGCTTAGCTTTGGCAGCTGCCTGATGTTTTACAGGACAGGGCAACCACAAGGCTACCCCTCTAGTAAAGAAGTTCCCCACTGTCTTTCCTTCCATTGAAAATGTGAAGGGTCTCCCTGCCCTTGTCCACCAGAGATGCACAGAAGTTCTGCCACTTCCTCAAAGCTCCTGGGTAATGAGAGGCCAGTTTTTAGTATAATTCTCATGTAGGTTTTTAGTCCAATCCTTACATGGAACTTTGCACTAAATCAGCCCCGTGGGAAGATAGAGACCAGAGGAACGGGCAGGTCTGCTTCGGGAGCCCTGCAGCACTGGCAGGAGGCAGAGATGGGAGGCTCCCTGTCCTTATGCTGCCCCAGTGCTGGTTTGATGTGGGTGCAGCACAGCACTGGCAGATTGAGCAGAACTGGCCCATGGAGACAGTGCCAAGCTGGGGCTGTGTGGAGCAGGGCTCTGGCTCTGCCACACCCATGGACTGTCTGCAGGACACCCAAAAAAATGAGATGGGAAAAGTTGAATTAGTTGCTGAGGTTGCTGCTTTTAGAGGTCCTGTTGTCCTATACCATTTGTCAGCCATGGTGAACAGTGGCAAGAGCTGGTTGTGAGTGCAGTGGGCTGGGGAAACCAGCTCAGGCATTCATCATCCCATGACGAGGGAACAGGAAGGAGCATGGGTGTTCTGAGTGAGGTGGACCACATAGGGACCTGACCAGAGTTGAGTGCTTACAGGTAGCCATGCAGGAAAGCTTTTGGGACGTATGGAGTCACTCATCAGTCTGACTATTCTTTGCAAAGCAGGGGACACCAGCTGAGGACTCTGTCCAGGCCACAAGGATTTGAACCTGCATCTCCTGCCCCAGCCTCTGCCTGGACCTTCCTCTGTCTCACCATGTAAACTATCCATTTTGTCTGAAGTGCTTAGTGTTTACAGGTACCATAAAGGGAGCTTGTGTCTGAGGACTGGAGGACTGTGGTCACCTCTGCTGTCAGGGCTGGATGCTGGCAGAGATCGAGGCCTGAAGTCATGAAGGTGTTAGGAAGGTCAAGGCTCTTAAAAGCTGCAGCTTCTCCCAAAGGAGAACTAGTGGGTTACATCAGTTCATCTCCACTCACAGACACATTTCTTCCATCTCGTCTGTGCCATGTCTGGTCTTTTGTTCAGATTACAAGTGAGGTGGGAGACCAGGTGGTCCGTGAGGGATGTAGAGGGTGTGGAATGGAGGAGGGAGTGGGGCCCTTCCTTTTCAGTGAGCTGCTGGATTGCCTCAGCTGCCTTGAAACAGGCTTCCCTGAAACATCATGGCCTTGGTGCCTGCTGGGGAAGACAAGGGCACTGCAAGTGCAGACAGTCCCCAAATAACTGGGCTAAGGTGTCCCCTGGTGGGTGTTACCTCCTTGCTCTTGGGACATGTCCATCAGACCCTGTAACCCCAGGGACCACAGAAAGACCTGTAGAGCCTCATCTGCAAATGTACAGCCCTGTAAAGAATGAGGAGGTGAGGAATCTACCGCCTTCTCCCTTCTCCCACCTAAATCGGGATGTCTGGGTGCAGTGATGTAGAAATGTCTGCATGTCTGTGTGTCCCTCCCAGCCACTCCCTGGATGGGGCTGTGCTTGCTCTGGCCAAGGGCACAGGCTGAGGGTGGGCACCTGTCCCTGGAGATATGTAGCCAGTACCCAGTCTCTGGTGCTCTGGTCAACAAAGAAGGGGTGAGAAACTGTCCCAAAGTAGAAGGTACTCAGAAGTGGAATTCTGCTATGATGATGGCACACTGACCTGGTGAGTCACTCAGCTCCCATTCTTGTGTGCACCTTGGGAGCAGTCTGGAGGTCAGCTAGACCTATGGGACCTCCAGCAGCACTCTGACAAAAGCAAGTACAAGCAGGGTGAAGCACAGTGGGGAGAGCGGGACACAAAGCTCATCCCTGGCCTGCTGCACATTGGTGTGGAGGGTGGAGACCATGTCCAGATGAATCTGTAATGCTCCTGCCCCAGAGTGGGATGCTGCAGCAGCTCTGCAGACTGCAGGGCCCCCATGGGGGCTGTGTTGAGGCAGCTGAGGGCTCTGGCAGAGGTCTAGAGACAGGAAAAGACCCTGTTGGCACAGACTCCCCTCCTTCCCACTGCCATGCAGGCCCCAGAGTGGCCAGACAGGGAGGAGTGGAGGGTCTCAGGCAGGGAATTGCTTCAGCCAGGCACAGAGGCCTTCGTGACTACTCTCTGGGGCTGCTCCTTGGGTCCATTGCCCTGCCACAAGTGTGATTGTCTCGGCTGGAATGTAGGGAAGCAGAGCTGCTAAGCTCGGGGCCGGTTTCCCAATAGCACCACTACAGCCAGGCCCTTGAGGGGAAGTAGCTGAAGGACACCTCACTGGGAACTTCCTCCCTGTTTCTCAGGAATGTTGCCTAAATGCTGACCTTTGCCCTTGGACCTCAGGCCCTTGCCTGAGCCGGGTCAGCCATTTCTGTGATGGTGGAAATCCGGTCCAAGCCAGGATCTCCTCCCCTGACCTGCCTCATCGCTGTAGGATTTTCCAGTGTTCATCTGGTCACTGTCCCTGCTTTGCTCCCATTTGCCACTGGCCTGTCCTGTGCTGGATAGGGCAGTGCCCTCCCAGCTCAGTTCCTGGTCAGCTGTCCTATGACAGCTCCTGCTGCTCTCTGACAGTGAGTCGTGTGGAGTGCACAACTCTGCTCATGCTGAGCATAAAGAAAGGATTTTCAGGTGACACCTGAACTCCTTTGCAGAGAAAGCAGAGAAGATCCAAACTGATCCTTCCACTTGCTCAACAGCGAAGCTTGCTAAACAAGACAAAAATACTGGCTACTTCTTGCCTCCCTACCTCAAATTCCCTATAAAATTTGGTCTCAGCATGATAGAGGCTGAAGAATGGAAGATAGGACAGGTTACACTAGGGAAAATGCCCAGAGACAGTATGGTCTAGCTAAAGAAAGCACACACAAGGCCTTGGGAATAAACTTTATTGCCACCACAAGGATGTGGTCTGTGTTTGTTGTCTGAGGGCTCTTCAGCTCTCCAGTCACACACCTCACTTGCATCAGATGAGCTTTGGGCGCTCTGCTTTGTGCTGTGCTCTGGCCTGGGCTGGAGGGATGGGCTGTTGGGAAGGCGATGGGTCCACGGTAGAGAGAGTGTCCTCAGTGGCACAGCTCTCTATTCCACCTTGGGATGTGGGTGGGTTTGCAACAGGCCCTTGAAAGTTCTTGTTGAGGGATGGTGCAGGCCCAGGTTGACTAATCCGCTCTAATACTGAGTCAGCAATCCGATTTGACATGGTCCTTATATCCAAAGTGTTGGCTAAGGCTGTTGACTTTAGGCTCCTTTTTCTTTCCAAGTTCTCCTTCACCATTGCACAATCTTCAGGCTCCATGGTTTTGGCACACCCGGCAGGGGCAGGCCACATTGCTTTCAGGCTCTGCTGTTCAGATGCTCTGGGAAATCCTTGTCCAGCTTCCATGCCCTGCCTTGGACATGTTTGGGATGACTGCACTTGTCTGTTGGAGACATTTCCCCCAGGAAGCTCCAGGATTTCAGTGTACTCACAGCCAGTGTCTTGTTCAAACTGAGAAGTTACAGAGGATTCCAAGGTATAGTGAACACTCTCAACAACTTCTCTGGTGAGTGTGTCAAGGGAGGTCTTTGAAAGTACTCTGTCTGCAGTGTCCTTGGATTTGTCTGCTTGGGTGGCTCTTCCAGCAAGAGGCAGGTCCTCCCACTTGGCTGCAACCCCTGCCTCAGCAGCTTTGGATGTGCTGGATGCCAGACGGTCCCCCAAGATCTCCAACACTGTTGCTACAAGCTCTTTCGCCATCACTTCCATTTTCTGATGGTGATCTAGAGAAGTATCCAAAAGTTCTGCTCTCATGCAGCCTAAAAGTCTTCCTCTGATTCCCCGGGCAACCCTCTGTAAAAAGCTGACATGCTGATCCCTAGGAATCTTCAACCTCTCCAACACTCTGTACACCACAGTCTCAACCAGCTCTTCAAGCTTCTTGGCTTCTGCTGCAGTTAGTTGCTTAAACACAGCATTCAAGAGGCCATTGTCAGTGCCATCTGGCTTCCTCTGGGAATCAGCAGCAGTGCTGGTATCCTTCTGGCCCAGCTCAGCTCTGGGGTAAGTTTGGCCCTTGTTCAGAGCTGCTCTCCCTTTTCTGCATCCCCATAATTTTTGGCTCTTGGGTAGGCTGGAAGGCTTTTGAGGCTGCAGCTTCCCCTGACAGGAAGTGTTGGTGATTCTTGGCAGGCTGGGGCCATGCTTTAATTGGGCCCAGGATGGCAGAAGGGAAAAAAAAGTGAAAAGTGAAAAAAAAAAAAGTGACACCTTCCTGAAAAGTGACATCAGGTTGTGGGTCATGTTGCTCGGCCCCTGCATGCTGAGGATTCCTAAGGGCCCAGGCTGGACCTCTGCTTCAGCCAGGCCATGAGGACAGGGGAGAAGGGCTTCCCTCAGCACGGTGTGTGCCTGCACGTGGCCCTGCTGCCCGTGCCCAGCTCAGTGCCCTGTGCTGGCTCAGCTCCCAGCCGTGGAGTCCTTTCCCCACCACAGCGCCCGGCCCAGCAGCACCGCCCTGCACAGTCCCATGCCCCTGAACACAACGCTTTGCCTACTTCTTGCTGCCCCAAGATCTGCTCTGACTGTAGCTTGATCCTGGTCAGGTACTGCCTGTACTCGTTGAACTCCTTCACAGTGCAAATCACCTATGGAGGGACAAGGGCAGAATGCCCCAAAAACTGTCAAGCCATGCAGTCGGCCTTCCCCACAACAGCCTGAGCCCAGTGGGAGAGGAGCTGCCCCCAAGCCTTCCCCCCATACCCTGGTGTTGGGGCCACTGCTGTGCCCCCAGCCAGGGCTGAACAGGCAGCGTGGGACAGGCTGAGAAGGGCAGGACTGGGGCTTGCCAGGGGGATGTTGGCGCTGCTTCTGCTCCCAGGGACACCAACGCACAGCCCTGTCCTCTGGCAGCAGCAGCTGCAGCAAGGGCTGTGGGAGCCCTGCTTGAAGAGGGCTGCTCTTGATCAGCCTGATGTCCAAACCTACCTTGTTTTCTCTGGTGACAAAGCCCTGTTTCTTCAGCAAATGCAGCACGTCCTTGCGCTTGTGGTAGTCCTGAAGGACAGGGTCATGCAGGCAGTTGTATGCTGGGCTGAGGTGGTGGCAGTAGGGATCATCCAGAGTGAAATAAGGAAACGGCCGGTGGAGCTGTAAGAGTTTCCAGAGTATGAAGGAGGCAGGAGAGTGGAGCGAAGAGGTACCACATGGTACCTGTGAAAAGGTAAAGGTCTTCTCCATCCTTCTGTACGCACAGAGACCTGCACAGACAGACTACAGGGCTGGGCTGTGATGGGTTAAGGGAGAAAAGACAAACTGCACAGCAACTCCACCAGCAAATAGGTATCTTAGGCCACCAGGAAGAACTGCAGACCCATCTGCAAATTAACCTTCAAAGGCTCAAATGCAGCCGGTGGAGAGTGGATGAAACCAGTCTCCTTGGGTTAGGCAGGCCCAAGGGCTGTGTTGGCTACCTCCACCTCCAGAAAATCTCTATCTTGGGAAGCTGCAGTGCAAACTGGAGGACAACAGTGTGTGTATACCCAAGGCAGGGAAGCCCAAGTTATTCCAAAGGTTCCAAGAAGGCAAGCAGAAGGTTGGAATCTCACTCACAAGTGCCCCAGGGCCTGGCCCGACATTGTGGGATGAGCTGGAGGAATGAGCTGCCTTGGCACCCAGACACACACAGCTGTCTGCTGAAGGCAGGGGCCCAGCCACACACATGCACAGTGCCAGAAACCAGTGCAAAGATGGACAAGTGCTTTCTCCTCTGTATTCCAGGGAGCCTGGAGTTTCCCTTGCCCAGTACTGTCCAGTTGAAGGGCTGCAGCTCCTGCTGTAGAGCAGGTGGCCTCAAGAAAATCTTTGCATGATGGGGACTCTGTGAAAGAGATTTTTCTACCCCTTTCTATTTCCTTTACCTTTTCACCCAGTTTTCCCCTGCAGAAGACAGGCTTGGATCCAGGTGCCACAGGGATCTTGACTGCAAGTGGAAGGTTCAGCAGTTCAGGGTCCATTTTCCTGGTATCTCCTTCTCCCAGGTGTGGTCTTCTGGGGCTGAGATAGGAAGACACAGACACTCAGGTATTGCCCAACAAGCCTCCTGCATGGCAGTCCTGAAGCCCTAGAGCATCACCCCATGTCCCAGGCTCCCCAGCAGAGCCCTCTATATTGGCCCAGTGGTCCCCTCCCCCCTGATTCCCAGTGCACTCAGCAGTGCCTCTGCCTTCGGCAGGACACCAGCAGTGGGACGGTGCTCCACAGCTCTTGCCGAGACCTCTCATGGTGTTGTGATCCCACTCTTACTCTTACTCCAGAGACACAGCAGCTGTCTCCTAGCTAAATATAGCCAGGGGCATTGTTCCATCATGGTGATGTCACATCCCCGCATTGTCACATCACCGTGCTGACATTGTGTCACATGGAAGCTGCCCACCAAGCCTGGGGGGAGGCTGGTGCGCCCGGAGGCTCCTTTGGACAGCCCTGTGGGCCACCCCCTTCGTGTGACCCAGCTGTGAGAGCTGCTGTCCACAGGCCCCTTCCACCCTCCTCTGTCCTGTCGTTCTGTGTGGCAAAGCTTCCTCATGAACAGGAAGGGATGGGAGAAATTGCCACACCAAAGGTGTGCAGTTTGGGTTCTGCTTTTCCCCTCTTTCCCTTTTTAGGGCTTCTTCCCTGTCATGGCCAAGCAGCCACAACTGGGGGAATTGCAGTAAACTGGATATTTGGCCCATCCCTGGAAACATCTAATTCCTGGTTCACATCTCAAGAAACAGTAGAGAAATAGAGGCTGAGGGAGAGCCCTCTCCTCCTCTTTCGTCAGGCTCCCATTCAGCCCAGACACCTTTCTGCCACCTTCCTGTCACCTTCCCAGTCTCCCCTGCCCTGGTTTCTGCCGTCCTTGTTTGCTCTCACTTCCTACCCCTTCTTGGCTGGATTTGGTGAGATCTCTGGTGCCCGTTCCTCCAGCCTGTCTGGTTCCTTGGGGCAGCTTTTACACTGCAGAGCCCCGCCAGCCTCGCTCTTTGCACAGAGGCAAGAGACAGGCAGAGCAATCTGTTGGAGGTGCAGTGATGATTGATCACCACGGGGCTCTTGGGAAACAGCGAGGGGCTCAGCTCAGGGACGGTGTTCCTGGGCTCCCAAAGCCCTTTCTGGCACACGCTTCAGCTGCAGCTCTTCTCCATCTTGGCCAGGGGAGGAGCAGCATCGGCTGTGCCCCAGCTTCCCTGTGCCCCAGGTCCTGCTCAGCCCCGGGGCCGTGAGCCCCATAGCACATTCAACTGGCATGGACTGTGATGTTCCCAGCATGATGACATCCCTGCAGAGAAATCCACTGAAGTTCACAGTGCAAAACTGCAGCAGCTCAGCAAGGGTGGGAGCTAGGAGATCTCTGCCTCAAGTCCTGGCCGGGTCTGATGAACAAAGGGGACAGAGGAAAGTAGTGCTGTCTGCCTCTGTTCTCACCCGTTTGGGCTCCTTCCTGGGCCACAAAGCTTAGTTTGTCCACATTTACTACTTTCCTCTGTGTGAGGGGAAGCTCTGGACCCAAATTTATCCAACTGATCCAATCACGATCTGTCTGCAACCTGCATCAGAGCAGGCAGAGACCAGCCAGGTCTGTGGAGGAGTTCCTGTTGCCTGGGAAGGGCTGCCGCTCCATGGCCAGCCACAGCAGGCAAGTTTGGCAAATGTCTGAGCACTCATGATCATTTTAACCATGGACACTAACATCAGAGAAGCTGGACCCCTAGACAGTGAAAAAGGAGAAATGTCACAAATTGGCACAGACACATCCCTGAACTACCAATAGCCATGTGCTCTCAGTGGAACAGCAAAGCAAAGGAGCCCAGTGGGATCTCGGAAGACCTATTTTGGAGGGGAAGGAAATGGTTCTCAGGGCAGGTGTTCTATGAGTCTGTAGGTTTTTTTAAGTGATGAAACTCCAGAATGAAATACAGTGCTGTCAAAAAACCCATTACACAAACACTATGCTGATGTTTTGGTAAAATAAAATAATTTTCTATTTATCTCAAAACTTCAGGGTTATTTTCCTTTCTATTTTAATTCTTTCTGCAATTTTTTTTCTCTTCTAGACACCTGCAATGTTAAGACCACTTCTGAAATATTCAGGTTAAAATGCAAATCTGAAAACTGTATTTTCAACCTTTTTTTTTCCTCCCTGTTGCAATACTTTTAGCAAGCCACTCTGCTTCCACAGATTCCCAGCACACACAGTTCACAGGCTCTGTCAGAAAAGCACTAGCACCTACTGCTGTACAGTGATGGGGACACTCTGCTTTAAACCATGCTTTGTGCTCCCTGGGTCCTGTGATGCTTGTGGAACTGGGCTGAGGCTGGTGTCAAAGAAGCAGCCAGATTTGTGTAGCAACAGCAGTTCCTGCAGCTGGAGGAGGAGGAAGACAGAAGGGAAAAGCCCTTGAGCCATGTTGTGTCTTCCTCTGAAGCCCAAAAGCACCCGGTGCTATGTGAACACCTCAGCCACAGCAGTTACTCTTTCAGTCACAAAACCTGACAGGCGGCAACCCTCTGCTGGTCTGTGGCCTCTGAGCAGAATTTCAAGGATTATCCCAGGAAACCCACCCGAACCAGGGAGAATTTATCCACCCAATTCCAGCCTACACAGATTTTTGCTCTTCTATGTCAATCTGGTTTGGGCTTTAACCCAGCATAAAACTACCAAAAAAAAGAAAATGAAATTAATTTGCCCCTGAACAACTCTGTTATCTACAACTGAACCCACAGTCTTCTGACTGTACCAGAGGGTGAGCACGGCTGAGGAGCAGTGACGATCCCCTCGGAGGGGCACTACTCAGGCCCACTCGCTTCCCGGCACATGGGGCAGCAGTGAGGGCACCGAGCCGAGCCAGCTGCGACAGCCACGGGCGGGTGTGCGCAGGAGCGCCCGCATCCCGACATCCGCCTCAAGGAAGGCTCAAGGGAGCAGGCCGCCAACTCTCCCCGGTATTTCACCGCCGTGCCACCTCAGCGCTCACGCTCCCGGCAGAGCACTGCGACTGTGCCCCGCTGCGGGCCGAGCCCTCGCCGGGCCCCTCCCGCCCCGGCAGCACCGCCGGCCCCGGGGGCCCGCCGGGCCCCGCCCCGCTCGGCTCCATGCCCGGCCCGGCCCCGCCCTCTGCGCGCTCCCTCCGGCCGGAGTGGGCGGGTCTTCCGCGCCCCCCCCCCCCCCCCCCCCCAGCGGCGGCGCATCGCGGCGGCCATTTTGTGCTGCTGCGGTCGGTGCGCGGGGCTCGGCGCGCTGCGGGCCCGCTGGAGGTGGCTCCGTTCTAACCCTTTTTCCCGTACAGATCCCTCGGTAAGAGCGCGGCGGCGCCCGGGCAGGCCGGGCCGCCTGCCCGATCCGGCGCTGCGAGCCCGCGGCGCGGCGGGGAGACGCGGGGAGGGAGGCCGGGCGGGCGCGTCCCCGCGCACAAAGGGCCGGGCCGGGCGGCGCCTCCCGCCTGCGGCCCCGGGGCGCCGAGCGGGGCCGCTCCCGCCTCGCCGCAGCCCGGCGCGCTGAGGCCCGCGGCTCGGGCCGGCCCCGGCCGCTCCCCCGTCCCTGACTCCCTGTCGCCGCCCGCGCACGCCGGCCCGCGGAGCTGCGCGGGCAGGTGAGTCTGTGCGGGCCGAACGCAGGCGCCGCGGGCCCATCCGGCGGGGGCGGCCGAGTGACCTTGCGGCGGCGCCGGGGCCCGAGCCGGGGCACGGACCGTATGGCGGGGGCTGTGCCGGAGCCCGAGGCGGGGATTTGACGGGTCCGGAGCGGCGCCCGGCGGGCCGGGTGCGGCGGGGAGCGGGAAGTCAGGGCCCGGCGGCTCTGAATTCCGGGGCCGCTCGGCGGTGTACGTCACCCCGACCCGGGAGTGGGGAACCCGCGCTGAGCAGGTACTTGCCCTTCCAGATGTTCAGCGCGGCAAGGGGAGGCTTCCGTTCCTTTCCTGTCCCATTAATTCTAGAGCAGTTGGTAATCTGTAGCCATTCCAGGGTTTAGTTAATCTAAACAGGTACAGTTTCGGGAAACCGTTTTATCTCCTTTACTGACTTAAAATCTGGGTACCAGAGATGTTTCTGTGGTCCCTGGCTGTTGTTTCTAGCCTAAATACTTAAAAATAAACCAGGAGAGATATCTGAAAATTGATGAGTCCAAGTTAAGTAAAATAAATGTCACTAGGCTACAGAATTTTGTTGTGTTGTATGCAGTAGGGAATTAAACAAAATGTTAAAGCAATGGTAGTGACTTGAAATAACCTTTTGTAAGTATCTGTACAGCACTTAGTAATGGAGCATCTCTGTAACTAATGCTTTTGACCTGGGTTCATTTAATTTTCTATAATGTGTTATGAATCCTTTTGCAGAACCAGTTTTGAAAAAAAATGTCAAGCAAGAAGGCTTAAGCAAAGATCAGTCATATCATAATTCTCTGTTTTAATTTTTGTGGCTTCTAAACTTTCATAGTAATAAAGGGAGGTGACTTAGATGAATGCATGTTATTTGAATGCATGCTAAGTCAGCTTGTGGAAGAGTTCGCTAGTTTACGCTCTTGCTGATAACTTCGTGGATGTCTCCTCAATGGAAATAAAATTTTACTTGAGCGGGCTGAGAGTAAAATCTGTCTGTCTGTAATTTTAAGGTCAAGTTGGGAATGAGGCTAGAGTATTAATTGTTCATAACGATACTGCCTTGACTGAAATGTAAGAAGCATGTAATTTATTCTTACCTTTAATTGGCAAAGCCCTCTGTAGCTCTTGCTTTTGCTCCTGTAGTTCCTGCATGACCTAGGCAACGATAATGACTTAAATTCTCCCTCTTGGCCAGGAAAGGAGAGCACAACCCCTAATTTAATAGTAGGGGATGATAAATTCTCTCTAACTGCACATATTATTTATTACCGCATCTGCAGAAGATAGGTGTTGTCTGTAGCTGTAATTTGTCAGCTGACAGGCTGACACTAGCTCTCTTGCCTGTGTGACTGATGTCCTGTGCACGTGTGAACACTTGCATTGTGAGCTGAGCTAAAGAATGTGCAGGGGACAGGGGAAGGATTTATTGCTCAGCCCTACAAGTGGTTGTTGTCAGTATTTAAACTGTACTCTTGATGGTTGTCTAGTTGCATGGTTACAGTGGGGTTTTTTAAAATCTTAAAAAAAACAGTCCTTTGGACTGGTGCATCATACTGAGAAGTGTTGTGAAGTGCTAATGAGTTCATTGTATGTTTGAGTAAGTTATCCTTTCTTTTTTGCTTAAATTAATTCCTTGTCTTCATACTTTGTACTTCTGTTCCTTGCTTGCCTACAGGTTTGTTTTGACTGCTTGTACTTCCTGCAGGAAAATACTTTCTTCAGGTGAACAATGGTGGTTTGGAACTCTTGGTTTGTCCTTGCTGTCCAAATACCAATAGCCACATGGCCTGTGTATTTCTAAAGACCTTTCAGAACTACTGGCATTCCAATATTTTTGTGACTGCAAACACCAGGCTTAAATGATGATGAATGCATGGGTGTATACTGTGTCTATGGTGACTAGCTGCAGATAATAATATTGGAATATAAACACTCCTTTTGGAGGCATGTTAGTTTGTTGACATGCTTCTGTGTCTTTTTACTGGGCTTGAGGATTTTCAACCAGCCTTATTTAAGTGTAGGCAGCTATGGTCTGCCTTATTTTTTCATAAATCTACCTGAAATGGAGTTCTTAGGATTGATTAAACAGAAATTGATTAGAAAGGAAAACATGTCTTCAGCTTGGTTGCCTGTATTAATGAAAAGAGAGGAAGCACTGTTGCTTATTGTGCGGGGGTTTTGTTTTGTGGGCTTGATTGTTGTTTTTTGTTGTTTTGTGGGCTTGATTGTTTTTGTTTGTTTTGGATTTTTTAATATGAAGTTAGCATCAAAGAGCTTTTCTGATCTGGTTGCTAATGTTAAAATACTAGTTTCAGAATTGACTCACATTTCTGCTGCTTAAAATCAGCACTTCTTTCCCAAGGAATTGGAAAATATCCTCTAGTTCCACAGAGTCGTTGAGTAAGGAAAATATGTTCAACACCTCTGTGCTCCAGATGCAGAGCTGAGCATCCTTAGCCTAGACCTGTGCATCAGGGATGCAGAGTGCTATGGGTAGGGTTGGAGTTAGAATTTTAGTTAGTTTTAAAAGCATGTGTTGGCATAGCAGAGGTTGTGAGTACACCAGGCTGGAATTGCTTCTTCCCTATACTGTAGTTTGCTAATGGCTTTTTTTGTTCCAAGACCCCGTGTATTTGTATCAGTCATTTCCCTATGCTGCAGCTGTCTTTTGTTGCTGTTACCAGGCTTGCAGAAATAGGCACTTAGTTTTTTTGTTTTCCTGATGTCCTTTCATCTCTCAGCTGGGAGACAAGTCTGCAAGCAGCCTTGAAATGCACCCCTTTCTTTTCTTTTAAAACAAATAGGCAAGTTGCATCCTTCTTACAGGGTGACATGTGCACAGATGATCTGTCTACTTAATTAATTACCTTAAATAAGGATAATTTTTTATCAGTACTTATGGCAATATAACTTGGAAAATTTTCCTTTATTTGGATGTCTTGAAAATATCCTCTTCTTTATCAGCAGGTAGGGTGGATTTGGTTC
This sequence comes from Molothrus aeneus, assembly GCF_037042795.1. NCBI lineage: Eukaryota > Metazoa > Chordata > Aves > Passeriformes > Icteridae > Molothrus > Molothrus aeneus. Next base: position 284,020 of record NC_089662.1, read on the forward strand.
TGTCAAGGCAAGAAGCAATGAAACAATGCTGTGTCTAGGAGTCAGGACACTGTATACTGACTGGGTGGAAGCAGTGACCTCTGGGATTTTCATTAGCCAGTGTTGCAGGTGCTGCAAATTATCTGTGAAAAATGTTTTTCAGACTTTTTTTTAATGGATATTTTTACAGGTAGATTTCTTCTAGGAGTCAAAAGTCCCAAGTCCAGTTACTGCTTCAGGTACTGTAACCAGGTAATTTTTGTGCTTTCTGATTTGCTCCTTCCATTTTCGGTCATAATTTTTTCATCTGATAGCTAAAATTCATGTTGATGCTTGGTGATAAAATCTTAGGTTGAGCAGCCTGCTGTAAGTGTATACTGTGCTGCTGGAACACCCAGAGCAACCTCTGAGCTGGGATATCGCAGCTGATGGGTGTGGTGCTGGGTGGTAATTTAGCCAGGTAACTGGGATCCCTGTCCTGTGATGCAGGCATTGACTGGGAGATCAGGAAGAGGACAAACATTTAGTCTCTGGAGGCAACTCCTGTCAAGTGTGAGGGAAAGGTACTCTCTCAAGGATGATATAATAGTGCAAGAAGGTGGACCACTGTAGAGAAAGGTATCCGCTACCCAAGAGAATCAGCTGAGCTGGGGATAATCTATAGGGATTCAAATAACGAGCAATCCCCTATAAATCCAGATGAGGTCCAGAGTACATAAATGTTGAGCCCCTGGACTCACTTGGCATGTTTCTTTAAAGAAGATACTACCATTCCCTGAGGTGGGCACACAAGAGAAATGCTGCAACATTCTCGGGAGGGTAAAAAACCAAATCTAAATGGTAAACTTTAGCAGAGCAGGAATTTAGCAAAATTTAAAACAAAACAGTCAATTGGAATAAAGCATTTCATTTAGCAGATTCCACCCATCCAACCTTATATTACCCATATTCCAAGAAGGGGGAGTTAGGAGTGAAAAAGAGAGAAAACCAAGATACAGCTACCATCTTTGATCCAAGTGCAGTCTCAGCTATCATAAACTCCAAGGATGATAGGAAAGTTACCACATGCATCTTAAAGCAGTGGGTTTTACCTGCTCTGGTCTCCTGTGGCTATGCTTCCCAGGTGGGACTTCTGGTTATCTTTGGAGCTAGATTGAGGCTGCAGGCATGGGGTGTGGGGCATTCCTTTCAGTGTGACAGTGCCTGACAATCATTCTGGGCTGGACTAGAGGTTCCTGGAGATGGGGTTGTGGAATGGAGCAGTGCACCTCCCACTTTCCGCAGAACTGCCCCCTCCCTTTCAGTTGATTTGAGCCAGTAATAATTTTCTCTAGTTTTTCACAACAATCCATGTGGCAGAAATTTGGATGGAGTGTGCCATTGTCATACTCCAGGGCATTGATATTGATGTCAATGAAAGAAGGAGGACAAGAAGTGCTCCGGGTGACTACCTGATTCAGGCAATTTGAGATCATCTTTTTTCCTCCTGACTGACCGGTGGCTGTGAACTGTCCAAGACTCTGGACAGACTTGAAAGACTCAAGCAAGTTGGAGAGGAAATGTCCTGTAGCCCTAATTGGCCAGTGCATGGGTACAATGGAGAGTGGACACTGACAGTGAAGTATTTTGGCCTGAACGCACCATCACAGAGTGCTACTGTGCCAGACGTGCTGGAACTTCAGTATGACCCGAAGTCCAGGGCAGCAAAGTGGTGCCACCATTGAGATTGCCAGTGTTTTTCTCTATTCCTTTAGCAGCAGAGTGCAGGCCACTGTTAGTTTTTACCTGGAGTGGCATCCAGTACACCTAGAAGCGGCTACCCCAGAGGTGGAAGCACAGTCTTACCATTTGCCATGGACTGATGTAGGCTGCACTGGAAAAGGGTGAGGTTCCAGGGTTCCAGAACACTTGTAGTACAATGATGACATCATTGTATGGGGGCAACACTGCAGAAGAGGCTTTTGAGAAAAGGGGAGAAAATAATCCAAATCCTCCCTAAGGCTGTTTTTGCCACGATCAAGGACTTGCCCAGAAAATTCAGTTCCTCGGAGTAAAATGGCAGGATGGATGTTACGAGAGTCCAGTGGATGTGCTCATCAAAGTAGTGTGTCCAGACAGCAAAAAGGAAACACAGACTTTCTTAGGAACTATGGGTTTTTGCAGGATGCGTATTCCATAAGATAGTCAAGATTGTAAGCCCTCTCTGTCATGTGACATGGGAGAGCAACAATTTTAGGTGGGATTCTAAACAACAACAAGTTTTGGACAAACTCAACAGAAGATTGTGCAGCAGCCTTTGGGCTACTCAGGACAGGATAAGATGTGAAAAATGTGCTCTACGTTGCAGCTGGGAAGCGTGGTCCTTCCTGGAGTCTCTGACAAAAAGTGCCCATGGAGACTTGGAAGACAACCCCTGAGGTTCTGGATTTGCTGATAAAGAGGATCTGAGGCCTGTTACACCCCAACTGAAGAAGAGATCTTGACAGGTTATGAAGGGGTTGGCACTGCCTCAGAAGTGATTGACACTGAAGCACAGCGCTTTCTGGTATTCAGACTGACAGTGCTGGACTGGATGTCCAAGGGAAATTCCCTTCTAAACATCATGTCACTGACATCACGTGGAATAAGTGAATGGCTCTGACCATGCAGTGAGCTCAAATAGGAAACCCCAGTCACCCAGGGATCTTGGAAATAATCACAGTGGCACGAAGGCAAAAATATCCGTACCATCAGAAGAGGAGGAGGAAAAGGTGCCCCATGCTAAGGAGACTCCACCATATAATCAGCTACCAGAAAATGAAAAGTGATGCTCTCTTCACTGCTGCTTCCTGTCATACCATAGGGACAAATTGGAGATGGAAAGCTGCCATTTGGAGTCTTACACAGTGAGTTGCAGAAGCTATTGAAGGACAAGGTGGTCGTTGCAGAGCTGAAAGCCATCTAGCTGTCCTCAAATATCGCTGAATGAGAGAAATGGCCAATATCCTACCTCTGCATTGGTTTGTGGATGGTGGCAAATGCTGGGGGGAGGGGGGCTGGACCAGTGAAAAAAGACCAGTTGGCAGTGCAGAGGGAAACCCATCTGGGCTGCTGAAGTGTGGCTGCCTGGGTAGAGAAATTGACTGTAAGAGTATGTTGTGGAGATGCACACATACCCAGGAGTTGGGCTACTGAAGAGTATTGCAACAATGAACAGGTGGATCAGGCTGCCAAGGTCAAATTGCCTCAGGTGAATTATTTCTGGCTTGGTGGGCGGCCCGTGACACCTTGTGTCATCTGGAAAGAGATGCAACATTGGACTCATGACTGTGGGGTGGACTTAACCATGAATACCATCTCCAGGTTATCCATGACTGTGAAATGTGTACTGCAGTCAAGCTGGGCAAGTGGGTAAAACCACTGTGGTATGGGGGGGAATGGTCAAAATATAAATATGGGGAGGCCTGGCAGATTAATTACATCACACTCCTGCAGACCCACCAAGGCAAATGTTACATGCTGATGGTGGTGGAAGGCACCACTGGATGGGTGGACCTACCCCATGCCACACAGCACTGCCCAGAATACCATCTGGCCCTTGAAAAACAAATTCTCTGTCGGCATGGCACTCCAGAAAGAATTGAGTCAGACAACAGCCTCATAGACATCTGAGCCAGATACTATGGGGTTGAGTGGGTGTATCATATTTCTTAACATGCACCAGTCTCTGGAAAAATTGAACAGCATAATGGACTGTTAACAACCATATTGAAAGTAATGGGTGGGGAACCATCAGACATTGACGTCTACACAGAGCAAAAGCCACCTGGTTAGTTAACACTTGAGGCTACACCAGTCAAGCTGGCCCTTCACAATCAAAACCTCCACATTCTGTAGAATGGGGTATGGTCCCCATGAGGGATAGGTTATGAGGAATATATTAGGGAAGACAGTTTGGGTTAGTCCTACCTCAAACAAAGGCAAGCACATCTGGCGGATTGGTTTTGCTCAAGGACCTGGGTGCTCTTTGTGGGTAATGCAGAGGGACAAGGGAACATGATGCGTACCTCAAAGGGATTTGATTTTTGGGTGAGAAGAGTCTGTAATGTTGAATTGTATAATATTGGTTGGTGAATAATAGTGCCACTGTGTGCCATAACTGCAATTGACAAAGGTGTATAGACTGCTCCAGATATACCAGTCGTGAATTCCTGATGCAGTTTGCCACCAACCCTCTTGCCCTAGAAGACCTCTATGATGGATGGAATCCACAGTCTTGGACTAAATGAACTCAACAGACGTCTTGGAGGGACAGCCATTAATGATGGAAATGATACCCGTGCTTTTGTAGATACCTATGTCTGTGTGTATATATATTTATGTGTGTGTGTGTGTGTGTATGTGTATAGTTGGAAACAGGTAGGATTTGGACATGATGTATGTGGTACAGAATAAGGGATGGATAATGTCCTAATAGCCAGAAGAGGGTGTGGCTAGAATCTGATGTGGATATGCAGAGGGGTGTCTGTGTGTTTGTAAGGGTCTGTTAAGCATCTCTCTAGTTTGGATTACAGCAGCCTGCTGACCTGTACTGAATGAAATTCTGCGCCACCTCACATCATTTTCTGGGGACCGGGGAAAGGGATCCCTTCCAGGTTGGGGTGGTTTGGGTGTGGTCAGATTAAGTCAGGCTCTGCACTGAGCATTCACGTGTGTATTGCTTGCCTCTCTTGTACACTTCTTAATACCATTACTTTTACAGTTCATTTTCTTATCTCATTGCTGTTTTCAGTAAACTGTTCTTATCTCAACCAATGATCTTTATACTTTTGTGCTTCTGATTCTCCTTTCAGTGGGAACACTTGATGGAAGAGTACTATTCCTAAACCACAATAGGTTCTATGCAGCTTCAGTTCAGGTAGAAATTGGGAGCAATGTCATTACAGTGCCAAATCTGCAGCCTAAATTGGGCTTCTGGGAACAATTCAAATGGCTGTCTTTCCTACTTCTGCAGTGTGAGGAAGCCTACATGTATTGACAAGAATTGGATTTGTGGATGAAGAAGCAATTCTGAGAAACTCTTGTAGTTTGTTCTTGTATTAGCAAAACACAGCTCCTTCTGCCATGTGGTGAATGTAGATTATCCAATTGAGTATGTCTTCACTGACAGGAGCGGACTGCATGCTTAGTATGTAGTTAGTTAATACTGCAGTACCTGTTGCACTAAAATAGGAGTAATCATAAAGTTACTGGTGACTTTTAGTTGACAACAGATAAATAAATGGTGGAGAAATATGATGTAGATATGCAGAGAGAATGTCTTTGTGTCAAGGTCTTTTAAGAGTCTCTCTAATTTGGATCACGGCAGCCTGCTGACCTGTACTGAAATATTTTCAGATTAAATTTTTGTTCTAGAGGTGTTATTCTATTATGCAGCTACTGTTGACTGTAGGGAGAATATTTTTTTGAACTCTGAACTACTTTTAGTCTCAGAATTCACATGTTTTTGTTTTTCCTTTCCTGTAGGTACACAGCACTGGTTGGAATGTTTGCAGCAACATAAACAAGTTTCTTGGTGAGTATAAGCATAGATCCTTTTTTAATTTCCTGAAGCTTTTGAATTTTGCTTTAAAATTCAGGTTTTACTTAAATACTATCACAGAGCTTCTGCAAGACTTATCTGCATTGAATTCTTGTATTCTTAAAGGCTGCCATTTTTTCCTTAAACTGAAAATAAACAGCCTCATTAAAGTAGGTTTTCATTAATATTGCTTTATTTAGGAAAAACTTAATTTATTTTATGTGACTTAAACCTTTTTCCAATTTCTTCCTGTTTGTTCAGTGCTTAGGTGCTTGTTTTTTATCTTTAGTGTTTACAGGAAAAGAAACCAGAACATAGGACATGATCAAATGACTGAAAATAATTGTTTTCAGTAATGACTATTTATTTCTTTAATTGCACTTGGTAATTCAAATAGATTTCATTATATATTTTTTTTCTGTTAAATTGCTTATATTCCTAATTTCTGCTTCCATGTTGGTCTATCCCAGTCTCAGCACCAGTTGAAACTGACAGCACAGTTACATGAGATGTTGCTGAGGGGATGAAAATGACGTTCTCCCGGCTCTGTAATCTCAGGAAGTGAGGATCTTGTTCAGAGGGTCATTCATGTAACACCTTTTCAGTTTTGTCACCGAGTACTTTGGGATGGTCATGGTTCTGCCTGAGGAGAAGAGCAACTGTAGATTTTTACTGGTCAGTTCTCCTAATCTACTTGTATAAACTAGAGAAAAAGTAGGAGACTGAAATCAAGTACTCAAGTCTTATGGTTTGAGGGAATGTCAGTGGTGAGGAATAAGCCGTTCAGCATTCTTGTGACAGAGATGATAAGTATGAGTTCAAACCAGTTTCTGTTTTGCGTGTCTCAGAGTTCACCTGTGTAGTTGTTAATTGAATCTGGGAAGCTTTTAAACCAAGTAAGTGCTGGTGAATATGTAGTTGAGGATGTTACATTGTGCAAATAACAACTGCATATAGTCCTGTGTCTTATTTGAAATGTGTCTTTTGGATAGAAGAAGGGGGGTGATGCAGTATTCCTTGAAATTTGTTGCAGTGTCAGGTCTTCCTGTCTAGTTTAAATCTTTCTTGTTCCTGTTACTTAAAAAAGCCCCAAACCCAAAAACTTGCCTGAAGATCTAAGCATTGTGGTTTGAAACACTGCTGTGAGGGACATAATCTGAAATTTATGGTCACATCCAAAACCTGTGAAATGATACACAAAACCATCCTGAGGCAGGAGCAGACATCCTTGGATGAACAGGGGCTGTTCTTGGGTTAACGTGTTTAGCAGGTACAGGAGTTTTTTATCTGTTTTTATGTGTAGGGCAAAACACAGTAAGGCATGGTAGCACTGCTGCTGTAGTCAAAACTTGCCAGGCAGAGGGTGCTTTGTCTGCAGGCAATAAAAGTCTATTGTAATCAGCTTACCAGTACCAATACAGTTTTTAAGTGGTGCTTGTGAGACTTCCACTTAGTCTTCATAAGATGCCATGAGGATTGTATAGTATAAATGGTGTCTGTAAATACTGTTTGCAGTCTGATATCATACCTTTTCTCATCTGCAGGTGTGTGGTTTCAGCACAGCATGGCTATGGTCATCCACTTGCAAGTTGTTCCGATTGTGGTGGGGACCATGAACTTCTCTGGACTGACCATTCCTGATGGGGGCGTGCATATTGTAGGGGGTGAACTGGGTGAGGCTTTCATCATTTTTGCCACTGATGGAGACGTGAGGCTGGTGTCATGGGTGCAGATGATAAAAGGTCAAAACGAACTACATTGGCGAGTAAGAAAAACCTGATGTACAAAATGTGAATGGACTTAGTCCTTGGCAGTTCCATACATAGATGTGCAAGCAGATTTGGAGCAGTGGTGCTGGAGAGGATGGCAGAGTCAGACTTAGCCTTAGGCTTTGTGGAGTCAACTTTGTCCTAGAAGGAAACAAAACAGACTTGTGTTGCTTGTCTAGGAGTGGCAGTGTTGCCTGCAGTACCCCAGGTCAGCAATATCTGTGCTGCATCTCCAGGGAATACAAGACAGTCTCTGGGTAATTGCTTTTACTTCCTGGTTTTGCCAGTGCTTTTTATTACCTGTCTTACCCTGTAGTCCTGAAGAATCGCCACCAAGGTACTGAGTGCTTCCTAGGAGCTGGGACAGCAAGCTTCCCATCCAGAATAAAATAGAAATTCTCAGTGCAAAGTAGGATTATATTTATGCAGACTGTCAAAGTTGATTGTGCTTCTTTATCAGGTCAGAGACCTGTGGGTTTTTTTCATGGTGTTCCTCTTTTTTTCTTTATTGTATCCTTATGGCAGACGGAGGGAAATCCTTGGGTTTGGCATGGATGCACAAAAGAATGAAAGAAATAGGCTGAGTTGTAGAAGTGAGTTGCATTTCTTCTGAACTGCTTATGAAGCAGCACTGAGACAGAATTAAGTTTGAAAGTGGGGCTGATTTTAAGGAAAGAGTTTTGGTGTGACGCTTTGTAAAGGAATGGTTTAATCACTCCATGGGGATTTGGAAAATAGTTTTGCCAGGGTAGGTGTGGTTTGGAAAAGGCTGCAGTGATTTTGCAGTTTCCACAGAGGAAATAGGAGGAGAGGCTGTTATTAGTGAAAGTTTGGCATAACTGCTTGGGTTTGCTCTGTCTGATAATATGAAGCAGATTTTCAGTTGCCAGAGAAGCCCACTTCTGTTAGAACTTGGTGATATGCCAGGTTTGGGTCTCTGGAGAGAGTAAGAACAGCTACAGTTGAAGGTGTACAGGACATGCACTGTTAGCAGAGCAGAAAGCCTGTTTTAGGAGTCAAAAACTCTGATCCCTGAAGGGATCAATATTAATGTATTTTCCTCTGCATTGCCCTGAGATAAGTGTGCCTTTGTCACTGATATCTGTCTGATTAGTTGAATATCTTTAAAAGTTAGATTATCTTATGATGACTTTGATGGAGAAGAAAAGACTGTGTCTTTTAAATAACATGTATTTCAATAATACAGATTTATAAACATTTTGTTTTGGAAGTAGTGACTTATCTAAATCCTGAAATACTTGGTACTGAAACAGATCTGATCTTCATAGAGAAGTAAGACATTATTTTCTGGTGAAGAAAATTTTAGGAGAGATATTCTGGCAAAATATTCTTATTTCCAAGTTGTAGCTATGAATGTCTCATCAGTCTGGGGTTGTTTGTTGACAAGCTGTTTTAATGTAGTTCAAGGTTTTTAAGCAATATTTGCTGGAGAGGACAGGGGCAGAAACATAAAACCTCAAAGCAGGCAAGCCCCTGTGTTCAGTGCTTGCTTTCTGAGAAATGAAGTTATCAGTATGGTCATGATCATGCTGGTGAAGCATATTTTGGCGCTGCCTCTTGGCCTAGTTTGTGCAGAGCCATGTCATGGTTCTCAGTAAAAGTTGTGTCTCATGGTTTCAGTCTCACTCTAAGGCTGTATATTTTGGGGTAAAATGGTTGAGACCCTCTACTGAGTAATTTATCTCATGTAATGTTCTGCCAAGTATACATCTGCTTGAGGAAACCATTCCTGAAATTGGCTGTAAATGGAAAAGCCAGCCTGCTTTCATGGTCTGAGGAGCAGGACCACAGTGCAAGCCAGTGGTAGGATGTGAGAGAAAACCCAAAGCAGCCCAAGTTTTGTAACTTCGGAGCGGAGAGAAATGAAGACTTGGGGAGGAGGGGCCAATGATATGAGATTTTTTTGATCACAAAATTTTTTCTCTCTTTCGATTTTGTGACCTGCCTTCTAACAAACTTAGCTGAGTTAGTGAAGTGCAGTATGTGTGTGCTTATACTAATGTTGGTGTTAGCTGACTATGACTAGATGCGTTCAGATTTTCATGGAATGTGCTGCCTCTCTAACTGATTAAATAGCTCTGGCTGTTTTCTTCACATTTCCTATTAGCTGTGATACTCATATTTTTAAAATATTTGAATGAAACCATAGTAAGACCTTCTGCGCCAAAATGAATGTGTTTATGGAAGCCCTAATGTGTGTGATCCTGTTACTGAAGTCAGCAGATGTGTATGTTCCTCTCCAGCCCCATGGAGGTGAGCTGAGATTGAATCCCTTTCATCCAGATGGCAGCTCTTACTGAGGAGAACCACTGTGGGAAGCTGAAATAGTGCACTGAGAGTGCCTCTGGGTTGGCTTTGCACGTCCCTCCTTAGAGAAGAGGAAAAATAAGCGTACTAGGGAAAGAATCACCTTGCAGATATCATTTCTTCAAGTGTTAAGCAAAATGTATGTCTGCTCAGTGTTTGGAGGCATGAAATTCCCTTGCTAGAGTGAGAAAGGGATATTTTAATAATGTAAATCTGCAAAGAAAATAGTGGCTATTTGAGGTGTCAGTGGATAAACGTCTTAAAGTATAGCTTTGCACTTGCTGCCTTTTTTCTTTTTATCAAATTCTACCTTCTGATGCAACATAAACTGTAAAACCCCATCCATCTTAAGTTTTTCTTAATTTCCTTTCCCAATTAAAAGTAATGGACTCCTGCCCCAACCATTAGAAGACTGGGCTGATTCAGATCCAGTGTGATACTGTGAGAGCTCAGTCCGATATCAGATATTACTCTAGGAAATTAATTTTTTTCAGTTCCTAGGTGGCTAGAATACTTTGTCTTTTGCTGTGAATCAGACTTACAGGCAATAGTATTTTTCCCCCTATACCCTTGCAGGATGCTTTAATAAAGGTGAGGATCAGTCTAAAAGCACTGTTTTAGAGGAAGGCAGCAGATGAACTTTTGGTAGAGAAGTGTTTTTGCAGTGTGGTGATTGAATGGAACGGTTGGGCTGTCTCTGTGGTCAGCCCTTGGCAAATGGCCTGGCCTAAAAGTGTGGTGAAGGAGTAGCTTTTCCCTGTCGTAAACGATATTCCTAAGGATCTTTGATTTCTGAACCACACTTGAAATTAGAGGACTTCTTCAGGATGTTAATATTTTTGTAGATGCAGCTTAGTTGACACCATTGCTATTTATGCCTTATGTGAACAAAAATACTAGTGCTTATTGCTGTGCGTGTCTCCTTCTTCATGTAGTGTAAGACTAGGTTTTTTATTTTAACTCAAATCAATTTTGTCCACCTCTAGTTGAATGTTCAAGATACAACCTTACTCTAAGGACAGTGATATTGAGTAAGACTTAATTGTGTTTTTGGATCTTGTGCACTTGAAGACTACAGGAATGGATCATAATTTGTATCTTAAAATTACTGGAAACAACTGACAAAAATCAGGAAAAATAGCTGTTGATCAGACTTTTACACTATATGTACCTTGAGATAAACTACTAGAGCAAGATTTCTTAAACTTTTATATTATCTGTTGGAAACAAATATTAATGAGGACTTTTTTTATATTCTGGTTAAAGCAGTGGAGAAGTTGGACAAAAACAATGCAAATATGCAAGGAGTATAGAGAGTCTTCTAAAATTTGGTTTAAAAAACGACGTATTTCTAATGTCTTTGAACTTTATTGAACTTCTAGTGATGAGGTGACATAGTGTTCCAGAGTTTCACTAATGTGGTAGCTGCTGAAAGATTGTCATTGTGTTTGTTTTGCCCACTTCCTGTTTATTGGATTCCTTGTTTTCATCAAAATGGAGAGGGGGACAGAAAATATTACGAAACTTCCGTCTCATTTGTGAATAAACCCTGGGTTGTGTGGTTCTTAATTGACCTGGAACTTAGACCAATGGACAGAGGCTGAGCTTCACTCTTTCATGGTCCAGTAGCTGCCATTTTGAACATACTTTTGGAATCCTTCTGCAGACTGTCACTTGGGAACCCTTGTTTAAAAGATAATTGCCCCCTTACTTTCTGCAAACCAAAATTACACAGTTCCTTAACATCTGGCTTCTGGGAATTATAGTGCATAAGCTTATTTTGTGTATGTCTTGATTAGTGATTGATATTTAATTGCATTTTTCAGGGGAATAAAATCAGCAGTGTTGATATTACAAAATGACAAAACATCCTCCGAATAGAAGAGGGATCAACTTTGAGGTGGGAGCCCAGTTGGAAGCCCGTGACAGATTAAAAAACTGGTATATTTTTAAAACCATTCATCTTATATTAATTTTAAGTCTTTACTATCTATAACATTTTGTATTGGTTCAATATTTAGAGTCATAGTCATTGGTTTGTAGGAAAGTAGTTAATTTATAGAAGTTTATATACCAGTGATTGAGATGGGCAATAGATGCTGGTATGTTGTGCTGGCCCTCCAGAAGTGTATTGTTGTTGTGTCTGGGAATAGGACTGTTCCTAAATCTAGTTGGACTTCAGGCTCTCATTCTCCTGAATTCACCCTTTAAGTTCTGTGCTATACTTAATATTGCAGAGCAGATATTACGGAAGAATAAATTCTTTGCAGTACAGAATATCCTTGCTGCTTCCTTTCCTGGTGCTGTTGTGAATTCATAGGCTCTAAAATCTGATTGAGTTTGTTAGGCCTGTGCTCATATGATGGTGGTCAGCTTTAGAATTAAAGAATTGTGTGGAGAAACATGTTCCATGCTAACAAGTCTGGTCTGGTGCCTGTCTTGCAGCTCTCAGCTGTGAGGAAGAACATTTTTCTTCATGAACCACTGCATTAGGATGATGAAAAAGAGCCTACAAATTACTTAGGCTAACTTTGAATTTTCTGACTCTATACATTTCAGGTAGTCAGCTCAAAACTTAGCATTTAATAATTCTCAGTGAATGAGAGATAAAATGAAAATTGCCAAAGCCTTCTTAAATACGGGAATTAATTTGGTTTTGTTAGCTCGTTTAGATAACTTCTCTTTCCAGAAGTCATCTGTAGCTGATTTTTATTACGAGGTCTCTGTGGGTTAGATATGATTGTACTTAAAGCTCTGGAACCTGCCCAACAGGTGAAGTGTGCAAAGTCAGTATTGAAAACTATTTGGGCATCTCAGGAGGATGGTGCACTGCCTTAGACACAGGGGATTTATTCCAAAAGGTCTTGGTTGCATGCGGAGCATGTTCTCTCCAGTACAAGGGCATTGGAGTTGTGAAAATGAGAAAACATAGCTCTTTCCATAAAGAACGTAAAATATGAACATTAAATCCTATTCACACATTAATTTGGCTTAGCTGTGTATCCAAGACTTGTGTAGGTAAGCAAAGATCTGAACCTACCTCCATTTTTTATATTCTTGAGTTTTGTTAGTACAGCAAAAAAAATCAGTTAGGCTTACAAAAATAAGATCTCTTAGCCTGTCAGTAATGTAGGCTTTTTAAAGATGCAGTTTGGTGTAGCTGCTGTTTCAGTAAGGCTAATAACTTGTGTCCATGACTCTTATCCTTCTGATGTTTGCTCAACTACAGTGTTTGAGTGTACGTAACTCTTGCACGGGAAAACTTTGTGTGGGGGAATTCAACAACCTGCTTTACTTGCTGCATATCCCTTGGCTTAAATTTGAATTTTGGGTGTGCTATTTGTTCCATGTTCTTTGGTTTTTTTGGAAACACTTGATCTTAAATTACCAGTCCTACACACAATGCTTTGCAACTCCGGTCTCACAACTTAGTTATGAACTCTCCAGTTCTGAAATCTTTTGTTTCCTTGCTAAGCTTTGAACTCTGGATTGTGTACATTTGCATTTTTAGGGTTTCTCAATCAAAATTTTTAAGAGCTGGGGGCTTAGCAAAATTGTCAGTGGGTGTGGATTTATAGAGGTCAGCAGACTGGTTTTTTTCTCTGCTGCTTACATCTGCCCCTGTGCATCTGCCCCAGGACCACTCTGTGATGTGGTTACTGTGCACTCTTCTAGGGGCACAAGATTTTCTGTTTGCTGACACTTGCTCTTCCCTTTGGAGGTCCAGACTTTTCTTGTGTGTACTTTTGTTGCTGTATTGGTGCTAAAACATAGTCACAAGTTTCCTGTTTAGTTAAAGTGCTGGCTTTGATTTCTGTTCTCAGTACCAAATACATCAGTCAATTCATCGCCCACTATTACCAGTCTATTGGCAGTGATGCTTTGGAAAATATTTCATGTCAGAGTGCCATATACCTCTCTTTCATGTCAATGGCTTGTGCTCCAAATTGCTAGTTAAGGACTTCCAGGGTGTTTGGATGTGTTGTCAACCCTAATGAAGAAAAAACACTTTATGCCAGCAGAGTAGTCAGTGTGGAGCCTGCTCCTTCTCAAAGTGCAAAGTGAATTTTGCATCTTTACTGCGCATTCCAGAGGTTGCTTTGTTGTATTAGGAATCATAGCATATTGGCAGTGCACTGCAATTCCTAGTGCAGTTGTCTGTCACGTCCTCTACTTTGAACTCCAGGGAGCACAGTGAGAACTTTTGGTGTTTCACTTTAGGTTCTTAGGGCTTGGATTGATGCATCAAAACTGTCATGAAAGATTTGTCTGTTGGCCTCAGGTTGCTATAGGGAGAGAGCCTCTGTGGATGCTGAGAGGTCTCATAGTGCTGGAGTTCAGAGGATGGAGAGAGACTGCTGCAGTAGGGCAGTCTGGGGATGCTGTAGCCATGGACATGGGCACACTGTTGCAGCTGAATTGACTTTTTGAAACCTTTTGCATTGAATCATTTAAAGTGATTGAGTGGTGTCTAGCTACAGCCTCTCTTACTGAAAAGAGGATGACTGCACTGGGTGCCTGCAATAGGCAAATGATGTTACCTTTTGTTACTTTGATATAATGATATATCCAAGTTTTTCTGTGTATTGTCTGAGTAAAATGGATGTGAAGGGGCTTTTGATTATGGTTAGAGCTCTTGAGTAATATTGAGTATGGTGCTACCCTGTTAAGATTCAGATTGTCAGTCCCATGAGTTCAGTTTGTTCATGCTGTCAGGAATTGGTCTCTAAGTACTAAAAAGATGAACCATTGTAACTGTTGTCGTTCATGGTGCTGGTTCTCCTGAATGCTTCCTTTCCTCTCTGCATTGCTTTGACTGCACTAAGCTTGTCCCTTCCTAGTTCCAAGGGAGTTTGGTATGTAGGAAAAGAGAAGGGAAACAGACCTAGTCCAGGGAATTTCCAGATATTTACCTCTTCCCAGAAGAGGATAGTTTTGCCCCTCCTGTATGTTGCAAGATGTTGTCTCCAATTTCACAGTGTTTCAGATAAATACTTAAATCAGTACCATTTGGGGTTTTCTTACCCAGGATCCGTTTAGCTGTCTTGAATATCCATTGAGTCAGCTGAATACTTCCAGTTGTGGTTTGGGGGAGGATGTGTTGGGCCACCCTGGACATATCTTAGTTGTTCTCTGGGGCCTTATCTAGGCTTCAGCTATTGGCCTTTCACTTAGTGTATCCTCTCATAGTATTTTTTTTTAACAAACAAGTCTGAAGTTCTTTGAAGTTACCCCTCCCCTATGTATGTTCTTTGGAGGAAGTGTATGGGTAATGTTCTGTTACTCTTTATAGGTCTGTGAGCACTTGTGCCTCCTGATGTAGTGCGCTTCCTCAGTTCTATAAAAGGTGTGGGAGGAAGGAAGCTTGGCCTGTCAGTCCGTAGTGCTCAGGGCTGTTGAGAACCTATGAACCTTTCTGTGACCCTTTCTGTTTTGTTTAGTGGCTGCCAGTGCTCTCATCTGAAAGGAAAGTAGTGTCCTGGTGTCAAGGTCTGTCAGAGTTCCTGGGTAGGTCTAGCAGAGCTTGTAACAGGTTTACTGCTTCAGTCAAGAGCGCTGAGTGTATGTTAACTAGTTTATTGCTTCAGAAAGAGAAGATGTTGAGACTTTGCAGCGTGTTCTCCAAGAACTGAAAGCTCTAGCTCAGCCACACTCAGGTAGACTGAAATTTGGTTTCATTGTCAGATACTCTTTTCTTAATGATCTTAACTCCCATTAGTGAAGTGGGATAGGTGCAGATGGTACTGATCTATGATTCTGGGATGACACTTGTGGTGGAGAAAGTTCCTTCTTTTGCTGGATGTGAAGCAGAGAGCAGTCTTGCATCGTTGAATTAGCTGGCTCTTGTAACTTGGGCTTGTCTCATCTCAGTGGTAGAAAGTGGACTGTGCTTCCTAGAGGTGGCTGTCTGTTTGGACAGGATTATTAGCTTCGTACTGAGTCAGCACTCTGCCCTTTTTATTAGCTTCCTCTTCATCATTGAAAAGTCTAAACGAGTCCTAGGCATACTGCATTCCTAATGGCAATGGCAAGAGCACCCTTCTGGCTGCTCTTTTGTTGAGAGGATATGGGATTTCTTATCTGGTTTTGCTGCTCTCAGATTGTAGAGAATGGGAGGCTGATTTTTGTCATTATCTGTACTTAGTGATATCCAAAAATAATGTTTAGGTTGTGACTGTAACTACTGCCCCCTCAAGAGCTTGTGGAGGATAGTACTTGAGTTACATAAATACAAAGTATATTGACTGTAACAGGAAGAAAGTTTTTTTTTTTTACAAGAAGTTGGTAGCCAGTTACAGATGTCCCTGCCATAAATGTCTCCCATTGGAATTCCTGTTCTCCACAGCCTTTGCTGCATGCATTTTGGTAATACATGGGGATGAACTAATGGCAAAGCTTGACATGTGTAGCAGCAAGTATCCTTAGTCTGTAGTTGCAATGTAAGTCTCTAGTGTGGCCTATTCATAGCTCTTTGTGAAGTCATGACTGGACATGACTTAGATCTGCTGGAGGATTTCAGTTGTACGTAGATTTGCTTTCTCTTTGTATAGGGTTGTAGAACAGTAGCCTGGGTTGCATTTGTGTCTTAATTCATACATGTCTAGGCTTTACTGTTGGTATCATGCTTGATCTTTTTGACATGCCACTTCTTTCTACTGCTTGTTCTATCTTTCAAGTGTGGTTTACCAGATAAAGAATACTTGTGGATTTGAGTTTTGTCTTCAGCCCTTTGTTCAAGAATTCACTGAGGCCTTGTCTTTCTTCCAGAATACTGAAAACACCAACAAATGGAAATTTTCTCCTGATGTTGCTATTGTGGAAGGGAAAGCTTTGTACTTGGAATGTTTCCTTCAGTTGCAATAGTGAAATAGATGTGATTCTGAAATCTGTACTGAAGTTACAAATTACCAATGCAATTTAAAGAAATACAGAGTTTGCAAGGTCTTCCTGATCAGAAACATTTGAATTTGACTCATCTCAGATTCCCCTACTACTAATGTACTAAGAAGTTTATATTTAAAAATCCCAGGATTTTGCAGATGAAATTTAACTTTGAGATTCTAAAACTTAACTTACGTTTAGTGCCTGCAGGAATTTTGGTGTTATATTGGTTTATGATGCCTGGTGATGGGTATCTTAGAGAAGTGAGTGTATTGGCACCCAAGTGTTAGTCTTGATAAGAGTGAACTGAAGCTATTGATTTTGTAAAATGTGATATGTCTAGATGTAGGGAAGATCTTTCTGACTTCTGAATCTGTAGTTAAATTTTTTTTCCACACCCAGAGTAAGAACTCCTTAGTTGTCTTCTCTTGCTGCAGCTAATGTTTGCATTTTGTGTTCAGTTTTGGGTTTTCTTATGTACTTAGCTCTGTCATTATGTAGCATCTTTATTGTTTATAGAAGTGGTACATCAAATTAAAACGATTGGAGGAGCTAAACTGAGGTTAATTTGTATAAAGTGTCTGAGACAACTTACCTTACTCATAATTAAAATATTTCAAATCTACCTTTGACTAGGTATCCAGCACACATTGAAGAAATTGATTATGAAGAGGGCAAAGTACTTATCCATTTCAAGCGCTGGAACCATAGATATGATGAATGGTTTTGTTGGGACAGTCCTTATTTGCGCCCCCTAGAGAAAATACAGTTAAGAAAAGAAGGATTGCATGAGGAAGAAGGTTGTGCAGTAAGTGGAAATTTGAGAATATTTGTAATGGTTTAGTGTCCGTTTGTATGAATGATGACCTTTAAAATGCTTCACTGTTGCTGTGTTACCTTCTGTGTAAATTTTGATTTCCTCTAAACATTGGAAAACTAGTAATTGAAATGTTTTAATAAAGTTGTATGTTTCAGTAATTCTCAGATAAAGACACTTTTAACTACTGTTTTGTAGGGATTTCATATCAATGATCGGGTATTGGCATGTTGGTCTGACTGTCGCTTCTATCCAGCCAAAGTTACTTCTGTTAACAAAGATGGTAAGGATTCCTGGTTTTGTCACACTTAGTAGTTATGTATTTCTAATTGTGCTGGAAACTCATTTGGGGGAGAAGATACTACAGCAGATGGAAAACAGCTTTGAAAATGCAATTTTGTGTTTTAGATGTGTTTTAGTCTGTCATTAACTTTTTTAACCTCTTACCTTGTTTACGAGAAAAAAGCTTTCTGCTGGGCTATCCAGTCAGTACTTGCTTTAAGTATATATGTGAGAAAAGTTGTTTCTTAAATTTGTTTTTATTGCCTATAAACTGCAATAAAACCTGTTGTCAGAGCTGCAAAATCCCCTTAAAAATCAGAATGGGAGGGGGAACTGTGAATGATTCGTTTTAGTTCTGGGCTTGCTTTAGATTGTCTGTGTTGTAAGATCAAGGAGAAAAGAACTGTGTGATTATATATTGCAATTATCCACCAAAAATATTTTGGGGTTTTGTGAGTAAGGTGCATCTGGGGAGCAATTCTAAGATGAGACACGCACCTTTATTTTGACCAGAATTGTTTTGGATCACTTTGCCGTGTCTCCCTGGCCTGTGATAAGAGCTCTGTGTTGAGGATTCTGACAACACAGGTAAAGCAGCTTTCATCTAGGGCTGATTGTGCAGCTGGAGTGTTGGAGCTATTAGCTGGTGCTGTGTTAAATACCTGCTGATCTTTGAACTCTTACACTTTGTTTTCATATTTTAGGTACCTACACTGTGAAATTTTATGATGGTGTAGTTCAGACAGTCAAAAACATTCATGTCAAAGCTTTTTCCAAAGATCAGGTAAGTATGGTGCTTGTGCAGCTAGTGTATTCTTAAATGAGCAGTTCAGGTGGCTGGATTTGGTGAATTATATAATGTGAAATTAATGAAAAATCTTTACTGATAAAATACACTATGTCTGAAATAAGGTCCCTTAAAATGAAAAAGGGTGATGAATATCTCAGGAAAGGGAAAAGGGGACTTCATTTCTCTTTCATTAATGGGAATCTCTTAAAATGAAATGTGAATCTTTGTGCTGTGATTTGCAAAGCTCTCAGGTTCTTTAAATGCACCTTTTGAACTAAAGAAGTAATAGGTATATAAGTAAAACAGATTTCTAAAAGTCATTGGAAAATTCAGAATGTACATACTAAAGTTATTGGTAAGGTTTTGAATCACACTGTGATTGTTTTACCTGTTTGCAATTACTTTAAATATATATATATATATATATATTAATATGTATACATTTATACACACATATATATTTAAAAATAAAGGAGTGACAGCTATGGAGTGGACAGAAACTGTTCTTTTCCAAAGTAACTGCTTAATATTTGTGAGGCACTTAAGGAGCATGGCTATTAGTATTTCACCTCACAGCTTTGAGAAGGTCAGCTTTTTTAAACTATTCTTGTTTCTTTTGTGTGGTTTGGCTGTTTTACCAACCCTTCACTTGCTCAGCACAGTGGGTTCAACCTTCACCTCATGATAGAAAGTAGTAGTGAGCCATTACATTTTAAAAAATGAAATTCTCCTGCTGATGGTGAGGAGGAAGAAGTGCTGCTCTGTACTTTGATTTTCATATACAGGCATGTAGGAAAGGCTGATCAAGTTCTGGTCTTGAGTAACTTGGTTAAAACTTCTGAAATAAATGCTTCAGAATAATTTTCATTACAGACAGGGTTTTAAGTCTGATCTCTTGTCACGCATTTCTGTGTGGTAACTGTAGTATGTGGGGTTTTTGGTCATACTCTCTGCCTTTAGTTTTCTGAAACTTTAAGTTTGAGCAAAGAAATTGAATCTGTCCCCCCAGTACAAGTCTTAAACACAGATTCCAGTAATGAATGTCATTGGTACAATTTATATTTGTCGCTGTTGTGGAGAGGTATGGCAGTCCTCCAGATTTCTGTATCTGCCAGGCTGGATTGGAACACTGTTTCACGTTTGCCAAAAGTGCCCTTGATAGCTTTTAAATGGTTATTGTTGTGTATGGTGGAAAGTTGACTAATACTCACAAGTGAACTACTGCAGAATCTTCATTTCCATGAGAAATGTTTTTATGATATTTAGCGTTAAATAAATGGAGTTGAACAATCTGAAGAAATACTCTGCATAAGTAAACAAAAATATTTTGTCTCTCTTTTAGGAAGTTTCATGATACTGCATAGCTTTGGAAAGTTCTGAAAGGAGATGAAAAGGGGTTTTTAGTTGGTTCTTTCTGTTTTCTCCTTTTATCCTTTGTCGAAGATTTCTCTCAGCCCAAGAGAATCTCTTTAATTATGCTAGAACATTTTTTCTGTCCTTTAGCATAAAAAAGCATAAAGTGAGAATTTCCTAGTGAGCTCTACTTATACAACCAGAAGTAAAGTTTGAAAAAAAAAAACCAAACTTGAGCTACCAGAGTGCTCAAGAATCAGAAAAAACAGGTACAGCAGTAATGTAGCAGCATGTTGGAAATGGAGAGGAGGTGTCTTTGTGCCTGTTCTTCAAGAGGAAAGAGTGTAGTCATGAAGGCAGACATGGCTCAAATCTTAGTACTTGTTGAGGAAAAAAAAAAGTGCTCCCAACCATACAATTCCTGAAGGGAGCAACATAAGCAGGTTTTTTACAGTATTAATCTGTCCCTGTGTAGAGTATGTAACTGGCTATGTTGAACAGTGGTGGTAAAATTCTAATGACCTGTAACTGTAACAATGTGCCTTTGCAAGGACACACAACTTTTAAGAGTTCAGGAACACCAAGAGGTAATTCAGACATACTGTATTCATGATTCAGTTTCTTGAGAATATTTTGACTAGGATGGCTTAGGAGTGTTCCAGTACCACGTATTTGATTCAAATCAGATGGTTTTGTAAGCATGGGAGGTGTTGAAATGTAGTTGCCTGAAGGTTGTTTTTTGAGGTGGTAGGTGTTCATTTGTTTGTTTGGGTGGGTTTTTTGTTTTGTTTGTTTGTTTTTCCCTGTTGTTTGAGTTGCTGCTCCCCTGAAGCTTCTCCTGTAAGGAATTTACAGAATACAAGCTTCTAGGATGTCTGGAAAAAGGAATGCTCAGACGTGTGAAAGACTTCCTTCCCATTTACCTGTCTGTTTTCATGGAATATACAGAAATTTCATTTCACGCTTTTAAACAGTGACATTTTTTAAAATCACATCTGTACCAAGTATAGTTGAAATAATATTATAGAGGCTGGAACAGATTGCATGTTCACCATTTTAATGCAGCAGTATTATTTCTTAAGGTTACAGTCTGAAAATACCTTAAAAGGTATCACTTCATGTAAGCCACAGATAGACAGGAATGCTGGAGTGGGATAAGGCAAGATGTAGTGCAGTACGAGGAAATAGTCAGTCTTAAGTGGATTCTCAGAATTTCATATGGCTTGAATCACGTGTTCCACTTCATTTCCCCAAGAAGGTGTTGAGGTATTTAGTCTTTCCGGTCCTCTGATCCTGGGTCAAAGTTCAAGATTGTTGGGCCCTATAGAATTGTGTCTGGGAAGAGCATGGTTGCTCTTTAGTGCTTCAGTTAGGCTACAGGAAGAGAGAAGTTAGTTCAACTAAAAGCAGTGTTGATACATGACCAATATAAATTATTAATCTGTGTGCAAAGGTAGAAGATTTCTGTTCATCTAGGACAGCCTGTAGCAGGATCACTGGAAGGGGAAAAAAACATAATCAGCATGTACCATCCTCCCTGCCTCTTCCCAGTGGTGTAAAGCCTGATCACAAAAGGGGGAGGACATGGAGTACCCTTAGCAATAGTAGCAGCAATGATTAGTGCAAGCAAACTGTGTGTCGGTTTTGAATGAGACTCTTCTGTGAAAGGAAGAGAGTTTGCACATCCAAGTGATTGACCTGTCTGCTGTTTTCTCTGCTCCTAACTCCCACTGTTTCTGCAGTGTCCCAAGTAGGTTTTATGTAGTACTGCACAAGCTAGTAGGGCCCCAGCCTACTTCTGGGAGCAAAGGAACAGCAAATGTCTTCTGCCATTGTGTGGTGAAGAATGGTTTTCTTGCCCTGTCCTGTTCACATTGCACTGGTCCTTCACCAGTTCAGGTGCCTCTAAGTTTTAATCTGTGGGTTGCAATAGAGTGTGTACTTCTATCACTTGAAAAACTGGACAAAGATGCAGGTCTGCTAAATACAAAGGGGAGGGGTGGCTTTTAGACTAGAGTGAGTTGATTTTCCTGTCATTCTCTTTATTCTAGAATATTGTGGGTGATGCTAAGCCTAAGGAAAGAGGTAATGAAATTCCATCATCTCCTGAAAACCAGAAGTTTAAAGAGCAGAGGAAAGCAACAGGTAATGCAAAGAAAGACGAAGATGAAAAGACATTAAAGACTGAGAAACGAGTTAAACAACCCGATAAAGAGGGAAAATTTGTAGTCATCTCGGAAAAAGGCAAGATCTCAGAAAAGAATATATCTAAGAATGGAAAAGAAGATAAAGAGAATATATCAGAGAATGATATGGAATATTCAGTAGATACACAAGTTGAGAAGAAGCCTGAGAATGACAAGGTAAAGAGTCCACAGGAAAATGCGAAAGAAACTAAGCGAAAGCGTGGCAGACCACCAATAACACCTCCCACGGGTATGTAGCCAAGCTTAAATGTTTAGGCATGTACCAGAACACTTTTAAACTTACTTAAAGGAATAAGCAGTGTCTTGCTCTTTCACAGCCTAAATCTCTAGAAACTCTTAAAAAACTTTTAAGTTCATCTTCGTTCAGGACAGTCAGGAACATGCTGAAATTTGGAGCCTTGGTGGTTTGGTCAGAGATTGGATTTAGGCAAGTAACCATCACGTAATATAAAGCATACCTGTCGCAGGGTTAAATACTACTATATGGGTTTTAGAAGGCCATATGAAGCTGTATATATGCAAGTGCTGTGTTTTAGATTGTGAGGCTTGGGAATTTGTGTTAAAGTGTTTCACAGCTTTGTATTCAATCAATTTTTCTTCTGTTATGTAAATATGTAGAGCCAAGTTCTCAGACACTGCAGCCCATAACTTTGGAGTTAAGACGTCGGAAAATACCTAAAGGATGTGATGTTCCATTGAAGCGTCCCAGAATTGAAAAAACATTGTGTGAGTTTTTTGATATTCAGCTCTCACACTGTGTGTATGTGTGTGTGTGTGTGTAAATATAAAAGTTCTTCAGGCTTAATGGGTGGGGGAGGGATAAAACAGCTCTGGTATTAATCTCGAAATGTGATAGATGCAATGACTGAAATGCAGCACCTGTTTTTCATAAATTTGCCATTCATATGTGGCATCATCATGCTGGAATTCCCCCCCTAAATCTTGGAAGTTGGTTTTGGATAAAGGAGGAATAAGTTGTGAACCTTGATGCAAAAGTTCATAGGTGTATGGGTGGCAGTGATTATATTGTCTCCAATATACAGAAGGCTATAGAAGCCTTAGAAGTTGTAGAAACTCTTCAGTTACTAGATGAAGGATTAAAGCAAGAGCACTTTAATAATACTATGTAAATATTCATGCCACTGCAGTTGAATAGCTTCTACTTTATCATTGTGTGCTTTGTGTGGAGGCTGAAGAGCTTGAGTGTGTTGATGAGGAAGGAAGATTATATTCTCTGTAATAGTGTCATGGCCAAGGAGATGAAGATCTAAAGAAAACTCTTTCCTTAATACCACAGTCTTAAACTTCAGTAAGTGTAGGTTATCCAGCTCAGTCATGGCTTTTGATGTGTCTGAATTGTCTCATCTAACTCCTGGTATTATTTACGTCCATGGAACAGTTTGTTTAGACCAGCTACACTATAAGGTGATGAACACACCCCCACTGCTCTGCAGTATGCTTCTGTGTGCATTTACTCAGTGGAATTTTTTTTTCTCAGTAAGAAACTAGTAAGATACTGATCTGTATTCATGCTTCATATCTGTTACTAGAAGAAAAAAACTTGAGAGCTTTTGCTGTATTTTTATGCTTATTTGTAGCTTATTGTAGCTTTTACAGAGGCCTAATTTTCCAGGCTTTTTAGCTTTTGGTGTTAGCCTTAATCCTTAAAAAACACACTTTGAAGGGAGTCGTGGGGAGGGAAGAACTTGAAAGTTTGCTTGTGATCTGTTTGTACTCCTGTAACTGCATGGTACCATTAAATACAACTGTTCCAGCTCAGGAAAAACTTAAGAGCTCTTCAGATAATGCTGAGAGAGACCAGATCAGGAGGCGATCTTCAAGACTCTCATCCAGTATTAGCCATGAGATTTTAAATACAGATCTTGTCACAACTTCCACGGAAATTCAGACTTGGAAAGATGCAGTACCTAACCAAAATGAATCTGAGAAGGGTAAGTGCCTTCACAGTGTACCTCAGATTTTTGTGACGAGGTGGTCATGTAGTTGTTGCAAACTCTATATTTTCAGTTGCTTAACCTGCAGGCTCCATATCTGCCATTAAAACCTGTTTGCATCAGCAGGGCAGAGAAAACTCATGGTAAGTTTCTATTGATCTGCTGCTCTGATTGCTTTTGGCTTTTGATTCCCTTTCTGTCAGTAACCTCAGCATTTCCCTCGGGTGATGGGAGCTTTTCCAGCAAAGGAGAGCTTCATAGGCTAAAACTTTCCAAGGAAATAGTTTTTTTTGATTGGTTAGTTTTCTTTTGTAGGGAATGCAGGTTCTGATTGTGAAAATGAGGTAATTTCAAAGTTTTAACGCTTTCAGATTGTAGAAGTAACAGCCCTAGTACTGAACTCTTACAGTTCTTACAGATTAATCCTATTGTTGAACACTAAAAGCATCAAATGGGCTGCTTTTATGCTTAAGCAAGGTTAAGATAACACTCCCTTTTCTGCCCTGTGCTTCACTGCCTTTCCCTTTTGAGGGAGCTCTTGTAGTGGTACGAGATCCATCCTATTCTGGGCTAGAAACAGTTAGCTTGTGTGTTTCTAAGCAGCCTGTAAGTTCAGAGGGGTACTACAAGTTAGTTGTGTCGCAAAAATTTTGTGTGACCAAGCAGTCATAGCATGGATGGGTATTTTATAATGTGATGAGGATTCCCCCTCTTCCCCCCCCCCCCAAAATGTTCTGAAGTATGCTTTTGTATGCATTTTACTCAGGGGAAATTTTTTTCTCATTCTAGTCCAGTTAGAAATTCCTGTTGAATCTGACCAAAGTTTTGGTGAAGAAAGATCACCTGGAAACACATTGCATAGCACAGCACTCAGTACACATGCCAGTTTGCAGGAAGAAAAAGCTGAGGACACTGAGTCTTCCTCTGTTCCTGTCAGAACTCAAGAACCTTCTGCTGCTACAGGTTCAGGTTTTTCATACTTAATGTTGATGCATTTCTTAAGGTAGCTGACACCAGGTGTTTTGTACTTGTGCAGGTGTTAAAACTGTGCATTTTTGCAATGTTAACTTTGGTTAAAAAATGCATATTTTTATTCCTTGTGGACTCAGTGCTTTCAAGTTGGACAGCAATCTTAAAAGTGGAAATTGTAATTTTTAAATGACTTTGTCATTTTTGAAAGCTTCTTGTTTTCAGTGTTTGGAATTCTGGATTAAATTGAACTTAACACCATAAAAGGTCAGGTTCTTTTCTCCTTAATGTGCTGCAAGTATGTGGTAATATTACTGTTTCTGCTGTTTAGAAATCCTGATTGTGCATTTTTATATCCTTTTGTTTAGACTTGGAGACTTTAGTACAAATTTATGAAATAGTTCAGACATTTCGGTTTGAACTGTCTTAATATATTTACTCTATTTTCTTTAGCTGAGGAGTGTTTTTACCTTGCCTTTTCAAATTAAAATTTCCTGTGCAGATAGTAGACTGTCAAAACATGGTGCTGTCTTGTGATTATTTCTCATAACTTTCTTCTTTGGATCTACAGCTAACTGGGGAAACTTGAAGTACATATTTTCTAGTTTATGCTCTATTTAACAAGTTTAATTTTAAGTATAACAGAGCACTTGGAGAGATTTACAGTTTCTCAGCATTGCTGGAGTAAACTGTGTGTTGTTTGTTGGTTATTTTAAATTTACCTCTTGTTTGCACTTATCTTCTCTCACTCACTTGGGTGTAACTGTTCAAGTCACATGTCCTCTCCCTTTCCACTAATGGGTACCCTCAGTGCTGGAAGGAACTGACCTCTTCACTTCGGTTGGATGTGTAAATGAAAATGTATGCATTTACACTATTTAGAAATACAAGCTCTTTTGATGCTGGTCTCCTTCAGCTGTTGCTGAGCATTTGTAATTTGGGTTTAAGCTCGGGAGAATTCCAACGGAATGTTTAGTATTTTTGTGTGTAGTGTCATTCACATTAATGGAATGTGTGGGATGTGGCCTGAGCTTGATTCAATGGATACAAGCAGCAAAACTGTGGGAGCAGGGCTTGGCTAACACCTGCCCAAAGGCTCTGATAGGGTTTGTGCACTCTTGTTCCTGGCTCTTTTGTCAGGACTTGAGCAAGCTAGATTATAGTTAATTTGGGAATATTTATTCACATTGCATTCTGACTTGAAGTACAACACTGTTTTTTATGTAAAAATACACACTTCTGAGTCTGGATTTTATTTAATTGAAAATTGTTTCATTTAACATTAGAAATCAGACATGCACCTTGGTGGACATCCAGATGTGGCAAGCAAGTGTTTTTATTGTAAAGGATTGGTGATAAAAACTATGCAGGGTCTTGGAGGAAATACTGTCACCTGAAATCCAACTGCAAAAATCTACATTTCCATACTTAACCAACATTAAAAATGTTATTAACAAGCAGTTTTAGAAAATTCATATATTCTATCACAGATAAATCCTTTGTAGTTAAAAGTGGATCTATGTTTCCTTCTCTGTGCTCTGTCTTGGTTGTGGGATTGTACTGGTACACACCAGTGCTGATGAGTTGCTTGATAGGGGAACAGCAGGGCTTGGTATTTTACCTGTTGGTGGTGCATGTGTAGCAGCATGACAATGACAGGCACCTCTAGGTGGGATCTGAAAATACCTCTGAAAATCTCCAATGGCTTCTCCTCTTATGGAGGGGTAGATGTGTTGCAGAGCCCAGGCATGTGGTCCTAAAAATAGCTGATGTTGGAGACTGGGAGCTGAATTAAATAATTTATGGCTGATTATCAAGGGAACAGATAGGCTCCAGATAGAATAACCGTGTGTCAGTTATGTTCATTAGTCTGCCATGTGTTTGAAAGAGATTTGGGTCTTGGGCAGGGGGCAAAGTACATTGTTGGTGTGTAGGTGGTCTGTGTGGGAGAAGAAGGGTGTCTGTTGCATGTGAGATTCCCATGAAGTACAGCATGGAAGTTAGTTATTGGTAGCTTTGCATA
The DNA here is from genome assembly GCF_037042795.1 of Molothrus aeneus. NCBI lineage: Eukaryota > Metazoa > Chordata > Aves > Passeriformes > Icteridae > Molothrus > Molothrus aeneus. The sequence goes on from NC_089662.1 coordinate 310,934, forward strand.
TGTAGAACAAAGGCAGTATTGTAACCCAGTATTACCATTATTATTTGTCTGTAGACTTCAAATCTAGTCACTTAGTGAGAATGAATTATCTTCCTGTAGGAGAATACTGTAAAACCTGTGTTTTCCCTCAGTGTGATTTGTTAGTGTCATTTTGGCATTGTTGAGTAGTACATTCTAGTAGTACAAGTTTTATGTTGCATGATCCTTAGGAAGAATGTTATTTTTATAGCATTTGAATATCAGGAATTTTTAAGGACATAAGCATTCCTTTTAAAGGATGTTTTTCTAGTCTCTGGTTGGTAGATGATTCAAGATTAATAGTGGTTGCAGACATTTATAACAGCAAACACAGTCTGGAGTCTTCCTGTGACTGAGATGTTTTAAAATGTAGCATGTTCTGAAAGGGCAATATAGCACTGTTTGTCAAAAATAAAGTTCCTTTTTAAAAAGCTTTACCAAAATTCTGAATAATTACATGTACTGAAAGATTAGAATCCCGTTCTTCTGGCTTTTGGCACCTCTGATGACAAGGGACAGAAGTGATCAGAATTTAGCTAAATCAAGCTGTCTTTCCAAAAAATATGTGACAGTCAGTTGGCAAATTTTTGTAGCCAGTTAAAGGTCTGCATACATCAAAACAAGCATTTCATAGCTGTTTGTATGAGTTTACTCTTAAAAATTTCTTTAAATTTGAAAGTGAGCTGCCTTTGCTTTGCACACATGCACTATCCTGTTTGTAGTTGTATTTGCTAGCACTCTTGAAATTACTTATTTATTTGCATAGACATGCATCAGGGATTCTATTTGCCTTATACTTACACCCGCTTTTCTGATTTTGTTCTGTTAGCTTTGGGTTTCAGTTAAGGAGAAGCATAAGCCCTTTTCATCAGTTTGAAAGAGCTGCTATTTCTCCTGCAGCTCACCTCAGTAGGCTTTAATCCCTTCACGGTAGTGTGAAAGTTGTGTTTTTGAGCCTAACAAGATATGGTAGGTAACTGCATCGTGCCTTGCTCACCTAAAGCTCCCTAGGGTGGGGCACCTCAGTCTGATCGCAGTGTTTCAGTTACAGGTCAAAGTACAGGTAAAGCCTTCACATCCCCCCCACCTGGCCCCCCCCAAAGGTAAGTTGAGGTGTGAGTGGTGCACTGCAAGGCTTATGTACTTTACTACCCAGTACAGGCTGTTTTTATTGGTACCAATTTATTTCTGGCACAGGGAGAAACTGGTGAGTGGAATGCCATAAGAAATACTGTCTTGAGTAGTTCTTGCAATGCCAGGTAATGTTACAGCTCAAAACCCCATAAGTTTATAAATATGTAATGATCAGTGATTATTGATGCTGTTATGTATTTCTTACACCAGGCATCTGCTTCTGTGGATTCTGGATGCACTGGAACTTCTTGGATGCTGTCCTTACCTAAATTAACTTGAGAATAGCAATTAAGCAAGATGGTTTTTGTTTCACAACTGAGATATTGTGAGGGTTTTTGAAAATAAAGGAAGAAATGTAATTTGAGAGCTGAAATGATGAAACACTTGGTGAGCTCAGGAAAAACAGCACAAGATTTCAGACGAAATAAGTTGAATGAAATAAGTAATTAGTGAGGACACTGCCCAGTGGTGTGAAGGGTCCAACGCACAGTGTGAAAACTGTCAGGTCAAGCACGTTTGTTACCATGACCTATCATGAAGATAATGTGCCAAAGAATATGAGTTTTAGAGAGTTTCGATGTGTTAAACAGCAAGTGAAGAAATAATTTGATCTTCACTTAGTATTTCTTTGGAGACCAGGAAATAGAAAGTGAAGGTCTCCTCATTTTAGCCAGCAGTTGTGTGTGGAAGTCTAATGGCTCAAAACTGCAGTAAAGCCATCTTTAAGTGGGGGAAAATGGGAAGAGTTCTGTGCACTGCTGGCTTCTTGGATTGTTTACCAGGGTGTTGCAGGAGATGCCACAGGATGGCAGACCTTCAGTCAAGGTACGATGCTGCTGCCAAATATTCCTGTCCCAGCAGGAGTCATGTCAAAGAGAGAATTGGTAATGGTGTAAAAACACCTCTGGTGAACTTGGAAACTTCACACTGTGCATTTTACAGTGAACTTACTGCTGAACATGGTCATAGCTTGACCCTTGGATAATTCAGCCCAGTGAAAAGTGAGAGTGGTTGCTGATGGGAGCACTGAAGGAATGTTTTGCTCTGTAGTGAAGCTTAAAGGACACAGTGATGTTTGACCATGAGTGTCTGTGCTTAATGTTGTAATGGCTGACTGAAAAGCAGGTGAAGAGTTTGAATTTTGATTATAATCATGGGAGAAATAGCAGGTGTCAATTTACCATTCATTTTCCTCTGTACTCATGGAAAATACCCACCAAGCTCCTCTGTAAAGGCAGTTGCCTGAAAATCTGAAGACAAGACACCAAACTTGTTTCTCTAGAAACCAATTTTAGTGTCATATGTTGTGAACAAAAATTGTGTGTAGGGATGGTAGCTGCCTCTTTAGGTGTTGGTGTAGGATGTTATTTTTAGAGAGTCTGGAGCAAGGACTCTCCAGAGGCTACCCTGGGTGGCAGAGTTGGTTGTCAGTTTCCTGCTGTGCCTGGGTGACAGGGAGTTCTATTGTGCTACTTGTAAAGAAGGAAAATGTAGTGATGGGAATGACTGAAGCTTTGTTTCAAATTTTGTGGGATCATCTGTATTTTTATTACTCTGAATACATTCCTTTTGCACATTGCAGTAAGTTTTTTGTCTGCTTCCTTTCCATTTGCCCCATGTCTTTGTTATCCCTATTTCTAACTTTAGCTAATGCAGTCCTTTCCTTTTTTAACTTGTAGCCGATCAGTTAGAAGCCATTCCCTGTATCTTCTCCAGAATTTGTCCAGCTCAGTGGAGGGGAAGTGCTCCAAGCTTGGATGCGGGGCCTCATCCTGACAGTTGTGTGATGGTGTAATAGTTTCCCTTGTCATCTTTGTAATGTTTTTTTGTTAGGTCTTTGGACCTAACAGCTTCATGCTGGTAATTAAGTAGTAACAAGTTCTCAGCATCTGTAGTCCCAAATGCTGGGTTTTTTTCCTTTAGAGTCAAGAGAAACTTTCTATGTTTGCTTTCACTAAACCCACAGGCCATTGCACTGAGCCTTCCTGAAATACTTTTTCATTCTTCCTGAATGCAGCTTTTGATGGTCTGCAGTATATTTTGATTTTGGTATTGGCAAGCTTCATCATTCTGCAAGTGTGAGTCTGGCTTTGCTGCAGTCTTATTGATGTTCCTGTCAGCATGTTCTTAACGTGGCTATGCCAAAGTGTCTTCCTTCTGGTCATTACCACTGTGAAACACCCAAAACTAGCGTCTTTCTTTGTACTATTTCGTTCTCCAATTTCATTGCATATTCTTTCTTTTAACCAGCTTGGTGTTGCATATGACTTAATCTTTCCCTGTGCATTAGGGTACAACTACTTGTGTTTTCTCCATGTTAAAGATTTGTTTGTACACAGTACTTAAAGGCTGGATGTGCCTCAGAATATAGATGTTTCGGATGCTTCTCTGCACTGTGACAACATTTAAGTCTGCTGCTCAGTAACACCATTTTTGTTACTGCATGCTAAAAACTTGGAAACAAGCTGTACTGTCTTTTTACTCCAGGATCATGTTGACGCTGCCTTTAACACTCCTTCTGTTCAAAGCCTTACTGCACTTACAGAAAATCTTATTCTTGTTCATAATGTTTCTGGGTACTTTTGTCTCCTGCTTACAGCTACTTCTAATACAGTGTCTTAATTTTCACTCGTGTGCTGCATCCCTTCAGTTTTAGTCATGGTTGCTAGGTTTGGGTCTTGCAGTTAAATACTGCTTTCTTAATCCTGAAAGTCAAAAACTCTTGTAAAGATGGAAATAAAACTTTAGTACTGGCAAAACAAATTGAAAAATTGTATTTGGAAGCTGGGATTTTTTTAAAATGATACCTCCTTTCCATTGTCTTCTAGCTGGAGAGGGATTTTTGGATGCTGTATGTGCATTAGTGATGGATAATTGCATAGATCTATTTAGATCTGTTTCCTCATTTTTACCTCTTGTGTTGTATTGAGTACAGATACTGGTGACAGTAATCTGATTTAGTTCAAAATGTTTATTTTGTATGTTTCTTAGAAAAAATATGAACTAAAAGTTCCTGAAATTCATGATAGATAAAGCCCTGGGTTGCAGAGCAGTGCTCTTTGGAATAGGTGCCTTAAAATGTTCTTACATTTGAATCTTTACACTTTCCTTACTTTTTTGAGAAACTAAGTAAGTATAGCTCATAGGGAACATTTTGTAAAAGATGCAAGCAATTTTGTGTTTCATTGCTACTTAAAAATAGAAATAAATTTCAATTTTACTTTTGAAATGTTCTAATACATTGCTTCTATTGTCTTTGGAAATAACCAGGCTTTGGTGGCAAAACTATGCACCCAGAAAGCAGGTAGCAAAATAATTGTAAGCAGAGAAGCAGAACTGTTTTCTTGCTTTCACCAGAGATGTGAATAGTTGTGAACAAATAATCTTTAGTGTTCAGACATAAGGATGTAATCTCTGTGTGATTCAGTCTTTTATCTTCAGGAGCACTATACAGTGAGATCAGCTGTTGGGCAAGGACTCAGGGAAAGAAAATATTTTAACTTATTCATAAAAACAGTGGTGTCATGACAACCAGATTTATGAGCAGTGTAGGATAGAGTTTTCCCTTTAAAGTTACTAATCTTAAAGGCAGATAAGGCATTAACATTTTAGTTATAGCATTTCATAGCTAATGTGTGTGAATGCATGCTTCTTTTTGCTGTTGAAGTTTAGGAAACCATTCGGTAAATATAGCATATGCATGGGGCAATTTATCTGTTTTGTTCTTACAGTAACAAAACCTTGTAGGAGAACAGATTTTCTTGCATCAAAAAAAGCTGCAACTGTTGACCAAGATCACAAGTTTAGATGCAAGTTCTTGGACTGTTCAAAATCCTTCCGCAAAGCCAAGTTATTGCATTATCACATGAAATACTTTCATGGAGTGGAAAAGGCTGCAGAATCACAGCAGAACCCTGTAAAAAGAAATATTCAAACCAGAGCTTCTTTGGCTTCTGAAAAAGCTAATCAAGAAAGGTCAAAAAGAGGACGGACCACAGCTGGTTCACTGTGTAAGTATGGTATTGATCTCTTTCTTTTTTTAAACAGCAGCAGTCAGGACAGACAGAAAATGCCAGAAATCTATTTTCTTTTGGGCTGAAGGAGTCTCTTTCAGGGCTGTGTCTTAGCATGTTTCTGTGTGGAGAAGAAGCATAGTATGTGTGCACATCATGTTGTAGAAAGATATGAAGATGTTTCTTCTAGAATTCAAGATCATTTTCTGATAAAGATCCCACTGTGCAGCTTCTCTTATTTTTCTGTAGCAGCTCACTTGCATATTAAACCTCTGTTCCCTTTTAAAAACCCCATTATCCTGAGTTTCTGACTTGATTTTTATTTTTCTCCTGGCTTATAAATAGTATTGGTTGGAGACCTCCGTCCTTTTCTGTATTAGGGAACAGTTTGGGTACCTCCAGTTCTCTCCTATTTCTTCCTTATCTTTAGACTCTTGACTTTACTTACCTGTACTTTACTGCCTTCAAGCACATACCCAGCTGGAAATCCAGTATGAGTTTCTGCAGTATTTACTGTTCTATGTCATGAAAAATCGTAGTATTTACAAGTGCAGTTGTTTCAGCTGTGCTTGAAAAAGATCTTCACACAACAGATTGTCAGTGGAAAGGGATAAAAACTTACTGGTTAGCCAAAAAAAAAAAGTTTTAACTGCTTTGCAGTCTGCAAAATCACATTCACTTCTGCTTCACCCTCATTCTCTGAAGCACTCTGCCTGGCATGACACCAGAGTGGCAGTCTAGGTCTGTTGTGAACTGCAGTGGTTGTTGATAACCTGTCCAGACTTGGCGCTTGTGGACTGATGTTGCTGTGTACTTCAAGTCCGTAGAACTAGTCATGTCTTCTTTCTTCTCATTGAGCCTTTTTTATAAAATCCGTCTTTCTCCTTGCTGAATTCCCTAACGTCTTTTGTCTTTGCCGTTGATCTTTTGTTAATACGTTGTTTAAGAACTACAAAGTATTACAAGTTGCTCACAGAACTCCAGCTCACTATAGCAGGATATATCCTGCCTTGCTTTGCTTCGTGGCTGCTTTTCTTAAGAGTCTAGAAAATGAGTTTTCATTTGAGGTGCTACTGCTTGTTCCTAACAAGATAAGTGTGACTTTACATACTGTAACTACATATGAACCCCAAATATTTCTGTATCTTTAAATAATGCAAAGGCATAATCTTGAATTAGGTAGGAATGCATTAGGATGTAATGATTTGTATGTATTGTACTCTGTATGCAGCTTAATTGAACCCAAGTGTTGCCTGGAGAAACATACCTGAGATAAGCATGGTGTGAAGACTGGCTGCTGACAGCTGCAAATTGATCAAAACAGGCTTTGTGCATGTCATGGATTTTTCAATAACCAGACTTCTGTTTGGCTCTCTTGAACTGTGTAATTCTTTTTGATCTGAGAAGTTGTTTCATTGTGATTGTCTTGAATGCACTGACTAGTGATTCAAGATCTTGACCCTTCCATTTATCCTTTCCTCCTAGTGCATACAGTCAGATGCACCATCATCACTTGCAAGTAATTCCTTGTGGAGCTGAGGTGTAACTGTATTTGCTTTTTTTAAGCCTCCACCCCTCTTAATTCCCCATTTGTGGATGGATACTTTTCACCTGGATCATTTCCATGATGTACTCCATAGCAGCTCTCTGCACAGAGTGCCTGGGGTGTGCTCACAGCAGTTGAACATTTCATCAAGGTGATGGGGGGGGGGCAGGTAGGCTGTAAAGTTCTCAAGTCACCTTCACAGTTGAAGCCTGCTGTTGTGGAACTATAGTACATTTTTTCTTGATGTGGAAAGACAATGTCATTATATATTAGTTATATGTCTGATACTAAGTGCCATTGTTTTCTAACTCAGTGTGTTCTTTATGACTCTAATTTTTGTTTGATGGTGCTACACAGTTGAAAGCAGAGTTCATGAGATTCATGAGCTCTTACTTTGAAGTATTAGAAGTTCTGTTCCTGTGTCTTAATGGCATGTATAGAAAGCCTGTCTTCTAGGCAAGACCTTCTGTCTACTGAGCACTTATGCCACCTTTTCAAAAGGCTTTTCAGGAGGTACTGCTTAGAGTGAAAGCTTTTGAATCCATAATTCAGTCTGGTATGTGGTGGGTATATTTTCATATTTACTATCCTTTCGTGAGCAAAAAATCTCCTGTTTAAAAATAATATCATTTTACCTTTTGGTACAAATGTGCTTTTCTTGTACTTCACTATATTAGGTCGATTTTAGTGCTTAAAAAAAGGTGGCAATTTCTAACAGATAAAAATTTCAGCAATCATGATTTTTGTTATTCTATAAAATTTAAGATGCTCTTGCTTTAGGACCTTTGTTACACTTGTCTCACAAGTTTTATTTTAGACCTCTAGAACTCCTTACTCTTTATGCTACACATAAAATAAATGGTGGGGGTCATCTGGTGCTGGATTTAAAGTGAAAATACTTACTACTTCTAAAGTTGTAGGAGAACGTGTAAAATTGAGAACAGTTGCAAAACCTTTTCTTCACAGTGCTTAAAATTAAAATGTTAACACATAGAAAAGAAGATGGATGTAAGTGGTCTTCAGTGACCGTGTTGTTAAATTTGGGAAAGAACAATTCACATATAGTTGCTTTGCACTGGAGTGAAGATTCCAAAATTAAAATTTCCAGTATGTAAGTTGTGTTACTTGACACTGGAATCAAAGCTTGAGTGAGCTGGAAAGGTTAGTGTGGGACAGATTTGAACTGTCTCCCCCTCTTTCCAAAGAAGGATCTTGCCTTTGCAGTAGCAAAATGGACCGATAGGTCTCTAAATTCTGTAGTTGCTCTCAACAGAGAGGAAGGTACTGCTATTGCCTGCAGCTTGTATTTTACGTATGCCTTACAGAATATGCCTAAACAGAATGACTAGGATTTCATGGCTACTGGATATGTTCAGGCAATACCTTTCTTAAATTTATCAGAAGGTAGTATGAGATCATGATGATGAAACAGCTCCTCCCCCAAGTGCATGTTACAATACTTACCTCCTTGAGTTGTTGCTGCTTTGGTCTTCAGGAAAGAATTGTCCTTACATAGAAGAAGGCAGTTGATGTTATGTCCCTCTGGGCTAGAGGAGATGCAGGTATACCTGCCCTCAGCTCTCAGGCTGCATTGTACCTCAGGCGCATTGCAGAGCCATCTGCAGGCCTCTGTTAGGAGAATTGAGGTCTGTAGAAAATATGTGTGGGTGTTTAAGCCTAAAAGAGGCTTTTTGAGTCTGGGCTGCAGATGACTTCAGTGTTGGTCTTAGATGAAAGAGTTGCTTAGATTTTGTGCTAGCTCAAGTAGAGATGCTCTATCAGAATAATTGCTTGGAAATTAAATGTGGTACAGTATCTGTGACAATTTGTCAGCTGCTTATTGATTGTTCTGTGCATCTGTACTCCATTTTTTTAATTACAGAATTCTTGGAATTAGTTGGAAGGGACCCACAAGGATCATCAAGTCCAACTCTTAAGTAAAACTGGATTCTGTGCCCATATACATTAACCTTAAGACAGGTTTCTTTCTTTGTGGTCCCTTCTCTTTTGCTGCACAACCCCTTAGTTTACTGTTAAAGTACATCATCCCATACTGTGACTTGTGTCCTGCAGACACTGTAAACAATTTTCTCTGAAGGTACCAGTTGTCTCTTTCAGATATGTCTGTCTCTCCATCCATGTTATTTTGTATCAAGTGCTTGCAAAAGATTTTTCTTAATAAAAATTGTTGTTTCTTGACCTAGACCACTCCAAGGGCATGAGGCATAGAATTGTTTCATTTCTTTCTTTGTTACCTGCAAGTCACAATTTTGACATCTTGACTTGGAGTTTTTCCTGTATTGGTGACTTTCATTTTTTTAGTGAAATCTGTCCATTTGGAGATTTGTTAACATATAGTTAATGCCTTTGGGCTGAACATATGTTCTGAAATCCAACAGTCAAGACTTGAGTGCTTGCATAGCTGATGTGTCCCCATGTCATACTATGGTGAAGCTCTGTACTTGCTGGATGCTGAAGATTTCTCAGGAGACATAAACCTCATGAACAAGTAGGGGAGTTGGTAATGGAAGTGCCATCTGAGGTGATTTGTGTGCTCTTAATAGCTCCTCAGTACTGGTGTCAGCACAATTGGACTGACAGCGATTTCATGAGTTGATACCCATTGACTCCTAGGACACAGTTTAGGCCCTCTCAGGAGTTTTGGTAATAATGGAGCCAAAGTCAGTTTTGGAACTTCAAAAGCACTGTGCAGTATTAAGCTTTGATTTGGAGTGTGGGTGTAGTACAGTAGCCTCAGTCTGGCAAGTCGCTGCTGCTCTTGGCTCTCCTGTGTTCCTTGCCATGAGGAAGAAACTAAAGGAAGAGACCTGCAATTTTTAGTTTGCCTACTGTAAAAAATCTGTCCTTACTGTGGAGTCCATATAAATCACTTAAAGAAGGAAAAAACGTTTTGTCAGTAGATTTAAATTTTTTCACATAACCTCATTTTTAGAAAATTCTGCCTACTCAGAGTTAATTACAGTATGTCCTGTTAGTATAAACTACTCCATCCATGAATTCTTTATATGAGTAAAAAAAATAAGTATTTTGTTCTTACTTGTGTTACTGATGAGAGCTGAATTGTGTGTGGGTGGAGTTGGCAAACTTGTTTTTGACATCTTAGAATATCTCGGGCATCTGATTGTCTCTAACAGCTGTTAACAGGCAAACCACTGGCCTGTTGTGTAGTGGTTGTAAGATTAATCCTTTGGGAAATTTTCCTGTATCCTCTTGATTCTGGCTGACTGATGCCTCTTTGCTAGGCAGTGGGTGTGCATGGTGATACACAAATGTGGGCTTTTTCCTTGGAGCCAGGGAAGATCTGCATAAACAGCCTCTGTGTTTGCAGAGTTGCTGGTTATATTTGGCTTATCAAGACAGTACTGCATTTGGTTTCTGGGGAGTGGCTGTAAGTCAAGATGAAACATGGTCTTTCAGTTCTTGAAAATACCACTGGAAGTTCCCAGCAAATGATCTCACAGCTGTGGATGGTACCTTTGTCTGATTCACGTACTTGGGAATGCAGTCTCTGCTTCCTGTGAATGCTGAGTTATCTTACCTGGGGTCCTACATCAGGGTTCCAGGGGACAGAAAGCTACTGCCTTGTCTGTCACTGAACCTCAATGTGTTTAGTAGTAAGTTTTCTAAAGCTCTGTCTGTGTGGTTTCTGCATGCTTGAGGTAATTTCATATTTCAGGTTTGTATGTGTTTCTAAGATCCTTCACAGCTTCTGGGTCAGCTCTTGGTACTTCTACTACTTCTACTTCTACTACAGAGGATACTTCTTCCAGGCTTAGGAGAGAGAGACCTGAAAGAACTCCATGGAAGAAGGCTGGAGGCAGTTAATCAGCAATCTTGTTCATCTCCAGTATCTTGTGAACATACCTCCTGTTCCTGTTAGTGGTATTCTTTGTCATCTGAGCTGGAAATTAATCTGCTCTGATGTTTAATCACAACATTACTGTTCAATGACAATGAAAGTGACATTGTCCAGGGTCTCAGGAGGCTTTTTGTGCATTTGTGGTTTCCCTGAGGTGGGACACAGGTGTTGTATGTGTCTTCATGGGGCCTGCACAAGCAGCTTTAGGAAACACTTAGGGATCCCCTGTGTACTCCTCATAGGAATCTCTATGAGTGTGGTCCTGCTGTCACTGCAGCCTCACAACCCAATGCTCTGTGACTGGGTGGAGGCAGAGGAGTAGGAAACCTTCTGGAGGGTTAAGGTTGGCTTGGGGAGACCAGAGGATGGAAACAGGTGGCACAACTCTGCAGGTGGTACTAATGCAGAAAATCAAAATGTGAGAAATGTGCAAGTTTTAAAGCCACATGCCTAAATATAAGGTCTTAGTTGTGTTTGTTATGAATAATTGTTCTTTGTTCTTTAGGGAATGATTTTATAAACTGACCTGAGTTATACTACCAAATGAAGAGGAAAAAGAACACTTTAGTGTGGAAGGCTTGTAAGCTTGCATCTCCATTGCATCAGTTTTAATATTTGCTATCTCGAAGGTTTAGGATAAATTTCCAGGTTTTTAATCTCATCATCTCAAATTTATTCACAACTTCTAAAATGTATTCAGAGTGCTCAAAGATCTTGTAGACCCTCTAAACTTTCTTTTCAATGGAACAAAGATGTTTCAAAACATAGCGTCTTTGTGTCTGTTACTGGGGGAAAAAAAAAAGAAAAGCATCCAGTGTATGATAGAGTACCATGACCCCTCCACCAGGACAATGTTACAGCTTGCTGAGAAATTTTACAGAAATAGATTAACCTGTGTGTCATAAAAGACAGGATGTATTCTTGGCAAAAATCTCCTTGAAATTAAATCTCACAAAGCTACAAAACCCCAGTGGACATGAAATACAATTTTGCTCCATCAAGATCCTGTGTGCATCTGTGTCAGCCCACAGGAAGCTAAGAGGCCTTGTGCTGTTGCAGACTGCTAGGATCAAGGTGGCTGTGGTGTTCTAAAATGTTAATTCATGAGATTGAGTTGAGCTGTTGGGAGAAGGGAAAGTTAGGAGGCCTGAGTGAATGCTGTAAGGTGTGTATGGATTTTTGTATTGTAATTTTGAGTTTCACTGATGTGGTGTTCTGTAAATATTTTGGAAAATTATTGCAGAGTAGACAGTTAGGAAAGCTGCAGAAAATATTGTTTGTGTGACTTTTCACCCTGTACTGAAATACACCATTTGCATTTCATAAACTTTATTAGGGTACTGGTGTTCCCAAAGAGACTATGTAGTACCTGAATCTTATTTCTCAGCTACTGTGTACCATGGAAAAAGTTTTCATCTGAAACTTTTCTTCCTTTGTTTTTGTCATCTGAACTGATGATATCTTGACTCCCTAGTCATGGGAGTCCTCAGAGGAGCAGGAAGTAAATATAGACTTGAATTAAAAACAAACAAGTAAATAAAGACAGCGCCAAAAAGCCCAACCAAACAAAAAATTACCAAAAAAATTGCCTGTCTGGACAAAAGGCATCTTTTAGAGGGTCTTGTGTGGTAATTGGGTTTTGGTTTAATTTCTGTCTTTTGTGGCTGCTGTAGATCACTAGGGCAGTTGACTAGAAGATAAGTTTGATTGTGGAAGTAGTTACAAGTGGCTTTTCTTTTTTTTGTTTGGAATTTTTTTTTCCCCTTTCACTTCCAACTTCCTAGAGAGAGAGGACCAGGGAAAATGTCATCAGATTTCTGCATCTTGGAGTTTCTTTTACTTGAAGAGATCCATGTGATTCTGAAAGCTCTAACAATGACATCTTTTAATGTGCCTTGTTATTTCTTCAGCTTGAAATGTTGATCAGGGCAGGGTGCTTGATCTAGTTTTTTCTCCTAAGTGTGCCCTCTGGGACTCTTTCCCTTTTCAGTCACTCTCAAGTTCTGCTCAGAATTGTTTTATTAAAGGTGTCTAAGTATGGCATGTTAATCTTCAGATGAGAAACAAGTTGCCTTTCTTATCCTCTGAACTTTTGAGATGCATATGATGATAGAAGTGGATATTTTTGATAAATGTCAGCATCCTGTCACCTTGGCTACTGGGTCTCATTGACCAGGATACTTGATGTAATACTCCAAAACTAAATGGCAACTGGTCTTGTTCAGTCCACTGTCCTATCTGCCATGCAGCTTTAGCTTTTATCACCTTCACTGCTCTTTTTCTGTGTCCAGGAGTCTTTTCAGGAGGAGTTGCTACTTGCAGTTAGGAGGATGAAATAGTTTGACTTAATGTAAATAAAATTGTAATCTCATATGAGGCCATGTCTGCATCTTAAGATTTTTATGAATTTTAGGTAGGGATTCTGAATTCTTGCATCTCACTCTTGATTGAAACACTGTTGTTTCAGAGGTACGTATTTAAACACTGTTCTTCCTTATATGTGCAGAGCTGCTTTATGCCACTTCTGTGTATGTTGCAAAGCACTCTTAGGAGAACTGGCTGTGGTTCCTCTAATTGAACCAAATGGGCACTTTTTCTCTTGGAGGAGCTAATAAAAATGACCCAGCCTGTGTCTCTGCTGAGCTGAACTGAACTGTTTCTCTTTTCATCTTTTCTTAAAAAAAAAAAAAGTCACAGTTTTTCTGAAGAATAGAGATTTGGGAATGCGTGGACATCCCCTGTTTATTTTTGAAAGAAAAGCTCATCAGCAAATCCAGCAAAAACATTGGAGTTTTTAGCGTTTTAGGGCTAGGACTGAGTTGAGCAATGTCTGATCAGAAACATTCCACATGGTCTGTCAGAGCTGCTGCTGCTGAAATAGACTGACTTTGGAAAGTATTTAAAGCTTGGACTTGGTCTTTGTTCTGTTTGTAGATGCTCCTCTACACATAACCCTCAGGAGTACCCCATATAGAGATGAAAAAGTAGAAAAGAGAAGAACTTCAACACCTGTAAGTGCACTAAATAGTCACCGACATTCTATTAGAGACCAAACCAGGAACCACATAGCAAGAGCACTGCGGAGACCTCGGGAAAGAGAAAGAGTTCAACATGGTACGGCTTTTGGTTTAACATGGGAAGTTAACATGGAAAGGAAAAAGTCTTGAGAAAGTTTTAAACATTGTAAGGAACTGATAATATTCTGTATACCTTTTTTATAGATGAGTAAATGGTTGGTTCTCACAATTAAGGGGTAAACATTATATATATGGTAAAAGAAGTTTTAAAAATGTATAGTTATGTGACTGCAATTTGCTCCCCCCAGTATGTGTTATCAGTGCATAGTCTTGGTAATCCAGGGATTTGGGAAGGTTGGCTTGTTACTATGGCAGCACCTGACCTCCAGTTAGAATGTAAGAAAGTGACTTCCACCACTGGATAGTAAGGAAGGAGTTGACTGACAAGGCTCTAGGAGAGGCTAGAGATATAAAAGAGGAAACATCCACCTTGAAGATGAGCCAACCATGTGGTGGGCAACCGGCAGGGCAGTTCCCAGGCCTGCTTTTCCTTACCTAGTCTTTGTTGTATTTTTATTAAGGTTTAATAAACCCTTTAAATTTTTTTGAGTGAGCAGTTGTTTCTCACACCTTCGTTTAGAGAGAGCAATTTTGTATAAATGTATGGCATAAAATGTAAGCAGTGTTTTTTCAATGTAATTTTGTAAGTTTTCATGCTTTCTGCACTGGGGTTTATTCTGCGTAGTCAGTTGGTAATATTTATAGGATGTAAAAAGTATTAAAGTATTAAAGGTCATTAAAAGGTTGTAGGTCTTAATTCTGTTAAACTCCTGGCTGCCCAAATCATTAAATATTTTAAGTAATCTTGTACCTACTGAGATACCTAAACTTAAAGGAGGCGGATGGGAGTGGACATGAGGCACGATGACCTAGGGTGATATGTTTTGTAGGGGATTATTTTCAATAGTACTTGACCACTTCTTGTAGTCAGCAATTGCTACTAGACATCTCTGAAGAACTTCACGACTTTGACTGTTCAGTGGTATCCTGTAAACTCTGTTTATACTGAAATCTGCTGTAGTATCGGTGGGTAACAGCCAGACAGGATGGGGGGATGTATGTATATACACACACACGTTCATAGAAACAATACATATTAATAATAATATATTATTTATATACATACAAAATATAAATAATTCCCAACATACTTCTAGATTTCTTTCAGTAAGAAAGAACTTGAGTCACAGTGATGAGGAAAACACAAACAAAATCTGAGGTTAGGCTGCTGTATCTATGACAGATGCTCTGTCTCCTGGAGATCACCTCCATAGCTGCCTGTGTCTATGTTGTTCTGTTGATCATAGCAGACAGACAGTACTTAGCATCTTGTTTATTCTTGTGCATCCCTCACTGCCCTTCCTTGTAGGAAGGTCTGAATGAGGCCCATCAGTATCTCCTCCCTGTTCCTCACTCACTGGGATGTGTCCTATGTGCAAGTGTGGCATTTAGAGATTATAATGAACTTTCACAGTGGTGATGTGATAGAGGATGGTGAGCACTCATCCCAGTTCTTATGAGTCTGTGCCATTCAAGGAAGTTGAAATCCTTTGTCTTTTCAAAAAAACCCCAAACCATTAAAAAATGTAGTTGTTTTGTGCTTAATTTCTAGGATTATGTTTCTCAGTTTATCTTTCTGTTTGATTATGTGAATCTGTGAGGATGCTCATAACCTAGATAAGTCTCTCTATCTGGTCTTATGTCAGTGAAAATTCATTACACTTCAGAGCACTTAGAAGAAACAGCTTTAAACAACGAGATTGTTTAGTTCCTGATTTTGGAAGATTCTAGTATAATACTCGAATACTTGTTCTTTGAAGAATTTTTTTTCATGGAAACATGCATTAACTGCTGTGCATTTCATAAGATAGCTTCACAAAGAAGTTTGCAAATATTTAGATTTTTTTCAGATTTTAAGACACACGGGGAAGCTTACGGGGACAAGGTGGATAAAGTGACAGTTTCTTTCATGTTTATCTTGGATATTTTGATAGTGGTTGAGGAAGCTCCCCATGTGCCCTTGGATATCTTCAAACAAATCCAGTAATCTGATCATGTGAATTTGAATTTTCAAATGAAAATAAGGAAAATTTTCCTCCCTCTGTTGAGCTCAGTTATTCTCTCTTCCCTTCTGGAAGAATAAAATGGTAGAACTTTCTTGCATCCCTGTGAGCAAAGAGAAGGGAATGGTACCAAGAGGATCCTGACCATTGGAAGTACAAGAGATGAGAACAGATGAAAGTAAGAAGGAAGTTGGAAGCACTGTGTTTGACACTTGAATATGCACCTTTTCTTTTCCTGTTCTTTGTTTTGGTTTTTTTAATTTCCCTCAACACCAAGAGGTGGAATAAGGTGACTTTTGTGCTGCCAGTTCTGCTGCCTTTGAAGCCCAGGTGCCTGGTGTGGCCATGTGGGTGAGCACACTGAGGTGCCTTTGCTAACCTCATTTGCTAAGAGGGGCACAGAAATAGCAAAGTAGCAGGAAATCTTTGAGGACTCAACAGGATGGGGACATGCAGATCTAAAGAGACTCCTGAGGACAAGCTATTAAGCTTGTCCTGCATGCTTACCTGAGCAGATTAAATGTGACTGCCATTTGCAGTTTCTCAGTGAACTGTTCGTGCCATAAATACTCAGCCAATAAATTGGGGACTTTACTGTTGATGTGTGTGAAAGGGGTTGACATAATATGCTGGTATTGCTGGTTTACTTTATAAATGGTTACAGACAATCTAGGGTTCTCAAATGGTTTGTGCAAGTGAAGATTTCTTACAGTATACACTGTCTTCAAGTGCTTATTCAGATCTCTGTCATCTGACATTGAAATAGGTTTCTGAATGGGATGGTGAGTGGCTAATCAGCCAAGCACTCTGAGAGCAGAGCCATTTTGAGATACAAGAGATCCTTCCATAATAGGCATTGATTACATCTCTGAGTCAGGATAATTTACATAAGGAACTGCATAAGTATCTAGAAATTGTGTGCTGGGACCTAAATCTGAAAGATAGGATGTAACCAAACACTGGGGTCTGGAAAGCAGGGATTTGTGAACATGCCCTTCAATAGTCTTATACTGAATTGTGCATGGTCTGGAAGCATGCTTTGAGGATAGACTTAATTGACAGCTGTCAGTCATTCATAATTATGGAGTGTTTTTAATCCCATAAAAATAGAATGGAGAACGGATGTTGAGAGAATAGTTAAAGCCAGCTGAACCATTTACTCCATTTTCAATATAAATAAAATATTTGCTTGGGGAACTGAACTGAAGGTCAGGGTTTTGTGTTACAATGCTAGTGAAGTGTCCAGTCATAATAATGTAGAAACTGGACATAACAAATCCCTCAGTATTTTTATGATCTCTGAAGCATGTAAATAATAAGTGGGCACTGCTGTACATTTCATTTCTCCTACAGGATGCTTGTATTTTGTTATGGGACAGTCAAATTAGGACCTAAAATAGATTATTCCAATTGAGAGCTGGGGAATTCTTAAAAGTAAGTTTTCTTCTTGGGTTTATTGTTTTGTTTTGTTTTTTTCAGGGAACTGGCCTTGATTGTCCAAAAGAATGGGACACTTTTAAGAACATTATGAAGTAGAATAAATGTATATATTTATTTAAACTAATTTGGAATTTTTTTAATTTTAGCTGTTAAAGGACATGAGAAGAGCAAAGAAAAAAAATCCAAAGACTATGAAAGATCCAAGTCAAAGAAAAAGAAAAAAAAGAAAAAGAGATCTAAACCTGGTAAAGTTCATTTTCCTGTAGATGAAACTGGCTTCATTCTTTTGTTTTATTACCTCCAGAAAATCACTTTAGATCACTTAAGATCAGGCATTGCTTTTCAGCCTTTTTCTTCACTTAGCTTTTATTTTATTAAATAATTGATTTTAAATTGTGATTGACAAGATAATCTATTTCCTGGTTAAGCTTCCTCAGTAATGCTGGATGGTGGCTTGTAGTAGTGCTTGTAATGGCACAGAATAAATATCACTCCTAAATGAATGTCAGTGTATAAGTCAGGCTTTTCCTTAGTAAGTGTGCTTCTATGCAAGCTTTGCCCAGTTAAGAGAGTGCAGATGCCCTGTGTACAGGCTGTTCTCAGTTACGTTAGTTCTGGGACTGCTTTATGAATGCTGGAGTTTGCAAAGTCTGAGTCCTTTTTTTCTGCCGTTAACCTTTTTGTTTCTTACACTTCCACTTTGAGGGGGAGTGGGCTGTAACAATGAGCCCAATTAAACCCATCACAGCCTTAATTTCTTTCTTAAAGAAATTAATCTTTTTTCTGTAGAGATTTAGTAAAAGCCCAATTTAAAGTCTAAACTCCAGCTGTGTCCCTCTTTCATGTCTCATGCTGTTGCACTACATTAAAATGGCTGTAGTAGCAACGTGCATTCTTGGTTTCATCTGTGGAGGCTTGGGAATGCTTTCCTGGGGCCACTTCAAGCTTTGAACTTGAGGCAGAGGCCCAGGTGTTAGAGGTAATGGATTCTTCGCTACTGAAAACGCAGCCGATTCTGGAAAATTTGTTTGAAATGTTTAAGGATCAAGTGTGATCAACAACATCCTCTGTCATTGATGGGGATGCAGTATACTTCAATCTGCTAGGCATCATTTGTGAAACTAGATCTCCCTGAGGAGGAGTTTCTGAGGTAGAAAATTCTCTGATTGCTGCCATGAATAGGGCAAGCTATCAAGAGAGTGTATTGGAAGAACCATAGGCCAAGTCACTTAGAATTGTACTGCAACAAATAATTTTAATGAATTTCTGATTGTATGGTGCTCACAAGTATAATGATAAAGTACAAAGTATAATTTGTAGATTTATGCACCAAGTCCCCACAAGCCACCTCTCAGTCTGTCATTGAGTTTTAAGATGTTGCATGCCTTTTTTTGATGGTGACCTTATGGTAATTCAGTCCGGAACTGTGAAGATTTTTTCCAGGTAACTGGAGAGTGTTACTTGTAACTTCAGCCAGCTTTGATTTATATCCAATGTAGGCCTCACAGGGGAACTATTCAAGATGTTTTCTTCACACACTCTTAATCTGGGCTTGTCCACCTGTGCATTCTGTTCCATAGATAGACTAGGAAAACAAGTGCTTTCTATCCACTTTGAAGTCTGTGAGATTAGGGAATGTGTATAACCTCATGTGAGTAAGAGTCGGATGTGAGGGGGAGGTCTCCAGCTAGTGGTGCTTGTGTGAAAGTGCCTGTAAAGCAAAGGTATTTGTACACCTACTCAGTCTGAAGAATAGTTGGCCTGGAAAGGCTGGTCACTTAGACCTTTGTCACTTCTGACAGCAGTAAACAGCGACTGAGCGGTATAAAATTGTCTGGTTCAGAAAATACCTTCTTGCCCCTGGAAAGCTTGCACATCTTGCAGCAGCATCACACAGTCCCAGAGCTCCAGCATACTGGGAACTGGCTCAGTGAGTTACACATTTCTGCTATGGGCATGCATGGTGCTGTTTCTTCTGTCAACTTTTTTTGACCATAGATTTTTAATGATTTACTACAATTTTACAGGGTATTCAGGCACTGCGGAGAACACAGATGTCTCACAAGAGCTTTCACCTGAAAAATCAGTTGTCACAAAATCTAATTCTTCAAATAAATCATTTGCTCACCCAAGCACCTTGCTTCACTGCACTGATTCTGGACAGCATAAGGGAAGATCAAAAGCAAATGGTGAGATGACTCTCCTCTATGGCTTTCTAGTTCTTTCATTATCAGTAAATATGTGAGCAGCACTAACATATTTGTAAACTGGTTCTTATTGTATAAATTTGGCTATTTTTACTCAGGGCTGTGTGTATTTCTTTCCCCCTGCTTGACAAGACTGGACCCAGTTCGTTTGCCTGCGCTTGATGTTGCTGCTTTTTACTTTGGCTTGACTTTCATATACACTTCAAGACTGTTGCCCTTATCTCAGAAATCAAACTCATTTTGCGGGGTTTTTTTCCAGTGCCTTATTAACTCCTAAAATAACGATGTTACAACTTAATCATTTTCATATTTCCAAAAGTTTCTACAATGTAAGAACTCCTTCAGAGTTAAAAATGGGTGCTTTGCGAGCTTGCTGTGTTCAAGAGACCATTGGGTGTTGTGATGTGTAGTTGTATTGATACAGAATGAATATGCTTATAATGACTTTCTGAGCTTCATATGAGAAGCTCTTGAGTACTGTTTATTGATGTCTTCTTCATAGTACTTCATACACACAACCCATAAAAATCTGGCTGCTGTGTACCAGCTTTCATAATTCTCAATGTCTTGCTCCATGTTACTACTTACTGATACAAACTGGTACAATAAAAAAGATAAACGTTGATTTTTCTCTTCTTAAAAGTCACAGATTTGAAGGAAATAGAAAATATATGACAGCTTGATTCTATACAAGAACGTTAAATTTTTTTTCATACAGATACACTGTTGAGAACTGTTTGAGCTTGTTTTGGGTGTTTTTGTTTGGTTTTGTTGGGAGGTTTTTGGTTTTTTTGTTGTTAGTTTTTTGTTGTTGGTGGTGTTTGCATAACTTTCTTTGTTATTAGACAAAAGTAAATTTTATCTTCAGTTAAATTCCCCTTTAGAGGTGAAACAGGAAGCATTAAAAACTACTGAAGTGCAGATAGTGGTAATGTCTTGAAACACGTTTTGCAATCTGAGCAGTTGTGTTTCTGGAGTATATCAACCGTAGGACATACAGTTTAGTAGCTTCGCCATCAGTTGCTCAAACTTCTTTTGATCAGTTGATAGATAGTGAAAGTGGTGAAAAATACCAGAAATTATTTTATTTCATCCTTTTAAAATTGTTCTGTTGCTTTTTGCATCTGCAGTACTTGTGCCTAGCTAAACAAGATCTGGTGTAAAGGTAAACATGATCAAGGTAAACAAGATCAAGGTGTAAACGAAAGTGAAACTTCTGTGTAATGTGGAAGTGCAGTGTGCCCATCCTGTCACTTCCACGGTACTTTAGGAAAGAGTGTCCTAGTTCAGAGGTGGAATAGAACTTTTAAACATGGAAATAAACCATTGTGTTGGGCTCTCACCCTTTGACAACAGATGATTCCCCAAAAGATACAGTTTATGCCACAGACTAGTAGTTCTGGCTTTGCCTTCTATGAGCTAAATGATGAAAGTAGTTTATACTCACTGTAGGTGAGACCCCACCATTGTACTTAAGACTAAAATTTTTACCTTCCATTTCCCTCTAACTCATTAAATTATTTTCAAATAATTAAAATACCTCATCTTCTTCCTCTGACCCTCCCATTCTATCCCCAAGGAAGATGCAGACATTGATTTAATATTATTGAGGTAAGATTCTCAATTCAGCATGCTGTTCAGTTAAAATTTTCTTGGCAGTTTTATTCAATCTAGGATGCACTAAAGCTTCAGCTAAGTAGCGTGGGTGCATTCTGGAAGAATACATTGTGCAGTACACTGCCTGTGAGTTTATAAATGCATCCTAAACAGAAGATTAAATGAAAATAATAATTTCTGAAGCAGGATTAAATTCTGTGTTGGACCCAGTATTTCTGTCATGAAAACATCACTTCGTGAGATTGAATGGTTCATAAAACAGAACCCTCTTGCCTCTTTTTGAGAGCTCTGCACTAGAAGTGCCAAGTCACAATTCTGTCACCAATTGCAGCAGCTAGCATGAGTCCTATTTGAATGTACAAGCCTGGTTTTGTTGTTTATAGTTTCGTCTGAAGAGATTTCATGCCTTGGTTTGAGATGGTGTATGCTGACAGTACAGTTTTAATGACAAAAGCTGTTAAGATGGATATTTTGAGAGAGCCATTAATGAGACTATAAAACTTCATTATGTAGTAACCTTCAATAAACAGTTAAAATTGTGGTATTCCTTAAATTGCACTGTGAACTCATGCTTTTTGGAATGTATATTTGCATACTTGGGATGAGATTTTGAGGGACTTTTTTTATAATTACTCAGGATTTTATGTAAATACTTCTTGTACAGAGGATGACACCCTGAGTGAGTCATCTATGGATAGCTTGCCTTGGAGTGACGATGACTGCAGTCAGGATGTTGATGTAACCACCAACCCTGATGAAGAAGTTGAAGAGAGTGATTTTGAGATTGTTCGGTGTGTTTGCGAAGTAAGAGAAGAAAATGACTTCATGATTCAGGTATGAAATGGAGGGTAAATGCACATTTTAGTGAATGCAGTGGAAGGTGTCAGTAGAGAAACTTTTGTTTTGTACCTGAAATAATAAACTATTGTTGTCTTCCAAAAGCATAACATTTTTTGAGGTAATCTGTAAAGGTGACTGCTACAATAGTTAACTTCTGCTTCATAGTGCAGTTTAGGATTTTTAATTGAAAGAAAGAGGGAACATTCACTCCAAGTCACAAATGGTTGGTTTGTCATTTGGGAATTTTTCTAAACCTAGAAGACTTTCTTGATTCTGAAAAGCATATTCGAAATCAGTGATTTTGTTTTTGGGCTCCCTCTAATTTAGAGCCTGTTCAGAACATTGTCATGAGCTTTCTCCAGCCAGGCTGGGGGAAAAAAAAAAAAAAAAAAAAAAAAAAAAATTGAGAGTTTTGCTTTAAAGCAGAACTGCATTTGTCATTTGTCCGTTCTGCAGTAGTCTGCAAATTCAGAGTTCCTAACCTGCCTAAGGTCATCTGTCCATTCCACGTGTATCTGCTCTTTTTAAATCAGCTTCACTGAAAACTTGGAGAGGCTTCTATTGTCTCTCCTGCTTAAAACTGTTGATAAAAACCTCCTTGGAAGTTACTTGCCTATTTACTTCAAGATGTTTGTAAATTATCAGAAAATCATGTCCCTAAATAGCTGCTTTCACCATCCCACCCAGCTCCTATGAATTTCAAGAGGTGAAGTCAAAAAATCAATTAAATTTTTTCATAATTTTTTGCTCTAATTCATTTTCTTTGAGTTTCCATGCTGTTTCATGGAGCCTTGCTGTGGAAGGTATGATGCTTTTTCTCTTAGTGGCGAGTTGACTTCACACAACTTCACACAACTTTGTTTTAGTGTTGGATCCTGACAATGCAGGGCAAAAACTAACTTATGAATTAGTAAGGAAGGGTGGAGTGATGGGCAGTGGTCAAGTGTAAGTAAATAGCACCAGACTGTACACGAAGAAAAAGGAGTCCGACAGTGGTGACTAAAGGGGGGTAGATACTCTCTGAGGAGATGGCTTACAGAAAATCACAAAGAAATAGCCTGGGAGTATAACTGGCAGAAGTAAGTTCAATACTAGGTTAGGATTGCAGAATGTAGGGAGCTGTCACCTGGCTCTGGATGCAGCCTATGGATGCCTTTCCTTTAGAGTTTCGTGGGCTGCTTCTAAGATTGCCTTGCTAGGTTGAACTAGTTTGGGCGGGCTTTTGTAGCATATTGCAAACTTTTAAACATTTGAATTGATTTGTGAAAGAATTGGTCTCTGGAAGAGAGATGCAGATAAGCAGTATTGTGAGTATCTGCATTCTTGGTGGGGATTGAGGTAATAGGAAATATGCTGGCACCCGGGATACCTGCTTGGGTTTGCTGCGTACCCATCTTGATAGCGGAAGGAGGAGCCAGGGCAGTTTCTTCATGGATCGGGCTGGAGGTTCATTGCTCCCAATATACATGTATCCCCTCCTCTCTTACAAGAGGGAGAATGCTAAGCGTTCTCTTTCTGCTGTGTTCATTGCCATGAATGTGCCAAATATAGAAATAATGCAGGAAAATGTTAATTTTAAACACATCAGCACCTTGTCCATGAAAGACCGGGGAACATTAAAGTTTAATAAAACTCATACACAGTTAAAATGGAAGTTCCTTTAGGTATTTAAACTAATAATTTGCCCCCACATTCAAAAGATTTTATAAAAAGTTTTCTTTGACCTGTACTTGCCTTAAATTAATTGTCTTGAGCAATTTGTGCATTAAGGATGTCGTTCATTGCACTGGGATGCAGAAATCTAGATTTGCATTTTTAGAAGTATCTGCTTCAGTTAGTAGAAATTAAATCTGGAAAAAGAAGTACAGAAAAATAGTGTATTGTTGGTTAGTGCTGTTTGTTCCAGTCTCTGTAACTCTGCAGGGAGAGGTTACTAGTCTTCATTTATGGAGCTGGTGTAAAGCAGCAGTGTAGCATTGCCCTGTGCTCCTTCTGGAGGCACAGCACTCCTGATTTTGTGGTGAGGCCCAAAGTAATCTGGACAGACTGTTGTTGCCTCATCTTTTTAGTTTTTATATCGAAACACTGGTGAATTTGTGTATGATGCAGAAAATTCTGGGGCTGGATTTGATTGCCTCAGAGGTGATGGATGTAAACAGACTTGAGATATTTTTGTTCTGGAAGGTGAAAAGCTGCTTTAAATACACATCTTTTGGGTTTGTTTATTTATTTTGTGACTTGAATTTCAATTTAAATATTTTTTGCACAATGCTGTATGTTTTTTCTCTTCTAAATCTTCTGCTTGGCATGCTTTGAAACTCCCTATTACCACCTGAGCAGGGAGTAGTTTCCCAGCATGTGCCAGAGCAGTAACCTGTAGCCTAGCAGCCACAGTGTGCAGTAGAACCTGCAAGTTAAAGAATGCACATGTACCCTGAAGGGGTGAATATTTAAATATCAGTTGAGTGAAATTTAAAGTTGGGATGTTTGTCCTGGTTTGAAAGTAAACCAGCAGGAGAAATGAACCCCACAGAAAAACCGTGAGAGAGATTTCAGGTCAGAGTTACAATGTCATTAGGAAGATTACAGTAAATGCAACAAAACACAAAAATTGGTTTAAAGTCAGATTACAGCCTGCTGTTCTGTTGGTCAGGGTGGTGGTCTCAGTCCTATCAAATAGTGACCGGAGTCCTGCAAAAATGATGGTTGAAGTTGAGAGCAATGGTCCTCTGGGAGGTCTAGTCCTCCTGTGGAAGTTCAGGTCCTCCTCTGGATCTGTCCAGTAGTCATGGTGTCCTAAATTCCTAAAGCACCCAGATTATTTATGGTCAGATATGGGCAGGATGCTCAATACCTCCCCAGGGCGGGAAATTTCACAATGGAATGATGTAATCCTATGAGTCATAGGATGTTTTGGGGATCCTTGATGGCCTAGGTCCTTATAGCTGCCTATTGGGGCATTAAGGCCCAGTGGCAGAGATGACCCCCCTTAGGCTGGATGTAGTTAACCACAGTTAAGTCACTTTGTGAAGACAAGAAAAACTACCC
Source organism: Molothrus aeneus (assembly GCF_037042795.1). Lineage (NCBI taxonomy): Eukaryota > Metazoa > Chordata > Aves > Passeriformes > Icteridae > Molothrus > Molothrus aeneus. The sequence goes on from NC_089662.1 coordinate 335,817, forward strand.
TGATGTACCTGGTTTGGGGGTGGTTGGCCTCTTTATCTAACACTTGCAGCCTGCCGGCTGGTGTGCACTGGGCAGCCCTTGCAAACGGCCCATCATTAACAGTTCATCAAGAATAATGTAGATGGGAGTAGACTGCATAGTTTGGTTACAACCGCACTTGCAACGTAGGACAGATGCTTAACTAGAGTTCTGGGCAAAATTGCCTGGGAAAACACTGAGTGCAGCTCTCTGTACAATATGGCATGATCCGTAGGATGCAGGTGTGACTAGATCCAGGAGCTCCCTTCTTATTTTTAGCACAGTCTGTTTCTCTTAATCTGTTTTCTTTGTTTTAGAACAACTTTTTCTGGCTCTAATTTGTGAAAGGAGGATTATGTCTGCCTGTTTTTGAAAACATCTCCCAACTGCATTAGGGCTATTTACCCATTTTGGAAGGCAAAATATTGTTGGTTCCATCCTTCAGAAACCTGTTTTTCTCTAACCTTTTTACATTCTCCAATCCCGGAGCTCCCATCTCCTCCACACCTAGACTGCTCATTTAATGCAGTGAAGTATTCAAAGTCTGCTTGTCCTTTTCTGTCCCTCCTAGCTTGAAGAAGGGCAGGAGATAAGAGCATTAATTAAAGTGATGTTGAGCGCAGATGAAATGTTTAGCAAGTTTGCATCTTTGTAGGTCAATGAAGAGCAATGTGAGATTCCTTGCAGTTGCTGTTAGGGTTTGGTTTAGCTCATACTGCAGTCCTCTACATTGACAACATTTCTGTTTTTGCTTTATGCTCTGAGAAATAAAGGGTATATAATCTCTTGTCTCACTGCTTGGGAAAATAGTAACTTTTAACTGACATCACAGTTTCCAATCAAAATAGACTTAATATTCTTATGTGGGGGTTTGTTCCATGTTTCAGTGGTCTGTAGTCTACAATCACAATTTTGTCTCATTAAAATACTGATGGGGAGAAAATTACAAACAAAAAGTGAATAGTTTTTTCCCTGCTCTAGAACAGCATGGCTTTAAGAACAGTGACTGCATTTTAAATAGTGTAACTGTGCTAAAGAGATCCAAATTATATTCAGTCGTTGCCAGTATGATTGTCCTGCCTTGTAAAGATGTCGGATGCTCCTAAAGCTGGTGCAACTGATCTGCACTGCAGGTTTGTGTTAGTAGAGCTACCTTTGAAGTGGATAAAATGTTGCAGGTACAAGAATCATTAAGGCATAATAATGCCTACTCCTGAATTAAACAGGGCAGGAGACTTTTTCTCCTTTTAATGCCTTTATTAAAAGTAATCAGCTCAAGGTTGGGAGGCTCGACGGGTCCGCGGTCGGCCGTCGTCGCTCCCAGGGTGACGGGGAGGAGGAGCAATGTGCAGCTTTGTCCACTAGGGGCAGAGCTGGGGGTCCCGGCCTCACGGGAGCAGCGGCCGTAGCCCCCTGTTACTCAACTTTAAGTTTTCCAGGCTCGGGTCTTGGTTCCAGCTGAGGTCTTTGCTCAGGCCGAGGGGCAACATCTTTGCAGGTTCGGTACTTTGTTCCTCACGTTCAGACATCACTCTAATCTCCTAATTCTGTATTGGCTCATTGGTTTTGGGGTCTTTTCGGTAAGTTTGGTGGAGTTGCTTCCCATGGCATGCTGCTCTCGAGCCTATTTTGCATTCTCTCTGATGCCCCTCCCCCACCATGTCCCCTCCTATCACCGTCTGGGGAGAAGGACAATTTAGCCTTAGGTAGGGCCATACCAATACAAAAGGAGCAATTAACGAGAATTACAATAACAAACAGCTAGAACTTCACCTTGGCAGCAACTGGTTTAACTGGTTCTGCAACCCTTTTTTTCCCCCCCAAAAAAATGGCAGATTTTTTATTTATAACACTCCTGTGTGACATAAATATCTCTGGGATTTGATAACTAAATGTGGATTACTGTTTGAGGGTGTCAGGAAAATTAATCCACAAACATCAGAGGTTTATGTCCAAAAAGGAGACAGGGGAGTCCTTTTACTTTATTTGAATAAAGGGAGAGGCCATGGTGCATTCCCCTGGAGGCCCTCAAATTTTTGGAGGACGATTTTTTGACACTGGCCTTTTTATCCCATTTTTCCAGCCGCATTTCCCCTCTCTCTTTCCCCTGTGGCTGAGGTACTTGAGAGGTAGAGACTTCCCGGAACACCTGATGCCAAAGATTGCCCTCTAATGTATAGCCCTTCCTTTTTAATTTTTAGTTTTTATGGAATTTAGGGGTTTCCCCATTGTGTCTTTCATCTTTAAATATCCAATTTCATTTATCAGTAAACCTACAGTTTGTTTGTAAAGGCAAGTATCTTCTTCCATTCATCAATCAGTGGAATCCTTCCCGTTGTTTCTTTTATCTCTCAGTGCTAGTTTTATCTACCAGCAGACCCACAGTTTTGTTTGTAAAGACAAACCTGTCATTCCTCTCAAGGGGAAGGCTTTTGAATTCAGAGCTTGATTGCTCTGTTAGCTATCTGGTTATGTGCACATGCATCTCATGAATGATTTTCATTTCCAAAGGGAGTATTTTTGTACCTTTCAGAATCTCTGCTTGTACTTTTTAATTGTCGTTCTCCAGAAACACACATGAAAAATGTGGAGGGCTCACATTTTATTATAGTCTGTTTCTGTAATGTATTTGTTTGTAAGTGGAAGGTGGGGTGTGTATATTAACAGACCTTTTTGTCTTACAATATGTAGATCCTGTGTTTCTTAATGACATAATGGTATTGAGCTCCTCTTGCCTTCATTTCTATTAATGTGCACTTCTTGACTTTGAACAGTGTGAAGAGTGTCTGTGCTGGCAGCATGGAGTCTGTATGGGCTTACTGGAAGATAATATACCTGAGAAATATACCTGCTATATTTGCCAAGATCCTCCAGGTACAGAAATTTAAGATTTCAGACCCTTTTTATATATGTAGTAAATCTACTAGTTCATCTATATCTAATCTATCTCTCTGAAAACTATGCTATTTTTCCCCCCCACCTCTATCTGTCACCGTAGGTAAGTTTCAGTTTCAGAAAATTTAATTTATGCAAATGTCCATGAGTCAATATTATGAAATTACAAAAGGACAGGAATGGAAAAGACTGTTTTCACTGTGGTGACCATCTGGCACATACTTGTTATAAGAAGGATTGTACTGTCTGTCTATGGCAAATGAGTGTAGAAAACAGGAAGCTCAAGCAAAGACTCTCCATGGGTACATCTTAGGGGATGTGGCTGCAGCTCTCCCCCAACAAATTAGGCTGATGCATTCTTTTAAATAAGTCAGCAGAAGGCTTCTGCCTCTCCTCAGCAGTGGCTCTTGTCATTGACTGCATTACCTGCTGTTCTGGTGTGATGCTGGCCCAATGGCAGCCACTCACAGAAGCCACTTGCTCACCCGCTCTTGCTTCAGCTGGGCAGAAGAGAGAAAAATTTAACAAAGAGTTCAGGAGTTGAGACCAGGAGAAAACACTCCAAGGGCAAAACAGGCTTCACTTAGAGATAAAAAGTGAGTTTATTACCAACAGAATCAGAGGAGGATAATGAGAAATAAAATGAGCCTTTAAAAACACCTTTTCTTCCCCCAACCCCTCCCTCCTTCCCACCAACAGTGCAGGGAAACCGCATATGGGGGTTTGGTCAGTTCATCACTCAAGGTTTTCTTCTACTGCTCCGGGAGAGAAGTTGCTCCCATGTGACACCGTGGGGTCCCTCCCACAGGAGACAGTTCTCTGTGAACTTCTCCAGCGTGGCTTACCAATCTCAGGAGCAGCAGTCTGCCCAAAACTGCTGCAACGTGAGCCCCTCCCACGGGCACACAGTCCTCCCAAAACTGCTGCAGCGTGGATCACTCATCCATGGGGTGCAGTCCTCCAAGGACAGGCTGCTCCAGCCTGGAAGCAAGGGCCCTCTCTCTCCACCGGGTCTCCCACTGGATCACAGCCTCCTCCAGGCATCCACCGGCTCGAGTGTGAGCATCTCCCCCCATGGGCTGCGGCTGCATCTCTGCATCCCCTGGGAATCCGCGTGGGCTGCAGGGGCACAGCTGCTTCACCGTGGTCCTCACCACAGCCTGCAGAGGAACCTTGGCTCTGGCACCTGGAGCACCTCCTCCCCCTCCTTCTCCACTGACCTTGGTGTCACCATGTTATGTCCCTCACATGTTCTCACCTCTTCCTCTTCTGGGACTGAAAGAAAAAACTGCACCTTGGTTTTGATTTTCTTCTTAAATCTGTTATCACAGAGGCATTACCAACCTCTCAAATTAGGCCAGCTTTGGCCGGCAACATGTCCATCTTCAGAGCCACCAGGGATTGGCTCTGCCAGACATGGTGGAAGCTTCCAGCAGCTTCTCACAGAAGCCACCTCTGTGGCCACCGAGCCTGCCCCCCTCCCCCCACCACCAAAACCAGACTGTGCAAAACCAACACACCTGCAATAACCTATATATTGGTATTTACCTGAGGTAACACAGTCAGAGTTGATTAAACAATATGTTCTCTCCTCCTTAGCAGATATTTTGAAATGTCTTAGTGTTGGAAAATCCCAGCTCTACAGAGATGGGGCACCTGAGAGGCAATTTAAAGATTTTATTCCATTATCAGTCTTGTAGAAGGGTGAGGCATATGAGCTGTAAAACTCAATGCCATTCCATCAGAAGCCAACCTATTTCCTGGTTACAATATCTTATAAATGTTTTTCAGCCTATTAGCTTTTGCCATACAATGGAGCTCATACTTCTAACAGCAATCATCTATTACTTTACCCCATGTGGTCTTCCTACAGTGCATCTTTCACAGTTCTAATTCTCAAAAATATCAGGTCTTTTTACAAGCCATCGTTTGAAACTTGTTTCTAGTTCAATCTCTCTCTCAACAATGTCGTCTCTATTCCATGGCCTTCCTAAGTCAGCACACCTTATCTCAGAGTTTGCATACAGATGTACAAGACCCTGTGAGCTTTCAGTCAGGTTTTGAGAATCCTTTACAAATCCATTTCTCACATCTTAGTCCATCCTCCACAGCAGGTAAAATTACATTAAGCAAATATTTTCTGACTTTCTACTGTATTTATTACCAAGACTTGCTGAAAGTGAAAAGGATCAGGTTTGGACTTGAGGCCATGGTTATAAATGGCAAGAAAATGGATCTCTTTTCACCTGATTAAAAGACTTTTTTGGTTTATATGCATATTAGGATTGTGATCCAAGGTTTTTTTGGCTGTTGAAAGCTACCAACTCTTTTGAACTTAAACGCATAGATTTGTGTAGTATGTTTACTGCTATTGCTTGTACTCTCAGCAATGAAGACATGCTACACCTAAATTTTAAACTTTTACTACAGAGACAGCAATATATTTAAGGTTTCTTTAGAATATCTTGCTTCTATTAAAGATATTTTGCTTTATGCCAGTTGAAGGTAGTTTTAAAGGGACTAAAATACACTTGCAAACTGAAGTTGTGTCATCACACTTGAATGAGTGTTTCTGTGCAGAAGGTGATTACAGCTTCATTTGTTGAATTCATTATTAACTATTAATTTCAAGATTCTGAAGTTTACATTGGAGGGGACTTAATTTTTACCTTTTAGCTCTGTCTTAATTTTACTGCTGTTGTGAAAAAGGAAAACATATCCAACTTTTTGACTGCAAAGATGGCTTTTCAGTGACTGTTTTTGGCTTGAAGTGAGCTGATAGGCTGTATGAATCTACAAAGAAGTGGTTTTTAAAACTGAGCATGGCGATTCAGCAGACTCTTACTTAGGAGCTTTCCCCAGTCTATACTGCTGGGACTTGTAACAGCACCATTCATTCTATTAGAAGTAAAAAGCAAATTTAGTGTAATTTTGTCTAAAAACTGTACTAACTGCTGTTTTACTCAGATCTTTTTGAATTGGTTAGGATTTTTAAGAGATTTGTTAACAATTACCCTTGCTTAAACATGATCAAGATGATTATGTAGCACAATTGCTTGTGGGCATAGTCTGGTGTCTCCTCTTCAGGTTATATACTTCAAAAGGGAGCTCTTTTTATCTCACGGTGCACATCACCTCAGTTGTTCAGGTGACCATGAAGTTCTCAAAGTCACTGTTTTACTCTTGTGGACTGAACTGTACTTTGTCTCAGATATCAGCTTTTCTAATGCAGAAATTAATGAGGGAGGGCCAATGCAGGTGGCCAGGAGTGTCTCCAATGTGGTTCTGACCATACAAAAAATTCTGCTTGCCTTCCTGCTTGATACAGTGTATCTGCCTGGAAGGTTGAGCTGATACATCTTTCAAAATTCGTTTTTACCCTGTCGTGATTTCTGATGCTAACTAATACCCATTCTATGTAGTGCTAGCCTCAGTCTCACTCTGCTGCCTAGTAACTCCCTTTTTCTTTTTTTTCAGCTTCTCCTCTAGTCATTTGTAACCTGCTTATATTGGAGACCTTTTTGCAATTATGGTTCCCAGTCTGTGTTCCAGTTTTATCTCTGGTTTTGTGGGCTTGCTGCCTGAGCTGTACGTAGGCAGTGACTGATGTGGTTGTTTCTCTGGTAGCTGAGCTGTCCACTGAGAATATCTGTAGTAAATGTACATTTGTACAGGATGTGGGGGAGCTTTTGTTAGGTATTTAATGTGAAGGGTTTTTGTATATGTTTGCAATTTAGTAAGCACCTTTCCTTGTAATACCATTTGTTTAGCAGTTTAAGTTACTTCTATTGATACATCTTTCACATTCAGAACTGTTTCATTTCAGCTGTTGCTGATATTCAATATCAAGAGATAATATTGATATCTCTTAAGATAGAACTATCATTATTAATAGCTTTACTTAGGCAAGTTTTCTATCAGAACCTTAGCCTTGATTCCTTCAAAATCTATTTTTGCACAACCTAGTACATGTTGATGTTAAAAACAAGATCACTGGGAAGCTGATTGTCTTTTTCTGCATTTTACTGTCTGCAGAGAGCTGCAGTCAGACTGTAACTTCTGTCATAACCATGCTTAGACTAGACAGTGTGATACTCTGCTAAAAATACACCTTTCTCAACCTCATCTGTAACTGTCTGTTGTGGATGTCCTCTGGTGGAAGTTGGTGTCAGAATGTGTTTACAGTTGGGCAGGGGTTTTTGGCTTCCTACTTTACAAGTTCTTAATTTCTTCATTGGTCTGCTTTTACAGGTTCTGTTGATAAGAACAAATAAGCTGTTGCAGTACCTAGAGATAATCAGAATTACTACCACCAATGTCAACATTTCATTTTAACTCACTCATTACTGTCACTTCAGGTCAGAGGTCCAGCTTAAAGTACTGGTATGAAAAGGAGTGGTTAAGTAATGGTCACATGCATGGCTTAGCGTTTTTGGAAGAAAATTACTCCCACCAGAATGCCAAGAAGATAGTGGCCACTCACCAGCTGCTTGGTGATGTACAGCGAGTGATCGAAGTCCTGCACGGGCTGCAGCTGAAGATGAGCATATTACAGTAAGCAGCATTTGAGTATCCGCCGGCATGTTCTCGTCAGGAATTAGACTGCAAGTGTAAAAATCACCAGAAATTCAGGCTTGCGTTTGGGCTGTGTGGATTTAAAACATAGTTTGGATTGCTGAAGTGATCTTGGGAAAGGACTTGGCTATTTGAAAACTGTTTAAGTGGGATGAGTGTAAATGGACAATGTGTATAGAAAGGGTTAAACTAATAAAACTAATGACAGTTTTTCCTAAATCACCCAAATGGATTTTAAGTAAGAACAGGATAGACTTATAACCCATGGCGCCATTTTTGCAGCACTTGCTTTCTCCATTCCAGGAAATCTGGTCATAGCTTCTCCAAGAGGAATCAGATCTTTTTATTTGGTACAGAATCTTGTTTTGGTGCAGTGGGAGAGTGGTCGCACTCTCAGCAACCTGCAGTACTTCATTTCTGAAAGGTTATTTCAGCTATATCTACAGAAAATAACAATTATTTACATAAAAGATTTTTTTCTATCAGTTCAACTTTTTTGTGTATTTTCCTATTTAAAGTCAACCTTGGGTTCTGATGACTGAAAAAAAAATTAACTCAAATCTAGGAGTTTTACATTTATTGAATTCCATAATTGTAATTTATTAGTTGATAATTTGCACGGCAGCAACTGTTTGGCAAACAAAGTGATTTTGGCATTTTTTAGACCCTTCCCCTAAATCTGTGGTAATGCAGGAGGCCCACTGACATGGAATAATGCTTAAAGCAAGAGGGGAGCCATTTTAACATAGGGATTTGCTTTTCCATTATGGGATCCTTTTATTTAGATCTGTAAGTAATCTCTTTCCTTTTGGAGACTGAAACAAATACTTTAAGGCTACTCCTTGGGCCTTTTTTAAAGAGCAACATTTGAGTTTCAGGCAAGATTTACAGAGTACTGAGGTAAGGAGCACTGGGTGTATATGTGATGGTTGCTGCAGGTTTTGTTCTTTTTCTCTCCCATGCTGGAGTCAGTATGATGGCCTGGTGCAGTCCTGTTTGGATCATCTGGTTAAAAGTTTCAGCTGCTGTTTTCTTTATCATGATATAAATTAGAAGGGATTTGAATAATTGCTGAATTTGAATAATTATTATATTGTTGATGCAGATCAGCAATAGAGAGAAGATGATTTCATAGGTGCCTGAAATTATTAGGAATTGCTCAGTGTTTCAGAGAGGTTTCTCAGTGTTTCAGGGAAGTGGCAAAGGACACAAGGTGACCCCAGCAGTGCCATGGGAGGGTGAGCCTTCAGCAGGCAGGAGTTAAAAGGTTATTCAAGTATTAGTATTTGAATTTTCATCCTTTGGTAACTGGTGCATCATTTTTCAGAAAAGTTTTATGTCTTTTGTAAAATTATCCCTTGCTCTGTTCTGAGCAAAATACAGTTTCTTTAGGTGTAGCAGATGAGTGGAGCTCGAGCAGAAAGCTTTGGTAAATGAACACCTGGCTTTCACTTTTCCAGGCATGCCTTCAGGATGGTTCACCAGGGAGCTCTATCCTTGCTTTGCCATCACTGAAGTCAAAGATGCTTCTATGAAATAGTCTGAGCACATCCTTGGCAGCTGTACTCACTTTGGTTTCCTCTGAGAGACACTGAAGAAACCTGAGCTGCTGCAGGATGGATTAGAAAGCAGTTAATACCAAAGTCAGCTGGTCATGTTTTGTTCAGTGGTTTGTTGAACAGCTAGAAAAGCTGGATCAGCTGAATAGAATAAGTCTGTCCACCTTTGCAAGGAAGCAGAGAGGGAGGCTTGAGGGCAGCCCCCCCGTCTTTGCAGCCCAATGCAGCAGGGGCTTTAGAGCCAGGATTTGCTCTGCTGTGTTCCTGCAGCCTGTGGCAGATGAGCTGCCAGCCCTTTGAATATAGCAGAGTATTGTGCTTTGCTCTCCTTTTACTGCTGTTTTGATGCTTTACACAAGGAAGAACATGGGTTACAATGCTCACTCAGAATCTTTTGTTTGTTATATCTGTAATAATCTGATACCTGTAGTTGTCCCTTCTGCTGAAATAAATAATGTATTAGTCAATTTGAAGACAATTAAAATAAGAATTTTTCTAAGAAGAGATGAAGGGAACTCTGGCCACTCTGGGATACCACTACAGTTGCAATGTTGGTGTACCATACCTTTACTAAAAATATCCCTGTTAAAATTAATTTCTGCTGCTAATAAATTGCAAATACTGAAGCAAAATGTTCCATGAAGGGCCAGCATTGGTGAGAAGTCGTATGTGTATATTTGCAGCTTATTCTTCAAGTTTTTTCTTAATCCAAACCTTGGCGCTTTTTTTTTCCCCCTTAATTATTCTTACTTAACTTCTTTATGCAAGAGGATAGTTTGCTTAGTCACTTCGGCATTTAAATTGGATGGTTTACTTTTTTATGTTTGAACAGAAATAAAGAACACCCTGACTTAAAGCTTTGGTGTCATCCATGGAAGCACATCACGGTGGATGAAAAAATCCATACAAAACACATCATTCACTTTGAGGAAAACTGTTGCAAAGAGGAGACAGCAAGTTATAGAACTTGGAATGGGACAGTTGAGAAACCCTCAACAATTCCTTCTGTGGAGGAATCTTACATTACGAGTGAACACTGTTACCAGAAGCCTCGGGCCTACTACCCTGCCATAGAGCAGAGGCTGGTTGTGGAAACAAGAGGTTCAGCCATGGATGATGGAGTAAACAGAATAAGGGAAAATGGGGATGATACCTTCTCAGAGAGGTTTGGCTGGAATCTGGACCAAGAAATATGCAAGATGGAAAATGAATCTAAACACAATTACTCTAAGGTATTTTTATTAAAATAGCCTTCTCTAGCAAAGAGCATGTGTTTTCCTCACAACCTGCGAACTTCAGCCTTTTTAAATACTTTTTGGTCTGTTTGTGTTTATTTTTTTGTTAGACTTTTAAATAAGTTGCCAGTAACAACTAAAATGATAAATATGATCAACTCCTTCATTTTATATTATAATTTGAAACTCTAGGTTGACTTCTGGACCTCAAGTTGTTTGAAGAGCGTGGGCCATGTATTATGATCCACTGGTAGCTCATTGCTGCTTACTTTTGTGTACTTTTAAATGAAACATAAACACTAGCAGAGAGAGAACAGGCCAAGCATGTATGGTATTACCAAATACACTCATAGGCTAGCTTCTAACTACGTCCATCTTGTTTCCATGTTCTTTCTAATAGCTAAATTAATTTTGGGTTCTTCAGGCAGCATTTCAAGATTGAAAAAAAAAAAGGTATCAGCCTGAAGTGGTTTTTTTGTTGGTTTTTTTTTTGTTTTTTTTTTTTTTTTTTTTTTTAAGACTGATCACCATGGAATAGTCCTGTATCTTCTTCCTACTGTAGCCCTTCAGGTTTAGCTTTTCAATGCTTGGTTCTCATTGTCATCTCTGTCAGCCTAGTAGAGGCCTTTCTGCTCTCCAGTGCAAAAATTTTGCTTCTATTAGTACCAATTCCTATGAAATGTGGGATGAGAAATATTGAAAACCCTCTGGGAAATGAGTGAAGCCCCTCTGCTCTGGAGCCAGGCTAGGGGAGCTGTGGGTGTTCACCTAGAGAAGGATCCAGGAGACCTGAGAGCCTCTTCCAGTGCCTAAAGGGCTCCTGGAGAACTGGACTTGGGACAAGGGATGGAGGGACAACACAAGAGGGAATGGCCTTAAGATGAAGGAGTTTAGATTTTAGATGGGATATTAGGAAGAAATTTTTCCCTGTGAGGGTGGTGAGCCCCTGGCACAAGTTGTCCAGAGAAGCTGTGGCCCCTGGATTCCTGGAAGTGTCCAACGCCAGGTTGGATGGGGCTTGGAGCAAGTTGAGGTAGTGGAAGGTTTTGGAACTTCTTTTGGAACCTCTTCCAACTACAGTGCAATTTTATGATTCCATTAAATACTGAGCTCCCTTTTTTTAGATTAAAGCTTAGGATAGCTCTTATTTCATCCATATGTAAGTTGTAATTTGCTACTTTTAACTTCTCTGTCAGTCTGTTGAGACTGTGTTTTGTTTCCTAGAAAGGGAAATATTTTAGTTCTTCAATCTTAAAAAGCCTTTTTTCTAAAGGATCATATTTCAGCAGAAGGATGAGAAAAGTAGGGGAGTAGAATGAGCACTGCTGATGTTGTAGTCAAGTTTTGTAAGGAGTGGTAATGCTTGTTTGGAGATGGTTGAGCAAAACTTTTAGTAGAATTTTGATTAGATTCCTTAAGGAAAAATCCCTTTTCAGTCCTGAATTGTTTGCTCTTTAGTTGGTTTAATTGATTATTGTAAGGTGTATTGTATTGTATTGTCAGGTTCTAGGAACAGCTTCAGCATTCTCTGAGATGCACAGATTAAGTGCAGGATCTTCCAGATGAACAGTGGCAGGGAGATAACTACACCTGTGTATGTTATCTTCAGAAAACCAGATGTTTGTAAAGTACAAGTAGTTTTTAGCAAAATACCCATAAAAATATGTTTATATTGAGATCTTCTTGCCCAAACCAGGTTAGTGTCTGTTTATGGTCTGTCTCTATCACTCACTGGCCTATGATGAGTTCGGCAATTATAGAGGACTGGGAGGACTCAAGCAGTTCGGCTCCCCAATTCTCTTTCACTGTAACAAATATTTAATGTGTGTATTTCTGCTAGGTGAGAGAGTCTGTCTCTAAGAAAGTCTCTCCAGAGGAAGCTATTGAAATGAAATTGCTGGAAAAAGACAAAGAAGGAGTAGTGAACTCACAGCTGCAGTGGCAGCTCAATCTTTTAGCTCATGTGGAATCTTTGCAAGATGAAGTCATACACAGAATGGATTTCATTGAGAAGGAGCTAGATGGTAAGTAGTGTTATTCTAGTTTAAAAAAACAATTTTTTTTAACTGACCTACCTGTTCAAAACATATTAACCAGAATTTTACTTCTTCAGACCTACAAAGAGATTAATGTTCCATTATCACATTTTCTAAATAGAAAATAGAAAGGCTGCTGATGTGGGAGGTGGATTTTAAAATAAAGACCAGAATTTCACAGAAGTTCTAGTTAGGTCATCTCTAAATAGTTGCATCAGATGTTGTACTGGAACATCTTTGTGTCTTTTTGGGTTTAGTTTTTTGTCATTTTCCAAAACTCTTCTGTGTGTCTGCATTTCTCTGTTCTTCGGGGACTTGCTGGCTATGTTAGCCCGTTCTGAGTAGCCTCTTTCAGTGCACAAGGCTCTTGTCCTTTCCTGTCTCTTCCAAATTCTTCATCTAAATATATTTTAAGATTTTCATAGTAATGGAAAACTTATAAATCCTTTGTTCAATTCAATGTGTTGCATTGAATGATTCGGGATAGTTCTTCTTTACATTGTTAAGTCTGACCATTGGTTGTGTAGTGGTTATAACAGTAGCTTTACTTGCAGGGGAATCCAACTTCTGCCCAAGTAAGAGCCCTGTCTTTGTAAGTAAGGTACTGAAAAGTTGGACAGCTAAGGGGCTATGTCAGGTAAAGAAGATCAGTCAGGGCTGTGCTGCCTAAAAAGCTCTGGTTCCAAAAAGTTGGACTTCTTGTACCTGCTGCTGAGCAGAGGTCTGTGCAATGTGTTGCTGCTTTGAGCAGGAACTTTCTTACTCCAAGGTGGGATGTGTCAGTAACGAGTGATGCTGCTGGTTCTGCAGCAGGTGCTGCCATAGGTGAAGTTTACCTGTTGATCTGGTTGGTGGCAAGGCTGCTCTTGGTAGAGGTATTTATTCTGTCTTCGAGGTTTCATCTCCATCTGCAGTACTATCAACATCCCCAGAACTCATCATAGTCTAACCTGACCACCTTCCTTGTGAGCATGTTACATTGTCACTTGACTTGTCTTCTGCTGGGGGGGGTTCTTGTTTCCCACAGAGAAGCTTTTTAAAGGAGAAGTTTATTTTCTTTATGGAGCAATCTGCTGCTTTGCGCTTTTGATCTTCATCCCCATTTTGCGTTACCCAGTTCTGTCTTGGTCAGTTGTGTTCTGTATTAATGACAAATCTCTTTTGTTCTGATAGTCCCATTTTTGATGGTGTAAACTCCCTGTACCACAGTTTCTTTGCCTGAAATTGATACAGATCAGAAGAAGTTTAGCGTGAGGTTTCACAATGTCTGGTCCAGAGTTTTCCTTTCCTGCTTTTTCTTAGGAGCAGCAGCTTCTACCTCCATCCCCATGTGAATTATTTGGTAATGTATCAAAAGTTACTTGCAGAGATTGGTGTGAGGTGTTCAGTTCTGTGATTCTCAAATAACTGTTAAAAATATTGCCCACTGCCTTCTCGAGATTTACAAAATATTTAAGGAATTCTTGTTTTGTGACTTCAGATGAGCTGTTTGCTGAGAACTGCAGTAGTGATGGATTTTGTTTTCTTTGCAGTTCTGGAGAGTTGGCTGGATTACACAGGAGAGCTGCAACCCCCAGAACCACTGGCTCGACTGCCCCAGCTCAAACATTGCATAAAGCAGCTGATAACGGACTTGGGCAAAGTGCAGCAGATCGCACTGTGCTGCTCCACGTGAGCCTGGAGAGCTCTGGGCTGGGACTGCCTGCAAAGCTGCAGTATCTATCTGATGGGAGCACATCTGAATCTGTAAATTAAACTAGCATGATGCTTGCATGGGATGCAGATTGACTTCAGACACTTGTGAAGAAGTATTGTTCAAAGAAGAGCAAAAAGGTTATTTCAGGTCTATTAGACAATTATAATGCTGTGGAAGAGGTCATACTCTTGTCTCCTGTTGCCTGTTGGTTGATAAGTTAGACTAAAATTTTCACTCCCTACAAGTTGTTTATCAAAATGGTAGACTTCATCATTAAATTGACTAAAAATTGTGCCACTGAAAAACAGAGTTCTAAGAGCCAAAAAAGTTTGGTTGACAGGGGTTGTAAATAACTTTGTGTAGTTTAAGTGACTCATGTCATGTTTTATTTCTTCTGGTTTATGCATACTAGCACTCAGTATTTAATCATTAGGAGATGTTATAACAGTTTCAGACTTAGTAAGTATGAATGTCCAGCTCTCGACTATAAGTGTTATGTGGAGGTTTTCAAGTAACAGTGGCCTGACCCACACTTCTGTTACAGTAAATAATGTAGCAGGAGGTCACAGGTGGATTGCACTTGTTTTCCATATTTATCCTCTCACTGTCACATGACCTGGTACTGCCCATGAAGGTGGTGTTTGTGTGTATTCTTGAGCTCTTCAATCCGGCCATCCTGTGCCTCCTGCAGCAGTTGCTGGGGGATCCCCTCGTTGCAGTAGTATGGAATGCAGCCAGGAAAGGACTGGAGCCACGCTCTGAGTTCAGACTGCAGCATGGTCTGTCGTGGATGTGATATATTTTCTACCCATTTGTTAATAATTGCCATTCCGGTTATATTTGGAAATCTAGATTTTTTTTTTCCAATACTCTGGATGTGTTCATTGTAAAGACTTGCTATGAATGTGTGGTTTTGGGAATCAGTTTTTGTGTAAATAAAGCCTCGAGATCTATGCATGAGGTGCTGTCCTTGCAGACAGTGAGTGGGTTATTATCTTAAATACTCTGTGTTCACAAAGTCCCTTTTTATACCTTAAGTTTTAATTTTCAGTTTATATTTACTTTGTGATGTATGTGATAAGGCTGCTGATGTTCAGTCAAGTTATACAGAACCTTTGGAACGTTGTGAGCATTTGAGAGGTTCAGAGTCTTTCAGCTGCAGATCACCGCTCCTGAAATAATGGCTGTAACTTCAGTTTTCCTTCGCAGACATTGCTGAGTTCAGTTCCCTATGGAACACAGTGAGCTGGTTTTGCAGTGAGAGGGTGTCCTTAAAAAGCTGGATTTGTTACCCTTATTTTATTGTATGCAGTGGTACTACCAAAGGGTAACATTCAAACAGAGTTGTAATGGAAAGGCCCATACCTGTACAAATTACTAATTTGGAATATATATCTGTAATGTTTTTATTCTGCAAAGAATAATGAAAACTTGAAATATCCGGTATTATTGTAGGAGCTACAGTCTCTACATGGTGAATATTTTATTTCCTTCAGAAAACAAAGTAATTAGGCTGCTCTAGGTAGTAACTAAGACTTTTATGCCAAGATTCAGTTCAGGCAATGATTTGTCTCACAGTTTTATAGTACTGTGTTGGTATATAGTGAATACAACGTACATACAGCAGAAAAACAAACTTTCTTTTCTGTAACACAATTGGAATAAAGCTTACATTGTATTTTAAGGATCACTTGGCTCTCTGAAGTTGAGACCAGTGCTTATACCTTGGCTCGTTCCTGTCAGGTACCTGAGCTCATGTAGCTCAGAAGAGCATCAGAGGAGCCTCCCAGGCAGGCGGTGATTTTCAGGTGAAGTAGACCAGAAAAGGCGTTCCCTGCTTACAGCCTGTAAAGCAGGACACGCCGTGTGGGAACAGCTTGGTTGTGCTCCCAGTCTGAGGGCATTCAAGCACTCAGTCCCTGAGCTGGCTTCTTGCTCCAAAGGGGGATTTTCTTCTCAAGCAATGGCTTTTGTGTGCTCATTGTGTATTTTTACTTGTCAGTTTATTTTTGCTCAGGGCAGTATTGGAGGTTTGGAAGAAAAAGCATTTCCCATGGGTAGATCAAGTTGCAGACCCTGGAGACTTCAGTAGTGCTGGGGAAGCCCTTGCAGATAAAGACTGAAAATATTTATTTAAAATAGAGTAGTATTTCTCGTATTCAGGGAAGATTCTTCATTGTGCTCTGCCTGGATTTATTTCTGTCCCTTTTTTTGCAAGTTTCCTCATTGTTATTTTTAGTCTGGACCAGCTGTTCAGACTGACAGGTCACTTTTTGGTTTCTTTAAATCACTGGTAAGTGAATGCAACGTGGAGCCTTGGTGAATGAGCAAACATTGCACTGTGGGTACACACGTGTTTGTTGATGCACTATTAGAACCAAGGGGCTGTACATAGAATTTTGTTTTGGAGCAATATTTGCAAAACTTGAAGACTTCTGTATCTTGGTGTTTGAAATAAATAAAAAATAGGTTTTTGTTGTTTAAATTCTTAGTAAAGTCTTTGTTTCAATTAATGATAACTCAAATAATTTTGAAATTTTTTCCTTCGCATTGCTTTGAAATGCAAGTACTGTAGTTTGTCAGGTATATATATCTCTTTACTGTTGCTAAAGTCTGGAGATTACTGTTTTCCAGAACTATGTTATATAAATATCCTTAATAGTGTATTGGATATTGTTTAATGAGGAGCTCATACATTTTGTTCCCAAATCCTAATATATGTAGTATATTAGTACCAATATATATAATATATTAGTACCTAGTATGTGTGATCTGACCCTAATTTTTGTTCTGTTTGGAAGAGCAGCCTGTCAGGGGCAGCCACAGCAGCTCAGAGGAAACACAGCATTAGCGATGGTATGAAGCAAGGAGCTCTGGATGCAGTTGAACAATCCATATAGAGAAAATGCATAGGAAGAGGAGGAAGGAAACTGGGGAGGGCTGGAGAAGCCCAGGGTGCCTGAAGGCAGGGGCAGGCATTGATGTACCTTCAGCTTCCATCTCTTCCCTCTCAGTTTCCCCAGTGGGAGCAAAGCAGATGTATTCCCTTGTCATACCAAATTTTGCTTTCTAACTTCATTCTCAAAAAAAAAAAAAAAATTAAAGGATTCTTGTGAAACTGGATTTTAAGGCTGGAGGGTGCATCACTGCTGGAGCCTGGTGTGTGAAGCCTGGAGAGACCGAAGCCACTGACAGCAGATCTCACTGTGTCTCACTGCACTGTGTCATGATGCAGGTCTTTGATGATCATTTAAATGTCAAAATCGGGTTTGAAGTTGTGGTCTGGATTTGAAATAATTCAATGGGATGTGTGCTGTAGCTTGTCATGTTTTGATGTGCCCTCTGATTTATTTACCTGTGTGATTGGAAGGTTTCTGTAGATGCAAACTCAGAGAAGGAGGCAGCTCTCAGTCAACAGTGGGACTTCATGTGGGTAGAGTTGCCATATTCTCGCTGTTATTTGACCAAAACATCACCTGTTGACCATTGTCCAGCCCATGGGTCATGTTCATGCCCATTATGATGGCCAGTGCACCATCCGTGCTGTTGCTGCCTGCTGTTCTGTCCACCTGTGGGAGTGCTTGTGGGTGGTCCTTGCGCTGATTTCCCAGTGGGGTTCTGGTGCACTTCAGGCCATTGCAGTTGTTCAGCACTGTTTCACAGCTTTGTGCTAACCCTTCTGGTTGCACAGCAGTTCTTGTGAAGGTAAAAAACTGTATACAGTTTTTTAGCTGTCTCGTCTGGGTAATACCTGCTGTGAGTAACCCCAAACAACGTCCTGTTGAAACAGTTCAACAGTAAATGCCACTTTTTTTTTCCTTTTACAACATAGAAGCAGACAGAAAACACTGAGAACAAACCAGTAAAACTGGGATTCATCCTGTCCTGCTGCGGAGTTTTCCTGCTGGTGGTGCTTGTGTGCTGTTGGGGTGTTTGGAAGGAGAGGCTGAAGGGGCCACGGAGTGTTGCAGTGCTCCATACCCAATTCTGAGGGGCTGCATGGGCTTGGGAGTGGATGCTGTGAGTACCTTCAGGGCTTCCAGACTGGTGACTTGGTGAGTAAGTCATGGAGCTTGATACAGACATGACAAAGGACATCAGGGAAGGACCAGCTCCTCAACAGGTGGTTTCTGTGCCCTTGGGTTGAGGGTTGGGTGGATGCTGCTCTGAGGCCGGGCTCTAGGCACAGCCATGTCCTTTGCACAGAGGCTCTGAGCTGATGAAGACACTTTGCCTACTTTGCAGCTCCTCAAAATCCCTTTGATCCCAGCAAATGCTGCTGCAGGGAAAGATGGTAAGCTCCAACTATCAAGACTCATCAAAGGCCGACTGGGTGGTGAGATTTTCACCTTTTCATCCCTCCCTCCCTCCCTCCCTCCCTCCCTCCCTCCCTCCCTCCCTCCCTCCCTCCCTCCCTCCCTCCCTCCCTCCCTCCCTCCCTCCCTCCCTCCCTCCCTCCCTCCCTTTCTTTTTCTCTTTCTCTTTCCCTTTATACATATCCTTGGGTGATATTTTTGTAGTTTTATGTTGTTGGAAATGATGTAACTTTTACAATTTTCGAAGTAACTTTAGTCATGTGTTTGTTTGCCTTTGCCAAAGGGGGAAGGGAGGGGTTGGGGCGGTGTGGAATTGAAGTCTCTCTCCAAAAGACTCTACTCACTGAGGGTTTGAATTTCACTCAGTGAGGCCTGACAGGCTTCACATCAACAAAAAATCAACATCTACAGGTTGGGAGTAGCAAGAAGATACAGAGAAGATAAACAGACATTAACAAATATGCCCTCGTTAGGCTGGAGTCATCTGATCTGGAAAAAGATTGATTAGAGAACCAAAGAATGAGGACTAAATTAGCATCAAAGGTGAAGAGATCCAATAGGAGATCAAGTGCTGAGATTTGTATAATGTAGAACCCAATGAATGAGAATTTATTTGGGTTTTAAATGTATAAATATGTGAAAAGTCTAGCAAAGAACTAGGTGAGCTGGAATAAAGTAGTGCCTGATTCTCTAACACTTGAAAGACGGTACTCGAGAGTTTCTTCTATTCCTGCAGTTAGAATGACAACTTTGCAATGCTTTCATATTGTTATATTACTATAGATAATAATCAAAACAGCTACATCCTTGCTTTCCTTTGCAGCCAAATTGTTCAAAAATAAACCCTGTGTACATGTATTTATACACATTGAGCATTTCAGTATTGTTTCACTCTAATCCACCCCAAGGGATCTATTAACAAGAATCTGGGTTACTCCCATCTCCTGGGACAAGTTTTTAACACTTGTCACTCCAGAGGGAGTGGTGACACAGCTCTTGGGGAGGTCTGTGCCGCCCACAGTGTGACTGATCTGGCTTAAGTGGCCTCGAGTCACAATTGCAAGGTAGCCTGAACCCTGTGAGGATCCTGGGCACTTGGAACACCACTGGGGAAGACCTGCTGTGTCTTCACAGCTGCCCACGCTGGAGTGGCTGGGATAGCTGGTGGGCCCTCCCCTGCCCTAGCACTTGTGGTCTTGCTGGAGCTTGTTCTGTCACTTCAGAGCCTTCAGTGTCCCTGTCCTGCACTGCCTGGGAGGGTAGCCCCATGGTCAGCATTCTTGCTCTGCTCTCCTCTGGCTGGCGGAGCACTGCTGCTCTTGGGAGCTGTTGGACCCACTCTGTGCTTCAGCTGTCTGTTAAAATCTGCTTCGTGCCCGTGGTGTTCAGAGGCTGCAGCATTCAGCCCTAACAGGCAGGGAATGGGCCTTGCAGTGCCCTGGAAAGACATTTCCCAGCATGAGTGGCACGTGCCCAGGGCAAGATTTTCAGGATAGGAAAGTTGGAGGGCTCAGCGGCTGCTGGCAATGGAGAAGGATTTGAAAAGCCTTTACAACCACATCTGTCCCATTTTACCTGGCTCCAGGTTACAAATGGCAGAGCACCAGGCTCTTGACTGTAGTCTTTTGTGTAAATGCATCCAACAACCTGGGTGCAGATTGGTGATGGAGGGAGGAACCCAAGAGCCACATTGGTTCACACAACATGGGTCAATAGCAAATATAAACCATGTGAAACTCCTCTGAGTTACCTTGGATCCCCAAGCGTGACAACAGCAGGACCAAGTCTGGGACAAACCCCAGCCTGTTCTGTGCTGAGGCCACCTGGGCTGGAGGCTGGGGCTGAGCAGGTCTGTAAAGCTCTGGGTGGTGAAGAAAACAAAATTATGGTAGGTTTCAAGATTGAGCTCATCAGACAGGAAAATGAGGAAGGGGTGTCCAAGGAGGACACCTGCAGCTTTTGGGTTAAGGGGCAGGTCTTGCTGCACTGGCCTAAAGGTGCAGAGAGGGAAGGAAGAGAGGGACTGTGCCAAGCAGCAAAATTGCTTTTGCACCACCTCTAGCCACAGAGGAAGCTCCAGCTTTGCTAATAAGAGCCTGTTGAAAGCAGAGGCTCGTAAGTGTGGCTGCTCTGAGGCCTTTCTGCTGCGTTCAGGCCCCTCAGCCCTGCAGTGTAGCTGGGATCGGGGCTCTACCTGAGTATTTGCATTCTACTTCTTTGAATAATCTATTCCTGGCATGGACCCATTTCTTTCCCCGTTGTTCCTAGAACAGCAGTTGTTCATGTTAAATTACACATTTAAACCTATTGGGCTCATGAATTTGCCTGAAGAGAGTTGTCTGAGGACCAGCACCGCCCGTGGCTGCCTGCTCACTCCAGCTGGGGCCAAGGGCTATGGGAGGAGCGAATCACCTCAGGCTGTGGCAGTGAAATTGGCCCCATGGGCAAGTCACAATAAAGTTCACCTCAGCTGTGAACTTTAAAGGTGCCTTTTAATTTATAACAGATGGTTATTGCTGCATGTCCAGCAGGATCCTGTTTTATGGAATTTACAATCTATGTGTTAAAAGGTCTAAAAAATAGGGCACAGTCAGGGGCTGGTTTCCCCCTGGCTGCTGGTCCCACCAAGCAGAGTGGTGAGTTATGGGGGTGAAAGCACTCTGGTGGTCCACAGCTGCTGCCTACAGGCCTGCACAGACACCCATGCCCCTAAAACAGTTGTGCTTAAACTTGGAAGGTCCGATAGGCTTGGGCTGTTCCTCCACCTGGGACAGGATTTGGTTTATTGAACATTTCTATCCTCTGTCTGCTGCTGTGGGAATACAGATGCCAGGGGCCCCATTGCAGCCTGTAGGGCACGCAGGGCTCCTTCTCTGTGCAGCCTCTGCCTCCTTCCCCCTTGGGTGCTGGTTGAGGTTCATGCATCCTGTTGGTGCTCATGCATCCTGTCCCAAAGTGTCCTGTGAAGGAAAGACAGGCCCTCAGGCAGCTGCCTCCTTCAGCATCGCTGCCTGCCTGGCTCTGCATTGGTCTTGGCTGTCCCACATTCTGGTCAATGGGCCCCAGCACGAACAAGAGACTCTGGCTGAAAGTAGGAGAAGGCTGAGCTGGGGCATGGGTGTCCACCACAGAGCTGTGGCCAAGTGGGGACCCTGTCCTCAGCTCTCCTTCACTATGTGAGAAACGATCCTCACTTTAAAAATTTCAAAAGGTTTATTAAACCTTGTCAAAAATTACAACAAAGTACTGCATCAGGAAAGATTTCAGTGTTGGGAGTCTCCATAACTAGCTCATCTACAAAATGAATGCTCTGCCTTTTATATCCTTAGCTCCTCCCAAAGTTTTGTCAGTCAAGTCCATCTCTGCTGTTCATTAGTGAAGATTACTTTCTTACATCTTGACTGGAGGCCAGGTGTTGTCATGTTGCGCTGCTTGGTAACAAGCCCTCCCAAATGCCCTCACTACCGAGGCTATTACAAGGGGGAGGGGAAAGAGGGGAAAATATGTCCTATGGGAGGACATATTATAGTAACATCACTATACATTCACATAGTATCTGTCTCTTAACTGTGAGACCTAACTATTACATTACTCATCTATAACAACCACCTTTCCTGTGGGTTCTGGCTTGGGGGTGTCAGTCTCTGAGAGAATCAGGTAAGAGCTGATGGCTTCCCTCAGGCCGTGGCTGATGGGAGACTCCTCTCTGGTGGGGATGTGGTCTCCAAGAACAGGAGGGAGCTGCTTGAGAATAGAAAGGGCAGTCCGCAGGCAGCCCACAGCCCCTTGAGGGTCAGGTGGGGGGAGGCCCGGCCCCTGTCCCAGCTACCCTCACCTCTCAATCTTGTTCCAGTGGAGTGATGGCTTCCTGAGGACATTGAGTGCTGTGAGGGCTGGGGCCGCTCTTGGCCCTTCCATGGGGCAGGGCTCGCAGACAGGGCAGCAGAGCCCCTAGCTGAACTCTGGGCAGGGAGCCAACAGCATCAACAGGGTACAGCCCTGCCCCCCAGGCTGGGCACACCTGGGCAGGGGAGGGACCAGCTGCCACTTTTTCCCCCTCCCTCCTTTCAGGGCATGGGGGCATCTCCCCACACACTGCTCAGGGTGCTGGGGGGGGTGGTGGGGCATTACCAGAGTAGTGGTCCACCAAGTTGTGCAGGCTGGGGAAGGTGAGCCAGGATGAGATGTAGAGCCACCCATTATCCAGCTGGTGGATGTGATAGCAAGTCACTATGGCCCAGGCAGAGCACTTGCCACACGGCACCGACAGGGAATAGCAGCCTGGCAGGCACAGGGCAAAGGGCACTTGGCTGGGCTGTCCCAGGACCCTGTCCTGCTCAGCCCCCGCTGCCTGATGCACTCTTTAACTCTCACATACTACAGGGATTCAACCATCCTACAGAAGTGGCAGCCATCACCTTTCTCCCCATGGGCCTTGTGGCTGCAAGCACCTCTGTGCCAGCCCCATGCCATGAGCACCTTCAGAACACTGTAGGCGATAGGGAATGGCTGGGACATCAGGTGGTGTTGGTGCCACCAGCCACCTGCACAGTGGCACCTGGCAGAATCTCCTCACAGGGTGTGATGGGGCTCTGTTTCTTTTTGTGGGCTGAGTCTTGTCACTCCAACGAGTAACCCAAAGCTGCAGGAACCTGATCGTGGTTTGCTCTTTTGAGGCCCCACGGCAGGGGCTCAGCACAGACTGGGGAGCAGGAACAGCTGGAAGCGGCCCTGTAGCCTGTGCTGCTGCAAACCTGTTGTTGTTTCCATTCTGGATGTTTCTAGTTGCATTTTGGCAGAGGCCAGCTCTCCAATGCCCTTGGACAGCCTTCTGCCAGGGGCCACAGGGCTGCCAACCACATTATTCTGCAGAGGTGCAGAGGTGCCCAGTCCTCCCCCTGCCCTGGGGATGAGTTTGCTGTACACAGCAGGAGACACTCAAGCTGCCAAACCCCCAGGGGTGCAGCTCGTGCCAAGAGAAACACCAAGAGTACATAGTGTAACAATGAAACTCAGTTATAGCTTTATTCAATAACCGGTACAAAGTCCCCCTCAGGCAGAGCCTCACAGTCCCATTCCCTACCTGAAATGGAGCAGAACATGAGCATGACCCTAGGAGGAGTTGGCTCCCATTGGGTCAGGGCTGCTCAGCAGTGAGGAAAGGTTTTGCTTATCAATTGAGACTTGCAGCAGCCTGACCACTCATCCCTTTTTTCCCATTAACACCAGACCTTGGCAGCAGGCATCCTTTGTAGCAGGCATCCTTGGTGACCCAGCCAGGTGTAAAAAGGTAGCACAGCTGTGAATTCCACAAAGACAATAACTGCTATCTGCACAGTGGTGTTCACTGCTCACCCTTCTGACACGACTCACAGGAATGTGTGACTTCTGGCTGCCATACTCACTTGGTGTTTCCTGCCCCCATATAACTGCACCCTGTGCAGATCCTGCCGGGGCAGTGGGACACAGAGATGGCAGTGCAGGAGATTCTGGGATCTCCACCTGGCAAGAGGCACTGCTTCCCATTTCACAACCTGCTCAATATTAAATATTCACCCGTGCCAGGGGAGAACAGCAACCATGTGTCACTGCATCCTGCCCTTCTGCTGGGTCTGCAGAGGGTTGCAGAAATGGTCTAGAGCCAGGGCTGCTGGAGTTTAATCCCTTGTACTGGGTTAATAGTGCACCTTGTTAGTGTAGTTTACTAGTTAATTGCTTTGTTTTTTCAAGAGGCTCAGGTAAGAAATCACTCTGCTCCTTCTTAACACACATACACAGGTAAGACCAAAACAGTACTCCTGACCATTTGTTAGTCTCAGGCAGCATGGCATGTGAAACAGCCGTGGGGACAGACAGATCTTCCAATGGGTTCTGTGTCCCAGGTACAGCTCCACACGGCATTGCCTGCTCCAGTGCCTGGAGTGCCACATCCTCATGGTCTTACCTTCTCACGTCCCACCAACGACATACCAACTGCATCACAAGGGCCCTTTAGCAGAAGCACAACTAGAAAGCAATTCTAAACCTCACAAAGCCACAGAAATTATATTTAAATGAAGAGGGGAGACAACGGCTGTCATCTGGATTGATACACAGCACAGACAGGAGATGGCATCAGCATGTACAGTAATGGGATTTACTAAGACTGTGGAATGTCAATGAGTTTTAAAGAGACTCTGATGCCAAGGGGATACAGAAAAGATCAAAGTAATGTCACATACAGACTACCAAGGAGGTGGCTGCTTGGATGGGCATGCACAGGTTAGAGAGAACAGTTAATGCCATGTCGGATGAAATGCTAAATTCTGAGTGGGTTCAGTGGGGTGAGTGGAGCTGTCTGAATCCAGAAGAGGGGCTCCTGCCTAACAGGATACTTCCATGGTTTGAGGTGCAGCCTGGAGGTCGATTCCTTCTGGGGTTCCAGCACTCCCTTCCCCATGGGTGCTGGCATGAGACCGGCTGCGGCTGCTCTCACCAGAGCCCACGCTGGAGGAGGAGTGGCTACGGGAACGCATCAACCGGGTCATGCTGGCTGCTGGCACTGCAAGAGAGAACAAACGTGGGACTCAGACAAGGAGGCAGCTCCTGGAGCCAAGACACAGTCACTCAGGTATGTGTCACTGGGTAAGCACAGAAAGAGCTGTACCCTTCAGAAGTAAACTCACTCTTCACTGCCAAAATTAAGTCTCTGCATGTCTAAAGCAAGATGTTTAAGGCCCAATTTCAAAAGGTCCAAGGTGAGAAAATGCCAGCAGTGTAACTGATCCTCTGCAAGTGCAGCCACGGCCAGTGTCTGTGCAAACCAAGGCAGCTGTGGCATGGATGACCTTTTGAAAGTTAGTCTCATCACTCTAGAAAACCACAGAGCTGAAGTCATGCAACAATCAACAAAATACAAATGAAAGGTGGAAACCCATAGCACGCATGGTACAATGATCAGCCCACCCACAGCAGGACATGCTGAGACAGAGCAAAGCACCCGGAGAACAATTCCACTCAGCACACAGACCAGGGCCGAGGTGGATGCACGGTTGGAGGTACCTGACTCAGTGCTTAGGTGGCTGAGCTGCACATAAGGGACTGGAAACAACATGAGACAAGGAAAGGGATGAATACAGGAAAGAACCCATTAGTTGCGGTGTGTGACTAGTGGCTGCACTACTCCTGGGACCCCCAGCTACCTTTCCTTCCATTCCCAGCTTGTACACTGCACTGAAAGCTCCCAGGATTTGTAAGAACAGCTGCTAATAAGCATCTCAGGGAGATGCCAAGCTCACCTAAAAACCCTAAAGCTGAAAATCACACTGTACCTGGTGACAGCAACTCCCCACTGGCACACCCCACACCTGCTCAACAGAAATATGGTTTCCCCGGGGTATACTGTGTAACTCCAGATATAGGACAGAAATTCATGTCTTTGGGATGAGAGATTCCTGCTGCAAGTCTCCTTCAAGGCTGTTACCTTCCACCTGCAGAGTCAGCAGAAGTACATCCAGCTGCTTCAGCTCATGTACAGAAGGCACAGGAACAGCTGTTGGAGAACTGGTTTCTCTATTTCTAGCAGTGCCGAGCTGTGTTTTGCTTCTACCTTGTTCTCCCCAAGAGAACTGACCACACTCCAGTGTCCCACAGTCTTGCCCATGAAAGCTGGGAAAAATATTCTGGGACCAGCTACTAATTCTGCAAGGAGAAAATTGGCCTGTCCTTCTCCAGTGCTGCATGTCCTATTGACAAGAGAGCTGATCCCCACCAAAGTGCTGCTGAAGTGCTGCTCCCCCTTGCTCTGAAAACAGCAGTTGCTATCTTTACTAACTCCAGGAATACAACAGACATGAACATTGAAACACTCTCAGTGAGGCTGAGGGGACCCTCCTCACACAGCATCTTCCTCTGCAGGATCAGGTTCCTTTGGCCAACATTAGAGAACATGACTGTCCTACATGTGTGTGTTACCTGCAGAGCCTTCAGGAAAAGGACAGGTTCTGCAAAGCCTGACTATGATCTCTGGCAAAGCTGTGAGGAGACCCCTGCAAGTGTCCCAGCTCTTAGGGTGGCCATGCTCAGTGGTCAGCCAGTCACATAAACCAACTCCTTCCCTAACTCCAGCTTTTGAAGGCTTGTCATCCACAAAAGGGAACTCCTGACCCCAGTAGGCGAGAAAGAGCTGCTGTAGCGCACTGAGAAGCCCTTCTCCTGATGTTCCTGAGTAGTAAAGCCTTTCTTGGAGATAAAGAAGAAGCCCTTCTCCTCTGATTCCTCAGGAACACCAAGGGCAGGGAGCTGAGCAGCTGTTAGTCTGACACACTCAGGTGACAATATCTTCTGCCTCCAAGCATGGTGAGGAAGCTACAGGGCAGGACATGCACTGGTGCAAAGCACAGCTCTCTCTGGGCTCCCTGGGTGCCTCAGAAGTCACCCAGAAACCTGTTCTGCCATTAGAGGGATTTATTGTGGAGTATTGCTTAACCCTGGTGAGTCTGAGAGAAACAGGAACATCTGAGGAGAAATGGGGGAGCTCTCATACCCGGACTAGTCATGGGGCTGCACTGCTACCTCCTTCCCCTTTGGAGAAGGTATGCACAGATTTGCTGTTCTTGGGAACACATTTTTCTGGATTGGCACAAAGACAGACTTAAAAGGTTTTACCAACACCAGCAACCAGAAAGGGAGTCACCAACACGTCAGGGAACAATACTGGCTTGCTAAGGCATGTCAGCACACTAGCTGATTTTCCAGCATGGATGGATCTCCTGGCAACCACACTAGCTCAGGGGTAGAACACAGATGCCAGTGGGTTCAGATGGACCAGAAAGCTTGAGTTCCCTTCATGACAACCCTGCCCCAAACCACAAAATTGTCTTTGCCACTTACTGTAGCCCATTCCCTGCACAAAGTACTTGAAGGCTTCAGTCAGCTTGCCAGGCTGTGGAAACAGAGAGAGTGGCTTTAGTGCAAGCAGAACAAAGGGCTCTTCTGCCCTCAAATGCCATGGGAGAGCCAAGGTGTGTCTCACCTGAACCACCTGAGGCAAGCCCCCGCAGTCGGCCATCTGCAGCAGGAAACAAAAGGCAGGTTGAGCTGTCCTGCCCAGGAGGACAACCCCAAACCAAGCCAGCACCACCCACCCACCAGGCTGAGAGCACCACACTGCAGTTTCCACCACCTCACCTCTACAACCAGAGCAAGGCCAAGGTGATACACCTTCAGGGATCTGCTGCTGAGGGAACCCTGCACCTTGTAGGCCATGTCACCAAGTGATCTCAGGCCACACTCCAGAGGCCCAGCACCTTCCCAGCCACCTCTGGCCTGGCCACTCTGCCCAACCCTGTCCCTTTGCACTCCCATACAGCCACTGTCGGGCACATTGTGGGGCCTCAGGTGAGGGTGGAAAGGACCAGTACAAAGCTGGGAAAAAGGATGTTGTTGCTGCAGAGAGCAGGGTGGAGGCAGGGCATCTCTGCTAACTCTCACGGGTCTTCCTGGCCAGTTGAAGGTGGCCATAAAGCAGGGATTGGGGGACTCCCTGACAAACTCTTCCCTCTCAAGCCCTGGCTCCATGGAGGAGAGAGCACAGCTCTGAATGACTGTCCAAAAACTTCTCAAAGCCAAATGTATGGAAAGCAAAAACCTAAGTGGATCTGAGCAAAAATAGTGTCTTTATGCTGGCCAGAATGATTCTGGAGTGGCACTTGCCTTCAGAAGCGTAGTTTTGGTTGGGTCAAGACGGGAATTGCATTCAACCTAGAAAAAAGGAGAGAGGGACATGGTGTCACACAGAAAATGTGAAAACTCAGATGTAAAATGTGGAGTAGCTGCACCAGAAGCAGTGGCTGTCTTCAGCAATGGTCGCTTCTCTGGAGCCAGGAAGGAGCAAGTAAGAAAGCAGAGATCATGTAAGAAGTGAACAATGAATAAAAGATCCAGGGAAGAAAGACAGGAGTTCCATCTAAGGGACCTTGTGATGACAGGTCCTGACTTCAACTGAAATCATCCCCTCGTTTGGGGATGCACTATAAAACCCTGGAGCACCTTCTGTGCTCTGACAGCAAGACTGGGAGGGAAGGAGACTTCTGTGCAATGCAGCATAAGGGAGGTCACTTAGTCCCCTGGCCAGACAAGGAGGTCACGACCACGTCTTCTCTGTTAAGACTGCTGCAAAAAGAGAATAGGCAGAGACTATAGGAAAAGCAACCACATTAGGGGAGGTTATTCTGGGCAGGGAACCTGGGCAGCCAGACAGGCACACTAATATGCAGAAGACCCTATCCTGTACTGTACTGTGGCCAGTAAGCAATGGGAATCTTCAAGGATAGTATCCTAGAAAAGTCAAAACTTGCAGACTTAATTTCAGACTTCCAGATCAAATAGACCAAGGCAACAGGCCATGGCCAGAAAATGTTCTCCATGCATGGCTCCTGGGTTCAATTTACTGCTTCAGGAGACTCCTATACTCTTCCACAGTTTTAGACTGCTGCTTTTGTTCACAACTTTCTGGTCTCCCCACAATCCCTGGCTGACAGGGAGGAGCAACATCCATCACAACCACACTACCCTGTGCCATGCCCCAGCTGTGCTGGGAGGGAAGTGGGTTATGGGTGTCTGCAGAGGACAGAGCTCCTAGGTGCTGCCTTCCTGGTGATGCACTACTCCAAGAGAGCTCTACCATAAGAACTGGAGTCACACTCAGTTATTTTTAATCCCCAGGTAGCCCCAGAGTAACAGCAAAACAACAGCAATTCAAGACTGGAACCAAACTGCAGGCAGCAGCCTGGCAGAGCTCAGGGAAGGATGCATGATCCCAAGCAGGGTCCTTTGCATCACCTGTTGAGCAGGGTGCTCATTCAGATTCTGCCATCCTCACCTTGGAGTTGCCCTGAGAGCCATTCAGGGCCCCTGAGCCTTGGCTCTCCCATGAATAGCTGGAGGACTGAAAAAGAGCTTGGGACAAAGAGCCACTGTCTGTAATTCTGAGCAAGGTGAAAGCACTGCAGGGTTGCTAAGTGACTTGTGGGGCTAATGTCACAAGAGGAAAGAGTTCATGGATACATACCACTGCTTCCACAGCAGGTGAGTTGTCACCAACAACAAGCAAGGCAGGGCACCTGGTCAAAAGCCAAAACAGAGATGTTACTCCAAGTGCATCAAAGGGGTTTCTGAGAAGGTTGAGCTTTGTGAATCAACACCCTCATGAAAGGCTCAGCAAAAAAAAAAAAAAAAAAAAAAGGCTCAGCAAAATCCTTGCCTGCCATCACCTTGGCATTCTGTTGTACCAAAAAATTGTCCAGGGCTTGCAGATGCACCCAGACTGTCCTCTCCATGCACACCAACTGGCACTGTTGTTGCACACATGTGCCTCTGACCCTGCCTTCTGGAGAAATTCAATGTGTTCTTAATGAGAGGACTTCCAGACACCTCTGCCCCATTGCAGCTGACAGTCCTGTATGACAGCCTGGAACTGTCTTGGACAGTCTTCCCAGTGCTTGAGCTTGGTGCAGTTCTTGCTGAGAAGCAACACCATCTTTTCTGCTGAAGAGACTGCAGAGTCAGCAATTGAGATAGGCTGATTCAGACAACTTACTTGAGTGTTTTTGCAGTCATTTCATTGACACCAACAACTGGTCTCTCAATTTCTAGATCTTTACGACTGAAAGACAAAACAGAACAATTCTTCATTAATCTGCTGAGGAAACTGATTATCATGAGGGCACACAAAATCCAACCATGAGTGCTGGCTCCAGCACCCAGGCAACTCTGTGCATCTTGCCCTGATCAGGAGTCCCAGCAGTCATCCCCAGACAACAGGATTCATCCTCTCATGGCATTGCTGTGTGCCCAGAGATGAGCTACTGAGGTATGACAGTGCCTGTGGGCAGACACAAGGGCTAGGTTTGGCTCAAGGTAACAGCTGAAAACTAGGCTTAGGACAAAGGTTCCCCTGATACAATACCCAGTAGGATAATATATATGGCAGCAAATTTACTGAGCTATGGGGAAGCTATGGGAGCTGTTTGTCAGGCAAAAAGGTATCCGATACCTGTTGTATGAGGTGAGGAACAGCTGAAGGTTATCTTGGTTAATGTCCTGCGCAATATGAAGCCTGTATGTTTGGATCAAATCTAGATTTGCCTGCAGTTCCTCCTGTACAAAAGTAGAAGAACTGAAGAACAGGAAACACTTTCCACAAGTAAAGAAGCAACAGTCATAAAAATGCCAAAGCATTAAAGCGCGTCCACACACGTCATTCTCTGTGAACAGTGACACAGAGGGCAGCAACTCCACACTGCATAAGGATCCCAGAGACATGAGGTGTTCATGTGATGTGCTGGTACATGCCATGCTTTGGTAATGTGACTACACTTTACAACTGACAGTGCACAAGCTGCTGCCAGAGTACAAGTATCCTGAGATGGGATTAGTTAACTCCCAAACCTCAGTAATGCTTACACAGATACAAATCACTCTGTGTTTGGCAGGTCTTCCATTTACGCTTTATGTTTAAGAAGCAAAGTACGTAATAATACTAATAAACGTAATAAAGTAAAAAAATACTTAAGCTGTAAGACAGTGACCAGGGGAAAGTTCAATTCCAGCAGCCAGTTCTAGGAAGAAACTACATTCTGAGAGAACCAGAGAGAACAGGGAATGTGAGGAAGCACTATATACAATGAAGGGGCTTGACAGTGGGAAGAGAGCAGGATGTGCACAGGAGGAAGTGGTGCTGGAGAAGGAAGCATTCCTTTCAGTGCCGATGTGTTGTTGCAAGAAGACTCCAGGTCAGGGACTGATCTGCTGTGTGGCATATACAGTGTGCACAAGGCACTATCCCTGTCATTGCCCAGTTAGCTTGCTGGTTGAGAGACAGCTAATCCCAAACAGAAGGCATTGCTGTATTCAAAGTTTTCAGGAGGGGCTGGTTTGCCTCTGCTGAAACTGAAGGGTAAGATGAAGAGCAGAATGCAGCAGTTCAACATCTGGACAGATACAAGATCCCACTGCCAGCTCCCAGCTGACCTGTGCTCTACCCACAGTCCAAAGGCTTCCATGCTGGCTACAGAGAACTGGCTGCCACTTGTTTCTGTGGACAGTGTCCCAGGCACCACAAAGGAGTTCTATCACCAGTGCATGGCCTGGAGACAGTGAGGGCAAGAGTGAGGATGTGTATGCCCCCCAGCATGCCAACCCAAATGTGAGCTTGACTCACAGAGAAAATGGTACTACCTGTGGCAACCCTTGTCTAATGGACCAGAACTATTTGGGAGCAGACACATACAGAAGTTATAGCTCCATGCACAGTTGCACAGGCAACATTAGCATCTGCTGGGTACTTACATGGCCAAAATGATGTGCCAAGACAATATCCACTATGTTGGTTGTCCAGCCTGAAAACTGAAGAGTGACCATGAATGAGGAGGAGAGTAACAGGAAAATGCAGTTTTATCACACATTGCAAAACAGCTACTCAGAGTAAAGGAAACAATGAAGAAACTATTCATATTATATAAGAAGCAAATGTCTGAAGCTTGGGATGGACATGCAAAGCTTCAAAGAAACTGTATACACAACCCAGCTCTCCAAAAAACCTGAAACCTTAAATAACTTTAAGGCACCAGAATAAGAGAATAATTAAGAGATTCATTCAATATCAATCAAATGAAGCCTGCAAGCAGAAGAATCAGAGGAAAGCTGAGTGATCCAAGCAGTTAATCTGCATTTCTCATTCACATGATCACACCCAACCATACTCCTCTGGCAGAGACCATATTATATCCAGACTTAGAATGCAGCAGGGACAAGAAATGAAATTGTACAGTTTTCCCCAGAAATGGAACATATCCTGTATTGTGTCCTTTTGTTTTTACTCTACACACTGTTCATTAGGTGCTGTGGAGAGCACATGTGTGGGAAAGCAGAATCTCACCTTAGATGCTGCCCAGTCAATCCACCCCTTTGCACATGGATCAACATTAATAAGAACAAGTCCCTCCACCAGGTCAGGGTGGCTGAGCTGTGGGGAGAGAGCAGAGGCACACTCAGAAGGATGATTCAGTCCACGCAGAGGTCAACAGCTGGTGCAGCAGCTGGAAAGCTTCTTGCAAAAGGTGCAAGACATACTAGGGAGCTCCTCTGTGCTGGGTAGCCAGTGGCTCCCAGCAAGACCAGACCTGACTCATTTGTGGCACTGAGGTGCTCCACAGCACCTATAGACTCAGCAGTGCCTTCTGGTGACCTGTGTGCCTGGCACAGCTGCAGGTCCTGCTCAGGCCCTGTGTGTTACAAGTATCAGCAACCTTCTTTGCTCCAATCCAGCACCTCTGTGAAGAACCTCGACAAACTACTGTGCCTGGAGAGCACCTCATTCTCCTCAAGGAAGAGACAGTTTTCCCAGTGGAAATGGGGCAAACAGCAGGGGAGTTAGTGCTGAGCCCCCCCAAGCCCCTGCAGTAGAGAAAGCTTGAGCTACAGGGGCACCCTCTCCCCAGGCAGCACCCCTGCTGCCCCCCCCGCCCTGCGGACACTCCTTCCCCTGCTCCATCCAGCAACCCAAAACCCTCCAGTGTGCCTCGGGCTGTACCTGGGCTGCACAGGTAAGAAGCACTTATGAGAACTGCTTGCAAATACAAACTCAGAAATCAGAGGCAACCAGCCTCTGTTGAGTTCTGGGGTCACTCCAAGGCAGCTCTCCTGTTCTGCTGCACTGATGTGAAGGAGAAGGAAACATCTCTGTCCTCAGCAGGAAACTGCCCACAGCCCAGGGAGTGTGTCAAGGGCACACTTGTGGCACTTCGTTGAGGACTAAGGCTGATTTGCACAAATTCCTCTTTAGCAAGGCTGAAAACTATCCAAGATACAGAAGGAACAGTGAAACACCAATGCCTCACACTGCCCCAGCTCAATCCTGACTGTAGGGAATGGGAAACAGAGAACTTTGTGTAAGGAGGGGCAGCTGCCCAGCACAATGGCTTGAAGAAATTATAGTGGCCTAAACAACTGGCAACTCTCTCACACAACAACCTGAAGTAAATTTTACTGAAAATGTCAGATTTCCAGGGATTTTTTAGCAGTAACTCTGAAAGACTCAGGTGAATTCCTGATAAATTCCTGTATCGTACTAAACAATACCCACTGATTTCACATGAACACTACACTAGAGAGAAATGTATAAGTGGGTACTGAAATAGAAGCAGCTCTCTTGTGTAAGGGTGGAGCAAAATCTGCTTCCTTTTAGTGACAAAGCACATTCCACATCAACACTAGTTTGGAGTACATCACCACATCCATTCTTTGGTGCCACAAACAGTGGACACAGCACACAGTAGTGCAGCCAGTCTCTGTGAAGATTCAAGACTGACTCTTACTAGCACTCAGGATGGGCTCTGCTGACTCAAAGACATCACATTACAATGTTTCCATGCCTGGCACAGCTTCAGAGTAACCGTGACTGCTCCAACACAACCATCTGGATGGAGGTAGCTCTCCCATGGCTCCCTGCAGCCCTACTGTAATTACTGAATGTTACTTTGCCCATGCCCCACAACGATGACCACAGCTCACATGAGTGACAAGCAGTGAAGAGATACTTACTGCACACCTGCTGAGGACATAAGCACCAGCGCCTAGGCCAATCCCAATGAAGCTTTTCAGGCTGAAATACAGGCATTTCACAGTCAGCACAACTAAGTTAGCTCAGCTGAAGCATCCCTAGAGGCAAAGCCTTTCCCCTCTGTATCCAGCTATGCACTTATGGTTTGTTTTCAAAACAATGCAGCAATGATGCAGCAGCCATAAATTGCTTCATGTAGCAGATGTTGTCCCCAGCATAAAACTAGAGAGGGTCCCACTGGTTAGTAGATACTTGTGCCTCTTGGGACACCTCAGTGAGCATATCAGTCATGGCAAGCAGAGACGGAAGTAGGTGCTGGAATAGAGGTATCTAGCTGCCTCACCCCATTTCCCTTCAGAGACTTACTTTAGATGTGTCAGAACAGCAGGTAACATTTCAGCCAGTTCATCCATACTGGGATACTGGTACCTGAAAAGCAAGGGAGCACCTCCAAATACAGCCTGACAGAGGTTACCTTCCAGTTCCACTCAAGGTAGGAGGGACAAAGAACATCTGGCAGACATGCACAGGTTATTAATGTGCAACAATACTGTATGTTTCAGCTGACTGTGTGGATCCCATCCCTCAGAGCAAGACTAACACAGAGCTGTGGTCCTTTGGGCAGTCATACTTCTGTGGCAAGAAGGACAGATGAAATGCCAGCTCGACTGCAGTGTGCTGGGTTCATGTTCAAGTCAGGAAGGTGGTACCAGACTTAGCCCTAGTGAGGTCTTTACCCATGTCTTAGTAATTGGAGAGTTCTCTGAATGACCCTTGGGAAGCTTCCTCATCTTGCCATTTCCTCTGATGTTGGCATCTGCTTACCACTACACTCAGCCTGGCAGTCCCAGCTGGCTTAAACTGCGTGCTACCTCAGTCCAGACTGAACAACATGGGTGACTGCAGAGCTCTTACCCAGATGGGAATGGGGGGGCTCCTTCCTGTTGGCCTGGTGCATCCACATGGCACACAGCAAAATGATGGGTGATCTCTTGCATGTCTTCAAAGTTAAAGAATGCATTAAAACAGGATTTGTCTGAAACAACAACAAGAAGAAATTAGACCCTTCTTTAAGTTTTATTGCAAGCCACCCTTCAAACACCACGGCACACACCTGCAGGAGCTCAAGCCCCCACTGAGACCATAGGGCAGTGGGTGCTGCATGGTGTA
This sequence comes from Molothrus aeneus, assembly GCF_037042795.1. Classification (NCBI taxonomy): domain Eukaryota; kingdom Metazoa; phylum Chordata; class Aves; order Passeriformes; family Icteridae; genus Molothrus; species Molothrus aeneus. The sequence continues at coordinate 370,918 of NC_089662.1, forward strand.
CGTGCTGTGCCTCTGCACAAAACTGCGATGCAGCAGTGAGTCTCAGCAATGGAATTACCATGACTGGAGGGCAGGCAGACAAACAACAGTCAGCCTACAATGCCCTGGAAAGCAGGGCCTCACAGCACCTGGGTACTTAAAGCACTCACAGAGAAGTACCTGTGTGAAGGTAATAGTACATTTTGTGTGGGGAGATGTCAAAAGACCAACTGCCCCCACCACCAGAACATTACACTACTGCTGCAGCCATGTAGAAGAGACTTGTTCACCTGCCCAGCACCCATGGAATGGATGCCCTATCACACAGTGCAGCAAGTCAGCTAGAGCACTACTGTGTGTTGGGTGGACCTATTTCCATCTTTCCACCTTGGCCCTACCTTTCAAGGGCAGTTAGAATGGACAGAGCCATGTGCTCTCTCTCCTGCAGACCTTTATCTTTTCACCTTGGAATGACCTCATCTCAGCTCCATACCAGGCCTGCTACTCCCCATGCTCAAAAGCAAATACCACGAATAATCACTTTTTCAGGGTCCTGGCAATGCAAGGGCTTACGGTTGAGGCCAATGTCATGGTATGTGAGGATGACAGGTCTGTTCCCCTTGGGTGTGCCCCGCATGGTGACATGAACCACTCCGAAAGCTGTCTCAATGTCATGTTCCTGCAGAGAGAGAAGAAGGAGCCCCAGTGTTACATGTGCTGCCTTCACAGGGAACCCTAACTGAGGGCCAGCAGCAAGGACCTCATTCCCATGTTAACACTGCTCTCCTACCCACAGTACAGCTCTTGAAATCACAGAATGGTTAGGGTTGGAAGGGACCTTAAACACCATCTCATTCCACCTCCTGTCCACATGCAGGGATACTGTCCACTGTATCAGGTGGACAGTAGATCCAAGATCCACCCAACCTGGCCAATTCACAATCCTGTCAAACCTCTGTGTCCAATCTCTGTGTTCAACCACTGGCCAAAGCAGCTTGCTTTTGTACAGACATGCAAATGGTCAGAGGCTGCATCTTCTCATGATCAAGATCTCCGGGATATCTATGGACTTTGGAAAAGCTGTGGAGATGTCAGGAAAGCTGGATACACAATATCACTTGTAGATCCCTTCTCTTATCTACAGAAATCAATGGAGAGGCATGCTCTTACAGTAACTATAAAAAGCACCAATTATTTTCTTGATATTAAGAAAATGCCTGCTTAGGAAAAAGCCACATGGTTCAGCTTGAAGATGGGACATTACAACCTCAGAAATATGTTTTACTAGTTTACATAAAGTATATGAATTTTTTTTTTTAACAGTAATTTTGAACAACCTGAAAGTCATTAAATCAAATACAGGACTGGTGAGAGTACCTGCCTTGCAGCACATCAGAAATCCACCTCACCCACTTTCTGGGCACTCTTGAGAGCTGGTTGTGGGGCAGACTGATTTAGTTCTTGCAGTGCAAGACCTTCCTTCACCAGCTGTGTGTCTTTTCAAGGACTCCAAAGCCTGTCTCTTCCCCTTGCTCCAGGATTGTGGCAACAGGAGGACACTGGCCCAGCCAAATCACACGAGGTAGCCTGAAACCTTCTCGAAGCTTGTGTTTGAAGGATAACAAGACACCCCTGTCTGTCCTTGTCCTCAGAATGGGGCTTGGTTTTGCCTGCATGCAGCTGTTGCATTGCGCATGTACAGAAGCTGGAGTACTTATCTACAAAGCAGCAGAGACCCATCTGCAGACGACATTACCTTATCTGAGGCTCACCTGGCTCCCTTTTCCTTCGGAGATTAGGGGTAGGAAAGGACTCGTCTGTGTGTGCAAAGTGAGCATGTGTCCACGTGGCAGGAATTCCTGTCCTCACAGCAAGGCTGCACAAAGTAGCCCAGGATGCAGTCCCTGCTTCCTCAGCCTCCAGCAAACCTCCAGGCTCTGCCCCTTGCCCATGTCTCAGCTCTCAGGAGTGCTCTGCTGAGCTGGACAAAGCTCTGTCCTGTACTTCTGAAGGATGTGCTGTGCAGCCACAGCACTGGACTCCAGTTTAGTGCTCTCCAAGCCTACAAGTGTTAATGAGTCCTTTAAATAAAGTGGCCACTTTTGGAGAAGGCAACTGGCAGTGCAGGTGGCTGGAAGGGCGAAATACAGCGAACTCAATGGAGAGTGCAGCAAGTGCCCAGGTGGCCGGAACCTGCAACCCTAACCTGCACTTCCTTACACCCCTGAGGGCTGGACTAAGGACTTCCACTAAGAGCAGGTCTCTCTGCCAGCTTTGGCACTTGCTAGGCTCTTCCATAAGCAGCTATCCAGTTACCTTTTTTTTTTTTTTTAATTAATCTTGCTTTGTTAGACTACTGCCAGGTCAGTGAGTTAAGAAGCTCATAGAGTGGTCTGGCAAATACTGGTTCTGGTTCAGAGCCCAAAGGAAGTGCATCGGGTGGCAGAAGGAATGGCCTTGCCCTGATCACAAGATCAATTAAACTGATTCACAGCTCATGAAGGGAGGAGACCTGCAGGAGATGACGGAGGTTCTATAGGCAGCAGCAAAAGCTCAACTATCAAACAGAAGCACAAACACTATACTGAGAAAATAATGAGAAAAGCAAAGAAAGCAACAAAAGAGCTGATGATATTGAAATATGTCTGCAATACAGTCTTTTCTGTAATTACATTTGAACTTACTGAGTTTTACCCCCAGTTTCCCTGAGAGTGATTCAATGTCAGTTTTTACAGCAAACTTTATTTTCTTTGAAACTTTCCCTGGAGTTTTAGGGCTTTTATCTCAATCTCTGATTGCAAAGGACAAAATCATTTTCAGATGACACACAATTAGCGTACGCATGACTCCCCATCACCCGTTTGTCTCCACAACAGCTCTCCTATGTATCAAAGCCACAGGACAGCATGAGATGGGAGCTTAAACTGAAGCTTAGGTATTATGGTTTAGATAACAACACAGTCTCTACACTTATACAACTGCTACCTTGAACTGCCCCCCAAAAGTTATTATTTAGTTACATTATTACTGGCCTATTACTCGCTCAAATGTGGAGCAGAATAACTCACTTACAGTGGGTACCAGAGCACTCAGTGAGAGAACAGGAACTTTGCAGGCTGCACCCTCTGCCCGTGACAAACATACTTTCCTCATGTCCTTCTTGTAGACACCCTTCACAGCTGCCTAACTGCTGCCCAGTTCCAAAACACAGTTCTGGCATGTTTACTCCTGGTATTTGCCATCTGCTTGTGTAGAAGTGTTGTGCTGGAAAGTAACAGACACTTCCAGACTCTGGCACACTTGGTTTCTTTCTGCTCTCTGCTCACACTATATCAGTGTAGTTTGAAAAGAGATTCAAGGTTTGTTACTTTGCAGGTGCTCAATTCCAGCTAACATCTGAATGCTTATCTGGTCTAGTGCAGGGAAGCAGTGATACGAGAAGGCAAGTGGAAAACACGTGGCCAGGAGACAGCCAGACTTTTGCAAACCTGCAGTCTTTAAAATAAGGGAGATGAATGCAAGAGAAGCTCATGATCCACAGGTTGTGTTTTGAAGAGCTGAATAGAATTCAATTTTCACTTAGGGATTGAAAACTTTATCAGAAGTTTTTCTTGTGAAAAAAGACATTTTTATCTTTTGCCTTTATTTGTACGGTAGATAAAAATAAACAGCAGCTGCAGCCCACCTGCTGCAAACAGGAGGTGGGTAGCAGAGGCAGTGTGGCTCCCAGAGCCGGCCCTCAGCAGCCGCAGGCACTGCCAGTGCCACACTTGCTGCTGAGGCTGGGCAGGCAGCTGCCATTGATCCACCCAGAGCACCTGGGATTCATAGCTTCAAACACCAGCAGTGCCTGGAGGTCGGGAATGAGAAGAGCAATGATGAAGGAAGAACAGAAGGCATGGAGACCAGCTGCAGCTGTAGCCTGCTGGAATGACTTCAGGAGCCTGTGCTAGGGGAAAAGGATAAAGTGATACAAGTTCTCAAACACTTGCATCTTGTAACAGTTTCCCATCTGGTTACTTTTCCAGCTTCCAGCAATCTGTAGGTCCAGTAAGACTTCCTTAACTGGAGGCGTGGTCTTCAACTTTCTGAGGATAGGGCTGCAACTGCCCAACACTCGTGCTTTTGGTACCGCTCTCCCCCTGTGACCAGAGCAGCTGAACCTTATTAATGTGTGGGGTAAAGAATCACATAATTCCCCATCTCGTATCTGCTGATTTTGCATGACATCTCCTTGCCTTTGGTTTGGAAGCTGGGGAGCAACTGACCGCATTTCCATACTCCCCAGAAGCAATACCCTAACAGCTCGTGACCCTCACATGCTCCTTTCTGGGCTGATATGCTTGCGACTATCCAGCCCGCCCCAGTACCGCAGCTGACCCTGACCATACTGCTGGTCCTCCAAAACTGCCCCAGGGAGCTCTGTCCTTGCTGAGCCAAGGGGCTCAGCAAGGTTGCCAAATGCATGCAGGCACATGTTGTGGATGCACAAAGCAGCACAATGGAGTTGCTTTGTTCTCTGTTCCTGATGAAAAAGGATTGATTTGCTTTGCTGAAAGCCACAAGCCCTGTGCTGACATTGTCACTCATCCCCTGCAATGTTAAGGTCTTACGCCTCCGGGTTATCATCTGCTCTGAGCCCATGCTTTCATTTTCCACTCTAGGAAGGTTCGACTCAATGTGCAGTACATTTTGTTTACCCAAAGGCAGATAAGTTTTGTCACTGCACCTTCCATCACTTTTTCCATACCTCTAGGGAGTATATTTAAGCAGCACAGGTCCCAGTACAGACCTCCAGAGTGCTCCTCAAGTGATCTCGACTGTGAAGACAAATGCTGGGTTTTTTAGTAAGTATTTCATCCATCAGTGGACTTCTCTTCTGACTGCATGGTCTCCTAAGTCCCTTAAGAGATATGTCTTAAGACTCTTTTTGGTCCTGTCTCTTGGAAATCCAAGTAGGCTGCATTGACTGAATTATCTTTATATCACTACTGATTGATATGAAGAATTCCAACAGCTCTGCAGAGCAGGACTTCTTCCATTTAAAAACTTACATTACCCTTTCCCAATATTTATCAGTGTCATTGATCCACTGTACTCTGCTAATTGTATCAGTCTGTCTGGTATAGTTGGTCAGTGTATTTCCAGAATTCCTCTGAATTCTGATCTGTCTTATAAAATGTCTGGCAGATGAATCATTGGGCACCATGGCAGATTCAACAGAGGAGCATAACCTCTCACTTAACACCTTAACTATTTAATCTTTAAACTTATTTAAAACTCCTGGGTTGATACTTCCAGTTCTGGCAACCTGCTACAAATGCATAAATATTATTTTTGTAGAGCCTCTGCAGCAGGCACTGTGGGTTAAGGCAGGATCTGTGCTGACTCTCCACAAAGCATTCCAGCACAGTGCTCTCTGCGAGTTGTTCTGTGCCAAGCCTGCATGCAGAAAAAAATTATGTTTAGTTTTTCTGCTATGACTAGCTGTAAGCCTCTCTTCCAGGTTCCATTTTGACAGATCTGAAACAGGAAAGTTGTGTTTTTCCCCTTTGCAAATCATCTCTCAAACCCCTCTCTGTTCATATATTTAACGAGTTAGAGTTTACAACCTCTTCCATTTTCTCTAGCTTTTTAAAAAATGCTTTGTTTACAATAACCTCCCTGCCCTTCTGTTAGACATGCTGGCTTTCTGGCACCATTCCTTGTCTCTGCTGCAATGGAGAGTGGGCATTTGCTCTCTGCTCAGTTTATGTTCAACAATCTTCTCTATTTCTGTGCAGGCTTTGTTCTGAACTTTGAGTGCAAAACTAGTGAAGTTTTCTGTGGTTTGCTGGTTAGTTTTTTCCTTGTCCCCAAGGATGTTGATCTGGAATACATTATGGTTCCCATCGCAGAGCAGCTCTTGGAAGGCACAGAATACATTTCTCTGCCCTCAGAATCATGTCAATGATGGTTTCTCACGCTCTGAAGCTCCTTAACCTGCTGCTCCACAGAAGTTTGTGGCTAAAATGCAGTGTTGTCACCGTGTAACAGATGCAACTTTGATTGGCTGACTTCATGATGAAGTGCCACTGGAAAGAGTCCTTCTCCTGTCCATCTGCCCTGCCCCACGTCCAGTGAGCTGATGGTCTTACAGAAATCTGTAGGCGGGAGTGCACAGTTGGGTTCACTGTCCTGTGAGTTTTGCTATAATCTCTATAGTGCCAGCTCCTGAGAATCTCTGCTCTTGATCAAAGAGCCTTGCACTTCAGAAGTGTGTGTGAACCATAGTGGCTCAGATACAGGAAAGTGATAAAACACAACCCAAGAGAAACTTTAAAATATCTGAGATCACACTCAGACAAGAACTGCTGGAAGGCATTCCTTGCTGGGCATTTGCAGGTCAGATAAGGCCAGGACATTATTCCATTTGCCCTTAACATTTCTGAATGTTTCTCAAACTGAAGAGGAAAACCCACACCCAACTATGACTGACAAAGCCTGAATCTACTGTGGGACTGATTATGGAAAGAAGTAGACACATGGTAAAAAGGTTCAAATGTAGGAACCATTTCTGACTGCCACCCTCTGCCTTTGGCCAGAGAGGGAAACAATGACAGTGCCACTGACAGGTTCCACCTGTTAAAGAATCCATTCAGTGCCAGTAGCTTCAGTTGCAGCTGCAGTGGAACTACTGGTTGAGCTCTGGAGGGGCAGGAGCCTAAGCTCACAGCAAGAGGCCATAAACTGAAGAACCTTTGCAGAAAAGGGGCCAAGGACCTGAGGCCCAGAGAGGGGACCCAGACTCAGAGACACTGAAGCAGCTGAGGACCCTCAGACCTTCCCTGTGCTGTGAAGGGATAAAACCCCAGGGGATCCTTTGTTTGGGGTCCCTTTTTGGAGGCACCAGCTCGAGCTCTTTGTTGCTTTGCTATTTAGCTTTTGCACCATGATTAAATTATCTTAGGGATCTGGACATCTGTGACTCTGCTATGGAAAACCTGGGGTAGAAGCAGTTAGAAACCTGCTGTGACTGAGTGTGGGATGTGAGCTGCCAGGGGCTTGGTCCCAGTTCAGGTGGTGCAAGTGACTGCCAGAGTAGCTCTGGGAGGATTGGACAGGGAAGTTTCCTTAACACCACCAAAAAATTCCCATATTGAGAAAAAACATTCTGAGTGAAGGAGTGAGGCATCCAACAGCAGCTCCAGAGGTTCTCAATGCCTTGAGCTCCAGAAACTCACAGGAAGCAGAGGTAGCAGTCCAAATTCCAGCTATGCTCCCACAAACCCATGTCACAGTGTGATCCAGTACTTAAGTTTTAAAGGTTATTAAAGGTTGAAGAAACCATTTGTTTCACAGTGGGAATGATTAATGACTAGAATTCATATTACCAGTGCTTTTCATGACTAATTTATTAAGCTTCTTTTTTGGCATTACCAGATGAGTTTTACTCCCAATGTAAAGCTCTCAAAGTTCAAAATTAGTTCCTTAAAAATTTGGGATTTTATTTGATTTGGAGATTGACAATAACGAACACATTGTGAAATCCCTTCAAAAATTTTTTCTAACATGAAAACACAGGAGAACACAGAGCAGCAAGGCATCTGTTGCTTGTACTCTGCCCAAGCTTGCTGAATGTCTGTAGTAGCATAGGGCTAGAAACATCCCCAAAAATCTTTCAACTTAAGGATATTCAGTTCCTGGTTCACCTAAGGCAAAGAGAACTGCCTCTGCTGCTTTGCTGTAAGGTGGAAGAGATGCAGATTACTCAGGGCAGGCTCTCCCATTTTCACTGACTGTGGCTACAGCTATTTACTTTACATCATCTTTGCCAGTCCTGGCAAAAGTGAAAACCAACCACATTATGCTCCTGGAGCAGCCTATCCCAGCCACTAACTACGGAGAGACTAAAGCAGAGACTCCGTTGTCCTGCTCTCGGCAAGAGCTGCCCTCAAATTTTTACACATTACTAAAACAATACCATAAACTATGACTGTAAGATAAGAAAAAAATATTGTAAGACTGTAAAACATCACCACCTGGTAACTCTTCCCATTATAATACTGCCAACCTTAAGGCAGCTGGCAGCTAAGTGCTTCCCATCTCCTTCTCAGTGCAAAATTATTTTAGAAATTGTGGAGTTGAAGGAGATGGCTGCATGGGAAGCAAATCAAAATCAGATTTAAAACAACATCTTGAAGTAAATTGGTCACTTCCAAACAGAGCAGAAATTTATTAATAGAAAACACAATATGATCTATGCAGGAGAGCAATAGTTTCTGGTACTCTGTGTAATTGGATTAAGTGTTAAATCAGAGAAATTCTGAGTGAGAACTGAGAGCAGCAGAAGAATGAGACATTCAATCTGCTTACACAAACTCAAAAGCATCAGGAGACAGAGTTGCAAGCACCTGTTCCAAAGGCAGGTGATGGTGAAGGATGGACCCACTCCCTCTCTGACCCTTGCTAATGCTCAGTGTCAGCCAGCAAGAACTGGCAAGTCACTTCCAAACACAGATCCTGCCAGAGAACAGACATTGGCTTTGCAGTCAAAGGAACTCAGTCAAGTGAGCTACAACACAAGCACGGCTGACAGGTTGGGTTTGTGCTCCCAAAGTAGAAATCACGAACTCCTACAACCATGCAATGCTGAGACCAGTAAGCAATTAATGACAACATGTCTGAAATGTAGAAAGATGCACTTCTCCATCTCCTGCCCTGCCCATGTGTTACAAGAAGCAGTTAAAACCACAACTTTCTTGCACTCCAGTCAAGTATCCAGTGTCATAAGCAAGGCACCCAGCACAGACTGAGGAATACATGGTGCTTCTTACTCCTGCTCTGAGAGTAGATCGCCCCCGTCCCCACCTAAGGCAGGAAACTGGACCTGCCTAGATCTGTAATAGTTCAGGGTGAATTAAACCATGGCAGCTGAGCTCTGCTCTGTGCAGGGCTGGCAGGGGGGCACTCTGCACTGCTGTTTCGAGACAGCAGAGTGTGAGATTGCAGCCTTCCCCCTGGGCTGCAAACAGAACGGAGAACCTCTGGCTCTCTCCCATCCCCTGGGCAATGGACTAAAGAAGCCACCACCTGCAGACATACAGCCTTTGTAAACCTGAAGCCTGCACAACAGAGATCTGAATGTGGTAATACACAGGTGAGCCTGAAATAGTTTGTGTGACTGCTAGACCCCAGACCACCTTAACTCCTCAAGGAACCTGGAAGGTAAGCCAAGGGCCATGTTTCTAGCCAAGGACAGTCCTCCTACTAATATGATGTTCCAGTCTGTATTTCAGTACCTTGCTCAAGACAGTGAACATCTTAAAATCTCTTGAAGAAGAGAATGTGGGGCTGTGTTCTGTGTCTCCAACTTTTCCACATCCCTGGGAACTAGAACTGCATTGAATTAAACCTGGTAGTACAGTTACTCATTAATTGCTGTGAAATACCATTAATGGATGTTGCATAATGGATGAAAATGGCTCAACATAAAGCACATTTATTTGCTTTGCTCTAAAAACTTACTCACAAGAACATAAAAAGTACATGAACTTCAAATATTACAAATGCATAATCACCCCTTTGGCACACTGTTGTCACAGAATACAGAAAGCAAAACTAATGTTTATGTAAACCCCAGGGAAGGACTGTGCACATTCATTTAGAAGTAAGAGTCATGTTTCAGTCCAAGTCCAGCTAGTTAAAACTTTTCAGAACTCAACACAGCAGTTTTACAAAAAAAGTGAGGTTTTAGATAGAAAACCAGATGGGAGGAATCACAGGAAAAGTTTCCCAAGAAACATAAATTATGCAAAAAAAGGAGGCCAAAATAAAATTCTATTTTAGTAATTGTTATCTATACAGTGTTTTTTGCTGTGATGTCAGAAGTCAAAACCAGTACTTTAGTGGTGATGCTAGTTTTAATAAGATTAGGAGCAGCATTAATCTAGCAGGTATTAAATAGACTTGCTTTCTAGATCAAAACATCTTATGTGTTCTAATTAATTTCACTTTAGAACTTTTATCAAAAGAACTCGTTGTACAAATCAGAGGAAAATGGCCCTCAATATCCCAGACAAAATGTTTCAATAGGGATGAGAACAGCCCCCATTATTCACACAAAGAAACCAAACCCTTCTTCAAAAGTGCTAACAGTCTATTTTATCTCAGCACAGTAAACAGAAGATGCCTTAAAACATCTTGTAATCAATGCCACAGGGTAGCATTCACAAGATGTCTTAAATGAAAAATGAACACAGTTTCAAAAAATGAGGACAGTTTCAATTCAACCTCTCCAACATCAGGAAATGCACACAGTGGAATATGTCAATAATCTCTCAGCAGCACATACCCTTTTTGACAGCAGAGCAAGTAAAAATAAAGTGAAGACATAATGAAAGGATAAGCAAACTTTTAAAAATGCAGATTCAAAAAGCTTCAAACTACTTTTAAGTTCACATACTTGCAAAAGAACTTCTCCAAAACTGAATCAGTACAAACATGTGCTTATTGAAAAGTGACACTTTCAGTAAAAGTAAGTGGCAAAAAATTCCTTATCAAGGTCTGACATTAACTCTGCAAACACTGTGCCGTGTTTTACTCTGGGCACAAGCAACTGAGTAATTCCACAATTTCCATTAATGCCAGCAAGACAGCACATTTTTATGCCAGACAATTTCTATCCTCGAAGGGTTTATGCATGCCTTGTCCTTTCTGTTTCAGATGAACCCTGCATGTCCTGGACTTACTTATTCACACCTCCTCCTCGAGAGCTTTCTGCAAATACTCAGCCAAATCCCAGACCACCTCCACACTCCAAGCCCCCTTTTGCATGGTGTGTGCTGAAAAGCCAAACACTTCTCTGTCTTCCTGTTGGTGGGAAGCAGTAGAGGCAGCTCAAATGATCAAATCAACTAATCAGATCAAATGCCAGCTTATTTCAGACTGAAACATAACACAGGTTTAGTTGGATAGTTTTACAAATATAACAGCATATTCCTTCATTTCTATTTAAAGCAAATAATCTGGAAAAGAAGAGAGAGATGTAGGCTGAGACAGAACATCTACTTCTGAAAGCGGCAGAGGGTCTGCAGATAATAATAAAAGCACAGGCACAGCTCTATTAACAGTGCAGATTAATTAACAGATCACCATACCATCTGTTCATCAGCATTCCAGACCATTTATTTGACCATCTGCCCATGACATTGGGAAAAGCCAAGCCTAGACTTCATTACGGTTCATACTGCTTTCAAGTAAAATGTAGGACTCAGATGTAGGTTAATGCTTTTTAGTTCTGAGAATAACCTAAATTCATATTGATAAAGACTGCTAAGCCCCTGTGCCAGCTTTCCACTTCATCTCACTGCAGCTACCAGATTATGTGGGGTTGTTTACTGACACCCAGGCAATCCGTTATGTATCAGGGTTAGCTTTTGTTGCTTGCATATGAACAGTTTAAGAAAACCAGGACAGCTGTATCTGGAAGTCAGCTGTACCAGAAAAGGTAAAAGCTTCCTCACACACATTCACCCCAGAATAACAAACTTCAGAAGTAGGAAGAAGAAGAAACTTGTGCTGTTGACTTTGCTCTGATCTGATCCTGGAAAGTTACTCAAAAATAAAACCAAACATACAGGGAAATTAATAGAAATTCACAATGGCATTACCCCTTTTCACCAAAGGAAAGATCTTACAAACCTTAAATATACATGTTCCATTGAAAAGTAACACATGTCAAATATACAGAAAACAGTGTGGGGAACCTGTGTGCCTGATCCTACATGCCTCCTAGAGTCAGTGACAGTGCTAATGACATGTTCCTGAGATGGGATTTAACTAAACACATTCAGAAGCATGGCCCAGCTGCAGAGAATATTTTGAAATTCCAGATTTCAGACAGAGGGAGGTCTAAAAGCACCACACAACTAACACTGAGGGTGGCTGTTACTCTGGCTGTATCCAAGGAGAAGCTAGGGCAGGAACATCAGTCAGTCCTGGAAGGAGCTGGGACCCTGAGGTTAGTTCAGTTGGTTAAGAGCATGGTGCTAATAACACCAGAGGTGGTGGGTTCAATATGGGCCATTCACTTAAGAGTTGGACTCAATGATTCTTGTGGGTCCCTTCCAACTCAGCACACTCTGTGAAATTCTAGCATAGAGTTACAGCAAATGACCTCAAGGCCAAGGGCACAGAGTAGTACAGACAAATAAAACAGGATGTGTTCCAACAGGGAATACGTTGGATCTGCACTGCTGACAGGGTTATCAACAGTGCTGACAGAGGCTCACCTTTCCCTCACCACCCCTTTCCCTCACTGCACTGTCTGCAGCCCTGCAAGCACAGCTCAGGATGTGGTCAGCCCCAGTCAAAACTACAGCTTTAACTCCATTTAAAACAGCTTTTTTTCAACTATTAGAAAAATAAAAAGGTCTGAAATGCAGATCTCACATCACTGATGCCATGGTCTCATATTGCAAACACTACACTGTATAAGATAATAAAATCTATCTCACAAATTCTTTAAATTTTACCTTAAAACTCACCAGGGCCCTCGCAGATGTTGCTGCTATTGGAAGCTGATTGAGAGCTTCACTGCACTGTAACTGGAAATCATCTTCCAGTTATCAGCTTTCATCAGTCTGTGGCCAGTTTGTGCCTCTTCTTGTCAAACTGAAATCCTCCCCAAGGCTCTTCCTCCCTGTGAAACTCAGGACAAATTAAAACACTGCCCCAGCCTAAGTGGGTGGGGCACAAGAGGATGTCCCTTCCTCTGAAAGCCCTGGTAACCTTCTTCACTTCAAATTCCCCTGACACTGGTAAAGCCACACAAGGTTCACAGAGGCCTGGATGTGGAAGCCAGATGTGCTTTGCTAAATTAAAAAGCAGCAGTAATTTTTCACAGGACACAAGCTCAGTCTCTATGTGTAAAGCACAGTTCCTGGTACTAGCAACTGAGACAGAAAACCCAAGGATCCAATACAGCATCCATCCTCTCTGGCAGATTTCAGAGACTTAAACCAGCCTTTGCAGTACTTTCCAGCTATGATGTGGGGGGAATGTCAAGCCAGGTGTGCCCTGAAACTACACCTTGCAGGGAGAGATGCTGGAGGAAGGTGAGGCTGGGACAATATTTACAGTCATGAGAGACACCGTGTTAACATCTTACTTAAAAAAAAAAAAAAAGTATTCTACATTAATTATATGGTTTCCCAGAAAGAACATCTTGCCTCCTGCCCCACTGTTGCCATGACCACCAGCTCACTGGTGATCTACAGTAAAGCACAGAATCAACAATCCTGTCATTCCTGGCCTAGCACTCCCCAGAGTATCACTCCCTGGCTGCAGACCATTCAGGTTTTCCCAAAGCTCAGCCCTGGAGAGGACAGCCACAGCTCTGGGACATGCTGAGTGGGCAGGTTGGTGACTGCAGTGCCAGGTTTCTGTGAGGTTTGCCCAGCTTCAGATCTGGGGCTCTGTTTAAAGAAAAGTGCAAAGAGGCTTTCCTTGTTGAGGGAAAGTGTAGAGCCAAAAGGCAGCAGCTACACACAGCTCTGTGCCAGGGCCTCTTTCCCACCTTCCCACTCTGCTCTGGCTCCCTCAAGCCATGCTGCTCACAGCCAGGCAAGGTGTGGGCACACCCAGAGCTTTGGTGGGTCAGTAGAGAACTGGCAGCAGAGGCCAATACACAATATATTCATATTCTTCCCAATCCTGGCACATAGACCACAGTAGGAAGTGCCTCTGCTGTTTACACTTACTGAAAGGCATTGCACCTGTTTTTACCCATTACCCATCTGACACGGGAGCAAACTTTACCTCTAAAGGCAAGAGAAGATACAGATAGATGGAGACATGACAGCACAGGAAAGTGTTTTAAACCAATTATCTAACTTTATTTCAAAAGAAAAATCATTGCTTAACACTATTGCTGCTTTCCAGAGAAGGAAAAAATATGGACTACCTTCATAGGACTGTATTTACTACATTCCTGCTGTGCATAGGCTTGCAAATGGTTTCCTGGAACCGCCTACATCAACAGACTTCTAGTAAATTTATCATGATGTTGCCAGCCCCTAGTGTGCTACCGCAGTGCTGTATGACCTGCCCTGTGCTGAGCAGAGGACTACAGACACAGCAGCCTCCAACTGCTAGAGAGAAACAATAGCCACTAGAACCATACCCACGTGCTCAGTGAGAAGGCAGCAGGATAATCTGGTATGGGAAATGAGCCTGTGCTCCACAGAATGCCCCAGAGAATCTCAGTGATCTGTTCTGCCTATCACAGAGCATGTCCTCTGTCTTAGATGCTGGTGGAGCAATCACTTCTACAAAAGGATTATTCCTTTGGCAAGCAGAGCCATTGTGCTCACCTCTGTACCATCAATAAACTCCTGGTAAACAACCATGGCTGTGTCAAAACAGGCCCAGCAAAGCAGTGTGCTGTACCTGGGACAGCTCTCTCACTTCCCTCTCCTCTCAAGACATGTAGGTAGAGCATGCAAGCTCCTCCTTTCCCAGCCAGTGAACCAGATGGGATGTGAAAGAACTGCAGTTCTTCAGCACACTGCAGTTTTCCAATAAACTGTTATTCAGGAGACCAGCCATCCTGCAAGGTGTTGTGCAGCCTTGGCATAGCAGTCAGCACCTCAGAACTCAGAACCTTCATGCTGCTTGGCATGAAAGGGTGAAGGGCAATTTCCGTCACTGGATATATTCCAGTTCTTATTGAACAAACCTTAACAGGAGCTAAAATTAAAATCAACTCTCGCAACATTACTGCTGAGCTATGGGGAGTTACCAACTGATCCTGTCTCCTACACAAGATCTTACCTGACAGTCGAAGTCCTGGAAGTTGCGAGCTGCATTCTGTTAATGAAAAACAGGAAAAAAGAAAAAAAAAGAAAAAAGGAGATCAGCACAATGCTCCAGAACACCCCCAATAACAGCATGAAAGCTTCCCATAGAGAACTCTGTTATAACACAGTTAAGACTGGCTGCAGTCAGGTAAGCAATGAAATGCAAGATCTGTACAAGCAAACTCCATGCAAGATCTGCCCATTCATATACAACAAGGTCCTAGGGCTATAGGGAGGCTACCAGCCAAGGGAAGTGAGTACCTGTGTGCACAGCTGAGTGTTCAAGCAGGGACAGATGCACATAGGAAGGACACTGGCCACAGCTGGGCTGCATATGGGACTGGGTTTTGTCTATTCCTTGTGTCCATTAACAATTTGGATGCAAAACTCCTAAAGGAACTACTCCTGGGATCTCACGTACTGAGTGCAGGAAAACAAGACATGCAGTCAGCTTCTGTGCAGCCATTGCTGCAGGTATAGGATTGTTCCATGACAGACACAGGGACCTGCAAGCTCCTGAAATCCAAGTCCATGGGAACTGCACGCAGTAGTTCATCACTGACTCTTCCCCAAGGGTGACCCCTTGCATGCAGGTGAACACAGTCAGTACAGCACCCACTTGGCATCCTGCAGGTTAGAAGATCTGCAGGAACCTGTCCATGTGCTTATGTGCTTTGTGAAACACTGTCTCTAACCACACAGTACGTTACATCACTGACAGCTATCAGCAGAAGGCTGAGCAAACCACTTGAGATGGCATCCCAGCTTAGGGGTGTGTTTTAGGCATAGCACCCATTATGACTTATACTGGCCAAATGCCAGGTACCCATGAAAGCCATTCATTCACCCTCTCTTGTTCTCATCTGGGCAGAGGAGAGGGGAAAAAAATTACCAAAGGGCTCATGAGTCTCAACTCATGAGGACGGGAGAAAACACTCTAAGGGCAAAACAGGTTCAAATTTAAAGGTGTAAAGGAAATTTATTATTAACAGAGTCAGAGGAGGATAATGAGACATAAAAGAAGCCTTTAAAACATCGTTTTTCCCCCAACCCCTTCCTCCTTCCCACCGACAGTGCAAGGAGACAGGGCATGGGGGTTTTGGTCAGTTCGCCACTCGTTTGCTCAGGAAGAGGAGTCTTTTCTTTGCTATGCCATGGGGCCTCTCCCATGGGAGACTGCTCTCCATGAACTTCTCCAGCGTGGCTCTAATCTCATGAGCAGCAGTCTGCCCAAAACTGCCATGACATGCGTCACTCCCACAGGCAAACTGTCTTCCCAATACTGATGCGGTGTGGATCACTCGTCCACGGGGTTTAGTCCTCTAAGGATGGGCTGCTCTAGTTTGGAAGCAAAGGCTCTGTCTCTGGAGGCAGGGGCTCTCTCTCCATTTGGGTCTCCCACTGGATCACAGCTTTCTTTGGCATCCACCCACTCTGGCAGGAGCACTTCTCCAATGGGCTGTGAGTGGATCTCTGCATCGCCCATGGACCTCATGGGCTGCAGGGGCACAGCTGCTTCACCTTGGTGCTCATCATGGCCTGCAGAGGAATCTCAGTTTTGACACTTGGAGCACCTCTTCCCCCTCTTTTTCCACTGACCTTGGTGTTGCCCTGTTGTTCTCCCTCACATGTGCTCATGTCTTCCTCTTCTCTGACTGGAAGTAAAACTGCTGCTCATAGGTGCTTTTGGTAACAAGTTCTGCTAATTCAAAGATTCCTACAGGATCCCGCAGCTCCGAGAGATCAATCTCATCTAGGTTCTGTGCCAGAGAGTCTCTTACCATGTTTCTGCTGCTGGCCACGCGGCCCCACCACCACCAAGCAGGCAGTGACGGCCACCACAGCCCCGCGCTATTTAACCCCTCTCTTCCTGCGGGGCCTGGGAAGGAGAGGCTGCTGCCACTGCCCCTGCCCTTCTTCCCACGACACGGCTGGCTGGGGTTGGCCAGGCGGCAGAGGCTTGCCATGCGCTGCGCCAGGACGGCAGCAGCCGTGGCACCTCACCACCCCTGGAGAAAACTGCGCACATGCGTGTATCAATTTTTCTGCTTAACTGTGTCATCACAGAGGCATTACCAGCCTCTCTAACTGGGCCAACAGCATGTCCATCTTCAGAGCCATCAGAGATTGGCTCTGTTGGACATGGTGGAAGCTTCTAGCAGCTTCTCACAGAAACTACTCCTGTGGCCCTCCCTCACTACCAAAAACCAGGCTGTGCCAAATCAACAGAGCACCTTAGTACTAAAATTAATAGGATCACATATGGACAACAGAAACACTCCAAAAATTTCTTCTGGCTGAGCACCCTCATTCCTCCCCATGTGTAAACACATGGCTGTGTTTTCCTTGCTGCAGAGCCTTGTCTTGTAAATAAGAACAAGGGTTGCTACCTATATTCTACACTTTGAGACATTTGAAATATCTGCAAATCTGTTTTAAGAATCCATTCCCCTCTTTCCTCCTGTGTGTTAAGTATGGAACTCTGGCCATGTTTTGAGCAGGACATAGCAAAAACCACTAAATCCTGAGTACTGGGGAAAAGAAAATAAAAAGCAGTCTCCTCTTATTTCAGTTTGAGACCCTGAAATTAATTGAGATTTCTGACACCATCACCAGCTCATGAAGCAGGTCAGTTCAGTCACCCATTTCTTTATGGAGAAACGAGAAATGTCTGTATATGGCACAGGATTTGGATGGTGCATGCTAAGTAAAAAAGAAAGTGACCTGCATTTGTACTTAGAAAAGTCTGAGATTCCCCAAGCGAGTGGGAAGGAAATGACACAAAGTAAGGAATGAGGCTCTGAATTGGGCTGCTTGTTGTCAAGGCATACCATGAGGCAAAAGAAGCTGATGTGCCCTGACTCTCACATCCTTGATTTTAACACACTGAAAATCTGACTTTAAACCATTTATTCATTGTCTTAATTTGAGAAACTTTAAGGCAAGTTTTTCAGGCCTCTAAACACGAGATGGCTGCACCTCAAAGCACAGCGCTGCCTTGGCTGACTTAATCCAGCCTAAGGGCTGCCCATTTCATTTCCTGAATCTGGCTCTGACGTTTCGATAACTTTTCACTGAGGCTGAATTAATAGGAGTCAAAGGTGCCAGAATAACAAAGTGTCACTGGTATAGTTTTTCTGATCAAGCAATACTCTCTTTTTCTCTCTCTTTCAACAAAATGGGAACATTTGAAGTTCCTTCGCTTCCCCAGTAAAAAGTCGCTGCATTTTAGTGAGCCTGAATGAGGTGAACAAACATAATGTATTTTACTTTCCTGCACTTGATATGAGTTACACAATAACTAACACCAAGTTACATGCAAACAAAATAGTGTTTATATTCTTCAAAAGTCAAGTTCATAACTTTTTGCTGATTTGAGGCAGAAAAAAGCCAGGACTCAGTGATCCACAGTGGCATTACCTATAGTTCAGACCAGTGAACAAGATACAACCAATTTCCACTTCCATTGGTAATTCCACTGGTTTAAGAGTCTGAGACTCCAGAGCTCCTTCTCTGTGTACAGTAGCCTTTGTGTCTGAGGAGTTCATGAGCACTCACTCATTAGCACCTTAAGAGTGTTACTGTACTATTTCTGGCCATTAATCCATGCTGGCTCAAACTCCTATATCTAAAGTGGGTTGTCAGTAAAAACCTTAGTGAACCGCCAGCTCAATAGATTTTGGACTCTGATATGTTGCACAGAACAGCAGGTTATTGCACCACACCCTCATGCTCCATAAACTATATCTAAAAAGTACACATTTTTTCTCAAGCTTGAAAGCTCTAATAAGGGCCAGACCTTGAAGGTGGCTGCTCCCTGAGGCCCTCATTTTGTAAAAGTGTGAAAAGGAGAGCCACAGCATATTTCTCTTCCCATGCAGTACTGAGGATGGTTCTGGAGCTACCCTTCATATTACTCCCTACTGAGATAATAAATATTTCCTGTAACTTCAACACTGAGTTAAGCAAAGAAGTAATCATTCTGTGTGTGCCCTTCTGCACCCTGGTTAACACCACTTGGTGTTCTGTTTGGGTGAGAACTCTGCATTTGAACCACAATGGACACCACAGTAAGAACTGGATGGGGCTGTCCAGGCAATACTTGAGACAAAGACTGGAAACTTATAAAGGGAAAACCACTTTGATTTGGCATACCTCAACATCTCTGACTTAGGTCAGCTGACTGAAGCAAGGGCAATCTACCCAGTTCAAATACAGAAAATCCCAGGAGAATCATGAGCAAGATCTGGGCCACTGCCTTTAGGAAGTTTGTCTTCTGTAAATGTTTCTCTCTTGTTTTGAAATTACAAACTGCCCTCAAAGCCTGTATTCCATATTTTTATTTGCTGATCTACACTGATTTTGTACTTTCAAGACTCATCCTTCCAGGAAACATTTTTTTTTTTAATGGTGGAAGCCCAGTAGTCAGCACTAGTCTGTCAGATCAGGCAGCTGGACTGCAGATTTCAGCTGAGTTTTTAGATTTCACGGATACTAAAAACAGATATGTTAGAACACTAAAGAAATGAGCGAAAACTAATCAGTACAGATTAAAACATAGCAGATTTCCAGAGATTTCACCCATTTTGTGGGGGACAATGCAGTCTTCTGCAGGCACACAGTGAGTGGACAAAGCACCACAGACAGCCCTTTGGCAGCACAAGCCAGGTCCTGCTCATCAGCCATCAAACAGCAAAGCCTTAGGAACTCATTCCCACATCATTAGACTTGGCTGCGAGCTATGGAAAGTGACCAAACCACATTGCTCATGATCACAGTTTGCAGATGCAAGATGCTAGATCTTCCCTGTAGTGAACTTAGGCACTCTCAGCAACAGTTTGAGGCAGAATCCGCTGAGCCCAGATAGCTCTTCCCCAGCCCACAGAGTGAAGGACTTAAACAGCTACTGCAATACAGTGATTTTCCAAAGTCTCAGTATTGCATAAATCTGGGCTGTTCTAAGTGGGGTCTGCAGATATTAAAAGGAAATTGCTCTCCACTACTAAATCCAGGGAGACAGGGCTTTTTTATTAGGGGTCAAAACACTAAAGGATCATTTAAGACAGAATATTTTCAACAAAAAAAAAAGTAAAAAAACCAAACCAAACAACAAAACGAAACAACAACAACCCAAAACCAACCAAACAAAAACCAGGATACAATACAGCACTTCTCTAACAAGGAGAAACTTACTAGGGGTTCTACAGCTACACCAGGTTAGGAATGGGATCACCTTTCCAATTGCTGTCCAGCCTTTGCAAATCCTCAGTACAGGCACGACGTACTGTTTGGCCAGGACTCCAAAATTACCTGAATTGTTGTGGTCTGTCTTTCCCGGAGACTTTGGGAGAGTGGGTGGTGGTAGATTACCAGAGGGGGGAAGAATTTACTGGGTTTCAGTACTTAAGGTACTTCAATCTGTGGACAGATTCTGGCAGCTAGGGCTCCTTGCCAGACACAAAGTTATCCTGAGTACACCTGTGAGGACAAAGCAGCAGCCAGCATTACCTTGTCATTCAGGAGTGGCTTGATCTCTGTCAGCTGAACATCCTGCAGTTCATCCATTGTGCTGGAAGTAGAGCCAATTAATCCTCAAAGCAGCAAATAGGGATTCTGAAACAAAGGCATATTGTTAGAAACAGCATTACAAGATATGCTAATCAAAGAATGCTGAGAGATTTTTCATTAGACTTGTCTGTGCTTCAAATTAAGCCTGCAAGAAGCTGGTTCTTGATGCAACACAAAGCACCTGTAAAATGCAGAAGGCAAACCCTGTGCTGCTCTCACTGTGTCAGTCTGGTTACTCCTTGCCCTGCCCACAGAAAGCTGCCCTGAAAGCTCAGGCCTTTCAAGTGAGAAACTGCATCTACTTCCATGCATTGCTGGTATTTCAGCCATAGCTTGTCTGGAAACGAACTGGAAATTACCTGATCAGCAGAATGAAAAACTGTTTAGTATGTGGTAATACTGACTTCCCCTGCCATGCCCTACATACCCAAACCCCAGCATCCTGCCAGCAAAGGCAAGGCTGTGCTGTATTCCTGAGACACACAGCCAAAACCACATCCACACACAGGAGACAGAGGTGTAGAGATCCACGCTCCTTGCTGGCAGAGCATACGAGAGTCCAGAACTCAGGGCAGCCCTTGCCATACAAGGTGAGATATAAAAACCGCCCTAGATAGTGCTGGTCCAGTGAAACATGTGGAGACAACACTGTTAGCTTGGCAGCCCAAACCATCACTCTATCAGATAGTGCAGAGTCAGCAAAGGAAAGAAAAAAATGTAATCAACAGTATAAGAAGCTGCCATATGTCTGTGGGAAATTGCTGTTACCACGGAGCCAGAGGAGAAATCTTTGAGTATTATAAATACAGCAATGAAGATGGATGAATAATATGGCTAAGTTTACAATGCATTTAATTTTTACTCTAGACACTCTAGCTGTGTTTCTAGACAGAAGAATTTTTAGTGCAAGCACCTGCAAGCAACATGAAAAGGGCTTTGGCAAGAGATGACCACGCCTGGTGGTGCAGACTACCTGGTTGTTCAGGAAAATTGTACCTATTATTGCAGATGAAATAAACAAAGTCACCAACTTCATTTGATGGAACAGAAGTAAGCATGTGGTGGACTTCCCTGGGCATCAGCTGAGTGTGCCATGAAAATACGTCTGAATACTGTCACAAATCAAATTCTTTGTCTAAGATATTACCGGCTACTAACCACAGAAGAAAAAGAGTGGGAAAAGAACACTTGTGTTCGCCACCCACTTTAATTCAACACAAACTTGTGCTGGGGAGAAGGGGTCCCCCTCACCCCAAATGCTGCAAAGCTGCACCCTTTGTGCCAGAACTAACACAGGGTGGGGTGGGGGGCTGAAGCCAGTCTATCACAAAACAAATAAAACCAAAATGCCTTTCCTTCTGAAAATCAGCCATAGGAACATCTCTTTTAGCTTTGGGAAACTCAATTATTTTTTTTTTCAGACTTCTTTTGCTGTAAAACACACCAGTTGTGAGAGTTTCAAAAAATCAGTTAATTTACAGGCAACAGCCCCCTTACTCCACAATGAATTTTTATTCAGAAGAGGGGTAAGAGCCATTATGTAGTGCACTGTAAGCCCCAGAGGAAAGCTCTTTACTGTCATACTGCTGAGATATAATGGAATAAAAAAAAAATTTCTACTAAGGAATTACAACTTCCATATATACTGGGACTGATCAAGACCTCAACATCTACCAGGTTCTCTCCAGAACAGCATCACATGAGGTTACAGACACAAAAGGAATTTCAAACAAGCATCAGAAAGCTTATCTGCAGATAAGGTGCAGTCAGATGACCCAGTACTAGAATGACCACCTTCATCTCATTAGTGGGAGAGCATATCCCTTCTCTTATGCTCCTTTGAAAAGACATCTACTGGTGGCAGGCAAGAAGGTCATACTTATTCTTGGGGTCACCCAAGAGACAAAGAAGTTGTCCACTCTACCCAAAGGAACAAATAAACTGCGCACACACCAGCCACCTTTTTCTGTGGGTTTTTATATACGTGGGAGTTTTCCTGAACCTTGAGTTCACACCTTGCATTTTTCCCTAAACCAGAGTCTAAAGAGAAGGAAGACACCAATATAATAACTCCTCTCTACTGAGCCGTGGCTGACCAAAGAACATCTCAGACCACCAATTGCTCTGCATTAGATTGCTCAAAGAAACTTTTGCTATAGCCTTGCAGATATCTCTTCTATTTTCCCCTGAGCTATACAAAGTCCCAGAGAGGCCTGAGATGCATCCTACACAAATCTGCCCAGGTATGCTGTTGGCTGTCAATACAAGCACATCCATGAAGTGTGCAAAGTCTAGAGCAGGAGAGACACACATTTTGTACTCATGCACAACATTGTTGATCATTTATTATATGAGAAGAATAAAAATCTAGTAGGGGTTCAAAGCAAGGATTATCAAATGCATTTATCTCATGAACTTTGATACATGGTCTCTAGATACAACTATAGTGCACACAATAAGCAATATTGAAACAACTCTGAAATTAATCTGATCCTTATCTTCCTAGTCTACTATTGCTCTAAATGCTGTCTCAAGGGAAAGGGGTTCTCTAGGGCAAGCTGCTGTAAGCCATAATATGCAATATGTGCTGCCCCTTCCTTAAAACAAGCTGGACAGCAACAAAAAAGGACTGCTAATTTAGATGCTGAGATTTATGTGAAACTTCCTTGAGACAGAAGAGACACCTTTCTTAACAATAGCTGGGTTCAAATAGCTGTGAAAACCTCTGTAGGGAAGTTTGCAGAAGAGTAAGAGACTTGCTTTGCAGAGAGTCTGCAGCACAGTCAGCCTGGGAAGCCTCTCAGCTCATAGCACATTCTCACCCAGAAGTAAGAACTATGAAGGGTCCCTCCAGTGGGGCCCAAATACTGAGGTGAGCCAGGAAGTTACTGACAACTGCTCTAATGAGAGCAAAATCACACAGAGAGATTAAACCTGCACAGCCTCAGAGAGTGGATTTTTTTCCTAAAAATTTAGAGTCTATATCTATTCACCTAGCTTGTACAGTTTTTTCAAGGCTTTTTGAAGGAAAAGACATAGGGGGTCACCATCACTCCTTGCAAGCAGCTTTTTTAGCTTGCTGAACCAGCTTTTCCCAATCCACTCACTGGTGAGCTCTCCAGAAAATGGCTGACACAGCCTCAGGACTTCATTTTAATTTGGTCAGAGGGTATTCCATTGGCAGATGCACATACTTTTCTTTTCCCAAGATCTTAGCAAGCTCAGTGTGATTGCCCTAGATTAAATCTGGGTAATTCGTCATTACAGCATAAAATCTACTAGCTCTATATGACTATTTGCCACAACTTCACCTGAGCACTCTGCTATGTCAACATAGCATGTGTTTTGGTTTGAAACATGGCAAATGGGCACATTTGAGCAAAAAAGGCCTAAAAAACTTTCAAAAGAGGATGCTTTGTAGTGGAGAGACCTTTGTAGAGCACATCTCCAAGTGCAGAAGCAAAGGAAAGGATGGGGTGTTGGTGAGCTGGGCTATCCTCCCTTCCAACCATGCTAAGACTCCTTGTAAAAGCTCTGCAGACTTGTCTGCCCAGGAGCCAATTTACTCCCTCCATTCCTCCTGTTATTTAAAGAGACAAACATGTCATTTCATAAGCTGAACGCAAGTTTAAAATACCACAACAAACCAGCATAAATATTCATAACACTGAAAAGATTCTTGTAGAAGTCAGGCCACAGGCAAAGCAAAAGGTTTGCCTGAAACAATCCATGTATAAATGATACATTTTTTTCTATAGATGGCCCAGTACCACCTGCTTTGCAAGTATTCCTCTTGCCTCTATTTATATCTTACTATAAATACACCCAAATCCCCCAACTGAAACTATCTATCCCTTTCCAAAGGGTTCTTAAAGGCTGAAGTAGATTCTTTGTTCCTTGAAAACCAGTAAGACAAGAATCCAGGAAAGATGTGGTGAATTATTAGGCACAGAGACTAGAATCAGGGTAGAAGACAGAAGGCTACAAAAAAATAAGGCAGGCGAACCCCAGAAAGAGACCATCTACCTATAAATAAGATCTTAAATATATGTTTGCATGTTTACTCAAAGACAAGGCTGCTCTCAATTTACATCATTTCAATATACAAAGAAAGAAATTGGAGTTAAGTTCAGTAGTCAAGACCATGAGTACTACAGGCCTGCACCCACTGAGTGTGAGGTGCAATATCTGTAGGTTCTGAGGCTCTGCTTTCTGGTCATTTAAGCTCTGGCACAACTGCTTCCTGCAGGGTTAGGAGCTGCAAGAGCTGCAGAGCTGCATCTTGAATTCAAATCTGTTTTCTTAGGGAGGTACAATCTCTCCACACTATTTAGGAACTCAGTGCAACCAAACCTTGCATTCAGAGGCTAAAAATTCTTGGGTTTTCACCTCAATTTGACTATAGCTTATAATGTGTCACCTCCATAGGCACTTACACTCTTACTTTGTATATTAACCACACTGAGGCAAAATTACACCCATCAGTTGTCAAGCTATGCTACAAAACATGGCATTAAATGTACCTAAGCATATGCTCCCTCATTTGGCAGACAAGCGAGGCAAGCTGAAGAAGCTCCTCTCTTGGGACTCACAGCCATGACAATCCGGGTAAGGTTCAAGAGAACCACTCCCTGACAAGCCAGCTACGTCTTATAAGATGGAAAGCAGAAGTGTTGCTCCTAGGTATGCAAATGAAGATGGAAATAAATCCACAATTTACAACCCATGCCAGAACCAAAGTACACTATCCATGATCTGCAGGCTTACTGCTCAGGCATTTATTTCTTGAGCCATTTTGCTGTGTAGCTCATCACTGCAACTTCTCCCTTTCTTTATAAGGGGATTCCCACTTCCTGTGCCTCCTGTGTTACTCTCCCATAGAGGGGAAAATCAGCTGCCTGGCAGGGCTCCTCAGCCTGGCTGGGCAAACCACAGTCTTGGCATATAGATCTCAGCTAATTTTCATGTATGGGCCTTGAGACCCTTGGGCATTCCTGTTCTGTTGTTCCTCTGCCCTATGCAAGCCTCTGGACAGCAATGTGCTTCCCAAAACCTGCACAGGCGACTCTGTTTTCTATACTAAAATGCTGGCTGACATGGTAAAGTTCCAGAGAAACAGGCAAAGGGCCCGAATTCAGTTTCAAAGTATTTTCCAAGGTTGCTCACTTTGCATTCCAGCTCATGTGTTTTTGGAACCGTGCCACATGGTGCTCCACCTCCAAGATAAACTGCGTGCCTACAGAAAGAAATTGTGTTCTGCTTCACCAGTGCAGTCCCAGGTTCTGCTGTTGCCAAAATTATTTTTGCTTTTATATTTCCTTCATATATATTCATAGCTCTGTAGATTATTGTTGCATAGTTATATAGTTCCTAGCTAACTCCACTACTCTTCCCTACCCTGACAGGCAGAAAGACAAACATGTACCTGAGGCTCCAAGCCCTGGAGGCCCAAGGTTAGACTCTCAGGGAGCCAAGGTTGAAACCAGCTCATCGAGACACATTTTCATAAACAGAGCTTAGTTCTTATCTAAGAAGGGGGAGAAATCAGAAAAGGAGGAGTTACCTCATCACTTCTGCTTCTAATTGGGGATTCTTGTCAATTATACTAATTTGCTAAAATTACAAAGCTGTATTCACCCTATGTGGGGGTTGGCATTTTTCCATATCTGCCCCTGGAGGCCCCCAATGAAGACCAGCCTGTATATTACCTCCTATAATAATATTGTCTCAAAAGTGTTTTGTTTTATTCCTAGCTCTTTAAGGCATCACTGCACTTGAGCAAAGGAACAGCAGCTTCCTAAGCCATGATTTTACATCCCTGGAATCTGAGCTACACCTAGGACAGACATGTCAGCTGGTGCATATAAGTTTCTAAGATGTTTAAACAAGACCTACATTTAACAATGGTTTTGTAAGAAAAAGGTCTGTGCCTAGCTTTCCATTAATTCTGGATGAATCCAATTTTAATTAAAAGCAATATCATACTGTTATGGGTGTAACTGGGCTCAGCAAGAAGGACACTGTTCCTGCTGGATGCCTGAACTAACAGGCATTGACTATAGGGCTGATTAAGCAAGAATGCTATTAAAGTCTTTAAAGTGGTTTACATTATCTGGATCAGTGTCCCTGAAAACACAGAACTATGCTTAGCTCCCCTATACAGGACAGTCCAAGAAGTTTTAGAGTGGAGACACCCAGGATATAAACTGGAATGAGAAATTTCTGTGATGAAAATTGTGTAAATTATTGTCTTTGAAAAAGTCTCTTCTGATCATGGTATCCCTTTTAAATGGTTTTGCAAATGAAATAAGCTGTGACTGTTACCACCATTCATTATTATGTTAGGGTTGCAGTGTCGGAGACAGGCACACGACTGAGCGCACCAAGGGTCACAAGACAACAGCCAACATTTGTGGATGGACGTGCCCTTTCACAGGGAGCTCAAAATTCCTGCAGTTGAACACCTGATTGGTCAAGATCTCACTGGCCAACGATATGTCTGCATTCAGGACTGAATGGGATTGGCTGGGGTCCTGAGCTGGAGTTCCAATCCAACCTATCATTGCCTTACCCGGGAACTTGTTTACCTCTATAACAAACTAGGCTAGCCAACTTGGGTTTCTGTTATGGCCAAATTTATCTGTTCAGCTTCAAACCAGCTATAGCTGTGACAAGTCACGTTACTCACATGATGTTCTATGTCCATTGCTGCCCAGTGGCATCATACTAAAGCAACACCAGTGTTAGGCAGTGTCAGAGCCCACAGAGCTCAGACTAAACCACAGAGATCTTCTTGGCAGTTTCATGGTGAAGGACGTGTTCAAAGGGATCTCTTCCAAGATGCTTCTCATCTTCTGGGTTAACTACTTCCATCAGCCCTGTAGTTCAGGATGTCCCACCCAGGCACCGGTGAGGGCCCCTGAGGGTTTTGGCTAGATGTTTGCCCAAATCAAAACAATCAGCAGTGTCACCATCGAGGCATCCACAGCACTTTCTGCTCCTACCATCTGCTCCCTGTCCTGTGTCCCCACCCTCCAGCACTCACTATGTGTAGCTGAACTCAATTGCTCCCCAGCACACACCCACCCATGGCAAGTGGGGAAAATGCTGTCTTCAGCAGGAACGTGCTTTTAAGCAGCTTAGGATGAAATCTGACTGCTTTCCACCAGATCCTTCATTTCCTCTGCAGTTTTATTTTCAAGCTTGTTTCTGCTTCATTTCAGCCATGCTTCCTACTAATCGACTGTGTTTTCACACTTTAAGTGAAAAAAAACTAATCAAATGTGAATACATATTGCATTGAGCAAAGTAAAGCATTCCAGAGCAAGGTGGACTGGAAATCTGTTTAAATGAGATTTTAATAACGATTTTTATCATTAAATATCACATTTCAATTTACTGAAATTTAATGCTGATTTTGCATTTCATTTATCTTACTGAAAAAGTTGCATTTTCACCGGTTACTAAACATTAAATTGCAGTGACTCAAGGCCAGGTTAGATGGGGCTTGGAACAACTTGGTCTAGTGGAAGGTGGACTTAAAGGGCCCTTTCAACACAAACCATTCCATAATATAACCATTCCACCAAACTGAGCCTTCTTGCTGTCTGTGAGGAACCAGTATTTAAGTTATTGTATAGCTAAACAAAGAATTATTTAGCCCTCAGTTTTCATATTTTCTAATGCAATTTAGATTGAAATTTTTTAGTTCATTTGTGAGGGGTGCTACTGGGACAAGAAAAATATTGAAATCAAATGCACAAGAAAATTTGTAGAGTAACTTTTATTTAAACTTTGTGTTCACTCAAATATATAAACTGTACAACCTAAAGCCAACATAGTAATGTATTCACTGGTGAAGGTGATCCCTTGGCATGAACAGGGTATATACATATATATATACATACACACACAAATATATGTGCAGTCTGGATAAACCAAACTTAAAAATCATCACAGACACATGCAAAGTTCAGGAAGAACAAATAATTCTGCTCCTCAGCAGCTAAGAAGACACAAATGCTTCTTCACAGCCTTTCACTGTGCTGTGCATGTAGATACATCTAAATCACTTGTGTCTTTGCAGCTTTTCTTCTTCACTCAAACTTGAAAAAAAAAATTTGGGCCATCAGAAAGTAGTATACTTGCAGGCAAAAGCTGATCAAACACTTCAACAGCTCCAATTTCAAGTTATCCACTATGGTGGACATGGCAGAGTCCATAAGTTTTATCACAGCAAATACGTATTGTTCAATATGAAATATTGATGGTTAATCAGAATATCGAAAAACATAGAAGACAGACATAGGTCTTGGGATGCAGTTTCACTATCTTAATCTGCTCTAGCTGCAGGCTGCTTGCAAAAGGGGCATTCACAGGAGCAACACAAATTTTAAGACCATGTTGTATGAAAAATAAATTACTAAAGTAAGATTTTTATTACATGCTTTTTATCCCTTCTTCTTCATTAATAAAATAATCCTCCTATGCATGTAGTACTGCTCCTTGAGCTTCTCAGAACAAGCTCTTTCCTTTTTGGCCTATCCTGTGTCATTGAAGGACAACCTCTTCTCAAGTATCAGTGCCATTACTTCAGATTCATTATGACTGCCACTCAGCCGTCCCTTCTGGAATTTCCAGTCTGTGAATCTGCTTCCAAACAGAAAACATCCTTGTTTATGTCAGGCTGAATTGCATGTCCCTCCTGAGGCAGCTGGCCAGGAGAGGCAACTTCACTTAGCACAGTTAAAAACAGTAATGGTTACAGGACAGACCAATTCAGGAGGTCATTTCATTACTCATTTAGAACAACGGTGAGTTTCTGCCAAAAGGGATGCTCCTGTCCTCCCTACACCAGATAGAACTTCCTACCTCTCCTTCCCTTGCACCAGGCTGATGATTATGCTGTAACATGGCAAATCAGATCTCTTTATTCTCTCTCTCATGTGTTTTTTCCAGGGCTACCTTTCACCTGGATCAGTGAACTGACTGATGAAAAGGCTCCTTGTGTGCCATCTTTTTTTTCTAAATCTATCAGGTATTTCAATTTGAGGTTGGATTGTAAGAAAGCATATGTCTAGGCAGCATTAGCTCTTCCCCCGCAGCAGAGAGCAGATAACGTACATGCTCAGGACACTGCCGGATGATTTGCAGGGGCCTGCACTTAGCTTCAAGGTATGTATGATAAATCTAATCCATCTGGATAGAGTGTATACAGAACATAGGACAGAACTCTAATTTTGCTAAATTGAGTCACCTTGTTGTAAGGTATTATTTCAGGACATATAGAGGAACTAGAGTTTCACCTCACAGCTTCTGAAAGAAAACCCAGACCCTTAAGCTCTCTCCTTTGCTCCATCCCCTTGCAGCCACGACCCAAACCCTGCCTTGGGGTCTGGCACGCTTGACTGCAACATGAGCAAGTGTAATGCAGACTTTTTGCCAGGCTAGCTTTCTGCTTGCTTAGTGAGCTGAAACAGCCTATCAGACAGCCACATAAACATTAGAACCAACTCATGTAATGAGGACCAGACATGTAGTGAGTGACCTCTGGAACTGCCTTCAAATCCTGCAGTCTAAGCTGAGGATCACATACAAAAGGGTAGGGAAATATATTCACAAACTCATTAGAGTCTTTATGGTGGTCTGTGGATACAAGTAACTAGGGCTAAAAATGAATACCTGAGTACACATCAGCATGGACATTTATGTTATAAGTTTCTGAAATGGATAGAAGCCTTTTGATAAACCAGGTAATAATGTCTTATTTCACAGAGGGTAGAAACACCCCTTGAAGTGCTTAATGCCAGTCTAGATGGGGCTTTGAGCAACCTGGTCTAGTGCAGGGTGCCCCTGCCCATGGCAAGGGGTTGAAATGAGTTATTTGAGGTCCCTTCCAACCTAAAGCAGTTTGTGATTCTGTGATGCAGCAATGGACCACATTTTCTTTCAGCCACTGTAAGCATCCTCCCTTACAAATTACAGGGGCAGTTTGCAAACACATGCATAAATACGATAGAGACATAGGACAGAAAACACCAGCTACTTAAGTCAAACATCACTCATAAGAACGACTTGTGTTTGAAGTCAGTTATAAAACTGCAAGTGATGTTTTTCATAAAATAAGGAATGCTTTTCTGCAAGCAGCTGGAAGCCAAAGGCAGGTGGCACTCTGTACCAAACATGCCTTCCCAAATTCTGTCAGATAGGCCTAAGGAGGAAACTCACCTACTCACCAGGTTGCACGTTCACTCAAACCCAATTTGCTCTCTAGATTTCCAGTGGATGTTCTTGGTTCTGGCTGCTTGTGAGTTAAACTGTTCCTGCAAAAGCTCTGGTCATTACTGCCTGAGATCTGCAAAAGTACAGCAGGCACATCCTCCTATACTTCTAAGATCCAAGCCCTTGCCTTCCTAAAATGCTAACAGAACTTCTGTTTCCCTTTTTCTCCATCCTTCTTTCCCTCCCTTTCCTCATTCACCCCCACACCAATTCCTGTTAAAATCTCAGTGATCAAAATGAGAAACCAAAGCTATCTACTGTGTGAACTGAACTGGGTAAACAACTTATACCAAAAAAAGAGCAGTTTTTAGAAAGGTAAGCTGAATCTGTATAGCTTTTGCTTGCAATATCTACCAGGTAAAAGCAGTAACTTCTTTTTTCCTCACCCAAACTTCTCCACACCAAATTCCATGGGTTAGATCAACTCAGAGTTTACTTTAACAGTGCAAGTTAAGGTAGTTCCTACTAAGTGAAATTCAGTTAGGTACATTTGGAATATAGAAAATATTCACAAGCTTAAGACAGTTTCACATCACATATCTTATGATGGAAATCCATTACCCCAAGGGCAATTGAGAACTAGGATGTGCAGTCATTGTAAACAGACCCTCTGAAGATTTTACTTCTTTCAAAACTAACTGAAGATCTCAATACAATTTATTTAGTTTATTAGTACTCTAGTCCTGAATAAAGGTGGACCATCACATGGGTTTAATGCTTAACCCCTCCGTGTTTAGAAAGAGTTGATTACAGCAGATCAATTCCTGATTTAATTCCCTAGAAATCAGCGTGAGATGAGGATGCACCACACCAAAGCAACAATGAAGGAAAAAGCTGACTACACCCAAGTCTAAAACTAGTTCCTCAATTAAGAATTAAGAGGAAGTTTCTCAGAAGCCTAATCACAGTCTCTTGCAGGTAAGGACAGCACAGCAGGAACATGGGCACGGTTTCTGTTTATGGGACCTGGATGCAATTGCAGAACCATAGAAGCTGGAAGAGATTTCTGGAGGAGCGATTACTCTCCAAGCAAGAGCCATTTCAAAGCTGGATCCAGTTGTTTTCAGGGCCTTACAGATTTAAAAATCTCTAAGGATGTAGATTCTAGCATTACATACCATTCTAATTGCAAAAGTAGCTTCCTTTTATCCAACAGGAATTTCCTTTGCTGCAAGTGGTATAATCAATGAGATTTTTAACCTGAAAATATCACAGGCCAGAATAAAAAGAAAAATGAAAATGAACACATCAGAAGAATTTAAAAATTCCCTTTCTAAAACTGTTTTATAATGAATAAGGAGTCAACTCAGATACTTCACATTAAAGGCATAGTTGGAGCAGAAATTAATTTCCTGGTAAGTTTTTCAGGGCAGATGTTAATATATCAAAATAACAGGCTTAATATTAAATTGATTGCCAACTCTGAAAAATGTTCAATACTTTCCAGAAAAAGAACATGTGAAGAATTGTGCAAGATCTGAGTATTGCATCATCAGTCTGATTCAGTTCAAGAGCAAATGTCTAGGATACAGCAAAAGAAGAGCACCTGACAATAATTCCCCTTTGCTTGTACATCCATCTGTACTTCAGGCAGTGTCTGTCTCTCCTGAGTCCTGCAGAAGCTTCTTCCCCCAGTGCACTGAAACACTGCTGTTCCTTGTGAATACAGAAGTTATTTATTCTCACACTTTGTGCTGCAGTAAAACAGTAAGGCAGCCTCACCCATGAAATATTAAGACTTCTTCCTTGAGACACAAAAATTATCAAGAGCTTGACCTATTATTACAGAATACTCTTTCACCCCACTATTACAAAAATCCCCCAAAATATACAATATAAAGTAGCACATTCTGAAGATTTTATCAAAAACTAACTCTGACAGACCATTTGAACAGCTCTGAGCAGTCACAAGTCCCACTGACCACACGTGCTGTCCAGAGAAGGAACTTTCCAAGGCCCTTGGCAAACAACAAGGATAAGAACACCAGCCTCGACCCTAAAAAAGCGTGACAAAACCCTCTCTACAGACAGGGTGGCTTGCCAACACTCATCTGGAGAAAAATTATCAAATACTTTTACTTGGTGTAGTATTTCCTTTCCATAACATTACTTGCACATTTCTCCCATATTAACCTTTAAGCAGAATTTAAGCTGATGCAGGCATCTTAGATATAAAATGAAAGTTATTCACTCCAACATTACTCTTTTTTCCTCCCTTTCCAAGCTTCATTGCCATATCCTTTTGGAAAATGGCAGCTGTATTATTACATACCCCATGTCCAGTATTGCAGTGTTATAGTTGGGGGTATCTAAAAAAATCCTCAGAAAATATTTAAAATGTTCTGAAGAAGGGCAATCGTACCAATCATACCGTAAGAAAGACAGTATTAGTCAGGTGAGTTGTGGTACAATCAGGTGCCAAACCCAATTGTAAAGAGTATCATATTTGTTTAAGCCACCATGAGGGAACCAAAGCGTGGGTACTCTTTTGAGCCTTGTCCACAGCAATTTCAGCTAATGAGCTTTAGCTGACTAGTGGAGAGGTCTGAAAGCACCCACAGAGCACAGGACATTTAGTTATCTGTGAAACCTCAGTAATTCAATTACTCTGGATCACAATAACACTTTAAAAGTAAAATGATAGTAACTCACCTTAGCACTGAACATTTCCTCAGCACCTCAAGAGTCAGATTCAGTCTTGGGCACAGCCATGCCCTGCTCAGGAGCAAGGTGTCCCCAGGGAGACACAAGGTTCCTGAGACCATATGCTAACACAAGCGACCATGAGGGGCTAGCTCAGCAATACCAGCAGACTGCACCACTCCACTCCCTACTCTTTCAAACTCCAAATATCTCAAGGATTTACAGATTATAGCTTTTATTTAATGAACTGAAAATAATGACATGCTTCTGTGACTAGATGCCCTTCTGCAGGTCAGGAGCAGATATTAAACACAAGTCAAAAGCACAGTTCACTTGAGTAGTTTATGAGTTTAAGTTAGTGAAGTCTGTCTTTACAATTCAGTAAAGAAGTGCTTAGCAAGGTGCTACATCAGCCTAAAACTGCAAGAAATTAATTCTGCCAATAAATATGCAAACATAACAAAGCATAGGTGACAAACTGCAAATAAATAGTACCTGTACACTGAAGTCATATCCAGTTTCCATGAATCCAAAAACACCTGCTTTTCTAACTCCTGTGGAGCAATACAAAAACAACACTATTGCAACTGGTTGGTATTTTAATGTCGTATTATTTTTGTAGTAGAGGCAGCTGGAACTACGGACCACAGTGTAAGAAAGTGCCACCATCCCAGCTAATGACCAGACAAAGAGGGTGCATTAGGTCTTGCTGTCACAGACGTTTTAATACTCCAACCACAACCTGAAAACACCACACACAAGGTGAGGCAGTATGTCCTGAGCTGCAGGAACTGTATTTGACTTTACTAGGTATTTCTACTATAATATTTTGTTGAGAAGTTGTACTAATTTTCCCAATGAAAATTGATCAGAGGGGCCGTTTTAGCCTGCCAGGCTGCATATACCTACTCCACCATTTGAAAGGATTTCTCTTGTGCACAGAGCTCTAAAGCTAATCTTACAAAGCCCCATGAACAGCGTTCTAATGAAGTGTTAACTGCAGAATAAATCAGCTTAAATCCAGGAAATTGTTCCAACAGATTAAAGACTTGATGCCAAAGAGAAAGGAGGAAGTCCTGCTCCCACTTTAGAAATATCTCACTTTGTTTTGAGCCTGCAACCCACTATTTCCATTTGGTGGTCTAAAATTTTTTATCAAAAGAGACAGTGAATAATGGGTTCACATACATGCCATGCTGCTAAGACTGTACTTCCATCATACCTCTTCAAAGACATCTTTTTGAAAGTGAAGAGCTTTGATCTATTTATTATTCTTTACAAGGAATTCACTGCACACCTTTGATCATTCACATCAGCCTTTTCAGAATCTCTACCAGTTTCACTGGGTCTTTGAGAGCGATGGGACTAGAACTCATGCAGCACTCACAACACAGCTGCATTGTGAGCTTACACACTGTTTCCTAGTTTGATCACTATTATTTTTCCACAAGCATCTAACCTTCAATTTGCTTTTCTAAACAATGAGATAATATTTTGATAGAGCTGCCTATTATAAACCCCAGTTATGCCTCTGACTGGAAAACCAATTCAGAGCTCATCACTGTACACATACAGTGGGGGCTGTTGTCTAGCCACATTACGTCACTGCTGAATTTAAAATGCTGCTTTATCACTTAGTGCCACAGGATTTTTTTCATGTTTCCTCAGAGGTAACTATGATAATGTATGTTTATTGATACAAATAAATGTCACTTGCCTTCAGTTTCTTTTTCTAACTTTTACTTCTCTGTGCTTTTGTCTTCCATATCATTCTCTGGCAATGGTTAATATGGTGAAAACACTGTATAAAATAGATCTTCCATCTGTCTGATTTATAGCTATATTTTCATTGGATGTCCCAATAGTCTTCATGGTCTCAGAAATGCCAATTATTCTTCACTCACCTCCTGCACCAGTCACCCTTTCATAAAGCTTCACTACTTCCCTTTGTCCTCCCAGTGGCTTCCTTCCAAGGAGCAAAGTCCCAAACCGTTTAACGTCTCCTTCTCTCTTCTAATTCCATGCCTTTGATCTCTCATCACCTCTCTCTCTCTTTTCTAGTTCTCTTATAATCAAGAGTTTGCTCATTATGCTGATAATGGGCTCCAGTGTTGATTATTCATATGATTTTACTGCTTTATAGGACTTCCTCAGGGAGATCTATCAGTTTCTCTTTGGAAGTGTGCCTTAATGCTGCCACAAACTTTCATAAATGTATATGCAACCTTTGACACAATACTCTGCTTCCCCCATCACTCCCAGAGTTGGGAATTTCATTAAAAATATTTTACTACATAATTTTAAATCGAATGCTCATATACTTCTCTCTTGACCTCAAGTTGACTACAACTTTTTTTTTTTAATTATCCCTTTTGAGTACCTTTGCTCCATTCATGTATGAGCTATGTTAGGAGCTGCAAAGAGAAAAAGCATCCATCTACTGCAGAGAAATCCTACCCTCTCCTCTCCTTGTCCAAGAGCTTTGATGAAATGAAGGGTGCAGAGGGAATCATCACAGGCTCAGGCATTCATTTCTTTTCAAAACAATGGCTTGATCTGGTTTAGTTGAGTAAGTTCATCATGATCTCTTTCTAGGCTGTACTCTTGGTCTTCTTGGACCCTTCAGGCAATGCTTCTTATGTCAATATTACTCAATACAGTGAAGTCAGAGATCAGTTCCTTCGATCTATCTGAACCTCCTGTTTGGCACAGGAATACAAATGGTTTTTTTCCGCAATTCCTTTACCAAACCACACATTGGGATTAAGTAGTCTTGTTTCTCTTGGGATCTTTTGAGTCAGTGTGAAATAACTTTGCACTGAATGAAGGGACCAACAATTTCCACTGAAGCTCAATACAGTGGCACGTGATACACTCCTGTTAAATATTCACCTCAGTTAGAGATTAAGTGTTTTGATTTTCCTCCAAATTAAGACGTAATCAGGGAAGAAACCAAGAAAGAGGTAAAAGCTCCGAAGCTACTTCTCCTGCAATGCCTCTGCAGACAGCTTGGAGGAAAATAGAACCCTCACCATCACTGACTGAAAGCTGTTTTCTACCTTCTACTAT
The DNA here is from genome assembly GCF_037042795.1 of Molothrus aeneus. Taxonomy (NCBI): domain Eukaryota; kingdom Metazoa; phylum Chordata; class Aves; order Passeriformes; family Icteridae; genus Molothrus; species Molothrus aeneus. The sequence continues at coordinate 407,298 of NC_089662.1, forward strand.
GCAATCAGCAGTAATAAAAGTCATGGCTCTTCATCAAGCCACTGCAGGAGAGAAACAGCACAGCACCGCTCCACCAAACTTCTTACCAGATTGAGGTGATCTGTTAATGCAGGTGCTCAGAGGAAGAAGCAGTAGATGTCCTTGTTAAGATGCAATTGTTAAAAATTAGCAGTATACAGGCATGCCAGTAAAATAAGGATGGAACTTTCTCATAGTTGCTCAGAAACCACTGCAGGCCTTGTCTGCTTGGCCAGACAAGAGAAAGAAATCCCCCTCCTACTGCAACTGCACCCAGGAGTTCAGAGGCATCAGAAGACGCTAGGAGGACGACACCCCTGCTCCCCACAACCTGGCTTTCCCTGTACCTCTGATCCACACAGATTATTGAACCCTGCTGCAGGAAAGCAGAGACCAAGGGCATGGAACAAGTCCCTTGATGGATGGAAAGGTAAGTGCCAGTCTTGAAAGCTGAGGTCCCAGACCCTGGAATCACTGCTGCTCAAAAACCTTGGTGTTTCCTTAAAAACACAAAAGAAAATTTGAGTCCAGTGATTAAGGATAGGCTAAAAATACTTCAGACTTCACTAAATGAAATATTTAAAGATCAGGATTTAAACTCTGTGAGCTTTTCCTTACTGAATGTTTTGACAATACAAAGACTGTATTTGCTTAAGTAAGTTTTGGGCCAACAAGGTGATTGATGATGGCTTCTGCATAAGCAGTTCATTTAGGATCATAACAGCAGCATAAGTGCCATGTTTATAATCAATCCATATAGCCCAGAACAGTTGAAGACTAGAGATCTGAGAAAACATTAATATATCACATCAGTGAATAAAAGTATTGGAAAGCAAGATATCTGTATTACAACACTTTGCAGTTCAGAGAATTAGTGATCACATAACAAATTAAGCTTTCTGGTGCAATGTGTTTTAAGCTATTCCAATTTTTTTTTCCCCAAGAACTACTATCTACCAATGAGAGAAAGCAGAGAGATTCATATTCTGGAAACCTCCCTAAATGGCTGAGTAATACGTGCCTAAACAGTTCTTATTTTATGAAAATTAAGTACTGACAGTATTTCTCCTGCATTTATACACAGTTTAAAATTCATATTTCTATTCTGCTGTGAATTTCTTCAAAGTTTACTATGCCATACAAAGGACTTTATCCTATTTCTTATTTCTTCCTTTTTTTAAAGGGAGCACAGGCTTCTCTGTCTGTTTTATTACTTTTATTGTTAAGAAACTCCTGTCTTTATTAAAGAAAAATAAAACAATTGAAGTCAAGAGGGGAAAAAGCAGTTATCTTTTATAAGGCCCAAGGAAAAACATGCATTACTCTTCTACTACTGACAAAAAAAGATAAAAAAATGCTCAGTGAATGTCTCCTCCATCTGTCTGAGAAATCCTATGCAGCACAATTTCCAAAGCTGGCATTTGAAGGCTGTCTTGGGCTTGTTTCACAACCTCAAAAACATGTTTTTAAACAAGGAAAAAAGAAGAAGAAAGTTTTTTCTCCCCAGATCAAACCAGTTCTTGAGGACATTTCCTGAAGCTCAGCACCAAGTGGCACAAGCACTGAGCTCACTGTCCCTTCCCAAAAGCTGCTTCTGCGCTGCCTCCCAGCACTGCACATTCTCATCTGCTCTTCACTGCTGATGCTGGAATTCCTACAGAAATTCTGCTTCCTTCAGGATATCACAGTTAAAAATAAAATAAATAAATAAAATAAAGGCAAAATGGCAGACTTCTTAAACAATGTTCAGTAAGGAAATGTAATTATCTAACGCCTAAAATCACTGCCAGAAATGGAATGCATTCACGTGGAACAGGCACCAGACTCCCTCTCCTGAGAAACCAACTGGTAAGCTCTGCAAATAGTTTTAAAGCCATTTTTATACTGGTGTGAGTGCAGCATATATATAGTTATAGTGGCCTAGAATTCCCCTTGCAAACACTTCATTTAGACGATTACTACCAAATGTCACATCAAAAGCCATTTCTCACAGTGTAAGCTCAATCACTATCCAAAGGCCTTGATGGGTTCATTATTCTTTTGAAGCTTCTGAAGTACTTCTGAAGTGACCAGGCAGCCCTGGTGTTGACACTGTTGTTTCCCAGATTTCAAGAACTGCTCAAATACCTGGATACAGGCCTGTCAGGCTACCTAAAATTCAGAAACTGTTGCCAACATTCCTATGCATTTAGAAAGAATTAATGACGACATAGTCAACATCAACAGGAAACCAAACAAACAAAACCAGTAAAAAACATGTAGTTAAGGAAGGCACAAGAAGTCTCTGTTACTACTTTGGTATGACTATCTCAGGCCAGAGAGGGATCAGAAAGGTGGCATGTCCTTAAGACTGGAAAAGATCTTTTAAGATCATTCAGTCCAATAACTAAAACACTAAATCATAAAAAAATCTTCCATTTTCCACCCAAAGTATAGATATATCAGAAAGCAAGATTTGGGTGGGGGGAGGGGGGTGGTGGAAAGCAAGTATGACAGCATTTTTTATCCCTGAACCTCTAACTCTATGCTTCCCAGAACGCCACCACAGAATTTCAGAAAAACCAGGATAGACCCCAAGGAAATCAGATCAGCAAAGGTTTTTAACTTCCTTGCAGGTCCTGGGTGAGAACTGGAACACTGGCTGAGTGACAGGGAGTGCTGCAGTACAGTCAACTACTTTTAAAGCAAGTAACACCTCTGAGTAACCATCACAGACCTGAGATGGCTCCTTCCCTTGGAGCACAGCCACAAAAAATCAGTCAGCAATTACTGTGACCGAAGAGTCTGGTCACAGATCCTCTGACCACATGGAATACATCCAGACAAGCACATATTCAAACACCAGGAGAACAAAAAACAAAAATGTGGCCTTAAGTTTTTTCAAAAGCTTCTCCAACTGCAAGCATCACACTTTGCAATTCCACATAAATAACTCTTTTGCATGTTGGAAACAGGAGAAATGCTCATATTTTTAAGATTTGAACTGCTGCTGAAGAGATCAGGAAAAAAGCATTTGGAGAGCAACAGAGCTCGCCCACACGTGGAGGTGCTTTTCCTGAAGCTTGGCTGGCAGCTGGAAATACTTTGAGTTGTTTGGGGCATTTTAGTAGAAGCTTAGAAAAACTTTGTGATCCCTTGAAATCACAGGCAACTTGTCTCTGGCTCCTGCCTCATGTGGTCAACCCCACGACTGAGTCCAGGGGCAGGATAGCCATGAACTCCAAGTCTATTTAAAGCGGTTACAAATACAGAAATTAAGTGTCCAAAAGGTATTGAATATCTGGGCAATGGTTCTGCTCAGTGTGGCAAAAAAAAAAAAGTTAAACCTTTACTCTCTTATGTCAAGACCCCCACCACATATGGCAGCATTCCCAGGCTGGGGTACACCTGGATCTCTACAGCACACAGCCCATAGCACTGCTCCTCTCTGTGGTGGAGGCCTTGCTTTTTCTTCAGTGTGGCAGTGGGAAAAAACAAAATTACACTTAAGCAAAGATGACCTGAACTACTCCATTAGCTCTTTTTCTACAAAGCTACAGCCCCCCCCCGCCGTGCTTTTGTATTCACTCTGCTGGAAAAGTCCAGTCCTTTTGCAACTTAGACATTTGTGCTGAAATCTTGGCAATGACAGGTTAGTAACTGAAAAATGGCAGTTGAGAGCCCTAGACTATGCCAACTCTTCAGTTACAATAATTCAGTTCTACAGCAGAGCAGCACGAATTAGCGTGGTGCCCGACACTACCAAGTCACATTACAGCCAGGGAGACAACCCAGGCTACAGCCCAGCACCACAGGCTAACACAGGCAACCAAGGACTCACCAAGGAAACATCCTGATGGACAATTTTCTAAGCAACATCTCCTTCCTTGTGTTTCTTACAACACCACAGCAGCAGCTACAGTGGTTGCATGATATAGGCATTGCACATTTTAAAATGCTGAATAATATCCCTCCTCTATAAGTAATGTCCTCACTGTGAACCAGCAGCCTGGCAGTCCCTCAGTTCTGCTCTCAACTCCAAAGCAGACCCCCACAGGCACTTGACCTCACAGCAGTGTGACCATGCTCACCTGTGTGGGGATGGAGCAGAGAGGCCACTCACTGACTGGTGACCTCACAGACTGTTTAATAAACATGAATTGGCGGAAACACCTGGTGAGTGTTCCATCCACCTACTGCTAGAAGTAATAAAAAAAAAATTTCTCACTGATTTTTTTTTTTTGCCCAATAATGAATGCTTCCAATTAATTACTTAAAACATGTCAGGAAAGAATAGTTTTATTCTGTGGTTGAGCTAATCCACATGAAGATTTTCACTAAACTCTGTGCCTTTCTTTAGGTCAGCCAATGGATCAAGCCCAAATGCATTGTAAAATGAGAAAAAAAATCTTCCCTGCCTTTCCTGAGGGCCATATGATATGTATTTGATAACCTTTTCATCCAAACTAAAGGAAAAAATAAGCTTAATTTGTAACAAGGGCCATTTCTTTCTGGAAAACCATATCAGAATGAACTGCATAAGCAAAATAGCAAATGTAGAGCTCTTATACAATGATTAAAACCACTTCTTTGTCAACTGAGCAGCCGGTCCTTGCCCAACACTCCCAGTGCTGTTGTATTAGTTCTCCACCAAGGCAGAGACAAACCACGCAGCATGTGAGCTGGCAGAACAGAAAAGCAGACTTAAACCACTCCCCAAGTCACATCTGCCATCTGGACACAAGCTCTCCTTTTCCAGTCTGAGTCATAAAACTACACACTTACACAAATCAAGTTTTTCTTTCTACCTATGCAAAGGTAGAAATAACCTTCACATCCTGAAACCATTCCCCCATCCCCAGATTTTACTGGCTAAGTAGTAGCCAAAACTACCATAGCCAAAAGAAACTGTTAAAAACACAAGAACCTAACTTCAGTTTCCACACAAAAACAGACCAAAAAAACCCTCAGCAGAAAACTACTACATGTGACAACAGTACTGGAGAATCGAGGCAAATTTTAAAGAACAGATCTGAAAAATCAGTTTAGAGAGAACAGAAATTTCAATGAAGATCTATGTCCTTTGTATTTATAAAACTTAAATGTACACAGACGCCAAATAATTCTAGAACACACTATAAGGGTATCAGCAGCAAAATTTGTGAATTTCCAGTTGTATTTTTTAAGTATTTATGATGCTTATAAATAAATTACAATAAAGTCCATATATAGGATAAAAAGTATTACTAGATCCTTATTAATTTACATAATGCACTAAACCCCTTCCTTAATCACTGTCTTTGTTTAAGGAATTCCAGAGCTTAACCCAGGGTCAGACTGTTCATCTGCCTCAGCACAGAGAAACCATCAAAGACACAGTCACAAAATCAACTGAATTAGGACCTAGGTGTAATTCATACACCAAGCTGTGTTAATCTAACTACAGCATCAAATGGGACCATTTGAAATAGGAAGCGTATGCACAGACACTAGACTGCAGTTCAGCCCATAAGGTTGCAGTTTCAATCAGCAGCAGCAAGCACAGATATGCACTGACCTGACTGAACTGATTCTAATTAAACCCCCACATGTGTATCCTGCCAGTACAACACTACTAAATCAGCATTAATTTGTCATTTGTTGGGCTCATTTTCAGCCCAAGCTGTTTGCAGACGAGGCTCACTGTGGGGCAGCAGGAGTGCCAGAGGGGCACAGGATGCGCAGAGCCTCTCCCTGGGCAGCGCTCACAGCAGGCGGAGCTCCGCACAGTCAACATCCGGACGAGTGGGAAAGCCCCTGCCTGCACTAACACGCAGCTGAACGCAGACCACAGAGGGTGGGCATAAGTGGTCAATTTTCCCAGGGAGAGAGACTGCAAGGAGCCTTTTGCAGCACTCTACTATACCCTGTATTCCTAAAGTCCGGAAAAAGGGGCAAGGAGTAGTGAAAGTCTCCTGAGGATACAAGCTATTCTGAGAACAAAGAGAAAGGCTGGCTGAAGATCTGCAGAAAAACCCTCTGAGAGTAATAATGGAGAAATAAAACAACAGATTAAGTTCAGCACAAATAAAGTTCCAGTCTCAAGATAAGTTGTCCTTATTTCACATATAGAGTAGTGTGCTCCAAACCGACCATTAACATTCAGAAAATCTTGCTGGAGTCACAACAGATTGAGTAAAGCATGAGTTCAAAGAAATTCAACGCACAAAAAAATAACGTTAGAAAATTATTAGTAATGAAACTACCATATAAAAATATAGAATGGCTACATCTTAAATCCTGGATGCAGTGCCTGCTCCTTCCTTTCAAGGGAACATAATGGAAAGGAAAATATTTTTTAAAAGGAAACAAGGTTTGAAAATACAAATGAGAAATAATCAATCAGGCTAGGGTTCTTCTGCCTGGAAACAGAGATTGCTGCAGTGAAATACAACAGAAATCATCAACTGAATGGAGAAGGTAAATTGAGATCAATTATTTACTGTGTCCAAACAATACAACAGCTAAGAGATAGGAAATTAAGCCAGCAACCGTCAAATTCAAAACAAAACAGAGGTAGTCAGCACCTACAAGGCGATTCTGTGCTCTGGAAAATCTCCCCTGGGATGTGGCAGTGCCTTACATTTAAATGGATGGGAGACAAGGGCTAGTTCACAGAAGAAAAATGCATTTATCATGAGCAAAATAAAAGCAAACAACATCTACCTCTTGATATCCTACAAATGACAAGGGACAGGAGGACCATCAGGCAAAGGTTTATATTACACATCCTGATCTTATGATCTTCTCTTTTTGGTCACTGTTAGAAAAGAACACTGTTCTTACATGACAAAAATCAATTATGTCTCTGGTACTCCCCAGACCTTTTTGAACTCACTCAGCTTTCTTACCTGGCAAAAGCTGATCTTCTGGGGAGATGAGGACACAGAGGGGCTGGATTAGTACTCTGATTATTCAGCAAACTGAACTGCATCAGGAAAACCTCCAGTAAATGCTGAAGGGGGTACAAGAGAGAGCAAGAATATGTGACCACCCCTTTGGCATGGAAGCCAGTCTTTTGATCAGTTTAAGATGTAACACACAGCTTCATCACCAAAGCAGAGGTGAAAAGGAAGCAACTGATTGCCTACTTTCTCTGTTCAAACTCACAGGTAAAAGCCACAATTCCAGCTCTTGTGGACGGAAAAAATAGTGCAGCTACACATCTTTAGTCCATCTGCTAACTACAAAGAGAGTCTGGTTTATATATGACCAAATAGTAAAGGGTACTTTAAAATTAAACACTACATTTATAACCTCTCCTAGTTTTATATTACATAAATAAGGAAAACCCCTTTGGGGAACTAGGCCCATTGTAAATAGAGAAATGCATCCAAGTCTGGAAAGGACAATAGCCAAATGAAAACAGAGCTATTCCTTCCATGCTTCCCACAGCACTCATTGGATTACCATAATAAATGGTGCTATACCAGTCACAGAATACAATGGGACATGACCAGATAGAAAATGGTGAGTCATCAATAAGGTCATTAAAAATCCAGCAAATTCCATTTATAATTCAGAATTTACAAGAGCAGAACTGAAAACCAAGTGAGGTTATTTAAGTCTCTCATCAATTCTGCTTTGCACAGTAGTAGGCACAGTCACCCAACCCTTTCCACAGCAGGACCAAATCACAACTGCTCTGCTTAATAACAGACCGGACTGGCCAGGACACTGAGAATTCCCAGAGAAAAGCAATACAGGATTTTATTATTCCTCCCAAACCACATTTGCATAAACATGAAACCACTGAGGAGTAGTGAGACACCTAACAGGACCACCGTCTTCAACATTACCCAAGGAAACTACCAAACCGCTCCTCAGGCTCCTGGAACCATCACAGGTTAAACCAGGCCATCATATTCACAGACTTAAACAGCCTGAGCCAGCCCTACACAGTGCCCAACACGGGCAGCACAGACATATTTACTTTTATCCAAGACACAGCTGACACAATGAGTACAAGATAAGCGCTGCTCAGGGAGGGTTATGTTGTCAGCACTGCCTATGGAAACAGAACTGAGGGTTTGGCTTCGCCATTTTTCAGGAGGAAACCAAGATACTGTTTGTGAGAATGAAAATGAAGTAATTAAAAATTAAAACCCCTAGTCTCTTCTTACACATAAAAGCAATCCTCCCCCCAAAATTTAAAGCTGAATTGCTTTCTTTTTTGTTTTTATTTTCATCCTTAAACTATACTACAATTATATTTTTTGTGCTTCTTACTGAAATACCTATATTACTACTTTGCTGTAATGCTTACCTTGAGCATACAATAGAAGAATGTTTAAAAAAGAAGTCTCAGAATTATCTCTAAAAATATTTTCTAGCATATCTTTAAGGAATCATAGTACATGTTGTATGTAATAAAACTTCCAAAATCTAAAGGTACCACTACACTTACACTTTCCAATGGAAAACACTGAGGACTGTGTATGACCAATGTGAAATAAGAGCTGCAAATGGGAGCACTGGAGGGTTTCTGAAGGTGAGATTAGAAAAATCCAAATCAAACACCTTTATTAATTTCAATTAATTTTTAACCTCAGATGGAGAATGAGTAGCTAGGAATATAGTTACAGGCTTCAATAATGCTGCTTCGAGCAGTTGTATAATTTTAATTGTATAATATTGTTTAATTTTCATTGTGTAATATTTCCAGCTTCTACCTTTGCAAACATCTTGATACAAGGCAAATATAAGGCACATGAAGCTGCTGCCCTAAGACATGGTGCTTTGTGTGCCACACAGGGCTCAAAATTCCAAATAAATAATTGAAATTGGAACAGTCATTGCCCATCTTGAGCCCCCTCAACAATTCCCAGTCCAGTGGCCAATAATCCAGATGAATCCTACTGATCACTTTGCTTCTTCAGGACTCCACCCCAGTTCACTAAGCGAGACATCTGGTAAGGTCTGCTCGCCTAGCCCAAGGAAATTATTGTGCTAGAAAATTTTCATGTTAATTTTAAATTGAGCTCCCTCACTCTACATCACCTTTCTGCTTTTTCCCACAGACTGATGCTCTGCTGCTGCTGCACCTGGTTTGCCAGGCTCCATCATTTGGAAGACAAATGTTTCTACAGACAAGGCAAAGCAGAAGCTAAAGCAATGAGCCTCCAAGTCCTCTGAACATGGGAGACTCACAAGCATGCCTGACACACAAAGCAGAACCAGATTCTTCATAGAATGGCCTGGTTTGGGAGGGACCTTAAAGCTCACCCAATACCAACCCACCTGACACGGGCAGGGACATCTTCCACTAGACCAGTCTGCTCCAAGCCCTGTCCAACCCAGCCTTACATACTTGTATTCTATTCCTCTCCACTTGTAACCCCCATCTTCTCATCACCTCAGTATTCAAACACAAAAACTCTTCTGGATTTCCCACACACAACCCCCTGATCCTTACCAGACAGCTCCTGTTCTCTGGAGCAAACACGCGTGTGACCAAGTCACAACCTCACAGCAATTCATGCTGTGACTGTACTTTATCACGACACTATCGCACACCGGCTCCGACCCCCTTGCGTGCCACCAAAGAAGGTGCAGACCCCAGGCTCTCAATCGGCAATACAACACCCCGAGGCAGCGCCACGAGCCGCCGGGCAGCGGGACAGGGCTCACAGCCTCGCTTGTTTTGTAATACCCCATCTTCTGTAGTGCCCTTTAGAATGATTATCTTCAAGGTAGCAGAAGCCTCTGATTTCGAGACAACGTATTTAATTACTCCTTGTGACTTACACTAAATACAAAATATTCATTAAACAGAAAAAAGAGACATAATGTATCAAGCCAACGAAAATCTTCAAAAGCTATTCCTTTCCCATTCATATCCCTACAAGGCTGGACCGAATTAAACATAAACACCCAGTTTGCGTTGTCCGAACTAAATAAAACAAATGAGAATTCTGAGATCTGAATACCGTAAAGAAAAGCTATAAATTGAAAGAAAGCAGAACGCCCGACGCACTCCCGTCCGTTATTTACATGAAAAAATCATCTCCGCAATAACCTCGGGCACTTCCGAGGCGTTTCCCCCACTCCCAGCGCAGCCCGGTGTGACGAGGATCATTTCCCACTCCTGCGGGGGGAGCGGGTCCCTCGGCCGGCGCCTCACAGCGGAGCCGGGCTGCGCTGAGCCCCCCCTCAGCGGCGCGTCTCGGCGGGTGACGGCGGCGGCACCGACCCCCCTCGCGGCGAAATCACCCGACGGGACACACAGCGCCCACGGGCGCGGCTGCTATTGACTCCGGCCCGCCTGCCGTTGCCGCGTGGCACCTACTGCCCAGGGGCAGCCGCGCGTCTCGGAGCCGCAGCGGTTCCGCGGGGTCCCGCGGGTGCGGGGGGGATCCCGGCGCGGCCGGCCTGGGACTCACCTGGACCGCGGCACCTCCGCACTCCGCCCGCCGCGGCACGGAGCTCTCTGCGCCTGCGCGAAAGCCGCCCCTGCGCGGGGTCGGGACTACAAACAACATGGCGCCGCCTCCCACCGCCCTCGGGCGGCGCCTCTCGCAGCTTCCCCCTCCCGCCGGCAGATGGCGCCGCCTCGCTGCGCGCGCCCGCCGGGCCCCGCGCGGCCCGCCCCGGCCGTGAGGGCAGCGCGGGCGGAGCTGTGCTGCTTGGGCTTGGGACCGCGCCGGTGCTGCCGTGGCTCGATAGGGTGACCTCCTGTGAGCACGGCTGTCCCTCCATCCCCGCTCAAGGGCCGCAGCCGTACCTGTCTGCCAGCGCTCCGCGGAGACCGCGTGCTATCCTCCACCTCCTCCTGCCTTTCCCCTTTTCTAGGAACGTCTCCAAGTGGAAGCACTCCCTTCCCGGAGTAGTGTGGCATTCCCAAGGCCTCTCGCCTTACCCTCGGTAGGGCTTTACCCTAAACATTTAGGATCGAGGTATTTCCCAAACCTAGCCTGTGCCCTGGTTTCTGGTGCCATCCTGTGGTCTTTGCCCTTGAACAGGTCTTGGAGCAAACAGCAGTTCAGGCAGACCACACCAGCTGTATTGACTGTGCCTCCCTACGAGGACCGGGATTTTCTTTGAGATCCCTCTTCAGAAGTGTGCACTAAGTGATCACTGGGTACAAGCCAGCCTGGCTGAAATGGCCCCGTGGTGGAGCTGAGCGTACCCAGGGAGGCCTGAATGGCCCTGGCCAGCCTCACCTGGGAGCCCCACCCCACGCTTGGGAGATCTCATTCCCGCTCAGCCCAGTGCCCTCCTCCCTGCCTCACTTACAGGAAGGTGCCTGTCTGCAGCTGTGCCTTGTCAGCTTGCCTCTGAAGGGACCTTGGCTTTTAAGTAGCTTGTCCCTTGGGCAGACCCCTACAATGTGTATTACACCCCACCAACCTTATTCTAATTCGACAATTTTTAATTACATATATTTAATTTTTGTTTCATATAGAAACAAAAAAGCCATTAAATAGTACCATGACAAGTAATGTCTGCCCCTTCTTGCACAATACCAAGCATAATTCCAGCTCTTTGTAATACCTTTGAACTTGCCTGGGTTACCAAGAGCTAGAGAGGAAGGAAGAGGATTTAAGTGTGGACTTGTGCAGGCACTATTAGCAGAAATATCAATACTGCTGTTTACATTTTTAGGGATTATGTAAACTAGATGACCTAGTTTGAACAGAGGTAGAAAGAGGGGAATTTCCTGCCACACGACTGTAAATCATTGCCCTGGCTCTCTCACCCAGGAAGCTGCTTTTAGGCTCTCTAGTGTGGCTGGTCCCTACAGTCCTTGATGTTGTCCCTATGGATTAGGTGCTGGAGTTTATCCAGAGAAGGGCAACACAGCTGGAAAAGGGTTTGCAGCACAAGATCATGAGGAGTGGCTGAGGGAGCTGGAGGGGGTCAGCCTGGAGAAAAGGAGGCTCAGGTGAGACTCTGCAACTCCCTGACAGGGGGATGGAGCCAGGCTGTTTTCTCTGGCAACAAGTGACAGGATAAGAGGAAATGGCCTCAAGTTTCTACCAAGGAACGACTAGATTGGATATCAGGGAAAACTTCTTCACTAAAATGGTAGTCAGGCATTGGAAGAGGCTGCCCAGGGCAGTGTGGGAGTTACCACTCCTGGAAGTGTTCAAAAAATATGTGGATGGGGCAGCTGGGTGTTAAGGAAACTTCCCAGTCTGTCCCATTCCAAAGACTCTCTGGCAGTCACTCTTCCACCACCAGTGACTTTAACTGCTGGGACTGAAGCCCCTTTGCAGCAGCAGCAGCTCCAGTGAGTTGAGGCGTGCCCTGCTTGACTCCCTGCACTCCCCACTCTCACAGGCAGACCAGCTTTCTCACCAGTTCAACCCCAGGTTTCCCATGGGAGTCTCGGATGTCTCGTTCCATAAAGCCCTTTATTTCCTGCACAGTAACAGTGAAACAGCTTGAGCTTGTAATATATGTTGAGAAATAATTAATGCTATAAAAGAATGTATTTTATAAAGATTGTAAAATCCAAATGAGTCTCTGACCACAAGCAGCCTGAGAGGCAGATGTCTATTCAAATTCCAAAATTCATGAAGGCAGCAGGATAACTATCGGCATTTAGCTTATGAATAGACGCACCCAGCGCAATGATCACCGCCATCCCGAGCCATCGGAAGATGCTTAAGAGTGATCAGGAAGATGCCTAAGAGCGATCGTTGCCCTGTGAATAACATTGCCGGGATTCGATCAAGGCTGGCTATCAACCAGGAAATGGCGATTGTCCAGCTCTGCACAGTGAAAGAACCAACTATGAATATGCGGAGTTACAAAAGAAACTTGTAGTCCTTCGCCTCGGGCATATTAAACTGTATAAAACATCCCCACTAGAAGTGGCTCTCGTGAACGGGGGGAGGGTCCAATGCGATAGAGGCCGGATCCAGGTTCACCCAGCGCCACACCCAGGCTCGACGCTGTCTCTTTGGCTGTGGTGGTTTTGAAGACCGTATTTTGATTGTGGAAAAAGATAAATAAATATTTTCTCATTTTTTGATAAATTAGTGTTTTAAATGATCAAATCGTGAGCCGAAATTATCAAAAATTTAGCAAAGATTTATTAATTTGTCGGTGAGACCGAAGTTCGGTCTTCAAAACCACCACAGCCAAAGACACAGCATCAAGCCCAGGATCGGTGCCGGGTGAACCTGGATCTGACCTCCCAAGTGTCAGAGTCTCCCCCGTTCATGCTCATGGCTTTGCGCAGTGAAGTTTTGTACAGTTTATTCTGCCCGAGGCAAAGATGACCGAATTTCCTTTGTGTCTCTTCACATGCATCACTGTTGCTTTCCATGTGCAGAGGTGGACAAAGGCTGAGTCCAGGTGTGCCATCGGCGTCGATCCACTTAGGAGGAGCCATATATTCAGATGTATCAGGTTGGTGCAGCTGACTATCGCAATAGGCAAGGCGATAATAGCTCTTGGGTGGCTCTGGACAACTCAAGAAACTGGTGATTATCACCCTGGAAGCTTCTATTGTTACGTTAAGGCGTAGATCGTTATCTTGTGTCCCGGAACTAGTTGAATCTAAATAAGACAGCTGCTCCTGGCTGGGGTGGTCAAAAGACATGGTTTGGATTTCACAATATTTTATACCATACATTAATAGCATGAATTATCCCTACCATATATTACATTAGCTTTTGATTGATCATTTATAACAATCTGGTGCCTCCAAGGAGCAGCCCAACAAAGGACTCCTGGGCTTTTATTCCCTCACAGTCCAAGCTTGTGCAAGTCTTAGCTCTTTCTCCCTAGTCCTCAGCTCTTGCATTGTCTGAGCACCTGGCTGGGCCACAAATCCAGTGCCCTTTGTAATGCACAGGGCTGGCATTTCCCAGCCTCCCTTCAGGGAGTTCAATCTGCAGCTGTCACTGCAGCTGCACCACCAGCTCTGGCACTGAATGGATTCCTCGACAGAGGGATGTGGTTCAGTGGTGGCCCAGACAGTGCTGAGTTAACAACCGGACTTGATGGTGTCAGAGGGCTTTTCAAACCTTAGTGATTCTGTGATAATTCCATTATTATCTCATCTGTGCCTGTGCTGCAGAACAGCAGTCCAGGACCCCCCAAAAGGCAGCAGCATTTGCCCTAACACCACCTCCTCCCCATGTGTTTTTGACTGACCTGTGGGGTTTTTTCCTGCAGTTCTCCCAGAAATTGTTTGTTTCTATTTTTTTCCTGGAAGACACTGAAGAAAAGTGGTGCTGCTGGCAATGTCATGCAAAATTATACACTGAGATGTTGAACATCCAATGTAGCAATAACCACCATGTGGGCATAGGTGGGGGCTGGGAAGCAGATGGCTCTTTGGCTGTACAGGCCGTCAGGGCTGGGGTTCCTCAGTGCTTTTGGAGTTGTTCAGTCGAGCCAAGTGTGCTCAGTGTGGCTCTGGGCCAAGGCTCCAAGAGGATGGAGCTGTCGAGGCCCTGGATGGGCCAGTTGACTTTGCACTGATACTGAAATTGGCCGGATAGAAACTTTATAACACAGTTTTGAGTATTAGAAGAAGACATTCTTTATGGTAACATGCTGGTCTCTCAGGGGGATCCTTCCTCCATTCCAGTGGGATGAGTGTTGGGTGAACAGGGATTTTATCATGCACACTGATTACATATTCATTAGCTATCCCTGCTTCCTTGGCTTTATTTTACATAGCCACACATCTTACCAGAAGTCCTTACATGGTTCTTTGGGGTCCGTCTTTGTAATATATGTTATAAAATAATTCATGCTTAGGGGAGAATGTATACTATAAAAATTGTAAAATCCAAGTCTCTGACCACAAGCAGACCAGAGACAGATAACTATGGAATTTTGAAACTCCTGGAGGCAGCAGGAGAACAATGCTTCGTTTACCAATGAAAGAACGTGGCCAGCACAGAGATGGGCTTCCTCTGGAGCCACCAGGGAACACCCAAGGGTGATCATTGCTTGGTAGATACCATCAATCAAGATAACCATCTGCCAAGGAACTTACATCTGAATATGCAACTTCCCTGACACATCAGTGCCTGCCACTACTCAGGAAACAGCGATTGTCCAGCCCTGCACAGTGAAAGAAACTGTCATACATATGTGAGGTTACAAAAGAAATAGGGGCACCTCTGCCTGAGGCATAAAAAAATGAATAAAACAGCCCCACTGGAAGCGGCATTCATGAACAGAGGGATATCCCCTGTGATAGAGGTCAGATCCAGGTTCACCCAGCACCCATCCTGGGCTCGACGCTGTCTCCTTGACTGTGGTTTTTGAGGACCCTATTTTGGTTGTGGAAATAAAATCTTTCGCATTTATTAATTTGGATTTCTGGCTGATCATTTATAACAGTCTTCAAATTCTGGTGTCCATTTTAGGTGACTATTCCTCGACCCCTGCTTTTGAGTAAATGCAATGTTGTTGTTTTGCCTAACTTCTGTTTTGTCAGCCTTGCAGAGCTGAGCTGGCATCCTTCTTGCAATTTGTTACCTGCTTGACTTCTGTTTGCCTGATTTACATCCTTTATTTGTTTCTCCAAAGCTGTGTTGTTGTGTTCCACTGTCCTTGATAAGAGTAAATGCTGTTCTGTTCTACTGCCCTTATCAACATCAGGAGAGCACAGGTTTCTGTTCATTTCTGAACAAGCAAGATATAGCTGTAAAAGTTCTTGTGTCAGCCTAAATCCCTCACAAAGCTTTGGCTGAATATTCTTTCATTTCAAAATCTACAGTTTATGTGAGTTGATGTAGGAGATCAGTAGTAATGAGGCAACTACTCCCTCCATTCAGGTCTGTAGTTAAAAATACTAAGACAGTATTGAAACAATATTGTAATGTATTTTAATTCAATTAATTATCTTTCAAGATTTATAGAAAAATTAACTGTTCACTACAAAGAGATAAAACTGTCTTAAGCCAACATAACTCTTACCCATCACTTGCACAGTGTGCACATTTAGTGCAGCTAAATGGAGTGTTTGCATTCAGAGGAAAGTTGGATTTGGAAAATAACAGCTAGAATTCAGTCTGTCTCTGCCAGCCTCTCTTCTAACTAATCCAAGTCAGATTTTCCAAAACACTATTGGTTTTTGTTGCAATCAGAGATGTTGGAACATCTCTGCATATTTGCCTTCAGCCCTTTCTGAAGAGGGAATATCTGCCAGAGATACAACTTTGACAAAACTGAGTCCCCATCAAAGCATCTAACAGAGCTGGAAGGCTGCTGGGATTGGTCTGATTCTGCAAGGAGTTTAAAATCTCACCTTTTCCTCTCTGACAGTTCTTGTGACAGCACAGAAAGAAGAATGCCATGTATATGCTTCTTCATTGCACGGTGAAGGGGGCCTATTCCATTGATTTTCCCACAGGAGACTGATTGTTGAGGGCTTTCCCAGTTGATGGATGCCTTGTTTCCACTGAGCACCAAGAAGGGTCAATAGGGATCCGGTGACAGGCAGTGAAGAACCTGGGGCTGATTCTGACAAGACGCCTCTGCCTTCTGTTGAAGTAGTCGTGGGAAGAGTGGGGTACAAGCATAGCTATGCCATCCCTGCATCCCCAGGCCTCACAAGGTTTGTTCAGATCTACTGGGCCAGTAAGATTAATTTTCCATGCCTTTCCAGTTTCATGCAGAGAGCAAAGTTTGCCTGGCAGCTCCTGGCTGGAGCCTGTACTCCTGCAGGGGCTGCCTGCAGCTCTGCTTTGCCAGGACGGATTTCTCCTGCTGGCTCCATCTGTCCAGCATCTCTCCAGGCTACACAGGTGATGACTCCTCACTTTCAGTCCCAGCCAGGATATGGAGCTCATATCCAGAAAGCTCCCTGAATGCTGTGCCTTGGCTCGTACCAGCTGCTCAAAGAACTACTACAAAAGGCTGCTTCTCCCCATAAAACAGAGACTGTAATGCTGAGAGCACGGGGCAATGCTGCTCTCCACTAACCTCATTGCTTTGTATCACAGCCCATGGTTCACTTGTGACTTTCCGAGTCTTTCATGAAAGCAGAAGAGTTTAAAGGAGCACTCTTCTTGTTTCATTGGCATGTTGAAAACACCTTCCACACCATCACTGCACGTCTGTCATGTTGACCATTTACTGAGGACACTCGAGGGGCAGTGCAGCTCATGGTGTAAATAGGGCCAGGCTGAGGCTGACTGCTCAGTGCTCTCAAGGCAGAGAACTCTGTGTAGGCTGGCTGGTTTGTTGACACAGACCATCTTTGAAGGAACCATACAACCTGTCCAGCAGCCAAACACAAAAGATACTTCTGCTTCTTTTCAGCAAAACTCCATTTCTGCCTGAGCTAGACCCTGCTCCAGACACAGCAGCTGGGAACACTGGCTCTGTGTGTGAAAATAGGAGTAGCTCCCTGTCTTTCAGCCTAGAAAGTAGACATCAGATTCCTTTTTTCCGTTACAAATCCACGCCTTTCCATCAGTAAGTGTTTACTTGTTTAGTGGTTCCTTTTTGTGTTCACTCCCTTGTAAGTATTAATGGAAAATAAAGCAGTGAAAGCTCAGCATGCCTGAAAGTACATCTCCATGTTAGAGATGTGCAGTGGAAGCAATGGAAAATGTGGGAATGTGACTGATGGAATACATTTTTTCACATCTCTTTTTCTGAAAAATCTCTAAGTGGGACAATGCCACCAGGGTTACAGTAAAGGGGAAGAAAATCTTCATAAGACACTTGTGGTATTGTCAGGTTCAGAAGAGCAGGCTGAGGAAGCAGCCAAAACATCCAGATTAAAGATATACATATAAAGGTGTATGTCTGTAAATGAATGGCTAAGATTATACATATGTTATCTATGATATGTTAATGATATATGACTTATATATGTTATATGTAAAATACATATCAAACTGATGTAAATGGATATAGAATTAACTCAGTGCATAGTCCTGGAAACTGAGTAGTTTGGGCTGGAGCTTCGAATTGGAAATATGCTCCATGTTTGTAAAATAATTAGTGAATTAAAACATTATTGATAGAAGACATCCTCTTCTATGCATGGTACAGTGTAATAAAAAAAACTGATTAAATGCTTACTAAAAATAAATCTACTTTAGATACAATTTTCTGAAGCTCAGTCACACCTGAGCACTTGCTTCTCTACAGCAGACCTGTGTCACAAATTTTGTCCCTGATGCAGCTGGGCAGGAAACATCCTGTTTCTCACAGGGCTCAGAGCAGGCTCTGAAGCAGGCAGTTGTGAGCAGTGGTGTCTTTCTGGGTAGGAAGGTTGGGATGAAACTCCCAGCCCTCTGCCCAGCTGGGTGCCAAATGTGGGCAGGGGGAGAGCCACACCCCAGGATGAGCAGCTGGACAAGGATGTGATGAAAAATTTCTCTGAGGCGCCAAGTCAAGATAAACTCCATCTCTGTCTGCTAATTATCCAACAGCACTGAGGTTCACGACTGGAAAAAATCTGTAAGGTTTTCAAGAAGACAGATGAAGCCTTTGCAATGCTGTTTACTCCAAAACAGCTTCAGGCAATTCACTGGCTGAGATTTTTCTTTATGTGGAATGAGTCAGCCATAAAATCTGTTTCAAACTGAAGTAAGTAGAAGAAATCTTGAGACAAATTGCTCATAAGAAGAAATAGCTTGCACTAGATCATACTCCTGTGTTGTAGACTAAACAACCATTAGTCATCTACCTGCTTATGCAACCACAAGATAAAATG
The DNA here is from genome assembly GCF_037042795.1 of Molothrus aeneus. Taxonomy (NCBI): domain Eukaryota; kingdom Metazoa; phylum Chordata; class Aves; order Passeriformes; family Icteridae; genus Molothrus; species Molothrus aeneus. The sequence continues at coordinate 425,980 of NC_089662.1, forward strand.
CCCTTGACAGGAGGGGACAGGGACATGGCAAATGCCATTCCACTTTTCAAAAGGGATTTGAGGAATTGCTGCGGTGCTGAGATGATGAGTTTGCCCGGCTCACGTTCAGCCCTGATCAGCGACGAAGGGGCGCTTGAGGAGCCCGGAGCTCCTATCGCGCCTATGGGTCCCGAAGAGATCCACGATACAAGAGCGAAGGAGGGCGGCAAACGCAGGGAGGCGCAGGCAAGGAAAGAGGGACTCAGCCTTCAGGAAGGGTTGGCAGGTTTATTGAAGGAAGGTCGAAGGGGGAGAAAAAGCAGGGTGGAGGGAGAAGGACTGAGCGCCGAACTGAGGGCAAGTAACAGCTTATAAGGGAAGGGGGAGGGCCTGGGAGGGGCAACACGACAGCAAATGAGGGTATGAAAAAACTGATACATAGTTTGATGAACACATGAAACTGACGAATCAGCAAAAAACTGGGGAGGGGTCCCTGCCCTTGCCCAATCACTCGACACCCTGGGGAGAAGGTTCTAGAAGGAAAGGCAGAGCTGCCGAGTGATGGACAAAGGGGCAGGGGTGGAGACAACAGGGAGGGGAAACGTGATAGACAAATAACGATAAGAACTTGGGGATTTCCAGGGAGGAAGGGGGAGCTTTTCAGGACGAGCCAGACTGAATTAAAACAACATTACACCACGCACCACCACATCTCCCCCTTTCGCAAACAAACAAAAAGGAAAGGGGGGATGGGGGGGACTAACTTATTATAATTATCTGAGTTCATGTTCTCAAGGTTCAAATTCGCTGTCCTCAGGGCCTTCTTCATAGGACAGTTCTTGGTCCAAGGGCCCCATACTGTCTTCTTCGTCAGGGTCCTCCCAAGAGTTTTCTTCCGGTGAGTTGGAGGGCGCTCGGAGTTGGAGGACTTCCGGAGAGGAGAGGGCTCGGTTAATAAAGTTTTTCAGTACTTTCCACAGTATTGAGGCAGCGAGTAACACAAGTATAAGTGAGAAACATAAATAAACGATCGGTTTCAGGATGGCTACTGCCCAGTTTGAAAACCCCCACCCGCGGAACATGTCCCCCAGCCAGTCGGTAGTTTGCGCTTTGATATTTTCAATATGATTTTGCATGCGTTCAATGGAGACTCTCGCGTCTTCAGCCCTGGATGAGAGGTTGAGGCAGCAGAGACCTTCAAACTCCTCGCACTTGTGCTGGTGTAACAGGAGGAGGAAATCGATGGCGGCTCTGTTTTGGAGTGTGGCTTGCCTCGTGACTTTCTCATCATAAAGGAGGTCCGTTAGGGCGGCTGACGTAAGATTGGCCTGTTTTACAACCCAACACTCTAGGCGGCCCAATTCGCCTAGTGACTTCGCGATCGCTACCCAAGGAAGTAAAACTGTGAGGGCAGTCGCTTTTGTACGGTCCCAATGTTCAATCACAGAGTCGCAGCCTTCATCTAAATTCTTTAAATCTCTTTTGATACGTTTTGAATCGAAGGTCGAATTGAGGCTTGCGCTTTTATTCTGCCAATCGATAATATGGGTCAGGTTGGGTGTAAACAGGGACAGCCGGCCTAACGCACATGGTCCCCCGATAGGATTAGATGGGATTCCCGCCCAAGCTCGGTTTCCGCAAATTAAGAACAAACCATGGGGAAGGGTCACTGCTTTGTCATTCGGGGAGGTGGCTAGAGGGATTTTTTCAACACGTTTGCACCATTGGTTCGGGAGATAGGAGGCATTGGAGGGGTTCAACAGGGTCAGAGTGCGTGGATACCGGAGTGAGGCAGAGGGGGGGTGTTCCGCGGGTGGGGGTTTTCAAACTGGGCAGTAGCCATCCTGAAACCGATCGTTTATTTATGTTTCTCACTTATACTTGTGTTACTCGCTGCCTCAATACTGTGGAAAGTACTGAAAAACTTTATTAACCAAGCCCTCTCCTCTCCGGAAGTCCTCCAACTCCGAGCGCCCTCCAACTCACCGGAAGAAAACTCTTGGGAGGACCCTGACGCCAAACTTGCTGCGGTGCTGAGATGATGAGTTTGCCCGGCTCACGTTCAGCCCCGATCAGCGACGAAGGGGCGCTTGAGGAGCCCGGAGCTCCTATTGCGCCTATGGGTCCCGAAGAGATCCACGATACGAGAGCGAAGGAGGGCGGCAAACGCAGGGAGGCGCAGGCAAGGAAAGAGGGACTCAGCCTTCAGGAAGGGTTGGCAGGTTTATTGAAGGAAGGTCGAAGGGGGAGAAAAAGCAGGGTGGAGGGAGAAGGACTGAGCACCGAACTGAGGGCAAGTAACAGCTTATAAGGGAAGGGGGAGGGCCTGGGAGGGGCAACACGACAGCAAATGAGGGTATGAAAAAACTGATACATAGTTTGATGAACACATGAAGCTAACAAATCAGCAAAAAACTGGGGAGGGGTCCCTGCCCTTGCCCAATCACTTGACACCCTGGGGAGAAGGTTCTAGAAGGAAAGGCAGGGCTGCCGAGTGATGGACAAAGGCCAGGGGTGGGGACAACAAGACACATCTGATGGATAGGGGAGGGGAAACGTGATAGACAAATAACGATAAGAACTTGGGGATTTCCAGGGAGAAAGGGGGAGCTTTTCAGGACGAGCCAGACTGAATTAAAACAACATTACACCACGCACCACCACATCTCCCCCTTTCGCAAACAAACAAAAAGGAAAGGGGGGATGGGGGGGACTAACTTATTATAATTATCTGAGTTCATGTTCTCAAGGTTCAAATTCGCTGTCCTCAGGGCCTTCTTCATAGGACAGTTCTTGGTCCAAGGGCCCCATACTGTCCTCTTCGTCAGGGTCCTCCCAAGAGTTCTCTTCCGGTGAGTTGGGGGGTGCTCGGAGTCGGAGGACTTCCGGAGAGGAGAGGGCTCGGTTAATAAAGTTTTTCAGTACTTTCCACAGTATTGAGGCAGCGAGTAACACAAGTATAAGTGAGAAACATAAATAAACGATTGGTTTCAGGATGGCTACTGCCCAGTTTGAAAACCCCCACCCGCGGAACATGTCCCCCAGCCAGTCGGTAGTTTGCGCTTTGATATTTTCTAGATGATCTTGCATGCGCTCAATGGAGACCCTCGCGTCTTCAGCCCTGGATGAGAGGTTGAGGCAGCAGAGACCTTCAAACTCCTCGCACTTATGCTGGTGTAACAGGAGGAGGAAATCGATGGCGGCTCTGTTTTGGAGTGTGGCTTGCCTCGTGACTTTCTCATCATAAAGGAGGTCCGTTAGGGCGGCTGACGTAAGGTTGGCCTGTTTTACAACCCAACACTCTAGGCGGCCCAATTCGCCTAGTGACTTCGCGATCGCTACCCAAGGAAGTAAAACTGTGAGGGCAGTCGCTTTTGTACGGTCCCAATGTTCAATCACAGAGTCGCAGCCTTCATCTAAATTCTTTAAATCTCTTTTGATACGTTTTGAATCGAAGGTCGAATTGAGGCTTGCGCTTTTATTCTGCCAATCGATAATATGGGTCAGGTTGGGTGTAAACAGGGACAGCCGGCCTAATGCACATGGTCCCCCGATAGGATTAGATGGGATTCCCGCCCAAGCTCGGTTTCCGCAAATTAAGAACAAACCATGGGGAAGGGTCACTGTTTTGTCATTCGGGGAGGTAGCTAGAGGGATTTTTTCAACACGTTTGCACCATTGGTTCGGGGGATAGGAGGCATTGGAGGGGTTCAACAGGGTCAGAGTGCGTGGATACCGGAGTGAGGCAGAGGGGGGGTGTTGGGAACCCGGGGCTTCTCTAAAATATAGAGGATTACCGGGGCTGGGGATATATCGAAAAATGAGGCAAACTGGGGCAAGTGCAGAGCCGAGCAAATGGAGCTCTGGAGGGTTCACCTCAAGAGTAGGTTGTAAGCGGAGGTGGTCTCTCCAGGCGTTCCAAAAAGCAGTGGGGGATTTCGGGGTAGTTCTGAAGGAGTAAATATAATTGAAAGGGGAGGGAAGCTGGGAAGGGGGGAGCGGGATCCCCACGAGGCAAGACGCCATCGGGTCTTCAGCTGCCGCCGTGTTCAGGCAAAGGTGATCTTGCCCCAGGGCTTCCGCGAGGGTCCGCCAAACATTAGGTTTCGGCTGGGGGAGAGTCCATGCAGAGCAGCTGGTGGTGAGCGTGGCCCAAAGGAGGTAGGTGGCAACTGGGTGTGTCTGGGGCCGTGCCATACCTGAAAAACTAAAAAGAGGCAGTATCAGGGAAGGAGAACTGGGTTTTAAGAAACGTGAACTAAATATTCGAATGGTTCTGGCTCATCACTGAATAAAAAACAGATAGGCGGAAGAAGGGGGTCAGGGGGCTTTCTTCGGCGCCTCCAACTGGCGACACGGACTTGTTGCTCTTTCGTCCGGTGTTTCGCTTCCCTGGGCACAAAAGGCCGAACCCATTTTGAGGGCACCCACTTGGGACCAGAAGGAGTGAGGACGCAAGCGTACCCTCTCCCCCAGGTCACCAAGTCAAAGGGTCCTTGGGTCTGCCAAGTCTCCGGGTCCTTGATGAGGACCGGAGGCTTGGCTGTAGGTTGCAGCGCGTTGTGGTTCCCGAAGTGTCTAACCATGGGCGGGTTCAGGCTCTCAAAGGAACAGTTCAAAAAATTCAAAGTGAACATCGCCTTTGAGAGTCTGATGTGAGGGGGCTCTACCTTTGTGGTGGATTTCTGTCGCTCTAAGATTTTCTTAAGGCTTTGGTGAGCCCTCTCTACCATGGCTTGGCCTGTCGGGGAATAGGGGATGCCTGTTCGATGTTCTATTCCCCATTGCTGCAGGAACTGGCGCAGTTCCCTGGACTTGTACGCAGGCCCATTATCAGTTTTGAGCAGCCTAGGGATGCCCAGAACAGCAAATGCCTGAAGTAGGTGTTTTTCGACATCTGCTGCCCTTTCTCCCGTGTGGGCGGAGGCGAATACCGCGCCGGAGAAAGTGTCTATTGAGACATGAACAAAGCTCAACCGGCCAAAGGAGGGAACATGAGTGACATCTGTTTGCCACACTTCGCAGCTTGAAAGTCCTCTAGGATTTGTCCCCAGGCCCAATGATGGAAGCTGGTGGGACTGGCACTGGGGACATGTCGCCACGATAGCTTTGGCTTGTTCACGCGTCAGATTGAACTGGCGAACAAGGCCAGGCGCGTTTTGGTGGAACAGCTGGTGGCTTAGTTTGGCCTGACCGAAGCGATCAGGGAGCGGGGCTACCTGAACAGGAGCGGCAAGGGCATCAGCGCGCCTGTTGCCCTCTGCAATGAACCCCGGCAAATCGGTGTGTGACCTAACGTGCATTACGTAGAAGGGCTGCTCTCGGTGGGAGACTAAATTTACAATTTTGGAGAGTAGCTCGAAGAGACGAACGTTCGAGACGTCCTGGAGGATTGCTCCCTCTGCTCTGGACACTACACCGGCTACATATGCCGAATCAGTTACCAAATTGAAGGGCTCAGAGAACCTCTCAAAAGCTCGGACGACTGCATCTAACTCAGCCACTTGTGGCGATCCTTCTACCACAGAGATGTCTGCCTCCCACCGCTGAGTTTGAGGGTCCCGCCAAGTCATCACTGACTTGTGGGATGCTCCAGATGCGTCAGTAAAAACGGTCAGGGCATCGAGGGGTCTCTTGCTCTGTACTGACTTGATGGTGAAAACAAATTCTTGATTAAACAATTTGTGGGCCGGCCGATCTATCGTAATTTGGCCCGTGTAGCTGTCCAGAGCTAGTTGTAAAAGTTCATTCGTCTGAAGGACGTTCTCAAACATTGTTAATTTGAGGTGGCCCGTGCCGAATTTAATGGGAAGATGAATGCACGTCAAGTCCTCACCTGCCAGCTCCCTGATCCGTGATCTCGCTTTCCGGATCAGGTCAGCCACCAGCTCCAGTGGCGATGTCATTCTTTTGGACCTATGGTGGCTCAGGAATACCCACTCTATGATCAAGAGAGGGTCCTTCGCCCCGCGGTCCTTGCTCTTCCCGATGACTCCGTCCCACTGGAAGAGCATGCCGTGAAGATGTGGCAGTTTCCCCAAAACAATGAAACGGAATGGCAGGCCCGGTTGGTACCGGTGGGCCTGCCTGGCCGAGATTAAACCCTGAATTTTCTCCAGAGCGGTTTTGGCCTCCGGGGTGAGGGTCCTGGGAGAACTCAGCTCTTCTCCTCCCTTCAACAAATTGAAGAGAGGGGCTAGGTCTTCCGTGGGAATACCTAGCCAAGGTCTCACCCAATTTAAAGAACCACACAGTTGGTGGGCATCTGCTAGGCTTTGGATATTATTTTTTATTGCCAATTTTTGCGGAACAATGGTCCGCTTGGTAATTTCAAGGCCGAGGTACCGCCAGGGTGGCATCCTTTGAATCTTTTCCTGCGCCAGCTCAAACCCTGCAGCAACCAACGCAGTGGTTGTCAGGTCAAGCGCATGGGCCAACAGGTCGTCGTCTGGCGCACAAACCAAAATGTCATCCATATAATGATGGATGACGGCTGACTCCACAGCTGCACGAACAGGGGTCAGCAGGGAAGCGACGTACCATTGGCAGATCACCGGGCTGCACTTCATGCCTTGTGGCAATACTGTCCAATGGTAGCGCTTGCCTGGGGCTTCACGGTTGATGGATGGAACCGTGAAGGCGAAGCGCGGCGCGTCATCAGGGTGTAGGGGAATTTGGAAAAAACAGTCTTTTATATCAACAATTGCCAAATTCCAATCTTTAGGGAGCATCGCAGGGGACGGCATCCCTGGTTGGAGGGGTCCCATGTCTTTGATAACTGCATTGATTTGACGGAGGTCATGCAGGAGTCGCCATTTGTCTTTGTTGGGCTTTTTGATGACAAAGATGGGAGAGTTCCAAGGCGACATGGACTCTACTAAATGCCCTTTCTGTAGTTGTTCCTGCACGAGCTCGTTGAGCGCCGCTAATTTTTGTTTGTTTAGCGGCCACTGCGCCACCTGTACTGGTTCATCCGAAAGCCAATCCAGCTTCCAGGTGGGGCGCTCAGCAGTGGTCGCTGCCCGAAAAACCTGGGGAGCCACTGGTAGGTCAATTCGGGCTCCCCACTGGGCCAAGAGATCCCTCCCCCACAGGGGTTCCGTATAATCTAAAACAAACGGACGAACCGAAGCCAATTGTCCGTCGGGCCCCGTAATTTGTACGATGCTCTTCGATTGTTTTGCCAATTGAAGCCCTCCTACACCTCTGATGTGGCCAGGGACGCTTTGCAATTCCCAACGCGACGGCCAATCCCGAGAGGGAATAACCGTGACGTCTGCCCCTGTGTCCAGCAAGCCGCGTAGTGCGACTTGCTCTCCCCCCTTTTTTAATTTACAAATAAGTTTGGGCTTTTCATGCCCAAGAGTTTGAGCCCAGGCTACTGTGGGTATGTCTGGAGCCTGGGTTGCCGATTGAAATTCCGGAGGTGATAAATCGGAAACAGCATACGGTGGTGACACGACAAAGAATTGGGCCATTATTTGCCCCTTCGGTAGGAAGAGCGGGGGGTGGACACAATGCAGCATGAGTGAGATTTGTTCCGAGCCAGCGGGAAGCAGGCTCGGGACAATACTCACTTCTGGTGGGGTCGCCTTTGTGTCGCCTAGGACGAGGAGACTGTGGCTTTGACGTTCCCAGTTTGTTAGACCCTCCGGGAGGACAGCAACGTGGTGGAAACCGGCGGAACGGAGATGTAATGGTTCCGCAAGCTGCAACCTACGGGAGGAAACACAGGATGAAAGAGCATGAGTATCAATGGGTGGTGTTTGTGTCAGTCCGGCATGAAGGTCAAGTCCAGTTGGAGGCATTATCTCACTGTTCTCCCTCTTCTCCCGCCAGGACGGATGGTGTGAACAGGCCTCCGCATTTGTGTCCTGGCGCAGGGGGCCGCTGCGCTGTTTAATTAGTTTTTTTGAACAGTTTGCCCGTGGGTCCCCTGCACGGACTTTTTAAACTCATAAAACTGCTGTTTGAGGGGGCATGCGGGCATCCAGTGCCCCAGCTTCCCACACAGATGACACGGTGTGGCTGGAGGCTTGGGCACCGGGGTCGACGTTGGTGGCAGCGGTTGCGCGGTAGTGGGACAGACGTCGGTGGTGAATGGGGGCTCCTCGACGGCGGCGGCGGCGGGACGGAAAGGTGTCCTCAGGCGGGCGGCTGCGGCAGGTGGTGGTCCGGTACCTGATGGAACTAATACTTTTTTCCCAACACACCAAAAGCATGTCCCGCAGGGTGGGAGCTGGCTCCAGAGGGAGGCTGTTGATTGCATCTTTGCAAGCCAAGTTGGCATTGAGGAATGCCATCTCTTTTAACAGCTCGGCCTGCAAGTGTTCTCCTTCAACCTGATAGTTAATGGATTTTCGGAGCCGCTCCACAAACTCGAGGAATGGTTCCTCGGCACTCTGCAGGACTTTGGCATATGGGACCTGGGGTGCGGCCGCTCGCAACCCCAAGAAGGCCTTCTCGGCCGCCCGGGCAGTTTGCTGCAGGACCTCCACGGGTATGGCTCTGGCTTGGGTTGCTCCGTCACTCCAGTTCCCCGTCCCAAGCATATGGTCAATGGAAATGACCTCTCCGTCTACACTCGTCCGGGAGTTCGGGGAATCCCATAGGGACGGGAGCACCTTCAAGGCTTCCTTTCTCCACGCTGCCTCCCAGAGCACTTGCTCGGTGGAATTGAGGAGGCAGCGGAAGACTCGGCGGAGGTCGGCAGGTGTAATGACCGACTCCGCCAGGACGGCCTGAAGGAGTCCCCGAAAATATTCGGAGTCCCTCCCGAACTCTTTCTGTGCTTTGCACAGCTCCTTCATGGACGAATGAGAGAAGGGGACCCATTGAGCCAGGGCTGTCCCATCCCCCGCGGGATGATAAACGACCGGGGCTGCTGATGGGACTGCAGACAGCTCCGGTCTCCGGCTCGGGACTCTCTCCCCGCTAGCCCCCAGAGCGTGGGAACCGGAAGGGAGGGCGTGGGAACCGGAAGCGGGAGAGGGAGGGTCCCGGCGTGGGAACTGGAGGGAGGGTTCTGCAGCAAAGTGCCTCCCCTTATGGGAGGGGCTCATTGACGTCGTTGCGGAGGCGGGGGGTGGTGGGAGAGGAGGGGAAGGGGGAGGAGTTGCAGGGGGTGAAGGCGGGGGAGGAGGGGGAGGAGTTTCGGGAGCAGGGGGCGGAGGAGGAGGGGGAGGAGAAGGGGGAGGGGGAAGGGGGGGGGACGTGGGAGGAACCCGCGAGGGAGGAAGGGGAGGGATTTGGGGAGGGGCTCGGGAAGGAGTGGGGGAACTCTGGGAAGGGGAAGGGGATTTTTTAGGATTGAACACGCGGTCCCCTCCATTTTGAGATGATTTGACGCCATCTTGGCGAGGGGACTGCGGAGAGTTGAACCGAACTTTGGGTTTAACAACTGGGGTCGAGGGGGTGCGAGAAGAGGGAACAGGGACAGTCTCCTCTGGAGGTTGGCCAGACCTCCGGAGGCTCGGGGACCGGGTCGCCCGCGAGGAACTCAGGGACGGGTGACTCCCTGGCGCGGGGCTGTCGCGGGCTGCTCCCCGCAGGGACTCGGTTCGGGAAGGAGGGCGCGAGGAATGAAGGGCAGGTGCATGGGGACGGGGAGAACTGGGGTATAACTGGGGGTCCGCTGGCTGGGTCCGGGAGGAGGGTTTAACAGCGAGGGCAGAAATCAAAAGGGATATTAAACAAAAATGGCTCTGAAAAGATTTGCTGCCAGCTTGAATCTCTCTCTGAAGGCGGGATTGGACCCGCTTCAGGAATCTGGGATCCAAGACTGACTCGGCATTCAAATCGGGGTAGGTACGGGTCAGCCAGCGGACTAAACTTTTAACTTCCCTTTTATTAAACTTATAATTCCCACCCCCCAGGGTACCCACAACTTGGTAAAAAACCCCTTTCTGAGTGGCCGACAGTTTAGCACCCATAATTGCTGATGGAACACGCAGGGGTCGGCCACTCGCTCTACCACTAGCAACAGGGAAAGCGAAAAGAATCTGAAATAAAACTGAACGGGGTCCCCACTGACCCTGACCTCCCCCTCCCGCTGGCCGAGGAGAGGACCGGGATGCCTACGCCAGGTTTTCCGTGGGGTCAGGTGGTGGGCTGCACAACACAGCCAAGAGACTCACCAGTCAGGGGGACGAAACAAGGCTGCTGCTAGCGGGAGCTGCCTGCGCCGAAGGCGGCCTCTTTAGGGTGCGCTGGGAGGGTGTCGCCTTCTTCTCTCCGGAGCACCGCGCCTCCCGAAACGAGGGCGTGCTACACGGAGAGCGGTGAGTCGCCCAAAGGATTAGAACAATCCAACCCGCGCGTCGTGGGACTCCTGCTCCGAGATACAGTCCTCCGAACGATGTTCCAGGATCCACAGACTGCCTCAGATGCAAGGGTCTTCACGCCACGCGTTGGGCGCCAAACTGCTGCGGTGCTGAGATGATGAGTTTGCCCGGCTCACGTTCAGCCCCGATCAGCGACGAAGGGGCGCTTGAGGAGCCCGGAGCTCCTATCGCGCCTATGGGTCCCGAAGAGATCCACGATACGAGAGCGAAGGAGGGCGGCAAACGCAGGGAGGCGCAGGCAAGGAAAGAGGGACTCAGCCTTCAGGAAGGGTTGGCAGGTTTATTGAAGGAAGGTCGAAGGGGGAGAAAAAGCAGGGTGGAGGGAGAAGGACTGAGCGCCGAACTGAGGGCAAGTAACAGCTTATAAGGGAAGGGGGAGGGCCTGGGAGGGGCAACACGACAGCAAATGAGGGTATGAAAAAACTGATACATAGTTTGATGAACACATGAAACTGACGAATCAGCAAAAAACTGGGGAGGGGTCCCTGCCCTTGCCCAATCACTCAACACCCTGGGGAGAAGGTTCTAGAAGGAAAGGCAGGGCTGCCGAGTGATGGACAAAGGGGCAGGGGTGGAGACAACAGGGAGGGGAAACGTGATAGACAAATAACGATAAGAACTTGGGGATTTCCAGGGAGGAAGGGGGAGCTTTTCAGGACGAGCCAGACTGAATTAAAACAACATTACACCACGCACCACCACAAGGAATCACTGATTTTACCATCTCTATCAGGCAAACATATGGAAGCTGTTCCAGAGAATGTGATTGATAGAAAGATGGAAAAAAAATCTGGTAGAAATAGTGATGAATCATGATGATTTTATAGAGGGGGAAGTGCTTCAGTGTTGAAGCAGAGAGACTGGAGGTCTCCAGTAAGTGAGGGCAGGGCTCCATCTGGGTACCAGGAGACAGCAGAGTGCCTGGCACAGAGTCCTGTCCCCTCCACCATCCCAGGCTGCTGCTCCCTGGCAGCTGTTCCCACTGCCTGCTTCACAAAAGCAATGGGTAGTGGCATCCTGCGGTGCCCAATGTGCTGCTTGGGAGAATTGTGAGTGGGCAGAGGTGGGGCATGGAGTGATGTCCCCTTACCTGCAGCTGTCAGTACTGAGTCACTGGCCAGCGTTATAGATGAGTAATATGATGATTGGCTCTCGCAGTTAGGCGATGAATACTGTGTGTATGTTAGGAGAAGTTTTATTGATGTATGCTTATGTTATTGTGATCTGTTTTTTGGATGTCCTCTGTTCTCCCCATAGTCCCCTTTTCCTCCTCTGTATTGTTGCCCCTGATCAGCCTAGGTCATCAGGGTGCAGAGGGAGGGCAAGTACACATGCCCCTTGCTTGGGGCATTTGTGAATAGGGGAGGCTTGTTGCTAGGGTGGCGTGGCATGACACCACCTGACCCCCAATCAAGTTGTAAGAAATTAGTTTCCACCAATGGACGGTGAAGAATAGTTAATTGACAAACTTTGGGAGGGGCCAGGATTGCCTGGGGCAACCCCCCCAGGGGTATAAAAAGCAGAGCAGCCATTTTGTGGGTGAGCACATGGCAGGCAGTCACATGCTCCCAGTGCACTGCCGTGTTTCCTTATTCAGTCCTTTGTTATATTTGTTAAGGTTTAATAAACCTTTTAAAATGTAAAGTGCGCAGTCATTTCTCACACCAGGGAGAAACCAGTGACTCCTGACCAAAGCATCTCAAATGAGATTTGAAAATGAACCCTGAATTTTGAAAGGAGCTTTCCAGAGAAAGTTGGAAACTTCTTTTTAGCTCCCCATTCTCCATTTGGTTTATGCAATATTTTGTCCCAGATGCTGCTGCCAGCAGTGTAAACCACAACAGGACTTGTCAGAGAGTGTAACTAGTAGAGCAGCGTTAATAATATGATTAGTGAATGAGTGACACTCTCTAGATTGCAAAAAGGCCTTACAACAAAACAAATCTTTTCCTTTGCTCCTTTGAATGCTAATGGTCTTCCCTCTGATGTTGTTCTTTTTTTTTTTTAAAGCTGTAGTTCCAACCCTGGATGAATAGAGTTGGCTGAGCACTGCTGCCTTCTACCTTGTCAGTCAGGCTTGTGTTTGGAGACAAATTCTAGGAGAAAAATGCTCTAAAATTAGTGTTTTTCTCTAAAGAGAGAGGGCTTTAATAATTCCCTTTTCTTCTGCCAATGAGAGAAATGGATACCAGGGGATGAAAGTGAAAAAAAAAAGAAAACTCTTTATTAACAAAGCAAGATACCCAAAAAGCACAGGAAAAAAAGGAAATGGAACCTTACACCCCACTGTGGTAAATAGGTATGATTCGTGCTGATAAAATTGAAACAGTAATCAATACTGATACAGTAATTAATATTTGGAAATAATAAAACAGTTAAAAGTTGTAATGCCAAAAAAATAAAGGGAAAGGAGGGGCTCCACCCTCCCTCCCTGCAGATGTTCAAGGACAGGAGGAAAAAGCAAGAGATAACAGTTACTAAAAATTAACAGAAAGAAGGGAAAATCTGGTTGGGTCCCAGGAAAATGCCAGCTGTAAGAGATTTATTGCTTTGATGCTTAAATGCAGTAATATGTTAGTTTTGGATTACATTGTACTGGCTGGCTTCGCATGTGTAACCCAAAGGTGAATTAAAGGACAAAGAGGAAGAGTAGAGGCCTTCATCAATGACGACCCCCAAAGACTTGTGCGACCACCAAACCGAGTGGTGGAGCATGCGCGGTAAAGGTGGTGATGAGGGTGGAGGTAGAAGTGTGATGAATCGAAAATGGGAGGAGATGACATTGACACATGGCATAAAAGGGGGGAATCTTCACTTGGCAAGCTCGTACGTGAGGTGGCAAGGGTCCAAGAGCCCTGCACTCCCTACCCCACGGTTATCTTTTGCTTATGCGCTATTATTGGAACCAAATTATCCCTTGTTTTTAATCAAATTATATTATCAATATATATTTTCTAAACTATTCAATTAAAATTGCTGCTATCTCAAATATTTTTGGGTTTTTTTTATGATGGGATAATTGGGCAAACATAACACTACCCTCACCTCGCCGCTGCGTGGCTGCCTGTCCTTGTGAGGGGAGGAGAACAGAGCTCACAGCAGCTGAGAACCTGTTGGGTTTCTGGAGTGAGTATTCTCCTCGCAGCAGGCAAAGTTGGTGGAGTTTAATGTCCCTTCTTTTTCTGGCTCAGTCTTTCCGAGAGGCCAGAGCTGCCCTGCAGGCTCCCCGGGCTGGAGAAAAAAAAACAAACAAAAAAACCACACCCCAAACTAAACCAAAATCAAACCAAAACAAAACAAGAACCCAAACAAAACAAACAAACAACAACAACAAAACCACAAAACCACAAAATCAAAAACCCAAAAAACAAAACAAGACAAAAGCAACAAAAAAAGCTGCTGAAAAGATTTACCAGGGAAAATCCTCCAGGCCGGGGAAGGGAAATAAAACAAACAAAAAACCCCAGAAGCTTCTTGCCTAAATTAGTGAAAATTAATCCAGGAAAAAAAGCCAAAAAAGGGCAACGAAGTAACAATCATTGTAGTCCCCAGCTACACCAGAGAGAGCTGGAACAGGGCCCACAGGAGCCCAAGGCTCCCCGCCCAACCCGCCAGCTCCATGGGAAAGCTACAGCAGTCGTTTTCTGGGCATAAAAGCAGGTAGTTAGGAAATAAAGCAGCATTATAAAATCACCCCAAGACAGTTTCCCAGCACACCATGAAATCCTCTTGAGTCACAGGATGGGAAAACAGCTCACACAGGTTACTACTGCAAAGTGGTAACTATGAGCAGTTTTAAGCTCTGGTGGGCACAGCTGTGGGCAAAGGGAACTGCCACCCAATACCAACCCCAATTTTCTAATTCCCTGGCCTCTTTTCTCCCAACACATGTGGTCTTTTCCTTCAATACCCCATAAGTATCCCTGTAATATTCCAACCTTGCCTGTAAAAACCGTAGTCTACTCTTGGATGGAAAAATAGTTTATAGACTTGTCCAAGACTTGTGAGCAATGAATGAATGGGTGACTGTACCACAGCCAGTAGTTCCTGATCCTTCAACAATGATAACCACGTTGCTTTGGCTAGTGCCAAGTGGTTTACAGCAATTGAGTTGTGTGAAGCCTTTGGCCTATTTCTGTGCATCTGGAATCTCAGTATATTTTTGCCTTCACCTGGGAAAGGAAAAAATTCACATAGACTAGATCCCAACATGCCTGGTGGTTGTGTTATAAAATGTGTGGTCCACATAAAAGAAATGTAGAGCTATCAGTTCAGAGGTTCACCTGTGCCTAAATATATTCTTGTGCCTCATTATCATCCTACACCAAAGGCTCTTGGTATGCACAGAACTATTACCAAGCCCCCTTTCCTGCTCAGTGCAGCCTGAGGTTATGGCCCTGTGAGCCATCAGGCTCCCCTCCGAGTTCTGTGCCCCACAGCTCAGTGGTGTGCAAACCCCACCACACAGTTGTCTTGTGGTCCAGCAGCCATGGAGGACCTTTGGAGGGGCCAGAGGCCAGAACTTCACATGGGCTAATACTTACTACTCAGCAAACAAAAGCTGTGGTGAAACCTGGGTAAGCTCCACATAGGTTCTGCGTGAGGCAAAGAAATTATTTTACACATTGCAAACCCTGGGGAACGTGAGGGGTGTGGGTGTCTCCTTGTTGTTCCAAGATGAAATACATCACTCCTGACCCATGTACCAAAATTTCTGCAGAGATGGATCTTCCCTACCAGGTGCTGGAAGACTGCAGGTAAGCAGGCAGCTGGGAGGGGACACAGCCAGGACTGCTGACCCTGACTGGCCAAATGGAGTCAAGCTCAGCAATAAAAGCTAAAGGAAACAAGCCAGTGAAGCCCAACTGTTGTCTGTATTGGAGGCTGAAGTGAACTTAATAGGACACAAGTGCTAAAACCAGTCGAAAGGCCTGTGTATCCTTGGCACAGGCTATGTCAAGGGATGGTAATTCAAGGACCCAAAGGGGTACTGCATAGTAAAATCAGGCAACCCCAATGTCTGGGAATGACTGGCATCCGAGTCCAAGTCTTTGGAATGTTGAACACTCACTTTATTAAAACTATATTATATTACATTACAACTATATTAAAGAGATACATACTATACTATATCATACTTACTACTAACTACTGAAGAATACTAAAGAAAACTCATGACTCTCTGCCCAAGAGTCAGGACACAGCTTTTTGTGATTGGCCAAGGAAACAAAACAATCCTCAGCAGAATCCAATTACCAAATTAATTCAGGTAAATAATCTTCCAACACATTCCACATGCGCAAAACAACAGGAGCAGCAAATGAGATAAGAATTGTTTTTTCTTTCTCTGAGGTTCCTCACTGTGATTCCCAGGAAATATCCTTGGGAAGTTGTGCCTGCTTGCTCTCTATTAAGAGAGCTGTGGCTACTGCTGATGGCTACTGCTGGGTCTTTGGTGTTGCTGCTGTTGGTACAGAGAAAATTAAGCACCTGTCTCTCTTGCCTGGCCTCTTGGAGGATGCCTCTGTTGTGGGGTTGCTGTGAGGCTGAAGAGTAGCAGCTGCTGATGGTGGCAATAACCCACTGTCTGACACTCCCTGGTTCCCAGCAATGAGCTGTCAGCTGGAGAGGCAAGGAGTGATCAGCAGAACCCACTCACTCTTTAACCACTGCATATGGCCACTGTTAAAATTTGATGGAGTGGGGAGATAGAAGTGGGCTCTCATCACCTTGACAGTCGCAACACTACCAAGTGTTGCTGTCCCAGATGTGCTGGAGCTCCAGTACCAACTAGAGTCCAAGCAGCCCAATGGAATGCCACAACTGATATTGCCCCTCTGTCTATCTCAGTCCTTGTGGCAGCAGAGAGAAAGCCACAGTTTGCGGTTATGTGAAGGGGTATCCAACACATCTGGAATTGACTGTCCTAGGGGTAGAAGCACAGCTTTACCATTTGTCATGGACTTATTCAGGCTGCACTGGAACTGGTTGATGCTCCTGAATGTATGTATCATGCTGATAACTTCATCATTACAGATGCAGAAGAAGGGCTGAGACCACTTCTCCAGACCTTGGTGAGGGGACTTGGGGTTTGAAACCACAGGAATCCAACACTGAATACACTGACCAGGAGCAGAGAGTCCCTGACTCTGGCTAAGAGGGTGAAAGGATGACTGCAATTACTGCACCATGTGGATTCAATGGTTTGCCAATCAGATCCACGGAGTACAGGACTGCAGGAATACAGAATATGCCCTAATGCCATCAGGATACAAGGCCTTCATCCTTTGGGGCAGTGCTTGCATGGGCCCAGCCCCTCGATGCCCAGCAGTGTCGTGTCAGTGTTATAGATGAGTAATGCGTTGGTTGGCTCTCACAACTGAGGGGTGAATATTACGCATATGTTAAGAGAAGTATTGTAGATGTATAGTTATGTTACTGTAATATGTCCTCCCACAGTCCTCTTTCTCCTCCCCCTTGTTGTCACAGGATGGCCTCAGTAGTTGGGACATTTGGAGAGGGTCAGCTTGTTACTATGGTACTATGGTGACACCTGACCTCATATCAAGACGTAAGAAAGTGATCTCCACCACTGGAAGTGAGGAAGGAGTCGACAGACAAGACTTTGGGAGGGGCTAACAATATAAAAGGCGGAACATCCATTTTTTAGACAAGCACGTGGCGGTTTAGCTCCATGCTCCCAGCACTGTAATTTTTCCTTATTCAGTCTTCTGCTGTATTTTTGTTAAGGTTTAATAAACCTTTAAAATTTAAAAAATGAGCATTGTTTCTCATTGAGACAAATGACGGATTTGTCTTTACAATCAATCTGTGGGTCTGCTGGTAGATAAAACTAGCATTGAGAGATAAAAGAAACAACGGGAAGGATTCCACTGATTGATGAACAGAAAAAGATATTTGCCTTTACAAACAAACTGTAGGTTTACTGATAAATGAAATTGAATAATGAAAGATGAAAGAAGCAATGGGGAAAAACCCTAAATTACATAAGAATTTAAAATGAAAAAGGGGGGGTGTACATTAGAGGAAAATCTTCGGTATGAGGCATTCCGGGAAGTCTGTACCTTCCAAGTAACTCAGCCACAGGGGAAAGAGAGAAGGGAAATGCGGCCGGGAAGTTGGGATAAAAAGGAGTCTGCATCCTCCAAAAGCTGAGAAACCCCAGGTGAATGCCCCATGGCCTCTCTCTTTATTTGAATAAAGTAAAAAAGTCTCGTCTGTCTCCTTTTTGGACATAAACCTCTGATGTTTGTGGATTGATATTTTCTCCCAGATGATTTTGGGGAGTCGTCCGGGAGAAAACCTCGTCTCAGTGGCCCTAGGAGATTTTGAAAGAGAAATGTGCTCTGATACAAGTTCAGCAGCTCAAATGAGTTTTCCTGGGACCATTGGGGCGATTGCAGGTCAACACCCCAGGGACAGCAGAGGACTAAATAATGAAAAAGAAGAGGGGGGAGAAAAAATTCCCCGGGGAAAAAACTGCAGATGAAAATTGTGAGTATTCGCATGTGTGTGTGAGAGTCCAAGAGTATGCTTAGAGTGCATGTGAGACTTGAGAGAGTTACCAGATACAGAGGGGCTCAAGAACACCTGGGGACACCAGGTTGAGGGTCACCGGATTTTGGGGGGGCTCAAGAATACCTGGAGGTGCCAGGCTGAGGGTCACTGGATTTGGGGGGCTCAAGAACACCTGGGAGTGCCAGGTTGAGGGTTATTGAATTTAGGGGGTGTTTGACTGTGCTTGTGTGAGCAGCAGGGTCTCAGAAACTGTGGCAGGAGGCCATGTGGGTAGCAGCAAGCTGGGACATGGCACAATAACTCCCAACGCTCACCGGCCCAGAGGTGCAGCAGCGGCGCTGCTGAAGGTCAGAGACAGGCTCGGCTGTGCAGGGTCTCGGAGGCCTTAGGCGGGAACCTGTGTGGGTGATGGCCAGCGGGGACCCGGTACAGCAGCTCTTGGCACCTACTAACCCAGCGGTATTGGAATAAAATCCCAATATTACCAGGTGGAACGTGCCTGGGCCTGTCTGACCCTTGCTGCTGGACCAAAGGTGGCAGCTGTGGTATTTCACCTCAGAGACACCTTTGGCTGGCTGGAAGTTGCAGTTAGGCACTTGGAACAAGTCCAGGCATGGTAGAAACTCAATTTACCTCTGATGGAAAGGCTCCAGGCTAGGTGAAGAGGAAAAGGAGACGGATCCTGCAGAGGGTTTAATCCAGAGTTTATTCCAAAGTCACATATGTCTGAATCTTGGTAACAGCTCCACGGAATCCCGACCGCATGGTCTCCGTGTCTTTTAAGCTCGAAGGCAGGGGGAGGTAAGGGACAGGTATGGCACCAACCAGGTGGGAGGGGCGAGGTCTCAGGGGACAAGTGACACTTGGCTAACCTAATGACCCCAGGGCTGAGGGGCATCTTTTGAACTTTTGCCAATCACAGGACGCCCCTGCTGGAATGATAAAGATTGACTGACAGCACTTAGCAAGGAGGCAAGGGGGAGGGGAAGGAAGAAAGTATTGCCACACCTGGGAAACTACTGGGATAGCTGAAGCAGGAAATGGCATCACACTGCAACAGACGTGCCAGGGGAGAGATGTCCCTAGAGACATCTACCTTTCTTTCCTCGATTTTCAGAGACACCTGCAGGCACGGCTGCGCCGCTGCTGCGTGGCCATGTGGGAAAGCGGATGCCGCCGCCTGCTCTGGTGGTGGTGGCAGTGCGGTCACCTGGGCTTGCAGAGCCCCTGCTTCGAGAGGCATTCCTGGTGCTGCTTGTGCCTGCAGGGGATTGGGCTGCTGCAGGGCCACAAGGCAAGGGGGTGGAAGATTTTCCAATGGTTCCCATTCCTTTCCAGCTTTTGCCACGTGCCGGAGAGCTCATACCAGGTATAGACCCGAACAAGCATGCCTCCACATGTCAGCGTACTTGATTTCCTCAGGATCCCGTGGGCTGCAACCAGCCACGTGGTCAAACAAAGACTCACAAGTCCAGGTTTCAAACGTGCCGAATATCGGCCAGACCACGTATTTTCCAATCTCCCTCTCCATTTTTCCATACAAAAATGGATAATTTTCTCCTTGGACTTCCCCACCCTCCGCGGGTTTTCGTCCCAGTGTTCCAGCATGCATCCCAGGGAACTATCTCTGGGGATTTCTGGTACAATTCTTCCAGGGACTTGGGAGGGTTTTTCCTGAGCTTTTCTCTGGAGTCTGCTCTTTCCCAACCCCATTTTCTCAAGAAGCTTTACAATTTTTCTTACCTTTTCTTGTTTCACCGGGACACCCGTCGCAGGTCCCATCTTTCTTTCCGATGTCAGGCCTCCCAGCTCGCGAAAAGCCACCAGCCTGCCTCAGTTGAACAGCGAACCGCTCTGCCGACTTTTTGGGCTGATTTTTACCTGTTTCCTCCAGTTTCATAAGGCAGATGGGTTCCTGGAATTTTCCAGGCTCGCCTCTTCCCCCCTCCTGATCCCAACCGTGACCAGTTTTTCCCCTAGACTCCCTCTCTGAGCCCCGGGTCTCGTGTGTTTGAAAAAGTCTTGCACTTCCCCCTTGATCAATCATGTCCCTCGTGGGATGGTGGAACTGCGATCGTGGGGTCTGCTCTCACTTTGTGACGAAGTCACGTCTCACACACATGGTTCCTTTTCCTGTGTGGATTTCTTTGTGCATGTAAATTTTTCCGAGTGAAAAAAAACTCGAGTCTTGGAGGTCACTCTAGATCATTCCGAGCTTGCTGAGAATTGGGCCCTTTTATCCCCCTTGGCTGTGGCTCTGGTTGCAGCTCACGACTCCGGTTACGGCTCACGGCTCCGGTTGTGGCTCTTTGTGAATTTGATTGGGTTTTTTGGAATCCAATCCCACTTGGGCTGCTGAAATCAGCAGGGCGCCCCCCGGGTGGGAAAGGGGGTCCCGAACCCCAGTATCATCATGTCGGGGTCTACCAAATTGTTATAAATTATCAAATCGGGAGCCAAATTTATAAGAAAATTTCACAATGATTTATTAGATTGTCTTTATAAGAAAATTTCACAATGATTTATTAGATTGTCAGCGAAACAGAATTTTGAGAAAAAACCACCACAGCCAAGGCAGCATCAACCCCGGGATCTGTGCTGGGTGAACCTGGATCTGACCGCCAAAATGTCAGTCTCTCCTTTGGTTCACCCTGACTGCTTCTCGCATCGAGCTTATATACAGTTTATTCTGCCTGGGGCAGAAATGACCAATGTTCCTTTGTGTCCCTTCACATGCAGAACTGGGGCCATACATGGGCAGGGTTAGACAAAAGTCTGGTTCCAGGTGTCTAGATGATGTCAGAGCACTCCGGAGAAGTCAGCATTCACATGTAAACGGTGGCGCTGGTAGTAGATGCAATCTTCGAGTTGCAGATCACTCTTGAGTGGCCCTGACATTCCAGGGAAGTCAGTGATCATGGCCCAGGAAGTTTCCATTCATACGTTAACAGACTTGATATTATCTTAATGTTGTCCGGGAACTAATTGAATAAAAATAAGACTCTGCTCCCGGCTGGGGTGGTCAAAAGACATAGCTTGGATTTTACAATATTTTATACATAAATAGCATGAATTATCTCTACCATATACTACAACATACACATAATATCCATCTCTTAATTGTGAGAGCCAACCATCACATTATTCATTTATAATGTACTGTCTCTGTATTTTTGTTAAGGTTTAATAAACCTTTGAAATTTTAAAAGTAATAGTTGTTTCTCACATCAGGATCCATGTGGTTGCTGGGAATGGGGATCTTCCATTTTGCTCCGTGAAAAGTTCTGCTGCAGCTTGGTTTGAAGAGAGAGCCCTGAGTGAACAGGGAAAAAAGAGACAGTAATCTCAGCTTTTTTATACATAAATAAAGGTTACATGACAATTGTAAGGTACGTGAACCTTGTGATAATGCATGGATGTGAACAATGCATATTTTATGATTGGCTTTTTGCAAATATTAAAATGAATATTATATGCCTTATGTTAGAAAGTTATGCTGTATTCATTTTCTTAAGTAGTGTGTTAAATATAGTTTTAGGTTATAGCATAATGCTAAAATAGAAACTATGCTATGTAAGATACTTTTTTTAAAGAGAGGAATGAGGTACTCGCACTGAGATAGCAGCCACAGGACACCCAAATGTTTCGGAGGAAAAGAATTTATTGCTCCCTTATCAGAAGAAACCAACTTCTTCCCGTCTTGCTCAGCCATGAAGATGCCGTTAGGATTCAGAGGAAGAAGTTGACACTGACCAGACAGAATCCTTTGTTTGAATGGAATTTATGCATCATGTATGAAATGTATGAATATGCAACAGGCTATTGCTTTTAAGGGTTAATCCTCTGTTAACGGGGGTCCTTTTTCGGGCTTATTTTGCCCAGAAAAAGGTACCTGATTGTCCATAACTCTTTGTTTTTATTGTCTTGTATTGTCCTAATCCTACTTGTCCAAATTTTTATTACTATAATATTATTACTATCTTTATAACCATTTTATTACTATTTAAAACTTTTAAAATTTTATAAACAAGTGATTGTCATTTTTCACAAGGATATCAGAAAAATGAATCTACAAACACCAGAGGTTTATGCTCAAAAAGGAGACAGAGGAGTCCTTTCACAGTATGCGAATAAAGGCAGTGGCCATGGGGCATTCCCCATGAGGTCTCTCAAAATTGTTAGAGGACACAGCCTCCTTTTTATCCTAATTTCCCGGCCGCATTTCCCTTCTCTCTTTCCCCTGTGGCTGCTGTACTTGAGAGGTACAGACTTCCCAAAATGCTTAATACTCCCTTCTAATGTACCCCCCCACCCCGTTTTTCTTTTTCCCCATTTCTCTGTTCTTTCTCTCTAAATCCATAGATGTAGCACAGTCTTGGGTGAGTAATAGTCTGTGTCAAATAGTGGAATTTCCATGTTATTTATGGCTCTCCCCACTGCTTCTTTCACCTCTTTGTATCTAGCCTTATTTACCATCAGGCACACAGGTTTTTTGTAATAACACCTTCTTCTCATTCCTTTCACGGAGAATCCACACCGGGTGAACTGCAGAGAGCTGGGAGGCAGCACAACCACAGCTGGCAGCCCTGAGGCCACTGTGCAGGGGACCACGGGAGCCACCTTTCCTTGTGTGATCACTATGTCTGACTTCAGTGGTTTTGAAGTCACACATAGTGAGCACACAGGGAAAGGTGGCTCTCCATGGGCTGCTACAGGTGAACTTCAACTTCTCTTGCTCTGCCACTGTCAAGCAAAATGTACGAGATTGGAAGGAGTTTTTGCTCCTCTGATCTAGCAGGTAAGGGGCCGAGAGGAAGATGGGCACAGCAAGCAGACTGTGATTTGGGGAACGGGGGTCCATGAGCCAGCTTTGCAGTTTCACCTCTGCACATGTGCCTGTTGGCTCTGAGACTCTCATGTGTAACAAATTGTTGGAGGTTAGGATTGCTCCTTTTGTTTGCTTTCTCTCAGGGAATTTTTTCCCATATGTTGCTAGGAGACAAAACTGACTGGTACTTAAGAGCGAAAAAAGAAGTTGCCGCCGTTCAGGGGAAGGGTAGGGCTGGCTACTCTCTTAGCTGAGGGGTTTCTCTAGGGGGGGCAGAGACACCAGGAGATTTGGGTAGGGGGAAGGGGCTGGGCATAGCTCCTGGCTCTCTCTGGCTCTCTCGGCATCAGAGGGGAGACAAGGCTGTAGTTGCTGTAGGGAGAATTTGCCACCCCTGAGAGGCTCCGTCTCCTGCTGACTTGTCCTACCATGAGTGAAGCTCTGCTTGTGGGAGTGGCCGTTGCACTGGGACCTTGTTAACACCCTACCTCACTAAAAAAGGACCTTCACCATCTGCTCTGGTGCCTCAGGGGAAGCCCTGGGACCCCGAACCCCTTCCCTCTCAGAGGGAGGGTCTCCCAGCCGTGTTCAGGAGCCAGGCTGCTTTCTGCCGCTGCTCCCAGTTTTCGCTACCCATACCCCTGCCTGCTGGGATGCTCCGCGGCCCCTGCTCATGCTGCAGAATTTCTGTTACATCTCATTTATTACAACAGGATCAGCTCACCTCTGCCATTCCAGCTGCTTCCAAGGTTCCTGCTGCAGTCCATTTCACCAGCCAGAGGTGCAGCAGGACCGGCCGTCCCTGAGGGTTCCAAAGGCAGCCCCTTCTCCATCCCTTCCACCCTCGCCCGCCATTGCCGTGCACAGAGAGGCAGCCAAGCTCGCGCCACAGCGCCCCCTGCAGCCCCGGGGGAATCATCGCCCCGCCCTGCCCGGCCGGGAGCCAGCAGCGCCCCTGCTGGCTGTGCCCGGAACTGCACCGCAGGGGAAGGTGCCTGCAGCCGGGACCAGGCCCTGGGGCTCTGCGTCTGCTCGTCGGTGCTGCCGGGCTTGGTGTTGGCTTGCCTTGTTATACACACACACGCTAGTAAGGAACTGCTATTCCTTTTCTGGTATCTTTGCCTGAAAGTTCCATCGTTTCAAAGTTATAATAATTCAGAGGGAAGGGGGTCATATTCTGCATTCCAAGGGAGGTTCCCGCCTTCCTTGGCAGACACCTGTCCTTCAAACTAAAACACAAATGCCCTTTCCACTCAGTCCTCTCCATCTGTGCTGCATTCTATCACCCCCAGCAGCCTGACTAACCCAGATCTCTCTTTTTTTTTAATAAGGGACCAAAGATTAATGGTATTGTGAAGGGATGTGTCCTGCAAGGCCCTGCTCTGCCCTTGCGGACAGAACAAAGAGGAGGAAAAGATTTACATTAAAAGCACTGAGCAAATCTTTATTATGAAACTCACATCTCTTGCTTTCAGCAGCCTCCATGCAGAAAATGTGCAGACTAGAAGTCTTCCTGCCAGGAAGGGGAACAGGAATACAGTTTGCACTGTGACATCTGATGTTCCTTCAATGGATGGCAATATAAGAGGTTAAAAATCACTTTGCAGGCTCCTGTTTGTTTAGGTTAACATCTTAGCACTGCACTGAAGAAGAAACAGTGCAGGCAAGTGCTGAAGAAAGGACCTGGAAACCTGGCCCCTGTGGAACAGCCCATAAGGAATCTGTGAGACTGGGCTAACTTTATCACCTGCTGGACTGCTTGCAGAAAGCAGAGAACACTGCAGAGAGGTGAACACAGGGGTGATACAGGCAGGCAGATGGTGCCACTCCCAGCTGCAGCAGGGAGTGAGGTAAAGGGGCCCATTGCCAGGGGCTCTCAGGACACCAGGCCCTCGAACCATCCCTAAACAGCGCTGGGCTGTGGAGCAAGGCACTGCTCCCTGCAGAGTGCCCTGTGCTGCTTTCTCTACTGGCTGTGTTTCACAGAATCAGAAAGTAGTTGGACTTTTTAAAAGACATCTATTCCAAGCCCCCTGCAATAAACAGGGATACCTTCCACTAGACAAGATTGCTCCAAGCCCTGTCCAGTTTGGTCTTGGTTATTTCCATGGGCGGGCTGCCAAAGCTTCTCTGGGAAAATTGTTTTACTACCCTCACAGTAAAGAAATACTAAAGAAATACTTAAGAAACCTATTCTAACCCTGCCCTTTGGCAGTGGGAAGCCATTCCACCTTGTCCTGTCTCTCCATCCCTCACCCCAAAGTCCCTCCACAGCTTTCCTGCAGTCCCTTTAGGCACTGGAACGGGCTCCAAGGTCTCCCTGGAACCTCCTCTCCCCCAGGTGAGCACCCTCAGCTCTCCCAGCCTGGCTCCAGAGCAGAAGGACTCCAGCCCTGGCACTATCTCCATGGCGACTTCTGGACTTGCTCCAACAGCTCCACATCCTTCTGATGTTGGGTCCCCAGGGCTGGAGGCAGCTCTGCAGATGGGGTCTCACCTGAGTGGGCAGAGGGGCAGAATCCCCCTCTCACATGCTGCCCAGAGTGTTTGAACTCAGGTAACCTATGTCGCTGTAGCTAAGTACTAGCAGCACCCGCAAACTAGTCAATACTATGGGCCAGGGGAGTAGCAAATCAACGTGGAATGGGAATAAAGATCGCGGGAAGAGCGAGACACGGCCTGGGGAAACAGAGCTGGTGCTGTCACTGTCCCTTCCCAGCCACAGCCAGGCTGAGCTGCGGCTGCCGGGGCGCAGCAGTAGCGGGGCCTGAGGGCAGGGCAAGGCCGGGCCGGACACCAGCAGAGCCCGCGGTGGCAGTGGAAGAGAAGCCGGAGCCAGGCTAGCGGAACGGCACCGGCGGCTGCCGGTCGCTGGAGCTCGAGCGGCCCAGCAAAAACTCCTTCCACCCGAGGGCCCGGGGGTGCTCAGTCCCGGTGCGCTGCACAGGCCCTCCCCAGGCCTGGGTGCAGCGCCCGGGGAACGGTGAGATGGCGGAGCTCCGGGATCCGCGGACAGCGCGGGGTATGGGCGGGGCCGGTGTGCGCGGCCTCTTTAAGAGTGAGAGCATCACGGCGGCGCCAGGCACGGCGGCGGCCGCTCTACGCATGCGCACAGCCTGTCCCTGCGACTTATTCGGTGCCGCCGGCACTGGAGTAGCGTGCAGGGGCGGGGAATCGTGTTGTAGTGAGCTCGCGCATGCGCAGGGCACCATCCCGCCGTGCGCTTTGTGGCGCTGCCGGAAGCGGGTGCGGGCCGAGCGCAGCGAGCGGCGCTCCCGGTCCCGTGTGGCCGCGGCCCCGTGGCGCCGGCGGCCTGAGGGAGTGGCGCTCCCCGACATGTCTGCCGGGCTCTCGGCGCAGGTAAGATGGCCAGGCTTCCCGCCACGGCGCTGTCGGGCTCGGCCCGCTTCGCCGCCCGCAGGGCCTGTGGCGCGGGCGCCGCCCGGAGCCTCCACCGCGCTGACCTCTGCGCTGCTGCGGCGGGGCCCGAGCGGGGCGGGCGATGGGCGAGCCTGTCCCCGGGGCTCCCCCAGCGCCTCGCGCCTGGTTGGTGCCGCGGAGCCACCGCAGGGCGGGCGGGAGCGACTCTTGATGACCCTCCGCGGCCCAGGGCCCCTCTCGGCCCCTGCCCCGGCCCGGGAGTCGAATCGCGTTTCGGGTCCGTGGGAGGAGCGTGAGGTGGTACCCGCACCGTTCCTCCCGTGTGGATCCTGCGAGCGGGAGCTGGACCTGAGGGAGGAAAAAGTTTGTGTCGCTGTTTCCCCGCAGAGTCCGACCAACAGCCCGCTGGTGCCGAGCATGCCCGGCTCAGGCCTCCCGGGGTCTGTCAGGATTCTGCTTTTCCCTGTCTCGTTTTGGTCTCCGTGCCCAGTTGATAGTAGATCCTATTTATTTGGTGTACTCAGCAGCGAGCGAGGCTTCTCCCCGGAGTAAGGGGGCCGTGCCTGCAAGAGAGTCCTTCCTGCTTGAACAGTTTGGAGACTTCACGAGAAACCGGACCGACGAATGAGTGCCAATGTAAAGGAAACTGTTGAGTAAAAATTTTGTTCAGTCGGGTGCATTGTTTTGTGGTCAAGTTCATTAAATAGTTTTTCGCATAAATGAGGGGTTTGAAAACTTACTAAACTGTCAGGTGAGTGGCCTGGAAGATAATTTTCTCAAATCTAGTGTTAAAAATGAGAGTGATAGTGAGAAGCAGAGTAGTACTGATGTTTGAGTAATGATGCTTGAAAGCAGAATAATATCCAAAACATACAAACCTGTTTTTGCTTTCCTATGGCTCTGCTCATCTTCTCATGTTACAGTATGCAACTTGTAGGCAGTGGCCTTCTCTATAGCAAGTGCCCTGCCTCCTGCTTTGGCCAGGCTGTGTCCAGCAGTGTTCCCAGGAACTAGAGGCAATGGGGTCCATGAACTGGGAGTGCTGGAGATAGTGAGGCCGGAATCCTGTGGGATCCTTTGAGACCCAGTCTTCCCTTTGGCACATTCATGTATTAATTTCTGCTATAGTAATGCAATAAAATCTGACAAATTTGTCTTCTCGGGGCAAGGGCAGCTGGGATTCTCTTCTCTGACCCTTGGTACTGCTGTGGCTGAATGGCTTGGGAAAGGATGACAGGAGTTTGGTTTTTTGTTTGACTTTTCTCTTCTTGCATTGAATATAGACTTTTAGAAAAAATTGATAGTAACCCTGATGTGCATATTTTTAAATTTCTTGAACAAAATACTTAAAATACTAATTTTCTGCTGGTCTTTCTCTCAGATAGGTCTTCTATTTGGTTCTTGCAATTTTTATTTTTTCCTGCTCTCTGCTCTGGCTGCTGTTCTTTACACACAGTGCATGCCTTAGGCGGAGCTAACATATTAGGTGGCTCCAGAGGTGAGCTACCAGGAGGGCTGTGCTTCCTCAGGCTTGGTAGGCTTAATACCAGAGGTGCAGTTAGTCCCAGCTAGATGTAACTCGCCTTCTCCAACATAAACTTGGAGGGCAGTGGGACAAGTGGGCATATAGCAGCTGTTCATGTTTAGAATGTCACGCAACTGAGAAAAATTGCTCATAAATGTCTGGTTTGTGCTTTGGGGGAAGGTGGGTTGTGGCAGGATGGCTTTCTGGCAAGAATTGTTTCCTTTGAAGAGCAAATGTTAGTACTGTTAGGTAGCAGAGGTCATGCTAAATGAGAGGACTTTCTTTTTTTCCAGGGAATACTTATAAAGCATATCTGATATCCCAGAACTTTGATGTAGACTTTTTTTTTGGCTGCTTCTCTGGTTTAGGCTCAATTAGGCCTTCAGCCTTCCTTGAGCATATCTCTGCTGATGTTCTTTGCATCTCTTGTCCTACTGTCCATTTTGTCTGCTCTGCTTTTTTGGTTCTAGTAAAAGCCAAGAAGGGTCCACTTATGGGACAGCTTGTCTTTGTGCTTGAAGTTCTTTTGCATCGTAGGAAAATACTTCATTTTACATCTGAAGCTGCTGAACACGACCAAATGTTCATGTTTGCCCCCAGCACTTCCCTCCCTTAGTGCACATTTTCTGAGGAATTGCTCTGTACCTGAGTAGTGATTCCCTGACCTCTCCCTGCACGTGCTCCGAGCACCTCAACTTCAGGCTTGGACCTTCTGCACATTCCTCCACAGTAACTGCAGAATGTGGCTCTGTTTAGTTGTTGCTGTCTAACTGTAGTGATCCAGGAGTTTAAATATTTTGGCTGTAGCTGTTCATATTAGGTCTTCGGAAACTGGAAATAGAACTTTATTGTTTGAGTTTTATGGACTTGTTATTCTTTTGTGCTCACTGGCTTCTGCAGTGTTTGAGAACTGAGGATCTTGGATCCTCAATGCTGAGACATCCAGTTTCTGTGGTTTATATGGTAATAACAACTGAAGTTCCTAAAATGAAACAGATTGGGAGGAAATATGTTGAAATCCAGATTATTTACCACATTAGGGAATATTGGAATTAGTGCTCAGTTTCATAATGTCTCATTGCTTTTGCTAGTTTTAATGCTGGTGATTTCTTTCCAGGTTTGTCTGAGAGTGTGAGGATGTTTTATTTAGTGCGGTCTCCAGGTACATACAGTCTCAGGAACATAGAGCATACAAGAGTGTATAAAACTGCTTGATGAACAACAGGGGTTTATTTATTATTCTACTCATCCCTTCTCTTAATCAGCTTTCTGAGAGTCCTTAGTGATTTGAACCCCAATAAGACGTATGTGTATGTGAAATGTCAATATTCAGCTTCATGAAACTTGTGTGAAGTTAGCTGGGCAAGTGAGGGTGCTTCTGAAATACAGAAGTATTGCAAAAACGGAAGTCAAAATCAGGTGTGATGTGACAGTTGCTTTCTTGGTCTTCAGTTTGCTGTTGGTGTTTCAGTAGTTACTGATAAATACAGCGTCTTGGGAGGGAGTCCTGCTGCTGCACAGCAGTAGGTGCTTTTTGAGGAAAGTTAGGAAACTGTCTGTCAGTGTGTGGAATCTGTCAGGAACATTGTTTTGGATATCATTGTGTGGAGACTTTCCAGCCTTTTTTAATTCCTGTCCAGTTAGGAGAAGCTGCATACTAGACTGATTTAGAGATAGTCCAATCCTAAGAGATTGCAGCCATTTCCAATTCAAGTGGCAGTTGAACTGGAGTCTTTAATAAAAAGTAACTTCTAGTCCTTCCAAATAAAAACTTTTAACTGCTAAATATAGGGGGGTGGATAGATCGATACCCTGATTTTGCATCTGAATCAATTACTTCTTTCAGTATTCCTGTGTATTGCTAAAATGAACAGGTTTCTTTTACAGCAAGATGAAAGGAAGTCTCAAATATTAACAAGATACAGGCTGATGATTAAGTTTATGTAAGAATGTAAGGCAGCAGGCTGGGAGTGTGTGGTATGAGAAGTTTTGGTTGTCCTGTTGCTAAACCTCTTCAGCATGGCATATTGTATATGTCCTGTATCTGTTAAAAGTGCTACTCCTCAGAAGTGTGGAAGGGTCACCCAGAAGAGCTTTGCGTCTTTGTTTCATTGTGGCAGAGAGCTGCATGAGGATGGGTGATTGTGTTCTCACGTTCCCCTGCCTTAGTGCAATTAAGGTTTTCTAAACTGCAGCAGGATTCTTCTAGATGAGAAAGCTCCCACATAGGCATTGCCTGCCATTTGCTTGTATTGTACAGCAGTTCCACACACCTGGGCACCCTGCTCTGGGATGAGGGCGGCCACAGTGAATGTGCTGTGCTTATCACACACTGAGAAGCTCCTGCCATGAGCTGTTCACTGCCAGCTGGAGGGCGGGCATGGAAAGGAGATGATGTTTTATCAGCTCAAATCAGCTTATTTAAACCAATGTTCCTCAAATACTGTTACTGGGTTACATGCTTCTAATGAACTTATGTCACAGAAGAGGAATGGGGAGTGCTTCCCCTCTTCCCTTGTGGGATAGGGGGTAGGGCCTCTGCTCTGGCAATAGAGGCAAAGTGCTGTGGGGATGAGAAAGGAGGGGGAAGTCTTGGAAAGTGGATTATATCTCACTTCTGTCCCTTCTGCTTTGACTTCAAACACACACTGGAGACTAAGATGCTGGTCAGGTAGAAGAGAAGGGGGAAGATGAAGCATGTCTGTAGCTATAGGATATGAAAGGAAAAGATACCAGTATGGAAACCAAGATAGTGGAGCTAAGCAGTGATCAAAGCTATCACTGAGGATTGGGATTTTTTAGGTTTTGTTTGGTGTTTCATTTTTGAGGGTATTTTGTTTGGGTTTTTGGTTTGGTTTGATTTTGGGGGGATTTGTGTGTGTGTGCGTGACTTTTCTGTGTCTTGAAATTGCCATTTTTCTCTAAGCCTAAGGGTTTTGACCACAGTGACGTGAGCACTCCCCCTGCTTCAGTCCCCACAGGAGGGAAGGTACCTGAAGGATGTAGGGATTGGACATCCTGCAGGCTGCTGCTGCTCTGGTTAACTCACTAGCAGATAAGCACACGATTGCTGTCTCAAACCACGAAGGATGTAGTTTGGAAGACAAGATCTTGCTGCCTTACTTTTCTGTCTCCCTTGAAGGGAATCATCAGGCTTTTTGCATAGGTTTTGGGTATAAACATCTGAGGAGTCAGCTAAGTAGGCAGATTGTTTAAATAGGTTTTTCCCTAGGAATGTGTATTTCCAGGCCTGGTTTCTTGTTTGGTTTTGGGCCAATGAATGTCTAAGGGAGGTGTTCAAAATATTCCCCGTATAACTAACTGGCTTCCAAATTGTGCCAGGTAAGTGTAGTTGGCATACGGATCTTGGAGTGCCATCCATGACAGCTTGAGCTGCTCTGAGCTGTGTCTCTTGAACACTCCTTGCTTTTCTCCTGTGCCAACCCTGTTTTCCTTGTTCATGTGGTCACCTGGCTCAGATAATGGATAAAAGGCTGTCAATTCTGGTGGGAGAGGAGGAAAAGGAGATGGTGCAGTCGCAGTTCTGGTGGCTCTCACAGGCTGCTGTGGTACCACCTGCTTGAGCAGCAGTTTAACGTTGTTGTGAGCCTGTACAAAGCACTCTGCTGTCAGAGGGATGTTCCTGCCGCCCCTCTGGCCCTGGGTCCTCACTGCTCTCCTCACAAAACAGCTGTGTTGGCACAGATGTTTCTCATCTGAGTTAGATCAGATCTCTGGATGTGTTTGATGTGTGGATCAAAGTTGGCTGTGTGTTGTGGGTGTCTCTGAGCTGCCCAGTGCAGTCCCATGACTGGTGCTGCCTTGCTGCACCCATTCCCAGGGCAGGGGGTTCTGGCCTGGCTCCCAGCCCTGCCCTGTACAGCACAGAGGTATTGGTTGTGCTGCTGGTGCAGCATGAGCCACTGCTCAGGACACAAGAGTGCTGCTGACTGGAGATGGACTGTGGGAGCACAGCTGAACTTCTGCTTCCAATTGCCTCTCTTGGTTGAGGTTTCACAACGCCAAAATACCCATCCCAATTTCCTATCACTGCAAAAATCTGGTTAGTTCACGGTCAGCTTGGCCTCCTGATCTCAAATGGCAGTGAGGGGATATATGTAACTGCAGTTGTGCTGGGATTGTTACTGAAAGGAGAGCTGTCTAGTTCTGAGAGTGCTGCCTGGGAAATTTCCTAGTGGCTTTTCTGCCTGGAATCTGTGGGACAAATGTAGATTTTTATGGAGAGACTCTGTGTATTGACTTTACAAGGATTTGAAATGCACCCCAACGCCATAGATTTGGAACCTGTATGTGCTGTAATGAAACTGTAAAGTGATGCTGGGTTTAAGCTAGTGATGCACTAAGGCTCAGCCAGTCCTGAACTCGCTGCAAATAAAGGGCACTCTTCATTATCACTGAATTGCATCTTTCAGCTACCAGTTTTGAGTAGTACCTGCTGTAGAAATACCTTATGAATATGAAAGAGGCTGAATTTTTGTCTTCTCAGATGACTAAGGTTTTCCTGGAAGTTTCCTGGGGTCTCTTTTTAACTGCTGTTGAGGTGAAAAAAGAACAGGGTGAATTGCAGCCATTGCTTCATGAGCAGAATGTGTTTTCTACTCACCTGAAGATGTTGTGTAAATGGAAGCAGCTTTCCTGCAAAGATGGTGTAAGCAGAAGTGTGAGGTGAAGTCACTTCACAGGTTTAAGTATCTAAAATAGACATTTAGTCCTGAACTGAAACTTGCTGTAATCTCTGTAATCAACCTATGTTAAAGCTCGTCTGTGTAAAAAACATACTAAGGTTGAAGGACAACTCTTGGAATCTTTTCTGGATTGTGAAATGTATGAAGTGTATATGTGCATCTAGAATTTACAAGGGTCTGGACTGTGATACACAGCCTCAGTTTTGCTAACTCGTGTCATAGATGTTTAAACTAATTGTCTCTTTTTCTTCCTTGCCCCCCCAGGTGTTGTTTGGATTGTAGCATAGAGGCACTATGTACTCAGAGTGGAGATCCTTGCATCTTGTCATTCAAAATGATCAGGGGAATACCAGTGTACTTCACAGCTATCCTGAGAATGTGGGGAGAGAAGTGGCAAATGCAGTGGTGCGTCCTCTTGGACAAGCTTTAATTACATCATCTGTTGGAAGTGAGAGTTTACTAAAAACAGACAAAGAAGTAAGTGCCTTTCCTTGGAGATGATAGTTTCCTTTATGCTGGAGTGACAGTTTAATAGATTTTTACAGCCTCTTTTATCTTTCTCTCTTTATTGTCCCAAGTTTTATGAAGTGTGTTACATTTTTAGTTTAGTGATCTCCATAGGGTTTTTATTAGCAGCTAGATCATAGCAACATTGTACTTCATGACTTAATAGTAACTTTGCCTGAGCTACTATACCACAAAATTCAGGCTAAAGAAAACCAACAAAAAAACCCATCAAAACAAACCCAAAGAATTTAGCATTTAACACAAAGCCTTTCTACTTACCTTCAGTTTTGAAGCAACAGTATGTGACTTCAAAAAAAAGTCTTTGTATAGTACAAGTATTTGTTAGAATTTGAAAATCTTTCACTAACAGATTTTGTGTGTTCTGAAGAGCTCTCTATAGTTTAGATTTAAGAGATTCAGAATTTAGAGAGTGTTTTGCCATTTATTCATATTCATAATATCATGATATATGAGTTAATGGTTTGGTGTTTTCTTGCAGGATATGTTAAACAGAATTGCCCATACAACATAACTACTGTTGCTTTTTTTTTTTTTTTTTTGAGTTAGAACTAATGTGCTCTGACCAGCACTTACTTACCAATATTTATTTTTAATAACTTTTGCTTTATGTTTGTTAGGTAAAATGGACTATGGAGGTGGTTTGTTATGGACTGACCCTCCCTTTGGACGGCGATACTGTGAAATACTGTGTGGATGTGTATACAGATTGGATTATGGCTCTTGTGTTACCTAAGGACTCTATTCCTTTACCTGTTATTAAGGAACCAAACCTTTATGTTCAAAGCATTCTCAAACATCTCCAAAATCTCTTTGTACCAAGGTGAGTGTTAGGGATTCCAAGCTGTAGTCAGCAGGTAACCTGTCAGAGGACTCATGAGGTGTGGAGGCTCTTGAGTCAAATAAGACTGCTAGTGCTGCAAACTTAGGAGGAAAGTGTTCCTCCAAATGTTTTGTAATTTTGCAGTAGCAAATTGAGTTTTTGCTGCTGTGGTTAGAATGACATATAGTTCATATACTTTAATGTTTACTGTTCCAAGAGGTTCAAGATTTATCTCTATTGGATGACTGGAGGGTAAGGGGAAAAGCAGAAGCGCATCACTGTGTTACCATGTGCTTTTCATTGTGTAAAACTGAGGTAAACTAAGAGAACATCATGACAGTCCCTGCCCTTGTTAGTCAAGATTTGACTACATTTGTGATTTACTGAAGGATTTTGTAGTAAGTGACTGCTCTGTGCCTGCATCTTACTGCCTGTCAAATGTGCATGGTTGTGCTGACTGTCCTTCACTAGTAGTTTTGAAAGAACCTGGTGGTGGAGTGCTTGCTGCCTGACATCCTTGGATGATGATGATGTTGAGATAGACATGTTTCTAGGTCTTGTACACAGCTACGTTGTCAGAGTGCGCAAACATCATTACCTTATTCATAGTTTATGGCAAGTTTACCTGCTGCTGTTGGACATGCATACTGGATAAGTAAGATTAAAGAATAGCATCCCCTGAAAAGGTACTTAACTTCAGATCAATGTTAAGTATATGCCCCTAAATATCAGATCATCTGCTTTTATCAGTATTAAGTATGTGTCACTGCAGGTGGCCTTCAAAGTGCTCAGCTGCACTTGGGTCACTTTACTAAAGGCTTTGTTTATAAAGGACTTTGAATAGTAATTTGTGCAAATTCAGAGTTCTCTGCTGTTTATTGATTGCTTTGAAGTCTACCACCTACTCTTAGCTGCTGTTGCTCTTAACTTGCAGTGAAAATGCATTTTAATTCCCATTAAAGCACGGTCAAGGCAATGACACAAGTCTGAGGGGTGCAAGCTTCTGGATTAGACTGTGGCAGGAGGTTGTCTCTAAGCTTTAATTAGTGCAGAATACAGTCTACTGTCTGGGATCCTTTATTGCCTTGGCACAGCAGAGAAGTAATTCTTCACTAGTCCATTAAATAGTTGTTTCTGTGATGCCTTGCTTGCTCTCACACCAGGACCCTAGTAGCAGGCAGCTCAGTAGTACAGTTTCTTGCATGCTGTTGGCACAAGCTTCCACTTTATCCTTCTGTCCCAAAATTATTGTTGGACCTTGATGTAGGCTGATAGACTACATGTGATAGTTGTTGAATGAAATAGTTAATACCTAGAGAGAGGGAGGGCTGAAAAATCATTAGCTATACTGTAGTATAGCTGTTCTGTACGTTTTTCTTTCAAGAGCCTCTGAGATGTATCTGAAACACTGATTTTTCATGGCTGTTGCTGTCAACACTGGACATTCAAGTCCCTACTCTCTTTTTAAGTTTTGCCCTCCAGGGTGCTATGTTCAGAATTCACTCCAGCAACGGGAGAAATTTCTATACTGCAAATGGAATACAGAACTAAGTTGTGCACACCTGCCTTGAATAAAAGCAAAGATTCAGACCTAGCTGTCTGTGGTGGGGAAGAGGAGAATGATTTCTGGGTTTACCCAATTGATGCAGGTTGCTGATGATGATGGATTCATGTAGAATACTTACCTAGGAGGTGTTACAGCAACCTGTATTGAACTGTCTCCTGGAAAAATCTGTTCTTGTGTTGAAGATATTAAGTCTTTTTTATAAGCCTCTGTCCTATGGAAGGTTGTGAAATAAAATAGCTTCCTTCCTCATTCTGGTTCTCTGGAAACGATGTAGCTGTTGGTTTGGCTGCCTTTAAAGTGGTGGCCCAGAGTTGTAGAGGCATCAGACTCAGATGGTGACGTATAGGTGAGGTGCAAAACACAGCAGCAGCCTGAAGTGTAAATGGCACCTCAGGAGCTTGTGTGCACCCATACAGAGCAGGTGCATATAGATTATTCTAGTCTGAGTGCTCAGCTGAATCAAATGTTGACATGCACAGTCCTTGAAATTGTGTGGTGCTGAAAAAGAAAACTGAAGGCTGGGTGAGCCAAGTTAGCTTTCCTCTATCTGCTGCAGTGACAGGAGAGAGGGTGTTTGCCTCCTTCCCTCCTGCACTGGCCTTCTGTCCACTCTGAAGAAGCAAACACTTTGTTGACGTATTTGAATAATCACCAGGCAACCCCTCAGGCTTTCAATTTCTGGCAACCCTAGAATATCCAAGAGGTCTTGAAGATGACTTAACCAGTAGTGGTTGTTACTGCTGTCAGATAAAGTTTCAGTGCCACAAACACTGTTGGAAGGGAATAGGAGAACTCTCTCCCCCTCTAGTGCCTCTCCAGGAGAGTGAGGTACAGATATCCAGGTCCTCTGCAACAGAAATGTCTGGAATTGCTTGAGAGATCGTGGAACATGTGACTGCCAAAGTACTTTTTTTTGTAATAACTTCATATGCTTCTCATATGAAGTCATGGCAACAGTATTTCTGAAGGAGTATGGCCAAAAGGCCACAGTCTGTAGAAATCCAGAAGTCTAGAAATAGTGCAAGCACAGATTGCCACTGGGTCAACTTTGTAAACAAGAGGAAGTCATAGATGGACAGGAATGTTCGAGTTGCCTTTACAAGATCAGCACAGAAGTATCCCGTTAGCTTGCATATAAGCCCTGGTTTTTTACAGTTTCTCTAAATGATTAGGGAAACAAGTCTTGAAGCAGCCTTAGAAGCTTCAAGCCTATATTGATTAAGGATACCTTTCAACTGAAGCAATCTTCTCTGTTGTTGCTCAGGCAAAAATAGTGCTGTAAGAAAGGCAGGGTTCACTTATCCCAAAGTTTGTTATTCTACAGAGACTCTGGGTTATGATCTAGCACTAGCATCAAGCAACTCACTGAGGTCCTCAGCTGTGGCTAGTAATGTGCAATTATGCATTATCTTGTCTCTGTAATCTTTTTTTCCAATACTGTAATACAACATTATGCTATCAAGATAAAAGTTGATAGTATTTAGTGGACCAGCACATTCTTGAGGTGCTTGCTATGCAATATGACTTGTGGGTTATACCGCATTGAAAATGTTTGGAAGGAATCTGATAATACTACTTACTAGTCCAGTGGAAGATAATACATGTATGGGGTTTTTTTGTCATCTCTTCAGTGGTGGTAGGAGGGATCATGAAATGATGTACAGGTGGAAATATGCCTTACTGCACGCTCTAATTTCTAATCTCCTCTTTCACCCTTTAAAATTTGGGCTTCCTAAGGTTTTTTACCAATGTCCTCAGATACTGTCCAGAATGTGTCACATTACTGTTTTGTGCCTGTTCTGCATTGTCCAGACTAACTGATGGGACGAGATGATGCTGCTTTGTGCTGCTTCTGAGCAACTTTGTATTGAGTGATTCAGTAGTGCAGTGTGGATCTGATTATTACTACAGGAAAAACCTAGGAAATATGAAACTGTTTCCTTTCTTCCTTCCTTACTTCTAACTGCTTACAGAAGAAGATGTAGAAGGGGATCATTAAGTAGGAACATCAGACTAAAGGGAGAAGTGATAAGAGTTGATTTGGAAACAAGAGGAGAACTAGGAAGAATTTAAATTATTTTGCTAACAATATGTTCTCCTAATTTGCCACTTCAGAGTTATGTATGTAATAATTCATGATGTTGCAACTAGATTGTCATTGTTTGACCCAAGATAAATATGAGATGATGGATTGTGCTTGCTCTATGTATTGAGTCTCACGTGGAAAAGAGCGTTACGGTGCATCTTGTGCTCATTAAGGCAGAGTTAGGATGCCTAGAGACAGAGTTGGGGTGCACAGGAGCATATTGGCTTATGTTCTTGGGTCTCACTCAATAATACTTGTTTCCTTTTGTAAGTTGAACAAGCTGAAAGTTCATGTTACTGAATACATCACTTAATAGTTCTATTTCTCAAGCATTGTTTTCTTCTCTTGCAGGCCAGACCCGGGATCCAGTCAGATCAGACTGTGCTTGCAGGTTTTGAAAGCTGTCCAGAAGCTGGCGCATGAGTCAACAATTATGGCAAGAGAAACCTGGGAGGTTTTGTTATTATTTCTTCTTCAGATCAATGACACTCTTCTAGCAGCTCCAACTGTGCAAGGTTCATGTTCATCTTTCATTTGGTTCAATTATTAAAAAACTTCTGTCTCTTCTTCACATTCAGCTGTGAGCAGGATGGGGGAACCTATTAAAAGCTCTTAGGAGCTACCAAAGCACAATAGCTCGCTCCTAATTCTGCCCCATTACTCCAAAATAAAGCATTGCCAGAAAAGACTGAATGATTTGGAGCTGAGTTTTCCTGAAAGTAGTTTTGCAAGACAGTAACTTTATACATGAACAGTTTGGTATGAACAGTTTAAGACACTGTTGTTTCCTGTTTGTTTCAGTGAAAACTCCTTTGTTTTGCTGTTCAGCCTGCCTAGTGCAAAAAAATAGTGTTAGTTATTTAAAAAAAAGACTTCAGTATAGACACAGTGCAATAGAAGACTGCCTAAGATTGGTGGATTCCTTCTTTCCCTTATTACACACATGTGGCTGGGCTTTATCTATTGTACGTGGTCTTGCAAAAAGGCTAATTGGCTGTAGGAAGCAATCAAGGATCATTCTTAAAAGTTATGGAAAAAAGGGCTTAATCTTTATGCACTTTACCCAAAACCTCTTTGGGGAGATATTTGAAGTTATTTAGATGGAACACTAACTGAAGATGTGCTTGGTTTCTGTTGCAAGGTGGCATTGCTGAGAATCTGGCTGAAAAATTAATTGGCGTGCTGTTTGAGGTATGGTTACTCGCTTGTACACGGTGCTTTCCAACACCTCCTTACTGGAAAACTGCCAAAGAGATGGTGGCTAACTGGCGACATCATCCTGCAGTAGTTGAGCAGTGGAGCAAGGTCATTTGTGCCCTTACTTCCAGGTAGGAGAAATCCCATAGAAATAAATGCATTTATGGGGATAATCATGGTTATATGTATTTTGGAGTTGCTTATTTGTGGAATGTGCAGCAATCCAAAAGTGAATAAGCAATACAAAGTGAGAGATCTTGCTGTATCCTTGGATTGTGTGGGTATTCCTTTGTTCTGCAAGGGGAGATCTGAGTTGGATTCTCTGTTTTTGTGCAAGCATAGCACTTCTGTGATATTTGGCACTTTACGGTGTGTGTGTATTAGTCTTCATGATTGTGACTCTTCATCATATCCCCTGAGGAGTGACTCAAGAATATTAGTATAGCATTATGTGTGTGTGTCACCATCAAAATTATTAGGTGCTTGTTAGTGCTCATGCTGCTGGGTTTGAGGTGACTCTTGGACTCTGCTTGGACCCTGTGGAGCTGAAACTGTGTTACAGCTGCCTGGCACTTGTTCCCTGGCAGTGAGGATGTGATGGGCCAGAGGCAGACCACAGGCTCTCTGCTCTAGAGAGTGGGGGAGAAGAGCTGTCCTGAGTCTTGCTGGGTATGGGAACAGTGAGGATCATATAGATAGAATTGTTTAAGTTGGAAAAGACCTCTAAGATCATCAAATCCAACCATGCCCCCAGCACTGCGAAGCCCACCGCTAACCCGTGTTCCGAATTGCTACATCCACAGATCTTTTAAAACCCTTTGGTGATTCCACCACTGCCCTGGGTTACCTGTGCCAGTGCCTGACAAACCTTTTCCATCCCATCTGAACTTCCCCTGGCACAACTTGAGGCCATTTCCCTATGTCCTGTCCCTTGTTACCTGGGAGAAGAGGCCAACCCTCTGGTGGCTCTGGTCTCCTTTCATGTAGATGTAGAGAATGAGAAGGTCCCCTCTGAGTCTCCTTTTCTCCAGGCTGAGCCCTCCCAGCTCTCTCAGCTGCTCCTGGTGCTCCAGCCCTTTCCCCAGCCCTGTTCCCTTCTCCAGATATGCTCCAGTCCATCAATGCCTTTCTTGCCATGAGGGGCCCAAAACTGTCCCCAGGATTGGAGGTGCCTCACTGGTGCCCAGCTCAGGTGACAGTCACTGCCCTGGTCCTGCTGCCACCCCATGGCTGGTACAGGCCAGGTGTCATTGGCCCCTTGCCCACCTGGGCACATCAGGCTCTTGGGGTACTGGCTGACAGCAGCTGAACCAGGGCCTTTCCTGCTGGGCATTTTGCAGCCATTCTGCCCTAAACCTGTAGCTTTGGGGTTGTTGAGACCCAAGGGCCTGTCACTTTGCCTTGTTGAACCTTATGGAGTTGCTTCAGCCCCTTGATCCAGCCTGCCCAAATCCCTCTAGAGATCCTTCCTGTCCTTCAGTAGGTCAGCTCCTGCCCACATCAGTGTCACCTGCAAACTGACCAAAGGAACACTCACATCTGGGGGTTGCAGGAGAGTTTTGGCTGTAATAGAAGGTTCTGAACAGTGAGGAGAGTTTCAGTACCCTTAATATTGAGGTCTTTTTGGTGTGAAGTCTTTGTGGGATGAATCTCAGACTCTTGGAGGAAAGAACTGAATTAATTGCTTGGGAGAGAGTCATCTGGGTCTCCTTCCAGCT
The DNA here is from genome assembly GCF_037042795.1 of Molothrus aeneus. Lineage (NCBI taxonomy): Eukaryota > Metazoa > Chordata > Aves > Passeriformes > Icteridae > Molothrus > Molothrus aeneus. Next base: position 466,197 of record NC_089662.1, read on the forward strand.
CTCCTGAAATATCAGTAACTTATTTCTGTGAAAGTTCAAAGATGTGTTAAAATTGCTGCAGTGTGAAATATTCAATAGTGTCTTTTTCTGCAAGGTTTTATTACAACTTTGAAAACTTTTCCTTTGAATTACCTGTCAAAATGTGAAGTGTGGATAGATTTTTCCAGGTTATGCAGCTATTTGTTAAACCCCTGGGAAATAAAGCTGCAATATGAGTTCTGTGTATTTCCCACGTTATTTCTTCAGCTATTTTTAGCTTGTTAGATGTAGCATTACATAACGGAAAATACTTTATGATTCAGTGATCTGAAAAGAACAGCTCTGTCTCAAAACATGTGTTGATGTTCTGCACCATACACTGTGCCTACACTTCCTCTCCCACTGTTGACTAACAGTCTTGGTTCTGTTGGTGCACAGGAGTATGCAGGGTTTCTGGAATGTTTTAGTTTGTGTTCAGTAATGTTGGTTTATGCCTGATACGTGGAAGCTTAGGCTCTTCTGAGGCTACCTTTAAGTTCAGTGGTATTTTTAGCTGAATTTTTAATATTTCAATGAAGCTCCAGCTTCAAACAGTTAAAATGTTTTAGTAAACAGTTCTGTGAATCAGGTTATTAGCAATAAGCTGAGAGTAAATGTTTCGAATTAAAACCATATGGAAAATTATATTTGGAAATATGTACACATAAGCAGTGTTAATTTGTGTCCTTAGCTATGATTTTTAGCATGATGAAACTGGAGTCTCAATTGTATTGCCATGCTAATAGATACTACCTTTACCCCATCTAGATTGCTTTCAATATATTTTAACTGTCTTGGATGTGTGGCTTAAAATTTATTTCTGTCTTCAATCATTCTTGAAAATGTTCCATATGTCATTAAAGATTTGATCATGCTCTTTGAAAAACTGGTTTCTTGCAGTCATAGGGAGAAATGAAGCAGTGCACTGTGTTGCCAGGCAGTGGGTGTGGGGCGTGACGGTGCATGGGATTGGGCCAGGCTCTTTTGGGTCTTTTAGAGCCAGGTAATTCCTCAGCAAAACCATACCATGAGGTCGTGCCTCTGGGCACTAAATATAGGTGGACACAGGGCTGGAGAGCATTTCCTGCCGGTATAGATCTGTGAATTTCTGGTTTTAAGGGAACTTCCCAGTCTGACCCATTCCCAAGGCTCTCTGGCAGTCACTCTTCCACCACCAGTGACTTTAACTGCTGGGACTGAAGCCCCTTTGCAGCAGCAGCAGCTCCAGTGAGTTGAGGCGTGCCCTGCTTGACTCCCTGCACTCCCCACTCTCACAGGCAGAGCAGCTTTCTCACCAGTTCAACCCCAGGTTTCCCATGGGAGTCTCAGATGTCTCGTTCCATAAAGCCCTTTATTTCCTGCACAGTAACAGTGAAACAGCTTGAGCTGGTGCCTCCAAGGAGCAGCCCAGCAAAGGACTCCTGGGCTTTTATCCCCTCACAGTCCAAGCTTGTGCAAGATTTGGCTCTTCCTCCCTAGTCCTCAGCTCTTGCATTGTCTGAGCACCTGGCTGGGCCACAAATCCAGTGCCCTTTGTTATGCACAGGGCTGGCATTTCCCAGCCTCCCTTCAGGGAGTTCAATCTGCAGCTGTCACTGCAGCTGCACCACCAGCTCTGGCACTGAATGGATTCCTCATCATCCTTGCATCTGGAGAAGGCCTCGTGTCCTAAAGCTCTTTTGCTTTTCTGTCCAGGTTAGGTACTGTAAATAGGCTCTGATTTCAGACACTTGTGTTAATTGGCTGCAGGTTACTGTAGTACCCACTGCTGGGAGAAGTGGCAGATGGAAATTCAGCCTGTTTGACTCTTGGTTTAGGGGTCAGTCATAAATACTTTTCTCCTTCTCTTCTTCTAGTTGTAATGACTTTAGAAAACTATATGGCTTTATAAGTAAGGATGAGTGGGACATTTCCTGACTATTGCAAGGAAGCTAGCTTAGGGAAAGACAAACTGATTTCTGGGAATGCTGTGATATTAAGAAGGTGCAGTGCAGATCTCTTCCATTCCTTTAGAAAACATCAAGGTTATGTTTATCAGGGAAATTGAACTGTAATTTCATGAAGCTGGGTTTGAAGCAGGGGTCAGATTAGACAGCAGGAGCTCAGTGAAGGTTACTGGTGATTCTTCAGGTAGTTACAGCGCTTCTAAGCATTGTCCTTATGGCACTGGATCACTGGTTTGCTCTTTGCTGGTCTGTAGATCCTAGCCTCTGGCAGATGTGGTGTCATCTGTTTTGAAGAACTCACTAAACTGTGGCTTGCAAGTCCTGTGCTGCTTGTAGGCCAACAGTGAGTACTGCTCAGGGTGCTGAGGTACAGTGTAGGTCATCAGTCGTGAGCTGGAATTTAGAGCTGCAACCTAATATGACTTGCTGGTGTCATTGAAAGCTTGAGCTAAAGAGCTGTGAGGATAAGGGCTTCGATTCCTTCTTTAAAAAAAAAAAATCCCTTCTTCCTTCACATGTAGCGTCCTGTCAGATGTACATGTGGCTGTGATAACTGGTGACCCCTCTGGCTAAGTGATGGGAGAGCTGCTGAGGGGTCTTGTCCCTTAATAGCTTTTGGGTTTAGCTGGAGCTTTAGGCAGGCTCCAGGTGCACACTATCCAAGGCTGAGAGATTGTATAAAATGGGATCTCTAGGAAAACTTGGAGTGTTGCTTTGTTGCCTGTGGACTCACCTGCGGGCTGCTGATACCTTTGGGGTGCAAAGGCAATGCTCAATTTTTGAGCCAGGTCTGTCTGACTTGCTTTCTAGGTTGCTGCGTTTTACATATGGACCTTCATTTCCTCCATTCAAAATTCCCGATGAAGATGCTGGTCTGATTCCTCTTGAAATGGATAATGAGTGCGTTGCACAAACATGGTTTCGCTTTTTACATATGCTGAGGTATTGTAATTACAGCCATCCACTGTTCCTGTTCTTGAATCAACTCTTTACGTTTGCATGATAAATGAAACATTTCTCTGGAGATTGCCAAGATTAAGCACCTAAATAGAATTAAACGAGAGACTTGTGACAGTGCCCATGAAGCAGCTCAGGGCAGGCTGTGAGTGGTGTTCAGGTTTGAATTCTGACTCTTTCAAAATGTAAACTGGTTCAGTTAATTAAAATCTATTTTAGCTATTTGGCATTTTGGAGGATCTGAAAAACAAGAGTTCAATAGAATTTTGTTTCTCTGAGGTAACAAACAGGAAAAGCTGAACAATAGATCCGGGAGATGCTTACAACTTTCATTTATTCTCCAGGTTAAATTTAATTTACAATTTATTTTTAAAATAAGTGTTTATATATTTATTTTTATGAAGAAATCTATACACTTAATTTTACCATGCATGTTAGTTTTAAATGCACAACTGAACCAAATGCTGTGTTTTGTTTTAAAGACTTTTGGACGTGGCATTACATTAATGCTCTCAATGGACAGAATATTAAAAAATTGATACTAAATACTATTTAATAGTTAAAGCTAGATAAACATTAGGCTGTTTGAAATTTACTTCTTAACTAACTAAACTCTCTTTCTTCATTTGTAGTACAAATGTCACAAGTACTGTACTCTTCAAATTTGGCATTTACAAATTTGCTGTTTCAGGATTTTGAGTCAGTCAGGAAAAATTGCTCAAACTTTTACAATTTACTTCCCTTCTTGTCAGTATCTTGTCAGTATGTTTGACAGTATTTAATTGCTTACCTTTCTAGAATAACTTTAACAATATAAGCAACTCTTCACTGGGCTCAAAAGACATCATAAGTAATTATTATTTCTGCAATAATTAGTCTAGCAAGTGTGTGGTCTGGTTTGTTTTATTTTACTATAATTGTTCAATATGTTTGGATAATGTTTGACATTAAGACAGCTATATACTGCCAACCCAGGAAGAGAAAATTGCCTTCCTGTGATGAGAGGCTAAAATGTATTGATATTGGATGCTGGTTTGTGGTGTTACTCGAATGCCTTATACTACTGCATCTTCAAGTGTTTTTAAATCTTAACAGCTGTTCTTAAACCGACTAACATATATTTTGCTCTTTTTCTGTCCAGTAATCCTGTGGATTTGAGTAACCCAGCCATTATTAGCTCTACCCCCAGATTTCAGGAGCAGTTTCTGAATGTGAGTGGGATGACTCAAGAACTGAATCAGTACCCCTGCCTTAAACATCTGCCTCAAATATTCTTTCGTGCCATGCGTGGAATCAGCTGTTTAGTGGATGCATTCCTAGGTAATGCTTTTGTCTTCCCCATGGATAGCTAGAAATATTAATTTAATAATTAGTTTACTATCTTTAAATCTGTTTTCTCTGTAAATACATGAATAACAATTAATCTTTTGCAAGTATATCCTGGAATTGATGAGGAGGAGACTTGAGATCACCTCTAAAAAAATCTCTATGCACAACAGTAACATTTGAATGCATGAAGTTGTAGATAGCCTTAGTTTCAAATGCAAAACAAATAAATCAGAAATATAAAATAAAACAAAACCAGGGATCTCTTTCCCAAACAAGGCTTCTTTTCTCTTTCCATCTAATCACCAGTGCAAGTGCTATGCTCTAGCACTTACACTTGCTTGAGCACTCACCACTGATAGGCAGTTTCTAATCTTTGTGGCAACTGCTGTGTGCCTGTTTTATAAGGTGTTGAATTGGGACTGTCATCTTCAGATCTTTAAAAGTTCCCCTTAGTTTACAGTTAGTGGTTTACTACTACTGCTGAGTAGAAAAGATGTATTTCTTTGTGTCTGCTGGTAACTGAGTAGCTCTAGCTGGTCAGTTTTAAGTAACAGTATGGAGTACCTGAAATTTAAAGCATTATACTTAGTATGCTTCAGACTTACTGAAAGTTCTTCAGGGAATACATGCTATTGTAAACTTGGAAGAGCTGCTTTTTCCCCCTGCTTTTCTGCTTAAATGTGTGCAAACAAATGTCATCTGCCATAAGTTTGAGCTGATGAGAGATTGCAGGAGACTAGAGCAGATATATAAACAGTATAATAAAAAACCTGCTGGTGGAATGAGACCGTCAGCTTGGAGAAGAGCAGGCTCTAGGGGCACAGAGTGCAGGTTTAGACTGGATGTTGGGAAGAAATTCTTCCCTATGAGGGTTCATAAGGCCCTTGCACAGGTTGCCCAGAGGAGCTGTGGCTGCCCCTGGATTCCTGGAAGTGTCCAAGGTCAGGCTGGACTGGACTCAGAAGAACGTGGTCTAGTGGAGGTGTCCCTGCCTGTGACTGGGGATGGAATGGAGGGTCTTTGTACCCAAACTATTCTGTGGTTTTATGAATCAGACACTTAAGACTTCTGAAGATCTTGTAGCAAGATGAAGCACCCAGAGTGATAATAGCCTATCTGGAGTGCAGAGATGGAGACTACAATGCATTGGAGCACAGGAGATTTCTTTTAAAAAATTTAATTCAGGCTGTAGGTATGGATTGGGAGAGTGTGCTCAGGCAGACTTGAGAGCTGCAGAAAGATCTTCAGTGAAGGCTGATGGGAGAGCTCATTACATTCTGTCACAAGTGCTAAAACATTGGGTTTTATCTTGCTCTCCCTGGTACCTACATGATGTGTTTGGCAAAATAGTACGTCCTCTTTTCCAGCCAAATGTACCAAAACAATAGGTTTCATAGTGCATACTCTGCCTGGGCTGTAACACTGATGATTTTGCAGGAGCAAATTGTTCTGTAACGTGTTATGAAAAGTACTTGGGTGCTTTAATTAACAGGGTCGAAAAATAGCTGTGTCAAATTCCCAAGCACACTGTGGTTCCCCACTTCATTTTTCAAACGGGGCACAAGGTTGTTGGAATTCATTAAAATGGGCAAAAATGGTGTTTGTCACTTCAAGTTTTGCAGATGTTGAGTTGCTTCTGATTATGATGGGGAAGAGCTCTGTACACCATGAATTTCCCTGAAGCTGGATTAAAAACTGGTCTCATGTCCTGCTGCTGCCAGAAAAATTATAGTTTGCTGTGCTTTCTTACTCTGTCTTGTGTACTGCCTTTGTATTTCACTGTTCAGCAGCCAATCCAGCTCACACCGAGCAGAAAGCAGTGTGGTGGATGGGTTTCATCTTAATTTAGTGAGCTAAGGTGGCTTTAAGGGCCAGACATCTTAGAAGGGTGTGGGAGTTATGATTGGGAAAGGAAGGCAAAGGTGAGAGGCACCTGAATTTTGGCAGAAGTGAGCTGTGAAATTGTCTTTGGCAAATGAACCTTGCTCCTTTCCCTCTGCCTGCTTCTAGTCTGATTCTTCCCATCTGCCATTGCCCACAACCTTAAGGTGTGGAGTCCATTGGTGTTTTTTAATCAATTGCTTATCTGATGTAATTACTGTTTCCATTTGCTTATGCATTTATTTCTGCTAATAGTAAAATAGGGAGAGGTGTTTTTGTTGCTACTGCCGTTTTGGGGAACATGGGAGACATGGCTATTGACCAAAGGCTCCTATGCCTACTAAAGGCCTGCTCTCTGTGAGCCCATGGAATTCTTGCTGAAAGCCTGCTTTATTCCTGGCCTTGCAGGCATTTCCCGACCCCGGTCAGACAGCGCACCACCCACGCCAGTGAACAGGCTGAGCATGCCCCAGAGCACTGCTACCAACACCACTCCACCCCACAACCGGCGGCATCGGGCAGTGACTGTGAACAAAGTGACCATGAAAACCAGCACTGTAAGATTTCATACTCTCTGTTGGAGTAGCTGACCCTTTGGATTATTTCTTCAGTTAGCAGAACTAATTTCCTTGATTCTAGGAGCTAATCTGTTCTTCTGTTCAAACAGGTAACTACTGCACATGCTTCAAAAGTGCAGCACCAACCCTCTTCTACTTCTCCACTCTCTAGCCCAAACCAGACAAGCTCTGAGCCTCGGCCACTGCCAGCTCCTCGCAGGCCAAAGGTTAACAGCATCTTGAACCTCTTTGGATCATGGTTGTTTGATGCAGCATTTGTTCACTGTAAACTTCATAATGGAATAAACAGAGACAGCAGCATGACTGGTAAATATTACAAAAAATATATGTACACTTTTTTCCTTGTTTTCTTGATATTTCCTACCTTCAAGATTAACACATGCATAATCCAAAAAAAGTAAAATCTGAAGTGCTCTGTTGTAATTAATCCCTTGAGCTGAGCCAGCATCTGCTATTAGCTAAGCAGCTGTTTGGAGATTTCAAAGTTTAAAAAAAGTCCACTTTTTACTATGAAATACTCCTTTGCTCTAACAAGCATGGCACTTCCAATTATGATATTGGGGAAAATGCTGTTGAGCGAAGGAAATAATATGGTAGGAGTCCCCTTCTTAGTTTTAAATCTGCTTGATTATCTATGATTAATAAAAATTGTTTATATCAACTCTTTAATATTTGAAAAATTGTCCGACATGGCTCCACATAGTGCACAAAGTGGTACTTCTTGGTTTTGTAGAGTGTTATGGAAACAGAAGTCCTTAAAATAGCTAGTGAACTTGCTGCCTATCAGTTATGATTGCTGTGTGCTTCCCTTAATGACTTCATATCTTCGTTGTCTTCAACCCTTAACTGCCAAACTTATTTTGTCTCCTGTGCTTTGCTCAGCTGCAGAGGTTAGATGTTTTGAGATATCATATCAGAATTAGTCCTCTGCTCAGAGAGGCTTTTTAGCTCTTATCTTACTTTTGGTGATAATATTCAGAAAAGAATAATCTTTCTCACTCCCTGCAGTTTTCCTGTTCCTTGTGTATTTTGAATGTCTGCTAACTTTTCTGAGAGATCTATTAATTAATCTGTCAGGAACTCACTGGTCTAAACAAAAGAGGAGAAAACCATTTGTTATAGCAAGTTGGATGTATAGTGTGACTTGACAGCAGCAGTTAAACTGGTGATCTTCCTTGTTTATTGTGTCAAATTCCTGTGTGAACGCTTAGGATTTGGGATCTTCTAAAGGTGTTTTTAGGTATGTAGCACATAATTTTTTGAAAGTGTTCTTTGTGGGTGTCTGTGATAGGAGTTCAGAATCTCTCTGTAAAAGGCCTATGATTCATGACTGGGGAAACTGCTGAGCTTAGGAGGGAGCAAGGCATCCTTTGAGGGTGTGTTCGGTTACAGATGCATTTAATGTATTACTGCATTTAGTGCTTTTCAGATTGATTAGATCATTTTAAATTTGACATAACCTGTTTTTTGAGCGATTTTAATGAAATGCTTAACCTGTAAAGGAAGGATGTTGGCTTAGATGGTGCTTATGCAAAAGTGTCAGCTTTAAACAGAAATGTTGTTATGCTGGCAGAAGTACACAGTTGTCCGTAATCCAAAGGCTTAATTTCCTTGAAGGGGTTACAAGGCCTTCTGTTCATATATGCAATGTCTTAAATCACCTAAAAGCAATCCGAAAGTTGTTGTGTTATTAGTCTTACAGGGATATTTACTGGCTTTCTGAAAACTGGAGACAGCTGTTTGGAATGGAGTTAATTCTGTTCATCCTCTGTGCTCTTCCAAGCTGTCTGTAGTGAGACCAGTCTTTGCACATCACATGATCTGCTGTGTATTAGCAGCAGTGGTTCTGACACAATGATGTTGGTGGACTCCTAGGAACCTAGCTGTGTCATATTCCGCTTTTTTAGCAATTTGGAAGACAGAATTAACTTACAGGAATTTAGTGAAGTGTCTGCGTCCCTTGCAGGGTGTTGTTACCGCCTGGTAAGATCACTGGTCACGGTGGTGCCAAGATGAGCTGGCTGAAGGAGAGAGAACTGAGTGTGGACCCCTATTTCTGAAACGCTGTAGAGAGGCCCCAAACTCTGATTGCCTGATTTATTATTTTGCTCAGCCTCTGCTTAAGGTGGGAGAATGAGTAAGATGTGTAAAGGGCCAGGCCCCTGGAGTTTCTGCTTGAAGCATCAGTGTCTTTTGAAAGAGATTTAAATCCGCATCATGAACTTTTTATTCTGGGAATCTGACCTGTGATGCCTGATGCCTCCAAGTGAAATCTTTTCCTCCCTGAAGAGCATGAGGCAAGAGGTGCTATGCTGGCTGATGAGGTGGGCCAGGAGAGGTCTGTATTAAGGCCCCCCCCATTGCAGAAGTGGGACTCATCAGTAACAATCAGATCTGCACATTGTGCCCATCCTCCTGCTGCCCAATGTAGATGCAGCTTGGAGGAGGAGGGCCAGTAGAGAAGGGACAGTTATCTGCCACAGTCCCCATTCTTAGGAAAGATGTCCAGAATAAATCTGATGCTTTACAGCTACAGTTTGGCTATTCCACTACTACCTGGAATAGTTTTACCATGTCTGACACTGCTGTTGATATTCTTAGCATTAGCTTCAAGAAGCACTGTTATTTTTATGGGCGCTTCAAATGTTTTGATTGGGAATTGTCTGCACTTAAAATCAGCTTTGCCATGTAGTATTGTCTTCCACTGGCCCACACACACTATTTTTCTTTAAGTCTGGAACTGCAGCTGTGTAAGAACTCAGCAGCTTTAAACCCTTCTAATATTTACTTTGTTTCAATGCCATGCAGTTAAGAATTCTTTCTCTTTTGGCTGACTGATATGGCTTCTTTGTTACATTACTGGCTGGAGGACTGAGAACTGTTTTGCAAAAGTATTACAACTTGCTCCTTGGTCCTTTAGAGACCTCTGTGCCTTGGGGCACTTCTGGAACACTGCATTTTTTAGTGTGTGTTTCTCTCTCCTCTTCCGTCGTGTGGCACAGTCTCAGTGAGAATCCCTGTAATGTGATTACCAGAGAGATTAATGAGCTCAGTGCAGTGCCTTCCAGGGGCCCTGTGGATGAGCTGTGGTCTCAAGCTCTAGTTCAGAATTTAGTTTGGTTCTTTTAAACAAATCGCACTGACACACATTGTTCTTGTCCCATCTTACTGCGCACCTTTTTGATGAGCTCTTGGAAATAAAGCGTACTTGATCAAGACTGATGCGAATGACTACCCCTCTACCCTTCCTTTTTCCCTTGTCCCAGGATCTCACATTTTCCCACTGGAACTCTTTAACCTCCAGAAAGGAAATAATGAAAAATGATGGGTGGAAAAAATGTCAAGCTTTTTGTAAGTCTTGAGATAAAAAACTGTCTAGATGTGTAGAAGGGTAACTGAACTTCCTGTACTTGGCCCTGCTTTGTGGGGGAGAGCTGACTATCTCCAGAGGCCCCTTCAGCCTCACCTCTCCTGATTCTGTCAGGTTAACTGCTGCTCCATGGATTTTCAGTTTTTTGTCATCTCATGGGTGAACGCCTTGTACCAACTCTTGATTGGAAAACTGTAGGTATTCCACATTTATGATTGTTCTGATTTTATCTGTCTTTGGGAAGAGAGAATTGTTCTTTCTCAAGATTAGCTGGAAGTCATCTGTATACAGTTTGCTGCTGGTGGAGCTTATCACCTGGAAAGCAGTTGTCCTCTTTGCTCTTTGAGCCCTGTCCTTCAAGGTAGTCCTGTGTCATTGTTTGGATTCTGAAGCAGAGCAATGATGTTGCCATGATTGGCATGATGCTTTTGGGTCTTGAGTGTCCTTATCAGGTTTTAGTTTCTGCACACAGACTTTAATGGTGAAGCTTTTTGGTGGGCAGCTGATAAACATCACTGTGTTGTGGTGAGAGAGTAAAAATGGCTGGTTGAAAGATGCCTAGGTGGTTTGAAAGCAGCTGGGTCCTGCTGGTGTAGTTGTTAAAATTAGATGGGTGCGTGGCATTTATGTAGCTGATAGTGTGGGATAAATAGATCCCTATGATAAATAACACCTTCATAAGAAATTGGCTACAGGGCCTCTATGAGTTTAACCCAAGAATGACAGCTTGGTGTGTGTATCTGTGCCAGGGCAGGTTCAGTGGCAGGATGTGTTTCAGACAAGCTTGACTGTACGGTGCATGCTACTGCTACCTACTGTCCTCAGTCTCTGAGAGTGGGGAGAGGCTCACCAGCGCTTTGTGCCAGCATTTCAGCAACTGAATCTTCCCATCTGATGGGCTCATTCTCAATCCTTGTACCTAAAGGATGTCAGCTCTGCACTTTAGAGCAGCTGAAGGACACACCTCAGGGCTTGCTGGTGTTGCCCTGGGGCTGTTTGCAGTTGTAGAGCCTTGGGGTACATCATTACCCTCACCTCTTCTGGCCCTACTGTCATTAATGTCCCACAGAATGTTTCTGGGGCTCTAGAAGAAAATTCTAAGCAGACCTGTCTGGGATCATAGTGCTGCTGAGGGGCTTGGTTATAGGTCTGACCCTACCTGTTCAAATAAGTAGCTCTCCCCAGATGGTGGGTAGTACCTGGCTGCTGGAGTTCTTACTCTCTCTGGGCCTTGTTTGAGATGTTAATGTTTCTGGGAGTGTTTACCTTTTGTTTCTGCTTTGGAAGATTGTTAATGAAGCTGGTGGTCAGGGGAGGCATGCTCAGGTATTCAGGTTGTTAGCAACTTGGCTTAGGGAAATAGGAGTTGTACTAGTGTTGAGAGCTCCTGGTTTGGAAGGAGGAGTGCTGCTGTGAGGACATTGCAGGTAAGTAATTTTCCCTCTGAGAGACATACTCTATTTCAGAGGAGCCTTAGGATAGCCTGGTGTATGCTCGGAGTGCACTGCAGCATGGGGACAAGTCTGTGAGCTGAGAAGGGTTAATACCTTCTGTTAAAGAACTGGTGTATGTTGATATGAACGGCTCTAAATTTTAGTAGTATTTTGTAACTTTTTGTTCATTGTTTTGCATGATACTTTCAAAACCATAATTTTGGACCTGTATGCCAATTTCCTATGTGTTTAACAAGCTTGCTGTATCATAAAGCTTTTAATCTATTTTTTAGAAAGCTAAAAGCTTCTTAACTTATATTACAATTTCACCATCTTAAAAGTATTTTATAACTACTGCTGTCCTTTGATTTGTTTCCATTTTATTTCTATTATCTTGCAGCATCTTTTATCCAAATTCTTCTTTCTTATAAATCTTGTAAGTAGGAACCAGTAGCTTTTCCTTAATTGCGGTCATGCTTTTCTTTTTCCATAATCCCATATTTTATTTGTAAATTCATTCTCATTGTCTCTTGTAGCTTTTGCACTTTTACTTGAAAAAGACAAGTAATTTTTTTTGTGTGTGTTTTTGAATGGGGAGGATTGTTGGCAAAAGCAAATTAATCTGCCTGAATCAGACCCATCTTTTCTGTACTTTAGTCTGTGATCATGTCATGAATTTCAGGACTTTGCACTAACCATGTTTTTTTTACTTCAAGCTTATTTTACAGACCTAGTGTTTGATTTGTATGCATCGTGCATGTAGTGTTTTTTTCCAACTACAGTATATTGCTGGATAGCTTATTTAGGACAAAAAACGGCTCATGGGAAGATGCATAAAGATTTGTACTTATTTTCTACTTAACGCAAATGAAAATTTATGAGGTAAACGTAGGTTAAATGATAAATTTGAGAACAAAAAATTAGGAGTAGGCACTTGTCATTAAGACATTTCCTTTAAAACAAAACAAAAAAGCACCCTATCTGTAAATTATCGGTATTCCAACCGCTAAAGTGTTAACATGCCTTTGTTTGCAAAGCTGACTGTGAACCTGCTGTTCCCCAGTGTCCCAGAGCTGAGACAGGAGAAGTTCTCTTTTGCTGATAGAAACACATAGGTGTAATTATGTCAGGAATACACGTTGTCTGCTGTTTGCTTTTGTAGTTTATAAAAGTTTTGGAAAACCATCTAGTCTTAGCTAAAAACAAGAACACACTCTTTAAGATGTTTGTTAGTAATCCTAGAGCAAAACTGTCCAAGGAAGAGGAAAAACAATTGAAAAAAAAATCACATTGAGTGTAGTATATATTTTGTTTTGGTAGCTATCCTGGAAGACAGGATGTAGGCAACAGAGCAAGTAGTCTTGTATCCACACAATGCTGATGTGTGAAAGGGAGACCAGAAATCTCTCCAGAAAGACATGGATTGGAGTGGTGTGGACTGGCAGAACTGGCCTGCAGGGAGGGAGCACAGAGCTGGGCAGAACCAGGTCAGGACCCTCTGAGAGGGTCATAGAGCTTCTTGTAGGATAAGGGAGCAGGAGATGGCCCAGCCCATGGTAGCTGCTCTGTGGAGGCTCTCTTATTTATTTGACAGTTTTAGTGATCATGTGAGAAGAGGGACCAAATTAGGAGAATGGGATTTCACAACCTTCTCTTTGTCATACGGTGCGTTAAAATTTTTTGATTATTTTTTAGTAAGTATGTTTGTACCACAAAACTGGATGAAAGCTGCTAGGTATTCAGGGCAGCATGCGATGAGTTGGCCGGCTGGAAGTGAGGCACTTCCTTGGAGGTTAATAGTAATGGCACCATTGAAATTTTTTTTTTGTTTTTTAAGAGAGCAAGGGAAGGTGGCATTTCATTTTTGTGGGGACCAGAACCAGGTGAGGCAGATCCTTGCCCTTTGAGAGAGGATAGGAAACTAGTATTGGATATAAGTGCTCTCCTCCCAGCAAAAAGTTGAGACAGTCTCTAGGATATGAAGGTCAGTTGTTGTCATCCTTATGAAGTAAACAAGCTAGGTACACCCACAAATATTTCCTAAACAGAGGCACTGGCTCAAATGCAGTGAACTAATAGCTTCATATTAACTACTAAATTGGACTTGATCTTTGTGTCCAGGATCCCATGAGCCTATTCTGTACATTATCATGCACAGTGAAACGCTGTTTTTTCTCTTCCCAGCTATAGCAACGCAGGCTAGTGTGGAGTTCCGCCGGAAAGGATCCCAAATGTCCACTGACACTATGGCTTCCAACCCCATGTTTGATGCAAGTGAATTCCCAGACAACTATGAAGCAGGAAGGGCAGAGGCATGCGGGACACTGTGTAGGATATTTTGTAGCAAGAAGACTGGGGAGGAAATATTACCAGCTTACCTATCCCGGTACTAACCTATCTTCCAGTTCCTTTATTGGTGTAACTTTATGATGCAGACTAATTCCCAGTGAATAGCATTCACTTGCTGTCTGAATCTTGTGTTGCCAGTTTAAAAACATCTAGCTGGTTTACAGAGGCTGGAGGTGGGATTCCTGGCTAAGCCCAGCACTGTTTTCTTCTCACATTTTCATGATGCTGCTTTTCACTGGGTTTTCTTCAAGTTTCAGTTGAAGGACAGTACCTTAAAGTGTTTCAAGCTGGAAGGAACATTCTCTTTGGCACTTTCTTGACTCCTGTATTTTTATTTTTGTTGAGTTTGTCACTGATTATTGTTCAGATGGAAAAAATAAGTGTGCAGGCATAAGACTTTGTACACTTTATTAGACCGTAAAGGTTCTTGTGTTGTCAAATACCACATCACTGGGTTTGGTTTTTTGTAGTTGCTTTTTTTTTCACCCTCTGAGTATTGAAATACAGTGATATCCCATTATTTGAAACAGTTGTGTTTGAACTACCTCTGTGTTCAGTTTTATTTCTGAGAAAATGAAGCAGTATTGCCTGTAATAGTATAGCTTTTTCACAATTTTTTGTTATGTAAAATAGCAAATGCTAGAGGCAGAGAATCAGTTTTAAATAATGATTCTCTCAAACTTTTCAAGTACATTTGGCCCAGATGGCATTAAAACTTCCCAGAAGACTGAACAATTTTATTTCTTGGATGTTGTAGTATTTTTTGTATAGATAGTTCATATTTCTCTTGGCCAGTCAGTGGGATTCCTCTATGTCTGCAAGACCTTTGAAACAATTAAGAGGGCATACATGTTCTCTAACAAGAACCCGCAAAAGACGCTAACTGGGTAGCTGGGTTTCTGCCCTTGCTTTTTCATTTGAAGTGGTTGTGATGGTTAAGATTAGTCTTGTTTTCCAAATTGCTGATCAGTGTGTCTTGTCCTGACATTCTGTCCATTGTTCTGTCCACTGCCTCCCCCAAGGTTTCACAGTATTTTTCTTGTATTGGGGAGCTAAAATCAAGGTCTTGCTCCCACCATTACACGGGAAGGGAGTAGTGGAGAGCAGGTGATCCACTCTTAGTAACCAGCTGGTTGTGCTTACACAGCTCCCAGTCTGGGTGTTGCAACAAGTCAAAGATTTCAGTAAAACTGTGCTGCATTAGCTTTTCATATGAAGTACCTGTCATTTGTGAAGGTTTATTAAGCTGGTCAGGGGTGCTTGCCTGTGCTTAAGTAACATAGGGAAGATTTATATGAACGTTTCCTAGGTCTGTTTTTGAAACTTACTCTGTTTTGTATAGACAAGATCAAATAGTGGCTGCAGAATCATGTGGGATTCTGATGATTTTATGTGCAAATAATTAAATCTTATCTTTCTTTGTCAGATTTTACATGCTTTTAATTCAGGGTTTGCAGATAGCAGATTTCGTTTGCCACCCGGTTCTTGCCAGTGTTATTCTAAACTCCCCTCCTCTGTTCTGCTGTGACCTGAAAGGCATTGATGTTGTGGTTCCCTACTTCATTTCGGCTCTGGAGACTATTTTACCTGACAGGTAAATTGCCATTTCCATATAAACATGATCAGAGATGTTGAGAGGTATTTGTCTTTTGTCATTCCTGCATAATTTCACCAAAGGAATTCTGCGATGTAGGGCCCACAGTGTGTGTGTATTCAATGGTAATAATAGTAGCACTGTGTGAGCTCAAATGTTCAGTTTTCTTTAATGCAGTTTTCTTTAATGCAATAACAGTACTTATTTTAAATTAAATATATGAGTTGTTAGCTGCATATTCTTTGATGCAAAGCAGTGCCTTTAAGAATAGGAAAATATATTGAAATATGTCAAAAATATATTGAAAGCCTATTGATTTTAAAGTAAACTTTCACAAGATATTCATTAGTGGCTGTTGTTGCAATGTACTCAATAAGTAAGTAATCTTATGCATCATTAAATGGAAAAGTTGATAATTTAGACTGCTGAAGTTGGAGTAGGTTCTTATCAGAGCTTTATAGATTTCTGAATGTTTTGCTAAGTTAGGCACTTAATAGTAGTCTCTGCATGTCTTCTTCAATGTATGTGTTATGTCTTGGTACCATGTTTCATTTTGATGTTAGGCATTTAGACAAAAAGCATTCTTTATCTCCTGGGCTTAAATCTGACCTGCGGCATCTTTTGGATAGGTCTTAGAAAGAAACAGCTACATTGCATACTGCAAATTACTTAAGACCATTGGGTGGGTGTATATTTGATATTAACTTAGTTGCATTCGGCTCCAGATTCTTGTGAAAAGTTGGTTAACTGTCTGATGCTTTGATTTGCAGGGAACTCTCAAAGTTTAAAATCTATGTAAACCCCACAGAGCTAAGAAGAGCTTCTATTAACATCTTGCTGTCTCTGTTGCCTCTCCCTCATCATTTTGGAACAATAAAGTCTGAGGTAGGACATTTATCACTGTTTTGTGTTCCATTTTCTTTCCCTGGGAGTGGGATTTGAATGGGTTGTGGGTTGTATTGAGTGTTTTCTTTAGCACTGGAAGTCTTCCACTGAACGTGAAACAGTAAGACCATATTACATTTTGTCAGTAGCAATGTGTGCTGTGAACATTGGCTTTTGAAACCCCGCTGACATGATCTTTAATTGATACTGAAATAAGTATATTTTTTCTTCAGGTTGTCCTGGAAGGGAAATTCAGCAATGATGAAAGCTCAGCATATGATAAACCAGTAACATTCCTGTCCTTGAAGCTGAGGCTTGTGAATATCCTTATAGGAGCTTTGCAAACGGAAACTGATCCCAACAACACTCAAATGATACTAGGTTATTTCAGCTTTTTAATTTATTAACTGTATTATAGAAATGTCTGTCTTAATCTGTCCTGGGATAATATGGGTTATTAGTGATGCTTTGCAAGAAGAAGGTTTAAATTCCTGGCAGGTTGTCATATGTGTAATCTCCCTCATACTATGAAAACATCTTAAAAAGCCTCTCATTTTTGTTAATCTTTCCCTTTTTATGTGGAGTAGTACTTGAAAAGTAGAAGCAAGAGTGAAGCACATTCTAGCGCAGAAAGTCAGTCATAACTGGAAATGGAAGTAGGTAAAAAGTCATAATTTTAGGAAGGATTCCTGATTAATGGATTTCAGAGAAAACCTTTGGTTTTGGCATGGTTAAGCCTAAGAAACATATTGACGTATTGGTGACTGGTCATCCAGCATTGGCAAAATACAGATGACATTTTTTTAGTGGTGTGTAAATCCTCAGACAAAATCCAAAAGTTTTGGAATAGAGTGTGGAGCTGCACTATGCACAGTTTAGCACACTGTTCTTCAAAGTAGTGAGTGGATTAACGTTATGCTGAATACTCAGAAAGGAAGCAGAAGATGAAAACTTGGATAGTGCATAATCTGTCAAGTTAAGTATGTTTTCAGATAAGTACAAATGTACATGCCTATTATTCTTACTTGTCCCCCCTTATTCTTCTCTTTTTAGAAGTGGTTTTTTCAACATGATGGTGTTCTTGTCCTTACAACTTTCCTTTTGTCTGTTTAAAAAGGCAACAGTCTTGTGGTGTGAGAGGAGTGTCTGCCTTGTTCTGGGAGGCGGATAGTTTACCTGCTTAACAGGGGAGAGCAAGAAAATGATGCATAGCTAAAGGAAAGGAAACAAATCCAAGTCTGCAAAGACTTTTGGAAGGTTATCTTGCAATAGTTTAAGCAGTTTCTTTTCTTGCAGAAGACTAGAGGAGAATAATTTGAAAGAATAATTTGCACCCAGTGCTTGTGAAGGGGTGAGAATATCTGTGGTTGCCAAGTGAGACTCTCAGAGCATTGGTGCCCCTGAGGTTGTCCCACCTCCACTACTATGTCTGACACCTCAGGGTGATGCTTTGTTAAATCCCACCCCTGTGGTCCTATGCCCCTCCACACTGAGTTGGTCTGCAGCCGGCTGGATAGCTGCTCTACGTGGAATGGCTTTTCTCCTGGGAATTATTATTCCCATGCTAGTCCCTGCCAGTTCACCTGCCCTGTAATCCTCCTCTTAAGCTCCTTTTTCCATATGTGAAGTTATTTCCTGCTGGATTTAGCTGGAGGGGATTCATGAATCTCCACTTTAGCCAGAAATTCTCACATGTGCCACCAGCTTCTCAAAAAAGCAGGGTTTGTTTCCATCTGCCAATAAATGTTTGGCAGCAAGTGGTGCATTTCATAGAATCACAGAGTGATTTGGGTTGGGAAAAAATCCTTAAAGCTCATGTCGTTCCACCATGCATTCCATGCTCATTCCCTGGGAAGGGACACCTTCCACTAGCCCAGGTTGCTCCAAGCCCTGTTCAGCCTGGCCTTGGACCATTCCAGGGATGGGGCAGCTCAGCTTCTCTGGGCAGCCTGTGTCAGGGCCTTCCCACCCACACAGGAAAGAATTTCTTGCCACCATCCCACTTCACCTTGCCCTCTCTGTGTGAAAACATTCCTCCTTGTCCTGTCATTTCCCTTCATAGAGTAAGTTGTGTTTTCCTAAATGTTCATTGATGGATGAGACAGGGGAAGGAGGCAGAAAATTTAAACTGAAGCCACCAAATGTGCCAGTGTCAGCCAGTTTCAGGTCCATGTCCTTATTGCTTCCCTCATTATCTGGAGGTGATGCTTCCAAGCAGGTAACCTGAGTTTTTAAATGAGCACAGTCTGATGTGAGACAAGGAACCACTCCAGCCCTTCTGTGAAGCCAAAATCCTTCCAAACTGAGGAATTTGACAGACCTATCACAGAACAGTTGGGGCTGGAGGAGAGCTCTGGATATCATTCAGTCTAACTTTCTGCCAAGGCAGAGTCAGCAGGAGTGAGTGACACAAGAACCTGTCTGGGTGGGTTTTGAATGTCCTCAGAGAGGGAGACTCCATGACCTCCCTGGGCAGCCTCTTCCAGTGCTTTGCCACCCTCCATGGATGGAACATTTTCCTCATGTCGAGATAGAACTTCTTGTATTTTAGTTTGTGCATTACTCCTTGTCCTGTTGCTGGGTACCACTAAACAGAGTCTGGCACTATCCTCTGGACACCCACCTTGAGATATTGATGTGTAATGACGAGATCCCCTCTCAGTCTTTTTTAGATTCTGTTCAAGGCATTTTTAACATAGCTGAAACTACTCTCTGTCTCAAATTTCATCTGCTTCAAATGGCTGAGCTCAAAGCAAGTCCTGTGTTAAATAAGAGATTTTATAAGACAGGACTGCAAACCTCTACGTTAGACCTTCTGTGCTGCTTGGTGACTTTTAGTAATGCATTCTTCTGTAGTCCATAGTTACCTTCTTCTATCTGATTCTGCAGGTGCAATGTTAAATATTGTTCAGGATTCAGCACTGCTAGAAGCCATTGGCTGTCAGATGGAAACAGTGAGTATTTTTGTTTATGAAGTTAGTTCTTCAGAAAGAATGCATTCCTCACTTGTTACTGGAAGGGGCTCAGGTAGCATCTTGAGGTTTGGTCTTTTGCACGTGAGAACATGGGGAACTCAGGAATTTTCTCATCTCTCTAAACTGCCTTTCATTCTGCAGAATGGTGGTGAAAACAACCTCTTCAAAAGCCACAGTCGCACGAACAGTGGCATTAGCACTGCAAGCGGTGGCAGCACAGAGCCCACAACACCTGACAGTGAGCGGCCAGCACAGGCCCTCCTGAGGGATTATGGTAAGGAGAGCTCTTTGGAAAATCCTGGCACGGTATACCAGCTTGGTGTTTTCTGGGTTTTTCTGTAGCAGCTCTGGCTAAAGGATTAATGTGCCCAGGTGTTTGGAGCCAGGGGGATAGCCCAGCTGTGTGCTGCAAGTCTGCATTCACATGTGCCCTTCCAGTGGTTGTTTTAATCCTACTGAAGGACTCTATAAACATTTTCAAAATCAGAATGTAAAAACTTATGAAAAAGGTGTTTGCAAACTTTAACTTAGGTTTTCAGGATACCTAAATTCTGTCAACAAGAATAAGATATATGTACATCAAGTTTGAATTAATCACTTCATTAGTTTTCGTAGCATTCCAAATACTCACCTGACCTCTGCAGCACCTTTTCTTAAACCACATTTTAAGAATATTCCAGGAACTCTGACTTTTATAGAGCAAGTAAGCAGGAGGCTTGTGATATGTCATACACTGTAACAATAGAATTTAGTAATTAACTTTAGTTTGCTATGTCTTGTACTGTCCATTTTTGACTCTTTGTAGTAAAATCCATGTTCTAAATCTGTGTGTGGTAAGCTGGCTGACTGTCAAGATCCTGAAATTTCATTTGCTCCTTTAGTCTTGAGTTTAATGTTGGCCAATTAAATGTGAGAACAAATCACCTTTATTATAATATGTAGCCTAAAGTGACAGTTCTATCATCACCAACCAAAAATGTTTGGTGGTGGTTTTTTTATCTAGTTCGGTAAATAGCCAGAGGAAGGAGATTATCAGGAAAGGCTTCAGGATATTGTAGGGATTGATATAAACATGTTGGTGCTTTCCCTTTTCCCAAGGATTTGCTTGTTTGAAATTATCAAAGTGCTAGTTTTCTGCACACCATTTGAATTGTTTGTTTAATTTATGTGGGTTTTCATTGATGAGTGCTTGTAAAAATACCCATTTGTAAGATTTTAAAAATCTTCTAAATATTGGAATTACAGTCTCATACCATGACATAACTTGAAATATATTTTTGTAGTGTATTCATTTTATTGGATTTTTAAAATTTCCTGTGCCCCGAAGGTTGTTATGAGCTTATGAAAAAAATTAGTGTTTCCACTAGATGCTTCAAACAAGAGAAAACTGAAAACATGATGGTCTGTTGTTACTGTTTAGCGATAGTAAACTCTTGAATCTGCTCCTGCTATGACGTTGGACATAGTTCTTGAGTGTTAAATAAGATAATTTAAATTTTGGGAAGCATATGCATTATCTGTCATAGATCTCATGTCTCTTTATAACTAGTCATTGACCATTTTTTTATTTCTGACATTAATTTCCATACTTCAGTTTTAACAAATACGGATAGTATTAATGTTTCATAGCATTTTGAAATGAGAGCAACTGATACTTAAAACGTTTTCCATTTTTAATTTTCAGTTAAAAGTTCAAGAAAACAGGAGGTTAAAAAGAATTGTTTCTCTAGCACTAATTCTTTCATTATCTGTGTCTATTGAACTAGTGCAGCTTTTGATAAACATTAGGTGTGGATAGAATGGTTAACTTCTGACACAGATATCTGAAATACATGTTCTCCTTACTTCCTCAGTACAACTACTGATGTTTAATATACATTACCAAAGCATGTATTTTCCAGAGACTAAAAGACATAACATGACAGACAATTTAAGTACAATAGCAAAACCTGAAGCTGGCTGTTCTGCTGCTGAAAAGCAGCAGAGCTCTGGGATTATTCAAAATGTCTTTCAAAAATTTAAATTTAGCTAGCTGGTCTGAATGGGTTTGTATAATGCCTGGAGAATATGTGAGGAAGTTAGCCTGTGCAAAAGGCATCAACCAGTTTCAAGATGGTTAGGGTTTATTTTATGTCTGTATTGTGTCTGCTTTGCCTTGTGCCTGTGCTTTGCTTTTTGTCACTAATGCTTAGTTATTTTCCCTCCCTGTGGTGTGTGGTTTTGGGGTTATATCCTAGCTCTTCATACAGATACAGCTGCTGGATTGCTGATCCGCAGCATTCACCTGGTAACCCAAAGGCTCAACTCCCAGTGGAGGCAGGACATGAGTATCTCTCTGGCTGCCCTGGAGCTGCTCTCTGGACTGGCAAAGGTGAGACATGCAGCTTGGTGTGCTCTGGCCCCTTCTCATAGGGTGGTTGTGGTCCTGCTGCCTTGGGTGAAAGTCATGGCACAAAACAGATTCTGTGGCTGAGTTTGTTAGCAACTCTTCTGTTTGGAAATTAAAAGGAAACAGTACTGCCGTTGCAGGTAATTTTCTCCCAGTATAAACACACTGTGGTTCAAAGGACATGTGGCCTGGGAATGCTTTTTAGCTGAAACTTGTGTTGTTCCATTTTTCCTCTTCCCTCTCATCTTGGAAATAGTTTTTAGAGCTGGATAAAATGTAGTGTATTGCTAATAGGAAGTGTACTTAGAGCAGCCATTATAACCTGGTGTGACAATTCAGCATTTCCTGTCATAATCCCTCAGGAACTCAACAGATCTCTTTTAATGTGTGTCTCAGGCAGTTTTTAGAGCATTAAGTCAGCACTGAGCCATATTGGACTGGGTGTTTATTCACTGCTGCAGTAGCATGAGCTGAAGAATGTATTTGAAAGTGTTCTGAAATGAATTAATGTGTATTATTGGATCTTATAGAGCACCATACAGAACCAGGGCTTTCTGCAGCTTGTGTGGTTAAGCCAGGGTCGTCTTGGTTTTTTTTCTTCCAGGATTATGGGAATGTGGAAATATATTATCTTTTCAAATGTATTCCCAGGTTAATGTTAAATACTGTAGTCTATGTATAATTCTCATGCAACTGAAGTAATTCTTGCCCTGGAATACATTTCCCCTTTACAACAAAGTGGGAAAAAATAGATCACTTCCTCCTACTGAACTACTGTGGGGACTTGTTCTGCATGTGTCTTTGGAGGTGACAGGTCCCAAAGCCTTTCTCAGGTAGGGGCTGTTCCCCTGTCTTGTGTCTGTTCAGCAGCTATTAGTGGGGCTTAGAAAAGTTAAAAATCAAAATGTTTCCTGCAGGAGTGTTGGTTCACAAACCTGCCTTTCATAAGCTTACCTCGAGGGGACTCTGCTGTAGATCATGAGCTTCTGAAGGATGTCCTAGCTAAATCCTGGGGCACTGAATTGTCACTCCCATTTGTGGTATACAGCTGCCAGGCTTCAGTGCTGGCACTAGCAAGTCCATCCACCTTCTTGCTTGGATAAGCATGGTCAGATGCTACAGAGTAGAAAAATCCATCTGTTCCTGTGCTGAGTCACAAGCCATGAATAAGAGAGAAAGTTCTTTAGCCTTCCAGTTCAGGTCCTCATGGCTCATTGTACTGTTTCCTGACCTTCTCATCTGGAGCCTTGCTCTCTGCAGCCCTGAGCTGGGAAAGAAGCAGAGAGAGGTGTTTGCAGTGAGTTTTGGGGAAGAGGTTATGAGGTTTTTATCAGTCTGCTTGTCCAGGGATGGCTTTTTTGTTCCTGTTACGAATGGTGAAAGTTCCTGGGAATATATACTGAAAGTCCTGGGAATATACCTAGGGGAAAGTTACTTGAGCAGAATGAAGCCCTGTGGAAGGGAGAGTTAGCAGTGAGTGGGTTCTTGGAGATACGGAATGGGTTGCTAGAGCTGAAGAAGAGGCATTTGTGGGGAAAAAAAAATTCAATACTGCAAATTCAGCTTACATTTGGTTTCTTACCAAGCAAATTCAGCACACATTTGGTTTCTTACCAAGCCAAGAGCAGGTACCACTCCTGCTCTTTGAAACCAAGCTATGCAATGTGGTCACACCTCAGTGCAGCATTTCCTTACTTTTAGTTTCAATATCCATCACTGTTAAATAATTTTCCCTGCAATTTTAAGCTGTAATCAAAAAAAAGCTCAGTTTATTGCTGTTTCTTGAAACTGCATTTAGAAATGTTTTCAAGAACTGTTTTTGTCTCTGAGATATTTGTGGAGGAACTCTCACGCTCCTGCCCTTGCCGCCGCAGGTGAAGGTGGCGGTGGATCCCACGGATCGCAAGCGCGCCATCAGCTCCGTGTGCAGCTACATCGTGTACCAGTGCAGCCGCCCGGCCCCGCTGCACTCGCGCGACCTGCACTCCATGATCGTGGCGGCTTTCCAGTGCCTCTGCGTCTGGCTCACGGAGCACCCCGACATGCTGGATGAGAAGGTCAGAGTCTCCCATGGACAGATTTGGAGTGCTGCATCTGAAATGCCTTTTGTGCCCAACCTGTCTGTTCTCAATACTTTAAAATAGTGTGGTTTGCTTAGCTTTCTTAAGAATTTCAAAAATAGTTTCTGTGCAAAATACTTCTGAACTTTAATTCCTGATCTTTATTTGCTGATACAGTTTTTGGCTTTAAAATTACCTTTATAGTTATAGGAATGTCTCAGTCTTTCTTCTTGCTTTGTGAAACTGGAAAAAGAGAGAAAAGAAACCTGGAGAAAACCAAAAGAGAAATATAGAAATGAATGGGGTATCCCATAGCTACCTGCTGCAGGTAGCCATGACTCTCCTCATATCTCAGCTCTTACCTGACTAAAGCATTTTCTAGGCTTAACGGAATTCCTTGGATGCTAATATTTTGATAATCAGAGTTTGTTTCACCAGTTTTCTGGAAACTGAGCAAAGCATATCTCAATATAAGGTGGAATTTACTTGGGAAGCTTGAGAAGAGCAGGAAATGAGAGACGTGTTTTCAATTGCCTTCTGCCCTGCTGCTTAATAAAAAATGAAAAAAAATTGAATGCACATTTTCGTTGTTAGTCTCTTTCAGAGCCAACTTAGTGGTCTTTCTGTGTTTTTATGGATAGTAGATATATATGTATTATGTAATATTTTGTTATCTTTTTAGATAGAGCATTACATATCTTTATATTTTGTTTATTCTGTAACATATAAAAATATATATATATTTTTAAAAAAGAAGATTGAAAACCCACAAGCAGTACTTCATTGAAAGATGCTTTCTGCATGTGCTTTGGAGTACTGGCATGGCAGCAGGTGACTGTGATAGGATAGGTTCGCTGTATGGGGTATAGGTTGTGTTTAGTCAGTTGCATAATGCTTTATTCCATTTCATTATGGTCTTTTTTATTTCAATTACCACTATAAGGAGATAGTGTTACATACTGTGTGCATTATATACTGAACACTGAGTAGCTCATTCCTGAGTCATGATAGTCAGATGATAACCTTTCCCTACATTTGCAAGTATTAAAAGTGCAGCTTCCCAGGTGCCTGCTGTGACAGTTGCTTTAAATTTCACATGCTATGTTGCTAGTCTGTAAACTCCTGCTGCAATTCTTTGTGGCCAGTCTTTTCAGCTCAATGCTGGTTAATTTTACTCTGTTAGAGAACTTTGATTTTTCTCTTCACCTTTTATTCTGTATCAACAACGAATATAAGGAAGGACAAAGCCCAAGACACAGAAACCTGTCTGGTTTCTGGTGGTACAACCTGACCAATTGTGTTCAGTTTTAATCACTTATTTATTATTCTGTAGCTCAAGCCATGATACCCAAACCTTTGTTGTAGCAATCTGAATATTTTCAGCGGGTGATTTTGTTCTGCACAGCACTGGTGTGTCATATCTGTAGGTCTACTGAGTGTTGGCTTCTCCTCTAATAGATTTGTTGAAGCTTTTAGAATGTGCTTTTAGAATGTTCTTATTTTTCTCTTGGTGAATTAAATACCGTGATGTATTTTACTAATGAAATACTAATGTATTTTTACTAATGATGTTGGCAATTGAAAAATTTGGAAAAGGATATCTTGCAGCTTTCCAGATGAGTTCATTCTTAATGTGCTTAGTACTTAAAACTTCTGCAGAGTGTCTTAGAAATATATGTATTATCTCTTAAAGTGTGTTTACATTTTTCTGTTGCATTCATAATAGTCCTCATGCAATGAAATACATTGTGTGTATTTATCCATTCAGAGAATTTTTTGCCATTAGAATATAAATAGATAATATAAGTACACATCTATAAAGAGGAAAAAATACCAGTTCTATAGCAAACGTGATCTTATTTTAACAGTGTAGGAGTAATCCTCTGCCTTTAAATAAAGAACTCATATTACAAGCAGTGTTTTTTTTATGTAATGATATATCATTGTTTCCCTGAGGTTTTGGATAGATTTATCCAAGCGCTTCTGCTTCAGTGTGGTTCTTGTGTTTTAGGATTGTTTAAAAGAGGTACTGGAGATTGTGGAGCTGGGCATTTCAGGGAGTAAATCCAAAAACAGTGAACAGGAAGTCAAGTACAAAGGAGATAAGGAGCCAAACCCTGCATCCATGCGAGTGAAGGATGCTGCTGAAGCTACACTGACATGGTATGTAATTTGTCAGAGCACCTTTAATGTTCAGTATTGCCTTGTCGGAGAGTGTTTAACAGGGAGTTTGCAGCTGGTGGTCCCTGATGTAACAAAAGTGTTTAAGAAATTAGGCAGAAGTTCCCTATCTTTGCCCTTTGGGCAGGGCTGTGCTGTGCCTTAGCTCTCTCCCCCTCCCTTTGCAGGTGTTTACAGAAAACAGATCCCTCTGATCACTGTTTTCCCCTCCTGCCTCCTCTCTTCCTTCTACAGCAAAACCCAGAACCTCCTCCAGCCGTGGTGTTCTGTTCCTGGCCAGGCCTCTCTGCAGACAGCAATTCCTTCTCTCTTTCACTTACCCCAGTGATCCTGTCTTCCCATTTCCTCTTCTTCTCAGCCTGACAGCATATGCTGTCCCCACTCTGGTGAGGAAACTGGTAGACACTGTGACAGCAGGGAATGGCACATGCAGCACACGGATGCTGGAGCAGGATCGGATGGCTTCTTGCCCACAGCATTGGGCTTGATTAATAAATTTGAGAGGTTCTTCTGGAAATGCAGTAACAGATAATGTGTGGGTTGGGGAAGGGAAGCACAGAGAGGAAAATTGGGATTTGCTCCAGGGAAGTTGGAAAGCACTGTGTTATGAGCTGAACAGCACAGTGGCAGACAGGACAGATTGATAATGGGGAGGATAAATATGTTTTGCAAAAGGCAATAGCTGGTTTCTTTTTTGCTCTGCTTAAGAATCCAACTGTTATAAACATTACTGTTAGTAAAAACAACTGTGTAATTTCCAAGAAAAAGTAACTGCTCATTGGAATTTGTGGACAAATCCATATTGTTGCCTGAAAGTATTTATTTTAATTTAGAGAGATGAAACTGTTTTCACAGTGTCATGGTTTGAGAGGACGTAAGTTTTCTGGGATATGAAGTGGTCAGGCCAATAGGTGTTCAGATTTTAATATTGGCACCTGGAGTGGCCACTGGGGACATGGATATGCCTTGAGAACACAGGGGTTAAAAAGCAGAGCACTCCTGGGGTAAGATCTCTCGAGTTACTTGGAGGGAAGCAGGTCAGACCTCCCCCATCCCAGCTGCTTGCTGGCTGGCTGGGTGAGGTAGGAGGTAGGCCTGGCCCCCAGGATGGAAGAGTGGAAGAGAGTGAGAGAGCACCAAGAGGCATCGGGCAGCACCCCGCACCCCCCCTCCCCCCAGGAGACAGAGAGAGAGAGCCTGTGCCACCTTGAAATTTGATAGCATGTGCTGGCAGCACAGCCCGGCCAGCGTAGAAGGGCCACTGTGGGAGCTCTTGGCGGGTAGAGCCCAAGCTTTTGACCCTTTTTTTGGACAATGAAAACTTTACAGAACGCTAACCTTTCCTAGAAGAGAGATAGAGATGAAATTGAAGAAGGAGATGTGCAAGTGTGAAGGTCTGGGCAAGTGAAAGATGTCGGGAGGGTAGAGAAGAATCTTAGGTGGGAAGAGATGATGGAGTGGCCTTAGCTGGACTCTTCTTATTATAGCCATGGACAGAACCATGTTCCTTGTGACACAGAGACTGCATCCAGGGGGAGGCAATGGCTCAGAGCCAAGAGAGTTCAGTGTTGGTACCCCTCGGACCCAGGGGGTGAAATCTTGGGGGGACAGGTGTCCCAAAGGTGAGATTGTGCTCTTTTTGGAACGGGACAAAGCATCCTTAAAAGGATGACCCTAGAAGCAGCTCTGGTCCATGTGCAGTGGTGAGATCACTGGACATGGAAGGAAGAGGTCATGATGGCAGATGTTCTCCAGGCGGTGCCACGAGTGACAGGAAACACATGAAGTTTCAATGGTGTTTCCAGGGGAAGCCTATGGCACAAGGACTCCTCTCCTCTGGTGCACTGAGAATTGATTACCTAAAGGGTGGTGATGGACTGAGAGTTGGTGATTTTGGGGGATGGATGTATTGGAAATTTGGTGGGGGGAGGAGGAAATGTTTTTGGAAAGTTTTCATTTTCCCTGTGTGTTTCTTGTTACTTAGAGTTGTAGTTTAGTTAATAAAGTTTTTCTTTTCTTTATTTCTAAGTGGGGGCCTGCTTTGCTTATTCCTGGTCACATCTCACAGCAGACACCAGGGAGAATGTATTTTCATGGGGGCACAGGCATTGTGCCAGTGTCAAACCATGACACACAGTAAAGTGGAAAAGTGTGTGGGGAGGGCAATCAATAGAGTTACTTTTGCTCTGGGTGTTGGTGTTAAGGGTGGTAAAGTCCTGACTTAGGTTGTGTGAACTTCAGTCCGACACTGGACAACTCTCATTACTGGTTCCTGCCATAGAAATTTTCAATTTCTAATAGTGTTAGTGAGACCCTGTACAACTTCAAATGATTTAAAATTATGCTTCTAGGGGCCTCCTAAGGCTGTGGCTCCAAGGAGGTGGGCACTGTTGGACCCCACCTGGAGGCTTTCTTCTAGGGAAGATTACAATCTGTGATAGTTGAGCTTGTGTGATCCTGGACCTTTTAGGGTGCCAACCTCTTAAAGGGTTTTAAGGTACTGTAATCTGGACTTGAAGAAAGCAAAGGCAATTTTAACTAGTGCACTGCAGTGTCTGTCCTACTTGTTGATATGAAAGGGCTAAAGTATGGATGGTTGGAGAAATAATGTTTTAAAAATGAACATAAAGCTATGGAAGGGTACAGATTTTCATGCTTTAAAGAATGTCTTAATAGCTTTATAACCAGGTTATAAAGAAGCTCATTCTGTAGGCAGAGTACCCTTCTTTGTAGGTTTTCATGCATGTTTTTCTGAAGGTGCTGGTTATCTTAAAACTACCTGATGGCTGAGGGTAAATGTGCCCTGATAATGTAACTGCTAGGTCAAGATACAGATGAAGAATCTGAGTGAAAGTTTGTGCTTGGGTGGAACAGTTCACTTAATCTAACATAACTCTCAACTTTTTTTTCACTTGCAGCATTATGCAGTTACTTGGAGCATTTCCTTCTCCCAGTGGTCCTGCTTCTCCTTGCAGCTTGGTGAATGAAACCACGTTAATTAAATATTCCCGTCTCCCTACCATAAACAAGCACAGCTTCCGTTACTTTGTTTTGGACAACAGTGTCATCCTGGCCATGTTGGAGCAGCCTCTAGGAAATGAACAGAGTAAGTTCAGATTTCCCATTTCCTTCTTTCTCAGGCTAAAACTTTCTGTACAGAGCTGCAAAACAAAGGTACTTTAAGTGTCTCTCTCACATTTCAGGGGCTTTCCTGTCTGTGGGTGGGCACACAGAGCAGAGTGTTGCTCTGGGATGAAGTGCTGGGAATAACTTTATTGCCAGTGATAATCAAACGTGCACAATCCTACCCAAATTGTTTATGCAGTTGTCCAAGTCTTTCAACGAGTTAGATCACATTCTTGCTGCTGACTACCCTTGAAATAATGGGTGAAGTAATAGCATTATGCTTTGAAACACCCTTGTTCGTACAAGAATAAAAATCTAAGGAGTATAGGAAACTTGATAGAGAAAAGTGCTTAACATATGGTTCGTATGTCTCCTTTATGCTTGCACCATGTCTCCTTGCTGCTTGCTTTAGACCTCCTATTACTGCATATTTTTGTGGATGCTTTCAGCTCAGGTGGTTTAAATTGCTTAGGAGCTGTTAAAACTCCTGTGTCTGATCCTGTTCTGTCAATGACACCTCTTGTAAAGGAGATTTGTCACAGGGTGTTGCCTTTCACAGCTGAGCCTAACTCATTTCAGCATCATAGACTTTGACCATCAAGAACTTCTATTACAAAAATCTGGTATTAAATGATGCTTTGAGCAGAATAACTGATCCCCTGTAAGTCTTCACGTGTCATGGTGTTGCCTAATAGAACAGATGAAAATTCTTTAACATGTTACCTCAGTTAAAGACTAACTTACATTAGAGCTGATGTACTGTCCCCAATACATTTTCCTCATCTGTAGATGGGATGGAGCCTAAAAACTAATCTTGAAAGCAGATATTGCACAGAACTGCATGAACTAGTGCTGAGAAGTTGAGTTGCTGTCCAGAGTGCTCTGACCATGTTGAGAATCACTGAAGAGATCTTGCAGGAAGTGTCAATGCTGGGAGCCATTGCCACATGTCCACCCCCAGTCTGTGTTGGAGCAAGTGTGTTTCTGACTGGAGTGGATTAGAGCTTGCTAAGCAATTCTCATCCTCACGGTGTCTTTGCTAAATGTGTTACTGTGGAATCCTGCAAAGCTGTTGGAATCAAAAGTTAGATTATCTTTTCTTGCTGTGTATAACTTGCTTACAAATCCCCTTTGAATTGCAAGATTAATTGCAATAATGCACAAGTACATCAGGCCAGTTCTGAGGCAGATCACAGAAGTGAGTGACTGAGGAGCTGGTTTGGGTTCTCTCTGTGTTTGTGTGCTTATGTACAGGGTGTTCATAGGCTGTGCTGCACCCTCAACTTCCCAGGGAATACTGGGGAAGGAATAGAATTCTGCTAATTACCTGATAGTGCCAGTGTGTCGTTTATGTGCACAAAAGATAAGTGCAAATACCTTTAAGAAGAAAAGCTTATGATATGAAGTATGATGATCTCATCCAAGGTGACTAATATTGGTAGACTTTTAAATCTTGAAGGAAGACTGAAATCCCTGCAATGTTAAAATCACCATTGTGCCAGTAGAAAGGCACCTCAGGACTCTGTAGTCTCTGACCTCCTGCTGTAGTCAAGGCCAAGAGTGGATTTGGACCAGGATAACACAATCTGGTGTTGCCCAAGTGGGTCTTGCAAACCTGAGAGGACAGCTTCTCTGTGTCCCTATTCCTTGTGGGGAAAAATTCTCCGTGATGTGGAGTCAGAATCTTCCGAGTCTTTGTTTGACCATTATCTTTTGTCCTTCCACTCTCCTTACTGCTGCTATTTGTGAGGAACTTTTGCAGAAGGTCATGGAAGCATCATGGAAATGGTGCCTCCATATGGTCATTGTCTCACCTAAACAGGCAGTGACTAGACAATCTTCTTTGGTTTTTTTGGAGATATTTGGAGAAATTGTGATCTGCATGAATTTGGATGAAAGTTGCTTTTAATGATGAAACTGAGCTGGCAAGTATTGAACTGACATAGTAGACTGGCACTAGCTGCTGCAGAAAGATTTGCCTGATTCTCACCAGGAGTTTTCTTCAGGGTCAGGGAGGGAGTTAACTATGAAAGAAAAACCTCTACTGTCATGCCTGCGTTTTCGTCTTCTTGAATGATTACACAGTGAACTGTTTGCAGTATATGATGATGTCTTATTCTCTTTACCCATGTGCTTTGCAGATGACTCTTTCCCCTCTGTCACGGTTTTGATCCGTGGGACATCTGGAAGATTTGCGTGGGCCCAGCAACTCTGTCTTTTACCAAGAGGAGCTAAAGCAAATCAAAAGGTCTCTATCAAAGCCCATAAAGAAATCTTTAATTAGAGATGTTCAACAGAAATTCCACTAATGTGAGACAGCCCCCCAGAGCTGGTGATTATGCATTAAGGCTGAGCCACGGGGCCTTTAGCTGTAGGTAATGTGCCACATCTCTGGTGACTCTTTACCACTTGTGATTAATATTAACTACAGACTGTGAAAGTGCTGTTGCTTTCTCGACTTGCAGACTTGCTTAAAGGGAGGGAGAGTTCTCTTTTTTTTTCTTTTTTTTTTCCTGAAAGCATCTTCTGAAGTGATGGGATAAGGTACAGTGTATTTAGTGTGTAGGCTGGGCTAGTTTTCAGGTGTCAGACAAAGAAAGCCCGTGCAGCAGAGAGAGTGAAGTTTGGGAGGTGTAGAATGCGGTGCTGCAGAGAGAACAGGTCTTCAAGCTACAAGGCCTGATGTCGCAAAGATGGCTGTGAACCTGCTGTGAAAAAAATTATCTAGAGGAACTCTGGAACAGCTCTGGAGAGGAATGGTGGAGGAAAAATACCTCAGTCTTATTTTACAGTAAAATTTCTTACTGCAGTTGTCTAATGGAGCATGTACTCTTGTCATGAGAATTTCTGTCTGTGAACTTCTCCAAATCTTTCAAGTCTTCTCATGACCCTCCGTAAAAGAAAGTCACTAATGTAGCTGAAATGAAGACTTGTCAGTCTCAGCTGGCATGTTCACATTTAGATGAATGTGGTCTCTGTAAAGCAGCCTTTGGGAAGACCATCCAGGATGTGTTTGGAGCTCTGCTGTCTCTGGAGCTGAGACCCTTGGCTAAATAATCTCAGTCCCGGTGTGCTACCTGCTTCACTAAAGGGCAAGCCATGATCTGACTGCTGACCTCCTCACCAGTTTTAAGGGAACTTTTCCATCTTGAAGACATTCTATAACATAATTGTTAATGTTTTTGGCCTTTTGAAATGTAATCAGTAGTGAACTTAGAAAACAGCACTGAAGATGCCATAAAGTCTTGCTTGCTTGGAGCTGATGCACCTCTAAACCTGCACCTAGATAATTTGTTGCATTCTTTGGTAACTTGAAGTTTGGAATTACATAATGACAGTATAGAACATGATGTAGTAGCAATGTCAAAATTGCATCATGATCCATGATGCAAGTCCTTTGGCTATTCTGGCAGTGCATCTCCTGACCCACGGCATTGCTGTGAGGCCTTGGCTTGTTGTGATCATCACAGTCAGGAGGGTTCAAATGGAGCTTCTCAAATACTGGCCAGCTTTCTCTGAATACAGTTAGAATGGGCTGAAAAAAAGATGTTGCTATGTAAACTTACTTTTTTTGGGGGGGGGGGGGTTTGCAACTGTTTACAGGCTAGATGCTTAGCAGGGTTCATAGATTTCAAAATGGACAGTTGTGTCTTTTTAAAATTTACAGTCACATTTTCAATACAAGTCTATTAGTTTAAAGTATTTAATATTTTTTAATAATGCTGCTCACTAATAGATTATTGTAGTTTTGGTGGGCAGGGAAAATGTTTTTCATCTGTTACGATATTGTCTATTGATGCAATACCTTGAATGTAAAAACAACCTTTTTTTGTCAGACATTTGTACCAGAACCTAGACCAGCTCCTAAAAATGATGTTGGGTTGAAACATAGTGTGAAACAACGCCCTTTTCCTGAAGAAGTGGACAAGATTCCATTTGTGAAAGCTGACTTGAGCATTCCAGATTTACATGAAATTGTGAATCAGGAAGTAAGTAACTATCTCTGACTTGATTTTGTTCTTGGGGTTTTGGTCTGTTCATGAGTTGTGCACTTATGTCTTAGTGTAAATAGTTTTACTCTTTGGCTTATCCAATTTCATATTAATGGAATAATAACCTTTGAAAATTAGTTAAATCTATGCACTTCTCAAGAAGATGCCAGTGCTTTGGTTGTGTTATTTGGGAGACATTGCTCAACATGTTTTATTACTGATCCTGATATCCTGGTATTGTAGGAAACAATGACTTGCATTTGTTGCTTCTTCTGGGGAAATTGAAGGGTCTTTTTTGAGACCTTTCTGAGGGAAGAAAAGAGTGCATGTCTCATGTTTTAAAGTTTCACAGGATCTAATTTGTTTTAGTTTCTGTCCTCTTGAATAGGAGAAGCCATAGCTGATACTGGATATTCACAGAGCTCTCCTGTGCCAACAGGTGTTAAGGTGCTCACTTTGCAATGTTGCAAGGTCTTTTTGAAAGTGTTTTAGTAACCATTCTGATGGTGGACTGCTGCTGTAGAACTTTCCTAAGTGATGGAATTGTTTTCTTAGTGGATATTTGTAATTTTGGTGACAACAGCAGTTCATGCAATGTTTTCCAGCTTGAAGAGCGCCATGAGAAGCTGAGGAATGGCATGGCTCAGCAGATTGTCTTTGAGACTTCCATAGATCAGAGAAGTGAAGAGGAGTGGCGGAAGAAGAGCTTTCCTGATCCTATCACGGAGTGTAAGCCCCCGCCGCCAGCACAGGAGTTCCAGACAGCACGTCTGTTCCTCTCTCACTTCGGGTTCCTCTCGTTAGAGGCATTGAAGGTGATCTGATACCTCTTGGTGTTGTGCAGTTCCTCCAGTTTCCATGTGGTCTGGCTTGACAAAAGGAGAAATAAGTTTTGTTAGTGGAAGATCTATGTACTTCCAACTACTGTTCAGCTGCAATGTAATCAAATCAAGTGGTAGAATCCAGTATTCCAGGATTCAGAGCAAGGTTGTGAAAGGCTGGGCCTCAAGCTGATAATGCTCTGAATAGGTGTCTGTATCTTTGTTTTTAGTGGGTGCATAAGCCATCACACTCAGATGTTCACACTTAAAATCATTCCACAACTTGAGTTAGGTTTTGGGATGGTCCTTGAAGACTCTCTGAAATATAACTGCCATAGAAGTTTTGCTTCAGAGGTGGTTGTGCTGAGGTGGTTTAATCATACATAAACACTTGGAACATAGTAGATGTAGAGGTTTATTTTTAAAATTAAAATAATTATTTTTAGAGGTGATCCATATTCTTAATTTGAAATTCTGCCTCTTACCTATGGAGTCTCCCTTGTATTTGTTGCTTTTCCTTCCAGAAAGCTGTCAGGAGGAGTAGACTAAAGAGCGTTTGCAAAAATGATGTCTGAAAGTGCTCAGTATATTACATATCACTGGTTAATCTGAAACTGCACATGTTAATCTGAAACTGCACATGCAACTGTGTGCATAGCTGTGATATTCTGAAAGCATCTGCTGTTTTTGTTGTGTGCTCTTCTTGAGCAAAATATTATGTCTCTCACTGGCAAAGTGCCACTTTTATTTAATGAGAGTGGAATGCAACGAATTGTCAACCTGTTACGCTTGCCGTTACTCATTTACAGTGACAAGATTATATTGCATCAGAAGTCCCTGTATAATTTTGCTCTTAGAGAAGGGAAGCTGTCTTTTTATATTTTAATGGATTGCCATTGAAGCCATAAAGACCTTTCAATTAGTAGATGGGTTTTAAGTTGTTGAACTCTGTCTATTGGGCAGGAACCCACTAACAGTCGTCTACCTCCTCACCTGATTGCACTTGACTCTGCTCTTCCTGGGTTTTTTGATGACCTTGGCTACTTGGATTTGTTACCTTGTCGTCCTTTTGATACTGTTTTCATTTTCTACATGAAGGCAGGCCAGAAAACTAGCCAGGAGGTAAGTGAAAGTGTAGAGTGCCAACTAGCCTATATTGTCTTGTTTCTAGTAGTTTCCAAGTGAGTAAAGCATCAGTGCTGGTGATTAGAGTGGAGTGTCAGAACCAGTGCGAGCTACAAGTCCCTGCATACTCCCTTAATCTGTAGATTGAAGTATGTTGCTCACACTTAGGATTATTGTAACAAATTACTGTATTTTAAAATATAGATAAGAGATATATTATAATATTAATAGTATTTTTATTATCTGTTCTGTCCTTATTGTCCTTATTTGTAGAGTTCAAAGATTCAGATCAGAAAGGCATTTCAGCTTTGTTGGCTCAGCTTGCAGGGAAGGTTGCAGTTTGTTCCAGCAATGAGCAATGTCAAGGTAGTTTGGTTTCATTCTAATGCTAAACACATATTAAAGGAATGAAAAACTTTCTGCAAGTAAGGAAATATTATTGTATTGTAAGTCTTTATGCTATAATATTTAGATTCAAAGGCGATTAGGTTAATAAGGTTAATGTGTGCAATTCTAAATTAGGATTTCTTTGTGACCTAGAAACATGCTAAGAGGGTTAATGGGCTCATTAGGAAAGGATGTTTCTCTAGTACCTTCTCATTCCATTCATAACTCTTGTAGTAAAGAGTAGAAGCGTGGCTTCCGTAATAAATCATTGTGCCAACTCCTTGTGTCACTGTGAATGCACAGTTGGCAGAGCACTGCAGCACCTTCTACTTTGATGTGGGGGACAATTTTTGAAACCAGGATCGTCTGTCTGTGAGTGTTCAAATTGTCATTCAGAGTAGCCAGTGCAGAATCTTTTCATCTGCAAAGTGAGCTATGAAACAAGATATGCTTGGTGTGCCTTTGAGTTGAGACATGCACTTGTTCAACTAGCATAATGTTTATATGCTCTTATGGAGCTCTTATGTCTTCCAGCCCACACTTACCCTGACTCTTTCTGAAGGATGGCTATGGTTTCAATGTGCTCAGTAATGAGGATTAATAATAGTTCAATGCAGTGTGTCTAGTCACTGCTGAACACTGTATGAGGCATGAAGATGGAGTGTCAGGACTATATGGCTACACAAAGCCTCCAGCCTGAAAGCTTTCCTTTCAGCAGCCATCCCTGCAATTTCTGCTTTGTTGGAGCCTGTGTCCCAGTGTTCTGCCCCTGCACAAGCCAAAATGATTGATGCCTCTGCCACAAAACAAATTCCTGCATGGCCTGGAAAGAATTAATAGATTGTTTGTTCCACCAACCCCAGTGGTTCTGGTATCCAAATCACATGTGTCCTTGTGTGCTGTTTGGTGAAGAGCTCAACTCTCACTTGGTCATAATGAGATAAAAATTGCCTTAACATGTGGAAACATCCCAGATCTCTGTCAGAAGTAGAATTAAAGTTTAAGTGTGATCTTTGGATTAAAGTACACTGTGATGTTTGATTAAAGTGCACACTCAATGCTACTGAAAATTGTTTTGGAAAATCTGTTTCATACTTCAATGTGCTGTGATACCTGCCCTTTAAAGCACTCTGTGTCATGTACAGGTGAGTAGTGAGGAAAATACCTCCTCAAATTTTAACTTGGTCTAATAGTGAAAACTGTCTAGAAAACTCTTGTGTTACCTTTGGTGCAAATGCAGCTTCTGCACTGAGTACTCAGTGTTTTTTCTGATGGGTGCTTGAGTCTCAAAATTACCATTTCCAGCCATTTCATTCACTGGTTTACAGGCTTTGAAAATGCTGGCAGAAAGCCAAGTTGATTGAATAGGACAAGGCCAAGCAGGGAAAGGGGATGCTGAGGAGCAGGGAATAATGTCCATGTAGAAAGTCTGGGGTTCCAGGCTTGTTCTGTAGCTATATTTGGGCCAAACCAAGTTGGTGACAAAAAATTAATTAAAAAGCTGGGGAGGAAGAGACTTGTTTCCTGCTTCTGTCCTAACATGGTGCTGCTGGTGGTTTCAGATCCTGAAGAACATGGAGTCTTCCAGAATTGTTCAGCCTCACTTCCTGGAGTTCTTGCTGTCTCTTGGCTGGTCTGTTGATGTTGGGAAGCACCCTGGGTGGACTGGTCATGTCTCAACAAGCTGGTCAATCAACAGCTGCAGTGATGAAGAGGGACATGAACAAGGTAAGACACAGTAAATGTCCTTTGTAGTAAATTAAAATGTTTAGGCTCCTTTATAAGACAATTTTTTTGCTCCTGTGTACCTATCTGAACACTGGCACTTTTTTTTTTTTGGTGGTTGGTGTCTTTTTGGTGGGGTTTTTTTGGTTTTTTGTTTGTTTTTTTGTTGGTTTTTGTTGTTGTTGTTGTTGTTTTTTGTTTTGTTTTTTGTTTTTCTTTGATTTTGAGGTTTTTGTTTTGGAGGTTTTTGTTTGGTTGGTTTTTTTGATTAATGATGTTTGCTAGAAAGAAACATGTAAATATTAAATGAAGCTTCAAGTCAGAGTCAGCAAAACTAATGTCTGTATGTTGTTGGGAGGAAGTATGGGAGGAAGTAGCCTCAGCAAAAAAAATACCTCTGGGCTATATTTTTTAAGATTTGAAGAGTCTTTAATCTATTATTCCAAACCAGTATTCAGGTGAAATCTGTTGCAGATTGTTCTGTGTATTGGCAAATAGGCTTGAAATACAGTGTGATTTTTTTTTTTTAATTTTTTTTTTTTTTAGTGTTCTCTAAGTAGATTAAAATGAAATATTGACTCAAGCTGCTGTTTATAGGTCCTGGAGGTGTTGGAACCCCCTCATGGCTCTCTGTTTTGCTTCATTTGCTCTGCTTTTTTCCACTAGAGCAGCTCCTACCCTGAGCTTGACATACACCACCCTCTCCCCATTCTGTCACCCAAAATGATCCTTAGGAATGTGAGCTGCTATCCCAGGATGGGAAACTGGGGGTTGGGGAAGCTTCTCCCTTGGACAACTTGGTCAGATCCTCTGGGAATTGGTAGTATCTGTGCTGGTTTCAGTGTCACTGCTCCAAGGCCCAGACCTGTTCTGGTTGATCTCCAGAGCCACAGCCTCAGGTTGGCCACCCAAAGCCAGTGGCAAGGCTGGTGCAGCTTGTTCACCATCCTTGACCTGATATTGGCATCAGGTGTGACACAATTACAGCTGCAAGTGCTTAAGTAGCACTTGCTCTGCTGTCCATTCACTGTGTCTTAGGAGTGCCCTTCACCTGTATCTGCAGCCAGCTGGAGGCTTATCCCTTAAGTTATGGAATAAAAGTACAAACCACAGAAGGCTGGAAGTGTTCAGGAGAGCTTAGAGTACAGAGGCATTGCTTTTTCTGAGCAAGTCAGGATGGATTATAGAATGGCCAGGTCTGGATTTAATTTTGCTTTAAGGACAGGGTCAGGCTGTACTTTCTCAGAGGCAGAGCCCTATGACCTCCCTGTGTCAGAACAACTGCAGAAGGCAGGTCCCTGAATTAGCAAGAGACCTGGTTTGATGTGGACTTTTCAGCTCGAATTTTTTCAGCCATTTGAATGAAAACACAGACCACTAAATAACTGAATTAATTCAACCAGCTCAGGGAAGAAGGAAACAGAAAATGCATTCAGAAATGGAAGGGAGGAAGGGCAGGTTACTTCTAATCTGGTTCTGCTGGCGGATGGGCTGCAGCACGGGTCCAATGAGAAGCAGCTGAGGGAGCTGGGAGGGCTCAGCCTGGAGAAAAGGAAGCTCAGGAGAGACCTTCTTGCTTTCTACAACTCCGTGAAAAGCACTGTAGCCAGGTCAGGGTCAGTATCCCAGGTAATGAATGACACAATGAGAGGAAATAGCCTCAGTGCAGGTTTAAATTGGCTGTTAGGGACAATTTCTTTATGGAAGGGGTAGTCAGGCATTAGCACAGGCTGCCCAGGATAGTGGTGGAGTCACCATCCCTGGAGGGATTTAAAAGCTGTGCAGATGTGGGACTTGGGGACATGGGTTAGTGGTGAGTTGGGCAGTGCTGAGCTAGCAGTTGGACTCAATGATCTCCAACCTCAATGATCCTGTGAGTCTAAAATAGCTTCTGGTGAGATGTGGTTAAAATAATTTCATGGGAATGTTTCCTTGCAACACCCCCAAAACCAAAGAAATTCCTAAAGAGATGGTTCAAGTTGTGGTGCTGCTCCTTGGGAGCCTGTGCACTGGAGATGTGGGAATCTTTTCCTCATGCTGAAGAATGGCTTGGAGTCTCTGGCCACTTCTCTGTCAGTATGCTGAATTTCACTGCTCCAGTGGCTTTGCTGAGACAGCTATCCCAGGAACCCTTCTGTAAACTGGATCAGAGAAACAATTCATTTTAAAGTCCTTGCTAGTCTTTCTGGAGGGGACATGGGGAAGGAAAAGGGGAGAGGGAAGTTATTTCTCTGCTCTGACGGCCTGTATTGGACAGTTGTGGTGAGGGAATCAATGGGGACTGAAAATGAGGACCTTTCTTGCATTGATTGGTAACAGATCATTTTCTAACTCTGCTTGACAGAGAAAAGACTGAGGAGAGCCTGTACAAACTGGCTTGGAATTCTAGAATAGTATCAGACTGAAGTGATAAATGTTAAGAATCCTTTGGAAATTGAATGACTAACTGCATGATGTTGCTGGACGGAACGCTCAGAAATAGGTAGTAGATGTATTCTTGTGGCAGATGTGCTTACTAGAGTACTAGGAAATAAAGAATCCAGTACATTGGAAATGTGTTCAAAATGAAGCCTTTCCCAACCCAAAATGCCTTTTCCTTCAAGATAGTAAAAATATTTATCTGAGAAAGGTTGTTAGCCATGAGATTTGACTCCTTTCATTTTAAAATGAGATTTGCATGATTTCTTCTCATTGATTGCACCTTGTATTTCAAGGTCATTTCTGATGCAGAGTGTTAAGAAGTAGAGTTTCCTTCTGGCTGAACTTTCCTTTTCTGTCCATTTCAGATGATCTAATTATCTCAGAAGATGTTGGGGCAAGTATCTTCAATGGGCAGAAGAAGGTGCTGTATTATGCAGATGCCCTGACAGAAATCGCCTTTGTTGTCCCATCACCAGTGGAATCCCTGAGTAAGATCTGTCTGTACATGCTCTATACAAAAATGAAACCAACAGGTTTTCTTGTTTGAAAACTCTTTCAGAAGCAAAACCTAAATCAATTAAGTAGCATGTTTAGCAAGATCCTTGTCAGAAAGGTGTGGACGTTTAAATTACAGCATTCTAATCCTTAAACTCCTTCCAGATGTGGCATCTGCTCTGTACCTTTCTCTGAACCTTAGTAGATGTCCAGGCATGCACAGCAGTTTTGTTGTTGCCTGGGTGCTTTAGGTTGGACATGTGGTTCGCCATTAACTGGTGATGCCTATTTTTTTTTTCCTTTCCTGTCAGTGATGTGCTCCTGCAGCACATACAGGAGTGTTTGTACCACTGCTAAGTAGAAAAGCAGCAGCTTTCATGGCATTCTTGGCATGCTAAAAGTTGCCTGGAATAAAATATGGTGTAGCCATAGGAGACTATTCTATAGGAAATTGCTGGGATGTGTGTAAGCCCATAGGGAGTGCTTTATTGGCAGTCTGTTTCTGGAATAACAGGCAGTTATCTCCTAACTTATCTTCCTGCTTATGAGGACTATATTGACTTGAACATACATTTATGCATGTCTAGTTGCAAAAGCCTTACATTTTTTGGTATCAAAACCTTATATATGATGGCAGCTTAATTTTTTTGGTGGAAGAATAGACAAAACCCATCTTTTTTTTTCTTCTGACTTACAGCTGATTCACTGGAAAGCAGTGTTTCTGACCAAGAAAGTGACTCCAACATGGATCTGCTGCCAGGAATATTGAAGCAGCAGCCTCTGACACTTGAACTCTTCCCCAATCATACAGACAATCTTAATCCCTCCCAGCGGGTAAGGCAAAACTTGCATTAAAAAATGGTGCTCTTTTCTTTTTTTTTTTTTCTTTCAAGAAGCATGCTTGGCAATGCTCAGAATTTTTGATCGTCTATGATTTGGTTTCCTGGTGTGTAGAGCTACTTGTTTCTTGTCATTAATCTTTGATATCTGCTTTGGTCCTGCCTCTACAGTAGCAGATAGCAAGATTACATTACTTAAATATAACACTTAGACATGCTAAGTGGTAATACTGTGCATCCTGAAATCTTGAAATGCGTGCAGGGAAGAGTATATGCAGTATTTACAGAGTAATTCATCCTCGCATCCGTGCTTGGAAATTGGGGATGGATAGATATGAATACTTTTCTTACCTACCCAGTTACAGTGTCAGTTGTGTCTGAAGTACCAGAAGTTGCTTTTCTACACTAACAAGCAGAAAACCATGATCTGTTGTATCTGTAAGTGAAAGACTTATTACTGCTGATTACTTGTTTAGAATTCACTTCCAAATGTGTATTTAGTTATTCATTTAAGGTCTTCAAGAACATTAAGAAAAATGTCTAACTGATTCAAGGTTGATTATATATATATATTAGTTTATACTGAATACTAGTAGCTTGGTGACCCAGATTGCAGTGAGTAGTTCCAGCAGAGCTGCCCCTGCTCAATAGCTGGCAGAGGTTGTACCTGGCTGAGATATGAATGACTGAGGAGCAGCTGGGAAATACTTGTTAGCTGCATTATTGGATTCATGATGTTTGCAAATGCTACTCTTCCCTTATGTTCGAAACAGCTCAGTCCAACTTCTAGATCCAAGAGGATGCCTCAGGGCCGAACCATTCCACCAATGGGACCTGAAACCAAAGTGTATGTGGTCTGGGTGGAACGTTATGATGATATAGGTATGTACAGCTTCTGACTGTTCACTAAAGTAACAACAGGGCAGGAACCAGAGGAAAAACTTTTTTTTTTTTTTTTTAATTAAATAAAATGCTAGATCATGGAACCACAGACTGGTTTGAATTGGAGGGGACCTTAAAGCTCATCTAGTCCCAACCCCCTTCCATGTGCAGGGACACCTTCCACTAAACCAGGTTGCTCCAAGCTCCATCCATCCTGAACCCTTCCAGGGATGGGGCAGCCACAGCTTCTCCGGGCAACCTATGCCAGGCCCTCACCACCCTCACAATCAAAATAAGTCCTTATTAATGTCTATAACAACACTAAGATTCTGAATCAGTTCTTTAGTATTTGAATTGTGATCCATAAGGGTGTATCTGAGTCAGTGGCATGTGGAGGTCTGAAGTTTCCTTTAGCACTGCAGTACTTGTTAAATGCTGGAATGAACCTTCTTAAGCTCAGCACCCAAGGCAGGTGTGTTCCTCTGCTTTTGAGTCCTCCTTGGCTGTTGTCTCCTATGGGTGGATCTGGTTTTCTTCCTTTAAAAAAATGGCTTCTGACACCTGCTGCTTCTGTGCTGGAGGGATCATCATCCTCCTTGGTGTGATTGCACCTTTGGAACTCCATATTCTCGTCAGGGGAGGACTTGTTTGTTCTGCACTCGGGGTGCCTGCTCCATGCTCCCTTTCTGCTGTGTTGCTCAGGCAAGCTCTGGCTCCTTTTGCAACTTTCTTAGTTTGGTGTTTCCTCTCTGCCTTAGGTTACTGCTGCTCTGGGAGAGACCCAGCTTTGCTTATCCTGTTACAGCCATGGCATGGCCATGGTGAGCAGCGTTGAGGAATTCTTTGTCCCCAGGAGTTTCTTGTGTACTTGTTCTAAGCCATGGCCTGGCCTCAGTGCTATGTGAGAGTCTCTGTGCACTGGCCTAGCCCACCAGTGTCTGCAAGACTGGCCAGGAACTGCTGTTTTATTCTGTCTTTGATTTCTAATCCTGGTTCCCAGTCTGGCAGTAAGGGTGGACCTTAATTAAGGCCTTAGCTCCTTCCAGACTAAGGGTATGGGAGCAGCAATCAATAGGAAGCTTCCTGTTAAGTGTAGATGGAAATTCTCGGGAAGACCACCTTGTCCGTAGCATGTCCTTCAGAGCCTTACTGAGATCAGGAAGCAAACAGCTAGTTCTGCATCATCATTTCTTTGTCCAGACATTGGCCCAGAGTGTGTTCCAAGCTGGTGTCCCTGACCCACTTCCTTCTTGGGTGGCAGTTGACCCCCTTCACTGCTGGGGCACCAGCTGTGCTACACAGGCGCAACTGCTTGACTGTTCCTTTCAGCAGCCATAGGAATCTCCCAGAGTTCTGGGCCTGAAGCTGAAGAAATGAGTTTGTGAGCCTCAGTAAGCCTGGCAGTTGGGTGGAGGGGAGGGCAGCTCTTGGAAATGACTCCTAGCCCAGAGGCTCTGCCATATGCTCCTTATGCTCTTGGCTTTCGCCTTATGCTTCTGGTACATCTTGGAGTCTGGACACTGAAAAGCTGTCACTTTGTAGTCAAGGTTATCACCCTGGGTCCCACTGCCCGCCCTCCCTCTTGCTCCATCTCAGAGTGTGTCCATGGCTTGCCATGATCTCCCTCTGCTTGCTCCAGCTGTTGTGTGCACTTAGCATCCCAGCTAAGTGCACACAACACTTTGTGGCCTCATCTGGATTTGGGCCTTAGGCTCCTTCTGCTGGAAGCACACTCCTGCTGCCTGAACTGTACTTTTGTGAGTAACTCTCAACATCTCTTAACCCCTGAACAAGGTGTTGGGAAGTGCCAAATCCCCTTAAGGGACTCAAGTTCTTACTTTTTTCTCATTCATGTTCATTATCCAGTCTTTGTTACCAATTGCATGGCAGCAGAGTTGTAGATTATGGTAGAGATCCACAGAGCTTGGATTTGAGGAAGTCTATCATGTTTGTGGGATCAGGGCTCAAGGGAACTGTAGGTGTGAGTGGTTGGCATTGTTCAATGCTCCTTGCGGTATTCTGGAGGCTGATCACTTGTGAATGGGTGAAGATGCAGAGAACAATAATTGGAAAGATCTTTTTGTGGTTGAAGTAGCTCATCTCCTTCCTGCTTTCATGGTTCCTCTAGAGATTTTTACCTTTGGGTTGAGAGAATTTGAGGTTCGGGACCTCATCTCTTGAGTGCAGATGGCTGAGGTGTGTGTCCCCTCCATGAATGCTGAAACTGGAAGCCAAAGATGCTAGCTGTGCAAAGAACACTAGTGGTATAAATGCTTGAGGACTGCATGGTTTTGACTGATGATAAATAATTTTTCCTTGTACACAAAAAAAAAAAAAAAAACAAATCCAAAACTGTATTAGATAAACTTTATTTGGTGCATCCTGTTCTTACAGAAAACTTCCCCCTCCCTGATCTGGTATCTGAGACTAGCACTGGTGTGGAAACCACAGCCAATAGTAGCACTTCCCTGAGGTAAGGCCACTCTTATTTTCATTATTTTTACTGGTTTCTCAGTGGACTGGTTTTTGGTTGAAAAAGTGAAAAAATTCTTCATATCACTGCAGATAAAATATAAATTAAAGAATAGAAAATGTGCAGTATTATCTGAGTCTGTGATGAGCCTCCCTGCTGACTAGCTCCCTTGTGAAGTGGTTAATGCTGCATACACACTGTACCCTGACTGCAGGGCTCTCCAGTCCTGTGGGGACAGAGATCATAGGCATGGCAGAGCTGACAGAGCCCTTCTGAGGGTTCAGAACATGCCCCAGGATCCTGCTGCCTTAGCCATGAGGCATTTTAAAACTTTCTTTTAACACTTAAAGGGGTCATTAATTGAAACAGTGCTTTAAAACTGATTCAACAATTGTGTTTTTCCCTTAAGATCTACCATTCCTGAGAAGGAAGTTCCTGTGATCTTCATCCATCCTCTAAATACTGGCTTATTCAGGATAAAACTACAAGGAGCAACTGGGAAATTCAACATGGTTATCCCACTGGTGGATGGAATGATAGTCAGTAGGAGAGCTCTTGGTAAGCTAAAGGGTTTTAGGAATGTTCATGTTTTTGGCTTTTTTAATAATAATAATGATATATCTGCAAAGTACATGGTCTGGAATCTTTCTTTGGAAAAAGTGTTAGGCATTGCTGAACAAATGAAAGCCATGCTTTTTGCAGC
Source organism: Molothrus aeneus (assembly GCF_037042795.1). Classification (NCBI taxonomy): domain Eukaryota; kingdom Metazoa; phylum Chordata; class Aves; order Passeriformes; family Icteridae; genus Molothrus; species Molothrus aeneus. The sequence goes on from NC_089662.1 coordinate 511,131, forward strand.
GGCAGTGGGAGCAGCAACAGCAGAGGGAGCAGGTGGGCAGCACTTGGCTGCCAGAATAGCAGGAAAGAGTGTTGGAGGTAGGAACAGACCTGTTTAAATAGGAGACATCCAAAATGTGACCCTGGTATTTAGCACAGAGAACCAAGGTGCACTAGAGGGTGCTATGGAATTTGTTACTTTGCTGGCATGCTGTGTGTTCCTTCTGGTTTAGAAGCCAGACAGGGATTAAAACCACAGCAATTGAGGATTTTCTTGTGTTCAATAAAAATGCCGTGCAGGTGTGTGTTAACAGGTTCCATGTGTGCCCTCTGCCTTTTCCTCTGTTCCTGGATAGATTCATGGACCTGTCCTGGTATTGGTGCTATTTAGCTTCAGTAACTGGAAGTTCCACCCAGCAAGAGCAGTACACAGGACAGAGTAAAATGAAGTAATGAACATTAGGATACCTGTACATACCTGCTGTTGGAGGTGACTTTCAGATTCTGGGGCTGGTATGCTTAATTCAGTGATTGGCAAATTGAAGCCAGACCTGGCCCCTTAAATAGCATTTATGAATTCAGCTGAAGACAGTGGCTTTTACTGAAAAACTATCAGGTATGTTTTCCTAGAGTTGGGCTTGTTTTTCTGCTGCATCAGGACTGTTAATATAATGAAATTTTTCTCATCTCTAAGTTCAGCAGGTGTAGTTTGAGTTCAGTGAGGTCCTCTACATGTTTCTGTCTTTAAGAAGGAGCTTGTGAAACAGCAAGGGGGATAAGGGATACTTGACTCCTTAGAAGCATAGAAATTTCCTTTCAGAATAAAATAAGATAAAGCTCGCTGCCAGCTTTTGAGTGCTACTACTTTGATTCCCTGCCTCCTCCTCCATCTGCCCATCTGCATCCAGCAGTGTGAGTTACAGAGGGGTGACAAAAGTGACAAGGCAGTGGGGGGAAGAGAAACTTGTTTGCAGCCACAACCCATCAGGTCTTTCCTCATCTCCTTTCCAAGGGGAAGGCTCTACAATTCCTACTGGAAAAAGGTACTGACAGGTACTTTTTTCATTCTCAGGGCTCCCCTGGAATTACCTGGTATGACCTCAGGGCCCACCTGAGGTCCAGATGTGCAGCGTAGCTGGGGCTGCGGTACTGTGACTCTTGTATTGGCTGCCCTGGGTTTGTGCTCTTATCCCGAGGGTGCTTCTTCCAGGCAGCTGCTTGGCTCTTGGCAAAGCTGAGGATACTGCTCCTTCTCCTCTGGTTAGTTTAGGGTACCACTGAGTGAGTCCCTTTCTTCCTTCTTTACTGTGAAGGTCATTAGAAGCCTGGGGACCATGGCTGTCTGTTATCATTTGTTCATGGAGTTAAGTTCTTGACTTGGTGGTGCTGAACATCTTTCCTGGCTTTAGATGGGACAGAACCCAAAATTGTCTTTGCCTGGGAGGCCAGAAGAGGCATGCAGGACTGAATTTAAACTTGATTCAAATGTTGTTTCTTTTTCAGGTTTTCTAGTGAGACAGACAGTAATAAATATTTGTCGGAGAAAGAGGCTGGAAAGTGACTCATACAACCCCCCCCACGTCCGCCGAAAACAGAAAATAGCAGATATTGTCAATAAATACCGGAACAGGCAGCTGGAGCCAGAGTTTTATACCTCACTTTTCCAGGAGGTTGGGCTCAAGAACTGCAACCCCTAGGTCATTATCCTTCCAGGACAATTAGATAAGAGGTTGGTGGCTACACGAATGAAAACAGTTAAATAGCAACAACAAATTTTCTCAGCCCTCCGGAATTCAGGAAATCATGTTCTAGCACAAGTCAGCAGATACCACGTGGGAGGAATGAGAAATGAATCCGAAACATTGCAGTTGGGATATTGAATTGATTCACCTACCCTCAGAAGATTACTGAATTCTAGTCTTCCTGGATGCTAGCAAAATAATCTCTTCACCCAGTCATCCTTCCCCAACTAATTAGGAACTGTAGGTGTCTTGCTCTGAGGGGAAAACAATCAAAGTAAAGCCATCTCTGCATATGAGGATGGACATAAGAATACAAACCAACCTGCCATTAGATGCCTTGCTACACCCACGTGTCCAAGGGCAAGAGAGCAGGATCTTTCCTTGGAGGAGGAGTCTGTTCCAGAGCATTAACTTCCCCTGTAAGAACTTCAAAGACATTTTGAGTCCCCCTTCAGTGCTCCACAGAAGATCCTTCACTGAGTGTAACCCATCTGTGTACCAGAAGCCAGAGGAGGAAGATGGCTTGGAAGAAGCAGGCCCTGAAAGCCAAAGCCCAGATGCTGTATGTGGCCACTCCCACCAGGGCTCCAAGTGAGTCCATCTGCATACGAGACAACCACCATCACCTGAAATTAACTGACTTTCCAAAAAGAGTTATTATTGGATAGAGCTTTTGATTCTATAAAAGCGAGGTTATGACTTTCAGGTCTGTTGCAAAATGTCACATTTAATTTCAGTAGCTTGATTTTTATTTTTCAATTCCTTTTTAATGCAACTACTTAATTTATTTTCAAGTATCTGTATCACCTCCTCACTATTTCCATAAAAAGCATAAACATCACTTGCCTTCCTTCCATTCGGTTGAAATCTGAGATTTTGGGGCTGCCTCCTCCCTGTTATTTATAGCATGAGCAGTTTTTGCAGCTTCTACAACACTTTTGAGAAGCTCCTGTTAAACAGACTAAACAACTCAAAAAGAAAATTCACGAATTCATCTTTTCCCTATTAATTCCAATGCCATGAAAGCCCCTTTGGAGTTAAAATTCACATTGTTTTGAATCTCCAGTATGTTCTCATGTTCGGCAGCGTTGCTTCCCTTCCACCTAGGTCAGGAGTTTTCAGCCTGTGGCATTGATGTGTTCAGGACTCAAAGGATGTGCTGGGAAAAGATGTTTACAGCGATGGTTGGGATCTCAGGGGTGTGGTGGGTGCAGGCAGCCCTGGGAGCACCTCTGGATCCTGGCACATCCCAGCTGGTGTTGCTGCAGTGCATTGTGGCTGACACTCCTGGGGAAGTGCAGCATGACAGCAGCAGGATCCTGATGCTTCCAGCACCAGGTAATGGAAGAGGATGAGTGAGCAGGAATTTGGGGAGCTCTTCACATTATTTTCAAAGTGGTTTTAATAACAGTGCTATGCATTGCAGTAATACTTGTCAGGCATTAAATTTTGGTATTTCAGATCTACTTTTTGCAACAGTTCTGACCTGAAGCAGTCTTAATTGTTTCATTACAGCTTATCTGCCAAGGACAGACCTCACTCCTGGCTTTCCTTGTGGTTTTTCACAAAGAGTTCATGGAAACAGGCCCCTAAAAATACATGTGAAAGGACTTTGAGGTGGTCAGCCAAGGTGATGTGTGCTTGTTGCAAGGAACAAGTGCACTGTCTTCTCAATTCAGGAGCTCTGGAATTTGATCCAGATGAATAAAAAGTGAAAAAATGAAACCACCCAAAGAAAACCCCTGTATCAGGATGTGTGCTAGCTGGCCCATACCTGTGTGCTGCCCAGGTGGCACGTGGCAGAAGGAGCTCCAGGTCAGTGTTTGGGCGCGTTGGCCAAGCTGTGCAGGGAACTTGGACAGCCTCATTCCTCTGCCAAACTCTTGCCAGGAGCAATTGAATGCACAGACGCTAAATTTACCCACACTGTGTATGTATCTATGAGAGCTAATTAATGGCCAAACACACTTGAGCCCACTGGTTTAAAAGGCATGAGCAGTGCATGTGTAACCAATAAACATCCTGAGCAACCCCTGTGTCTGCACACTGATAGTGTAAAAGCAACCCCACCTACCATGGCTGAGTGTTACAGCCCTGGCAGATGCAGCGCAGCTGCCAGGTAGTCAGGAGCAGTCACAAATGCAGATGGGCCTTGGGGCAAACCCTGAGTGGTTTCTGATAGGGATAGTCAAGTAGACTGCCTGAAGATTTACTTTCTTTAAAAAGACCTGTGCTTGGCTGAAGGGTTGTCTTGGGTCTATTTCCATGTTCACCTAAAGACACCCATGGGAGCAGAGCCATATGACTTGGCAGGAGTCTGGAAAGAAGGGAACTTGGGCACATTGTGGCCACTCCCAGTGCCAGGGGATGGATGTCTCATGTATCAGTTGAGTTGTAGAACCAGCTGGTGAGCAGGTTACAGGTGGTGTGACATGGCTGTACGTGGTGGGATTGGCTCTCTGGAAAGTTGAGCCTTCAGGAAAATCACAGTTCAGTATAAAAATGTGATGCAAAACTGTGCTGCCCGCCCTCATGGTTTGGGTGCTGGTCACAGCAGTGGGCACCCTGGGCAGACTGTGCCAGTGCAGGGGTGCCTGCAGGGACTGTTACTCCTTCCCCAGGATGTGTGGAGGTCTCAGGCTTCATAACAAAATGCACCCCACCAGTCTGGGAATTATATCCATCCCCTCTCAAAGTCTGACCAAATTCCAATGGCTTTAGCTGGTCCAGGGTACTGTCTTGAGAGCTTTTCCTGTGAAGGGTCAGAGCAAATGAGGTTTATTTCCATGATGACTTGCAAGAGTTATCCAAGAATTGAGATTTTTTTTTTTTTTTTTATATCACAAACTGCTGCGTAGAATTCCTGACTTGATGCTTGAGTGGCTTGGGTCAGCATCCCTGTCCATCAGAGGGGATGAGGGCTGACACCACCCCCCACCCCTCGACCTGCAAGTGTTCCACAGTAATTAACCTGGGGGTGCTTTTCATCCAGCCTTTCAGTTTGAGTCCATAATTCTGTTTAAACAGAGCAGGAAGTGACCACTGTCACATTGTTAAAGACAGTGTTGAATTTACATTTTAGTACCTTAATAGAGACTTTTAAAGAAAAGCCATTCTTTTAAAGGTACTTCTAGGAAGGCATTAGAACCTTACAGCAAGCAGGAGAGGGGGAGGACAGTGCCTGTGGAAATTGGTGCATCTGTGGGTAGCAGTGTGCAAGGCTGGAGGGAGGAGCAGCCCTGGCTGCCCCAGGCCATACCTGCTGGATGCTCCGTAGGTCACAGTGTTTCTTTTCACAAGGTTCTGCATGCCCAGGAAGAGGAGAAAACTAAATTTCAGCCTCACAGACAAATTTGATACATTTTCCTGATTGTGTAATTGAGTGATACCTTTGAAGGCAAACACAGCCCTTTTCCCCATGGATTTAGCAGGAGCAATTAGAAGTGAGAATGCCAGATATCATGTGCTTCAATCATAGACAATTTGTATGAATTCCTATATGTTGCCAAGACATGAACGTTCTGTTCTTACTGTATTTTTCTGTAAATATTCCTGGCGCTAAGTTGTAAAGTAAAGGTAAAATGTAAATATGAAGATGTGAACTATGTTCCGTTGTCTCTAGTACCTTATCTCTTATTTGTTTAGGGAAGGCACACAAAGGCTTGTTTGTATTTATGCCAATTCTTTGTCCAGAAGAAACACATCAAATATTGAATGTAACACAATTAGTCCAATAAATTTTAAAGATTCTTATCTAGTAACTTTGCACTGGTCAATTTTTAGTATTTTCCAAAACCTTGGTTGAAATTCTCCAATGGAGATGTTTCCCAGGACAACAGGAGATAGAGCGTGTGCAGTTCTACACACCTCAGTAGCTCTGGGAACAGTGAGGCTCATTGGTAAGAAAATCATGTTGCATTTCAATAGTCTGGGGAGTGAACACATTAAAGTGGCTTTTGAAGGGAGCCTGATGCTCCTGCCAGTGTTCTCCAGTCACTCCATGTGCTGCTTCCCATCTTAGTGTGGACACCCACCTGGACAGGGAGGAGCCGTGTGCTTCAGGTGCAGAGTCCTGTGAGGGTGAGGGTTCTGCTGTCTGGGCAGAGAGGGGAGAAAGGAGAGAACTCCTCAGCTTTGGATTTGGAGAGGAGCTGTGCAGCGCTGGGGCCTGTGTCCCACGAGGGTGATGCACCCAGCGAGCCCTGGGGAACTGGGTGGATTAGAGAGAGGGTTTGCTGGTGCCATCCAGCCAGATCCCCATGGACCATCTCTGAGCTCCTTAAGGAGGGGATGAGTTCCCAGTGTGGGTCAGGACTGCAGGACTTAAGTGTGTTGGTCTTTGCTGCTGCAGTGCAGGGGCTGTTTCTCTGGCAGGGGCCCTGTGCTGGGAAATCCTCCCTGGGATTTCACCTTTGCAGCAGCTCTGGTGCTTTGCCCAAGCTGCCCAACCTGAGGACTAGAACAAAAACACTGAAGTGACTGTCCATAAACCTCAAGCTGGGATATATGAACATTTGTTTTCCTGTTGGCTTCATCTTCAGTAACTTCAGCTGGTGCCATCCACCCAAGCTCCTCACCACAATACTTCAGGGAAGGTGTGATGGGTTCAGAGAGAACCCTTTGGAGGTTCTCTCCCAAATTTGCCCTAAACCAGGATAGAAGGTTAAGGCAGGTCCCACAGTGATCTCTGAAGAATCACAAACGTGAGTGATAAACAGTTGAGTATCTTCCTCTGCAGTCCCAAATTGCAGGGCCAGGCACAGGAAGGGCATTCTGGGGCTGGTTTGGAGCCTAATGCTTTCTTTCCTACTGGGGAGGGATTGATACTCCTAACTGTTTTGGGAGGTTGGAAATCTCGCCGAAGGGTTTGGATTGGAAGTGGGTCTCCCATCAGCTAGGTTTTGGAGCAGGTGGTGTTTGGCAGATGGGGCCTGTGTAGGTGCACAGTAGGGAACAACCTTCCTCTCTGAGCCCAGGAACTCAAAGGCAACTCCAGTGGCCTCCAGGTCCTCAGGGCAGAAGGGCCCAGCCAGAAGCAGCTCCTTGGTTTCTGTGAAAGGTTCCTCATGCCCCTCAGGTGCTCCATTCCCTGTGACTGGAGTGACCTGGCACCACCAAGTGATTGCTGCAAGAACAGGAATAATAAATCCTGGGATGAGGCAGGAGAGGCTGCAGTGTGAAGCAGCCCTGGCTGTACCCTCTGCCCTAGCCAGAAATGAGATTTAACTTCTAATTTGTTAATGAAGGGGAGCTGCTCTGTGGGGCACACATCAGCTGGCAGCACCCCATGTCAAGCAGAGAAGCTGGTGGCAGGTTTGCCATGGGAGTGTAGAGGAGATGACTCCTCCCCAGTGTCCTCTATTTTCATCAGCTGTTCCTATAAACTTCCGGAGGAAGCAGAAGCATGGCACACCAACACCCAAGATGCCTGTTCTCGCTGTAGCACAGCTGGTTTTCACCATAAATGAAGCCAAATTGCAGTACAGATAATTTTCCAGGGTGAAATGTAATTTAGTTACTGCTTTAAACTGAGAAAACATTTGGCTGCTTGCAGTGAACAAATGTCTGTCACGACGTGTCAGGTAAGTGGCTGAAGGTGGAACTGGGATGAGCTATGGCTGCTGGCATCCCCAGCACACTTGCTGCAGTGATGAGTGCAGGGTGTGTCCAGGCCAGGCAGGTGCTGATGTCCCTGGATCATGCCAGTGCCCCCAGTGTCCCTGGCCCACATCTGTGCTGCTGGGATGTCCCTGGTGACACTGGGCTGCCTGATGCCCACACTGACTGTGTACCCCAGGGCAGCCGGGTGTGGGTCAGGTCATCTCCATGACAACATCCCAGCATCATGGAGGAAGGCAGCATGTTGCTGTGGCAACCAGGAGCATCCCAGGGGCCTCAGCCCTGGCTTTAGCCTTTTCATGCTGCTTTGGGGATCCCCCTTATGCCCTCTGGAAGCTGTGGGCAGCATCCAGGGCACAGCAGCCATGGGAGTTGGGTGGAGGTTCACCTGGGTGCAGTGAGGTTTAAACCTGTTTTCTCCTTCCTCCAAGAGCCATGCGATTTTCTTCTTTATTATATGTATTTTTGTAGATTATAATTAACGTTAATAAACAATAGATTTATTATATTTCTGCTCTACCAAAAGCACCCACCCTACACATAGGGCCCAGCTGGGCCTGGCACCCCAGCAGAGTGTGACAGGATGGGGTGACACTGCAGCTCTGGGCTCACACCAGGGATCCTTACAAAGGTGTTACTGGAAAGGCAGAGATGGGCCAGTCTACCCATTGCTGACTGTCTCCAGAGCTGGTCCTGGTGGGACAGGCAGATCCATGGCCATTGACATCCTCACCTTTGCCACCCTGGGGAAAGGGGAGGGGGGGGAACAGGCTGCTTTTGGGTGGAAAAGACTCTTCTCTGGCAGAGCCCAGGCAGAGCAGGGATGTCCCAGGAGGGATGGAGGTGTGGGGCCAGCATGTGGGGCTGGTGGTCAGTGCCACAGTGGTCCTGGGCTCCCTTCCATTGTGCCTCAGCCCTGGCCCCAGCTGGTGTTTGAATTCCCCACCACAGGCCACCCTTGCCATGTACCCACAGCCCACATCCCTGGGGAATTCCCACCAGGAGCCGGTGGGAATGTGCCCTTGTACCTGAATGTGCCCCCTGCCAGAATGTGCCCTTCTGCCATCCCAGGGTCCCACAGCCTCCCCCAACCATCCTGCAGACTCTGGTGATCCCTGGGGGTCCCTGCCCAGCCCTCCCATCCAGTCCAGAGGGAGGGTGGTCTGCTGGGACTCCCCTGGCTGGGACCCCCCTGCCCAGGCCCTGGGGTGCTGCTGGCACAAGCTGAGAGCAGAGAGAGCCAGGGGGGCCCAGGACAGACCCTCCATGGTGCTCCAGCCCCATCCTGACAGAGGCATCCCCAAGCCAGCACTGGGCTATGTGTTCCTCCAGGCAGGGCTGAGGGCCCAGTTCCCTCATGCTCCCACAGCAGCCCCTAACAAAGCCCATTTGATGACATTATTAAATGATTCAGTGCATTTTCTGTCTCTTAAAGTACTTAATATACGTGCCTGTGTGATTCATTATTATTATTATTATTATCTAATAAAAGATTATCTGACTCACTTTAATGTTTCTTCCAATTACAAATTGAAATTGTTCCCACTCTGACCTTGCAGCTGCTGGATTTTCTAAAATTAGCCATAATGATGCATTTTACTAAGATAATTAATTAGCTAAACTGAGAAAATTGAGTAGTAGAACTGTTTCACATGCTGCTAATTATCTTTTATTATGTCATCTTTACATGCAAATAAAGAAATATTGTGATTATTTTAAATACTGTTTTCATTAGCTAATTCACTCATTAGTGCAGTGACGGCTCTGTCTTACCCAGCAGCAGGAGCCTGTAGGGACTTGCTGCTGATCGACTACAGGACGCTCGCTGCCTTTCAGGTTGGGAAAACAGAGTTACAGTGCAAATTAGGTTTATTTTGTCAATTTATTTTAATAGCAGCCATCAGAGGCAAGTGGGAGGGAGTCAGGGATGGTGGGAGAGCCAGCACCAAGGACTCCTGCTGAAGGCTGTGGGGCTCAGGTAGGGGATAGTGTGATGTAGGGGTGCTGCTCCCCAGACTCCTCTTCCCTGGGGGTCTTCTTGTTCAGGATGTGTCCTGTGATCCCAAGCTCTGCTCCAGCCATCCAGAGCATGTGGAGCTGCTCCTGGCACCTTGTGAGAGTCCAGGAGCGGTTGGGTGGGCACCATTTGTGGTGCTGTGCAGAAACTCTTCCTGTCAGACACTGGCCATGGGGCCACAGGGGCTCTGGGACAGCAGCACTGGTGCAGAGGGAGCCCTGGAACCTCCCACTTCTTCCATGAGAGATGTCCTGCTCTGAGAGCCAGGTAGGCAGGGAGGATGCTGAGAGCCCCCCATCGCTCCCTGAGGGCTGCAAGTTGTGCTGATCTATGTGTTGGCCACAGGCAGGAGCTGCTGCATTTGGGGAGCCCAGGCCACATTCACATGCCTGTCAAGAGCTCCTGGAGCTTCTTCCCAACTTCCCACTGGCTCCTGGACAGTGGATGTTGGGGGTTTGGTATGTTCAGAGCTTGGCTCTGGCACCCAGGTCACTTCCCTGGTACTGGCACAATGGGCAGAGGATGGATTTTGCTCCCTCCAGCCTTTTGCTCATAAATACCACCTGTATTTATTCCAGTGGGGAATTTGGGGTGTAAGGAGGGACCACTCTCCAGGCAGCTGGCTTTTCGTGGCCCTGTAATACCCCAGAGGTACAAACAGGGATGAGGACTGGCCATAGAGACTCTTCTGGCACACTGGTGTGGATGAGATTCCTGCTGGAGATGGAGTGAAGGCGGCACTGTGTCACAGTTGCAGCTAGCCTGTAGCTGCCAAAGAAATTTGGTCATATCAGACCTCCAAACTCAACCAGCCAAGAAGTAAAACAAGTCCTCAGTTGAGGCAGGGACAGGTTGGATTCAAACCCAAGCAGGGACCTCAGCCGATCATATTCAATCCAGAATGGGGAGCTATCAAAGGAGCTGGGTGGAGACAAGATTCCAACCCGTCACTTGTCTTAGCCAGGGAAATCCAAATTCTCTATATAAAGAGGGTCTGAGCGTTAAACACTGTTTTTACATGGATCAGCAAACGCTGTTGTCACGTGGATCTCCGAGTCTGTGTCATCCCTGTCTCCGGGCACCGACTCCGTGTAGCAGCACTGCAGGTGCCACGGTAGTCACTGGGCAGAGGGGCCCCAGCAGAGGGCCCGGCCCGGCCGTGCCGGCGCTGCCCGCTCCTCCCCGGCTGAGCAGCCCCGGAGTCCCGGCCCGGCCCCGGCCCTGCCCGCGGGCACCGGAGGGACGGCGAGCACGGAGCCCGCACCGCGGGACACCACGGCGCAGCAGGGCTCAGGACATTTGGAGCCCTGGGGGCAGCGGGACGGAGCAGGGCTGGGATGCAGCGGGATCCGCTCACCGGGCACGGCTGCCACGTTCCGGGCTGGAGCTCCCGGCAGCGCGGGCACAGCCTGGAGCCCCCCGGGGATGGAGCAGCGGCGTGTGGCGGGGCAGAGGGAGCAGCCCAGCCCCGACACAGCTGCCTGCCCGGAGCACAGGAACCACGGAGCCCACGGAGCCCCCTCCTCGCAGCAGAGCTACTCCAAAACCTCGAGGCCCAAGATTTATCTCCTTGAGGGCACTCCTGCAGTGGCACAGGCTCCATCCTGGGAGATGTGCAGCCCACTCCAAACTGCATTGGTGACCTTGCTTTGGGCAAGAACTGGAATTAAGCACCTCCTGAGCCTCAAAGGACCTCATCACCCCATAATCCTGAGTCTCTGAGGCCCCCTGAAGTTCCACTGAAGCCTGGCACCTGCCCTGGAGGCCCAGCAGCTGTTGAAGACAGTGCTGGTCTGTGATAGTTTGACAGCGGGAGAAGCCGCTGGTGACGACATTGCCCCTGGCAGCTACTCAGTCCCTTGTGCGGCATTTCTGGGGACAGATGTGACCAAGGAAGAGGGAGATGTTGGCAGACCCAGCGCCAGCTGTGTCCTGAGAAGCCCCACAGTGTATCCAGCAAGTGCCAAGCCCAGTGGGCACAAGGCACTGCAGCCCCTACTGCCCCCACCACAGCTCCAGCCTTGGTTCTCACCCACCACTCCCTTTGTTTCCATGCACAGCCTGAAAACTGTCCTGTTGGAACCTCCCATGGGCTTTGGGAACCTCTTTCTGGGAAGAGTTCCCAGAGTTCCACCCTTTGCCTCCTGCAGCTGGCAGAGACCCATGCTGCCTGTCTGCATCCTGTGGCACTGCCTGGGGCAGCCAAAATAGTATCTCTGGAGCCTGTTCACCGTGGACACGTTTAAGAAAGCCCCGACAATTCCATACCAAGGAAAGCTCCTCATTTTTTGGTGGCAGCAGCTGGGAATGGAGTAGGATGGTGGCTGGGATGAGCATTGGGCACTTCTCCAGCTTTGTAGAAGCTTGGACAGTGGAGTCCATGCATTGTTATGCCTCAAACCACTGATGACCAGCACGTTGGAACAGGACATGCCTGGAAAGAGGGGCCTACAGAGGCTGGGAAGAAGCTTGGAGCCAATTTTCCTGTTCAGGTCCATGGTGACCACACAACATAGCACAAGTGCAGAAGTGCAGTCAAGGAGTGGCCAAGATGAACAGAGGGGGAGCGATACCACCAAGGATCCCCAGGTAGCCCTGGACTCTTTTCAGGAACTCTCCCGCAGAAAGCTGCGTGTGCCCCATCCTGTTACATCAGGCATAAAGAATCCCCTCCCTGGAGAAGGATATAGGCATTCCCATGCCAGCTTGGATGAATATAACCTGACTTTTTGTTTCACAGCCTCCACTCCCAATGGTTCAGTGACCATTACTCTGACCATAGACATTGGAATTGCAGTGATCAAGTCTCCTCACTGGATCCACAGGCGGTGGTATGTGTCCTCTCCACCATCTATCTACTCTTGTCTTTTCCTTTTCTTTCTTTTGCTCATATATTTTCTTCGTGTTATTTTTATACTTTTATAGGAAAACCAAAACCAGCCATCTACTGCCTTTCTGCTACAATTTATTTTTTTAAAAACAAGTCTGCCTCTTATATAGACTGGTCATTCAGTGTTATTTCACTCCAATTCACTCCAAGGGATTTATTACAAGAATTTACCCTGCCTTAGAGATGGGTCATAACAAGCTCCTGGCCTGTCCTAGACCCAGAGTTTCCTCACTGGGGCTGAGCGTGTCCAAACAGGGTCAGCCCAGTCCTACAGTCCCTCACACACCTCCAGCTTAACCAGGACCCCCTAATGACTGCATTGCCTTTATGGAAATGGACCCTGCCTGGTCCCCTGCAAGGGGAACCTCCCTGGGTCAAAAAGAAAAAAGAATAAGCAGGAAAAATGACAAGGGAAGTTAAAAAACAAAACAAAACAAAAAAAACCCCAAAAAACCAACCAAACAAAAAAAAACCCAAAAAAACCCCCAAAAAACCAACCCAACAAAAACAAACAAACAAACAAAAACGCAAAAAACCACAGAGGAAAGCTGGGAGGGGGAAATCAAGGATGTGGAGAAGTTTTCTCTTCAAATCACAGTTTGAAAGTGGCTTTCAGGAACACAGGGCTGCAGGTCCCAGACAGCACAGGATGGCTTTCAGTCTTTTTGGCTTCATGCATCAGAAGGGACAGGGAGGACACAGCCCAGCCCTGCACAGCCCTATTCAGCCCTACCCATGCACATAAACATGGAAACACAGAATCACAGACTGATTTTGGTAGGAAGGGACATGTCAAGGTTATTTAGTACAGGCCCCGTCCCCTGGGCAGGGACACCTTCCACTGTCCCAGGCTGCTCCAAGTCCCATCCAGCCTGGTCTTGGACACTTCCAGAGATCCAGGGACAGCCACAGCTTCTCTGGGCAACCTGTGCCAGGGCCTGCCCACCCCCACAAGGAAGTTCTTCTCAGTATCCCATCTAACCCAGGCTCTGGCAGTGGGAAGCCATTCCTCCTTGTCCTGGCATTCCAGGCCCTTGTCCCAAGTTCCTCTCCAGCTCTTTTGGAGACCCTCTAGGCACTGGAAGGGGCTATAAGGTCTCCCCAGAGCCTCCTCTTCTGCAGATGGACATCCCCAGCTCTCCCAGTCTGGCTCCAGAATAGAGGGACTCCAGCCCTTGGAGCATCTTTGTGTTCTTATCTGGACGGTCCTGGTTTGAAGGACAGGTGTCTGCCAAAGAAGGCGGGAACCTCTCTTGGAATGCAGAATATGACCCCCTTCCCTCTGAATTATTATAACTTTGAAATGACGGGGCTTTCAGGCAAAGATACCAGAAAAGGAATAGCAGTTCCTTACTAGCGTGTGTGTGTATAACAAGGCAAGCCAACACCAAGCCCGGCAGCACCGACGAGCAGACGCAGAGCCCCAGGGCCGGCCTGGTCCCGGCTGCAGGCACCTTCCCCTGCGGTGCAGTTCCGGGCACAGCCAGCAGGGGCGCTGCTGGCTCCCGGCCGGGCAGGGCAGGGCAATGACTCCCCCGGGGCTGCAGGGGGCGCTGTGGCGCGAGCTCGGCCGCCTCTCTGTGCACTGCAATGGCGGGCGAGGGTGGAAGGGATGGAGAAGGGGCTGCCTTTGGAACCCTCAGGGACGGCCGGTCCTGCTGCACCTCTGGCTGGGGAAATGGACTGCAGCAGGAACCTTGGAAGCAGCTGGAACAGCAGAGGTGGGCACGCCCAGGGTGACAAATAAAATGTAAGAGAAAATTCTGCAGCCTTAGCAGGAGCCGCGGGATTCGGGCAGACATGGGGTTAGACTGTGGTGAAAAAGCCCGAAGCAGCTTCAGGAGGCAGCGGCAAAAAGCAGCGGGGCTGGGCAGTGGCAGCTGAGCTTCTGCAGGCAGCTGCCACACACAGCCGGGGAGACGCTCCTTCCAGGAAGGGGGAAGGGTTTGGAGCCCAGGTTTTTCCCCTGAGGCACTCGAGTAGATTGTGAGAGTCCTTTCCAGTCAGATTGGGAGTTAATAAGGTCCCAGTTCACCGGCTGCTCTTACAAGCAGATGTTCATCCACAGTACGGAAGAAGCAGTGCCGGGCTGGACTCTGCGGTGGCAGCAAATTCTCCCTGTGGTAGCAGCTACCCAACTGTTCCCTTTGGATCCCAAGAACGAGAGAGAGCGAGTGAGGAGCTAAGCCCAGCCCCTCACCAGCCAAAAATGTCGCAGTATCTCTGCCCTTCCCAAGTGAAAAGCCCCCGGCGAAGTGGCTGCAGCCAGCTTCACCCCTTCCCCCATCTTGGCCACTTCTTTAGTCTCTCTTTAGTAGCTGGTTATTATCATCTCTTAGGCAACATATGGGAGAAAATTCCCTGAGAGAAAGGAAAAATCCTAACTTCCAACAGGACTCACTCCAGCAGCTCCGTGTACTCCCTGTGTTGGGGGCTCCAAAGCTGGAGGCAGCTCTGCAGGTGGGGTCTCCCCTGAGTGGGGCAGAGAGGGAGAATCCCCCCCCCCAGCCCCGACCTGCTGCCTATGCTGCTGGGAAAGAAGCCCAGGACACGGTTGGTTTTCTGGGAGGTCAGCATATTCTGCCAGGAGCTGTTTTCCCTTAAAAATACCAGAGTTCTTCTGCCTTAAATCTCACATCCACCACTAGTGTGACTGGTGCTGCTGTTCCTGATAATTCTAAAATAATTCCAGGCTGGGTTACCCTGGGGATGAGTTTAATTATTTGGTCCAGAGCCATCATGCACATCCATCTTATGCAGGTTTCTTGCAAGGCTGGGGACACTGGGGATATGGGACCACCCAGAATGGCTGTTTGCAACCCACAGACCAGTCTTCATTCTGCAGAAATTTGTTGCAACAAAACTCTGCTGAGCTGTGTCTTGGTGCCAGCATAAACCCAGCACTGAAGCAGCTCCCTTTTCCTGGGAGAAAAATACCCCAGTGAGGAGGAATTCACATCAGGACAGATGTGCTATCACTCTGAAAATAAATTTCTTTATAATTTTGTCTAATTAAGTATTAATTCCCCCCCTAAGCAGTTGTTGGCCATTGGGATACAAAGCAACATTTATGGTTGATGACTGACTGCCATGAAAGGGGAGCAAGAGCAGAGCCAGCAGGGTGGGGATGGGGAGGGGACAGCGGGGCTGTTGGGGGGTGGCTGATGCCAGGCTGCCCTGGGCACAGTGGATGTCCCAAGGGGCTGCTCTTTGCTTGCTGAGGTGCCCCAGCGCACCGACTTCCAGGGCCACGAGAGCCCCAGCCAGGCAGTGGCTGTAAAAGCCACCAGTGTTTGGGGGTGGGGGAGCAGCAACTGACAAGCTAATATCGATTCAGAGCATGCCACTCCCTCCTGCACAGCCACAGGAGCCAGCGTCACCTGGGATTAGGGGGACAGGGAAGATGGGGGCACCTTTGGCAAGTGGTGGGGCAGGGTGACAGCTGGGGACAATGCCAAGAGTCACCTCCCTCACAGTGCTGCATGGTGTTCTCCTGCATGTGCTACAACCCTGGGCTGAGGCTGGGGTCATCCTTCATGGTCTCTCAGCCTGAAAGGGTACCGGAGACTTCCCAAAGCACATTCACACTTCAAGACCCTCCCTCCTATTCCACTGAAGTTTGTTCTTGCTGAAACTTGCTGGAAATGGCTGCTCCTCATGCCCCTATTCCTTCCCACCTGCCTGACTGGTCCTGTGGGAAACCCACATTTTTGCCCTAAAAATATGTGCCTGAAATTTTTCTTATTGGCTTCTGTCTCTCTTTTTTCTTCCTCCCCCACAATTTACCTGCTTTGGGCCTAAATAAATCTTGTCCTCCACCTGGCACAGCAAGGGACAAATCAGGAGGAGCGGGGCCTTTCCTCCATGCCAGCACCGGGCTCAGTAATGAACTGACACCCTGGTGGTTCTTGGCTTTGGGCTGTTCTATTGAAAGTGTTTCAGGAATAGCAGCAGCAGCCCTTCACGTGGTGGATTCAAAATTTAGTGACACCTGGATGCTCCCTGACTCAGTTTCCCCATCAGTGACAAACAGCTGATGCCCCAGGGCCACATCACACCCACCAGGGCTGCACAGTGCCAGGAAGCCTTGGGGTGCTGTTCCAGGGGACTGTCTGTTGTGGGACCCACCCCTCTGCCCACATAGGGGACTGGAAATAGTCAGTAACATTAATTCCCATGAAATAATTGTGCTGGTTCAGCAGGGTTTGTAACAAAATTGTAAGAAATTGATTTTTTTTAGTTCCCTAAGTATTGCTGTGATATATCCAAAGGTAGGGAATTATATTGTTGTGTCAAGGAAAATAAAACCGAGTTTTGCTTTCAAAAAAGAAACTTCCCTATCCCACAATATTCAGGTCCAGCACAGACCTTAAAAAATTCCTTTGTTTCCTTCTCTGTTCATCTTCAGTGGAGACCCTTGCTTGGAGCGCGGCAGGATGACTCATGGGATGCTGGAATCTGCCAGCCCCAGCCTGTGCTTTGCTTGTCCCAGTGTCTGCCCCTTGTCCCTTATCCCCTCACTGCAGAGCAAAGAACCTTGTTCTGCCTCTGCTCCTGCAGCCCTGTGTGCTTCTGGTCCTCTGTGGCCAAGCCACCCGCTCCTCCCAGCTCCCTCCTCCCACCCCTACTAGCCCACCTCCCCTGGGAAAAAAAGAACTCCCTGGAAAGCTGTGGAAACAGCCTGGGTGGGGTGATGCTCAGGGAAACTGTGTTCTTCTCCTGGAGGGCCAGTGTGTCCCAAAAGCTTTGTGCTTCTCCTCAAGGTGCTGGTCAAAGAGGGGGCCTTGGCAGCCAGGGGCCCCTGTGGTAGGAAGATGCTGCTTTTGCCTGGGGGTCTGGCAGGGCCAGTGGCAAATCTTGTGTTGGGTGCCCGGCCCTGACCCTTGCCCTGGACTGCTCCAGAGGAACAGCTCCCAAAACCTGCCCCACTCACCCCTGCCAGGCCAGGGAAGTCCAGTGCCCACACGAGAGCTGGGAATACTGGGTAGCCCAGCGAGCACATCTCTTCCTGCTGCCAGCCTGGCAGCTGGGCTTAGCTCTGGCCAGATCCAGGCAACAGCTGTATGGATGCAGCAGGAAGACAGGAGGATCCTCACATTGAGCTGATGGCTGTTTAATGAGCTCATTTTCCTTAGCACTATTGATTTCCCTGGGTTCTGCTGTGAGTTGGTTTGCCTCCAGGAAACAAGGACTTGGCACCTCTGAGCAAGGCTGTGCCTTAAATCCACAGCATGCATTGGACTGGTGTGGGCAGGGAGCATCCTGCTGGTTGAGGCTGCTCCAGGCAGCGCTGAGTGGGCTTGTTTTTCCATCCAGTGTTGATGACAAAGCACAGGAGAGGGTTCACACCCTTGGGAAGTATGCCTAGAACTTGGATTTACACCAGATACTGACAATGTCCAAGCAAAGCCTTGTAGCTGGAATAATTCAAACATGGCTTTTCCCGTCTCCGGTGCTCTGCTGCTGAACTCACATCCACATGGACACACGGACCCCTGCCTTACACCATCACGGACTCTGCAGCCGGCACAGAGGGGGCTGGGAGTCCCGTTCCTCCCATCAGCTCCTTGCCTTGATGCCTGCAGTGCAGACCATTCCCAGCCAGTGGCACCCCTGCCCAAAGCTGCCTCCAGTAGCTCTGGGGCTGCTGCATGGAGATGGATGCTGTTCAGAGCCCAGCTTGGGTACTCACTGCTCCCCCATGCCCTGTTTCCTCCCTGGCCATTCTCACTCACCTGCTGGCACCTGGGTGGAAGGGGAAGCCTGCAGAAGCCACCTGTGAGGGATGTGACATGCCCAGCACAGCCCTTGGCCACAGAGGAGAACAAGGGTCAGCCTTCTGCATGCCCACCCTGTCGGGGCCCTGCAGAGGGATAAACAAAAGGAGCTGGAAGTCTAAATGTGCAATCATGATTATTATTTAATTGGCATAACAAAGGCTTGGTGGGCTCAGGCTCATGACTGGAATATTAATATAGAAGGATGAAGCTTGCTCTGGAAAGACAGGCAGCGGATTAAGGGGAAATGTATTGTTTTGTATAGGAAGGCTGGATACATGTGGCTTGCAATCCAATGGGAACCTGGATGCCATCCTGCCAAGCTGAGGGGCTTTCCATGAGCAATTGCCAGGCTCATCCAAAACCTTGGACATCAGGATCATGGAGAATGTCCCTACCAAAGCAGCTGGTGCAGTACCAGAACAGCAGGGACAGATTGTCCAGAGAACAATTCCCAGGCTTTAAAACTGATTTTTTTCTTTGAGAAAAGGCCGGTAGAAGAGAAAGGCTATAGCTTTGCTTATAACCTTAGGGTGTGGAAGTGGATTGTGGGGGAAAAACAGTGGGATGAATGCCACCCAGACATGAAAGAACTCCTTGCCTTGCAGAGGGGAAAGGTCTAGAGCTTGGGACTGGGAATAGGAACCTCTGGGGTATGGGAGCAGGATGGTCAGGACTTGTTCAGGTATGGTTCAAATAGCTCCACATATGGACAGCCCAGAGCTGTGAGTCCAGGGCTAGGGTCTAGCCACCCTCATGGGGAAAACCTTGTCCTTAGAGCAATTTCCCTGATCCTGCTGGTGCTGCCCTGCCCCTCTCTGCACCTCAGGCATCTCCACCCCCCGCCCTCCCCCGATACTGGCCATGTGTGCTGTTCACAGCTCACCAGCCCAGCTGAAGAGAAGCTGTGGGACACCACAGCAACGGCCACACCAAAGGCCATGGCAGGATGGGGAACATCCCGTGCTCTTTCCAAACTCCAGAGCAACTGGGAAGCAGGCAGGCAGCTTTGAGAGTAAATGCATCTACTCAGATTGCAAGATCAGGAAGGCCAAAAGGAATAGAGAAAGGATTCAGCAGGCAAGGCAGTGAGAGCACATGGAGAGGAAGGGGACAGGCAAAGCCAGGGCTGATGCTCTGGGGTGGAAAGGGGAATGATGGATACTGTGATGCCAAGAGCATTCACAGCCTCAGTGCTTCAGCCTGAACAAGCCAGGATATGCAGTCAGCACCAGTGAGAGGCAACAATCCTGCCAGGAACAGGGCTGGGGAGCCTGGAGAGACAGAGCAGTGCAGGCAGGCCAGGTGTGGCAGCCATATGTGGATAGAGGCACAGCAGACAGCAGGAAAGCTGGGAGCAGGAGGGCAAAATTGGGGAGCTGGGACAGCAGAAGTGTGTGTGACTTTTTAAAAAGAGGAGAAACCTGAGTGCTCAGTGCTGCTTTGGACCTCTGGGAAACACAAGGATAAGCAGCAAAGCAGCCTGGAACCCTACAGGCTGGCACACTGGGGAGCAATTGCCAACTCCAGCTTCTCAGGGGAAATTGTGGCAAACCTGGTCTGGTTCTCTCCTCTGACAGAAAACACAAAACACACTGTGTATGCTTGATGTTCAAAAGACTTTGACACAGGTCCATAAAAACATCTCAGCAGCAAGCAGCAGATCATAACCAGCCTAACCCTGGTGTGAAATGAGTGCTGGTCCCAGCTCAGGCTCCAGGCTGTGGCTGTCAGCAAGTAAGATCATGAGATACACAACTGCAGGCACAGTAGGAAGATAGGAAGTGTGGAGATTATGTTGGAAGGCAGATTCCTAACCCCAAATTCTCCCTACACACCACCTCACTGAGAAATTAGATAAAGAGGCTTGGGGAGCAGGACATCATGGAGCACAGCCCCATACCAGCAGCATCCCAGCACAGCCAGCACATCGTATAAACAAAGAAATTACCCACTTGCAAGAAGCAGTTTCTAGGGGAGGGACTCACATGCTAATTATTACTGCAGAGCAGGGGGCTAACAGCAAAAAAAGGGGCAAGCACAATACTGAGATGTGTAACTGTGAAAGGGCTGCAGGGCTGCTGGAGGCAGCTCTGCCCTTCTCCACAACAGCTGGAAGCAGTGGCTGGAGAAGACAGCTATGTGTGGACATTGCCCTTTGGGCTGGTTGGAGAGGATCCAGATAAGAATGTCAGAGACCTGGAAAACATGTCTGCAAGAAAACATAGCAAATGTGGGAATGTTTAATTGGTAGGAGGGAGCGAAGGGGGCTGCAGCAGCAGTCTGCGGGAATGTAAATTATTCCTGCAACAAGGAATCTGCCCATGCCAGATAACACAAATAGAATCAGGCTTAGATTATGACAGGGAAAATCAAGATAGGCAGTGGGAATAATCTTCCCAGTCATAAGAAGGAGGGGCTGGAGACTCCATTGCTGAGGTTTCTGAGAGAGCTGGGTCCACAACAGCATGGTATTACCTGGTATTAGCATTAGCTGGTCCCAAAGGCTCCCTTGTTTCCAGGATTTAACCATTTCTGGGCACAAGCATATGGAAAACGCTTACAGCTGGGGCCTGGCTGTCTTTATGGCCTGTGAAGAAGCAAAGGTTAAATCAGTTTGTATGGGCTGTGGGAGCAGCATTGTCACCATCCCACAGAGCCACAGAGGTTGGTACTAGGGATATCAAACCAGCTTCCCCCAGGAACTGACAGATAGAAAAGTCATAGGAATGAAATGTTGGGGTAAAACAATGCAGATGAAGCTCATGTGGGCAGAAAACCTCCTGTCATACTGGGTGCTCAATGGGAACCCGGGGAAAGAGGAGCCTGGTGAGGAAACCTGTCTGGAAACAAAATCCATTGGGGACAGTAAGAGGAAAATGTGCCAGGTGAGAAACTGTGTTTATAGAGACAAGGACTGTGTAATTTGAATTTGTGAAATAATTTCTGTTGTGTCAGTCTAGGGGCAGTGATGGCTGATGGCTCTGCTTTAGTTGCACACACTGGATGAGCAGAGCTCACACAGATGGATGATGGTGATGGATGCTCAGGGACCTGGCTAATGAAAAGCAGCATGTTAAGCACCCTTCACTCTCACTAATTGGAGGAGTGCTCAGAAGCACCTCTGAGCTGGCAGCTCCAAAATAATAATGGCCACAAAACTCAAACAAAAGTTAAGTCCCGGGGATGTCACTGGGAAACTGCTGGTGGTGGATCTTCCTCCACCCAGGTAAAGCTGCTGTGCACAAGGTGCCCCTGGGATTAGGTCAGACCAGATGAAGATGATAGCTTTTGCCACTACAGCTGACCTTGGTAGCTCCACGTGGGGTCCACAGGGCAGGTACAGCACAGGGCAGGAGGATGCAGAACATCACAGCTGCCTGCCCAGCCCTCTTCCTCAGTCCAGGACTGCAGCTGCAGAAGAGAAGCAGTAAAAGATTAGGTATAAATTCTTCATAGATTTAAAGTTTTATGTGTAATTTTTGCTCCATACTTGCCTGCAGGATAAGGTGGGCTGTGATACTGTGTTCTAGGGACAGCCCTGTGGGGAAGGAGGCTCACAAGTCCTCTCTGTGTGAGCCATCACAATGTTAAACCCATGTCGTGAGCAGGACGCGGTGGTTGACAGAGCCCAGGTTTAGAGCACCGACAAAGCTCAGAGCTCACACAGGGACAGGGTGAGTGACAGCCCTGTGCACAGCACCCCACCTTTCCTGACATCAATTATCTGCAGCAGCAAAGCCCAGGAGACCACTTAATAATCCCAAATAATCCCACAGGAAAATTTACAACAATCATCAGATAATTTATCTGATAGAAGCTCTTGAGGACAAGGGAATTTCTTCAAATAACCACATCCACAGAAACCTTTGTCCTTGAATGAGGAGTTTCCAGCCTACCTTGCCAACGCCCTAGACCAAGGCCAAGGGAACACCGGGGTCTCCTGCTTAGGCTGGAGGCTGTCTGCTTCTGCCATAGCTGGTCAGAGGGAACACGGGCAGGATAACCCCACAGGCAACAAGCACAACTAGGGCCAAGAGGCATCTGGGCTGGAGCACCTCCACTCCTCTGCACAGTTTGGTCACCCCTTCAGCTGCCCATGGAGCAGTTCCTTGCTGTTGGCTCCACTGAAGGGCACCTGACTTCGTGAAAACACGAAGTTTTCAAAAGGATCAGGCCATGACGGCTCTGGAGCTGGGAAGTCCTGTCGTGCCCCAAATGTGTCCAAGCATCTCACCTAGGTTTGGAGTGCTCTTCAGATCTTACACTGGACCTCACTTTTCCCTAATTCCACACCACTCTGGAACATGTTGAATTCTGTCTTGATGACATGGTTAATTACTCATGGCTGCTCACGGGCTTCACAGCAGCTTTAAAACCTGATCCCTTCCCTCCAGCTGCCTGCAGGCTCTGTGTTTCACTGGGGCATAGGTGTGCTCCAACAGCAGAGAAGGGAAGAAGTGCTGCAGCATCAGAGGAACTCTCTCCTTCCTGCTGTGTTGGATCTGGCTGGAGCTGTGGCTGAAGCTGATGGAAAAGGGCTGCAAGGGCAGCTCCATCCTCTAGTTTGCATCACCACAGGCATTTGGCTGTTGAGCTCTGCTTCTTACCTGCTTTGCAGTGTGGCAGGGGCTGAGCTGGCACCCAGCTGGACCTGGTGGCTGCACCTACATGTCCCCCTTGACCAGGCAGCTTGGGGGTCACTGCCCACTATCAAGTGCTCCCAAGCAAATCCTCCCAAAAGTCCTTTGCAAATATAACTGATGCTTTTGCTGTTGGTGTGACTACAGCCTCCATCTCCATTTCCTGGCTCCCATCTCTGAAATGGCCCTGCATCCTCCACTGCTGAAGTGGACCTGTGACAACAGCCAAGGGACTTGTGCACAGGGAGGGCCACCAGCACAAGCAGCAGGGGTGCATCTGCTCTTGGGATGCAGCAGCATGAGCAACAAGGGCTGGTAAATCTTTGTGAAGCCTGTCTGCAGAGCCATGCCTTGCTGGGTCCTGGGTCAAGAGTTGTTCTCCCTGTGTCTGGCACTGGGCCATGGGCCCATGGATGCCCAGCTTTAGAAAATATCCCCTTCAAGGGTGTGAGATGGTTGATGTAGGCGGGGGTGGGTTTAGCAAAAGCATTTTCCAAAGGAATTGACCTTCACTTCAAGCAGAGCAAATCTTTCCCAAATCAATGACTTTTGTGATATCCTTGAATCACCTTAACGGGGTTTGTTTGAGCAGAGAGCCAGATACATTAGGTTTTGGTCTAAAGGACATGATTTTATGTGATGTCTGGTAATTACTCCTTGTCCCTCCCTTTGAACCCCAGGCCAAAGACCACGAGCATCTCCAGACCCTGAAATGGTTCTGCACTATGTCTGGTTTCCAGACACAGGACTCCTGTACTGGGCTATGTGCACAAACCCCCTGGCTCACATGGAGGTAGCAGATGAGCAGAGGCTGAGCAGCCCAACAGCCCTGTGACACACAAAGTCCAGTCTGAAGTGACAGATTGGAACTTTCTGATTGTGCCTGTGCTGTGTATGGGGAGAGTATGCTCGAGGATGCTTGAGCTGACCTGCCAGGTGCAGCATGCTGGGGCTGGCTGTGACGTTGTGCTATGGCCAGAACATGGTCTGTTCATGCTGATGACTCCAGCACAGTAACTCCAGTGGTTTTGCCCATGTTTTTATCAGCATAAACAATCTCTATTGAGATCTGCATCTAGAGAAGAAGCATACAGTAAAACCAGCACTGCGTGCTGGTGTACATCTTAACATATCTCATTTATGGTCCATTCAGAAACTATCTTGTGTGTCCACTGTAAAGTCTGCAGGCAGCTTCTGGACAGCTTCTGGACAAATATACCTGTCTGCCTTGCTTTACAAATAGATCATCAAAGATGGATGGGAGAACTGGAGCTCCTGGTCCTTAGTTACTTCTGACCTTCATTGGAAAACCAGGGCGGATGTCAGACAGAGCACCTTGGTGGCAATGAGAGCCAAGATTCCCTTCCAGCCTGGACCTGGTGCTGTGTGGCCATTCATTGGCATGGGAAGATGCCCAGTAGAAAGGGGCTGAGGGATCCTTATACTGGGACAAACGGCACAGCCTGGCAGGACTATTCTTTATGTAAAAGCTCCAGAGCTCCAACAAAGCTACTGGCTTGTAGGAGACCACAGATAACCGTTGGATACTCACCAGCCTCCCCAGAACTGGGTAAGTGAAGGATGCTCTGAAGTGTGCAAACATATGGAAGGCCCCAACAAGCCAGGGGTTGCTACATCAGCAGCTGAGACTAATTTACTGAGTTGGAAAAACCCTGCGTCCCTCTACCACAAGGTGCCTATGGGTAACAGCAGTTAGCTGCTTCTTTAATTGTCTCTTCAGCCAGCTTCCAAAACCTGTCCTGATCCCAAGTGAGAGCTGCTGCCACCACCGAGAAACCTTTATCTCCCTGGGTTTGTGTCACAGGGTGGGAGATCAGTCAGAGGGGACACCACCCATTCTGCCTGCCCTTGTAGAAACCCAGTCTGGCCTGGCAGAGATGCAGGCATCTCCGGAGCATCCCTCTCTGTAAGGGAATGAGACTAGCCTGGAAATGCTTGGCATTTCTTCAGCCTCGAGGGACTCTGTCCTTTCGGCTGCCAAAGCTGTCCCTGCAGCTGCCTGGGCCTGTCCCTGTGATGGCATACCCAGCACTGTGCTTGTGGATGCCTGAGGGCTGCCCAGACCTGCGTGTGCCAGCTGGGCACATGCACCTGCCAGGCCAAAATGCTGCAGCCCCGAGGTTTGCCTGGGCAATCCACACTGCTGCTGCATCTCAAGCAGGGATTGGAAGTCTCTGGGGCTTGTGGCCAGGACGTGCAGCACCTTTGGCACTGTCTGCAGGCACAGAGCTGTGCTGCCTCTCAGCCCAGCGCTCCGGTGGGGAGAATGCACCTTCTACTGCAAAATCTGAGCTTGAAAAAATCAGTGACATTTGTGAGTGGCATGTGACATTTGAGGTCCCCTGCCCCTGGTGGCAGCCCATCTCTTGCTGCTCCTCACAGAGCTGCACGCAGGGGCTGCAAGAGCAGAGTCACTGCACCAGTGACACAGAGAATGTGATACAGGTCACAACCACCCACCTGGGGATGGCTGATGCTGGGAGTAACCACCTTTGTTTGCATTTTGCTTTTCCTGATTCCAGGTAACATTGGTTTCAAGAGAAGAACATAACAGTAATGAGTTTCTCTTTCAGGGTGGGGGACACCTGTAAATCAGGGCCACAGTGGATGCTTTGCGCATGTAGCATCCACACAGCACACTGCAGGTAAGGATGCAGGTAAGGATGCATGCTGGTGCAGGACTGGCTGAGCTCCCTGGAAGGAGGCAGGTTCCATCTGGGCAGTGAGGTATGAAAGTATCCTGAGCCCAGAGTTTTCCCAGGGAAGACTACCACAGTCCCTATTATTATTATTATTATTATTATTATTATTATTATTATTATTATTATTATTATTATTATTATTATTATTATTATTATTATTTCTTCAAATCAGAAGAGAGTTATCCCAAAGACTGTCTACAATGCTGTGTTCCAGGTAATGCCTGACCCCAGCTCTGCTCAGCTGCACTCACAGGGGCTACAACCTGAGCCCAGGGGGATTTGGAAACAGCGAAACTCAGGATTTAATCTTGTTTTCCAGAGAGGCTGAGGGAGGGTCTAGTGCTGGCATCAAAGGATGCTGAAGTCACTCAAAAACAAAGCTCATGCTGGCCTTGTGAGGGGATTAGGTGGGAAAGGCCACAGATTGGGCACATTCCTTAGTCCTGTGTGGGGGTTGCAAGCACAATGAATTACTGACTCTGGAAGAGTTCTCTAAATAAACCTTGTCTAAAACACAGCAAACACAGCAATCCCACTCTGTAAATAATAAACAGACATGGCCTGGATTAAGACTGAACTGGCAGATGAGTTTCTGTTATAAAATCATACATTCTTTTTTTTTTTTTGGTCCAGTATTGGAACCCACAAAATTGAGAAGTCAAGAGAGACAACAGTGATGGACAACCAAGGTGGGGACAGGGGGCCCTTGAGTACAGCTGGAGAAGCTGGGCTGCTTTTTCCTGGTGAAGAGGTAGCAGGACCTGAGCCAACAGAAGTCTACAAGTAATGATAAAGCAATTTCAAAGATGATGGACTCAAAACCTTCTTGGCAGTGCCTGGTGACACATTAAGTAACGACGAAGTCCTGAAAGGTTAAGGTGGAATATTGGGATGGTGTAGCCTTGACAGAGGCCACTGGATGAGCGGGGGGATGTGCTGTGGCTCAGGTAGGCAGAGCCATGGCTGATCTCATCTTGTGCTGATCATCAACACAGTGCTTCAAAGGGACCTCTGGAACTCCTTGCATAACCTCCTGTGGTCCCATTCCATCAAAACTTTTGCAATTCTGTAACAATGTCTTTCCAAATGATATTTACCATGTGAATCTGGCAAGGGAATTTGTTTGTGCCTTGCTTTATTGGTCCCTGACCTCTGGCCAGCCCATTTTACTTGTACAGCAATGAACCACTCCTTTAGAGAGCAACTGAGCAAAAAGTCGCTGATCAGCGAATAAGGTGTTTTGGTTCCCTGGTCATAAAGTACTAATTAATTCCACATTAACATGCATTCTTCACTCTGAGGCTGAAGTGCTGCTCTGGAGATAGAGCGAAGATACAGGACAGGATGATGTTGATTTGCCAAAGGTTGCCTGGTGCAGGATGAACACATCGCGGATAGGCAAGGCTTGTGGCTAGAGAAGGAGCGGGCAGGACTAGGGAAAGGGGAAGGCACTGGAGAGGAATATTTCACATGTGCTGGCCCTCTATAAGCAGAAAGAATTTGAAAATGTGAGATCTCAGGAGTGTCCACCAGTGCCATCCATGGGCAAGGAGCCAGACTGAGGGAGGAGAAAGGATGGAGGGTGGAGATGTGGGTTGAAGCAAGCAAGAAACGATAAAGGGGAATGCTATGGAGAAGGAAGACCTGCTTCACCAGGAAGAGCACAGTATACTGGTCTGTGTGGGGGACTTGGAGGAGCCCAGGAATGGGGTGGGTGTAGCTTTATGATGGAGCCACGTCCCTTGGCTGTGTTTAATCTGCAAGTGTGCAGTGGCAGGTGCATGCAGAGGACACCAGCACTGCCCAGTGGTGTTACCCAGTGGATCTCCACGACCAGTGGAAGAGCTCTACAGCTCTGGGGAGACCAACTGGGGAAAGTCAGGAAGCATAAAGGGAACATGCTAGCTAGACAGCACCAGACATCAGTGCCAGCTGGGGCTGAATAGTCCAGGGCTTCAGCACAGGGCTGTGCCAGCTTCCCAAGGGGCCTGGCAAGCAGTATGGCTGCATGAGGACTCTCCTGTACTCCATTCATCAGTCTGAGTCTCAGCAGAGCTAATTATCTTCAGCAGTGTTTCTTTGCTGCCACAGCACCTCTGCATCAGCAGGGAGGATGGAGCCAGCCCTGCTCCTCTTCCCCAGCTTTCCCAGCTTCCCAGACAGAACAGCAGGCACGGTACTGCGGGCGCCAAAACGAGAGCGCTGCTGGTCCAGCTGCAGGGTGCTGAGGTGAAGGAAGGACTGTGGCTACTGCGCAAAGCCCTCAACACTGTGTGACCAGGAACAGGCATCCCAAGGAACTCTGGTTGTGAGGAATTCCAATGGGAAACCCACCTCGGTGGGCTTGGCTCACCATTAACTGGTGCTGGACCCGAACCTTGCCAGTTGGTCCATGCCAAGTTTCTCCCTGGAGAGGTGGGTCACCCAGCCCAAGCCCTGAGCCTGCTCCCAGCCCATCTCTTGGAGCCCCCCTCTGGGGAGCGGCATTCCCTCCTTCCGGGCCTGCGGCCTCCGAGGCCGCTCCCGCGCTATTCTTCCATGCGGGGCCGCCCGCGGGCGCCTTCGCACCTCGAGGATTTCGGCGGGCCTGGACGGCAGCGCCTGCAGGGAGCGCGTTGCGGGGACGGGGCAGACACAGCGGCACAGCAGGGCCGGTCGGAGCGGCACGGGAGGGTCGCGGTGGGGCACGGGCGGGTCCCGGGGCGGGGCTCGGGTCCCGTTCACATCCGGGCAACGCTCGGCGGACGTGGAGCACGCGGGCGGGGCGGCGGCGCGTGGGGGCGGCGGCGCGGCCAATCAGCGCCGCGCTCTCATCGGTGCAAACAGGAGCACAATGGAGCGAGCGGCGGGCGCGCTGCAGCCAAGCTTGGCGCGAGCGCCGCGCGGCTGACGGGCCGGCCGGCCAATGGGCGGCGGCGCGCGGCTCTGGGCAGCCAATGGGCTCGCTGCGGGGGCGGGCCCGAGCGAGGTTAGGGTGTCCTTGCTGGGCGCTGGGCTAAACTTCACCAAATAAAAGCTGTTTGTGTTGGGGCGGCTGCGGAGCCATTTTGGGTAAGTTCTGCCCCGAACTTTGGGTTCGCCCGCCTGGCGGGGCCGGCGCGGCGGTGGGGCTGCGCCAGGGCGGCGCTATGAATGAACGCGGCGGCGGTGGCGCGGGCCGCGGAACGGGCGGGGGCCGGGGCGGCCGCCGGCCCTGTCATGGCTCCGGCCGCGGGGAGGGGCGGCGGTGCCCCCGGGTCCCTCCGCGCCGCCCTCCCCCGCCCCCCGGGCCGCGGCAGCGCGGGGGGGCAGCGGCCCGTCTCGCCGGCCTTGCCGTTCGCCCCCGACCGGGCCTCGCCGGCTCTCGGCCGGTAGCGCGGGGCCGAGCGCCCCCGGCAGCGGCGGCGGGTCCCGGGGAGTGCGGGGCCGGGGGCGGGGCGGGCTCCCCACGGTGCTGAGCCGAGGCTCCTCCCGGCCAGGGAGGGGGAAGCGGCGCCCCCCCCCCCCCCCCGGGTGCGGGGTATCGGAGCCCGCCCGCAGGGCGCAGTTCCCCTTTGGCATCTCGGCTGTGGTGCTCAGGAATATCAATAATTAAGTCTTTAAACTTGGCGGTCAGGGGGAAGCGGGTCCCTTTGCGCGCTGGAGGCCCCGGGGTGCCAGCTGCCCGCTGCCTGGTCCCGCCGAGCCTGGGCGCGGGGGGGATGCGGTGGAAGGGCCGCTCCCGCCGCGCGGGGCCACGGACTCGTCCCTGTCAGCGCGGTTCCGTCCCGCTGCGCGCGGAGCAGACGCGGATCGGTTGTGACATCGCAGCCATGTCACAACAGAAGCATCGCAGTCACAGCAGAGCCGCGTCTCGCCGCAGTCATCGCACCCGCTGCGGGTCGGTGGCCGCACCGTGGGGTTCCCCTGTGCTCACCAGTGGCTTCACTGGTGGTGGAGGTGGATTTTAGCCTTGATCGATGAAATTTGTAGGATGAAGGCTGTGAAAGACACGCACGCAAATACGGGAGGAGGAAGCAAAATCGTCAGCTCGGGTTACTGCTGCGAGCGTGCACCCGCCTGAGAGTGGGTCTCCCTCTGATTGTCAGTTTGCCTGCTGACAATACACTGAACTCGCAGTGAAGTCGGGGACCGCGGGTCCAGGCAGGCTAACTCAGCACATGTAGTGCTGGTTCTGCCTGGTCTGCTGCTCTCCTTTGATATGGTAGAGTATTTTGGTAATTTTGCTATGAAAAATGCTTGCTTTGTTTCCTCAGGGAGTCCGGATGCTTCTAGCCAAAAGCCCAGTGTTTTTTCTTGTTTACGTCCTGCTCAGGAAATGCAGCAAATATTGATGGTGTTGGAGAATGAGGGGAGACGGATGGAGATGGTTGGCTGTGCTTGTGTAGTGTCCGATGGGACTGGGGAGAAGCCTCCAGCACCCCTCAGCTGGCACTGGCCTCCCTGGCATGGGGCTCCTGGGGGGCGGAAAGATGCTGTTATCTTGTTAGATGTCTATCCCTGACCCCTTCATTTGCAGAGTATCTTTTTAAGTGCTGTGGAGTCAGTTGGATTAGAGTGTTGCCAGAGGAGAGGAAGCACTGAGTTCTCAGAGGGTGTTTTCTCTGTTGTGAAGTGTTGCTGTTGGGCCCTGTTCAGGTGATGGTATGGGAAGAGGTACTGTCTTGCCTCTCCTTGTCTCTTGTTTACCTCCTTCATGCAGGAACTCTGCTCTGCTCCTTTGCAGAGAAATTGTAGTTTTGGTCAAACTGTTGAAGTATGAAGCAATAACAGCAATCTTCCTGGAGTAAATAGGTTGTTTCTCTCCCAAGGCTTTTGGCCTTGAGCTGGGTTGGTTTTGGTTTAGGGCTGCTCCTGGGTTCCTTTCCTGAAAATTGCTTCCTCTTCCACTACAAAGTAGAAATTTGTTTTTGGGAATGCTAATTCAGCCTGTGTCTCTGAATTGGTACAGCTGCCTGCTCTTGCAGGTCCTTCAGGGGTGCTGGACGTGCTGCTGCACTGCCTTCACTGCAGAGATGGGCAGCATGACAGCATTGGGTGAAGCTCATTGAATGTTGCCCCTCAAGTGCTTCAGGCTGAAAAACACAGTAACTAGGAGAGCTGGATCCTGTCAAAATGTATGTGTGTGCCTTTTGCAGCAGAGTTAAAGTACATGTTTTTATTCTTCAAACAAAAGCTGAAGTCAAGGAGAGGACTTTGAGTGATCTTGGTTTGTTTGCACTTTGATGAAGTTTGAAGCCCACCCTGCAGGCATGGCTGTTTGTTCCTGCCTGTTCCTTTATTCTCATTTTTCCCAGCAGAAACACAGGCTTCCCTGTCCCTGAGGAGGCAGTTGCAGCCCCTTGCTGCAGGCCAGTATGGGTACCCTGTGTGAATCTGACACTGAGGCAGCTCTTGCAGTCTTTATCCATGCTGCAGCTGTGAATAATGCACATCTCTAAGGGAAGGTGCTATCAGGGGCCTTGTTACTTTGTTCTGAATGCTGCTGTCTAGTTTAGTAGTATGTGCCATTTTAATGGATTGAGTTTACCTCTTCCTCTGTTGTCCTCCATGGTGGCCTTAGGGTACTATGCTGCTTGTCTTTGAGCAGCTGGTCCTAGATGTTCCGATGTTAGTCCCAGGGGTCAGTGCTGTGGGTCTTTTTGGGGTCTGTTGATTTCTAGTGGCTTGGTGGATGAGGCTCTCAGAAGAGGATCTGGTTTTCCTGACTGCTTTTTATTGCATTTCTTCAGCTGGAAGTGAATCTCTGCCCCCTCTCTCCACCCCAAAAGTGTAATCACAATAATTTTTAAGATCTAGTCTTCCTTGAGTGATCTTTAATATTTTATCTAGAGTTTCTCCAAACACATAAACTTCCACAGGTGGATAATATAAAGAGTTTCACTGCAGTGGTTTGTATTATTTCAAGAGGGCTTTGTACAAGCACGTGAACTTGTTTTTGTGAGCTGGGCGACTTTGTGAGACTTGTTTTTTGAGAGGCTGCCAGAGCGGGCCTTTGTGTTTTGCTGTGGTGTCCTGCCCTGTCTGGGCTTTGCACAGATAAGAGCTGATATCATCCTCATCAGTGTGCAGGAGAAGCTTACCCTCACTAAGAGGGAAGAGCTGATCAGCCTTGTGCTGAGAGTGCTGCTTGGTGCAGGAATGCAGACTCTTGTGTTGGGTCTGGAAAGCAGGCATGCGTGGGGAGCCTGCTCTGAGGGTGTCTTAAAGAGACAATGTCAAGCTCTGTGGTTGGATGTCTCACTGGGCCTTGGGGCACTTAAAAGGGCTTTTTTCATTTCTCCTGCAAGTAGCAGTGAATGCATTTCTCCTTGCTCATCCCCACTTTCCTGCTTGGGACAGTGGAGTCAGCCTCTGGTGTTGGTGGTCCTCCCTGGTCTGTGAAAGCAGAGGCAGTGTGGTCGTTGGAGGCCAACAAGCGCTCTCAAGGGGAGAGAAGATGGTCAGGATGAAGGGGCCTGTATGCAGTGGGGCAGCAATGTTTACTGTGGCAGAGTGTTAGTGACATGCAGGGTTTGTGTGGTGGGTTCTCAGCACCCTAAAAACCCATGAAAACAGAATTACCCTTGACTGTGGGAGAGATGTCAGTGCCTGCGTTGCCAAGCGTGGTGGTGGTGAGACCAAAATCCTCTAAGGAAGCAATGTGCTCTGTGCAACACCTATTGTGAGTGCCACACTGGGCAATGCCTGTCCCAGCCTGCAGTGATCATCCAGCACCAGCCCCTGGTGAAATAACAGAGCTGGGGAAAGCTGACCAATCTGGCAGCAAAAAGGGAAAAATGTGGTTCTCTGGTTGTCAGCTTGTGACACAAGGAGACACTGATTTTGTTCGTAATATCTCGGGCTGGTGTAATATGTTTTCCATGTGATAGGACAATGCCTTCAACTTTCCCTTATATGGGAAAATCTGGGATGCAGCCTAGCAATCCACCAATATGTGGCTAATAATTTTTAGCATTGTTATGTTGGATGTGTCCAGTCAGCCTAAGAATTAGAGTATACCTGAGACCCTCTGGCTGGGCTTTAATATTTAAGACCAGTCCCTGGCAGATATCTGGGGAAGGGTTATGACTATGCTCTAGGGAATTCCTGAGTACAACTGGCTGTTTTGGAAGTCAGCTAAAAGCTGGGAGAGTTTATGCCTGAGTATAGAACTCCTGCTCTGTGCTGCCCTTGGGCCCAGTGCTTAGAGAAGTGCTGGGTTGTGTTAGCATCAGGTGGGGGTCACACATAAAGCTTTTGGTATATCCTTTGTGTGAGGACCTTCTCTCTGTGGAGGAAATACTGCCTTGAGGTGAAGAGGTGCATGCTGTTTCTGTACTGCAGCCTGTTGTCTCCAAGGCGTTCTCAGCCTGTAGTGAGTATAAATCCTGTTCTAACAGGAGCAAAACACTCTTTCAGTCCAGAAAAGAAAATAAGAAGCATGGGAACCAAGTCCCAGTCCTTCTTAGCTTTTCGTGTGGGCGCTGGAAATGTGCAGAGGTGTGTTGGGTATGGCTCGGGGAGTGCGGGTGTTACTGTGAGGGTGAGGTGTGGCTTGGCCGTGGGGTGCCCATCATATTTTCCAGCCCTGGTTTCCCCTTGAGGGATGTTGCTTCATGATATTATGAATGTCTGCCCTCCGAGGTACAGCATGCCTTCTGCAGGCTCGCCTTTTCCAAAATTCTATGCTGGTTGTTTTGGGATGGTTTGTTTTACTGTGGTGTTTGGGAATTTTTTGGTTTGTGTTTTTCCTCGTAAGATTAAGTTTAGATCTCTTCTGAAGCTTTCAGGCACTTGTCTGGTTCTCTCTGCCATTTGGCTCAGTTGTGAAGGGAATTCCGGGTTGAAATGCAGGTAATTAATTGTTTCCTTTTGGGGTGACTGTGCTGAAAGCAGGGAAAAGTTATGCTTGGCAGTGTCAATTTTCAGAGTATTTTCTAAATGTTTGTATAAAAGTGTGGGATCTGTGGAGCCCTCCTTTGCATTAGAGTAGGAGACTGTATCAGGGGTCAGTCTGGTGTTACTCTAGGCCCCTGAGCTGGCTGCATGTCCTGTTATAACGTGCCTGCTGTTGCAAGGGAGGGACAGGTAGGCAGTAGATGGGCAAGGCTGTTTCATTCACTATCTGATGTTGTCCTAAATTACTTGTTTGAATTACAGCCTGAGAGCTCTGGCACAGGAAAATAGGTGGGAAGGGCAATAGGCACGTGTGGGAGACCCCAGCCAAAAGCCTGATGAGGAAGGCTGGGGGAAAGCTGTGTCCCTGTGGCTGTCAGTGGACTTGTGTGAGGAACTTATTGCCTTTAGTGTTAAAACTCCCTGGGATGTAAGACCCCACCTCTTCCCCCAGGAGATACCTCATTAGCATTTCTTTGAAGGCAGAAGCAGGACTTATAGCTATCAGGCCCTCCCTGTTAGCAACCACTGCTATAGAGTGGTTGCAACTAACAACTCCAATAGAAAGGGAGTTGTTCTCCCTCTCTATTGCACTGGAAATAGGTATTTGTTTTGTGGACATAGTTTCATTTTGCACTTCACCTTACAATGTATGGCTGCCTTGGAAAGTGAATTCTAGCACTTAATATTAGCTACAGGCAGGATCGAGGGTGCTGCAAAGTTGCAGGGGGTTCCACTTCTTTGATATATAGGTAAGTGAAATATTGGTTCTTTAAGAAACATTAATGCCTTGTTATATATGTGCATTGAGGCAGAATTAAAATTAGTCCTAGATACAAGAATAAACATTAGTGCTTTGCTATAGATGTGCTGCAAAAGCTGCTATTTTTATGTGAGCCACTGCCTTGAGTTCTCTAGGTCTTATGCACAGAGCACTTTTAACCCTCAGTCTTTCATCTGCTTTGGTTGAACTTAGAATATACTTTAGATAAAGTGAAGTTTAAGTGTTCAATGTGTGTTAATTGAGGATCCAACAAGAGCCATTTTTGATGACTTAATTAAATGCCTGGTGCATCCTTGCTGTACACTGTGCTTGCTTAGCCTCGGAAGGAGTGCAGTGGGGTGTGTGAATTCACAGCCCATTGCTCCTATTTGTATGCTTCTCTGCTTGTTGCTTTAGGGCAGGCAAAGCCCTGTTTCTCAGTGATCTTTCTCAGTCCCTGCAGGGTGCCCCTCACCAGAGTATCTGAGCCTTTCCCAGCATGCACTTTGGTGCATACATAAAAGCAGGTTTCTCTCCTCCACTGCAGACAGCAGAGGCTGTGCTCTGTTTACGGCGCAGTGATGGTGCGGGAAGGCTGGCTGAAGCAAGGCTTGTGCTTTCTGTGAAGGTGCTGAGGTTTGTGATTGCAGATTTGTGGGCCAGTCACAGTGACTTCTCCACTGCCTTGCTCTGGAGGGTGAGAGTTTCTATTAGAGAATAAAATTGCTGGTTTGGAGTTAGGCCAGTCCCACACTATGCTTTGAGTGTGAGAACCAGAGTCCTGAATCCCAAAGGCAAAGGAAGGAGTGTGTTACTGTGGGCACAGGCTCCTTGAGGCTTTGGTAGTTGTAATTTCAATTCAGGTGAATTGAGGTGTGACTCTGCAGGCTGTAGGACCTATGTGTTTGAATAGGTACAGCTGTGCCCACATCTGACAGGGCATGCTGTGTGTGGAAATGTGGTTATCTGCAGATACTGCTTTCCAGTTTCTAGACAGGCTCTCCATTGGCTGCTCTGCTGAGTGGAGCAGGGCATTAGGACTGAGGACAATATTCTTAAACCCTTTCCTGGATCCAGCTCTATTTCCTGCTCTTTCTGTTCCCCTTAGCTGGAAGGAGGAGACAGACATAGAGCAGAAATGGGTTTCTGGACCCTGTTGCATGATTGTTCCTCCAGAGATGCCTGCTGAAGAAATGGTTCAGAATATGAGTGGCTTATCCAAGTACAGAGGGAGAGAAGATATGGAAACCATTTTGGTTTGGACTTTGGACAGGTATGTGCAGTAAGAGTAGGCTAGGACGTGGGCCGGTGGGAACTGTGTTCTCCTGTTCTGTCCAGGGATTGCTAACCTGGCTTCTATGTTGCTACATGACAGAGGAGACGGATATCTACAGACCTGCTGGGCAAACAAGGACAAGAGTTTCTTGGTAGCTTGATGCAGCTGATGCCATGTGCTTGCCTGCTTTCTGGCTGACCCTATGACAGTGGTGCTGGTTGGCCAGGAGTGTCTAGGGCATCTTCTGTATCTGTGCCCTGAATGAATGCAGCTTGAGTCCAGGAGAGATCACAGCAGCTCTGCCTATGTGCTGTTGGAAGAAGCTTGGTGTGGCCTGGGTTCCAGTTCTGTTTGGAAAAAGGGACTCTGCAAAGATGGGACTTTGCAGTCAGTGTTAGTGACGGTGGCGAGGCATCCTCTGGCAGGAAGCCCTCCTGCCCATGTGTTCCCTACTTATGCAGCTGTGGCTCTCCAGCCTGGCGAGGTTGATGCTCTCTTCACTGTTCCTCAAGCTGGTCTCTGACTAAAGGGCTTTATGAGCTGAAGCAAGAAGGGTCTACCTCTCCATATGCGCTTTTGGTAGCGTTTTACTTGCAGTGTGTCTGGGCAGGCCTTTGTGTGCTCACCATTTAAAAGGGCTAGCCAAGTGTATTAAAGCAGTCTATAGCTGAGGAGCTGGCATCACTGAATCCCAAGCATTTGCACAAGAGGAATTGAAGAATTTCTCTTTGGCACTGCTCTCAGCCTCCCATACTTTAGTCTTTCTTGGGATAGTGTAAAAGACAAATGCAAGGAAACAGAGATGATTGAGATGAATGTCTCATTACAGATGGCATCTGAACTCTGGAGACTGTTCTCTCAAAGTACTTTCTCAGGCCTGGACAACAGCAGATTTTGTCTGTTGCTATTTTGGAATGAGGTTTGCTAGATTTTGTTAGGATGTGCAGGCAGAACAGATGCCATGAGCTGTGGGACCTCCCTACAGCATACAAAACTCTCAGACTGTGGTTATTTAGGATGTTATCTTTCTGGGTGCTGAGGAACAGCTTGGCTCCCCCAGTACCTTGCCTTCCTGCAGGCAGGGGTCTGCCAGCCAGCCTTTCTGCCCTGCCCTGGAGTGGGTGGCCTGGGTTTGCAATGCTAGCAGGACAGGTGCAGCCTGTGTGGGTGCAGGAGCTCTTCTCCAACAGAGCAGCATCAGTCAAGCAGCCTCTGTAAGCTGGTGTTGGAGCTGTCCTGTGCTTGGGGAGCGAGCAGTGTAGCAAAATGTCCTTCTGCTCCTGGAGATCCCTTCTATGTCCCCAGGCTTCAGTGTGTGTGAGAGCACAGACCAAGCTGAGCTTCCTTTATCACCTGTTTTTTGAGATCCCTAGGACCAGGATAAAGTGCTGCCGGGCCCAAAGAAGAGCTGCTCACTTTTCACACACTAAGATGTACCTTGGGGTCAGCCTTCAAGGCCTGTGCTCGTAAGCTGTAGTCTGAGAATGTGGCCATGGTAGGCAAAGCAAGGCTGGCCTTGAGCTCCCTTCAGGCACTGTACACCCCTTGCCACTCTGCCACCTGTGCACAGACGAGGCATTTGGCAAAGCAGAGGTGTCCATCCTGTTGTGAGGGCCTGGAAATGTTTGAAATGCTAACTCTTTTCCTGTGGCCCAGCTGCTGGTACTTGGCCATGCTTCATTCAGTTCCTTGGATGTTTTTCCTTGGGCACATTCCTGTGGGCTACTCATTAGATGAAGCAGGAGGTTGGCAGGAGGGCACCAACTTTTTCTTTCACCTTTTTTCTCTACCATGGTTATAGCAGAAGAACAGTGGGGAATACCTTAGTCAGCAGATAACAGGAGCAAACAGGGATATGGGGACATCAGGTGAATGACTGGCAAGGTAGGAATTATCCACTGTGGAGGTCTGTGGCAGGGAGCTTCAATTGGAGCAGACTTTCCTGAAGTCTGACAGAAATTCCTCAAGAAATGATTTTCAGCATGACTGGACTCTGCAGTGGGATCTCCATCACTATGTGGAGCTGTGGCCAGTGTTGCTGTGCCTTCTCAGCACAAAATCTGATCAGGGTGTCAGATGTGTCCACAGCCAAGTCTTGAGGTGCATTGCATGTGTTCACTTTTCTCTCCCTGATGTCAATGTTGATTTTTGGTTTCTATTCTAGCATTAGAAAATAGAGGCACATAGGGTTATGATTGCCTCTGAGGAGCTGTTTGCAGTGTGGCAAAGCTGTTTTCTGACAGCTGGAGTTTGCTGTGCAGGATGTTAACAACAGCAAGAGGAGAAGATCTGTACTTTCAAGAATGCCATCTCATTTTTTGGCCATCTACCTTGGGATAGTATGAGTTTGGTGTAAAGCTCTCCAACCTTATAAAATGTTCTTTGCATTGGCTAGCTGTCAAGGCTGGATTTGTAAACCTTTCTTACTAATAAAGGTTAAATTATGTGCCTAGTGGCTTCTTTGTAGGGACAGTGACCTTGGAGATGGACTTGGACAGCTAAGTGAAGCTTTGGACACTTGTGTGTAAGACATAAAAGGCAGCAGGAAAATGTGCAGAGTGCACATTTTCCAGAGTGCCGCTGGTTTTTGCTGAAACATCTATATCCCTCCTGGTAGCTGGAGAGCAGCTGGATGTTTTGCCCTGATGCAAGAGGCCTTTGAAGCAGCTGACAGTAACCCCTGTGCTCCCTTGAGCCCAGTAATTCATCAGAGGCTTTTTCCTTACACTGCTGGGAAGTCTGGCTCCTCATGACTGCTGGTCCAGGAAGCCAGCAGGAGCCAAGCCTACAATTCTCTCTCTACCCAGGGGTAACAGCCAGGCACTTCAGGGAAGAGAACCTGCTTCCAGCACTGAGACTGTGTCCTCAGAGCTTCTTTCCCCATTTCCATCTAAAATGTAGCTAGGGTTGTGTTGTCACTCTGACCAGAGGCTTTCCACAGCCTCCTTGGTAGCTGAAGCACACAAGCATGCTGCCTTGGCATGCAAGGCCCTCTGCCTTGTTAAGGAGCAGATTGGGTGGGCCATCCCAGGCTAAGAGGAGTTGCCCACCAGGCATCTTTTTGGTTGCCAGCAGGCTGGTTATGCCACTGTGTTGAGCTGCTGTGAGCAGTGAGCTTCTGACTCCCAGAGGCCAAGAGAGGGGTTGTGAGCTGGCTGCTTCTGGCCTGCACCAGGGTCAGTGGGGTGGGAGAGTTGTGCAGGATGCTGTGGAAGTTACACTTGGCCATAGGCTTTATTGGCTTCTGGAGCTTGGGACTCCTGTAGCATGTGGATACAGATACTGCGTTTTTTTCATTTTAAAGTAGGAAATTAGGTGCTGGGAGTGTGATGGATGAAGTGGGAAGGCTTTATGGCCACTGTCACTGTCTGTTCCCTAGACACTCCACTCGTGTCCTTTCTTGTTGGCTTGCTGGTCGGCATGCTGGGGCTGGTGAATAAAGTGGAAGGAAAATTTGGCACTGGTGATGGAAGAATGGCTTGTTAAGATTTGGCAGACTGGGCAGTTAATTTGAGCTGTGTAGTGTCCTGGGTTGGATGCCGCACTGGGCCATATTTGTGTGTAGTGGGTAGCAGAGGTCTGGAAAGTGCTACATCAGTGACATGCAGTGGGCTTTGCTGATGTGTCAGGAGCTTGAGCTGGGGATGCTCTTTACAAGGCACATGAATCATGCTGGTGGGATACTGCTGTGCAGGGAGCCACCGTGGACCCCTGTGTGTGTAGGAGTGCTGCACATGTTCTTGCACACCAGTGCACCCTTGCACATGAAATCATGCCTCTTGGTGCTGAGGGTGGTCAGATGCCTGTCCCTGTGGGAGTCCAGCCTGCTGGTGCCAGCTACGAGTCTGGGCAAGCTTGGCCTGTCTCCTTTCTCTCTTGGCTGTGTAGGTACTGCATTGTAGCGATTTGGTTTGGTTTTCTTCTGGGTTTTTTTGCCTTGCTGATGTTGAGGATTAAAATACACTGCCTGAAGGTTATGAACAACTGTTTGGAGTCAGACTCTTGGCCAGCAGATCAGAAGGCAACAGACACAGTAGGTTTGAGAAACCTGTCTCGCTCCTGCATACCAGGGTAGCAGGATGATGACGTGGGAAATTGCACACAGCTGATGCTGGGTGCATCCCCATGATGGGGAAGGGGGTACAGCTGACACTGGTGCATCCCTGCTCTGCAGACAGCCACCTTGCAAGGCCTGTGCAACATGGGAGTAGTGTGTCCCCTCATTTTGGACTGCTCATGAAGATGATGAGGGAAATACATTTTATGGTGAGCTCAAATGTGGTTTCCCTCTCTCTAGCAGCAAGCTGGAGTGCTTCTCTTTGTGTGCATGTCGAATGGCCAGGCATGGCTTTGTGTTCATGACGTGCCTTCACTGAACAAACTGAAGGGGTTTCAGCTGTTCTGCTGCTTTCTCTTCCCTTGTGCTATTTGTCCCTACTCACTACTGTGTTTGCTGGACTCTGAGTGAGCCCTCGGTGCTCAGTCCCCTTGGCACTGTGCAGCTGCTGAAGGTCACTGTGGTTATGGTCTTGGATTAGAAGCTGCATTTGAAAACCCTCCAAAAAGGAGCTATTGCTGGTTCTGCCACGTGAGCTTGTCATGAGAGTCATGAAATGCAGCTGACTGAAGCTGCATTACCGGGGGCTGTATCCAGCCTGCATGTGCACGCTTGCTTGTTGGGTGCCAACAGAGCATCCTCTGTGGAACAGGCAATGGCACAAGCCCAGGTGTCTCCCTGGGGTCTCTGACGTGGCTGTTGCTGTAGGGCTGAGAGCTTGGGAACAGAGTGTTGGTGTTGAACAGGCTTTCTGGAGGGGAATGCTGTGCAGCATCACCATATTCCTTTTCCAAGGGAGCAAGTGGCAAGGAGGTTGTGGTGATTTATTGCCTGCCTGTCAAAGTCTTGTTGCCTCGTCACCTGTGGGGTGGCAGTGCTGGGTGTCTGGGGAAGGTACTGCAGGTTCGCCATGTGCTTTTGGTGTCCTTATCAGCAGATCTCTGGGCTCCCCTGGCCCCACAGAGAACATAGTCAATTCCCCCCCACCTTCTTTTTTTAAAGATGAGAATATTTTGAAAACAGAAAATTGCTTGCAGCATGGCTGTGTCCCTTGGGGCTGGCTGTTGGTGTGATGCTCTGCCCGTCCTGGACATGTGTACCTGCCTGATGCATGTTTGCTCCCTTACTTTGGGTTATTTGGACCTCTGTGTTCTCTCCTCTTCCCCCTTGTTTCCTTCATCGTGCTGTGTGTCCTGCTTAGGAGTGTGGGGCCTGTGCCCTCTTCCCCCATGGTGCGGTGGAGCATTACGGCAGCTCTGGAATGAAGACCACTTGGCTGCTTGGCGAAGCCTCCCTCTCCTGATGGGTTGCTGAGGGAGTCTTGTTTTCTGTAGCTGTGTAAGCAGAGCTGGGAAGCTGCTTCTCCGCAGCCTCTGGGAAGGAGAATGTGTGCTGTGCTGCCTCGCAGTGAGCTTGCAGACTCCACAGCCCCCTGCATCGCTGCTGCTGCTTCTCTCTTGCTAAACTACTGGGTTATTTTTAACTTGGAAAAATTACAACCCGAGATTGGCATTCTCTACCCCCAGCGGAGGGCTGGAGGCAGGATGTGGGGGAGGCACTGCGGAGGCTGGGAATGCGGCTTGCCGCTCCAGCGGGCCCGTTGCCAGGGGCTCTGCCCCCCACAGCCCTGTGCCTGCCGGGCTGCGCAGAGCCTGTGCGGCGAGGCTGCCTCTTGCTCGGCACGGATGGAGCTTCAGCCTGGATTCCCATGGCGAAGGCACAGAGCAGCTGCAGACACATAAACAAATCCTGCTGCAGCAGGCTGTGGGGAGAGAGCTGTGCTCTGCCTGCCAGGCTGCTTGCGTGACAGCCTGCAGACAGATAGCTGCTGAGGGGGACTGTGTACCTCCTTCCGAGAGTATCCTGCAGAGATGCTCTTGGGTGATGGAGTGTGCTGTGGAGGAGCAGCTAGCCGGGTTGCTCTTTTGCCTCCTGGAGGAGGCTTTGCTGAACCATGCAGCCCTCCCTAATTTAACTTGCAGAGAGCTGTTGGGGAGGAGCCAGGGAGAGGTGTCACTCTTGCGCCCCCCCCCCCCAGCTCTGCCTCTAGTGTTTTGCAGGCAGTTGCATTGTCAGTGCGAGTCTCCCTTGCCTGGAACTCCCCGAGTGATGGGAACACCTCTCTAAATCCGCTGACAGGGAGATGTTTCTGCAGAGCCTCTTTTCTATGCAGCCCTCAGGAATGTAGTTCCCTGAGTCCCTCTGGATTGCAGCAGACCCCCAAGTTTCAAGCTCCAGTGGCTCTGCTGGCTGAGATGTGTCTGTGCAGCCCTGCTTAGGAACAGGGATTGATGAGGTAGCAAGGCTCAAACAGCACCAGAGGACTGCAAATGTGTGTGTCTTTGCTGTTTGGTCTCAGAGAACACTGTTGGTCAAGACAAGCAGAAGAAGAACAGAACCAGGTTCTGCTCTTGGTCTGTCCCTGCCTGACCTGTGAGTCCTTTACTGCTGCTCACCTGCAATGTGGATGCATCAGGTGAGGAGGGTGGCTGGTGCTTGGGCCCTGCTTGGTTATCCTTGGGCTTTCTGTCTGCCTTACCAACTGCAAAGTTATTGAGGAGGTTCCTCTGATGGGGAGGTGCTGCCAGGGCCTGGGGCCTTCTGTTCCAGCTCGCCTGGGAAAGCCTGCCAGTTCCTGTCAGTTCTGATCTGTTGTCTGCTACTCCATAGCTCTCAGTGATTGGCCAGGAGTAGCAGGGGAGCACAGCAAACCTCTTGGCGAGCAATGGCCAGTCCTTATTTCCCTTAGCTGACTTCAGGCAGTTGCAGACACCTTTTCTGGCTCCTTTGGGAATGATTCTCATTTGCTTGTTGAGGCTGGTCCCATACACCCAGCACTCTGATTCCATTTGGCATGACATGCTTTGGGCAGTAAACTGGTGTGAGGCTCTCCAGGCTGTGGGATGGGGTACGCCATGAGATACTGAGGCTGGTCCTCTGCCTCTGAGCTCCAGTCAGGACTGTGAGAGTTCCTGCCAGAGCAGCAGTTCTGGTGTCTCAGCTCTACAAAGGTCCAATGTGATGCCTGACCCTGACAGAGAAATTACACAGCTCATGTCATCCCTGTATGGTAGGGAATGGCTGTTGGCTACTTCTTTTCCTCAAGGCTGTAGGGTTTGTTATCAGGCACTGCTGATAACAGTGTTATCAGAGACACTGCTCTGTGTTTGAGCCAAGGGCTGTTCCCATGATGGCAGCAGGTGGTGGAGAGCAGAATAACTCTAGGGCAGCCAGGGCTGGAGTAGCATCTCTTCCCCAAGAGAGCTACTCTGCAGCTTATGTGAGGCAGTGGAGTGTCCCCACCACTCCAGAGTGGTGTGAACACACAAGGACAGCTGCTGACACTGGCACAGGGATTGATGTGTGAAGCAGAAGACAGAGCAGGACTCTTTACTTGGAAGACAGGCTTCTGAAAGCTCTCATTTGCCCCATTGCCTGGTGCCCTTTGTCGCTGCCTTATATTTGGCAGGGCTGAGCAGGGCCCTTGTGCTGTGTCTGTGGGAGCTGCCTGCAGTTCTTATTTCTGAGACTTCTCATCAGTCTGTACTGTGACCTCTGCCAGTGTTTGTCAGGGCAGGTTAGTACATCCTCAGGTAACAGTACAGCAAGGCAATGCTGAGCCACCCAACTTCCCCTGGGCTAGCTGCCATCCATGAGCCTGGCTTGCTACTGGCCTGCAGGCCTGGGCAGCAGGTTGGGACCTGGCACCCCTGACCCATCTCTTTTCCTTCGAGCTGTGCCTGGCCACTGGGGAGATGGAGCAATTCTGGAGGCACATTCGCAGACCAGACCTACTTGTCTGAAAATCAGTAATTTCATAGCATGGCTATGCAATTCTTTATCTTCCTGCTTGTCCTTCAGGGCTGCATACAAAGTTCTGTGCCTGTTTGAGGTCTGTATTTTCAAGGGATCCTCCTTCTCATCAGAACTACAGGAGGAAGGAGAGAGAAGGGCTACATGATGAGGAGGTGAGCAAGGCTTGCATCCCTCACCTTGAAGGAAGTCTTTCCAGAAGCCTGCTGATAGATGGAGGTTGGACACTTTTTGATGCATCTGTCTCAAAGGAGCTGCTTGCAGTGAGACCTTGTCCTTGGCACCTCCCCTCCCTGAGCCTTCTTTGTTTGTGCCAGATGCTGCTCCTGCACCTGGGAAGGGGAGCTGGAAGACAAGGTCCTTCTGGAAAGTGTATATCTCCAGTGGGCTAGTGCTAGGTAGTTTGGGGGATGAGTGAGGATGTGTGGAGCTAGGTGTACTGTATTAGAGCACTTCTCTGGTTTGTAATAAGCACAGGGGTCTCCAGACTGAAGTGTGGGGTTCCTGTTCCTCTTGAATGTCACTGATGAACCACCGAGGGGTGCTTCCATTCTGGCACATAGGAAAAGGAGCTGGAAAAGCTGCCAATGTCTAAATCAAAGAATCATAGAATAGAATAAGTTGGAAGTAATCTTAGGTTATTTAGTTCCAACCCCTCTGCCATAGGCAGGGACACCTTCAACTAAGCGCACTTTTAGCTGAGGGTGAACAGCTGAGGCATGGACCCCATTTTGTGTTTGTGGAGTGTTGTGTGTCTGTAGTGTCATTATGTGGTCCTGGCTCACAGCGTGCCCTTACTTTTCAGGAAAAGTGTCTGCTGCAATAACTTGTCACTTCAGCAGAGGTGCAAGGCAGATGGCCATCCCATTGGACCCAGCTTGTGCTTTAGGGGATCCGGGGCTCTCACTTCTGGCCTGGGGCCTGAGTATTCACGACACCTGCTGAGAAGCAAATGTGATCCCTTTGCTGGATTTCTATCACTTCATTGAGATGTGGAGTGTGTATGTGCAGGGTGCTGAGTGACCTGGTTGTGTCATTGAATGTCTGCCACAGGTATGGGCTGAAAACCAGAATTGAAGTGTACTGAGTGGAGTCTCCTCTGGAGATACTTAAAACCTCCCTGGACACAATCCTGTGAGACCTGTTCAAGGTGAAACCTGGTTTATCAGGGGACTTGGACAAGGTGATCTCAAGAGATCCCTTTGAATTCCAACCATTCTGGGATTCTGTGTAGTGGCGTGTGTCTGCTGTAGTTGGCAGCGTCCAAGGCTGTTTCCTGGTTCTGCTCTTTGCTGCAGCAGCTTTGGAGGGACTTGAATGCAAAATTCCTATTTAGCAAGGGCAAAGAAAGAGTGCAAGTTTTCCAAATGGGTTTTCACCAGTGTCTTTGGCACATAGGTGGACATGCCCACACAGGCCTGTTGGGTGCCCCTTGTCCTTCCAGAGGTGGCTTGTGAGCTTTGCTTCTTTTTGAGTCCCA
This sequence comes from Molothrus aeneus, assembly GCF_037042795.1. NCBI lineage: Eukaryota > Metazoa > Chordata > Aves > Passeriformes > Icteridae > Molothrus > Molothrus aeneus. The sequence goes on from NC_089662.1 coordinate 555,766, forward strand.
GGTCCTGTTGTGCTTGGAGAAAGCCACATGGCCCTTTTTATTTGTCCTTCTGAAGGGGATCATTAAGGGTGTTGATTTTTGTTTTAACTCCACTTGTTTCCTAGCTGCATCCTATTTCCATAGATAAAATCAGTGCTTTTTCCCCTTTGAAGAAGGCTGTCCACCTGCCTCTTGCAGGCAGCTGAGCATGGCACTGTGCTGCAGGAATGTTCTCTAATAAAGTAAAAAAAAAATGCTGCTGTTCTGAACAAGATGTGTTCTCAGGTAAATGCCATTAGTTTCTGCAGATGCTGAGGCCTCTGCTTTCTCTGGGTTTGTGGCCCTTTTGCCTGTTGGTGACAAGCCTGTGGACATGACCCGGGGGGACAGACAGGGCTGTGCTCATGTTGCCCCAGGGCACCTCTGGCGCTGAGCTGGCCTGGGGGAGCTTCTGAGCTTGCAGCCAAGGCATGTGGACATGTACACTTCTGCTATGGGTTGGGGGACCTGGGTCACCTGAACTGTTGGAGAAGAGAAGGGAGGACAGGGCTTGAAGATAATACAGACCCTGGAAGTAAAGGCAAAACAAAATTAGGACTGCATTCAGAGCTGCTGACCCGCACCTTCATCACCATGCTGCAGATGAGATTTCCCTTCAGGAAAGGAAAGTTGCTCTCGGGTAAAAGCTATGAATAAAACTTCCTTTCTGAAGTGCCTTGATGGGTCTGTGACTGAGGGGCTGTTAGGACGTCTTGAGACAAAGAATCCTTGAAGGGATATTGGTGGAAGTCTGCAATGGGAGAATGCCAGAGATTGCTCTCAGAGATTGAGCTCTGTGTGTCTGAAGTCATCTGTGGACACAGTCCTTGGCAGTGGTTGTGTGGGGATCTTGGGAGCGCATGTAGGTTTTGGAGAGAGGGAAAGGTGGAGGCAAGTCTGAGTGTGTTCCCAGGGGAAAGACGGGGTAGCCCCTGACTGTGCCATGTGCCTTACAGGTTTTGGGGGCTGTTTCACAGTTTCCAGTGAACTGAATCAAAGAAGTTTGGAATAGAATCAAAGTAGTTTGGAAAAGATCAATTGCGCCCAACTATAAACACAACATGGCCAAGGCCACCACTCAACCATGTCCCCATGTGCTAAAGCCACATGTCTTTTAAATCCCTCCAGGGATGGTAACTCCAGCACTGCCCTGAGCAGCCTGTGCTAGTGCTTGACAACCCTGTTGGTGAAGAAATTTTCCTTAATCTGTAACCTAAACTTCCCCTGGTGCAATTTGGGGCCATTTGTTCATATCCTGGTACTTGGTCAAAGAGTCTACCTTGATCCACACTCAAGTCAGGGATCTGTAGAGTGTGAGAAGGTCCTCCCTGAGCCTCCATTTCTCCAGGCTGATCTCCCCCAGCTTACTCAGCCACTCCTCATCAGACTTCTGCCCCAGATCCTTCCCCAGCTCTGCTGCCCTTCTCTGAATTTGTTTCCTGAACAAAGGTCCCTGACTCAAAGTTCTGAAGGTCTTTCTTGTTACAAGGGGCCCAACCACTGAATCCAAGCTCCATCCCCCTGCATCATTCCCCCCAAAGTGGTCATCCTTTTGGGACCTTGAGAACTGGTCCTGTTTGACTGACCCTCACCGGTGTTACATTACAAGGAGGAACACCTTTTTGTCAGGTATTTTGGTATTCAATGGAATTACATTGGGGATTTAGCCTTTTTTGGGGATGCACTGCAAAAACCAGATGGAGTTTGAGATGTGAGAGCCCACCAGCAGAGTCTCCTTAAAGGCGAGGAGAATGTAAATTGAGAGCAGCTTGAATGGTGCAGATGCATCCCCTTTCCTGCTCTTGGGATACATAACCTGTGGGCACAGTCCCCTTTGCTTGTTAACACATGCTATGTTTTCAGCTTGCTGGCTGTGGAGACTGTTTGATTTGTGGGCCAGTCTAATTTACAGCTCCTTTCCACAAGACATGTTTTAATGTAATTCAGTCTTAGGTGGTGGTGTTGCTCTTTGTGATGAAGCTCCTCTGTGCAGCTGGAATAATCCTTGTCTAGCTCTCACTGTTCTGCAGTGCAAATCTGTGCAGTGCCTCAGGCAGGCTCTTTTAAAGATTTCAACAAGAATGGTGTTTTTGAGAAAGAGGTTACAGATTTTTGATCTTTTACCCGTCCTTGTAAAAATTCAGCCAGCCTCAGCACACCATCAGCCTCTGAAAACAAACATTTGATTTTTAAAAGTTGTTTTTGTTGCTCTACTCTATTCCCTTTGCACCTGAATGAAGAAGGGCATGAGCCTGACACCATGGTAAAGGTTTGGATTTTTCAGGTTTTGTTTTGGTGGTTTTTTTTGGGGTTTTTTTTTTTTCCCTTGGTTTGGTTTTTTTCCTCTTTGGGAATTTTCTTCCATTTGTTGCCTAAGAGATGATAACGAGGATACTTACGAGAGACAAAAGAAGTGGCCAGGATGGCGGGGGAGGGGTGCAGCTGGCTGTAGGGCTTTCTTTTGGGAAGGGCGGAGGCACCGGTGAGGGGCTGGGCTGGGCTCAGCTCCGCTCGCTCTCGCCCTTGGGCTCAGAGGTGACGCGGGCAGGCTGCTGCCCTGGGGAGAATTGCTGCCACCAGGGAGTTCTGTCCTGCGCTGCTTTCTGCTCACCGGGGCTGAGCTTCAGCTGCTGAACTGGGACCTTTCCAACACCCGACCTCAAGGGGAAGGGGACCCCGGCCCCCTCCCCATTCCCGGAGGGAGCGTCTGTGGCTGCGTGCAGCAGCTGCCTGCGGGAGCCCGCCTGCCTCTGCCCAGCCCCGCTGCTTTCTGCTGCTGTTCCGCTGCTCCGGCCTTCTATGCTACGCTTTAACCCGACAGCTCGAGCCTGCCGGGGCCCCTGCTGCTTCTGCCCCTGCTTGGGGCTTAGTGCTTCCCTTCGATTTGACACCTCCGGGGGTCTGCTCGCCTCTGCCGTTCCAGCTGCTTCCAAGGTTCCTGCTGCAGTCCGTTTCCCCAGCCAGAGGTGCAGCAGGACCGGCCGTCCCTGAGGGTTCCAAAGGCAGCCCCTTCTCCATCCCTTCCGCCAGCCCGCCCGCCATTGCAGTGCGCAGAGAGGCGGCCGAGCTCGCGCCACAGCGCCCCCTGCAGCCCCGGGGGAATCATCGCCCCGCCCTGCCCGGCCGGGAGCCAGCAGCGCCCCTGCTGGCTGTGCCCGGAACTGCACCGCAGGGGAAGGTGCCTGCAGCCGGGACCAGGCCGGCCCTGGGGCTCTGCGTCTGCTCGTCGGTGCTGCCGGGCTTGGTGTTGGCTTGCCTTGTTATACACACACACGCTAGTAAGGAACTGCTATTCCTTTTCTGGTATCTTTGCCTGAAAGCCCCGTCATTTCAAAGTTATAATAATTCAGAGGGAAGGGGGTCATATTCTGCATTCCAAGGGAGATTCCCACCTTCCTTGACAGACACCTGTCTTTCAAACCACAGGCTTTGTGTTGCTCTAAATGGAGAAATGTCTTTCTCTGTCTCTAGCCTTCCTTTTCTTGAGAATGGGTAGACATGGCCCTGAAGCCATGCAGGCAGACCTGAAACTTTTTCTAGCTTGGGTCTCCTACCATTTCCTTCTGGTAGCCCCTTCCTGGCTCTGCCTGCAGCTCCAGGCTTTCTCTCAAACCTAGCTCTTTCTTTCTGGGGAAGCTCTAGAGAAGGCTGCTGAGCCATTTTTCAGACCAAAGGTTTCTCTAAGCCCCAGTCTTTTTGCAGGCCCCCACTTTGCTTTGGCAGCCCATTGCCATCCCTGTTTCAGCTGTATGTCAAGGCTTCTTCTGTCCATCAGTGTTACACTGAACCTAATTTTATACCTGAACCTTTTGACAAGAACTGCTGTACAAAAGGTGATTCCCAGACGAGGGCTTCTGACAAACTAAAATAATCTTTGGTGTACCATTTCTAGCCCTGTTCCAAATGCAACCCTAAGCTTTCACTTTCTGTCAGTCTCAGCTGTAGTTCTTGCTTTCCATCTGAGCCTTAGAGCTGGAAATCCAGGTAGAGATCTTCCAGCCCATGGATCTTGGCAGCTCCCACTTGGTTTTGGCAGCCCTTTTCCTGCCACAGTCCAAGTGCAGCTTTAGGCTTTGTCCCTCTCACAGCACTAACCCTATTCCTGGCACTGGCTCTCATATTTCCACAGAGCAATTGAAAAGGCCCCACAACCATTGCCTGGATGAAAACTGACCCAGCCCAGCTGTCTTGCCAGCTCCTGTTTGGCTTTTGAAGCCTGGCTCAGCTGTAAGCTTTGGCTTTCACTCAGGCTTCTTATTTTTTGTGAAGAACTGCAGGGAAGACTCCGAGCCCATGGGTCACACCAAAGCTTTCGCTCATCCTGGGACTCTGAGCTGCTCTTGCTTGAGTTTGGCAGCCCCTTTCCAGCTTTGCTCCAGCAGTAACAGTGTGCATTCTGCTTCTGAGCCTGACCCTGTGCTTGCCTGTGGACTGTGAGGAAGGGATATAAGGAAGGATCCACAGCCATTTCCTGGCAAAAGGCGATCCACATGGATCTCTTGGCAGCCCCTCTCCCCAGATGCCATGTAACCTGTCCCTTCAGTCCAAACCCTGACCTGAGCTGTTTTCCAGCTGAACTGTAGGGAACCTTCTAAAACATTTCCCGGGCTGGCCTCTTTATATTTTGCCATCCCTTTCCAGCCCCACATGAGTGCTAGACTCTGGACCCTTATGCTGGTTTTCCAGCAGAGCCTTAGCTAAGCTCCCCAGCCTTTTTCCTCATGAAGGCTTATTCCCAGGTAAGGCCTTATGCAAGTCCTTCTTTGCTCAGGTGAGCTCTGCTTCCTCTGCATTTCTGGGTTTTCTTTTTCTTAGCCATAGCCCTGATTTTCCTGAGAAGCTGTAGAGAAGTTTTCTACCAATTGCCTGGACCAGTGTTTCCTCTCAGCACAGTGTTCTTGGAAGCTGCCATGTACTTTTGCAGCCCCGCTCCAGCTCCAGCTCTGGACTTTGTCTTAGCATTATCCCAACCCTAGTCTTATTGCCAAGGTCATTCTTCAGGAAGGTGTCTGCAAACTCAGGTCTTTAGCAGCCCCTACTTTCTTCTAGTGGGCCCTTTCTGGCCCCTCTCAAGCTATGAATTTTGGCTTTCCTTCAGCCCTAATCCTAATTTCACATCTGAAGCCCAGCCAAGGGCTGCCAGGGGAGGAGGGGAAGTTTCTCTCAGGCCAGGTGTTATGTGCCATCACAGTGCTGTTACAGCCCCACTCCCACAGCTGTCCTGTGCACATGGAGTAGCTGTTCCTCGAGCTTGCCAGATGCAAAACAGAATTGAGCTGGGGTTTCTTAAAATTTTATTTCTGCATATTTCTGGGATTTTTTTTTTTGGTTTTATTTTTGTTTTGTTTTTTTTTTTTTGAGTCAGAAAACTGCTGTTTCAAAGTCAGACAGGGATTGGGCAACATTAACTCACTTTTCCCCTTCCTTCTTGTTTGCTTCATGGGGATGCCAGGCAGCCATGCCTTTTGTCAGCAGGACTGTTGAAGGATGTTAGCACACACTGGCTGCTCTGTCTCAGTTTTGCATCCAAGCTTCAGATTTGGATTCTGGCATTGCTACTTGCATGCAGCATTGGTGGGCAGGATTATTCCTGTGGAAGAGCTGCCTACAGAAGTTCAGTTAATAGTGCTTGTTAGACCTTCACTGGGGTATTTTAATTTTGAGTGTTTCCATCAGTGTCCTTTAAATATCCTCCTGAGATGTCAGATGGTGTGGCTGAAACACTGCAAAATCCATGGGCACCCCAGACATCAGGCTTCTGGAGAAAGGGAGAGGTGCTGCTTTGAGAGGTGGGCAGCAGATGCTTCTGCTGCTTCCCTGGCGTGGAGGCAGTAGAGTCTGGAGCTGATGTTTTGTGCTGCCATAAGCAACTTCCTTATGGACACAAGTAGTTTTTCAGCCTGTAAAACAGTTTTAGGGATCTTATGTGGCTTTTAAAGGTACCCTGTGAAGATTTGATGGAAAAGGAGCCAAGGGCACATTGCTGAGTGCCTGTGGTGAGGGGTATGAGCTCGGATGCAGGCTGCCCCTCGGAGCCTTGGCCAGCAGTGCTTCGTGCCCCCTGCGCCAGGGCTGCACCTGCTCCCTGCTGCTCTGCAAGGAGGGGTGGCACAAGTCAGGACTGAGCCTTAGGTGGAGAATTTGTGTATTTTATATTTTCCTATAAAAACTGCAATCTGGAAAATTGTTTCAAAAAAGCAAGTCTGAGGTTTAAACTTCTTGGAAACATTTTCCTTTCCTTGGGATAAGCAACAAAGAGAGTGTAGAACAAGCTGTCAGGCCGTCCTCCCCCGAGGCTGGGTGGCCAGCACCCTCCCTCCCCTGGCCCAACAGTGCTCCCAGAAAACTCAAAGTAGTAGGTATTTCCTATCCTCAGGGCAATTATTTGATCCTCTGCAGCTGATCTGAGCTATTCTCAGAGCTAACAGCTGGCCTGGGCAGGGTCCTGGGTTGGGGGACCCAGGCTGGGTTCTGGAAGGAGCTCTGTTAGCAGCCCTCAGTGCAGGGCTGGCTGGGGTGCATACTCTCCTGCAGTTCATGTCCCCACCTGTGCAGGTTCACTTGCGGTGCCATTCCCCAAATGATCTGGATCTGGGCAACCTTCACACAGAGCTCACTGTTATTGTCACATAAGGTGATAAATATTAGAAATTATTTATTCTTCTGTGGTAATTTAAACGCTGACAGTTTTGGATGCAGTTGTTGGGCTGACATGTTAATGTTTGTCTAGGAGCTTTGTGCAGCTGGACCTGTTCCATCAAGATTTCCTTCTGGTTGCTCTCAGCCTGCAGGCAAGGAGGTGTGTGTTGCAGCATCTTCCCAGCTAGACTGAAGTAGCAAAACAATGAATGCTACTTGCTGTGGTTACAGATTGCTAACTATGTTGTATGTAAATTTAATCAATATTAGAGAGTATTGTTTGGGATTCCGTTGTCTTTAACATTTCAAAATCTGGCCAAGAATATGCATATCACATTAAATCAGGGGATTTCTTTGAGCTGTGGATTTGAGACTGCTGTGGGGTGTGTCTGAGGTTCTCTGAGATCTGTTTGTGGGCCAAGGGGGATCCTGAAGAGCTGTTGTTTCCATGCTGTGACAAGTTGCAGGCATGGTAGCATTGTAACTATTTTTGCAAACCACATGCTAGGATTTCTTGGTGTCCTGTGGCAGTTTGTCTTGGATTTCCTGCTTCCAGCACTGTGACTTTACAATGCTTTTTACAGGCTCATGGTCACAGCAGCATTGGGAGTTTCTCTGTGGACCTTACATGCCATGGCAGTGACTGTGTGGGACACGCTGGAGTGGGTGCACATGGGGACACTGGGACCTGCTCAGAGGGTGGTGCCACAGATGGCTCTCACCCAGCCTGCTGTGGCCCAAGGACTTCTCAGATCAGATGGTAACACTGATGTTTCAGACATGTTCAGCTCTTGAGGCAAATGTGGGCCTCAGAACAAAGTGTGCTGGGCTAGCCTGGTGCTGTGCTAACACTCAGACTCACAGAGGGATGGTGAAACGTTCTTCTGAGCTGGTCCTTGCTCTGGGCCGGCAGTGCGGCCAGGGATATGCTTCCAGAGGCTTGTTAAAAAGCCAGGGATACTTCCTCACATTGGGAGAGCACAATTGGAGCTCAGCGCAATTGGAGAAAAGAGGCTGAAAGTTGTTTTTGGTAGGGCTTGGTGTACCTCCTCTTGGCAATGTGCTCGGAAATGAGGTGCAGTGGGTCCCAGCATCCCTCCTGCTGGACAATCTGATCTGGTGAGGAGCTCTTCCCTAGGGTACCGATTACTCTGAGCCTTCCCCAGCCTCCTGAATTTGCCCCATTTGCTCAGTCATGCCAGCCCTTGCAAGCACTGGATGTGCTGGTCACTCCAAGCAGTTTTGTTTTGGATTTTCCTGAGAATTGAATGCAGAAAAGGGTGAGTGCTGTGCTTTTTCCACCTTCAGCCCTCTCTGACCTCAGGTTGGCCTTCCTGAAAGCCCAACCCTTGGTATGCAGAGCAGCAGGAGAGCCAGGATCGATCATGTGCAGCATTCCTGCTGCTTTTGCACCATGGGGCTGCCTGTCTGCTCGTTTTAGCCCCCTGTACAGGATAGAAATAAACATTCAATATAAAATAGTATAAAGACAGGAACAAGGTAGATGCAGAAAGCCAGGCTTCCTGTTCCAGCACTGTCCTTCATGGGAGCTCGGGACAGAGCTGGGAGAGGAGGCTCTCTGAAGCACAGAGGAGCAGGACCGTGCTGTGTGACATATGGACAGCCCCAGTAGAACTTTTGGTGTTGAATGGTGCCATAGCTTGGCTGTTGGAAGATGTCTGAGTAGAAGAATCATGAACTGAGGCTGGGGTGTCACCTGGGCAGCGAATTTCAAGGGAACATGGTGGTTGAGAACAATGGACGAAGGTGTCAGGAGAACTGCAGCTCATATGAGCTGGTCTCTTTGAGGAGGTTTGATGCTGTCAAGGTATTGTCTAAGCACCTCTTGCTTCATTTCTATGCTTCAGAGCTTTATAGGAGCCAGGAAGGATGTGTTGCCTGTGTAGCTGTCAAATCCTTGCGTGGCGTGTGTGAGGCTGTGTTTGCAGGAGTGTACACTGCTGTGGGTTGCTAAAGGAACCTGTGGGACACCCAGGACAGTGATAGCAAGGGGCAGGTGTCAGGGCAGAGCAGGACCCTCTAGGAGCAAGTGAGTCCTACCAGTCATGAGTCCTGCTTGCCAGGATCCTGCACTTGGGGTGTGCATTAGTACCTGTTCGATGTGCTCTGAACTGAATTATTCAGCTACTCCTTGGGTGCCATACACTTGATGCCTGCTCCCACCATGTGCAGAAGGGTACTCAGAACATCTCTTGGCTTGGCTTCATCTTAGTGCTCTCGTTGTGCTGGGTGACTGTTGGAGCACAAGTTTCCTGGTCTAGTAGTGGTGTAGCAGCTACACATGCAAATGGAGTCCTTGGTACTATGCTTGTGTTGCCCAGCATATGCTGGGCACAGTCGGGTTGCACTTGAGATCAAATGCACAAGTTTTGTTTGCTCAGAGCTAGATTTTCAGCAGGTGGTGTTGAGCAAGCAGGAAATTGGATACTTTGGTGTAGAGACATGTTGTATGGTGCAAAGTCTGGAAATAGCATCCACCTCTCCTTCTGGCATGCAGCAGGATGTAGGCAATGGCAGTCTGTCTTTCCATCAGATGTGATCTTGAAAAGCATCCTCAGCAGTGGCCCATCTGTGATGGCTTTGTCCGGGACAGTGCTTGGGGCTGCTCACAGCTGTCTGTGACAGTTCCAGAAGGCAGTGCTACCTCCCAAGTGCTGTGGCTTCCAAATATTGTTTTCCTTCATCTCTGATTTGTGTGGATGGGTTAATATCATGTAGGGGTGCTGGACAGCACACCCTGGCTGAGGCTCTGCACTCCCAAGGCTCCAGCTTGGATGCCCTGTAAGCACTGTAGCTAAGCCAGGCTGAGAGGAGTAGTTTGCACATGCCTTTGGGTATATATTCCTGTTACCCTGTTATCTCTCCTACCACTCTAGAGCTTTATTCCTTTTTCTTCATATGTTGACCTCCTCTCCCAGACTTGGCAAGTGTGTTTCTGCAATGCCTGTTAAAAGTTCTTCTCAAGCCCTGGAGATCTTGTCCCTTTACAGGCTGACTAGTCAGAGCCACTGTGGCTTCTCTGTGCCTTTGCTCTTAGCTGATTTTCAGTGCCCGTTTTTCTCTGAAGATCATATTGAGAAGATCTCCCATTTCTGAAGGAAAACAGAGGTGAACCACTCTGCAGGAGGTGTGCTGGATGGAGTTGTGTGTACAAATGAGACAGATCTCACCTTCCAGGGAGCTGTGGTTGCTTTCACAGAGTGCTCGTGGTACTGGTGTTGGGGCTGCATGGCTGGAGTACTGTGCATGTCCAGAGGATACTGGGAGCACATGTTAGTGAACCTCAGCCTTTGATCGGGGAAAATCAGTCCTCCAGCTGCAGAGGAGACTTTGGCCACTCGTATGGGAAGGCTGGTAGAAGAGGGAGAACAAATGGTCAATGCTTAGTCTTGGATTGGTGTTGGCTCCGTTGTGGAATTAATGATGGTGTTCTTGGCTTCTGCACATTGGCTTCTACACATTGGCTTCAGTCATGCTGCGATTCCTGGAGGAGCCCAGGCAAGAGCAAAAGGAAATAATGGCATGATGTGGACTCAGTCTGGTGTCAGCATGGCTTGTGCTTTCAGAACAATAAAAATAAATTCAAGAGAGGAGGATAGTAACCTAATGTGCCTCAAATTGTATAACTGAAAATGTAATTGCTAGCAGCAGATGCTGTGTAGAGGCTGTGCCACAGCAGCTTGGGCTGGTCACAGAGAAGGACAAAGCACAGCTTTCAGCACTGCTCTGCTTATCTCTTGAAATGTGACAAGACAGTTCCTAGTGTCTGGTCAGCCTGCCAGTGTGTGCAATGTTGGTGTGCTCACTGCGTGTGCATGGTGCCTGGCACTAGGGGCTTGCTGAGGAGGTTGTGCCATGACCTCATGGAGGACTTGTCCTTGGCTGCTGAAAGTGCTTGATGCCTGCCTGGTGCAGGGTGTTGCAGGCTGGCAGCATGGGGGTGGGGCACACATCAGTTAAAAGGTGTAAAAAAACATAAAAACTTGAGCATGGAGAATGAAAACTCCCCACTTGTGACTGTGGCCGTAAACCTGCAGCGCTTGCATGATGTGCTGGTGAGAACATGTTGATCTCTGTATGAAAACCATAAGCTTATTTAGAAAATTGGACTGTCTCATTTGAGATTAGAGTTCCTCTTTAATCTTCAAATTCTTAATTAGTATGGAATTAGCTTGTTATGTGGGGTTCTTTGTGCATATATATCTGCATAGCAGTGTGGTGGTGCTCCTTAGCAGGTGTGTGCTTCCCTTTAGGATGATGGACAAGTTCCTGGCTCTGAGGCCAGGCAGGATGCTCTGGATGCAGCAGGCAAAAGCAGACCAGCACGAGACAGACATGATTGTGTCCCTTTTCTTCTGTCCTGCTTGTCCCCTAGGAGATGATGGGAAGAGATGCTTGCTCCACAGGATTATCACAGAATTGCAGAATATTCTGAGTTGGAAGGAACCCACAAGGATCATTGTGTCCAGCCCTTAAATGAATGGCCTGGATGGGGACTCAAACCTTGGCATTATTAACACCATGCTTCAACCAAGTGAGCATTATGCATAGTATGGTGTGTTACATGCCGCAGGTTCCCTGGTGTCTGGGGTCACAGCTGGCTGCAGTGACTCTGCCCCTGGCAGTACAGTTCAAAGAAGCCTTCCACACACTGGAATGGCATGTCACCCTGGGGGCTGGAGCAGGGCCCCCGAGGAGCTGGGGTGCTGCCATCCTCTCGGGGTGCCCTCTCTGCGGCCAGCTCTAAATGCAGACAAGAGGCCAAGGGCTTTCTCCTGACACCTGTGGGGCTTTGGAGGGACTCTTCTTGCATTTGGAAGACTTTGCACATGGTCGGAGTGGATTTTCTGGTTAGAATCATTGAATCATCCAAGTTGGAAGAGTTCTTTAAGATCATCAAGTCCAATGGTCCACCCAGCACTACCACTGCAACCCCTAAATGATATCACCTAGTGCCCAATCTAGCCCCTTTCTAAATACTTTGGGATGGTGACTCCACCTCCCTGGCAACTTATTCTGGTTCCTGACCACTCTTAACAGTGAAAAATTTTCTTCTGATATCTAACCTGAATTTCCCCTGTCTCAACTTAAGGTCATTTTTTACTCTTGTTCTCTCACTGCAGGCACAGCAAAAGAGACCAGCCCCCACCTCACTACAACCTCCTGTCAGAGACTTGGAGGGAACTATGAGTTCCCCCTCTGAGCCTTTTCTTTTCAAGACTGAACAAACCCAGCTCCCTCAGCCGTTCCTGCTAAAACATTTTTTGTAGACCCCTCACAAGCCATGTTGCTCTTTGCTGGACATGGTCCAGGAGCAAAATGTCCTTTTGTCCCCTTTTGAAGTGAGGGACCCAAAATTGAACATGGTAGTCAAGGTGCCTCACCAGTCCCAAGTGCAGGGGATTGGTCACTTCCCTAGTCTTGCTGGCAATACTAGTCTTGCCATTGGCCTCCTTGGTTACCTGGGCACACTGCTGGCACCCCCAAGTCCCTTTCTGCCAAATGGTTTTCAAGCCACTCCTCCCCCGGCCTGGAGCTGCAGGGAATTGCTGTGACCCGAGTGTAGGACCTGACACTTCACCTTCCTGAACCTCACGCAGTTGTCCTCAGCCTGTTGATTGGGTCTGTCCAGGTGTTTCTGTAGAGCCTTCCTACCCCTGAGCAGACTAAGCAGATCTTGAGGTTAAACTGTCTCCTCTGGATCTGATATACCAGCCTTATTTTCTCTAGAGAGATGGCTCTAGTTCTGTGGAAATACAGGGATATACGTGGATGTGATGCTGGCACAGCACCTAGCACCCACAGAAGCCGCTTGCTCACCCTCTCCTGCTTCAGCTGGGCAAAAGAGAGAAAAAAATAATGAAGGGTTCATGAGTTAAGGACCATGAGAAATACTTCAAGGGCAAAACAGGCTCAACTTAAAGTTGCAAAGTGAATTTATTACTAACAGAGTCAGAGTAGGATAATGAGAAGTAAAATAAGCCCTTAAAACACCTTTTCTTCCCCCAACCCCTCCCTCCTTCCCATCAACAGTGCAGGGAAACAGCATGTGGGGGTTTGGTGAGTTCATCACTCAAGGTTTTCTTCTACTGCTCCGGGAGAGAAGTTGCTCCCATGTGACACCGTGGGGTCCCTCCCACAGGAGACAGTTCTCTGTGAACTTCTCCAGCGTGGCTTACCAATCTCAGGAGCAGCAGTCTGCCCAAAACTGCTGCAACGTGAGCCCCTCCCACGGGCACACAGTCCTCCCAAAACTGCTGCAGCGTGGATCACTCATCCATGGAGTGCAGTCCTCCAAGGACAGGCTGCTCCAGCCTGGAAGCAAGGGCCCTCTCTCTCCACCGGGTCTCCCACTGGATCACAGCCTCCTCCAGGCATCCACCGGCTCGAGTGTGAGCATCTCCCCCCATGGGCTGCGGCTGCATCTCTGCATCCCCTGGGAATCCGCGTGGGCTGCAGGGGCACAGCTGCTTCACCGTGGTCCTCACCACAGCCTGCAGAGGAACCTTGGCTCTGGCACCTGGAGCACCTCCTCCCCCTCCTTCTCCACTGACCTTGGTGTCACCATGTTATGTCCCTCACATGTTCTCACCTCTTCCTCTTCTGGGACTGAAAGAAAAAACTGCACCTTGGTTTTGATTTTCTTCTTAAATCTGTTATCACAGAGGCATTACCAACCTCTCAAATTAGGCCAGCTTTGGCCGGCAACATGTCCATCTTCAGAGCCACCAGGGATTGGCTCTGCCAGACATGGTGGAAGCTTCCAGCAGTTTCTGGCACCCCTGCTACCTAAAACCAGGCCATGCAAAACCAATACACCTGGGAAGAAGAATGTCAGGCTACAGGCAGAGGCTGCTTTCACAGTGGGGGCCTGGCTCTCCTTTCTTCTGGAGAGCCCAGGAACATCCCTGTCCCTCACAGCTACTCTTAGGAGCACTGGATGTGGGGCAGAGCCAGCTGCCTGCTCCCTATCCTGGTGAAGAAGCTGTGCTTGGTCTCTGCCACTGCTGCTGAGGCTCATGAAGCAAAGCTAGAGGTCATTCCTCTGGGCAGCTGGCTCCTGGCGCTGGCTGCTCCTCCCTGCCCAGAGCCTTTGTCCTGCCAGCCCAGTGCCACCTCCTTGAGATCCTGCCCTACCTGAGTGCTGGGGCCTGGGAAGGAACAGGTGGGGTGGTGCTAGAACAGCAGCCCACGGGAGCAGGGTCCAGGGCTGTGTGACAGCACCAGGGCTGGTGGCAGTAGGGTCCTGCAGCCCTTTGCTGGGCTCTGGAGGCAGCAGAGCTGAGCCACTTACTGCAGCACCAAATGTCTGGGCATCCTCCAGCCCTCATTCAACTGCTGCAGCTGCCTGAGTTAACCCTGCTCAAAAGGCAATGAGCATGCTGGGCCCTAGGCCACTCAATGTGTGTGGTGCACAATATATGGTTTTTTATTTGATTCTTTATTAAAAAAAAAAAAAAAAATAAAAAGCACCCTGAAAACCTAGAGTTGAGTGATAGGCCTGTTGTGGGCCATGCAATGAGAGACTTCCAGCCTGGGCTAGCCCTATGATGAGGAACTTGTAGCAAGGCATTTATCTTGACCTTATCTTGCCAGAAGTTTTGCTGCTGTGCAGACAATGTGTGAGCCTTTCTCCTTCCCTGGCATCTCTTGGGTCTCATTGAAACCTCCTGTGCGCTCCATGTGGGACCTTGGGTCTGCTGGATAGGAGCAGAGGGCTACAGATGCCCCCAGTCTGTCTGGGCTGGCGGTGGCCCTTCCCCAGGCCTTGAAGGTGGACAAAGCTGCACTGGTGAGATGCAGTGGTTCCCAGAGGGGTGCAGATGGATGCTACCAGTGTCCTGCTTTCCTGCTATGGGAGAGTCCCGTGCTGCTGGATTCTGTCCTGGTGCTGTCCCTGCAGCTGGAGACATGCACACGCACCTTAGAGTTGTAATGCTAAGTGCCAGGGCTCAGCCTACAGCCTGGAAGTTGTTGAGTGGTGTAAGTTCTACTCTGGCTCTGGGAGCAGCAGGTTGGCTGGCCTGCAAAAACCCTTGGGGTGTGCCAGGTACTTAAGTGTCATGGAGTGTTTCTTTGGGGCAGGGCAGTAGGGGGGAGACCTCATTGAGCACAGGAGGCATCCCATGCCTTGCCACAGTTCTGAGGGACTTGACAGCCTTTTGATGATGGAATGAAAACATAGAGCAGGAAGAGAGTGCTAGTTCTCACAAGAGCTGGAGTGCCCCAGATCCATCTTCTGGGTTACTCCAGCAGAAAATTGATTGAGCAGTCAAACAGCCTCCCCAGGGAAGTGGTCACAGCACCAAGCCCATTCGATTTCAAGAAGTGTTTGAACAATGCTTTCAGGCACATGACAGGATTCTTAGGGCGACATGTGCAGGGCCACAAGTTGGACTTGATGATCCTGATGGGTCCGATCCAACTCAGCATATTCTATGATTTGGTGTTTTTAAAACCTGTGAGGAGAGGGCTGGGAAGTGAGAGCTGGGGTAGGAACATCGCAGTTGGGTGGGTGATGTCAGGGCCTGCTGGGGGCCAAGATGAGGCAGGTGGGGGAAGACCCACCAGTGTGCTCATGTGCTCCTGGCAAGGAGGGGTAAGCTGAGCACCTTGGAGCCTTCTGCAGCACAGAGACCACTGTGAAAAATGAACCAAACCCAGGTCTCCTACACATCTGGCTATTTGGGATGGGACTGGTCCCTGTTGGAGCCCAGAACGATTGTTCTGAGCTGTTGCACCCACTTGGTCTGAAATCTCTATGTGGTCCTTCCTGGAAAGCAGCTCTATTGCAGCTGCATGTGTCTTCTGTCTTGATCTAGTACTGTATTTTCTGGGCCCTCCTTGAACACATTTGCAGCAGTACAGGAGGGACTGTACAGGACAGGCTTAGTGTCTTGGTTTTGAGACAAATTTCAGGAGAAAACACCCTGGAATGAGCATTTCATCTGAAGAGAAAGGGCTTCAGTAACACCCTTTTCTTCGGCTGGTAAGAGAAATGGATACTAGGTGGTGAAACTGAAAAAAAAAGGGTTATTAACAAAAAAAAAAAAAGGTTGCCTGCAAGGCACAGAAAAAGAAAGAAAAACAAAGTTGATAAAATGCTAGATATTGAAATTGTGGAACCCTACCCTGCCCTGCCCCCCCTCCCCCCCCCCCCCCCAAAACCCAGGCCCGGCCTGGTCCCGGCTGCAGGCACCTTCCCCTGCGGTGCAGTTCCGGGCACAGCCAGCAGGGGCGCTGCTGGCTCCCGGCCGGGCAGGGCAGGGCAATGACTCCCCCGGGGCTGCAGGGGGCGCTGTGGCGCGAGCTCGGCCGCCTCTCTGTGCACGGCAATGGCGGGCGAGGGTGGAAGGGATGGAGAAGGGGCTGCCTTTGGAACCCTCAGGGACGGCCGGTCCTGCTGCACTTTTGGCTGGTGACAAAAGGAGCTGTAGCAGGAACTTCTGCGCAGCAGCTGGAACGGCAGGGTGGGCACACCCAGAGGTAGCAAGCAAGAGGTAGCAGAAGCTCTGCAGCTGTAGCTGGACTGCAGGACCTCCCAGGGGTAAAAAGTGTAGCAAAAAGCCCAGAGCAGGGGCAGGGGCGGGGTGTGCTGGACAGCAGCAGCCTGGCTCCAGAGCAGGCCAAGAGAGAGTCTCTGCAGGATTTTTCACCAGCACTGGCTGGTCTCTAGGTCTGGACTGTGCAGGGGGGCAGCCCTCAGCGGGGAAGCAAGGGTATTCCCATGTCCTTATGCTGCATGTATTGGCTCTGGGCTTCCCACAGCAGAACAGCAGAAAAAGCAAGCTGGCAAGTCCAGTCACAGAGCCAAAGCAAAAAAAAAAAGAAAAGGATAAAACCAAACCCAACAGAAATAGCAGGATTTTTGGATTTTTGGTCAGAGACACCAGCTGCGTGGTGAGTCCAACAGCTTGTGTGGAAAAGGGAAGAACTGCCCCTCGCCTCAGCCCTAGCTCTCTCTGGGAACCCTGGCCTGGCTCCCATTCATGATGATAATCCTGGAGCCAGGGAGAATGGGGATGGGGCCAGGAGAGCAGCCACGCCTGGGCACAAAACAAAACAAAACAAATCAAAACCCTCCAAAATTATATTGGTTAATAAACCATCTCCATGACACTTTGTAATGAGAAAGATTGTAATCTATGTCTTCCTGTTCACAGGTGCCATGAAACTCCTCCCTGCTCATTTCGTGGCGCTGGGTGCCTTTACTTGTTCCCACCTAGCTTGACTTAGATGTAGGCCAGGATGGCCTGGCCTGTGCCGTGCAGCCAGGATCAGAGTTAGCAGCCTTCGCCTCTTCTTTTCAGTATGGTGACATGAGCCATGGACCAGTGTCAGCATGCAGAATTGGTCACCCTGAGCACTGCCAACCTGTAGGACCTGTTGAGTTTCGGTGTTCCTGCCGGTCCCACTGCACTTTTGGCTGGTGACAAAAGGAGCTGCAGCAGGAACTTCTGCGCAGCATCTGGAATGGCAGGGTGGGCACACCCAGAGGTAGCAAGCCAGAGGTAGCAGAAGCTCTGCAGGGGAGGGAGAGACAGTGGGGTATGGGAGGGGTCACTGGGGCTGGCCTGTGGGCTGGCAGCAGTGCCAGCTGTGCCCTTGTTCCAGCGAGTCTGACAGCTCATGCCTCTTGGAATGGGTTTGTGTGGTACCGGGGAAAGGAGAGGCAGGCGTTTGTGGGATTTCTGTCTTAAAACACTTGTCAAATACTTATGAGGTCTTTGGCACCTGTTGTTGGTACTGTGGAGCGGACAACTGCTGACGGTTGGCTGCCCAAAAAAGCATCTACTGCTGACAGCTCTGTTGAGTGTGCCATGGCTAGAGCAGCAGTGGGGAGGGCACAGACTGCGGCCTCACCCTGTCCCCTTGACTGTCACAGCATGCTGTGAGGAGCTACAGCAATGCCCCATCCACCCAAGACTGACGCTGTTTCTGATGCTGACCCTGCCTGTGGCAGGGCTGCTGCTGGCCTCCCTGCCACCACAGCACTGGAGGGAGGGAGGCAGTGAAGCCAGCTTTCTCCTGCATCTGGCAGTGTCCAACCTATGCCCAGTCCCCTGGGAAATCAGGCCTGGGCAGGTGTGTGTCAGCTCACCATCTCGCCAGGTCCTAAGAGTGCATGAAGCCCAGGAGGGGCTGCTGGGGGCTGTTCCTCTGTGTTTGGGTTTAGCTGCTCTGGCATTGCCTGGGAGCCGTGGCCATTGCAGACACAGGCTAAAAAGTTCTGCTGGCCGAGCTGGACCACAGCCACTGTTGCAGAGAGCCTAAGGGAACACTCTGTTTGCCCCAGAGAGCTGGGGCAAAGGTGTTGCAGTTTTGGAGACAGGTGTGCGACAGAACACACCAAAGTTCATGTGACAGCAGCCAAAGTTTATTGTTTGGCGCCTCCTTTTATAGGGGCTTCAAATTTCCTGTGCTTACACACCTGATTGGTTGGGATCTTAACACCACCCAGCTCACTGGCCGATGATATGTCTGCATTTGTAATGGAGTGGGATTTGCTGGGGTCCCCTGTTTGAATTTGAATCCGACCGATCATTGTCATACCCGAGGACTCGTTTACCTCTATTTTCTAACAAATTTAGACTGGTCGAGATGTTATGGCCAATTTATCTGTGCAGCTTCAGACCACCTGTAGCTATCACAGTTCCCCCTTTCTGTTTAAAAATCCAAAGTTCTCTTTGTCATCCTTCTGCAAGGGCCCTTTGCAGACAGGATGACTAGACAGCCTGATGACACAGATGATTCCACCCAACTGGACAAGCCCAGCTCCTCCCAGCCAGTGGTAGCATTCATATCCAGGAGCTATCAAACCAGCAATACAAGTTTTCAAAATGGCCACAGGCTCGGTACTTAGAAGTTACAATTTTACAACTTAACTCTACAAACAGGAAACATTTCAACTTTAGAACCCTGAGAAAACCAACTACCAGGAGAAACAATTTGTCTTAATTCAGGTTTGCAATTCATTCCTTAAATAGTTAATATTCTTAAGTCCTCATATCTTTAAATATATTTACAAACTACAACTTTACACTACAAACAAGAAACAATTCAACTCAAAACCATCTCGATTAAAAGCACACATCCTTCTGCCACTGATGTCTCCCAATGTTTGTCTTGGTGTTCAAGTAAGGTGATGGGTAGATTGTCTTACTATTGTTGATAATCTTCTGCCTCCAACAAGCTGTTGGCTTGCTAGGTTGTGTTATGGCTTGATTGAAAAACATGAGAACACCCAAGACTTTTAAGGGGGAGGTGTACATCCACCCCACACTCCCCCTTTCTTTATTTTTACAACTTAACAGGAATATAATTCAACTAACAAAACATGCACTTTTGAAGGAAATTAACAAGGTGAAATTTACAGCTGCCTATATGCTTTGTCATTATCCAGGAGCCCCCTTTTCACAATGGGGACTTGGAGAGCCTTTTCTGGATCAGGCTTCTATGGCTACTTCAAAGGAAAGGGGTCCAACTTCTGCAAAGCCAAAGCAGCTAGTAAAAGTGACCTGCTTTCACTTTTAGCACAGAAACACCTGGGTTTGTTGGCATGCTTTCCCTGCCAGCCTTGGCCAGAGCCAAGGCCCAGGATGGGAGGGCTTCCCTAACATATTCTAAAAAGAAATCTTTCAGTAATAACTTACAGAACAGCTGGCTTTGTCATATATCCTTATCTAAATAACCAATTATATTATAAATAGCCTGTAAATAACTATAACAATGCATATATATATATATATATATATATATATATATATCCCCTTTTGAAAGTGCCATTTACTTGTCACATCCTGGTTTATGATTAAAACTGACACATCCTTGTGTTAGTAATGTCCTTAAAATATTTGATTCTCAAGGTTCTTGAGTAAAGTCACGAGTGAATTGTCACTACAGGGTTCCCACAGATGGTCCATGGTGTATATGTGGAGCCCTTGGACTTCCCCTGCGAAGGCCTCTTCACTTGGGTGTGATCTTAGTTTATTATTTGATGGGTATATACAATGGTAACATTATTTAGCTGTATTTGTAGAATCCCTTTGCATAGTCACAAGACCAAAAACATAGTGCAAAATCAGTTGGGTTATCTGTCTCCTTAAATACAGGTAGTTTGCAACATTACAGAACAGGGAGACACCTATGAAGTTGTTTCTTGATGTCAGAGGGAATTAAGTTACTCACAGAGCTATTGTACTGAGTTATTCACTGTAAGAGATGACACACTGCAGGTTCCCCGGAAGTCAATTTTAACATAATCCTTGTCATTTGCAGAGGTGGTGAATACAATGCTGGTTTAATTAAATATGGACAATAATATCTGGTAGAAAAGGTTTCAAATCCTGGCTTCAGTCTACCCTAATTAATGGGATCTCATTAGATAAGTGAATATCAAGTGTCCATTTTGGTTTGGGTCTCTGTTTACTTTTAATGCTGCAGTACTTAAAATTGTCAAATCAGCACTTCCATGAGCATTCATTTTGCAAAACTAAATATTGGGTAATAGTTGTAGACTACAACAATAACATTGCTCTGTATAAATTAAATCATACTTTGAAGAAATTAGTAGCCTAGGAGTTATGTACAAAGAAAATCAACAGTCATTGTTGAAATGAAATGCAAAATGTTACTGCTACTCCTGCTGTCTCAGATACCTTTGAAATAAAATTATCAAGACCCATATAATGTATTTATAGGTTTACAAGTCAAGTTTCAGAAAAATCAAATCATGTCAAAGAAGATTCTATAAAGCAATGAAAAGCATATGTACATTTTCCTTATAACCTTGGGATTTTACTCTTTAAAGTTGTTAAGTTTCTGTATCAGTCTATTTGCAAGGTAACTGTAATAAATTCAGGTACATTTCCCCTTTGATTACAAATAAAGTATTGCACCTTCAAGGCATATAATCTTAAACCATGGTGCCAGGTATGCTCAGGTCATGTTGTGCTTGTTGTCTCAAACAAGGTGAGCACAAACATAATAAATCCACTAAGACTTGTAAACATGCAACCTGTTATCCAATTGCACAAACACCTTCTCTCCTAAATTAGTACCTCTTTGTTTGGTTTAATGAACTTTGAGTGTTCTTTTGGGGACGTTTAAAACAAACAGTGTCTTTGAATTCTAAAATGTCATAAATATTAAGAAAGTCTATGTCTCAGTGAAGTTGCCTTATGTCTGATACAGGAAAGTAGCAGGAGGCTGTCACAAAGGGACTGGCAATACTATATATGCCACCTCTCTTCACTGGGCAATTGGTTGGGTCACTGACAGAGTAAATTGAATTTATAATAAAGGGCAGTACTTCTGAGATACAGGATAACTGTTTATAGAAGGTCCATCACTGGGAAATATTAGCTATATGGTTGAAATTAAAGTATTAAAATATTAGTAATATGGTTGGAATAAAGGCATCACCTTTATTCTTAGCAAGAAAACCTCCTTTAAAGCAACACACTAGTGTCTTCCCCACTAAAACCTCAAACACTGCAATCCAGAGATGATAAGACTGGAATAAATTCTATTTGATCTAATTTTAAACCCGTAATGAATTTTAATCCCCTATGCTGAATATTTGTGTTGTGCAGATAGAAAGAAAAATTCAACAATTTGTGTCTTCTGTGTAATCATCTTATGTTCTGATTCATAATTTTGGAATACTAAGAATTTTACAAGACCTTTAAGGATAATAACTATAAGAATTGCATAAATATAATAGAAAAGGTCGAATTCAAGAACAAAGCAGTCTTTTCTATTCTGGACTTATTTCAGACTTTCATTCTATGAAAAGTTTTTATACTTCCACGATTTATAGTTTTGGGACTCCATACTAGGCTATCTTTGCAGGCTGACATTAGTTGCAGGGGACATATGGCACAGTACAGGGATTTAGAAATCTGTGCCTTGGAACTTACTTTGCATGGTATATTTTTTTTTTCTTGAAGGATTATTTATCAAATTAAGGGTGACAAAACTGCGTGTTATGTTGCCATTATCCAGAGTTATTACAAAGTATCTCCAGTCAGATACTGGGTTTTATCATCTGTACCTTACATCAGTACTGTAAGGTGATGAAGTCCAGGTAAATATTCCCCTGAATATTGTATGAATATAGTGTATGTATCAGCATGACTCCTTTTTGGAAACAGTTTACTATGAAGAGTCAGAGAAAAACATTACAAACTTCTAAGCTTAATAATAAAGCTTTCCACTTACAAGTATATTCAATAGGTTTCCTTTTGGTGTTGTCTCAGTAGCCTTCTAAGCTTTACAGCTTTATATTGTCAGTCTGGCTGGTTTACTATAGATTTGATAATTGTCATATAAACTAAAAATAGCCAATAGCCCCCATCCTTGAATAAAATATTTGCACAATTTTAAATGAACAAAACTTAATTTAGATTTGGAAATCCCATGACTGAAACTGTAAGATTTTTGGAAGAGAAAAATAAATACTTTAATGCTTCTTTTTCTTTGGAGGATATAAACAACCTGGAAAATTACTGTGAGTCCTGTATGGAAGAGAATTATTAAGTTGAACTACGATCCTTAAATATTACAGAGTTTTCTGCTGAAATTCTAATCCACATTTGAAAAGGAAAGGATCCAGTGCTGCCAGTCATAACATGAGGACTAAATCTGTTGTAGGTATATACAAAAACCATTATTAGGATGGGCACTTGTCTCCATGGCAACCATTTGTCCTGTCTGATTCCTGAAAACCTTACCAAAGGAGCTTTTTAATGTTTCTCAATTCCATGGGTAGACTTTCTGGGTGTGCCCTGGGCGCTGGGCATCCGCACAGCCACGGCTACAGTGGGCTGCGGCAGCTGGATGGCCCCGCCTGCTGCCCCCCTCAGTCTCGGGGTTTCCCCAACATGGTTGTGACCACTCGGCTGTGCTGCTGCCTCTTCTTGCTGCTGCAGGCAGCAGCAATGGGATTGCGGCTGTGGCTGGAGCGGCCTCGGTGCCGGCCGGGATGGAGACCACAGTCGCAGCACTGGCTCGTCAGCAGCAGCTGGCTGGAGCGGCGGATCGGAGCTGCACCTTCCCCCCGCGTGGTGGTGGCAGCGCAGCCTCGTCACCGCGAAGGTGTGCTGCACAGAGGGCACGAGAAGGTCGCTGTCTCCCGCCCACCGGGCTCCCCATGTCCCAGTGCAGTGGCGGCTGTTCAGGGCTCCCCAAGATTGCGTCACTCGGTGCAGCTGGACCCGCCAGGGTCAAATGGAAAACTGCAGCACAGCGCTGACTCGATAATGGCAAAGGCGTCATCTCTTGTGTGTGTGTCGAGTCCCTTACCAGCGTGTAAGGGACAAGGGGTGGTTCCAGCTCTGCTAGTGGCGACAGCAACGCTCGCGGCACTGGGACTTTGGGATCCTCCGTCCTGCCGCTGCCTCTGGGAAGGACGTTGGAATGGCGTCCATAGGCGATGGGTATGGGTATCCATGGTGATGTATCTCCAGGGTTCGCCCACGGGTCACAGCGGTTATTGGGCAAGCCCAATGGAAGCTAGGTCGTAGGTGCAGTTTCAGAGCCAAGCCAGCCAGCCCTGGGAGGAGGCGCTCCAAGCACATCTGGGTGGTGAAGGACGTTTCGGTGTGCATTTGGGTAGCTGCAGGGCGCTTCGCGGCTGCGAGGGCCGCACGCCGCTGCGGTGCGGCTGTAGAGCCAGTGAGGTCGGGCATGGCTGCAGAGTGCTCGCCTGACACGGCGGCACAGCAGGGCTCGGTGGCAGACGAGGCTCCATGGCTTGACGTGGCTTTGCAGTGGCTCGCCGCGACATCGCAGCGCTCGGCTGCGGCGCTCTCCGCTGGTGAGGCGTCCCAGCACGGGATGGCCTCGCGATGTGGCACGGTTTCACAGCGCGACGCAGCTGCCTTGCCCGCCCTCCTGTCCCACGCGTCTGGTGCGACACCCCTGCCTCCCGCTGCCTCGCCCAGTGCCCTGTCTTTGTGCATGCCTGAGTGGGCGGAGCCTGCAGCGTCCCCACCACCATCGTCCGACTCATCTTTTAACTGTCGCAGCAAATCCAATACAAGTCTCTAGGGCCTTATAATGTCCATACTGTCCGTAGCAGTTTCCAGAGCCTGTTCCACAAGTCTCCCAGGGCTTTATAACATCCATAACAGCTTGTTATCCAGAGCCTGTTCTACAAAATTTACCCTCATTCAGATAAAAAGAGGGTGGTCCATACCTTTATCACATGGTCTTCTTTCACTGAAGCCCATGCTCCTATGTTTCCTGGCGGCTTGTTCTATTTACAAAGGGTCCGGACCAATGAGGCTTTCCCCATCACTCTTCGCAGCTTTCCGTGCTGCTTGAAGCTATACCTGCTGCTCCACTGGGAATACAATGGCTCTGCCCACTGCTCTCCGCAGCTCCACAGGCTGCAGGCAGCTTTCCCCGCTGCCCTCTCTTCCTGCTCTACCCATGGCAGTTGTGGTATCACGTCAGAGGTCACCGCTTGTTGCAGTTTTGGAGACAGGCGCGCGACAGAACACACCAAAGTTCATGTGACAGCAGCCAAAGTTTATTGTTTGGCGCCTCCTTTTATAGGGGCTTCAAATTTCCTGTGCTTACACACCTGATTGGTTGGGATCTTAACACCACCCAGCTCACTGGCTGATGATATGTCTGCATTTGTAATGGAGTGGGATTTGCTGGGGTCCCCTGTTTGAATTTGAATCCGACATATCATTGTCATACCCGAGGACTCGTTTACCTCTATTTTCTAACAAACTTAGGCTGCTCGAGATGTTATGGCCAATTTATCTGTGCAGCTTCAGACCACCTGTAGCTGTCACATCATGGTGCTGCATTGCCACGGGAGAAAAGTATGGGGACCTGGTTGCCCCTGGCACTAAGGTGCTGCTAAGAGCTGGACTTGCAACTGCAGCCCCTCTGATCAGGCCTGCTGTGGGGGACTTGCTTAGAAATGACCCCTCCCTCAGCCCATCCTCCCTGTGGGCTGCAAGGTGGGTGCCACTCATGCAGGGTCCTCCCTGCTGCAGGGGCACAGGCCTGGGGACACAGCCAGCCCAGCCCCAGCACTGCACCTGGGGCTGCTTGTGGGGAGACATGGCTCTTCTCGTCCTTGCTTGGCCCATCTTTGTCCCCATAGCAGCTGTTCCCTGGTCACGGTCATAGGGCTTGCAGCCCACGGCAAGTTCCCGCATCCTCTCCAGTCTATTGCTGCTGTCATTGCTGCTTGGCAGAGGCTGGTTTGTTTACTTCCCTCTGCTGCTGCAGGGCTGGCAGCGTCCAACAAATCTCTCAGCAGGGCCTGGGCTGTTCCTGGGGCTCTGAGGAGATGGCGTGTGTTCTGTGCAAGCCCCAGACGTGCCGCTTCTTGCCGAGACTGTGGCTGCCATGTTGGTCTTGGCTGGTGGGTTTCAGGCAGCTGAGCTGTGGTGATAACTGTGGCTGGGCTCTTACCGTGGCTCAGCAGAGCAGATATCCCCAAGCTTGTCCCCGAGAGTTTCATTCTGGCAGCTTTGTTGCTCTGAGCAGCCCCAGGGTAGGCTCAGCCTTCTGGAGGGGTGAATAGAAGGATGGAGTGCCTCAGATTCAGCAGTCTCATCATTGTGAATTTTTTTTGTGTTGTGTCTTGCAGAAATAACATTCATCCCAGATTTGATGATAATGAAAATACAGAAAAAAGAAAAGCAGGTTTGTGACCCTCTCTCCTTCTCCCAGTTCAGCTCTCAAGGCCTGAGGACCATGTCCCGTGTGGAAATTGTTGCAACTGATGTGTGGTGCGCAAGTGTTGTCTTGAATTTCCAGGCAGGGGTGCAGCTCAGGTCAAATTTCAAGGAGCTGAGCTGCACCCCAGAGTGGGTGAGTCTGATGGGACCATTGAACAAGGTGGGGTTTATCTTCAGCAGTGGAAATGCTCTTAATGCTGCCTCAGTCGAGGAACAGCCCTTCTTTTTGTCTCAAAGTCCACAGTATTGGTTCTTGCTGTAATCTCCTCACAAAACCACGTTTGCTGTGATTGCTGCTGCTAACATGATACACCACAACTAATACCAGCTGGGAGGTTCAGGAAGATCATGTCTGGGAGCTGTGAGAGCTTGGACAGGGGGGAATTTTCTTCCCTTACTCAGAAAATATTCCATCTCACAAAGCTGTCATTTCTGTATTGCTGCATTGGATCATAACAGCCTGCTGCTCCCAGAGGAGATTTATGAGCCAGTGGTCTCTGTATTAAGTGTGTGCAGGGGAAGAGCCTGACTGGTGACACTGTGCTGAGGGGAAAGGACCTGTTACATGCATGGAGAGCCACTCTGCCTGTGGGGCTGAAATATAGCTGGAGGTATAAAACAAACTGGTCTGCCTGGAGCTAATTTGTGTCCGTGCTGCTTTTAATGGGAAACCATTCAAGTGAGCACTGAGCAAAGGGATAAATCTGCTTGAGAGCACAAGCCTGTGCCATTTCTAACCAGTGCTGAAGCAGCATGAGATACTCAGGGCACCCCAGATCACACTGCCATGGCAGGTTAATGGGAGGAGGAAGGGAAGGAAGTGTTTTGAAGAGGTCAGTGTACTGTTCTGGGCTTCCAGCAAGGCAAATGCTGCAGATATTGAAAGGTGTGTGTTTGGAGCACCAGTACTGTAGGAAGTAATGAGTTTAGCAGTGTGTCCTGAAGATACTGTGAAGAAGAAGAGCCAGCCTCAAGGTGAGGAAGAGGAGCAAGGGATCACGGAAGGTCTTGTGTACCAGCATGGCTGGATTGCTCCAGATAGGGCAGAGCAAAGGCCTCTGGAGGAGAGCAGGATGCTTTGGGGTGTGGGTTGGTGATCTCCCTCCTCTGATAGAAAAGCCCAGGTAAGAAATTGATGCCACTCATTGGGCTAATATAGCATGTTTGGGTGTTCTGGAGTGGGATTACTGAAATGACATGGGGTTTAAGCATGGCAAAACCATCCTCCCCCACCATTTGGAGATTTTAGAGGACTCAGCTGAAAATTATTTTCTATAGCTGTTGCTGCAGATAAAATCTGGGAGGGAGATAAAGGCATGTGGTGTGAGGAAGGAGGGATAGAGTTCCAGCTGCTCATCTCCTGAGATCTCTAAGCCAGCAGCAGTCTAGGAGAAACCTTGCAGCATGTCATGGGGTGGGGTGCAGCATTCCCAAATTCAATGTTTGGAAGAAAGCCTGGCCAAGCAGGGCTCCTGCAGGGATTCTGGGTGCCAGGTTGAGGTGGTGAAGGGGTAGGTGGCTCCCTGTAATGCTCAGATAAGCAGCACTGGGGGCAAAACTTGCATCACTCTGGACACCTGAGCCGAGGAGTGCCCACACATTGTAAACAGACTTCTCATGGCACCAAGAGTGGCTGTTGCCTTCCATTGAGCAGTCTCTCTGGAGAGGATGAGATGCTTGTGTGGTTCCAAGGCGCTCAAAAGTCATGTGTTTCCCTGGCAGCCTCTCACCTGCAGAAGCTCTATGTTGGTCATCATAAGGGTGTAGGATCAGGCCCATGGATGAAGAGGTTGGCAAAATGCTGGTACCCCTCATATTGGTGGGGGATGGCAGGATGTTGTGGTGTTGATGTGAGAGTCCTCAGGACAAAGTGAGAGATGAGAACTGACTCCCAAGTTCTCAGAAGGCTGATTTATTATATTATGATATTATATTAAAAGAAAATTATATACTAAAACTGTACTAAAGAAAGAGAAAGGAGACATCAGAAAGCTAGAACAAGAATGATAACAAAAACTCATGACTGACCAGAGTCCCAATGGACTAGGACTGGTGAATAAGTTAAAACAATTCACATGCTGGGTGAACAATTCTCCAAATCACATTTCAGAGGAGCAAAACATGGAGAAGCTGAGGCTTCTCATCTTGCCAGGAGAAGAAATCCTGGCCAAGGGATTTTTCAGAAAATATCATGGTGACAGCAGGGGAACTGTCAACTGCCTTAGGGAAAAAATATTGGATGTGCTCTCTCCTTTCCCTAGTCTTTGGCTGTCCTAGGCCAGTGCTTTGTCTTCCCTTTGTCCACTGCCAGTGGATTAGGAATCTGGGCTGGAGAGATGGGGTCTCAAAGTGGGCTGTCTGGGAAGGAGCTCGTCTCTGTGCTCCCTTGGTGCCCCCTGTAGCAGTGCTTCTGTTCCTGTGCAAATTATGATGGGTTGGGTTACAGGGCACTGCCAACTGGTTCACTCATGTGAGGGGCTGTTGTTAGCAAAGGCAGGGGCTGTGTTTCCACAACTCTTTTTCCTTAGTGATGCACAAAAATCTGGTACATTTGTCATCAAGCTGTGACTAACTCGTGAAACCTGTCACTTGTCTCATGACGCTTACAAGTTTTCATGCCAGGGTGCCTTGTCTGCTGGTGGAGGT
The DNA here is from genome assembly GCF_037042795.1 of Molothrus aeneus. Lineage (NCBI taxonomy): Eukaryota > Metazoa > Chordata > Aves > Passeriformes > Icteridae > Molothrus > Molothrus aeneus. Next base: position 583,800 of record NC_089662.1, read on the forward strand.
GGGACAGGACTGCCTGGTTACCCCCGAAAGCAATGACAAATGATGGATTTCCTTTGAGGGCTCAGCACCATCATTCCCTGGACTGTCTCTCCTGTCTGTGTCCTGCTTGTCCCTGGGCATTGAAGGGTCTTTTCTATTCTTTATTTCTGCCAAACTCTGACTTGTTAAATAGCCAGATAAATAATGAGCTAAAATAAATGCAGTTATCCTACAGTGCCTCTAAATCTCCTTATTCTACAGCCATGAAAATGCTCCCATCCTGCATGGACTGTGAGAGCAGAGCAGAATTGCATTGAGACAGAGAGGTGGAAAGTCCTGTGACCCTTCAGCCTTCTCCTGGAGGGGTCTTCTGACTTTCCAGCCTGGGCTTGGAAGTGGCAGGAATGGCTGGATCCCCTGCAGTCTGCAGACAGCAGTGGGAGGCATTGGGAACAGCCCAGGGCTGCAGGTATCTTGTGGCTGCTGGGCAGCCCTTGCAAGAGGGAGACCCTGGGAGCATCTAGGGGAGCTCTGCTTGCCTTTGCTTCAAGCCCTCACTGCATAAAATGAAGGACTTTCCTGAATTTTATGGGTCTGTTTATGTGAAAGAGAGCTTTGCTGTCTCATATCCTGCAAATGCAGCTGGGGGTTTTTACCAGAGTTCCCCGAGGCTGGGGCAGGCTCCTGAGCAGTGGGAGCAGCACGGGGGGGGGTGGGGCTGTCCAAGCCCGAGGGCGCTTGTAGCTCTGTCCCAGGCTGTCTGTGGCCTTTTTTGTCATGGTGACACTGTCAGGTCTGATGACCCCCTGATGCTGGGGTGGAGTTTTGGGCACTCACTCTGTAAGGGTGAAGAGCAGGGGAGCAGTGAGCTGCCAGGGTGCCCTTCTCCTGCACACACAGCCACAAGTGCTGGGTCTCCCCCAAGCTCGAGGGCTACACAGGTTTTCGTCCTGAGTGGGGAGGACAGCCTGGACAGCCCAGGCCAGCAGCATTGCCCTCTGCCCCACCCATTCCCTCTGCTAGGGTGGTGGGGACGTGTGTGTCCCCTGCCAGGGCTGGCCCTGTCACCGGACAGAGCTTCAGAGCTGTAGTTGTTGAGAGCTGCATTGTGGTGGAGCATCTTGGGAACAGAGCCAGGCCCCACCTCCATTGCACACATGCCATGGTGACTGCAGAGTCTGCTCAGAGACATGATGGAAGGTGGCACTTGTTTATTTTTAGCTTCTTGTTGCATTGGATTAAGAGCTGGAAACAAGGGGTGCAGACACTGTGAACCTGAGCACAACAGCCCATGCTGTACACAGCACTGGTGGGGATGGGGCTGCTGGAATGTTTGTGTTTGGCTCACCAGCCTGCCAAAACCCTCTCTGTGAAAGAAGCTGCCTGTTCTGCTCCTGTTGGGCTCTGCAGCCAGCTGTGTGGATAGACTGGGCTGGAGGGGCCAGCCTGACCATCTCAGGGAGGCAGAGCTGTGTCATGCTGCCCATCCTGGAGTGGCAGGCTGGCTGGTGGCTTCGGTTAGTGCTGAGGGGGAAATTGCCAAAGGAGGGGGTGTGCAGCCCCCAGGCATCAGTCTCTGCCTAAAGAGCATGGAAACCTTTATGACCCCTGCAGTCAGGGTCCCTGTGGACTCTCCTCATACAGAACAGATCTCTGTGGGGTTTGATACATGCCATAGACCCAAATGCAGGCTTCTGCAGAGCTCTCCTGGTGTGCTGCAGGAAAGCTTGGCCAAGCATGCAACAAACAGGGCTTGAATGGTCCCAGCAGCTGGGAGCAAGGTGGCATGTGCTGCTGGCTGTGGTCACACTGCCTGGTGAAGCTGTGTTGTGTGGATGTCGTCTGAGCCTGGTTGCCAGAGGAGGTGGATCTGCTCTTGGTGTTGTGACCATTGGAAGAGCTCATCTGTGACCTTCTTACTAGACAGAGCTGCCGTTCAGATCCTGAGGCTGTGGCAGAGCTTTGCTCTGCTGGGAACACTGCTCTTGGAGAGGAAAGCCTGCAGGATGGATTATGGGCTGGGCATGAAGCTTTTGGTCTTTTCTCCTTCCCGCACCCAAACTCCCAAACTCATTGGGTAGTGCAGGGTTTGGAATATGGATCAGGCTCCAGCACCCAGCAGTGTGGATGCAACATCTCCTTCATCCCCATCACATCTCCTGGCAGTGCTGGCATGTGACTTCTACCATGTGGGTCCAGAGGAGCTTCTCTGCTCCTGCCTCTCACAGTTGTTGTTGTTGTTGTTGTTGTTGTTGTTGTTGTTGTTGTTGTTATTATTGTTGTTATTGTTATTGTTATTGCTGTTGCTGCTGAAAGTGCATAAGCTGTGTAAATCAGCACTTCCTTTGTGGGGCAGCAGTTCCCTCTTTCTGCTGTTATTCCCCTTGCAGGTACCTGTTGTAGGCAGGTGAGGCTGTGAGTTTCGTCCCTGGCTCACCATGGGCAGTCCCACTGGCCTTGCCCTAAGCAGGTGTGGAGCAAACACTGCTGAATTTCACTGCTCCTCAGCTGCCATGCATGTGCCATGTGCCATGCTGTTAACTGTCCCTTTGCATGCCTGTGCACCCAGCTTTGCTGGGGGGCTTGCAGAGGATCCGGGGTGCTGTGTGAGCCTCGTGGGCTGGAGCAGCCAGTGCATCCCACAGGCTCAGCAGTCTGGGGGAGGGAGCTCTTTGAGTAACAGGGGCAGGAGCTGCTTTGCCTTCTACCTCCTGGTGGTGTTTTCCACCAAATCCTGAATAAAAAATTGGCATTCAAATTGAGACTATAAATGAAACAAAACAATTTTAAGTTAAGGAAACACACCACACCGTTAAGGCCCACCCTGACCTTGGCTTTGCCCCAGAATGGGGTCTTACAATTATAAGTGCACTCTGTTAGCCTCCGCAGCTCTCTAGGGAGTTTTTAAACACTTTTTTCTCCTGGCTTTCTATTTGACAGTAGTTAGACACATGGAACAAGACTTCCTGCTCCAGCTGATGCTGAAGGACTGTATGAAATGTAATTTATAGAAGAATCCTCTGTGAATAAAAAAAAAAAATCACAAAGTGTATTCTGGAAATGTGAATTTATTACAATCATCACCAAAAAAAATCCGGTGGAGAGACAGTGCAAAAAGCATAGTTCTAGGGATAAAAAGTGTTCTGGGGAAGCAGAGCGTGCTTGGATTGTTTTACCAGAGGTTCAGAGATGGGCATCCTCTACCAAAATGTGGAAGTCATCATCTTTACTTCTTCTCCACTCCAAAATACCCAGAAACAACAAAGCTGCTTGCTTAGGGATACATGTAAAATGAGTATGTAGAATGGGCAGTTGAATGGAAAATTATGTTTCTATTTAGTTTAAGAAAGTGATAGTAAGAAAAAGGATGCATACTCTGTGAATCTAAAAGTAACCCTGTAGCAAGGCAGGGCATCACATTAGGAATCGCTGAAGACATGGAGTCTAATAACAGATCTTTTTCCAACTCTTTTGGGATTTAAAAAGTCTTTAAGAGGAATCACAGAGTAAATAGGGTGAGATCAAGTGAGGGCTCATGGAAAGTGAGTGTTGGCAGAACAGCTCAGTTAAATAGGCTCTCTACCCAGAGCCATCTCTGATGCCAGAGGCATCAGAAGGTTGCCCTTAAAGGGTGTGGCAAAGACATTTTTGAACAAAGTCCCATAAGCCACCTGTTTTGAGGGTCTTTACTCTGGAATTGTAAAGGAACACTGAGATTTGGGAATTGCTAATAGTGTTGGAGCCATCACCCATTAGGGCCATGGAAGGGGAAAGGGGAGTAAATGTGAAACTAAAGGTCAATAGATTCACTTAGGTATTGAGTAAATAGTTAGGAACTATAATAATTAAGCACTTTGTTTCTGAAAATACTACACTGGTGAATAGTCAACATGACTTTTGCAAAGCAGAGTTAGTCCTTGCAATCTCTTGGGGGTTTTAAAGATAACTGGCTCACAGGGCTGAAGTTGGGCTGGGCTGGTGCAAGGCTCACGGGCTCCCAGCCAGCAGCTGAGGAGGTTTCTCACCAAATGCTTGTAAACACATGAAGTGTTGTCCTGATGAAAGGTCTTTCTGTAAAATAGTGACTGGTTGAAGCTAAATACAGGGAAGATGCTGCTGCTTTCACAGCACAAATAGGGGAAGAAAGGTGCTGGTTGATTCCTGCAGTCACCTGAGCTGCTGAAATGGAGAGGGAGGCTGAAAAGTTGAGGAAAGTCTCAAGATGCTCCTGGTAGTATGGGAGAACCAGCCATGCATGTGTCGTCAATGGGGGCTGTCCCTGCTCCTGGAGAAGACTGTAAAGCACTGGCAGAGTTTGGCATCTGCCTACAGGTTGTTCCAGTGTGCATTCCATGGTTTGTAAAGGGAAAAGGAAGAGAGCAGAAGCCCTCGTACTATTCTGTGGTACCTCTGATGCTATGTGCTTCATGTGCTTCCTACTGCCACCCCACAGGCAGTGGGGTTGGAAGAAGCTCTGGGCAGGATAAGACAGGTGGCCTGAGAGCTGGCACAGCCTACCTGTGAGGAGAGGGTGACGTGTCACCTATGCCTTAGCTGGGCCAAGAGAGCTCTGCAGGAATGGCAAAACTGAATTGTACAGAGCATGTGACAAGGAGACCCCCTCATACCTGAGAAGTAGAAGCCACTTAGGAGGGCAGCAGGATTTAACCAAAATTAGTGGTTTTCCCCAATATCTTAGGAGTATTACCTAATGAGTACTACAAAGTACTGGATGCCCCCAGGTGCATTGGCACCCAGGGTTACAGGTGTGGGTGCAGCCTGTGCTGGACCAGCCTGGGCAGATGGCATACAGAGATACTGCCTGCCCTGCCCCACCCCTGCCCCCTCAGGGTCAGCATTGCCCAGAGCAGCTCCCAGCTGCTCGGAGCAACCCAGAGCAGCCTGCCTTGCCCTGCTGCAGCATATCCCAAGGCTGTGATTTGCCAGGTTTAGGCTCCTGCATGTGTTCCTCTCCTGCGAAGGGGATCTGAGTATGGTGGTATGTCAGTGCTGGCCATGGCTGCAGACACAGTGACCAGTAGCCCAGTCACAGCAGTGGGCAGCCTGTTGGCTCATGGACACCTGCATCTCAGGCCACTCAGGTCAAGGTTGCTGCTGCAGCAGAGTTCCCTGCAGTGAGTGCTGTGTCCCCACCAGCGTGATCCCAGCCCTTCAGGCTGTCACCCTTTGGAGGCACCCTTGTGGCACAGGGACAGCAGCCGATGTTCCAGCAGCAGCTGCACAGGGACACTGAGCTCCTGCCTGCCATGAGGAAGCAGCCAGGCTGCTGCAGGCAGAGCACTGAGGGTGCTTTGGAGCCATGCAGGAGCACAACCTGGCTCTGCTTTCTTAGGCTTTTCCTGTTGACGAGAAGCCAGGATAAACTGAACCTCATTGAGGGGTAGTAGAAAAATCCCATTCCCTGGCTCGTGGCAGTGCACCAGGCTCTCACTGCAGACTGTACTTGGCAGCAGAGTCCTACATGCATGGCCAGAGCTTGCTGTGGGCTTCAGGAGCATAACATGAAGCATTCTCCCCTCAAAATAGACCAGCTTTGGGAGTATGGTTTCTGTGCTGGCAGCACTTGGTGGGAAGCAGTCTGGTCTCCCTGCCTCTCTGTCTGTGTGCTCCCTGTGTGAGCCCTGGCTGTGTGCCTGGGTCCCACAGGCTGGCATTTGATGGCCTTTTCGTGGTAGGGCCTGCACCAGAGGCTTCTAGTTGCTCCAGATGGAAGCAGTCGCTGCTGACTGGGACCAGCACTGTTCCTGGGACACGGCAGGCTGGGACACCTGATGCCCACAGGGATCCCAGGCCAAGGTGCTGACACTGAGTGTTAAGGGAAACAGACTTCCAGCTCTTCAGGGAGATCGTCAGTGGGATTCCCTGGGAGACTGCCCTCTGGGACAAGGAAGTGGAACAGAGCTGGCAGATCTTTAAGGACGTCTAGATTGGGTATCAGTCCCAGTATTGGTCCAGACCGGGGCAGGAACAGATCGAGAGCAGCCCTGACGAGAAGGGTTTGGGGGTGCTGGTGGATGAGAGGCTGCACACGCCCGACCGTGTGTGCTGGCACCCAGAAACCAACCATGTCCTGGGCTGCATCAAAAGAAGTGTGGGCAGCAGGTCAAGGGAGGGGATTCTGCCCCTCTAGTCCCCTCAGGTGAGGCCCCACCTGCAGTGCTGCATCCAGCTCTGGAGTCCTCAGTGCCAGACAGACACGAACCTGGTGGAGCCAGTCCAGAGGAGGCCACCAGGTTAATCAGGGGGATGGAGCACCTCTCTTAGGAGGAAAGGCTGAGAGAATTGGGTTTGTTCAGCCTGGAAAACAGGAGGCTTAAGGGGTGACATAATTGCAGCCTTCCAGTTCCTAAGGAGGGCTTAGGAGTGGAGTGATACCAAAAAGAGTGATACCAAAATTGGCCGGATAGAAACTTTGTAACACAGTTTTGAGTATTAGAAGCAGACATTCTTTATTGCAGCATGCTGGTCACTCAGGGGGATCCTTCCTCCATTCCAGTGGGATGAGTGTTGGGTGAACAGGGATTTTATCATGCACACTGATTACATGTTCCCACACATACATATACATATACATATACATATACATATACATATACATATACATATAACATATATCCCCGCTTCCTTGGCTTTATTTTACATAGTTGCACATCTTACCAGAAGTCCTTACACGGTTCTTTGGGGTCCACTTGGACAACTTCATTTGGGATCCAAATGGACAACTTCTGGTGTCCATTTTAGGTGGCTGTTCCTCAACCCCTGCTTTTGAGTGAATGCAATATCGTTGTTTTGCCTACTTCTACTCTGTCAGCCTTGTAGAGCTGAGCTGGCATCCTGCTTGCACTTCACATGATTTTTGTTTGCCTAAGTTGCATTCTTTATCTATTTCTACAAGGCTGTGCTGTTGTGTTCTACTGTCCTTGACAAAAGTAAATGTTGTTCTGTTCTACTGCTCTTATCAAGTGAGTAAAATGCTGTTCTGTTCTACTGTCCTTATCAAGGGTACTACATAAAGGGAACTTACAAGAGAGATGGAAGGGGACTTTTTACAAGAGCATATGGTGACAGGACAAAGAGGAATTGATTCAAACTGAAAGAGAGTAGGTTTAGATTAGATATTAGGAGGAAATACACAAATATATATATATATAATATTAGATATTAGGAGAAAATTCTTTGCTGTGAGGGTGGTGAGGCACTGGAAGAGGTTGCTCAGACAAGCTGAACAACCCCATCCCTGGGGGTGTTCAAGTCAAGGTTGGATGGGGTTCTGAGCAACCTGGTCTAGTGAAAGTTGTCACTGTACACGGCAGGGTGTTGGAAGTAGATAATCTGTAAGGTCACTTCCAACCCAGGCCATTCTATGATTCTAAATTGTTACAGCTGGTCCCCATCTTGCAAGAGCTGAGGAATGCAAAGGCTGGGACTGATCCTGTTGGGCAGCCAGTGGTCTCAGAAGCAGCATCAATAGTGCTGATTTTCTCCTGGTCCTGAAGAGGTTCCCTTTAATTCCTAAAGTGCCCTGTGATGGCTACTCCATGTGGCAGGATGGCTGCTCCCCCATCCCAGGCTGCTGGGGCAGACAGCAGCAGCAGCCAGGGCTGGAGGTGGCTGCATGTGGGGAGGGATGGTGGTGCAGCCTGCTTGACCAACACCAGCCAAGCCTGCAGCCCCACTCGTGGGTGGCTCCAGGGGCATCAGGGGTCTTTCCACTTGCAGTCTGTTTCATTTAATGCTGCCATCTAACCCAAATCAGAAGTTCAAGTGTTACAGAGCACCCTGTGCCTAGACAACCCTGGATGGGCTCTAGCCCTCAGCCTGTAAGTTGTAAAGATTTGCATTCTCTCCCACATCTCTGAGGTGTCTTGAGGGACTGGATGGTGCTGAGGTTCTGCAGAGCGAGGGCATTGCTGCCAGAGGCACTGGCACCTCCATCTCAGCACCAGGGAAGGGGCTTGTGAAGGAAGCAGTACCCCTGGCCTGGGGCAGCTGTGCATGTGAGGTGGCAGGGCAAACAGTGCCCCCGTACCCACAGGCAGAGGAGATACTGCCTGGCACTTCCTGGGCCACTCACCAGCTGCCCCACAGGTTCCCTACGAGGAGCTGACACCTCCAGGCTGTGGGAAGGGCCCATGTCTTGTCTCATGGCACAGCCACCAGCCCCCAGTTGCAGGATCAGCTTTCCAGCCCCGGTCGTGCCGCTGGGCCTGGTCTGGCACTGCCCTACCAGCCCCCTAGTGATGAGCAAGCCCAGCAGTGGCCACTGCTTCCCTCTGGGCATGGCTGAGCTGTGTGTTAGGAGGAACTGGGGCACTGGGGATGGAAACTGACCGGTAGAGCAGCTGAAATGGAGCCTGACATGTTCCTCTCCCCATCTGTGCAGCACACAGCTGGGCTTCTGCCTGCTCCTTTGTGCATCCCTTGCTCTCTCTTGCTCTGGCAGCTGCTGCAAGGGATGTTTCCAGTTCCCACTGAGACTTGTCACCCACAGCTCCCTTCTTCCTTGGGCTGTCCCCTGCCTGCCCTGCCAGCCTGGGCTGCTCTTCTGGAGTGAAGGCTGCTGCACACTGAGCCTGGGTCCTCACAACAGGCACTCCTAATGCTGCTCGAGTAGAGTGGGGCCCTCGAGTGCTGCTGTGGCCAAGCATGCCCAGGAGGCTGCTCAATTCCTTTCAGTGTTCAGTGCTGGAAAGTGCACAGGAAATGAAGGAAGTGCTGAAGGAGGAAGAGCAGCTCTTCTCTCCTGGCCTGGAGGGAGCCCTGGCACACAGCAGCTCCTGTGAACAGTGCTAGTCTAACCCTTCTCTTCTGCCTCAAGTTCTGCCCCAGATGGACCTGGGAACCCTATTTTTGTTTCTGTAGGCTGCTAGATATCCCTAATTCCCTCTCCTTGCCCTACTGAGACAATCTCTGGCACGAGGCAACAGGCAGGAAGTGCTGTGGGTGCACAGGTTGCTCTTGACTTAGCCAAGTGAAGTCTGGAGTGTTTGATCGAAGGCAGAACAGTGTTTGAGGCACACACTGGGGCCAGCCACCTCGGCTTGGACCTGCATGGGCTGGGGGGAGCCAAAAGGCCTCTGTCTGTCAGCCTCTGTTGGGCAGAGAGGGGGGGGATCGTCCACTTATTGAGCTGTGTCTGCTCATGATGGCTGTTATAGCCATGGTCCCCAAATGCTGAGGGATGCTGCCATGCTGCACTGGGTACTTGGAGCCTCGTGGGGCTGCAGTTCCCCCGGGGCACCTGCTGTTTGTAGCTGTGCCATTTGCTTCACCTGGCGCTTTGCGTTCTCTCCACAGCCGCCAAGCTTAAAAGCACTGAGCCTCTCCCCAATGTCGTCTGCCTGGGAGTGCAGGACGCAGGACACCTTTGCCAGCAGTGAAGAGCAGGACGAGGTGCCACACCAGGTGACAGTGACAGCCACAAACACAAGTGGCCAGTGCCAGTGCCCGAAGGAGGAGCCCAATGGGGCTGCCCAGAAGCGGACAAGCAACCAGAACGGGATGCAGGACAGCGGGGGCACGGGGGTGAAGAAGAAACGGAAGAAAAAGGATCTGGGAGAGCAGGAAGGGGGAGATAAAGCAGCTGTGGAGGTGAAACCAAAGAGGAGGAGAGAGCCTAAAGAACCAAAAGAGCCTAAAAAGGTGAAGGAGTCTAAGAAGCCGAAGGAGCCCAAGCAGAGGGAGGCGGCTAAGAAACCCCGTAAACCTCGGGAACCCAAAGCCCCGAAGGAGCCTAAAGACAAGAAGAGTGGCTCTGAGCCAGCCCCCAGATCAAGATCCAAGAAGAGCAGGTGGGTGGTGGTGTGGCGCTTTCCCTGTGCCTGCTGTGGACAGGGCTGTGGGCTTACATGAGCTGCATCTGGGAGAGAGCAGCACTGGGTGTGCAGGAACTTGGTCTGAAGGCTGGATGTGCTGGTTGGGATGCCAGGATGAGCTCTCTGGCCATGCAGAGATGGGACAGGCAGGTGCTGTTTGGGGGATATGGCCCCGTGATCGAGATCCATAAGAGGACCAGAGAGTCTTGGCCTCTCCTTGGTCTGGCCTTTGTGCCGAACATCCTGGGGAAAAAGGGACTTAAGGGAGATGTCCCACCGGGACAGTGAAGTACTGTGTGGCAGAGGGCCTGTCATATATGATCTGGGGCCTGGGCAGAGGGTATGTGAGTGAGAAAAACCTGGCCCTGGACTGTGTGCAAATGAGGGACTCTGCACACCCAGGGCCAGCAGCCTGCCTCCCCTTGGCTTGGGTTTGGGAGGATGGTGGAGCAGATCCCATCCCCTCTCCCTCTCCCTCTCCTGGAAGACTTGTCCCTTCTGGCAGCTGTGGAGCTGTGCTGACAGTCAAAGCCAGCAGTGGAGGGAGGCCTGAGGACTCCCTTGTCCTGCACAGGCCAGCGCCACTGCCTCTGGTAATTCCTCAGCCTTTTAATTAACAGGCTGGTTGGCCAGAAGCTCTGGTTTCTTTTTAATGGAGATTGTGTGCAGGGAGCAGAGCAAGTCTCGCACTGATTTAGTTTGGTCTTCCAGAGCCCTCCTCCTTCAGAGCTCACTGAGAGCCAGATCCTGGAGAGGCCATGGCTGTGGAGCTGCCATTGGGGTGGCCTTCGGTGCCATTGGTATGGGCTGGTTATGGACAAGAGGAGGTGTGGGTTGCTCAGCAGGATGAGAGCTGGGTGCCATGTCCCCAGCAGATCCCTGAGCCGTGCAGTGCTGTCACTTGTGCTCTTCCTCGAGCCCAGGGCTCTGCAGATGTTCGTCATGAGTTGGTGAGCCAGAGCAGAGGGCTGGGCGGGCGGATGGGCAGGATGGGCGGATCAAGCGGTCACTGCTGGGAGGGTGAGGGAGGGGGAGGGCTCCTCCAGGCCCCAGGGAAGGCTGCAGCAGAGGGATAGAGGTGGAGAGGGAAGGAGATGGGCTGCAGGCCGGGAAGGGAAGGATGAAGCCCATGTGCATGCAGCATTGCACCCCAAGAAGGGTCCTGGGATGAGGGATGCCGCTATCTGATTTTCCTAATGACACTTCTGCTCCACCAGTAAGGACCTGCCATGCAGGAAGTTCACAGGGATCTGCCCCTGCAGCAGGGGAAACTACACCAAAGCAGGGGAACCTAGGGGAAGAGCAGGCCATGGAGGTTTGTGAAGGCATTCATGGCTCTTGTAGGTCCTTTGGCTGCCAGCAGTGCCTTGCATGGTGCTGACTGTTACAGACAGGGAAGCCCATGACTGTGCAACCTGTTGTGAGTAGCTGGTGGACACATCACCCTGGCCAGAGATGGGGCTTGTGGCAGGGTAACCCCAGCTGCAGATTTGGAAACCCTGGCTCTCCTACTTGGGCACAGCAGGTTCTGGGCATACCACCGGAGACTGAAGGGCAGCCAACTTGCTGTGCTGGGTACCAGGAGTGCCCCAGTGGAGAGGCCACCCTAATGCAAACCACACAATGTAATATAACTGTAACACATCATGCAACCAGAAGAAACTGTGTGTGGGAATCTGGGAGTTCCACAAAGCTCTGTGCATTCCTTATGCTCTATCCCAGTATAGCCTGAGCCTGTGGTGCTTCCTCCCAATCATCTGTGCCTTCCAGGAGGGCCTAGTTCCAGCTCTGCTGCTTGGAAAGTCCAGCCCATGGGATTTGGGAGTGCAGTCCTCTTTACAACTTCCCTGCCTCTGTAGCCCGTCTTTGAGCCATTTTTCAGACTTGCTTTGGGCTCTGGGTCAGCCACCAGCAAACCCCCCTGTGTGAGGGATGGCCATGGGTGTCAGGGTGGAAGCTCTGCAGGGTGCGGGGCTGTGTATCCCCCTGTGTCCCCTGGTCATGTGGAGCTGGGGAGGTGCCTGGGGGGCCCTGACAGCACAGGAAGGGGAGAGGTGAGCAGCAGGATTTGCTTAGTTTGTACTCTGTGCAGATGGAATGATTGCTGTGAGTCCTCTTAAGTGGCAGATAATGGTGGCATAATTTCTTCTAAATTATTTCTAATCATAGTCAATGACTGACTCATGAATGAAGCAGTTGCTAATTGTGACTTACAAATCAATATCTTGGGAGTTACTGCTTGGTGGTAGCACTGCTCACAGAGCATTTTCAGGGCCTCTAATTTAGGCATATATGCATGGCCAGGGCATTTTTGGCCTGAACAACAGATTTTTACCTTTATTTTTCACTAGTCACAGGCAAGCAGAAATTTTTCTTATCAAATGGAGTTAAAATCTTGACATTGCTTTGAAACTAATGGTTCCTCTGCCACTGTGCAGATCTGGGATGTGGAGGGGATGAGTGGTGGGGCTGGAAGAGAGGAAGGAGGCATTGCTCAGCTCTGGGACATGCACCAGCTCTTTGGAGCCATTCCTTTAACAGTATTTGTTGCAGAGGTGAAGGATGGACTGGCATGCTGGGAGCAGTTGTTTTTTTGCTGTGGTGCTCCCTGGTCCTGTTTCCTTGTGCAGGCAGGGGTGCAGGTGGCCCTTACCCTGAGAACATGCCATGGGTCTGGGCTTGTCTTTCCATGTTTTTCAGGAAGGTGGTGGGATTCATGGGCACAGAGCCCAAATCCCCTCTGTGACCTGAGCATGGAGAACAGTTGCCTGGTGGGACAGAGCTTCCCAGCGGGCCCTTGGAGTGGGCAGTGACTGCTGTGATGGGCCATTGCATCTGTGGGAGTTGGATCTGCATCCTCCTGTGTCTGTGGCGATCACAGGGCTTAACTCCCTCCAGCTGGAGGCTCACACCAGTCTGCTCAGCTGCCTCGGGAGGGGGCTCAGTGCTGTGACTCAGGAACACAAACTGTGAGCTGGAGTAGCTTGGGCTTGGTGTAAAGATCTACTGGGGTCAGGCAGAGCTCTGTGGCACAGGCAGGAGTTGGCCAGCAGTGTGGCCAGTGCTCCTAAGACTGGACTTGAAGGTTCTGTTCCAGAGTGCCAGGACATGGGTTGCCTCTGAAGCTGCTGAACTTTATTTCTGACTTTGGTCAGCACAGGATGTGTTTGGGAGCACTGTGATCAGAGCAGGCACCTTACTGCCTTGGTGTACTGAGTTTGGTGATGGAGAGATCCTCTTTGTGCCTGTGCTAGACCCTGTGAGCTGAACCCCAGCTCCTACAGCTGCTGTGGGGTTGTTCCCTTGGCTGGTGAGAGCACCCAGCCTCCACACCAGGCAGGACAGGTGGACCCTTTCATCCCAGTGTTCTGGAGCTGGATGGAGAAACATTTGGTGTGCTTAATGAGCATCAATGACTGGGGATCCCCAGTGCTGGGGGAGGTTCCAGGAGCCTGGAGCTGCATCTGGGTGATCCAGGGGCAGCAGTGCTCTGTGTGGAGCCTGCTGCCTCTCTCGTGGGATCCTCAGGACATGATCTAACTGTCAGTCTGCCTTGGCAGCAAAGACACCCCTGTGGAGAAGAAGAAGAAAGGGAAGAGGAAACATGAGATACCAGTGAACAGTTTGGATTTGGATCAGGATCTCCAGAGCCCATCTGTACAGAGCCCAGAGGAGTCTGTGGAGTCAGCTGACAGCCAGGTATGTCCAAAGCCCTCAGGTGGCTGCTGGTGGGTGAAATCCTGGCTGCCTCTCAGTGGGACCACAACAAAGGCCTCTGTGCACAGGAATCAGAGCACATGCTCAGCACTGTGGTCAGCTTCTGTCAGCCTGAAATCAGCTGTTGGCCCAGGGTTGCATGCACACTGCTTCCCTGGGCCCTGCGTGTGTCAGCCTTGAGTGTCCCTCTGCACCACAGCTCTGGGCAGCTCCCTTTCCCCTTTCCTAGCCAGCACAGGGGGGCTGCATGCCCTGCATCTCTACAGGGCTCCTCTACATCACGTCCTGGGGACTGGTGGGGCTCTGGGGATCAGAGTGGGGATCTCAGTGCTGCAAGGAGTGCCTGTTCTTCCTACCACCCCCATCCTGCTGGGGCCTGGAAGGAATTCTGGCAGCCCTGGGGCTTTCTCGCTGCCACTCAAGCAAGGAGGAGGTATTTGGTCTGTCCGTGCCTCCTGGCACTGCCCTTTTTCCTCCCGTGTACAGAAACGGCGCTCAGGACGGCAGGTGAAGAGGAGGAAGTACAACGAGGACCTGGATTTCAAGGTTGTGGATGATGATGGCGAGACAATTGCCGTGCTGGGAGCTGGGCGAACCTCGGCGCTCTCCGCCTCTACTCTGGCATGGCAGGCAGAGGTAGTGCTGGGGTGGGGCTGGGGGTGTGGGACTGGGGGATCTGCCTCGTGCACAGTATTCCAAAATGTCAGTGCTGAGGCTTGAGGAAGTGGTGGGTCCCAGCTTAAGGATGGGGTGGGAGAGCGACTGTCTGGGAGGGTTCAGGCTGGCTTTTCAGGAACTGTGAGATGGACAAGAGGCATGCTGGTCCAACTGTCCCCCTCCTGCTTGGAGACTAAGGCCTCTGGAATGTGTGACGCAGCTGGACATGTTCTACCCACTGCCCATGCCCACCTTTGGCTTTGGTCTCTGTAGCTCCTGTCCATGATTGCTCTATTATTTTGTTCCTGCCGGCTGAGGGCTTTGTAGGTGCCATGTCATAATTTTCTGCCCCCATTGCTGCTCTCCATCAGTGCCTCAGAGTGTAGTGATGCCAGCCTGACCCTTGCCAGCTGAGCTGATCTGCTGGGCAGCATGGCAGGGATCTGGGCAGCATGGCAGGGACTACCCAGTGCCACTGCGGTTTGGGCCTTGCTGTCCTTCTGCCTCTGCCCACTGGTTCAGTGCTGGCTGCTCCTTCCTGCCTTGTCTGTGACTGTGTGTTGAATCCTGCAGCTCTTTCCATCTTTCTGGTCACTGACAAAGCTGTCAGATATTAATAATGGTCACTGGTTGTTTTCATGGTGTTTCTGTTACCCTCTCTAGTCCCCTCTTCCCAAGGTTTTGGTGGGTATTAGCTCTGTTGATAAGCCCTGACCTGATGATCCATGCCTGGCCTGGGGCTGCCACACACCCACAGAACATGCTCCAGTGCTGCTTCAGCTCTGCCTGAAGCTGTGTCCCAGCTGGGCTCCTGGCGGTCATCTCTCCAAGTGAGTTTTTCAAAGCAGCAGGTGTGAGCTGCCTTTGACATGTGTCCATGCTCCCACCCCGTTCTCCTCTCAGTCCTAAACTTCCATCTCAGTTTTTCCTGCTCCAGATGGGTCATTAAAGCTGATGTCCAAAGCAGCCAGGCTGGATGGTTGCTCTGAGGCCTGCCCATCCTGCCCAGCTGAGCCTGCCTGTGGCTGCTCCCAGGAACTGACAGCAGGTCAGGATGTGAATGCTGCAGCCTCAGGGCTGCTTTCTCGGTGGCCTGGTCTTGCAGCTTTCCCCCTGCACCCTGGCTAGAGTCCTAAACAGCTCTTTGGGCAGTGCAGGGCTCCTCCAGCAGCCTTCAGATAGCCAGCAGTGAGCCACTGATCCACAGACCAGTGGAAGCCTGTGTAAGGGCTGTGGATCAGCATGGGAGCTCCCAGCTCCAGGGCACTGCACTGCTGGATGGCCATGTTCACACCAACCCTCTGTGGGAGAGTCAAGCAGAGCCCAGCAGTGCCAGGGCAGGTGCTTGAGCATAGGGGAACAGGCACTGCACAGTGACTGGCAGGAGCATTTCTGCATGCTCCCTTCAGCTGTCTTAACCCAGTTTAGGGCAGAGTTCCCCAGACAGGGCAGAAATCCTGCTCTGGGCCTCAAGATGGCAGCCAAGGAGCCCAGGCAGAGCTGCTCTTCCCTGCTCATTGCGTTGTGGTGCTGGGTTCAGCATCCTGCTCTGCCCTCAAGAACATTGCCAAGGCAGCAATCACCTCTGAGCTGGGGATGGAAGGGTTGCTGTGGCCCTGGGCATGGTCTTGGCTTTCCCAGACACTTCAGGATGAGTGGTGTGGGGTGCCCTGTCTGTCCTTCCCTAGCCTGCCCCATGCCATTCTTTGAGAGACTTTCTAGTCTGCAAAGTGACACCTCAGGGCTGCTTTGCCTTGGCCCATACTCTACCTCTGTTAGAAGGGAATGAACAGAGTCCTGTTTTCTGCTCTGCACTTGGCTCCTTCTTCTGCTGTACTCTCTTCTAGCCAAAGCAGAACTGATATTTCTAATGCTCAAGCAGGCTCCATGTTTTTGGTGTCCCTCATCTCCCCTGCATCTTCCTCTGTGGGTCTCCTCTGTAGCACAGACAGGCACAAGTCTGGCTCTCTTGTCCCTTGGCATTTGGTGCGGCTGATCCTGGCACAGTTACAGCCAGGAGAGCCTCCACCTCCCCAGAGCTGGCAGCAGGACAGCATTAGGGCCACCTGCAGCAAGCCTGTGCTCAGTGAGAGGAGCTGTGCTGGAGCCCCTGGGTGCCAGCAGAGGGTATCTATGGGTAGAAGCCTGCAAAGAGAAGGAGGCAGCACTTCAAGCCTGCCAGGAAGAGCTGCATGGAGAGAGGTGGGGTGAGGTGCTGTTGCCCATGTCCTGTGGCCATGGGCAGATGACAGCGTGTGAGTGACATGTGGCAGGGCCTGACAGACATGCTGCCTGCTCTCCTGGGGCCCTGGGGCCACACAATACTATGGGGCTGTATAACTGCCAAGGCATGACCAGAATGTGGCATGGAGAGTGCCTTGGAGCAGGAATGTGCATATTGGCATAATTCCTTCCTTGAGTCCATGGGCAGAAGTGCCCAAGCTCCCTCCTCTTCTGGGAGACTTTCCACTCTATCTGGCTGCCCTGGTGTAGCTGGAAGGACCCACACAGCAAACTTGACACTGCTGTGGCCTGGCTGACCTGAAGAGGACAGGCAGAGGGTGAGTGTAGCTGGGCTGGCAGCACCTACACCCTCACACCCAGCAGGGGCTCCCCAAGCACAGCTCTCCTGGCTCCCAGTGCCAACTCTGCCTGGCTGAGGGACTGGGAGAGGAGCAAGCAGCTGTTCAGTGCTGGGAGAATGCCAGGGGTGTGTGATGAGCCAGAAAAACAGAGCTCTCGTTTCCTGTCCCCAGGAGCCTCCCGAGGATGATGCCAATATCATTGAGAAGATCCTTGCCTCCAGGATGGTGCAGAAAGAGGTGAGTGGCAAAAATGTCAGTGGAGCTAGAAGTCCCTGAGCAGAGGATAGGTGGGACCTGGCTGCCCTATGCAGCAGGGACACGAGACAGCAGCAGTTGGTGCTCTTGCTTCTCTGCTGGGGTGCTGGGGTATGCCCAGACTGGCACCTTTCTGAGCTGTGGATCAATGTGGTGCCTCTCCTGTCCTGGGCACCAGAAAGCCTCTGAAGAGTCTGGCCTGGGCTGTTGCCCAGAAAGTGTTGGGAGTTCCCCATGCTCAAGAGTGGTCTCGTGTCGTGTTCCCCAGGGCTACTGCACCTCTGGATGCAGCAGCACAATGAGTGCCTGCCTGTCCTCACCATCCCTGGCGCTCAGTCCCTGGAGCCTGTGGCCAGGCAGGGGGTGGCTGAGAATGCCCCCCCAGCTTCTGCACAGCCTCTGACTGTCACTGACTCTCCTTCCCTTGGTTTCAGGCTCATCCTGGAGGCCTGGCATTTGAGACAGAGGAGTTCTACGTCAAGTACAGGAACTTGTACGTGCAGTGTTGTACTTGTGGTGCCTTTTTCTGTGGGCCCTGTGCATGCAGGAGCAGGGACTATGCACTCCCACCTCTGTCCCATCCCTAGCTGCAGCCCCAGCATCCCTTTTTCCTATCCCTGTTGATGCCTTGAGAGGCTACCTAGAGCAAAGGCTGGACAGTGTTAAAGGAATAAAGTAGGGATTTATTAAAAAGGCCTTCAAAGGATACACCTTGGGCAGTTCAAGAGCCTGGCTGAGGCTACACCCTAGATGGATGATGGGGTCATGAGTTTCACACTTTTATAAATTTTGGTCCATTTATATATTTTGGTTAATTGTCCAATTACAGCTTCAGGTTATGAAGTCACATCCTCCCAGATTGCTCTCCTCAGTTTGCTGTTTACACTTTTTGGGCCTGAAGCTGCAATGGGGTCATTGGTTCTCAGGCTGGAAAAGGATTGTTTTGTCTAACTAAACTGTGAAGAGAATTTGCTAACACTTTCTATGAAGTTCAGAGTTATATACTAATGCAGTACAGAATCTGTAATAAGAAAAAAAAAATACTGGAAAATATTAAAGCTAAAACTTAAGGCACCACTGTCCTGAGCCAGCTGTGGTGGAAAGCAGAGAAGCTGCTGCAGCTTCAGTGCTTGGTCTTGGCCTGATCCTGGGGCATGGCTTTCCCCAGTTTGGGTTGGCGTAGGCATAGGCATGGACTGGGCATTCTCTGGATCACTGGGAGATCCATGCTGCTCTGTGTGGTGGATGGTTTGGGACCAAAGGCCTCTTGGTCACATGTTGATTTTTTTCCCCCTGCAGCTCTTACCTCCACTGTAAATGGGCAACTCTGGAGGAGCTGGAGAAGGACCCCAGGATCTCGCAGAAGATAAAGCGCTTCCGGAACAAGCAGGCTCAGATGAAACATATTTTTACAGAGGTGAGAGTGGAGCACAGTGAGCAGTGGTGCCTGACTCTGAGCCCAGTGCCATGGCTGAGCAGGCCAGGAGCTGCCCCTGACACCTTGCTGCCCAGACCTGTCTGTCTCCAGGGCCAAAGGCACCAGGGCTGGAGATGAGGGTCCATGACTGTGCCCTGGACACCTCTAATGTCACTGGTGGAATTAGGGTGACGAGTGTCCCTTGCGAGGCAATGCCAGCTCTGGAAGAGTTGCTTGGTGGGAGAGAGGGCAGCATATAGGGCTGGAGGTGCTTCTGTGGTGGAGCAGAGATGCTGTGGGAGAGAGGGAGCTATAAATATCTGGGCTTAGGGCAGCTCCTGCCTGCTCTCCTCTATAAGCAGATTAATCTTGCTTAGTATGAAAGGTGTTCTATAATTTATCTTGTTGCTCCAGAGATAGTTGTTGGATCTCCTCAAACTGTCCCTTACAAGTATAAATCAGGCCAGTAGGCTATGAAAATTTCTTCTTTGTAGCTGGAAAGCTGGGGGTGTGTGTCAAATTTCTCACTCACGAGTCTGTTTGGGGTCTTTCTCAGGATGCAAAAAAAAAGCATGTGTTGGAACACTCTGTACCACCAACAGTTCAGCAAGGAGCACATGCTCTTTTCCTGTAACTAACTGGGGCTTGGGGAGTTGTGAGTGTAGAAGCCTGATTTTTCTCTTTCCCAAGCCCAAGGCCATGTCTCTCCAAGGACTATGCCAGGTGGGGCAAGAGGGAGGCAGAGACAGAGACCAAGGTGTCACCCCTTGCAGCCATGGGGTTCATTGGGTGCTGTGCACTGTGGTGGTCACAGCTCTGGATGCTGCACATCAGCTGAAGCAGACAGCTTAGGACTTGTACCTTTGGGCCAGATAGGCTGGAGAGGACATTCCTGCCTCCCAGCAAGGGCAGCACAGAGCATGTGACTGCTCTAAAGAAAGAGCTTTGCCTTCTGCCAGGTTCCTGCATCCTCCCTGCCCAGAGACAGATGTCTGTACCTGTGTCCAGGGCACTTGGTGTGTTGCACACAGCTAGCAGCATCCTGGGGACAGATGCCCCGCAGCTGTTTACTTGTGCCCATCTGTTTAACCCTGGAATCACCTTGAACTTGCCTCCTGTTTTACTGTTTGCCATCACAGCCTGATGAGGATTTGTTCAACCCTGACTACGTGGAGGTAGATCGAATTCTGGAGGTGGCTCACACAAAGGACCCTGACACTGGGGAGGTGAGAGGCTGCATCTCTTGCCTGCCCCATTGAGGGAAGGAGGGAGACGTGGCAGGATGCCTGGCCCCATGGTGTACATTGTGGGTCATCTCTGAGCACCCTGAGCCTTCCCAGCCTTCCCTTGCACAGGTTTCCCTGTCTCCAAGGGCCCTTGGCCCAGGGTGGGTGGAGGGATGCTGACTCTCCCTGTCTCTGAGCCTGTTTCCCTCTGTGCTGCAGGAGGTGACTCACTACTTGGTGAAGTGGTGCTCACTGCCCTATGAAGAGAGCACCTGGGAGCTGGAGGAGGATGTTGACCCAGGGAAAATTAAAGAGTTTGAAGCCCTCCAAATCCCTCCAGAAATCAAGCACATGGTAACGTACCCTGAGGTAACGTACCCGGCTGGCAGCTCTCTGCCCTGGGCGCAGGGACTGGCTGTGTCCTGCCACAGTCCAGCAGTGCTGACCTTGTCCCAGGTGCTGCAGTTCAAGCCCTGTATCCTCCCCTCTGGAGGTTGGAGGGTGGGTTCCAGAGGCCAAGCCCTTGCTATGACTCAGCTGTCAGTGACTGTTTTGAAGTGTTGTCCCTGATGTGCAGCCCCAGCAGTGGGATTTGGCCTCACTGGGCATTAGCATCTCCCATGGACCTTGTTCCTGCTGTCCCCTCCTAGGAGCGCCCAGCGTCCGAGTCTTGGCAGAAGCTGGAGAAGTCCCGGGAGTACAAGAACAGCAACCAGCTGCGGGAGTATCAGCTGGAGGGGATGAACTGGCTGCTCTTTAACTGGTACAACAGGTGAGGAGAGGCAGGAGCCCAGTGCTGCCATGAGCAGTCCTACTGGCAGCAGGCCCTGTGTGTGCTGTCATGGGAACAGTGAAGCTGGGGAGCAGAGTGGACAAATGGGCCTGACAGAGCAGCCACTGAGTCCTTCAAGTGCTGGAGCTGGCTGGCAGTTGCCAGAAACAGTGTATTTGCTTTAGCTTTGCAACTGAATTTTTAGGAATGGTTCTCCCTGGTATATATGCTGATGAGTCTTGGAGATAGTAGGGCTTAGCTATGATTCTAAGGTACACCTGGGCTTTTGGTACTGGCCAGGCTATTGGTGACTGATTGTGCAGCAGGCAGGTGGGAATATGCATGTTCTTGGCTGCAGCAGGCCATCAAATGCATCTTTCCCTGGCTCATGTATACCTGAAAAACAGCATCTTTCATGCTGATTTTGAATCCATGATGTTACAAGAAGTTGGCTGGCTTACCCAGACATATTTGGGCTGCTCTACCAAAGTCACCCCACGCTCCATGCTGCAGGATCAGAGGAGTGTGGGCAGAGGTGGTGTGCCTGACATCCCATCAAAGAGTTGGTGACAGAGTGGTTTCTGCCCCCAAGAGCCACCCTGACCTGACCCTGTCCATCTCTGCAGGAAGAACTGCATCCTGGCTGATGAGATGGGGTTGGGGAAGACAATCCAGTCAATCACTTTCCTCTCAGAGATATTCCTGATGGGCATCCATGGCCCCTTCCTCATCATCGCACCTCTCTCCACCATCACGAACTGGGAGAGGGAGTTCCGCACCTGGACGGAGATGAACGCCATCGTGTACCACGGCAGCCAGATCAGCCGGCAGATGATCCAGCAGTACGAGATGGTGTACAGGGACACACAGGTACTGACTGATGCACACAGCCCTCCTGGCATGTGTCCCCCAGCCCTGCCTTCCTTTACTTGGGAAGCACTGAGCTGCCTGTGGAGCTTGTTCATTTGGAGAAGGAAAGATGATATTTGCAGCCCCATTTGCTGGCATGGGCTCGGGTTGCACTGTGAGTGAACAGGCACAACTCATGCAGAACAGGGAGGGTGCAGCTTCTTGTCCAGGCCTATGTGCCTGCCCTGGGGCAGTGTCTGGTTTAGAGATACACAGCCTGTGGCCATCAAGGAGGCTTGCAGAAACCTGCCCAATGCTTGAGAGAGATTATTCTGGAGAAATTCCAGCTCAGAGTCAGATACTGACTCACGCTGATACTGTCAGGCAGGAGGTCTGACAGTGTGCTGCTACCCTGCAGGACTCAAGTTCTGGTTTCTGTTTCCCTAGGGTAACCCTCTCCCTGGGATCTTCAAGTTCCAGGTGGTTATCACCACCTTTGAGATGATCCTTGCTGATTGCCCGGAGCTGAAGAAGATCCAGTGGCGCTGTGTGGTCATTGACGAGGCACATCGCCTGAAGAACAGAAACTGCAAACTCCTGGAGGGGCTGAAGCTCATGGCCCTGGTGAGCATGTCCTGCCCAGGTTCACCTGGGAGCAGAGTGGGCTGGAGATGGCCATGCTGAGCAGTCAGATGCCACTGTCAGCAGCTTAGGCCCTGTGCCAGGTTAGAGGAAAACCATCTCGAGGGCCCCTTGATGGATGGGGCACTGGTGCCCTGCAGCCCTCACAAACTTCTTTTTGCCAGAGTGGAATATTACCTTCCCCTGTGCCTTCCCACGTGGGGGTGCTCCCTGCCAGAGCCCTGCCCATCCTTGCAGCCCAGCGTAAGCTGCTGCAGCACATGGGGGCAGTTGCTGGCCAGCCCTGCACAATACCTTTGGCCATGCTGTGTCTTGCGCCCTACATTGGGCAGGGCTGTGGTGTTCAAGATAGTTTCTTACTGCTATGCAAACATGTTCCTCCATGCCAGGGGTGGGTTAACAAAGGGATCAGTGAGCTGCTCTGAGAAATTATTTGGATGTCCAGCTCTTTTCCAGCCCTGGGAAAAGCAGCATTGCTGTTAGCTGGACCAAGGACCAGCAGGCCTTTTAGATCTTCCAGCTGTACTCAGCTTCCATCACACTCACTTGTAGCTGGGCCAGGCCTCTGAAAATAATTCATCTTGTGACTCCCACAAGTTCCAAAAGACCCTGTTGTTTCCCCTGACTTTGTATCTTATGTAGGGCCCTGCTGTGTTGTGAGCTTGGGTCAAAGCAGGGCTGCTTCTGGTCCCCCTTCTATGCCATCACCTCCCTTTGTACAAGTCCTCTGGGAGTCTCCCACCTTACAATTACCCTTCTTTTCTAGCAGGCCACTCCTGAGGACATTTCCTGCACTAGACTGGGCAGGAGGATTAGCCTGAGTAGGGAGTCCAAGGCTCTGACAGTGCTGGGACAGAGGAACTGGTGCACCCAGGACCAGCACCTGGTGGTGCCTAAAGCCCAAGCCCATGTTGTCAGTCATGGGAGGGAGAGCATTCTCCTTGAGGGATCATCTGATCCTCACTCTCCCAGGTCTTGGGGATTGTTCAAACCTCATCTCCTTTTACTGCACATGTACCTACATGGTGAACCTCTAAGAGAAGCTCCTCTTTGTTCCCAGTGCTCAGTCATACCTGTCCCTGCTAAGTTTGGAGCACCCTGCTGAGACTGTCCCTAGCAGCAGGCCACTGCTGCCCCTCGGTGTCCCATGGCTCTGTGTGGTGCTCCCTCTTGCTCTGTCTGAGCCCTGAAGACAAACATCCTGCCCCCAGCTGCACAGGAGCTTGGGCTCTGTCAGCGTCCCTGTCCAGCGCCAGCACAGGCCTACCCAACGCTCTTGTGCCAGGGCAGGGCTGAAGCCTGGGAGCAGTGTGAGATCTTGAGTTTGGCTGTTGTTGCACAGAGCTGGACTGGAACGTGTGCATGGGAGTGTCCTGGGAGCCACAAGACAGTGTTGTGTGGCAGTGGCTCAGTCAGGGTTGTCACCATGGCCAGGGAAGCCTCTCAGTGTGTATGTGGTCCCAGGCCATCCAAAGTGCTTCTTAGGCTGGAAGACAAGAAGCATTGTGCTCTTGGGACATCTTCAACCCCAGCTAATGGGGTTGAGCCCTCAACCTGTTTTCTCTGTGTTCCCAGGAGCACAAGGTGCTGCTAACAGGGACCCCCCTGCAGAACTCAGTAGAGGAGCTCTTCAGCCTCCTAAATTTTCTGGAGCCACAGCAGTTCCCCTCAGAGACAGCCTTCCTGGAAGAGTTTGGAGACCTGAAGACAGAGGAGCAGGTACTGGAGGAATGATACCAGTGACTTAGCACAGGCCACTAGGACACCTGGTGACCAAACCAGACATGCTTTCAGACATGTACTTCATGGAAGTGGATAGGACTCCTCATACCAGGAGAAGCAAAGTTGTGACAGAGCCCCAATGCTGTTCTGGGGAGAGGAGACCTGCCCCTGCCAAGGCAGTGGTCTGCTCCCAGCTGACTCCCTGCTGCCCTTGCATGCTTGGGTTGAACAGCTTACCTGCCTCTCCCACCTGGTCTGTCCCTGAGACCAACAGGAGTGCAAGGGGAATGGGGAGGTCAGTAGGTCCATGCGTCAACCCTTGTCAGGTTCCCCTGGAGAGCCTTCCTCCAAAGCTCTCCTTGAGTGTGGGTCCTGGGAAGCTGCTTAGTTGCCTGGACTGTCTCACTGCCTTTTGAATGTGGAAATTGTACAAAGATTGTCATTCTGTGGGAGCAGGCACAGGCACATGAAGCAACCACCATCTCAGCTACCGTCTAAAGTCTCAGCTCTCCTCCTGCATCAGACACTAAGGCTGCTGGCAGCAGAGGCATGTGGAGCTCATAGCCTGGGACTGGTCATGCCTGCCCCAAGGACCCCAGGCCCTGAAGTTGTCCTGGCTGGCTGCTGAGCAGCTGCTCTAGTCACCTGTAGTGGGTTTGCAGCATGGGGAGGCTCCAGTCTAGCAGACCCCTCTGCTGGCCCATGTGCTTCCGTGCAGGGAGGGCAGTGAGTGTCTGTGCTTGCTCTGCAGGTGAAGAAGCTGCAGTCCATCCTCAAGCCCATGATGCTGCGACGGCTGAAGGATGATGTAGAGAAGAATCTGGCACCCAAGCAGGAGACCATCATTGAGGTGGAGCTGACCAATATCCAGAAGAAATACTACCGGGCCATCCTGGAGAAGAATTTCTCCTTCCTCTCCAAGGGTGCCAACCAGCACAATATGCCCAACCTCATCAATACCATGATGGAGCTGCGCAAGTGCTGCAATCACCCATACCTCATCAATGGTGAGGGCTGTGCACAGAAGTGTGGGGGGGACACACAAGTATCACTGCAACATTTACTGTTCACTCCCAACAGAGCTTGCCTACCTGGGGAGCTAGCTCAGGCCTTGTGCCATCTGCTGATGATGTGGCAGAGCTCTGTCCTGTTGCTTTCCCAGGCAGCCCAGCTCCCTCCAAGGGCTGCTTGCTGATGGGCACCTTAGGGTCTCCTGAGGCTCACTGTGTTTGGGGGTGTTCCAACACAGGACCAGTGTCCCAGCCTGACTTACTGTGCCAAGAGCTGATGTGAGCCCTACAGAAGTTTAGTCCCAGGAGTGGAGGGTCTGCAGGAGGTCTCTAGCCAGCCTCCCTAGCTCTGACTGCATGGATTCTGTTGGTCATGTGGTCCTTTGCTGATGCCCTGGGCAGCTGCACTGCCAGGCTTGCCAAGAGCTCACACCCCTTTTCACCTGGCAGGGGCAGAGGAGAAGATCCTGGAAGACTTCCGCAAAACACACTGCCCAGAGGCACCAGACTTCCAGCTGCAGGCGATGATCCAGGCAGCTGGGAAGCTGGTGCTCATTGATAAGCTGCTTCCCAAGCTGATTGCTGGTGGGCACAAGGTGCTCATCTTCTCGCAGATGGTGCGCTGCCTTGACATCCTGGAGGACTATCTCATCCAGAGACGGTTAGTACAGGCTCCAGCATTCACCACGGCTCCTTCCACACTACCTCCATGTACTCTACATGGAGTGGCAACAGCACAGGGTGGGGATTTGGCCATTCCATGCCCACATACTGATGGATCTGTTTTACCATGTACTACTGGTGGCTGTGGAGACCGCAGAGCTAAGCACTTCAGATCTGTCATTCTGTGTAGTCTAGGGCTAGTCCTCAGAGTGACCAGGTAAAAGTAGATCCTTCCCTTGGTCCTGGTTCCCATGAGCCCCATATACATGCACCATGCATGGGGTTATGATGATTTTGTTATCATAAGAGGCACAACTTTTGGGAACAGCCACAGTGCACACAGGCTGATGGGGCCTGCGCCTCCACCTGGGCACAGGTCCTGCCAGTAAGTCCTGGCTGGTGTGCCCACACAGCCTGGAAGAAGGAGCAGAAAGGGATTTGAAGGCCACAGACTCTTGGGACCCTGCTGTGATTCTGCTCTAAGCTCTCCCTCTCTTGAGCAGGTACACCTATGAGCGCATTGATGGGCGAGTGCGTGGCAACCTGCGCCAGGCTGCCATCGACCGCTTCTGCAAGCCCGACTCGGATCGCTTTGTCTTCCTCCTGTGCACGCGGGCAGGCGGGCTGGGCATCAACCTGACCGCTGCTGACACCTGCATCATCTTCGACTCCGACTGGAACCCACAGAATGACCTGCAGGTAATGGGCTGGGCAGGGCCAGGCTGTCAGGAGGTCCTGAGGCACAACTTCTATCACTTGTGCCAGGCAGGGACAACAGGGCAGCAGCACCAGCTGTACTGGGCAGGAGGTACCAGTCAGCATGGCTGGCAGGAATGTGGGCAGGGAGAACAAGACATGGGAGAGATCACAGTGTGGCTCTGAAAACATGAATGTGCCACAGAGCAGGCAACACTGTGTCCCTACCTGTTTTTGGAGTGGGTGCAGTGTTGTGTGCCACATCTGTAGAGAGCCAAGGCTCCAGCCTTAACCCTGTGTCCTTGCCTGAGGGTGCTGGGATCTCTCATTCCTGCTCCACAGCTGTGGAGGCTGTGCCAGACCCTGCCATGTCAGCCACAGGCAGGGAATGAGAGTGCTGTGGTGGATGGGAGGTGCTGTGGGTTAGGTGGGTGAGTGTAGATGCTGATGCAGAGTACCACAAGCCACATGGTCCTCATCCAGCTGGGCTCCCTGCGCTGACACTGTACCCTCTGCACCGACAGGCTCAAGCTCGCTGCCATCGCATTGGGCAGAGCAAGGCTGTGAAGGTCTATCGCCTCATCACCAGGAACTCCTATGAGCGGGAGATGTTCGACAAGGCCAGCCTGAAGCTGGGCCTGGATAAAGCTGTGCTGCAGGACATCAACCGCAAGGGCAGCACCAATGGGGTAGGTTGGCTGCTGGAGCGGGGCCAGGTGGGAGCCTCTGCAGGACATCTCTCCTCCTCCCCCTGCAAGTCACTGCCAGGTCAGAGCAGGGACTCAGCAGCCTTTGGGGAGGATAGGGGACGTGCCATGGGGATAGGGGACGTGTGATGCTGTGTCCGGAGTGGTGTGGGCTGAATTTCCTGACAGTCCCTCAGGAAGAGTTTTGAAGTGACCTCTTTGCTTTAACAGCAGCAAGTCTGGATTGGCTTAGGGCCCTTTCTTCTGAAGCAGAGGGAGGAGCCTTCTCCTGTTGTGCAGTGGTCATAGTTGCTGGCCAGGTTGGTGATGCCCCTGTGCTTTGGGCAGGTTCAGCAGCTCTCCAAGATGGAGGTGGAGGACCTGCTGCGGAAGGGTGCCTACGGTGCACTCATGGATGAGGAGGATGAGGGGTCAAAGTTCTGTGAGGAAGACATTGATCAGATCCTCCAGCGCAGGACACAGACCATCACGATCCAGTCTGAGGGAAAGGGCTCCACATTTGCAAAGGTATGCTGTGCTCCAGTGGGAGGGAAGGGGGATTTCCCTCAGGGGCGGAGGAACGGGAACATGCAGGGCAGTAGTGGTCAGCCAGCCTCCTACCTGTGTGTGGAGACCTGTCCGGCCTCCTACCTGTGTGTGTGGAGACCTGTCCAGCCTCCTACTTGTGTATGGAGACATGTCCACGTGGTGGCCAAGCCCTGCTGTCTCAGTGTGCCAGTGAGACCTGAGGCTGTGCTGGGGCTGGTGTGGTCTCCTGTCTCTCTGATGGTCAGTAGAGTATTGAGGAGGGGCCACCAGCCTGGCAGGTGCCTAGAAGGGTTCAGCCATGAGGGCTGGATGGTGGCAGGACCCAGCTGCTGGGCTGCATGATGCCCAAAGCCAGGTGCTGCTGTGCCATGGAAGCTGTGTACTGTGGGGCCTGACAAAACCCCCAGAGCTCTGTGCTATGCTCTGGCTAGTGCCTGCTGGGACCACTAAGGGCCCTCCTCTTCTTGCACAACCCAGCCTCCATTTACAGTGGGTCAGGCATGACTGCAAAACAGAGGAGTTCAGCTCCCTCAGGCAAACAAAGAACCCTCTGGCATGTAGCAGCTTAGAGTGTAACATCCCATAGCAGCAAGACTGTGCACTCAGACTGGCATTGGGGGATCTCTGTATGGGAGAAGGCACACCTGGATGGTGGGTTGCACCCCGTTCACTCCTCTTCTTTCTCTCCTAGGCCAGCTTTGTAGCATCAGGAAACAGAACTGACATTTCCTTAGATGACCCCAACTTCTGGCAGAAGTGGGCCAAGATAGCAGAGCTCGATACAGATGCCAAGAATGAGAAGGTAGGATGCAGTTTGTGGCCCGTGTGCCCTGCAACTGATCTGACACCATGTGGCCTGGTGTCCAAGTGTCCAGGGTGCTGCATGCTTCCTCTAGGCTCTTGAAGAGGTTTGTGTTGGGCATCAAGAATTACTGCAAGGGAAGATTGACCCACAAAGGCTAAAGCCCTGATTTATTTAGCCACATGTTGGTCTGTGTCTCCCTGATCTTTCACGGTACTCAGTCTGTACTCCTAGCTACTCCCAACAATCTCACCCTCTGCTTGAGAGCATTGTCCAAATGCTCCTTGAGCTCTGGCAGCCTTGGGGCTATGCCCATTCCCTGGGGAGCCTGTTCAATGCCCAACTACCCTTTGGGGAAAGAACCTTTTCCTGATGCAGCTCCAGTCATTCCCGTGGGTCCTGTTCCTGGTCACAGAGAATATAGATTGGAGCTGCCCCTCTGCTCTCTCTCCTGAGGGCAGACTGGTGCCTCTGCCTGTCAGAAGGTAGGAGGGGACAGATGGGATCCCAGTGCTCTGCTGGCCCTGCTGAGGTGATGGGCTTGGCTGCAGCTCAGGTCTCTCTTCCCAGCTCCTCCACCAGGCACAGGGTGCTGCCACTGGCTCCAGTGCGGCCCCAAGGCTGCCATAATTCCAACTAAGGCAGCAGTGCTGTAAGAGATGGTTTTACACAGCAGCAGGAGGGAGGTCCTGCAACTCTGCAGAGCTCACTGCTCAAGCTGGAGTGATGGGAGAGTGTGTGTGTGTGTGTGTGTGTGTGTGTGTGTGTGTGTGTGTGTGTGTGTGTGTGATATGTGCCTGAAATCCAGGCAGATTTACATTACATTAATTCATTCATCAGGGTGGGGTAAGGAGAGGGAGCAGGTACATGCTATTTAATTTCATACTGCTTCCTGCTGCACCTTCTTGGAAGCTGCTTTTCCTGTTCCAGCCCACCTGTCCCCCTGACACAGAGATTACACTGCCTAGAGCACAGTGCTTGGCGCAGGCACTGAAGAGAGGGCCAGGAGTGACTCAGAGCTGAGTCAGCTGCTGGCAGTCAGACATTTGGACACAGAAGGGGACTGATTTTAGCCTGTCATCAGTCAGGCTGAATTTTGTGCTGGTCAGGAGTTGTCACTTGTGCAGGCAGAACTGCACACAGGTAACTTGAAGCAGGCATCCTAGTGGGAAGGTGATGGTCAGCCGCAGGACTGGCAAGCCAAGAGCCAGAGGCTGAGCAGAGCCCAGGTGACAGGAGCCAGAAGAGCACATAAAAGTGTTTCTGCCTGTACCTGAGAGTGCTCTCTGCTCTGTCCATCACAGGAGAGCCTGGTCATCGACAGACCCCGGGTGCGGAAGCAAACCAAGCACTACAACTCCTTCGAGGAGGACGAGCTGATGGAGTTCTCTGAGCTGGACAGTGACTCGGATGAGCGACCCACGCGCTCACGGCGCTTCAACGAGAAGACGCGGCGGTACCTGCGGGCTGAGTGCTTCCGTGTGGAGAAGAACCTGCTCATATTTGGGTGAGTCTCACCCATGTGAGAGCACAGCCACAGCCTCCAGCTGCCCCAGTGCCCATGTGCACCCGTTGGCTGCACCAGCTACTTCCTGCCTGTCCTGCTTGCTGTGTTGCCTCCTTCCAGCCGTGACCCCGCTGGTGGGACCTGGGCTCTGAGTGAATGTTTGGGATGGAAGAAGAGTTAGCAGGACAAAGCTGGCAATTGGCACTTCCAGAGTCTGCTCCTGCTTCTTCCCTGTTCAGTCCTGCAAACCTCTCTCCGTCTCTGCTCCTGTAATGTGTGGGCAAAACGTCCCCGTCTAGGGGATCTGGCAGGGCTGTGCCCCCACAGGAGCTCCTTGAGAGAGGTGCCAGCAAGGTCTCTAATTGCACAGGAGTGTTCATTCTCTGTTCCTGCTGTTTCAGCTGGGGACGCTGGAAAGATATCCTGACCCACGGGCGGTTCAAGTGGCACCTGAATGAGAAGGACATGGAGATGATTTGTCGGGCCTTGCTGGTGTATTGCGTCAAACACTACAAGGGGGATGAGAAGATAAAGAGTTTTATCTGGGATCTCATCACGCCGACGAAGGATGGCCAGAATCAGGCTCTGCAGAATCACTCAGGTATTGCGTGTTCTCTCTGCCATTGCATCTGTACCCGCTGCCCTGTGCCAGTCTGTGAGACTGAGGCTGCAGAATTCAAAGCAGAGCTGATGGAAACAGTCTTCAAGTGTTTGTGCTTCAGCACTGCAATTCTCTCTCTGTGCAGAGAAAGAGGCTTCCATGGAGCTGACATACACACTGACCCTCAGAGCCAGCAGCAGGGGCTGGCTGAGTGAGGGAGGTTGTTTTCTGTCTTTCAGTGCAGAGAGAGCCTTGTGGTGGGAACAGAGGTGCTGCGAAGTCTCCTCTGGCCTGTGAATACTGTCGTCGTTCCCCTGCACAGGGAGGTGCTGGGCAGTGAGCTCATGAGCACCAGTGACTGTATGAACATGTTGGGTGTGATAGGGATGAGGTGATGATTCCACTCAGGGCATAGACATGCTCAGGCTGCTCCTCAGGGCCTCAGAGGGCACAGCATGGATGTGGTGCAGGGCCCTGCCTCTGCCTCTGGGCAACATGGGCAGCTGCACCAGGGAAAGCTGGGGGTGCAGCTGAGCATCCATCTCACAGCAAGTCTGTGGGTTTGGTCCTCATATAGACCATTCACTTAAGAGCTGGACTCAGTGATCCTTATGGGTCCCTTTCAACTCCGAATATTCTGTGATTTTGTGATTTCCCTTTTTTTTTTCCCTGTTTTGTTTCCCCTCGTCATGGTGTTTGTCCCTGACCTACTGGTCTGCAGTGCCTGCCCTGATGGGTGGAGGTGCAGTGTTGGTTTGTCCTGAGACTTATGCAATGCATAAGTGCTCCCCAGGAGATGTCTTCTCTCACTCTGTGTAGCAGGACCCTTGTCCTAGGCCTGGCTGTGCTCTCTCTACTCAGAGGCAGTATGTCTGAAGTTCACATGTCACATGTCAGATCTGTAATTGCATCTGTTGGCTAGAGGTGTCTGTATTCTGTTGTGTAGAAGTTCCCAGTGTATCCTCAGCTTCAGACAGGTCACCCAGAGACTTCCCAGCCCTGCTCTCCCTCTGGCTCTAGCTCTGCCTCAGTGATGGACACTGCAGATTGGCCTCCCCACCTGCAGCACAGTGCCTGCTCTCTGTAGGCTTCCCTGGGACTGGGGCAGCCATAGAGCCCACCCTGTGAATGAGGCAGCCACAGGGCTCTTTATCTGTGAGCACAGAGTGGCTGCTGGCTCCCTGCATCTGGGCTTGTGGCCTGGGACATGTGGTCATTACCTGCTGTGCCAGAGGGCTCTGGCTGACCTTGCAGCACAATGCCTGCATCCTGTGGCTCTCAGGACAGGTGAGTGGGGCTGGGGAAGGCCACAGTGTCCCTCAGGGAGTCAGAGCCCAGCAGCCATGTGCTGTTTGTTCTGTACTTGTGATCTGTGGCACAAGGTGAGTAGTGACGAGGCTGGAACTCTCCAGACTGCTTTTGATATCAGGGAGCTGGGCTGAAACCTGGGACTTATGTTCCCAGATGGTGGAGCACAGGGAAGGCTGTTTTGGAGTGGTGATGCTGCTGAGCGCCAAGTGCACCATAGTTGGTGCTTAAAACCAACATCATCATTTCTTTGGAAGCATCATCATTTTCTGTTTGGAAGTGTCCAACTGGCTTTTGCAGTGTGACCTCCAAGGATGTGGCTTTTGGTGTCTGCTCTAAGTTATTCCAGTCACCTCCTGCAATGGGAGTCACTTTGGCGGTGCTGCTTCCTGCTCTTACCACACAGCCCTGCCCTGAGAGCAGCTGGGAGTGGGCTTCAGAGTCCTGTGGAGAGCAGAACAAGAGTCAGAAGCAAATAAACTGCTGTGAGTGGACTTGATTTAGATAATGCCAACTAATGAACAAGCCATGGTTTCAGTAGATGGTCAGGATTGCTTTAGTGCAAGAGCATTGATTATTGACCAGCAGAGCCACCAGGAGCTTCTCCATCAACTCCTTAAAATGGCTCTTCACACCTGTTTAACCTCTGTGTTGTCTGGGCCAGAGGAGCAGCGACACCTCAGCCTGACGTCAGGAGCTGGAGAAGAGCAGAACACTGAGGGCAGAGCAGTGCTCCTTCCTCTGTCAGGAAGGCCTTCAGCAGTAACTGCTGTGGTTCCCCAGGCAGCCTCAGGTACCACTCGTGTCTGCAGAGAGCTGACTGGACAAGTCATGCCCCATCCCTCACGTGCAGAAAGGAACAACAAACTTAAACCCTTGCTGGCGCATCCTGGAGCTCTTCTCAATCCCACATCCATGTGATCACAAGGGGTGGGCACAGCACCCAGACAGTCCAACTCAGAGCTCTGCTCTGATCTAGCACCATCCTGCCTTTCATCCTGGAACAGGCCAAGCTGCTGAGGAAGCAGCATTTGCCCAGAGTTCATCAGGCCAATTTGGTGCTGGGGACAGGAGGCCTGGTGCCTGTGCAGGCCTCCAGCAGGCAGCTGGGCCACAGCCCTTGTCCTGTCATGGAGGTGCAGATTTTATGCAGGAGTTGATGACATAGTGACACTTTCTCTTCTTCACTGGTGTTACAAGACCAGACAGATGGGATGGGACTGCCCAGGCATCCTTTCCCCTTCATGTTTGCAACTCCTACCTCAAGAGCAGCTGCCCAGGGAGGCGGCTTATCCCTCTCTGGAGACTCCAAACAACAGTGACCCCACCAGGAGTTGTTTCCATGTTCTGCTGTGAACTCACACCTTATTTCAAGGTTGAACTCTGTTTAACTTTCATCTCCAGCCACTGGATCTCATTTTATCTTTGTCAGGCAGATGGGACTGCATTCCATTTCCAGTTGGTATCTTAGCACCCTTGCAGCCATGCAGTTTCCCCCTAGCCCTGCTCCAGATGCATGGTACAAGAAACAGCCCTTACAGATCAGATCAGCAGGTCTGCTGCTCTTTGATCATTTGGGAGCTTCTTGTTTGAACTCTTGTCCCAAAAAACTGTTCCCATAGAGTGACCTTTAGAGGTGCCTGTACTGTCTAAGTCTCCAAGGGCTATAGCCAGGACCAAGGTCCCTTCCCTGCTTCATTCCTTTCCGTGTGATATTTTTGCACATGGGGCCATGTTATCATTTGAGCTCAACATTGCACTGAGAACACACAGCAGTTTGGTTTCTGTGGTGATCCCCAAGTTTTTCACAGAGATGGACTCTCCCATACTCTGCGTTTGCCCCATGCACTTGCTCTCCTTGGCTTTCCAGGCTGCAGCTGGGAGCTCTGGCCGGGCTCCTGCAGCTCGCAGCTCTGCTGCCCCACCCGGCCTGCAGTGCCAGAGGTGCCTGGCAGCAGTGCCCGGCCGTGCCCGCGGTGCTCACTGGCTGCCACTCACTCCTACAGGCCTGTCAGCACCGGTGCCCAGAGGCAGGAAGGGGAAGAAGACGAAGAACCAGATGCTGCTTCCTGAGATAAAGAACGCAGACTGGCTTGCCACCTGCAACCCCGAGGTGGTGCTCCACGATGACAGCTACAAGAAGCACCTCAAACAGCATTGCAACAAGTGAGTCATAGAATCATGGAGTAGTTTGGGTTGGAAGGAGCCTTAAGGAGCATCTTATTACATTACCCTGGCCAAGGACAGGGATACCTTACCTTATCCCAGGTTGCTCCAAGCACTGTCCAGCCTATCCTTGAACAGGGATGGGGCAGCCATGGCTTCTCTGGCAACCTTTCCAGGGCCTCACCACCCTCAGAGTGAAGAATTTCTTCCTAACATCCAATCTAAATCTCCTCTTATAATTTAAAACCATTCCCCCTTGTGGGAGCCCACACTGGCTCATGGAGACAGTGGACTGAGGGCCTTTAGTGTTGGGAGGGTGGGAGGGAGCTGTGAAGGGCTCACAGCCCACAAAAGATCACCATACTCCCACTGCTGGACCACCCTCATTCCCCTCCAGCTCATGGAAGCCATGTCCTGAACAGCGACCCTCTGGCCAACGGGTCACAGGGATGGGCAGTGTGGTATGACGCTGCCTGGTCACTGCCCACCCTGCTTTGTGGAAGTGGGTCCTTCCATGTGGGAGAACACGGTGTGGAGCAGGTTTTGCTGGCTTTGCTGACCTCTCTGCCCCCCGGGACAGGGTGCTGCTGCGGGTGCGAATGCTCTACTACCTGAAGGCTGAAGTGCTGGGGGAGGCTGCGGATAAAGCCTTTGAGGGGACCCCTGCCAGGTAGGGACCTAATGGTGAACCCCTGCAAGGCTTCTTGGGCTTGAGAGCTGCCACAGGTGTCTGACCCAGCCACATCTGGGCTCTCTGCAGCTCCAGATGAATCAGATCCCAGGTCTTCCTCAGGCAAAACTTCACCCTCAGGCAGCCACCCTGCCTGTGCAGAGACTGCAGCCATAGCAGCCCTGCTGAGGCAACTCTGAGACTGTAGCACTAGCCTGGGTGCAGTGGGGACTTAGGGGGACACCCTGCAGGAAAATGCTTCTGTGTGCTGCTTGACAAATGGGCCCTTATCCAAAGTGGGAGTCTACAGAGACTGCTCCAAGTCTCAGGGCCAGGCCTCAGAGCAGAGCACACCCCATCACTGTGGCCTGCAGTCCCTCCCAGTCCTGGGAACAGTGGGACCCACAGGCTCTATAATGGCACTGAGTCTGCAGCCTGCCAGCTGTTGACCTTTCTGCAAAGACTCAGCTCTCAGTGCTTCTCAGAGAAGTGTGATATGCTGAACTTAAAAGCTTAATTTCCCCAAGTAGGGGCTGCTGCCTTCCCCAGCACAATTCCATCAGCACCAATGTATGTGAGAAGACACTGTTCTTTTGGGGTTGGTAGGTGTGAAGTGTTTTACCTCTAGAGATGCTGTTCAGGTCAGACGGGATCTTCAGTCCTCTGGAGACCACTTGGGTGGGGAGGCTGGAGAGAAGCTGAGGGCATCCACTGCCCTGGAGAAGGAGGAGCAGGAGGGCAGCAGGTTGTGGTGGAGCCAAGGCTCCAGTTCTTTGACCCCAGGGAGAAGTATACCCATGTCATGGTGGGGCCCCTGGCCAGCATTCATTAGCTGTGCCCAAGCCAGCAAGCTGTGGCTCCTGCCTCCCACTGTCCCTTCTGAGGAGTGCCCAGTGCCCCTCAGTGTCTGCTGAGGCTGGGAGAGGGGTGTTCATACCATGTCTGCCACAGGGAGCTGGATGTGCTGCTGCCTGACATTGACTACGTGGAGATCCCAGTGGACTGGTGGAATGCCGAAGCTGATAAATCCCTGCTCATCGGCGTCTTCAAGCACGGTGTGTACCCAGCTCTGGTGGGTGCTGGTGTGTGGGGGAATGAGCACCTCTGCTGCTGGAGGCAGTGTTGTGTCAGTGCAAGGGACAGAGCTGTGGCCACGCTCCACAGCCACACAGGGCCAGGACAGCCCTCCCCAGGTGCCAGCAGCAAGTTTGGGTGGGGAACAGGCACCCCACAGTGCCCAGGGTGGCCATGCCAGATCTCGTGGTAGACTCTGGTTTGCCGGGAGCAGTGTACAGTTGCTGTGTGAGGGCAAGGAGAAAGGCACAGATCTATTCTTGGCCTCGTCATGGAGTCCTGGTGCAGTTTCCAGGAGACACAGGGCTGTTGGCCCCAGCTGCACCCTGTGTGGTGGCTGTGCTGCTGCTGGCTGGGATGGGAGGGCTGACCTTTCCCTTTGCCTGCCACCCAGGGGCTGCAGAGCCATTAGCCACTTTTGGGAAAGTGTTGTGAGTTTTTGGGGGTGAGAACTGCTCTCATGGTAGAACAGAGGGAGTGAGAGCTGGGTGGGGAGCTGTGTCCCAGGAGTAGGAGGTTTTTGTGAACCAGACTCAGGCCTTGCTCTGTGCTGTCTGTCTGTCCCGGCTGTGGCAGGTTACGAGCGGTACAACGCCATGCGGGCGGACCCAGCGCTGTGTTTCCTGGAGAAGGTGGGCATGCCCGATGAGAAGCTGCTCTCTGCCGAGCAGGGCGTCAGCGATGGGGCACAGGATGCTGCCGAAAGGTGGGCAGGGGATGGAGCTGAGCTCCCACAGCAACCTGGCTCTCTCCTGGGGCAGTGCAGTAGAGGGAGGGAGCAGGCTGTGCTTCTGAGCGCAGAGGGGAGGGCAGAAGGGAGCTGGTTCCCAGTATGAGATGGCGAGGTGGCATGAGCACCAATTCTTTGCTTCTTGGTGCTGAGAACTGGTACAGCCGCAGAAGCTGTGCTGCCACTACCAGGGACTGTTAACTCTCTCACCTAGGGGCAGTGTGGAAAAAGAAGAGAGCAATGGAGAAAAGCTGGAGGGGCTGTCAAAACAGGAGGTGAGTGGGATTCATAGTGTCAAATGCATATCTGATACTGCCCAGCCTGCCCTGCGGTGCAGGCTTGGCTCCATCAGCTCTGCTGCATGGCATCAGGGAGCTAGCATGGCTGGTCTGCCTTGTTTGTGTCCCATCTTGTGTGCATTGCTTCTGCTCCCTGGCGCACAGTGTCTGCTGTGCTTCTCGGTGTTGCCTGTGGATGTGGGCAGCATCTTCTTCGGGGGGAGCTGAAGGGTATTGAGGGCTGGGGATGCCCAGGAATGCTGGTTCTCAGTCTTTGTTGGCTTCAGGAGCCACATGGGGCCCTGGGAGAGGAGTCAGGGATGTCCCAAAAGAAATGGCCTTGGGGGAGAGGAAGATCAGGGAACAAGGCAGCACAGGAGAGTGCAAGGGTTGTTTGAACAGTGGAGTGCAGTCACACTGCAACTGTCCTGAGCAGTGGCACTATGGCCTCTGTCACTGTGGTGATCTTTCCCTCCAGGCCCAAAATAGCCTCTCTGAGCTGTCACCTCTTCTCTTGTGTGCTGAGCACAGACAACATCTGCAGCCCAAGGGCACTGGACACACTACCCTGCCCATCCCACCACCCTGCACCCTACCAAGGATGGGTAGGCTGTGGGTGCTGGGCGTTCTGTGTGGGGTTGAGCCCTCTCTGATTGTTTCCTTTTGCAGGACATCGTGGCTGCTGGGGTGGGTGAAGCCAGTGAGAAGCGGGACGAGCCAGCGGCAGGTGAGGCCATGTCTCCTGCAGTGTGGTCCATGGCTTCCCTGGGTTTGGGGTGGCACAGCCAAGCCTGAGTGCTACCCCAGGCACTGCTTGGTAGGAGGAACACATTGCTGGGCTGGAGGGACATTCTGCTCTGTGTTAGTGGATGAGGCAGCTCAACATGGGGAGGGGCCCTCATGCACAGACTCACAGGTGACCCATGGATAGGCCCTCTGGCAGGGCAGACAGGGTTCCAAGTGATTGCAGCCAAAGCTACCCAGGGTAGCTTCAGGTAGCTTCACCCTGGCTTCCAGGGTGACTGGAAGCCATTAGTCTGCTCTCCTCCATGCAGTTGCCTGCATGAGATGAGCATGTGAGGTCTCTGCAGTGGGCAGTGTTGGCACATGCCGTGGGCTGACTGGCCCCATTGCTGAGCCGGGAGCTGCAGTCTTCTCCCATACATGGTGTGGCCTGGAGCCATCATTCCTACCCTGATCTCAGCCTCTGGACTCTGAAGGAAGCTAATACATGGTGAGGCTGTGAGCCAGCAGGCCCAGGAGGTCACATGGCCCCGTATTCATGACTGTGATTGCACATGCTCCCCATGGAAGGTGGAAGGTGGGAGGAAGCTCTTGGAGCTTGCCAGAGGATGTGGGAACCTGTGGCTTTGCGTGTGTGCTAAATACTAATGTCCTTGCTGATGTTTGAAGCCCAGGATGGCTCCGACTCAGACAGATCCTGCTGGCCTGTCTCCTCTGCTCTCACGGCCAGACTGCGGCGACTCGTCACCGTCTACCAGCGCTGCAACCGCAAGGAGCTGCCTCCCCGTGCTGAGATGCTGGTGCCCGGTAACCATGGCTACTGGCTGCAGGATGAGATGTTCCGGAGAGCCTCTGAGATGGACTCGGTGAACAAAGAAATGCAGAAAAGGTAATGCAGCAGAGGAGCCTTTACAAAGCTGATTTAGCCCACTTGAATTCCTTGACCCCCAGAAGTGACCCAGGTAAATGCCACCAGAGCTGTCTGTGCTGCCAGCTGCATAGGGCATGGAGTCACATGGGTCCTTGCTGGGCAGGGAACATGCTCTGAGCCATGGGAGCCTTGCTGCTCCACCAGCCAGCCCAGCCGGGGAGCAGCCTCTACTGTGGGTAGCAGGTGGTGACACTGAAAGGACATCAGGGGGCAGGTTTCCAGGGTCAAGTCAGCCTCAGCAAAGGAGAGTTGTGTCCCTGGAACACACTGTGGATGAGGGTGACCGATGAGCACTGTCACAGCCCATGAGCGGTGCCCTTCCAACCCTTGTGGCTCTCACAGCACTGGCTTTGCCTCCTGCTCATGGCCACTGGAGCCCAGTGGTGATATACCCTGCTTGCACTGTGCTCCCATTTCATTTGTGTCCCAGTAAGTGGGAGGGGGTTGGGACTGTCCCAGCACCCTGAGTGGCTCTCTGCAGCCATTGAGAGGGTGTGCACAGGGTGATGCTGCTGCTGTTGCTGCCAGTATCCCATGCCATCCCAGGACTGGGACTCTCTGTGGTCACCAGCCCTCAATGGGATGGCCTTCAGTGAACCTGTCCCTGCAGCAGGACCCCACATAACCACATGGCATGTGTGCTGCTGTGTGCTCTGTTCTTGGCCTCCTTGTGTAGAAGCTGCTCCAGCCACCTTCTCTTTCCTCTTTTTCTGGACTTCTTCTAGTTGTACCGTCCCCTCTGCGAGATGGGGGCATCAATGGTTGTGCTGTAGACATCACAGCAGCCTGGTATCTCCTGCTCCTTAATTCTCTGGGCTTTTTCTAGGGGAGATTGCCTTACAGGAGTTTTCCACTGGCCTTTAATTTGAGGCCTTTTGACAAATTCACCATTGAGCTCCTTGATTCGGATTGTTAATATATTTATTAATTAACCTTCTTGTTCTCATTTTTGAAATGAAACATGACTGCAGCCCCAATGCTGGCCCAGGTGTATTTTGGGCAATTGGAGAGTGCTGTGGGTGTTGTCACCCTGTCTACTTTCCTTTGACATGTCTAAGCTGCTTGCTGGTGCTGGCTCAGAGCTGCAATTCAGGGGCTGAGATTTTACTGGAAGCTCTTTTCAGGCCTCAGTGCTCCCCTTTTTCTACTCTTGCACTCTTGTGTGCACCCAGGTCTGTTCTCTGTGGCTTTTCCTCTGGGCTCTGCCTGGGCCAGTATTTGCCCGGGACACTTCACCAACTGTGTCCTTTGAGTGGTCCCCATAAGGTAAAAGCTCAGAGGGTCCAAGCCAGCATGAAAGTTGTATTCTAAGAGTGCTGTAACTGAACTCCTCCCTTACCACTGCTGCTCTCCTTTGCTGGGGAGGAGCTGACACTCAGGAGTGCACAGGAGTCAGTAAGGTGGGTGGTGTTTGTTACTGGGACCCTTACAGCAGCAAGCCCCAGTCTCAGTTTTCCTCTGGAAGAGGCTGGATGAGAACGGTGTCTGCATATCTTTCCTTTGTAATTCCTGGTACAGAGAACTGACCTTACTATGGAAGTCAAACAGCTTGATGTAGCAGGAAGGGAGTAGATAGGATAGGTTTGTGCCTCGCTGTTGGCAGCACAGCCCAGAGCTGCACTCAGGGGTTTTTTGAAGCAACCAAGAGGGTTTTTTCAGCAATTAGTTGAGAGCCAGAGGGCCTGTGGCCTCTGCTCCTCCTCCCTGTGCACCAGAGGGCAGAGCATCTAGTGCTGTGGCGGTCTCCCCAGTGTGCTCCTCCTAACAGCTCTCTCAAAACTGTTGGTCAGTAACTAGACAGTGCTCTCTGAACCTCTCTGCCTGGTACTTTGCCTGTTCTGGGCCCAGAATGTGTCTCAGTGGTGTTCCCATCTCCTTCCTGCTCTACAGGTGGACCAGGAGGGAGCAGGCAGATTTCTACCGCACTGTCTCTTCCTTTGGGGTTATCTACGACCAAGAGAAAAAAATCTTTGACTGGGCTCAATTCCGAGCCATCTCTCGACTGGAGAAGAAGACAGATGAGAGCCTGGAGAAGTACTTCTACAGCTTTGTGGCCATGTGCAAGAATGTCTGTGGTCTCCCTTTGTGGAAGGAGGATGGTGAGTGGAAATTGCATGGCCTATGGAGGGGTACTGGTAGGTCATGTAGAAGGGATCCCACTGCTCTCGTGGAGCAGGAGAGCAAGGGAGGAGCTTCAGAGACAGTTGGAAGCAGTGAGACGCCAGGCAGGCCATGGGCTTGCAGCAGTCATGCATTTCTGGCTGCCTTGTCCCCACCACACAGTGCCTCCCTGGCACAGAGGGAGGGTAGAACAGCCCTGTGGATTCGTGCCCCTGCTCTCACAAATCTCTTGGAGTTCTCACAGGAAACCACAACATTTTATCCAAGACAGCAACCTCTGTGAGGTGAGAGACAAGTTGAGAAGCAGCACACACAAAGCACAGCTCCATGCTGGAGCTGGGGGTTGTTTGGGTGAGCTGTATTGCTGCTCTCCAAGCATCCCTCTGCTCTGTTGGACAGAGTCCTTTCCATCTATGCCTGTGCCTGTGCTGACTGTGGAGCTCTGCTGCATGGTAAATGGAGCCTGGATCCACTGCAGGAGGCTCAGGAAGCCTTGCCAATACACAGGGCATTTGTTTTCTTTGAGTGCTCTGCAGAGGTCCTACGTTGGCACTGGACAGGACATGACAGATGAAAAGCTCCTTGGAGGCTATTTAGGCACAAAGTGATTTGTTTCCAACAACAGCAGAAAATATTTTGCCTCAGATCTGTCATGTAGTCTGGTCTTAGGCACAGTTCTTGTGTGTGTGTGTGTGTGTTGTACCTTAGGTAGCTGTTCCTCATCAGAAGAGCTGCATGAGCTGCCCTTCCTGACAATGGGCTGAAGGTTCAGGCAGCTCCAGCAGTGCTGGTGATGATGGAGCAGAGCTCAGACAAGACTCTGAAATCCTCTGCAGCTGGTGCTGCTCTTGATCCAGCTGCTGAAGTCAGGGGGTTTTACTCCCTATGTCCATTTGGTGGGATACGACTGGAAGGTACTGAGACTGGAAAAAGAGGCCTCAGCAGTGGCTACAAACACTGGCCCCACCTCACCTGCATTATGAGCAAGGTTAAAACTCAGCTTGCTCATCACTGCCTCTGAGGAACTTCTGCCAGCCCAAATAATGTGTTCTTGGCTTTGCTGTCCCTGCTGCAGGTCCTCCAGACCCTGACATCTACGTGGAGCCCATCACGGAGGAGCGTGCTGCCAGGACCCTGTACCGCATCGAGCTGCTGCGGAAGGTGCGCGAGCAGGTGCTCAAGTGCCCGCAGCTCCACGAGCGCCTCAAGCTGTGCCAGCCCAGCCTCTACCTGCCCGTGTGGTGGGAGTGTGGCAAACACGACCGGGACCTGCTCATCGGCACTGCCAAGCACGGCCTGAACCGCACTGACTACTACATCATGAATGACCCCCAGCTGTCCTTTCTAGACGCATACAGAAACTATGCCCAGCATAAAAGAGCAGGGCTCCCAGGCCCAGAAACCCTGTGCTGCCTTTACCAGTCTAACTCCAAACTCTACAGTTCCCCCATGTATAGCCAGATGGATCAGTCCTGTGAAGCCCTGGAGAACGAAGCCGAGAGTCACATCAAGCTAGAAACCGTGGACAGCACCATGTCCCAGGCTGGGGGCAGCCCGCTGGACACAAACTGTGAAACATTCATGTCTGAAGTCCGGGACATCATTTCCAGTAACTACGATGAGAGCTCGCTGCCGGACTCGCTGGTGTGCATGATGTACGATGAGAAGGCCTGTCCCAGCGAGCAGAGCTCCCTCACCAGGGACAGCCCCAGCTGCACGGATGTTGGAAACAGTGGCGCCAAACTCTCTGAGGGCAAGCTGGAGGGGGATGAGGATCCATCCAGCTGCGATGCAGATGCCATGAGAGAGGCTCCCTTCCTGGAGGGTTTGCAGGTGGGCTCTGACCGAATGGACAATCAGAATGAAGAAGCTGAGCCTTCACCTTCTACCCCCGAGAGCAATCCTCCAGAGAGTGCCCCAGCCAAACTCAGCAAAGGCTTGGAACAGAATGGAGCACTTGCCAGCCCGGCAGCAGGGCTGCCTGAGCATGGCACCGTGGAAAGGGTCCTAAGTGTGGGGCTCTACAGTCCCAGTCTCCATAACTATGAACTAAAGGTTCCTCCTGAGCAGAGGTTCATCAGTCTGCTGCAGGAGAAAGGATTGGAGGCAAAGTCGGGGCCAAGTCAGAGCCACAGTGAGGAAGATGAGGAGGAAGAAGAAGACGATGATAACTCTGAGGCAGCAGCAGATGCTGTGGAAGGCTTGAATGGTCCCAGGACCAGGGCTGATTTTGACCCCGAGGCTCATGAACTGGGGGCTGAGGAGCAGAGCTCTGGTCTCCCCACACCAGAGGACACTTGCCCAGAAGATGTAAATGGCGAGAGGGAGTCCCTGGGTCTGGGGGAGCCCGTGACAGAGGTCAGGGAGGACTGTGGCTTGAATGAGGAGAGCACCCAGCAGCAGCACTCACTGGACCAGGCTCAAAGCCAGCCCTTCAGCCTGCCCACACCTCTGCCTCAGGGGAGGCCTCAGGGGGCAGAGGCCCCCTGTGTCAGGGAGGAGCCCTTGGGCCGAGATGCTGAGGGGCAGACAGGCTGCACAGAGACCCTGCACCCTGAGCCTCAGGGCATAAAGCAAGAAGAGTGTGAGAACAGAGATGACGGGGAGAAAGCCAGCAGCAACCAGAGCCAAGGTAATGTCCTGAGAACTCCCTTGGGTTGACAGTCACCTCTGGCTATGGTGGGAGGGCCTTGCTGTCCTCCCTGCAGAGCCAAACCTTGGGGCTGGCCGGCCCATGGAGTGGCCTCCCATCTGTAGGATCTGAGGTCCCTTTAGCTGCTGCAACTGGGAGCAAAAGGTATTGGAGGCTGCATTTGCCAGTAGAGCTGACCAGAACTCTCCACCCTGAGCCCCAGCAGCCCTTCTGCTAAGAGCATGCCATGGAATGCAGGATGCCTTTCCCTTTCTGGCACAGAGCACTGCCTGTTGAGCAGCTCCCTTTGGAAAAGCATATGCCCTCCCTCTTGCCCACCTGGGAATGGCCACACATGGGGGCTACTGCACTTCAAGCCCCCCAAACTCAGCTCAGGGGAATGATGGTCCTTCCTGCGTAGCTTGCGCTGCCTGCCCTGGTCCGAGTCTGCTGCTTCTCTTGGAGACTTGGGGACTGTTTTGGACCTTTGTGGAGCTAGCTGGGCATTGGGGTGGGAATGTGTAAGGAGATACCCACCTCTAGATGGGAAGAAAGGCAGGGTGGTTGTGGGCTCTATTCTCCATTGCTTTTTTAGATGGTCCAGAGAAGTACTTGGAGGAAGAGAACAAGAATTCTGCTTCTGTCCTGCCCGGGGAGATTGATGATCTTCAGGATGCCCGGGCACCAACCATTGCCCAGCTGCTGCAGGAGAAGACACTTTACTCCTTCTCTGAGTGGCCTAAGGTGAGGTTAAAATGAACACAATTTGTATCAAAGTGTTTCCGGGTAGCCCTGGCCAGCAGTAGCTCACACAGCTCCAGCTCTGCCTCCTGCTCTTCTGCAGACCTCATTGGATGCTCTGGCCAACGTGCTCTTCCCAAGCATCTGTGCCGTGGAGATGCTTGCCCCCAAAGCAGCTCCCTGCTGAGCTGAGATTACCTGGGCTGGGCTTGACTTTAATCCTCAGCTGTTGTTGTACACAGGTCACTCATTCCAGTTTTAGCTTGCCACCATCCAATTCTGTTTGCAGGACCGTGTGATCATCAACCGCATTGACAACATCTGCCACGCCATCCTGAAGGGCAAGTGGCCTTCCTCCAGCCAGCAGTTTGAGGCACAGAGCCTGCTGACAGCCCCAGCCATGGCCAGCAGCACTGGCAGCAGGAGCAGCTTTACTGAGTCAGAAGCCGCCGATTCCACCTTCAATAACGGGGTCTTAATGTCACGGGTACAAAAGGTGAGGGGGGCTCTCAGGCAGTGAAAGGCTCAGAACTCTAGGGTGAGACATTGCCCAGAAGTACTCAGGAGTTTCCCAAGTGTGGCCCCTCGGTGCCAGTTGGGGTGTATAACACATGGCTTAAGCCACTTGGTCCCCTGGCAGTAGGTCCTGGAGGGTGCCCCATGATCTCAGCCCTGCCCCCCTCCTTGGAAGGCAGCTGCTGTTGGCAGCTCTGCAGCTTCTGTGGCTCTAAAGGTGCTTCCAGAATCAGCACTGGAGTGGCTGACATGGTCAAAGGGGACATCCCACTGGTATCCCAAAGGAAGGGGTGCGAGGAGCACTGCCCTGTCAAGTCCCCAGCTCCCAAGTCCCAGTGCCCCAGTCCCCAACAGTCACATTGGACAGACAGGAGCTGGTGGCCTGGGGCCCCAGCAGCTGGCAGAGCAGCCATGGTTATAACACCTTGGGATATCTGAGTGTGTGCAAGGGTGCTCCTGCACCACCCCCACACCGGGAAAGAGATATGATATGCCCACAGAAAGGACATCCCTCAGGGCTCCTTGGAGAGGCAGGGATGACTCTTAGCTCAGTGCTGGTGTGAGGAGCTGTGGTCCCTGGGCAGGGCAGGAGCAGCTGTAACCCTCTGTGCCTTTGGTACACACAGGAAG
Source organism: Molothrus aeneus (assembly GCF_037042795.1). NCBI lineage: Eukaryota > Metazoa > Chordata > Aves > Passeriformes > Icteridae > Molothrus > Molothrus aeneus. Next base: position 628,512 of record NC_089662.1, read on the forward strand.
GTTTCCTGAGCCCTGCCTTTGCAAAAGATGAGCAGAAGCACAGGAGACCCTATGAATTTGAGATGGAGAGAGATGCCAAACAGAGGAGCCTGGAGCAGCTGGCAGCAGCCCATGTCCATCCACCCATTGTGCTGAACGGCTGGCGCGAGGCAGCGGTGGACTTGTCCAGAGGCTCTGATGGGTCCCCAGGGAGCTCCTCTCCTTTCCCCCTGAACACAAACATGCCCAAACTGGGGACCGTGAATGCCCTCCAGAGCTCCCTGGGCATGGACTTGTCTGGCATCCTACAGGCAGGGTTAATCCATCCTGTCACTGGACAGATTGTAAATGGCAGCCTCCGAAGAGATGATGCTGCCATGAGGAGGAGACGGGGCAGGAGGAAAAATGTTGAAGGGATGGACCTCATCTTCTTGAAGGAGAGGCCTCTTCCAAACAGGCTGCAGGTGGGTTGATGCTCCCCCCTTTCGCATGAACCCAGTGGAGTCAGCAGTTTGTTTCATGGCCCAGTTCCCCCCTCCAAACTCTGCTGTCCATGACACTGCACTGCTTCCTCCAGGACAGCTTGGTTTGTGCAGGACCAGGTAGGAGTAGATACTACAGGGAGGAAAGGAAGTTGCCCCTCTGGTTTACAGCACTCTGGAGTGTTTGAATCTTCTTTTAAACATTATTAAAAGCAGCTGTCCCACCTCAGGGAATGTTTAGGTTTAGGGAAGATGAGGAAGACAAGATCCTGCTACTCCCTTTCTCCTTCTCTCCTGGGATCCACTCAAAGAATAGAGCAAGACCAGCATCCCTAGACCACTTTTAGGAGTGATCTGAGGGGAAGTTGGTCTTCCTGGTGATTGGAGTGTTTCCTTGTGAGTTCAGAAGCATATCTCAGCTTTCTGTGCCTTCCCTACCACCAGTGCTGGGGATGGAGTGGAAATGTAATGTGGTGGTGGGTGGTGATTTAAGGAACAGGCACTGGGCGTATCTGGATTAGCCTGTGTGATGGGAGCAGATGACCTGCTTTGGGAACTGGGCTTCTCGGGGTGCACATGCATCACTGCAGTTGTTGATGGGCTGTCCCTGCTCCTCCTTCCATGGCAGGACGTTCAGGAAGAGCAGCCACAGCCTCCTCAGAACAGTCCCCTCCCTGATGGGCCAGTTGCTGCTACCTCAGCTCCACAGCCAGTCCCAGCTGTAGGCAGCCAAGAGAAGGCTGTCCCGAATAAGAGTCTCCTTGACTGGCTCCGGCAGCAGTCTGACTACACACTCGATGTCCCCAGCTTTGGCACAGTAAGGGTGGCCTTCAGTGGCACACGTGTGTGTGTGTGTGTGTCTGTGTGTGTCTCTGTGTGTTTGTGTGTGCCTGCCTCGTGCATTGCCCTTTGTGTTATGTTCTTTCTTGTAACACGGTTTGTGGTGTTCATTGGGGCTGTTCAGGGATTCATTACATATTTTAGAGGTGAGCACTGTTGCCCTGTACAGCAACAAAAGGCACTTGCTGCTGAAGAACTCCTCTGCTTTCCCCCAGAACACAAACATGCCCAGACGGGGGACTGTCAGTACCCTCCGGGTTCCCTGGGCATGGACCTGTCTGGCATCCTCCAGGAGCTGAGCCCTGTTACCCAAGGTCGGTTCTCCAGCTGCAGTGCATCTCTCTGCCCAATGCACAGTGTGTTCCAGAAGGGCCAGGGATGGATGGGGACAGAAATGAGAAAATGGATTTGAGGTGTTCAAGGTCTGTCTATGTTGTTCTTTTTCACCTGCGGTAATTATAGGCAGTGCTGTTGTACTAAATAAGGTTCCCAGGCAAGAGAAAACATGCTCTCTTTAAGAGCCAGACCGAAGAGGCTGTGTTGGAGGCTGACAGGCTGTGGCCATGTGGCCATGGATGCTCTCAGAAAGCAGTGGCTCAGAGTGAGGTGCACAGTCTGTCTGATTCTTCCTGCTCTCTCAGAAACTTCCAGCTCTTGGTTTCACAGGTTGGTTTGCTACAGGTTTCAGCTCATTTAGGCTGTTTGACCATGTGGTAGGCAGAGCACAGACCATGAAACAGAGCAGGAAGAAATGTGGTGGTAAAACAGAAAAGACTGCATCTTGGTCCTGGAGGATCATGTGCCTGAGGCGGGGATTTCCTGGAGCTTGAAGTACAGGCAAGACATGAGCGTTTTAAAGCTTGTTAGAGATGAGAGCTGAGGAGCCCAGCATCTGCTCAGCAGGATGGCGTTTCTTTTCAAAGTTCAGAGACACATCCAGCTGTGTGCCCAGGGCCAAGGCCTCACTGGAGCAGGTGTGGAGATGCCTTCCCACTCCTTCCCAACACCCTTGCCTTCCGGGGAGGTACTGGAGCCTGTCCAGTCTGACTGTGCCTCTGGTGAAGCTCTTGCTCCCAGAAAGCCCCAGTGCCTCAGGCCAGCCCTGCAGGATTTCTTCTGTCCGTGTAGGATGGATTGAGAGAGGCTTTAGGGTATTGCAGTAGTTCGGTTCAAAGGATGAATTGCACTCAGGGCTTTTTTCTGACTCTCAGGAATCTGGGCTTTCCGAGTTGTTGGTTATAATGCTCCGTCCCTGCAGGCACATCGACAGGGGGTGTGCAGTGACTTGGCTGTAACTCGGTAGGTTGCAGTTCAGAGGGCTCTGATCCCAAAGAAACATGGTGCAGCATCTCTGTTGTGAAAATGGGTGGTGAGGAGCAGGTGGCTGTATGAGAGTGACAAGTGGCACACACAGACCTGTTCTCTCTTTACTGGGTGTATGCAGTGTCCTGTTTACAGATGCATGTATAAGAACCTGCAGTGTCGGGAGTGGAGGAGAGTTAGAAAGGGCTAGGGCGCTCTAAGTGGGGTACACTGGAGACCCCTTTATATCTACAAAAATCAGTTTTGCTCATTTGAGAGCTGATCCTGTGGCAGGGACCGGTTTGTGCTGCTGGTGCTACTCCTGCCCCAGCCTGCAGGGATTCCCTGTCCCTTGGGAGCCCATCCATGCTGCTCTCCTGCAGGGCTTGTAGCCAGCCGGGCTCATTAAGCCATCTAGTCTCATTAACATTGTCTTGTTTGCACTCCAGAATTTTTCAGACAAGCCCAAGCAGAGGAGGCAGCGCTGCAAGGACCCCAACAAACTGGACATTAGCTCTCTGACGGGAGAGGAGCGGGTGCCGGTGGTACATAAGGGTACCGGACGGCGGGTAAGCAAAGGCCTGTTCTGTGCTCTGCCCTCAGTGTCCCAAAATGCTTAGCAGACTTTGAGCTCACCTGTGGGGGAGATTTAATCCAGAGAAGCCTATGGATGAGACAAAAGTCTGGAAGAGGTCTCTAATCTACATTATCCTGTGACACATGTGTGCCCAGGGACATGCAGACCAGTGAAATAAGTGACTGACTGTGTGAAGTAAGGGATGTGGGAGTGTCATCCCTTGCCAGGGGGCACAGACTTCTCAGTGGCAATGGGAAACAGCCTTTGGCTTTAAAGCCATCCTCAGCACAGCTGTGTCATGTGCTTTCCATCCTAGATTTGGTTGTTCCCCTTGAGTTCATTGCAATATGCCACAATCTGTAACATTGCCATGCAAGTACCTTTGGTTTGTTCCTCCTTATGAGGTACAGGCTAGAGCACACCAATACCCATCCCGCTGCTGGGCTTGTAGAAAGTCGAGGGTTGGAAGGGCTTTTTCTTGCTTTCTGAGCACAGAGCTTGGATTTACTTGTCTGCAGTTTAATCTCCAGGGCACTGAGGTTCACCTCTCTGAACAAGAAGGGGTGTTCAGGAGTACTTTGCACCAAAATTAGTTCTTAAACACACCCAGGACTGTACAAGGTCAGAAGGTGATGTGACATTAATCCCATCTAAAAGCAGAACTAAAGAGTGAGGCAGAAAGGTTGTTTCAGCCACATCTGTGTTCCCCTTTGTTGCCCCCATGCTTGGCCTTTTCTGGGTGAGCTGGAGACTTTTCCAGTTCTAAATATGGCTTTTACAGAAGCTCTGTCCCCATCACTGGTCCCTGAGAGGGCAGTGAGCTGGGCCACAGAGGCTGAGCCTGCCTTTTCTCCCTGAGCTGTGTGTCTGGAGGCAGCAGGCACACTTTAAATCCTGCAGAAAGGCAAGTGTAGCAAGGCAAGAGTCTCCACCCCAGCCAAATTGCAGCCCAAAGCAAGAAGCTAGGGGAAGTGTAATCATATTTTTTGTATTATTTTACATAACTCTCTCTGCAATAGAGGTCATCCTTCTGCTGTGTTTTATAGTTAGGGGGAGCCACGGCACCAGCATTGAAGGAATTGCCAAGGTGGCTTGATGCAAACTTGGAGTATGCTGTTGCAGCTGACTGGGCTGACATTGTTAAGCTTTCAGTAAGTTAGAGCTTTTGGAGAAATCTGTATCATATCATCTTTTTTTTTCCCCTCCCCATCCCCACAACCTTTCTCCAGTGAGGATCTGGGGGCTGCGAGGCAGGCCCTGGGCTGGGTGTGTGGGAGGGGATGGCTGCAGAGCGGGAGGTTGGGCCATGCCAGTGCCAGCCCCGTGGCCACAGAGAGGGGCCAGGCCCCAGGAGCAGGGCTCAGCGTGCTTAGGGTAGCAGGGGCAAGAGGAATGCCCTAGGAGCTGGATGGAAGGGTGTGGACAAAACATTCTCATGGGTCAAATTTTCAAAAACACCTCTAGTTGATACTTTTCATCAGCTCCTGTGAGCTCTGCCTGTACAGCTGTGGGCCCACCAAAAGCCCTACAGGTCACCAGGCCTGAAGGGTCAGGCACAGGCAGGGAGAGGGGCAGGACGGAGTCTCCTGCGCCACATTCATCCACCCTGTCCATCCACCAATCCCTGCCCTGCTGTGTGGCAGAGCCTGTGAGGAGCCTCTCCCCTCCGGCATGCCCGGCACTGCCAGATCGTCCTGCCCTGCCCTGTGGGCTGGCCTGATCCAGACTTCTCCCTGCAGTCCCTCTCACCTGCTGCCTGGTTTTGGGCTGCAGTGGTTTGTGTGACAACCTTGCAGAGGGCTGGAGGGTGAATCTATTGGTGAATTTTAGAGGTTTGTACTGCTCTCAAATTGGTTTTTCCTTAGCTCTGGAGATTTGGCACGGTCTGTCCCACTGCCCAGGAAATGGCTCCATGTCCAGGCTGGCATCAGGGCCCCACCTCTGCAGCCAGTCCTGGGTGAGCTGACAGCTCTTCCTTCCCCTGACTTGAGGGGACAATCCCTTTGCCACAGAAACCACTGAGTGCCTGGCACTGCCTGGGCACCTCTCCTGTGCCCTGCTCCAATGGCTGCATCCCATGATCATTCCCACCCCATGGACACTGAGCTTTTGGAGAATGCATACCCATCCTGGCAGGGGAGGGATGCAGAAGGATGGCCAGCGGCTCTGGGCGCTCAGGCCAGCAGGAGCTGGGGCTGGCTGGCCCACAGAGCCTGGGGACACTCATGGCTCTGTGTAGCTTCTCCCACGTGCCAGTGGGAGATGCTCCCAGAAGATTCTCCCTCCTTGGGCAGGTGCTGTGCTGAGCAGACTGCCAGGCACATCTAATTCACCTTTCTGCACTACAGGTGGCAACAGGAAATACTTTTCCTACCTAAATTTATTATTCAAAATAGTTCAAAGAGTGGTGATATTGATACCCAAGGGAACCACAAATGGAAATGTTTAAATGTCTGTGTTGAGGATGCTGAAAAAGGGAGTGTTAAGCTGTGCTGTGGATCCCCCTGAACTGCTCTGTGTAACCAGATGATCTCACCCACTTCTGGCTGCTGGGTTTTGGTCCTATGTCTCTTCTGTCAGAAGACCTTTCTGAATGCTCCCTGGCATCTCTGTGAAGCTCTGGCCAGGAAGTCCTCAGTCAGCATGCCCACTCTCTGTGTCATCCCATGAGCTTTGCTGTCCTGCAGAGCATTGAAAATTTGGCCCTTCCCATCTCAAAGAGGATTTTTTCACCTGTTGCTGAAGGCACAATTAGAGCTGGGCAGGGAGCTGAATGGGCAGCTGACACCATGCTGCCCTGGTGCTTCTCACGCTGTGAGCAGCTGGTGCTGAGGGCTGGGGTGAAAAACAGGGTAAAAACATGCTTCCTCCTCCCCTCCCTGAGCATTAGAGAGTGCAGGATCCTGCCAGGGCAGAACAAGGGTGTTTTGCATTTGGCAGCATCTCTTGGGGAAAAGTTGTGTGTACCTCTCAAATTCCATATCATGTAGGCAGATATTTCTGTGCCAACACCATCTGGGACACAGATGTGGGCACAGACAAGCCAGATTTCCTTCGCTGCAGTAGTAACTGTCAGGTGCTCTCTGTTATGTCTCATTTTCAGGGCTACTTACCCGAAAACAAATTCAATCGCATCCTCACCGAGCCTGTGCTCCGGGACACTGGGCCACGCCGGAGAGGGAGGAGGCCCCGGAATGAACTCCTTAAAGGCCCTGGTGTTGTAGCAGATTCTTCTTCTGGAATGGGACCACTGTTCATGAACGGACTAATTGCAGGGATGGATCTAGTGGGACTTCAGAACATGAGAAATATGCAAGGGATCCCTCTGACCGGGCTGGTTGGGTTTCCTGCTGGCTTTGCAGCAGTGCCCTCTGGTGAGGATGTGAAGAGCACCCTGAGCATGTTGCCCATGATGCTCCCGGGCATGGCGACCGTACCCCAGATGTTCGGTGTGGGAGGGCTCCTCAACTCCCCGATGACCACAACTTGCACCGCCACTGCTCCGACTTCGTTAACAAGCACAACGAAAGGCGGCACTGCCAGCGCCGAGAAAGCCAATGAGGAGAAACGGGGCAGCCAGGATGGGAAAAAGGAACCTCTCACTGAAGATAAGCCTGGTCCTAGTTCATTTTCTAATCAGACAGAATCCGCAATAACTACCAGTAGTCCTGTAGCTTTTAACCCATTTCTTATCCCAGGGATGTCTCCTGGACTGATCTATCCCTCCATGTTCCTTTCCCCTGGCATCGGCATGGCGCTGCCTGGCATCCAGCAAACCAGGCACTCGGAGGCGGCAAACCTGGAGAGCCAGAAGCGGAAGAGGAAGAAAGCGAAAGGGGAATTGGCAAATCCAGAGCCAGAAACTGTCTCACTGCCGGAAAAAGAAGCTGCAAACAGTCAAAACTGTGTGCAGCAGAGCCCGCCAGTGGCGGCAGAGAAGGAGCAGGACGGACCAGCAGAGGAGGAGCGCCAAGCAGCTCACGATACCGATTAGACCTTTTGTTTCATTGAAAGAAAAACACAAAAAGATTGTGGCTTGTGAGTTTCTTATCCCATAAACTCTTTGTTACTTCCCCTCCCACCCTGCTCCACCTTCATAAACCTGTGTTTCCATGAGTAATACTATCTACCTAATTCCCTGTCAGAAAAAACTGGTGACATACTACATGTTAATAGTTGCAGGGTCTTGCCACTTTATTAGATAAACAGTGTTGTCTAGCTAGTATGGGAGGCACCGAATTCTCATTCTGTTTTTCCAGTCAATCATCCCAGCTGACAATAGCAAATCCAGTACTTGGTCACCCCCCGCAAATTGCTCACTCCTTTGAGAAGAAAAAGCAGCAAAAAAACAAAAGCAAAAGAAAAGTGTTTATCTCTTGGTCTAACACACAGACAAGGGTATTTCTGTCTACAGTGACACTGAACGAAAAAGCCTATATTTGGGCTAAAAGCACAGCTATAGTAAGTGCTAATGTGTATTTTTGATTTAAAGTATTTCCCTATTTTATCATGGTTACTAGAATAGTAGTATAGACAGAAGTATATAACTAATAATTGAAAATGCATATATTCATTTCTTTGAAAGGAAAAGCATAAACTGGTAGTGATATAATTTCTTGATCACCCCACCTCAAAGGTTTGGAGACAAACTGCAGAGAGTGAAAAAATGATGTAGACATTCTTTTGTGTTTTTTAAAACCAACGTTTGGTTTTATGTTATGTGGAATTTAGTTGCCCTTTCCTTGGTAGTTACAAGAACTTTCCAGCTTGAGCTGGAAACGTTTTGCACACTTGCATGACTTTTCTGGGGTTACTGCATTTGTAGCAGCCAGTTCCTTCATCATTCTGCTTGTCTTCAGTTCTCCTCTCTGGCGTTAGTTCTCAGCTATGGCATTACAGGTGCTCTAAAGGTATTTTTTTCCAGCCATGAACAGACCACACCAATTTTAATGCTCTTATATGAACACCTAGTTTTTATATTTTCCACTCCTTACCCCAGAAGCAGCGTTCTTTCAGCAAATACGGAGAAGGCTGTAGGCCAGCTTCCCTCCTTGGGGAGTCCTCTGAGAAGGACCCTTGAGACTTTCAGAGCCTGAGTTTCTTCTAGTGGTGGACTGTGAAGAGAAGACTTTGGCTTCTTCCCATTCCGTTTGCTGTTGAACAGTATTTCCAGTCCTCCAAATGATTTCAGCATCTGCATTTCAAATGGACGGGTTTTAATGCTGCCAGCCCTCCGCTCCAGCTCTGGGTACTGAGATTCCTCCACAGGCAACTCTTCTGATTTCTCCTTCCCCTCACTCCTTTAATTCTTCTTTCTCTCGGGGTTCTTACTTGCAGCTCATGGTCTGAGAATTGAATAAAGCCACAGTGGTGCAGCAGTGAGTGAAGGGCAGGCGGGGAGGGAGTTGGAGTGTGCTACTCATCAGTTTCACACTTGGTTGTCACAATTTACTGTATTTTTTACTTTTTTTTTCTGTTGCAGTTTTGCTAATTTATCGGATGGTCCAAATGTTTTGACATAACTATTTCAGTTTGCATTATTTATTTATGATGCTTTTTGTCATTGTCTTTTATACATTTGGGATTATAAATTATGTACATGTTAAAATTAGCATCTCAAAGAAGTCTGTTACCCGTGGTCAAAAAAACCAGCTGGTTTATATTTTCGCAGAATTTATTCCCAGTTTACTGGATTGGATGATTTTTTTAAAGGATTTAGCCAATCATAAAGCAATCCTCCTACCCCCCAATAATTGTGTTCTATTTAATAACATTCTTGTAGCATAGATACTGTATCACTATCGACAGATTTCTTAGAAATGCTGCTATCTCTATTTAACTAACATTTTGTTCAGTTTTTGCCTCCAGTGGAAGCAGAAAGGGTTTTTTCAGCTGTTAAATCCAAAATCAATATAATTTATTTATGTAAAAAAAAAGTCACGATTGATATATTTTTGAACCTTTTAAGTACTAACTTTGTTTTTATTCAGTGGAAGAACATGTACTTGCCCTAAATCCTTAAAATACAAATACTATAAAACTTCATATATCTTCAAAGCCTTACTGTGAATGGATACAGAAATCTCTTCCGAGTCCATTTCTTGTTATGGGATGATTTTTCCAGGGTTACATGCATAAGGAACAGGGTCTAAAGTGAAATTTATTTAATTAGCCAGCATGCTCTATACCTTGTTCTTCCTTAGCAGACATGTATGCTACGTCTCTGGGTGTTTAGGCTTCTCTTTGCTACTTTGTGACCCTTTTGCAACCCGATATACTCTGTGGATTATTTAGACTGTAAGGCGTTAAGTGGCTGCTTCTTCTTTTCCATCATATCCCAAACAAACGCCAAATTTTCACTGGTTTTCATGGCTATTCACACGCATACATCCTTCACGAAATGTGCTAACAAAATAAACTGTCTGTGCTCTTGAACATGGATAAAAAGAAAAATATTTAAAAGTCAGATTTTTATTTTTTAAATTTAGTGACTAGATGATGCTTATCTTTCAGACTTGGGAGAGCCTTGCTACAGATGTATATAATTTTTTTCAGCAAATATATGTGAATGTTTAATTCACCTGACTCAGTGATAAACGTGACTTGCCTTTTTCTCAGCATGATCCCATGAGAAGCTGTTGAAAACAGCAGCCTGGTTGCTGCTCTAGGCTGCTCCTGGTGCCCTGTGTGTTACTCTGCTGCTCGCTGTCAGGGGCCGAGCTTGCAGCTCCCACAGCACCCTGGCTGAACTTGCCAGCCTGAAGGAACTCCTGTTCCACATGGTTTGCAAGATGCCAGGAGCAGCCCAAGCTCCAGGGACCGTTTAAAGCACAGAGGATGCACAAGGGCTCTCTGCTGACCTGCTCTTTCCACAAGGGTGGGTGAAAGCCCAGAGACTGCCACAGTCATCATACACACCCCACCCTCCAAGCAGTTACACCCCTTGGCATGTGCACAGCCCCTCCCACAGATGGGCTACTGAGGGTGCTGGGCTCCTCTCCCTGCACTTTCTGCACCTCCAAGTTTTGTGAAATGCTTGTCCTAAATCTCTGTGTAAGGATCTCAGGCTTTAGCAAAGCAGGCATTTGTCAGTGTTTCATCAGAATGATGTGCAGGACCAGCTCCATTCTTCCAAGATCCAGGAAAAAGGATACAGAGTAAAACCAGTGCTTTTACTGCTCCACCTGCCCTGTTTAAGCACCTTGTCTTGGTATTTTGTTGCTCCTTTGGGGAAGAAAAAGAGAAAGGTGTCCTGCAGAAAAGACTGGCAAAATGGTAGTGTGAACTATGAATTTCCAGTTCCAGAGTCTCTCTTTAAAATCTGGCTCCACACACTGCATCCTTGCACCTCGGCATCCATGATGCAGGATATTTGCTGGCAGAAGTTGCAGCAGGAGAGCCATGGAGGAGCGAGCATGTGCTGGCTTTGGGCTGTCACATCAGTGGTGGCTGCAGTGTCTCTGTCTCTTCAGACAAGTTGTGCTGCCTGCTGGTGGCAGTGAGTGGATGTGGTGGAGGATGGGCACTGTGGGCACAGCTTGCTCCCTGTTGTGTTTTATAGGATACAAGTGCCCCTTCCCGGAAAGGGAGTAAAACAGGCACAGCTGCACATCCCTGCTGTCCTTGCCTGGTTTTTATCTGACAGACACAGAGAAGTCTCATCACACATTTAGATAGGATCTCTAATTCCCTCAATGGTCACAAAAAGGGGGGAAGAATTTTCCTCAGGACTGAGCCATGGTTGGGGGAGCTTTACTTACCCCAGGTGCAGATGTCTCCAAATCTGGGCTCTTGACAGTTACAAGAAAGGATTTGTGGTTGGAAATCTTGGCCAGCAGCGAGCAGAAGGCAGTTTCTCTAATGACATCTGTTTTTTATTGAAACTTAAGCTTTTCAGTGCAGTTTTTCTCCTCACCTCTTCAGGAGCCACTTCAGCCCCAGGGCTCTGGAGCAAGGGCTGAGTCACGAGATCAAATGTGAAGAATCTCCTCACATTTTACATCCTCAGAGCAGTTTCTGGGCACTTCAGGTAAAGTCCCCACATGCTTCACGCCCATGTGGCAGTGCCCAGTTGCCTATGGCACCCGTGCTCGGCCATGAGCACCAGACAGGCAGGCAGGGCTGCCAGGAAACTGCTGCCAGTGCTGCAGAGCAGCAGCTCTGGAAAAGTGGGGGGAAGAGAAATCCAGCTTCTCTCTCAATCCCATTCCCATCAATCTGCACAGTGTGCCCTGTACATTTGGACAGCAGGCCTAGGAACATCATCCTCACCCTCCCATGTGGCTTTCTGGGGTGCTGGTTGTTTCATGGTGCTCACAGGGGTGGCTGAAGACTATAGATGCAGTGCCATAGGTGACACTCATTCCTGAAGAATCAAGGTTTCACCTCAAGAGGTATAAAACAATGCAAGATCTTCAGCCCAGCAGAAGATCAGTCCCACTCCCCATGTGGCCTTGTTCTTCCTCCAGTGGGATTTTAATTCATGAACAACTCCATACAGCACCACTACCAGGCTCCATTTGCCAGTGGCCTGGATGGGATGTGACATTACTGGTTTAACTTGGAATTCTGTCCCAGCCTGCCTGAACACATCAGTTCAGGCAAGCCCAGCATGAGCCTTCAGAGGGTTTCAAGAAATAGCAGTGTCCTGGACCTGTTTCAGGAGCAGCTGAGAGGAGTGAGAGCCATGGCAGATGCTCCAGCCTCTCCTCTCTCTGGGCTCCTGCCAAGCCTTGGTCGTCAAGTTTCTCAGCTGGTTGTGCTATAGCAGAGAGACATTGTACAGGAATTGCCTGTACTCTTTGGAAAAACGTAATTTTAAAGGAAAACCTCCCAGTGACTTTTTTTCCCTCCAGAAAAGGACAGAGATTTCTGATAGAAGAAGAGATGCACGAAGAACAAAGCTTGGCTCACCTTGAGGAAGAAACATCTCTCCAGAAGGAATAAATAAGCCTGTGGGACCCAAAGCCTCAATATGAAATCCTAAATGAAATACATTTCCTGTCTGCTTATGACAGGCAGTTTTCCATGCTCTTATGGCCTATCTTTCTCCACATAGATTTAGATGTTGGATTAAGGCTGTATTTTATGGAGAGTAATGTTTTGGAAAGCACGGAGCTGATCTGATTCTCGGTAAGGGACTGGCCCCACCAGCCTGCGGATCCCACGAACTGATCCCTGCGCTTTGCAGAAGGGCATTTTCAAGAAAACCAACCCCAGGATCTGAGAGTGGGGTAGGATGGAGGGCAGAGCAGGGCAGGGGCTGCCGAGTGAGCGGGTGCGGCGGGGCCGAGTCCTGAACGCGCCTCTGAGCATCCTCGCAGGTACCGGGGAGAGGGATCCGCCGCACCGGGCGCTCCGAGCGTTCTCCGTCCCACGCTGTCCCGGCAGGAGGGAGGCGGTTCAGGTGTCCTCCGGTGCCAGGCGGGTGCAGAGCCCCGTTCCCCATCCCCGAACCAGCGCTGCGGACGCTGCGTGACTCGAGCCCCTTCCAGAGGTGCGGGAGCCGCTGCCCTGACCACGGCGGGGGGAGCGGGCGGGGTCCCCACAGCCACGGCTCCCGACGGACGCGAGGGCTCCCAAGGGGGCTCCGTCCATCGGCGCCGGTTCCGATGAAACCGGCACCTGGAAACGCTCTGAGCGCCCGCCGCGACCGGGACCTAGGCGGGGCCGCGCCACGAAGGACAGGGAGCGCTGCCGCGGCCCGGGAGTGGAGCGGCTCCCCGAGGCCGCCGGGACGATGCAGCCACGCGTGTCCCGGGGCGCTGGGAGCCGAGGAAAAGACGCTCCTGCCGCGGCCCCCCGGAGCCGTGCGCGGGAATGGGCCGCGAGCAGCCGCCTGCAGACGAGTGACGATGGCTGACCCCGGGCAGCACCGGCTCACCCCAGCTGGCCGCGACCGCCTCCCCCCGCGCGTGTTCCCGTTCCCGTCCCCGCCCCCTCCCCTGCGGCGGAAGCGGCCCCGCCCTTCCGGCAGTTTTGGCGCGCGCTCCGCCGCCATGTCCCGCCCGGGGGCCGCCGATCCCGGCGCCGCCGTGGAGCGGCTTTGCCGGGAGCTCAACCTGGATGCGGCGAGCGCGGCCGAGGCGCTGCGCGACTTCACGGCCCTGCGGGGCACCTACAGCCTGGAGGTGAGCGGGGCCGGGTGGGGCCGGGCGGGTGAGGGCGGGCGCCGGCGCCGTCCCGCCCCGGCCGAGCCCGCGGGACGCGGCGCTGCCCCGGTGACGGCGGCGCCCGTGCCCGCAGGGCGAAGCGCTGCACTGGTTGGCCTGCGCGCTGTACGTCGCCTGCCGCCGGAGCCGCGTGCCCACCGTGGGGAGCAGCCCGATGGAGGGGAACGGCGTCTCCCTGACCCGCATCCTGCGCTCCGCACGCCTCAGGTGAGCGCCCCGCCCGCGGGCCGGGCTCTGCCGGTGCCCAGCGCCAGGAGCGCCCTGCCCTGCCCTGCCCTGCCCTGCCCTGCCCTGCCCGAGCCGCTAGTCCAGGCGCCGCTCCTTCGCTCCCAGCGCTGCCAGCCGCGGCGGGCTTAAAGCACTAAATCCGCTGTTATTACAAATGGAAATTAGATGCAAACACTAATTTCCAACTTCAAGCCTTTAGGAAACCACCTGTGTCGGACCAGCAGCTGTTCTACACGTGCCAATTGTTTCTCTCAGTAGTTAATTTTACCACAAACATCTCGGCGCGTGCCGTCCCGGTACAAGGTGTGTCTGGCTCAGGATTCAGGCCAAATTTCGACGGAGTGCTGGTTTTTCTGGGAACACAGCACTGTTGATCACAGAACTCACCTTCTGCACGGCCCCCGGCAGCCGCTGCCCTGTCGCTGCCCTGGGGACACGGAGCCCGGAATGTTGCTCTTGCTCGTTCCATTTAAAGACCCCACTTCCCGCTGAGCTGCTGGAGGGTTTGTCAGTTATTTACATCCCCAGCTGACAGGTTTTTGTTCAGGTAACTTTGACAGGCATCTACTCTTGGCTTGTTTTGTTGTCTGTCCTGCCTCCGCCTCAACACACACAGAGCTGTGCCTGCACTTTGCTGCCCACCCCTGCCCTGCCATGCTGGCAGCCTCCATATCAAGTTAATGTTCCCGTGCCTTAAAGGGGGTCAAGGAGAAATCCCAGAGTGATAAAAGGCAAAAAAGCTGATAACATACGGTTTGGGAGTTTTATCAAAATAAATTGTAAACCCACATAGTAATTATGTCAGTCTTTAAAGGAGTGAATATGTTGCATTTTGGCTTTTTAAAATTTTAGAATGGAAGTTAGTTAAAGGTCAAAACAGACTTTTCTTCTTTCTTTTAAGTTTAATTCAGTTTTTTAGCAAAATGAAGAAGTGGATGGACATGTCAAACCTGCCCCAGGAATTCCGAGAGCGAGTTGAGAGGCTGGAGAGAAATTTTGAAGTGTCAACTGTGATTTTCAAAAAGTTTGAACCAATATTTTTTGATATATTTCAAAACCCTTTTGAAGAAAGTTCCAAACCACATCGAAGCAGGAAGCAGAGGTATTTTTTAGATTTGATGTGACTTTTCCCTGGAAAGAGTTATACTCAATATAAGTTTATGAAAATTAATTTCCAGAGTGATGGTGTCTCTTTGACTCTGAAATGTAGCCAGTGCAGAGCCACCCCTGAGCCCGGTGGGTGCCGCTCAGGCCAGCTGGCCTTCACATGCAGCTGCTGTTACACAGGAGCTGTCCCACAGTGAGGATGTCAGGGTGTGGTGGGGACAGGTACCATGAGGTGGGTTAGCTCCAAGGTACAGTGAGATCAACACTTGAAATGTTTAGCTGAAATAGCTGAAATAGCACAGGAGTGTGTTGTCTTGGCACAGTGCTGGCTGGGGGCTGGTGTCACACCATGATCCCTCTGCTCAGGGGCTGTCACATCCCTGTCACCTCCACGCTGCTGGCTGTTTGCCATGGTTGCCAGATGAGTGGGAGCACCAAATGGGAGGAAGTTACAGCTGATGTGCTCATTTTTATGACAAATTTGGGAACGTGTGGTGATATCTTCAACTCACACATGGAACGTCTGCCTTATTGAAAGGAGCTCATCCACACTCCCTGCAAGAATATGTGGCTGTGACAGCTTTGTAGTGAGATTGTAGCCTTGGGGATGAGGGAGCCAAGCTGTTGGCCTGCAAGGTGTTTTTGTCAGTTTATGTGGGTTCTCTGGATGTGAGGGGGGGTAATTGTTCTGGTGCAATGCTCCAGTGTAGCTCCACATCCACAGGCAGTGTGCAGGGGGAGGTGCTTTGTTGGTGTTCCTTTCTCAGAGCAGTTTTGGTTGGTGCCACTGCAGCTTTGGCTGCTCTATGGGTTGACTCATGTCTTCCTTGGTCTTCCAGCTCCATGGGCTTGGATAGTTCTGCAGCTGAACTGTAGTACGAGCTATAATTGCCTGTTCTGAAGGGACGGCTGATGCTTTAGTAAAATATTTTGGAAAAACCATCAGTGGAATATATATAGCCTTTGTCACCTCCCCACCTGTGGCTGTGGGACGGTTCTGTGGGAAGTGTGACACCAGCAGAATAGTGTGGCAGGGTCAGAGGCCAGAGGCAGCCTTTGGCTTGGGAACAGGGTTGGAAAGTTGTAGATGTGTGCAGGACACTCTGGAGCCAGGTCAGGCATTGTCTGTCAGGCAGTGAGAGCTGAACTCAGGACATGTAGCTTATACTGTGCCTTAGTGTGAAATTAAGACAGCAGCTCCAGCTGTTGTTTTGAACAGGAAATGGAATGAAATCTGAACTGTAGAACAAGGTCTGGCTTCCTGGAACTGAAGAATGACTTCTCCCCCTATTTTTCTTGTTGGCAGGCGGGTGCCATGCAGCGTCAAAGATCTCTTCAACTTCTGCTGGACTCTCTTTGTGTACACTAAGGGTAGGATGCTTGCTTTGCCTGCATGGTTTGTATACATTCCCAGCTGTGAACTTCTGTTGTGTTGCTTGACGTGATGTGCTGTCTCTTAAAGGTAATTTCCGTATGATTGGAGATGATTTAGTAAATTCCTATCATTTACTTCTGTGCTGCTTGGACCTGATTTTTGCCAATGCCCTTCTGTGTCCAAACAGAAGAGATTTGCTAAATCCATCATTTAAAGGTATGGTGGGGATAGATTATTTACAATCGACTGTGCTTTGTTCTCTTGGCTCATTTGAAATGAAGTTGAAGGTTGGTTGTCTTCCCCCCTCCTCCTGGTTCCCAGGCTTACCAGTGGAATTCCACACTCTGGAGATGAAAGCCTCTGAGGATCCTCCCTGCATCATTGCCACGCTCTGCGAGCTGCACGACGGGCTCCTTGTGGAGGCGAAAGGCATCAAGGAGCACTACTTCAAACCATACATTGCAAAGCTGTTTGATAGGAAGGTACATCTTGTGAGTTTTATCAGCACTTGCTGGTGCTCTGTGGTGGTCTCGAGATCATTTAAGTCCTGCAGGTTCCACAGGGGAAAGCAAAGGAACTTGTTAATGAGCAAAGGAACTCAGACTGGCTCAGGTTTTCTTTGTATTTTAGCAGGAGCAGAATTCCCTCACACTTTTAATGCTGTGTGCTGTAAGGTCTCCCCTGTTTCAGCTTTTTATGTCAGTGAAGGATCTTTACTTTCCTTTCTTGGCAATGTGAAACCGAATCATGAAGGGTGGTATTTTCTTCAGGCAAAAAAAAAGTGATCTCCTTGTGAAAGAATTGTATGGAATGTCTGTCAATGGGGTGTGTGTCCTGCTCCTTTTCTTGAAGTTGAGCAAAATGCTTTGAAAGGAGAGGTTGAGTTTGCAGATGTACAAATTGTCCTGTCTAGTTCTGATCCTGGAAATGTTTTCCAAGCTCTGTGGAAGCTTCTTTGTAGTTGCTCATCGAGCCAGTCCCTGAGCCAGCAGTGAGCAGATGTTGCATTGCAGGGCTGGCTCTGAGCAGTGAATTTGTCTGGAGCTTGGATCCAGTTGGGCTTTGTGCTCTGTCTTGGTAATGGCACTGTAGCCCTTTGGTCCAGGCCAAAAAAAAAAGAGTCCAGTTATGCACCTAAATCTCGGTTTTTTTGACTAAAACCATCATGCTCTCACACTTGAAGCAGTTTTGATTTTATTATCTAAGGCACTTCTGCTTTTTATTCTTAGATCTTAAAAGGAGATTGTTTGTTGGATCTTTGCAACTTTACAGAAAATAGGTAAGTTACAGCTTTTGTTCTCAATCATAGGGCTTGGTTCATGTCTAAAGCACAGGCCTTTGTGTACTGAATCTCAGTTTTACCATTCCATTGTGTTTCCATATCTAATGGGTTTTGAGTATTTGACCACCAAAGCTGCTCTCTGGTTGAAACACTTTCTGGATCAGAGGTGTGGCCAGTGTCAGGAGTTCAAGCTGCAGGGATTTTTTCTTGACACCAGGTTTTTTGGTGCTTGCTCTGATTTTCTGGCAACCGTAATCTTTGAATAATGTAATGCAAACTAAAACCTTGGCTCTGAAGGTTGCAGATGTGTTTCTGTACACATATTATTTCCAAGTAGGGAAATCTCTGAATTTATTTCTCCATCTGTAATTGAGTGTATAAATCTGTGCATATGGCAGATGGACTCAAAAGAAAAGGAAGCAACAATTGCAAAACCACAAAAAAGAGGTGTGAACAATTTCGATGGGAGGGAAGTATAGTTGTTTCAGAAACTCTGAATTTGCTTCTGAAAGCTACTTTAAATGCAAACTATAAAAAATCCTTGTCAATTTTTTTGCCTTTTGCAAAAATACCTATTAATTTGTTTCTGCCTTTTGTTTGTGAGCTTTTAACTTGTTGGTTTACTTTGGGAATTTTGAGCAAAGACTCAGTTGTTTTAACAATGTAGATAACACCTCAATTTAGATATAAACTTGTTTCTTTGATCATTGAAAATTGAATTTCTCCTAGTATTTCTACTTTAAGATTAATAGTCTTCCTTCAGTAACACTGTCATATGGAATGACACAGTAGTCCCTGTTCTTTTGCAAGTAGTCTGACATCTCAAAGACTCTTGTTAGCGTCTCTGGGGGTTTTTTTTGTCCAGCTTTCCACAGACCTTTACATTTTCCTGAATGTCATGGGGCAGCTGAACCTGTGATACAGTGAGGTTTCCTGTGGGATCACAGCATTGCTTGTGTCATGAATACATTGTTATATTCCATTATTATACATGCTGGAACTGCATTCCTGGCCCAACTGCAGGCAGGATTATTGGTGCAAGCCATTTCTGATTTTCATCCAGAAGTTCCATTCTGCTTCCCAAGTCTATGTTTAAAGCCTTGCAACCTTGGTGGGATTAAACATTCCTTTTTTCCAGCTGGGTTTGGTGGAATAAACAAAATTAAGGATTTGTTTGGTATCACATGTCAGTGATGATTTTAGAAATAAAACCCAGTCAGGTAACTCCTCACTTTCCCCTCCTCTGCACCATTAGGAAAATTATGGGCTACAGAGTGGCAAACCCAGAAGTGCAGCAGTTGGGTGCAGTTCTCCCTGGTGCACAGATTTAACCAACCTCTGATCAGCTGAGCACTTCCAGATTGGTTTATTCACAACTGGCGTGAAAGCAAAGTTGGTTTTTCCCTCTTCTTACTGATATCCAAATTCTGGTGGAAGAGTGATTCCTACAGTGATCCTGGAGAGGTTTTGGGTCCAAGGACAGGCAGGGATGACCAGGGGCAGGTTGCTCAGGGAGGTGGGAGCAGCACTGCTGCCCAGAGCATGAAACTCTGACCCTGTGTTGTTTGGGGCAGCACCTGAGCTCCTGGGGCACCTTCTTTGTTTCTTCAGCAGTTAAACCTTTGCTGTCAAACCTGGGCTTCTCTTTCAGCAAAGCACTGAATAAAGAGTATGAAGAGTATGTTCTGACCGTGGGTGACTTTGATGAGAGAGTTTTCCTGGGAGCTGATGCTGAAGAAGAAATTGGCACTCGAAAATTCCCTGCAGATGTGCCAGGAGAGAAAACAGCAGCAAGAGCTCACATGGAGTGTCATCTGCAGCAGCATTTTGAAAAGGTGATTCATTTAACATGGCAAGGTCACTTGAATATCTCCTTCAAGTTTTCTCACCCTTATACACTCTTTGAATCATTGAGGTGACTTGAAATTTCTTCTTCCTGAGAGGAAGATGGTGAACACAGGCTTCAGTGCTGTCTTGCTATAAGGAGAAAAGGTGGTATCTTTTTTCCTGTGGAATCTTTAAAATAACTATTCCTTAAACAGAATGAGTGCACTTTCATGTGTATAGTTTGTTTTTGTCCAAGAAAAATCAGTAATTAATACCCAAATATGTAGGTCTTAGTTTTGATCAATCTTCATTTATATAATCATCCCACAAAACCTTGACACTGGATTAGTTTTCCCACTGTTTCATTTCTTAGGAAAGGAAAAGTCAACTTTCCTACTTTTCTATGGAAAATAAGATTCACACATAAGCCTTAACAAAGTGTCTCTTCATTACAAAAAGTAGCCTATAAACAGAGTTAGTGTTTCACTGTGTTTAAAAATGTATCTAATGAAGCTGACATGCAGGAAAACAGTTGCTTGATGACTTTTTAATCTTTGATAAGGGGGGAAAATAGTATTGGCTGTGTGAAAGAGCCATATACTGTTTGATTTACATGTCAATTAAAAAATCAGAATTCTTTTACTATGATACTGGTGCAAGTGTAAATGAATCATAGGTCTTGGCTTTTTCTCCCAAATATAAGTATATTCTATAATCAGGCACATTAAAGGTGGGAATTTGGAAAGGGGTTTTTAATTCTGAGCTTCAGTTTCTGTAGTACAATAATATTACTGTTTATGCATAACAACTGCAGGCTTCACCTTTTCTCACTATTTGCCTTGTATCTTCAGAATGTTGTCAGTTCAGATAATTAAATCCAAAAACTTTATTGCATCACTTCTAGAGAGCAGGATACCAATAGGTAAGCACAGTCCACAGAGCTCCATCTGCTCAGTGCCACTTCATCCTTTGGATGGAGGATGTAGGGAGGCCCATTTCCGAGGGAATGTTCTCCTGTGAACCTCTCCTGGGCAGCTCTGCCACCCACTCCTTGTGTCACCCAGCTAATGCAGTCGGCGGCTGAGAATGGAAGCATGTGCTTCCTCTTCCTTGCCCTGTATTTTCAAAGTTCAAATAAGCCGAAAAAGTTACAGGTTTTAAGATTTTACGTTTTGTTTTACTGTGTTTTAGTTGTAAAATCCCTTTGAGTCAATTTTTGTCTGCTCAAAGATTTGTTATGTTTTCTATTTATGGAGTCCTGAGAAAACTTTGGCTCATTTTTAGTCACTTCTGAGGTCTAAGGTGAAGCCTTCACATGGTTCTACTAATGGTGTAATTTTAATCTCTGAAGGAATTTTGCACGAGATGCTCATTTGGAAGGTAATTGAAACAGTTTTGTTGGCTGATTTCTATTTATTATTTTTCTCTGTCTGACAGAAAAGGTCCTTTGCACCTTCAACCCCACTGACTGGCAGAAGATACCTGCGAGAAAAGGAAACTGCCTTCACTCCTGTGGCTTCAGCCACACAGAGCGTGAGCCGTTTGCAGAGCATGGTGGCTGGGTTGAAAAATGCACCAAGTGAACAACTTACAGCTATTTTTGAGTGAGTATGTCCACTTCAGCTGCTTTCATTGACACAGAAACTCATCTTTTGGCTTTTTTTCCCTTTGGGGCAGAATATTTTGGTCTGTGTTTCTGTATTATTTCTTGTTGAAGGATCTTCTGTTTTCTCAATGATCTTGTCTGGAGAAGGATGGCTGAACACACACACCCCCCCCCCCCCCATCTGACTTGTCACCACCATTGTGTTAATGGAGCTTCAGCTTTTGCTGACCTTGATTTATCTGTCTGCTTGAAAGCCAAATGCCTTTTTTATTTGTTTACATTTTAAACAAGTACTTATCAATTAAAAGATGTGGTAACCATGTTGGCAGAGGTTTTGAAGAAGGGCTTGTTCAGGTGAACAAGCTGCAGTCTTTGCCCTCAGCTGGGAAGATAAAACTAAAAGCACCTACAGGCTGCCCATTTTTCCTTGACACTACTGCAGGGTGTGTTGGTCTTACCCCATGGCACAAGGATGAGCCTCTCAGTGACCCTGGTCACTGTCAGTGCTGACCTGGAGTAGCAGCAGCCATGTTTCCCACTCAGGATGTTCTGGTGGCTGTTCCCTGAGCACACTTCAGGTTACTGCCTTCCTCCCTGAGCACAGCTCATAAAAAGCAGCAATTGAATAGTAAACACCTGTAAAGTTGCTGGGTGTTTGCCTAATATCTTTCCAAGCTGAGGTCCTGCTATGTTACAGTGTAAGGTCTCCAGATGTATTTTTACAAATCAGAATGGAGATTTAGTATTAGCACTTAATATTTGAAGACCAAAAGCAATGTTCTTTTTAAAGTAACCATTATGAACAGGTGAAAAATATTATTTTCTGTTCTCATCTTTGGAGTCACGTACATTTGAAAGTTTGCTAGCACTAGTTCCTAAAAGTTTACAACTGTGCTCTGTGGGATGCATTTGTTTAGAATGTTTCTTTGATTGTTTTTATAAGGACTGATACTATTTATACTCTACAATTAAGACATTAATGTGTCTGTAATCTCTAATAAAACATGTGTTTGTTCCAAATTATAAACCAGCCTGTCAAGAAAGAGGTAAATATTAAAATGGGAACAAGAATTGAATGAGCCTTTGGCAAGAGCTGTGATGGGTACTTTGCTCATCCAGGATGTGGGTTCAGCAAGCACTCAGGTCTGTGTACTGTGTCCCTGGAAGAAATGGACAAACTATAGTTTGGTCTGTGTAATCTTCTATGCTTTTCAGTATTTTCTTTTTCAAATTAAAATTCCATGGAAAAGCTTTGAAGTTAATTAGAAGGCTTTGTTCAAAGAGAAACCTTAGCTGATTTTAGTTCTAGCTTTTCAGAGTAATTCAGTGTCTTAATTTGACACAAGCCACGGGCTGCTGTCCTCTAAAACAGGATTGCTGGAAAATTCAGAAGCATTTAGATTGAGCATCTCCAACTAGAGATATTATGGCCCTTTTTTATGGCAGTAACAATGTGGAGTTCATCAGTTCCCCCAGTCTGTCTGGTCTGGCTGTCTGTCTCTGCCCCGACACGGGTAGGGTGGTTCTTGGGTGGCACGCGTTTCAAAGGACGAGTCTGGACTCTTCAGCTTTTCGGTCTTCAGATTGTTTATTGTTTCTTATCTACAAAATTTTCTGTCTGCCCAACAGAGGTCTGATCTGCAAGCAGTCACAGGCACTCTCTGACCACCCACGGGGCGGTCATGTCTTTTTATACTAATATCTACGTACATAATATTTATCTTTATTTCCCAATACTTTTCACCCATGTTAGCAAGTGCACCTTTACCATAAACCAATCCCCAAGTGCCAACATCACCACAGGAGATGGAGGACAAGAAGAAGAAAGAAGAAGGACAAGACACGCCCTGATCCCTCCATCTTGTCTCCATAACCCCCCTGTACCAAAAACCTTAAAGTCTATATTTCACCCTCTAAATGTGTCCTTTTACACCTTTTACTCTAAAGTGATTCTCTTGTCCTCAAACTCTTGTTATTTCTGTGGATGGATCAAAATCAAGCCACCAAACATTCTTGGCAACATTCCAGGATTTTCGAGACCCCCCAAGGGTTCTCCTGGCATCTCTGAACATCGGGAACGATGTGCTGAGATCCCACACAGTCTTGGTAGGAAATGGGAAGATGCTGCTGCCTATTCCCTCTAAACTTTTCTGTGCTGCCTCAAACTGAGCCTGGCCAGTGTGGTGTTGTGGGTGCCTTTGGTTGGTTGCTTGGCTGTTGCAGTATCCTCCTCACTCCTGGCAGGTTC
Organism: Molothrus aeneus; assembly: GCF_037042795.1. Classification (NCBI taxonomy): domain Eukaryota; kingdom Metazoa; phylum Chordata; class Aves; order Passeriformes; family Icteridae; genus Molothrus; species Molothrus aeneus. Next base: position 651,537 of record NC_089662.1, read on the forward strand.
ATCTTTCTCCTCCCTGCTGCTGTGGTTCTTGCTTTCTTCTATGTTTATTCAAGGTCTGCAGATCCTCCCTGGCCCTGTTAGGAAGAGAGGACATGATACTTGTGTATGTTTTGTGTTTTCCTCTGTCTGTGTAATACAGGTTCTTGCTGATGAGGAGTGCTTGGTGTAAATTGGCCTGTCTTTTTATTCTGATTTTATGGTTGTTGTTTCTTGATATTTATTTTTTAAACTGGTTATTAATGGGTATAAAAAAGGCTTTCTTTGCCTTTGGCTTCAGGTCTTGTGCCCGCAGCCCCTTGGAAAGCATCATGAGCAGAGTGAAGGAAATTGGTGAGACCTTCTGTTGCTGCTACACTCAGTCAACAGATGAACAGCCAGGATCTCACATAGGTATGGACTGAAAAGCATGGGGTGTTTCAAAATACTAAACCAGGGCAAACAGAATGCTTACCTATACTGTTTTCTGTATTTATTACAGTGAAGCTGGTTTTATCCCAGGATACACCCAAGCAGAAAACTGCTGCTGTCAAATAGTACACTGTAAAATGCAAAAAGTTATGGTAGAGTAATCCCAAGACTGCAGTTCAAACTGGGATAACCAAGAAATTATGGAAAAGCAAAATTACATCGCAAGAAATATTACAAGAAATAATCCTTTAAAATGTTTATGGAATTTCATGCTGTGTCTGGGACTAGTGGATTTCTGAACTTTTTTTTTTTGTTTGCAAAGTATATATATATACTCACGTGAACTATTGTTTTGATGAGAACAGGTGCTGGTCAGTTTAGTCTTAACCCTGTTTGTGCCAGTGGCATTTGACTTAATCTCTGTTGATTTTAAATTTCAGATTTTGCTGTAAACAGATTAAAACTGGCAGAGATCTTGTATTATAAAATCTTGGAGACTATAATAGTGCAAGAAACACGGAGACTGCATGGCAAGGATCTGACTGTAAGTAAAGAACCAGTGAAAGATGAGAACACTTTTTGTAGCTGTTTCTTGGGAGTTTATCTTCAGGCAGTTTCAGAACAAAGTACTGTAAAGCACTCTGTGTATGTTGTTAATACTAAAAAGGGGAAATACATGGGAGCTGCCAAAATGTATTTTTCTTCTACAATTTAGACCAGTATAACTATCATAACTAAACATTTGAATTTCTGTTGCGTTCTAGAATTACAACTTTATGGACTGATAACTTTTATTATCTTCTTTACCCAATGAGCAGTACCAATGCTTTATGTTAGTCAGCACTACAGTTGCTCTGCTTTATGATGCACAGCAATGAGGCCAGTTCATTTGTCCATAGCATGCAAAATGTGATCATTTTGGTGTTGTTACTCTACTTCTGTTCTCCTCAACTTCCCTGTAAAAAGGAGGTTGTGGATGGGAGAAGAAGACAGCTTCTTTCCAACAATAAGCTGTGTAGTATTAGTGCCACAAAATTCCAGCTCGTGTTTCCCAAATGTGAGGCCAGTGGCATTGATGTGCTCTCTGCAGGCTCTCCTGGAGCAGGATGTCTTTCACCGCTCCCTCCTGGCGTGCTGCTTGGAGATCGTGCTCTTCGCCTACAGCTCCCCTCGCACCTTCCCCTGGATCATTGAAGTTCTTGACATCAGGCCATTCTACTTCTATAAGGTAAATAAGCACTGGCTTAGGACAGGATTGGTATTAAAAATGGCATGTTGCTGGGTTAAGAGTCATAGAGTCCTCCCTAGGGAGTCAGGTAAGACAAGGACTGATATTAAGTGTGCATTAGGATATCACTATAGGACACAAAGTAACACGACGTGGACACGCTGCTCTTTCAAGGTAAAAAGAGACTTTTTAATTTCTGACTCCAACATTTATAGATTTCCAAAAGTGACAGCGGATTGGAGGGTGACAGTGCCACCTCTCCAATGACTCTGGACAAACCAACAGTCCATAAATTTCTCCTTCTCCATAAAAGAATGCAAAACAATAAGTTATTTACATAAAGTGTGTGAGAAAGCTCATTACAAGAATGTAAACATCAGAAGGCTTAGAAAATCTTAAAAAATCAGGGCAACATCAGGCCTATTCTAAATGCTGGCTGTCCTGAAATGTATTACTTGGAAGGTGTAATGCCAGAGCTGAAGCTGAAATATAAAGAACAAAACCCATTTTGTAAATTGTACTGATCTGTAACATACTGCCCATCAACTTCTACTAGACTAAAGCCTTCAAGCATATATTTTGTTGATCTTTATATTTATTGACTACAGTGTAGTTCTGAAATAGCAGATACAGATCTGAAATGTTGGCTTTGGCTGCTACTACTTATCACAGGCTTGCTTTGCTAAGTTTGGGGGCTTTTCCTTTATGTAACAAAACATAGAATATCTTTTCCAGAGTTTTCTCTGGTTTTGCTCTTCATTTAACCACATTTTCCCCACTTCCAATGTAACTTGATTTTTGACTACTTCAATCCTTTTATCACCTATCCATATACCTCCAGTTTTTGCTGGATGCCTAGCAGCTTACTGGGTTAGTTCTGAATAAATCAAGTAGTTCTCTTTAGATGACAGCAAGCGAAAAATGGAAGCCTTTGAGAAAGCTGGTTCATTATCTGTCCTTCCTTTTTCCTTTACTCCTCAGCTGTGCTGTAACAAATCTGTCAGTATGGCTGTGGCTGTTGGTAGCCTCCATCAAAACTGGTGCACATCCAACTTTATGGAACAGATTTATGTTTGATTTGAATTTTCTCAGCTATTCAGTGTATATTCTTGCAGCACTCTTATTTGGACAAAAATTGCCATTACAGGGGTCTCACACAAGAGAGACTTGTGACATTTGTAACTTTGTTCTCTAGGTGTATCTTCTTCTGTAGCAGGAATAACCAAAACTGGTCTTCCATGGAATTTTTGTGGCATTTCCATCCTTGGAGCTTTAGCAAAACAGGCTGAATGCTCCTCTGATAGGAATGACACAGGGAGGATCTTGTGTTGGAGTATGATACTGCAGTCAGCTCTGTTCAACCCCCATTTGTCCATGTCAAGGGTTCTGAGTGCTTCTTAAATGAAACTTTAAAGCAGTGGTTTTCAGCTCCTCATGTTATGGGCTGCTTGTTTGCAAGAGCTGAAATGCTGGGGCTGTCACATCCCCTGCTGAGCAGCTGTACCTGATCACATGTCCCAGGTCATTGCTGCATGTGCCCAGTGCTTTCACTTGTGCACAGTTAGCAGTGGTGAGAGAGGCCCTAAAAACCGTGGAGTGAATTGTTGTGCACTAGTGGCATATCTGCTATCCTCTTCCAGCCCCAGGTTGCTTTGGAAAAGGGGGTTAAACGAACAGAGTTGGGGAAGATGAAGATGTGAGGTGGAGCCTGGAGCACTCTGTGTTGACGTTTTGAACAGGAGCCTGAAATAAATAACAGTTAGATGGTGTTAAACATGAGCAATGTGACATTGCTGTGTGTGTGTCATTGCCATCAGGTGATTGAAGTGCTGATTCGGTCTGAGGAAGGACTTTCCAGAGACATGGTGAAGCACCTCAATAGCGTTGAGGAACAGATTCTGGAGAGTCTGGCCTGGACTCGGAACTCAGCACTCTGGAATGCACTCGAGGCCTCAGAAAACAAAGTCCCAACTTGTGAAGAAGTATGTGATCTCATTCCTGTTACTAGGAAATTGATGGGTTTTTTTCTCACTTTTTTAATTTGGAAAACTGTTCAGATGAGATTATTACTGCAGAAAAATCTTCTATTAATAGATTGTCACAAAGAAGGGAAATTAATTTTTTGTCTTAGACTGACATTTCTTACTTCTCAGGTAATATTTCCCAGTAATTTTGAGGCCAGCAATGGAGGAAGTGGGTTTGGGCACTTGCCCATGATGCCATTATCTCCCATAATTCATCCTCGAGTGAAAGAGGTTCGGACAGATCTTGGTGGGAGTTTAAGACGAGGTAAGTTTAAGGCTTCTGATATTATTTGAATGTGTGAATTTGGGGAGAGGGTTACAATTCTTTGTAATTGGAAAAAGCATCCTTGAATCTGAATTGAGAGTTCAGAATTGTGAAGTTTATTTGAGTGAGAGAAAGTCTAGATGCACCCAGTCAAACCAGTGCTGTGACTAACTGGCTGCAGACAGTGCTCAGACAGTGCTTCCCTTCTGGACTAGAGAAGATTTTGCTGCTGCCTTGATGCCAGGGTGACCTTACTCTGAGATGGATTGTCATCAATCACTTATTGTCCATTGATGTTCGAATTTTTCCAGGGTTTTTTTGGGGTTTTTTTTTTGCTTTCTGTTAGTTTATGGTCAGTGAGTTTGACTGGATTTTAGGTGATTTTTTTTTTAGATATAGTGACAGAGCTACACTTAAATCCAAAATCCTGTTTTTGTGCCGGGTGGAGGACAATGCTTTGCCTACAGTGTTCTGTCCTCTGAAGCTGCTCTTTGCGGATTCCTGGATCTCACACAGAAGTGTCTCCTAACAGTGAGGGTGCAGAAGCAGTGCCAGTACTGATGATTCCTTTGCATGCTTCTCTAGTTAGGAATTGCAGCTTTTGTTGTATCCCAGACACTGGTCCGTATGTTCTTGCACGTGCTCTGTGAACTGGTGGGCTGTGTAATGTTGTCTCCTTCAGTGTTTGTCTTGCAGCAAACAAGGCTGTTTGGTGTTTTTTTAAAATACTCCTTGGGAAGGAGATGTACAAGCAGTTTCTGTGTTAGGGCTTGCTGATGGAAGAGGAACCAGATTGGAGATGGTGTCTTACATATGTCTCTCAATCCCTGCAGTCTCCAATCAGTCTTACCTGGCCAGTTATCCAGATAATTTCTGACTCATGGGAAATAGGAAATTCTTGTCACTGTGATTGTCAGACTGCAGCAAAAAGCCTGTGAGCAGAAGCCTGGTACATTAGTGCTGTGTACTTCAGGCTTATTACTGGAGCAAATGTTTGAAAGCAACAGGAAAGCCTGAGAGGAACTGGGGCTATGTGAGAGTGGAGTCACCTGCCTAGGAGCAGTTTAGAGAGAGTTTGAAAGCCAGAACATAGGGAAGACAGCATGTCCAAGGAGTGTGGTCAGGGTTTCTGTAGAGGGAGGTATTTACAGGAGTAACACTTGCAAAAATTCCCTAATTGCTAGGCTGACTGGAGTAAGTACCTCTGATCCTGTGTGTTCCTCAGTCTCTGTGGATCAGAGTGACTGCTCAGCTTCCATGTGATACCTGATGGCAGAACTGCACTGTCTGGGGTGACTGCGAAACTGAAAAAAGTCAAACTACAGATCTTGTTCTTAACACCTCAGAACAGTGAACTCTGAGAGCAGGCCTGAGCTATAAGTGATCTCTGCTGCTGTAGTTGGAAGGTATCCTTTCACCTTCTCTGCAGAAGTATTTCCATTAAGCTGCTATTGTTAAGGTTTTGTCGGGTTTATTTTTTCTTCCTTGACATGCCAGACGTGCAGCCATTGTCTCCAATCTCCGTTCACGAGCGCTACAGTTCTCCTACAGCTGGAAGTGCTAAGAGAAGGCTCTTTGGAGATGACAGCCCCAAAGAAACGCAGATGGAAAAAATCTTAACGAAAGGAACTAAGCTGACAATTGCTCCAGCATCAAGCGTTGGTGCTGAAAACATGTCAGCATCTCCTGCCCAGACAGTGCTGACCATGACAACCACTACAGGACCAGGAAAAGCAGGACAGAAGGTCACTATCCCACTGCATGGTAGGAATTCTTGCTGCTTTTCTTCTCTACTAGGATATTTTCTTTAGTGTTAAGTTATACTTAGACCAACCATGCATCTTGAAAATGTGTTGCTTGTTCTTTCTGAAAAAACAGTTACTTTGTCAACAACAGCTGTCCTGGTTTAAAGGACAGGTGTCTGCCAAGGAAGGCAGGAACCTCCCTTGGAATGCAGAATATGACCCCCTTCCCTCTGAATTATTATAACTTTGAAATGACGGGGCTTTCAGGCAAAGATACCAGAAAAGGAATAGCAGTTCCTTACTAGCGTGTGTGTGTATAACAAGGCAAGCCAACACCAAGCCCGGCAGCACCGACGAGCAGACGCAGAGCCCCAGGGCCGGCCTGGTCCCGGCTGCAGGCACCTTCCCCTGCGGTGCAGTTCCGGGCACAGCCAGCAGGGGCGCTGCTGGCTCCCGGCCAGGCAGGGCAGGGCGATGATTCCCCCGGGGCTGCAGGGGGCGCTGTGGCGCGAGCTTGGCTGCCTCTCTGTGCACGGCAATGGTGGGCGAGGGTGGAAGGGATGGAGAAGGGGCTGCCTTTGGAACCCTCAGGGACGGCTGGTCCTGCTGCACCTCTGGCTGGGGAAACGGACTGCAGCAGGAACCTTGGAAGCAGCTGGAACGGCAGAGGCGAGCAGATCCTGTTGTAATGAATGAGATGTAGCAGAAACTGCAGAGCTGTGGCCCCTGTGGGGCACCCCGGCAGGCAGGGGTACGGGACTACAGGGTAGTGAAAACTCAGAGCAGCGGCAAAAGAAGAGCAGGGGCGGGCAGAGGTCTCCTCTGCAGCAGCATCACACAGCCAGGGAAATGCATCCTCCAGGACGGGGCTGGGGCTCAGGGTCTCGGTCTTTCCCCTGAGGCACCCGAGCAGATGGCAGGGTCCTTTCCAATGAGGCACGGTGCCAGTGATGTCCCCGTTCGGTGGCTGCTCTCAGGAGCAAATGCTCACTTATGGCACAGAAGCAGGACAGGGCTGGGCTGCAGCAGCGAATTCCCCCCATAAACAGCAGCTGGAGCATCCTGCTCTGAACCCAAAGGCGAGAGAGGGCGAGGAGCTGAGCCCAGCCTCTCACTACCCGGCCAAATTTTCGGGGTATCTTTTACCTTCCAAAGAGAAAACCCGCCAGGTAAAGACAGTAGCCAGCCAAACCCTTCCCCATCCTTACCCTGAGCCAAGGCAACTCCTTTTATCTCTCTAAAGTACTGGTGGTTTTTGTCTCTTAGAAATGTATGGGAGAAAATTCCCTGAGAAAAAGAAAACAAAAGGAGCAATCCTAAGCTCCAACTGCTACTAAAAAGGTTAAGTTTATATTGACATCCCACCTTGGAGACATCTGATCCATGGCAAGCACACTGAGGATTTCTCCTCTTGCAGAAAAGATCATGTTTGTGCTATTTCCAGTTTTGCCTTACACATTAATCAGTATTTCAGTTCTCAGCTCCATTAATGATTTACTGCAATTTGTCTTAATTTGGTCTGTTAAAATCTCAAAAGGCTCTGGAACTTCTAGATAAGAGTTACATGATAACATTAGCAAAATACTGTGAGACTTCTGTTTTGTGGAAGTTCGGTGATACTTGAATATTTCTGAAAATCATACATGAGCAATGAGATTTTTAGCCGTTCTTAATTTAAAAACTGGGTCTATAGTTAAAGATTAAAATAAAAATTCTGCACTAATCATGTTTAAGGAGATTTTCAGCAAGATAATTTGATTACTGAGGAAACTAATGAGGACTGTATAGGATATGCTGTCAGTTTTGGAGAATAAGAATTAAAAAAAAAAAAGAATACCCACTTTCCCCCAACAGAGTGGAAAACCAAGTACAGAAATTGTGATTGCTTGTGAACTTTGTACTTTAAGATAACCTTTAGAAAAGATCATTCACATTCAGATTCTCCTTTTAAACCTTACCAGAAATGTAGTTTTTACTATTTCTGAAGACTCTGTGGGACAGACTGTAGTACAGAGGATGAGATGTCTTCAGTATCAAATGTTCATAAATGAGCTTGATTTGCTGTTTGACTTTGCAGCATGAAGAGAGCAACCAGTTTATTTCTAGGTATGTGTATCCTCTCCAGGTATTTCAAATGACATGGGTGGAATCACCTTGATCCCCATTTCGATTAATTTAGGCCAGCCATGTAAAGTGGATGCTCAGGCTCCCTGCCACCCTCCTGGGAACCAAGGAGCAGAAGTGGTGCTGCCAGCGGCCAGCAAGCCGAAGAGAACGGGCTCCTTGGCACTGTTCTACAGGAAGGTGAGTGCCCTTCCTCAGAAGGGGGGCTGTACTTGTGCTCGTGGCCATGCTGGAGCCTGCCTCCCTGTGCAGCTCCCATTACCTTCAGTCTTCACGTGCCTTAAGCTTGGCACATGCAGTCCTTATATACCTTGAAGAAGAAGGAAAAAGATGTTGAGTGTTGCAGAGAGTCCAGTTTTCTCATTCCCACCCATGAGATTTCTTTTTCTTTTTAATTAGGAGCTTCTATAAATAAATATCAAAGGCATACTTTACTTCAGATTTTACTTCTCTTGGCTATTTTGATTGCCCTCACATTTGCAAGGGTTAGACAGACCTGACATGAGAGGATTTTCCTGTGTGTCACTCATTCAAAGCTGCACTGCTGTGGATCCAGCATCTGGAGATGCTCCTTTGCCACTTTTAAGGCTGCCCAGCGGTGCTGATCTTGCTGGGCTGGGGGCTCAGGAAGCAGTGATGAATAACATAGTAGCTTAAGGTTTCTAAAAAGAATGAGTTTGATATAATGCAGGATTTAAAGATTAAGTTAAGAACTGGGTGTCCTTCAGAGTAACTTCAGATGACTTACTTATAGTTGCTTTCATTTTCAGTGTGCATTTTGTGAAGGGTCTTTGGAGGAAGCAGGGTAACTTGGTCTAGATGACTACAAAGAATATATCCCTAAATTAGTCTCTCTCAAAAATACTAGAAGATTTTTCTTTGCTGTTATTTTCTTACTAGGTAAGTTATTTTCTGAGGTTTTCCCCTTTGGGGGTATCTGTATAGATACAATAGATCTTAAGAAGTTCTACCATGAACATTCTTTAAGGTACAGCTTAATAAAAAAATCATTTCTGTTAACACTTGTAAGCCACATCCTTTGTCTGAACTATTGGTTCTTTAATTTTGCCAGTGACAGGCGGTTTCTCTGAGAAAGGATTAAGAATTGATCAGTCACCTGCCAGTTGGGAATGTTGCATTTTGGAAGTTTTACTCTCAGCTGGGGAGAACTTCAGGTGTAGCTGTGTCTTTGACTAAGCATGTCATAGACAACATAATTCCTCTTAGTTATGAAAAACTAAAACCTTGACTTATATTTGTCGTTAAATTTTGACTTTCCATTTATAGTGATCATTGTACTCAGAATGATAATTTTCCCCTACTTTCCTTTCTTGCTTCTGTTCAGTAGAGCAAGTGAAAATGACACTACCCCTTCCTGCTTTCCAGCATAAGGAAAGTGCCTAATTAGATAGTGAGGGATATGGTATAGAAGCTGTAGGCATAATGTTTTTAGGTGGATTTTCTGCAAGTGTTAGAGGTTCAACAGTTGGAGAGTGGACAGCTTAGTCTTTGAATCCCAAAATTCCAGAATGATTTTGGTTGGAAAGGACCTAAAAGATCAAATCATTCCATCTCCTGCCATGGGCAGGGACACTTTCTGCTAGACCACACCCCATCCAGTCTGGCCTTGAGCACTCCAGGAGAGGGCAAGAGCAGCTTCTCTGGGCACCCTGTGCCAGGGCTTCACCCCCCTCCCAGGGAAGAGTTCCCTCCCAGTATCCCATCTAACCTTGCCCTCTGGCAGTGGGAGCCATTGGCACTCCAGGCCCTTGTTCCAAATCCCTCTCCAGCTCTCCCAGAGCCCCCTTAGGCAGCAGAAAAGGCTCTAAGGCCTCTCTGGAACCTTTTCTTCTCCAGGCTGAACAACTCCCACCCTCCCAGATCTTTCATGGGAGAGGTGTTCCTTCCCTCTAATCATCTTCGTGGCCCTTATAGAATATCTCTGCTTTGATGTCTTTTATTTCTGCAGGCCAGGATAAGCTTGTTTGGCTTCACTCTTGACTGTGTGTCTTTTCCTTCCAGGTGTATCATTTGGCAAGCGTGCGCTTGCGTGATCTGTGCTTAAAACTGGATGTTTCCAATGACTTGCGCAGGAAGATATGGACATGTTTTGAATTCACATTGGTTCATTGTGCTGATCTTATGAAAGACAGGCATTTGGACCAGCTCCTCCTCTGTGCTTTTTATATCATGGCAAAGGTAACATGTAGTTTGAGGAAATAAATGGAATTTTATGTTCCATTTTATGTTCAAAATATCAGGTGTGTTCAGCATTTATAGTTTGACTGATTCATTCGTGTCCTATTACTGGAGGGAAGGGGAAAGTCCTTCCAAGAAGTGGATGAAGTCTCAGTATGGTTTTTTCCTTGTTTTGCATATCTTAGCTCACTGGCTCATTGATGGAAATTCTTGACAGAGTTTTTGTTTTCTTCTTGAGTGCATTTACAGTAGCACTGGTTGACACAGACAAAGCACTGTTTGGTCTTATTGCCCTGTATTTGTTTTCTGTCCCATTTGTCATCTTGACAATCTGTTGATCTAAACTAAAAATTCCATTACAGTTACAGAATTAGGCAGGTGCAGAAATTTGCAGGAGCAAATTTATGTAAGGTGGTTTCTATTCCCAAAAATCCTTTTAGCTTTTGATGATTCAGGCTGAGGAATTGAGGTGGTTGCCTGTTGTATTTCATTTCTTATTTCATTTGCCAGCTTTAATTTAAGGTGGTGTTAAATTGGATTGTGAAACTGGACTATTGGTTTGACTCAAACTTGAGCTGATGGTTACAGTGTCCATCAAGCCTAATTCAGACACAAAATTCAGGAGGCTGGATTATCTTTTCTTGTGGGCAAATGAAGAGTAGCAGTGTGTGGAGGGAAACTGATGTTTAAATTGTGGCTACCTGTGCTCTTAACTGCAGCATGGGTTAGGTTCACCTGATGTCAACACTGATAGCAAAGCTATTTAATAGTGCTCTGTATTTTATCATGTAATTCATCAGTTGTTTTAGGGTTTTCTATAATCCAAGCTTTTGAATGCTGTCTCCAGTGCAGTGTGAGACCTGACAGTTTAGCCAGAGATGTTCATACATTGTCTCCTGGCTCCTACTACAAAAACTGTTGCTTGTCTGCTCTTAAAATTACAAATGTATGGCTGAAAAACAGAACCCTTTAAGAAATAAGCTATTTTGAAATAAAAAAGCAAAGTGAAATTGCATGTGTGTACCTGCCTAATGTCTTGTTCAGGATTTCCCCGCTTTCTGTTTAGAAAAGTTAGGGATCCAGTTTCCAAATTCACAAAACACATTTTTGACTTAATAGTATTTCCTTTCTTTAATTTTAAGTGTCATTGGAAGAAAAGTCTGGAAAGGAGTAATGCCTAAGCATCATAACTAACAAAAAGCTTTAGTAGCTAAGAAACAAGGAATTCCTGAACAAGAAAAATCTTTGTTGTTTCATGCTCTCATCACTAGAGATAATTTTTTAAATTATGTATCCATAGTAATACTCCTCAAAAAGCTAAATACTGGACCTAGGCAGTGCAGCATTCACACTTGCACTTGGTCTTCAACAGCCTTTTCTTTTCCAGGTAACCAAGGAGGAAAGAACTTTTCAGGACATAATGAAAAGTTACAGAAATCAGCCCCAGGCAAACAGCCATGTAAGTCCATAACACTGGCTTTACTTTTTGTAAAGCTCAGAAGTGGCTTTTGAAGTCTTTGTGCTCATAAGAGAAGTCAAATCCTCTACAGTGTAATACTTGCTCCTGTTCAGTTGGATTTCATCTAGTCTCCTGACCTGCCTGCTTTCCTTGACAAGAGTGTTTTTCCTTGCTATCTTGTAGGTTTATAGGAGTGTCTTGTTGAGAAATACTTCTGATGATGTTCCATTGCACAAAAATGCAAACCCAGATATGGTGATGACAGAAGGTGAGTACAGCAAAGGAATTTGCTCTTTTCAATAACATACTTGGGGCTTTTAAAGAACTGGACAGTCAAGTAATAAGTGGAACAAGTTTTACAGTTTTAAGTGTATTAAAGAAAAAGATATGTATTGTTGAAAAAGAAACCATCTTGTAAGTAGCTCTCCTGTGTATTAGGTATGGAAAATAACACTTCCTAGTTGGAAAGCATATTTAATTTCATTTACCTAAATTTGGTTGCTCAGGGTGGAAGTGTTTTCTTAGTATGTCAATGATACTGTAGTTCTTGGATGGCAACACTGATAACAAAGAAGAATGAAGATTAACAGTACCTGGAATATTATGGTGGGTTTTTTTTAATATCGTCTATTCTGAAGACTGAAGTAGAAATAATTGTTTCAAAAAAATAAAAATGCTAACTCTCCAGGACTGCCATTTTCTTATATTCAGGTTTCTTTTAAATAAGTAATGGTTTCTTTGCTCTGGGTTAGAGAAGAAAAGGGATAAGAGTAGTATTTGAGAAAAGCATGGAACTGTGCCATGCCTGTTTTGAGTGGCATGTCAGGAAAGTGAGAGATCACAAGCCCGTGTATGAACCCATGAGCAGATCTGTAGCCAGGACACACATAGAATTTAGTTTGTGGCAAATTCCCTCTGGGTGGGATTCATCTGCCTTAATGAATATTAGAGCCATTTTTAAAGGGCTGTTGAGGATTCTGTCAGGGTCATGGAAAGTACTGATCTCCTCTAAATCCTGTCTGACACCTCCACAGTTACTGGATGACTTGGAGTATCTGAAGTGACACTGGGCTCTGGTATTTTGTCAGACAAATATACGTGGTTACAAAGTTCTTCAGTGTCTTTTCCTACCAGACTTTCTTCAGTTTATGGACTCATGTCTCCTTTACACAGTATTAACTCCGAGTCTTTTGATGCCAGTTCACAGGAGCTGTGCTTGTGTTGTGAGAGAAGGAAGGCAGATGGACAAAGGAGTCACTTATGGGTGTGAGCTGGAGCTTTGGATGTTTGTCTCAGTGCACTGATTGCCAGAGACTTTGTTTGCTGCTCTGTTTTACTTGGCAGACAGCAGAATGCAGGACACATAGAAGGTTGTGTTCAGTAGCACTTCAGCTTAATTAGGGGAGAGCAGACATCAACAGAAATACACCTGCTGTGTGGCTACAGCTTTTCCCACTTAACAGAACATGCCTGAACAAATGGCATCATGACTTCCTTGGTGCAGATCTGAGTTGAGCACCAAGTTTTTCTCTGCTAGCTGATCACAACAGACTTTCAGAGAAGCCAAAAGCTGGGAGCTGTCAAACTGCTTAAAACTTAGTTTTAAGACCAAGTAATGGCTTTGTACCACTCCCCACACTCTCCAGAATAAACATGGAAGAAGGGGTCAGTTGTGCTACAGTTTCTTGCTACAGCTATTTCCAAGTTTGGAATAAAGGTTGATACTGGCCTTTTTAGACATAACCCACAAGCCTGCTCACAGCAAATGGTAGCTCCTCCTGATGTTCATAACCACCTGCAGCACACCCTGCTCCTGGCTCAAGCACATTTCTTGAATTCCTGTCATTGACTGGTCAATTTATGGACAAGTTCTTGCCAGCTGGACATCGTAAGTTCAACTCTGAAGTGCCTGGTTTGCCAATGCTGTAGTTTTGAAATCTGAAGCTCTCTTATTGTTAGACTCATCTATGAAAGCTGGCAGCTCCTTGGGACGGTCCACAGCAGAGAATTTGAGTGAGTCAGAAACAGAGGAGAGAGGAGATCTTATTAAATTTTACAACGCAGTCTACGTAGGAAGAGTAAAGTCATTTGTACTGAAGTACAATATCACAAACCAGGATCATCTGGTAAGTAAAGTATTTTGGAATTAATACTCAGAGTCATTTTTTCTGGCAGTTAAATGTATGTCAGTAACTTTGTCTTGTCACCTGATGTGGGTCAAGTCAGATAATTGGAGGTAATGGTATGAGCCCTTGCTTTAACAGTCTTTCAAGAGGACAAATGTAGATGCTGCTCAGTTTGCAAACCCATTTCTAACTTCTTTACATCAGTGCAATACCTACTTGCTCAAATGCCTGTAGACTGTCTGTGTGAGGCATCTGGAAGATTAATTCTGTTGCTTGGTCATTACTTGAATTGTTGTTTCACTGTCACGAGATAAAATATTCTAAAGAAGACCTGGAAGCGTACGAATGTTCTCTTGTGTGAGGTTCCTGCTGTCAGGATGTTTGGATTGAGCAGCCGTGTCCTCTCGTGCAGGTGGAGGCGCCGCCGCTGTCGCCGTTCCCCAGCATCCGGCAGCAGGCGGTGTCGCCGCGGCGCATCTCACAGCAGCACTCGGTGTTCGTGTCCCCGCACAAGAACGGCGCCTGCCTCACGCCCCGCACTGCTCTGCTCTACAGGTTCAATGGCAGCCCCTCCAAGGTACAGACAAAAACAACTGCTTGAGAAAGGGTTAATTGTCTTCTAATTAGGATGTGGTCTAGTGCAGTCCTGATGTGTTATAATGAATAGTCTCTCACTTTGCACTGAAAGGTAGAATTCTGTATGTAGACTCCATCACTCAGAGGTGCAGGATAATCTGTTGTTCTCTGATATTTCAGACATAGAGCAAGTTTGAAATGGAGTCAGAGTAACTCATTATTTTTGTCTTGATCGCAGAGTTTGAAGGACATCAACAATATGATAAAACAAGGTGAACATAGGAGTAAGAAGCGAGCAATAACAATTGACAGTGACACTGAATCCCCTTCAAAGCGACTCTGCCAGGAAAATGATGATGTTCTACTAAAACGTCTGCAGGATGTTGTCAGTGAGAGAGCAAATCACTAAAAAACTTCTGCTTTCTGTGGGATCTCTAAGTTACGGAGCTGGATACAGCTGTTGTGCTATTTATTTCTTGGTTTTGTATATAGACAACTGTCAAGTTCCTTCAACACTGAACTTTCACCTGACTTGCACAGGACACAAAAAGTAAAGAGTTATGTAGGAAATGCCAGTGATCTTCATGCCCAAAGACCACGCTGTGCTATAACTTACTCTGAGCTGTTTTAGCAAAAGTGTTCTGTGAAAGCCATATTGGATTTTCTCAAGCCTCATTTGGAGCATCATGAATTCTGAGTGTAACTCAGCTTGTAATACCAGTTTTATTATTAGAATAAGAGTGATAAAGAAATTAGTGAAATCGGTGAAGTTTCCTCAAGCTTTTGGCATTTAGAGAAGAAACTTACCAAGTGCCTTATTTGAAAAGAATACAGAATTTTATGTATTATTTTACTGTGGAGTAACTGGAGGGAAAAGAAATAAATTATTTAGCCTCAGGAAGAGCTGAGTAGTTTTGAACTGTCAGAACTTATGTTAAAGTGTAGGTTGTGACATGTATCTGACAGCTTTTGCAGTAACAAAGGCAATAATCTAAAAACACAAGTAGTGGCGACTTAGGTTGGACTCTGGTAAAGCCCTGAGATGCAGTTCTTGTGAGCCTGAATTCCCTTTCTTTTGAGCCACTGGTGCTCCATGTTGGAAGCCACAGAGCAGCCTGCCCTAGATGCTGTTCATACAGATGGCAGCTCACCCATGAGAAAATACAGTTACAGCTGAAATCAGCAACTGGGGTTTGGCCATGTTAAAGCTGTTCAAATGCTTTAACAAAAATTCATTTAACAAATTGAATGTCTTTTTTTTTTCCTGAAGACCTTTAGCCTCTTGTGTAGTATCTACACTGAATGTAAGCCCATCACATAAGGAGGTGTGTATGTGTGAGGTTTTATAGCTGTTGAAGGCTTGGGTTCACTGGAAAAGTAGAAATTCCAGCATCCAATTCTTGTGACTGAGTTTTTAATGCTGAAGATTTGGTAGGGTTTTTTTTACCAAAATGGAGAAAAGTCAGGGTTTACTCATTACTGTAAATCAGTAGTTTGATCTTATTTTATAATTGTATTTAAGGTTAGAGCCATAGAGAAACTTCTCAGCACTGTAATTTTCAGTTTCTGTGTAACTCAACTGAAAAAAAAAAGAACAACTAAACAGGACTTATTGAGGGATTCTGTTTCCTTCATTGGCTGGGTGGGTTAGTATGTGAGATCCACAGGTCATGGGGAGAACACTGCCATGATTTTGAGCAGCCTCAGCAATGATGAAGGAGAAATTAATTTCTAAGTGTAGGTGTGCAGGGACACTACTCAGCAATGAGTAAAAAGTTTACAAACTTGGTTTTGAGTCATTAACTACTTGAATATTTGATATTTTTTAAAACTTTTTTACTTTCAAAAAAAAGGTGCTTGCCCATGGAGAGCTGCAGTATGAGGAAATGGCTGTGCAGTGGAATAGGTTTCATGTAGCTATTTAATTTTAATCAAGTTTTAATGTTTCTCTTCAGATTTTGAGATAAAAAGTGGAGGATTGCAGTCTTTCTGCAATAGGATAGGAAATTTATGGTTAGGCATGACAGCATCAGTCTTTCCATGGTATTGTACGATGAGAGTTTACAACGAATGACATGGTTTTAATTCAATATCATGTGCACATCTCCTGGTGTCTGCTCCTCACACTGTCACTGCCTTCTCTGACAGTAGACAACTGATGGAGCCAAAATTCTTATTAACTATTATGTATAGTGCTTCTTCATTAGGAAAATGAATGTACTACAACTGGATGCAGCTCAGAATTCTTCACCTTTTTAGGTGATCTAAAAACTATTTTGGGCTTGTTGAACAGCTAAAACAATAACTTACATGGAATTTTTGTAACGGTTTCAAAGTGCCTTCACATGTAAATCTGTATTTTATAATAAACAACTAAAAAGCATTTTAATCTGTGTTACTGTATTTCCTGTTGTTTTGCTGTGCCAGTTCATTAAACAATGCCTTCTTATCTGCATTTTCTGTAATATCAAAGACCTTCGTCATTTTTGTGCTCCCTCAGATTTCTTTGGGATTTTTTTCTGTTTGAATTCGTGACATTTCATGTGTTTTGTCTGAAGTTTCCTCCAGACGTTTCTTTACTGTTTGTATTTCAGTCAGGGGTGGATTTTGGGAGAAGGTGAGTAATATATTGCATGAAGTCACCAAAAAGCACCAGAAGGGAGAGAACCCTGCAGTGACAGGTGATGTGTCCACAGAGGCAGGTGTGACTCCAGCAAAGCTGAGCTGTGGGCTCCTAGTTCATCTCTGAGCACTGCAGGCATGAGCTCCAGGTGCTGGTCCTAGCTGCCTTGCTCCCAGATGTGTTTAAGAACCAGCCTTGGACAGGTTCAGATCTGTAACAGCTGGTGTCATGCTGGTTTTGTTGCTCCAGGTCTTACCATAAAGCTGGCAGGAACTCAGCTTTTCGAATAACTCTTGTTCATCTGCTCTATGAGGGAAAAAAAGGCCGATTTGTGCAGATTCTGCTGTAATGACTTCTTTCTTGCCAGAGCTTTTGCTTTAAAAGACTAATCTCTAGTTCATAGAATCACAGAATCATGGAATATTCGAAGTTGGAAGGGACCCACAAGGATCATCAAAGTCCAATGCCCTGCCCTGCACAAGACACCCCAAAAATCAGCATCATAGAATAGCTTGGTTTGGAGAGGACCCTCAAAATCATCTCGTTCCTCACCCTGTGCCTGGGAATGTTGTCCAAGTGCTCCTGGAGCTCTGGCAGCCTTGAGGCCGTCCTCATTCCATGGGGAGCCTGTTCAGTGCCCAACCACCCTCTAGGGAAAGAACCTTTCCCTGATACTCAGCCGGCCCTGCCTGGGCACAGCTCCGTTCCCTCAGGTCCTGTCCCTGGTCACGGAGCAGAGATGGGAGCTGCCCCTTGGGAGGAAGCTGCAGACCTGAGGAGGGCTGACCTTGTCTCCTCCTGGCTGAACAAACCAAGGGACCTCACATGGCACGTGAAAATCAGACGATCCAATCAGCATTCTGCTTTAGACACGTGAACAGCTGGGATTAACCAAGAGACGTGTGAACAGTAGAAACTTACTGTAAATATAGCCCTTTTAGGGATAATTAACTCAGCTCCACTTGATATTGATCATGGTGTGATGTCCCATTCCTGGTCCTCCACACTGCACTGAGGGACCCCAGCACCTTCAAAAGCATTTCCCTGGGAACCTTACTGACTTCATTCCATGAGCGGCCTGAACTCTGCTCTCCTCAGGGCCAGGCTGGAAATTTTGCTGACACTTTTCCTCCTGTCATCAGAGATTTTAAACTTGATTGCTTTGTGGTCACTGTGGCCAAGATGGCCACCAATCACCACTTCCCTTACAAGACCCTCTCTAGTAGCAACAAATCATGGAGGGCACCTTTCCTGGTCAGCTCCCTTAGTACCTGTACCATGAAGTTGTTATCCAAGTGTTTTAGGAATTTTCTGGACTAGTTTGTGCCAGCTGTGTGGTGTTCCCTGTTAACATCTGGCAAGCTGAAGTCAGATAAGGACAAAGGTGATTGATTAACACATGTTCCTTAGTGTCATGGTCCTGGCTGGGTGGCCCATTGTAGTCACCAGTTTTGTTTGTTTGTCTTACCCAAGGATTAGTTACCAGGAAGGGGATGATGAGGGTTGTAGCTGTGAAAACCTGACTGGTTTTTGGTTTTTATCTTTGTAAACTTCCTTCTGCAGCTAACCCTGCCAGCAGGGGACAGCATTGTGGGCAGCTTGAACTCAGAAATTAGGCTCTTGTATTCCAGACTTGCAAACCATCCTGTCTGCTGGGGGTTGAGGGATTTCACCAGTTCTTCAAATGAAAATATCACCTCCTTAATGCTCCTTGAAGTGGATTCAGAGCTTCCCTGTTTACTACAGCTCAGCTTTCTAGAGTCTCCACCCCTGTGGAGAATACCAAAAATCTGCTAGCTCTTTGCATATAAGCACTATGTTAATAATAGGTTGCCATATTCCAAATGTTGTACTGAGGTGTGGCCTTAAGAAAAATTTGTGGTTAGACTGCAATTAAACAACTCGGGGAATCGAAACTGATTTTCTCTTAAGTTTCCCGTTAGGAATTACCCTTCTTGTATTGCTGTTTTGTGACTCATGAGGGGTTTTTGTTGATGTCTGAGGAGTGGTAAGAATTGAAACTGGGGACACAATACAAAGCCATGAAGAAACTGTAAGTGTGTAGGCAGTGCTGGGATCACAGATGAAAGAAGCTGAGTGTGTCTTAAGGCCAAAAGAGGCCGAGTAAACAGAGATTACTCAGTTTGATTGCTTTGATTACAACAATCAAAGTTTGCAATAAGCACAGAACTCATTTCCCAAGTAGCAGTTCTTGAAAAACTGGTGTCAGATGAACACAATGCCAAACTCCTAAAACTTTTTAACTTCTTTGAGTGACCAGAAGTGCACTGGAGGAAGATGCATCAGAGGCAGGTAATGCTTGTGGCTCCCAGCCTGCCTGGGCTCATGCTGCCCTGGCTCCATGCGAGCCACAAGGCTGGGCAGAGCTGCTGGGGCACAGGGCTGACGTGGTGCCTCATCCTGCAGGTTTGTACACCTGAGCAATGGGGAACATTTGGTTTAAGGGAGCCCACTTTCCCCTGCACGTGTGCTCCCCAGCACGTGTGCTCCCCAGCAGTGCTCCTGTGATCCAATGCTGTCTCTCAGCTGAGGCACAAGGAACTTGGGCTGCAGCAGCTTTACTGCAAGCACCTTCTCTGTCTTCACTTACATGTCATCATGCCTCATGGTTCCCAGCCACAGAAAAACAGCTCTGCAAGGGTTTAGTCACACACATTTCAGCTAGTTCATGTGTAAATATGGGGCTCAAGCAGCTGAGGTTGTGGAGCAAACTGGTGCCAATTCACAGGTGGCTCTGCTGTGAACTTTTCAGTTCCTTGGTGGCAAGTTTGTAGCTCTGCTTCATGGAGTCCACTGTGACAGTGTTCACAGGGGTCCAAGGATGAGGGGAGAGATGAGGATCTGACTCCATGTTTCAGAAGGCTTGATTTATTATTTTATTATATATATTATATTAAAACTATATGAAAAGAATAGAAGAAAGGATTTCATCAGAAGGCTAGCTAAGAATAGAAAAAGAAAGAATCAATAACAAAGGCTTGTGGCTTGGACAGAGAGTCTGAGCCAGCTGGCTGTGATTGGCCATTAATTAGAAACAACCACATGAGCCCAATCCCAGATGCACCTGTAGCATTCCACAGCAGCAGATAACCATTGGTTACATTTTGTTCCTGAGGCCTCTCAGCTTCTCAGGAGAAAAAATCCTAAGGAAAGGATTTTTCAGAAAATATCATGGCTACATCCACCAAGGGGAGTCAATCCAGTGGTGGATGCCCCAACCCTGGAAGTGTTTGAGACTAGGTTGGACAGGGCTTTGTGCAACCTGGTCTAGAGGAGGGCTCTCCTGCCCATGGCAGGGGCAGTTGGAACGAGGTAAAGTTTTAAGTCCCTTCCAATCCTAGCCATGAACACCAGGAAAGTGCTACAAGAAATATATAAAGTGAAAAAATAAAGAGCCCTTACACAGGAACAATTCCTCTTCAGCCTGAATTTGACCATGTGCTTTTGAGTTTTGCTTGCCATTGCAGGTGGATTCGTTGGCATAATTTTGGGTTTAGTGCCACGTTGCTTGAGCAGAGGTGACTGGGTTTCCTGTGTGTGCAGCAGCAGGCAGGGATGGGGAGGCACTCAGGTCACCTCTATTGCACACAAACAAGTCCAAAAATAACTTTTTCCTCCTTTCCCCTTTTTCATGTGTTTTGTTTCATTATGAAGGAATTTGTGCTATTCAGAACAACACCCTAGTGCAGTATTTTTTTCTTTTTCTTCCTTCTACCCAAGAGTGAAACTAGTAATCCCTGTCCTCTTGCTGTGTCATGTGTTCATCTCATGTTACAAAGTCAGCAGTTTTTTGATTGCATCCAAGACAGATGTCCTGTTCTTTCAGGATAATCCTCCCTTGCTGTTTTTTAGGCCACAAATGCAATGAACTACCTCTTAATTTATTTTTTTTTAATAAGCTCTCCAGATGTATTGGGCCTGTGGATAGGATGTATGTCCTTCAACTCCTTCCCCTCCCCACAAAGCTTCTTTAGGTAGAGCTATATATAGAGTGGTTTTTGACTCTTCTTGGAAGTGTGGAATGGACTGGTGATCAATTATTCCTTAAAAAGCCAAGCACCAGTGACATTTATGTGTCACTTGTGTAGAACAGAGGAAATGGAGAAAGATGGACATAATTTTGTATGGTTGCATTCCGTAATGATCTGGCCTGGTTTTGCCTCCTCATGTTGCTTCCAAGAATTAAGTTTCCTCTAAAAGGGTGGGACCCAGCCAGTTTCGTTTCAGTGCTGATGGATCAGCACTGAGATACCCAGAGGGGATGGAGAAAGACTCTCAGCCAAATGAAAATCAGACAGCAAAGTACATGTAATGTTTCCTAACTAAAGCCAAGAAGTAAGAAAGCAGGATGCTTGTTTACAAAGGAAATTACTGTAGCATGACAGTAGAATGTGAGCTTTTCCCGTCAGAAACAGAGACCTCAAGAAAAAAATTAAGGACTATTTATTACTAAGATGATGGGAGGTTTTTATAGTCATTTTTTTCTCCCCTCTACACATCTGAAAGGGAGAAGGAAGTGGGGAGGAGGACACAGCAACTCCAGATATGCATTGCATTGGCTTGTGGCTGGCTGCCAGGTCACTCAGCCACGCTCTCACCTCCCTTCCTCAGCAGAGTGGGGAGAAAATACCACAAAACAGCTTTGAGATTGAGACAGGGAGATCACTCACCAGCCACCATCACGGGCAAAAGACAGGAACTGAGGAAGATAATTTGATTTCCAATTAAAAATAGAGTAGGATAATGAGACACAAAACCAAAACTAAAACCACCTTCTCCCCACTCAGCCCTTTTGCCCAAGCTCAAGTTCATGCTTGACTGCCCTTTCTCCTCTCTCTGCAAGTGTTGCAGGGGGATGGGGAAGTAGGAGGGATAATTTGTAATGCTCTGTCCCTGCTGCCCCTTCCACCTCATGTTCTGTCCCTGCTGCAGCACGGGATCTCCCCACAGCTGAAGTTCCTGCCGGGATCCTGCTCCTGTGTGGGCTCTCCACAGGCCACAGCTTCCTCCAGGGCATGTCCAATTGCTCCAGCGTGGGGTTCTCCCTGGGCTGCAGGGTGGATCTGCCTCACCATGGCCCGCACCACGGGCTGCAGGGCAATCTCTGCTCTGGTGCCTGGAGCACCTCCTGCCCCTCCTTCCCTGGCCTTGGGGCTTGCAGGGCTGTGGCTTCTCCTCCCAGCTACAGCTGTGCCACAGTGCATTTGTCTTGGAGGCCTCTTGAGCCAGCTCTGCCCAACATAGGAACAGCTTCTGGTGTTGATGTACAGAGGCCACCACTGCCCTCCTTGTTCCCCAAATGTGGCCATGTAGACCCAGCACATGTAAGCATACTGCTGAGGGATAACGTGTAACTTTCCCCGTGGGAGCCCATGCAGCATGGCAGTGAGCACAATGTGAGAAACAACAGCACATGCTGGGCATCACAGAACTGCTGCCTCACACAGGGAGCTTGGAGGTGTCCAGGGGCCTGGATCTCTGGGATGCCCCTGTCGGTGCTGGTGATGGCAGTGGAGTGACAGGCTTTCCCCAAGGAGTGCCTGGCACACCCTTAGTCCATGGGGCTGCTGGCAGCAGTGAGTGGGCTCCCCCAGAAGATGTGCTGGTGAGAGTATCTGGTCCATCGGGCACCGTGTGCAGCTGCACGTGTGGCAGACACAGCTGTGAGAAGGCTGGCGGGGTGGATCAAGGCAGCAGAGAATTTGCCAGCCTTGCTCTGTGGGGTCTGTAATGGGGAGCCAAAGTTTTAGGCCCCTTCTGTGCCCTTCGTGGCACTCAGAGGCCTTGGGCCGCTGAGCTGTTTTCATGGATATTGAGAATTACATGAGAACAAAATACATAAAAACCAGCCCATGTCTCTGCCTGGGATGGCTGTGGTGTCCACTACCATGGCTGGGGGCAACAGGGCACCTGGCAGCTGTGGTGAGGCTGCTTCCATGGCCCATGATGTCTTGGGAATGAGATCCTGAACGAGTTCGGGTTCAGCAGTGCTGTTTGAAGGCAGCAGTGCCGAGGCATCGCTTCCTTTGGGAGCCCCACGAGGCAGCTGCCGTTTGCGGGGATGCCTGGGATTTGGGACGATGAGGGGCAGTGCAGGGTTCCAGGTGGTCCACGTGAATCCCCCAGAGCAGGGTCGCCGCGGCGAGCACGCATCGGCGGGCCCCAGGGGGGACCCTGCCGCCCTGTGGGGTGCGGCGGGCTCTGTGGGCCGGCGGAGGCTCCACCCGGGGCTGCAGCGGCTCCCGGGCCCCTCAGGCGGGCCGGCCGCCATGACCGGGCGCGACCAAGGGGCCCGAGAGGCGGTGACGTCACCGCGCGCCGACCCCCGGGCCGGTGGCGCCTGCGCGGTGGCGGTGCGGGATGGGGAGCCCGGCGGGCACTCCCGCCAAGCGCGCGCGGTACGAGGGGCCCCGCGGCTCCGGCAGCGACCGCAGCGACCCGCGGCTGTGGGACACGGAGTGGCTCTGCCAGCACCTCGCCCGCTGCGGCGTGGGCGATCCCAGCCTGCTGCGCCGCTTCCGAGGTACGGCGGGCCGGGGCCGGGGCCGGAGCCGCGGCCGTGGCCATGTGGCCCGGCCGCTGGCGCTGACGCTTCTCTTGCTCCCGCAGAGAGCGGGGTCACCGGGAGGATGCTGCTGGACCTGCCGGCCTGCGCCCCCGAGCTCATCCGCGTCTGGTGAGCGCCGCCCGCGGGGAAAGGGGGGCCGAAGCCGCGGGGAGCGGCCGCACACGCGCGTGGCCCGGCTCGGCCCGGCTCTAGGCCGCGGCCGCCCCCAACGCCTCGAGCGGAACTGTGCGGGGGAGGGCGAGGGAACGGGCTCCATGGGGCCGATGCCGGACTCTCAGAGCAGTTCCCGTTTCCGGCTGATCCCAGCACAACCACGGCGCGGACTCTTGCTGCCCAAATAACCATGAGAAGCAAAGAACCTCTATCCTTTAGAAAGGTTTAATGAAAATCACCTGGGGTAGCACAGTGACCTTTGAAGTGTAGCTGGGAACGCAAGTGTGAGCTCCAGGGGTTCTGACAGGAACTTACTTTGCTGCCTGAAGTTGCTGCTGCTCCGACTCCAGGAACGACAGCGGCCCCGATGTTTGACAGAGCGGGAGGTGCTGCTCGGGAGAGGCTGAGCGTCACCCGTCTCCTTTGGAGAAATCCTGGGCATTGACAGGTCAGCCTTGCAGCACTTGGCTCTCTGTTGTGCCGACTGGAGCATGGGCTGCTGTGGAAAAAGAAGTGTTCTGGCAGAACACTTCTGTAGTGTGTTCTGGCAGAATAGGGGCCTGTGGGTGAGTGGCCGAGTCCTTGCTGCCCGGAGCAGTCCAGAGCAGGCAGCCCGGCTGGTAGTGGTCACCTGCCACAAACACGGGGACACTGGGTGCTGTTCTAAAGTGTGTAAAGGATTGTTCCCAACAGTGAGGGACGACTGGGCCCAAAACCCTTTTATCTTTCTGGTGGCAAATATATTTTCTTGCTTTTCTGTAACAGCAAAGATTATGAATCTGTCCTGCTGTTCTGTGTGTTGGAAAGGCCCCTTTGCCCCTTCTCTGCCCCACCAGGAATCCTTTTTTGCTCCCCTCTACTGGATGTGAGCCTGCTTGCTCACCACATACTTCCTGGTGGTTTTTAATCTTGTAATGTCTTTTCTTTACTCCTTTGTTAACCTTGTTTATACTGTTTCCTTCAAATTTGTCTCAAAACCCACGTGCTGGCTCCAGCTGTTTGCTGATGTTGTGGTTGGTAACCCTGAGGTAAGCTGGGGTGTGTAATCTGGCAGGTGCACACAAGTGCAGAGCTGTGCTTTCTGCTGGGGGTTAGAGCACTTTGCTGTTGGCTCCTTGGCTGAAGGCTCGTCTGAGCTCATGCTGTGCTGGGGCTGAAGGGCTCTTCCTGAAGGGCTCTTCCGCTGTTTTATTGAGACATCAGCGTGCAAAGGGGAGTGGGAAAGGGCGGGTGTCTGGGTGTGAGTATTAGAAGAGAATAAAAAGCTGGTGTGACGCAGCAGGACAAGGCAGAAGTCCTGTGCTTTGGACAAGGTAAGACGTGCTGGAGTGTATAAGGTATTTTTGATTTCTCTTTTTGTGGAAGAGGAGTTTAACTGTAGCAGTTTGAAGTGTGCAGGTAGAAATGCTGTGATGTCGTGGAAGGCACCTGAAGGCTTTTTTTATTGCTGAAGTACCAGGTAATTGCCTGACTGAAATGACAAGCTGATGTCTAGTTTTATTTAGGATTTGCCTGGAGGCTGGTTGCTTCTAGCAGGAAAGGAGCATCATGTGTCCAGGACACACTGGACATGTGCAGCCAGTCTGGGGAGGCAGAGACTGTCTGTCAGTGCAGAACATGGGCAGCAGGATGGGGTAGCCGGGGTCCCTCAGCATGGGATACAGGTGATGGGGGCACAGGACTGTGGAGACCTCTCAGTTGACGTGGAGAGCAGATGGTGATGGGTTTACAGGTGGCTCGTGGGTTTTCTTTGTATAAGATATTGTTAACTTTGTATAAGTTTCCTTCTCTAAGATCTGACATCTTGTTTCTGTTAAGCTGAAACTGTTGAGAGTTGGATGAGAAATTGCTCAAGCATTCTGCTTTTTGTAAACATGTCTCACTTTGCACTAAGAACAATTCTTTTGCTGTCCACTGCACACTGTCCTGCAGTAAGTTGGGTCATTTCTCTGTGACAGGCCACTAATGAATGCATGTTTTTAGTTCCCTGGGTTCCTGGATGTCCAGAGAGGAAAGCTTAGGCCAGTGGTGCCTGGAGGCAGTGCAGTGAGTTTCTCAGGTGTTCTCATGTTGTTGGCAATGGATGTTTCCTGTGATGTACAGAGTGCTGAACACAGATGATAAGTGGGGCTGTCTGGCGGTCCTCTTTGGGTACAGGAAAGGGATTTTCTGGTCCTTGTGACCTGTGGCATGAAGGAGGGTATGGATCAAGCAGGGAGGAGAGTGGATGAGGAAGTGCCAGTTGTCACCATTTCCAAGCAGCCATCAGTAATGCTGCTTTGACTGTTAGAGGAAATGCAGAGTCCTGGAAAACTACAGTTTTCTGTATTAACAGGATTTGTCTTGCTTTGGGGGGTCTGGCCTTGTAGACTTCAGGTGAAAAATGCCCTGCAGCTGTTTTCTATCTGAAGGAGGATGAAGAGCAGGGAAGGTGGGGCATCCAGGCAATTGGTCACACCAGTAGCCAGCATGCAGGGTCTAATCTTTTCCCAATTCTTCTCCTCATCCCACCAGAGCAGCGAGTGGCTGTGTGGGACTGAGTTCCTGTCTGGGGTTAATCCACAACAATCCTTCTTGGAGCCCAGTGTGGGGCACAAGGGGTTGCCAGATGACAGATCTGAACAAAGCATATTAAAATACAAATAGTGGGGCCAGCAGAACTAAGGAAGTGATTCTTCCCCTGTGCTGGTTGGGCCACACCTTGAGTGCTGTGTCCAGTTCTGGGCCCCCCAATTTAGGAAGGATGTTGAGATGCTGGAGCACATATGGAGAAAGGCAACAAGGCTGGTGAAGGGTCTGGAACTCAAGCCTTATGAGGAGTGGCTGAGGGAGCTGGGGTTGTTTAGCCTGGAGGAGAGGAGGCTCAGGTAAGGAGACCTTACCACTCTCTACAACTACCTGACAGGAGCTACCTTCTCCCAGGCAACAAGTGACAGGACAAGAGGACACAATCTTAAGCTGTGCCAAGATGAGTTTAGGCTAGACATTAGGAAAAAATCCTTAACAGAAGGAATGATTGGGCATTGGGATGGGATGGGCTGCCCAGGAGGGAGGTGGAGGAGTCATCATCCATGGAGGTATTTAAAAAGACTGGATGTGTCACTTAGTGCCATAGTTTAGTTGATAAGATGATGTTAGGTCATAGGTTGGACTTAATGATCTCAAAGATCTTTTCCAACCTGGTTAATTCTGTGATTCTGTGTGAAAAATAAGTTGTTAAAAGCATTCATTATCTTAGTTTAATAGCTGCTGGTTACAATGTTGATTTCTTTGCCCTCAGAGTATCATGGAACACATGCTGGTCTGGGCATCACCAAGGGAGCTTTTCATCTTAGAATTGTGGAATGGTTTGGGTTGACCTTTTTGATCAACTCATTTAGACCCCTGCCACAGACAGGGACACCTTCTGCTATCCCAGGCTGCTTCAACCCCTGTCCAACCTGGCCTTGGACACTTCCAGGGATGGGGTGCCCAGCTGCTCTGGGCAACCTGTGCCAGGACTTCAGCACCCTCACAGGGAACAGTTTTTTCCTAATACCCAATCTGACCCTGGCCTCTGCCAGTTTAAAACCATTGGCCCTGTCCTGACAGTATCTGCTCTTATAAGTCCCTCTCCCTCCTTTGTATGGGTCTCCTAAAGGTATTGGGAGGCTTCAGGGAGGTCTTCATGCAGACTTCCCTTCTCCAGGCTGCACAGCCCCAGCTCTCTCGGCCTGTCTGCATAGGAGAGGTGCTCCAGCACTGCCTTGTGGCAGTCTGAGCAGCAGCTACAGCCCAGAAACACTGCTCACCAACAGCTCAAACATCACATGCCTTTAATATTTTAGGGATAGTGAATTATTAAATGATTCAGATGAGAATACGTAGTGCATCAAGCAGTACTTTTTCCTAATCGTTGACACTTTATAGTCTTATTTTATGTTAAATTTTATGTTGAAAGGCTGATATCAAACCAACCTCAGCAGTTAACTGCTGGGAGGAAAAGTATTTTCTCGTGGTAGTGTTTGCTGTCCTACTGAGGCTGAATCCATTTAGCTCAAGGGCAAAGCTTGCAGATAGAGTTAGTAAAAGTAAGTGTGATAGGGCATATTATCTCTCTCTCTCTCTCCAGACTTATCCCACCTGTGCTCTTAGGCTGCTGTGGCTACAGCAGAGTATCTGCACTGGAAGTTTAGCTGTGTGTTGTGAAGGGGACCTTTAATAATTTATTAAAAATGACAGCAAAATATCTTTGCAAAATAGAAGAATCAGTCTCAGCAAAATTGGAACATGTTTTAAACTGCAGTGGTTTTGCTGCTGGATTTGAAATTAATTTATGTAAAATTCAAGTTAATTTGACAAAATTAAACTTTTAATAGACAGTTGACTAACTATGAGAAATTTTTATAAAAATAATTTGTTGGGACTCTGACATTCTAGTTTAAGGAAGTTTTGCATCCTTAAAAAGTGTCAGTTATGGGAAAGCAACGTGCAGCATCTGAATAAGCTTAAAGGACACTAGGTGTGGTTTACACAATTTTTTTCATCAGTTTTCCTGGTGGTTTTATTTGTCAGTTCTGTGTAAGTGGTAGAAGCACTTACACTGTTCTACAGACATGTTCTGTAGCTATTTGTTTCCTTCCTTCTATACTTGATTTTAGAAGGATAAATGCTTTCAATATTTTTCTGAAAAAATTGCAGTTGCAGTCTTCTTCCATCAAGGAACATCAAAGTAATGTGAATGTGCATGAGTAATTCCATATGTACTGCAAATTGTAAAGGGACGTGCATTGCAGACTTGGCTCTCAGTGTCTCTTTTTCCTTCCTAGCTGCCCAGCTGAGCGACTGGAAGTGCTGGCGTGCCTGACACAGATGCAACAGCAGCACATGGAGGTGATGAAGGTATGGGGACATGCTATGGGGACACCATGACCAGGTCCTGCCCCAAGCCCTGCACAGGGCTCTGCTCCCTCTCTCTGCCTCCCCCTTCTTGGCTTGATGCTGCCAGCTGGTGCCTTTCCTTTGCACAGCAGCAAACTCTGGGCCCTTGGTAGTGGTGGTCTGTGAAAAACCACATTAACTAGAAGAAACAATGGAATCATCATGTGGAAGCTTTCGGTGCGCACCTCCAGGTTGTGAGGGATTAAATGAGCAGAAGAGCTGTTTGACATGTGTTGGAGAAGCTCCCTTTCACATCCCTTTGTGTAGAGCCTCCCCTTGGTTTATTTTATTAGTTTTTCCCCAGGCCTGAGTTAACAGACTCCTCCTTGCTGTCACTGTTTCCTGTGTCCAGCTGTTTCTCCCAGTGGTGTGTGTTGCTCCAACTGGCCAGGGCTGTGCCTGTTCTGTAGTAGTCTGCATATCTGCTAGAGCCCTCCCAGCTCAGTGACCAAGGGTAGAGAGCACAGGTAACCCTTATTTGCCTCAGTGTTTTACCAAGATATGTGTGTGATGGAATGGTTTTACCTGCAGTTTAACAGCAAAGGTTAAAGATTAAATGTGTTTACCTTTTCTACTTGAGTCCCTGTAGTTACTGAGATGTCTCTAAAAATATGTGCTTGTCAGGAAGTACTTATTTCATATTTTGGTCATTTTGGGGGTTTATATTTTCTTTTAAGAAAAAAGTAACAATCATAATTTCCACCCAGCAATATTGCATTTGATTTTAAAAGCATGAACGGTATCCGGGCAAACACTTTTATTGGCTATCTCAGACATGCATTGCAGTATGCTGCTTTAATTGGAATAGGAGATTAATAAAGACAGCAGTTTTCACAGGTGTTAAGTTTTGGAATTACGCAGTTGGAGATAACATTTTTAGTCATTTTGACTTCCCTTGCTATGTGAAATAGGCAGTTTTATCTTTTTGGTGTCAAGCTTTAGTAGTTCTCCAAGATAAATTTGGTTGCACAGAGAGGTTGAGGATGCCCTGTGCCTGGAAGTGTTCAGGGTCAGATTGGACAGGGCTTGGAGCAGCCTGGTCTAGTGGAAGGCGTCCCTGCCTATGGTAGTATGATGGAACAAGGTGATCTTTAAGGTCCCTTCCAACCCCAACCTTCCTATGATTCTGTGATAGATCTTGATATAGAGTTGGCAGGATATGTCTGTTTTACAGAAGATGAACAGTCTCTCCAACCAAATAACTGACCATTCTAGATATCTTTTACCTTGGTGCCTGTTTCTTTTCAAATCAAATTTTAATTTTTTTTTCTTACTTCTGTAGGTTTTTAATGATCCTATTCATGGGCACATTGAATTGCATCCCCTGCTGGTTCGGATCATCGACACCCCTCAGTTCCAGCGCCTCCGGTACATCAAGCAGCTGGGCGGAACGTACTTTGTTTTTCCAGGAGCCTCTCACAACCGCTTTGAACACTCCCTGGGGTAAGGTGCTGCTTCTGATGCATCTGTGGCATGTGGATATCCCTGTTTGGTTCTGCTGCTGTGGAGTGCCAGCCAAGGGGCACTGCTGTCTGAGCACTGGTGAAAACTGCTGGGGGGTGTTTCTGGTCTCAAATGTTCCTGGATAGCCCATGTCATTGTGGGCTGTTCCCTCGAATTTCTTTTAATAAAGACAGATAAACAAACCAAGATGGGTCAATGTTAGATTTCCTTCCCCACCCTTTATTATTCTAAGAATAATGTTAGCTAAAAACTGTACGTGTTTTATGTTCCTCCAGTCAAAATACAAGTTTTAAAGCATAAACTTAGTAGGTGTGCCAGGGCTACTCTTATGATCTGGCAGACAGTTGTAATCCCCGCACATCATCCAGCACAGCCAAAATGAGTTTGATCTGTAATGTTTGCCTTTGTAGGTAGATGTGCTTCATGCAATCCATGGCAGGTTGTGAGGCTGATAGCTGTCATTCCATTAAGCAGAAATATGATAGACACAAGGATTCATAGAGTGTTACTAGGTCATTCACACTCCTCAGGAAAGCTGATGAATGACAAATTTGAGCTTGTTTTAAGGGTATATCTCAAAGAGCAGTTATTAAATTAAAATTAAGCTTGTAAGTGGTTTTTATTCAGGTGATCTGGCCAGCCTAAAGTTGCTTTTGTTGGTGCTGAAATATTGTGGAGTAAATCTGGCTTACTTATAATGAGATTCAAATGACTGTTTGCAAAAGGATGAGATGAATGAGGCAGCCTGGATTGATTGCATCTGGTAAACCAAAAAGAGAGAAATGTGGTTGAATATAAATGTGGTTGAAGTCTGAAAACTTCAGTTCTATCAGCAGCTTTTCTTTTGAACAGTTCCATTGAGTTAAATTTAGGGCAGTTGTTCTCCACTTGTATATAATGCCAAAGATTTCTACAGAGTTACAAATAGAAGAACTGAGCTTTGTGTGCTTATTGGTCTACTAAAAAGCCATCAAATGGTGAAATTTGGACTAATGAAACATATTACCTTATCACAGAACTAATTATTACCTTGTCCTTGTCTTGCTTTAAGCTGAAAGGGGAGCTGTTGAGGCAAGTAGAAAAAGAGGTTTGTGCAGAGGTTATAATAAACAGTTTATGGGACTGTGTGCCATATATTTGCTCCTGCTGGTTTTGTGCCCATTCAATTAAATAAATTCTCAAATCTAAAATGAATGAGAAGAAGGGAAATAATTGTCATGAGCTATTAATAAAGCAGCAGTTTGAAAAGAGTACCAAATGCTTTGGTGACTGGTGTGGACCTTTGCAGTTTGCCCTGGCTGGAATTCAAGGATTCAGTGTAAGCTGAGGCGCTTTAAGATTCTCACTGTCAGTGGTGCACTGCTGTTCCCTTACACAGCTACCATGGGGTTGTGTGTTATGAAATACTGCAGGATGCTCTAGAGCCTCTGTGTTTTGGGCATGGTATCCATTTGGGCATGGTATCCCATGCTTTTTTGCTTTTGGAGGACTAAAACTCTGCTACAGGAAGCAGTTTGTGATTTTCTCCCACGTCAGGGTTGGGTATTCTTAGTATGCTGCCTCTCACATAAGGGCTGTGACTTAATGGAGCAAAACAGAGTTCATCCTAAACCAATGCTATATTTCTTTCTTTTCGTCTTGCAACAGGGTTGGCTACCTTGCGGGATGTCTGGTTCGTGCACTGAAGGAGAGACAACCAGACCTGGATATAACCGAGCGAGACATCCTCTGTGTAGAAATTGCTGGGCTTTGTCATGATTTGGGTAAGAAGCACCTGAGATGGGTTCTTGCTCTTGGAAAGCTAACCAGGATGAAAAGCTGGCTGTGAGGTCAGAACATGTGAGCTGTTTCGGGCTGCTTAATGCATGGCCATATTCCAAGACAGGTTTTATCTGTTCTGTTTGGTCTGGAGTACATCTGTGGAGACAGTTCCACCTGAATCTGTAGCCACTCTTAGCTAGTGTTTTGTCCTGTTTCCAAATGGTGCTTAGAGTTCTGCCCTCAGTGGCTGAAATGTCCACTTCTTTCTGTGGTTTCTCCAAGTCTCTTCAAACATTTCAGAATGAAAAATAGTGTTCCTTTCAAAAATTGTAACATTTATTTCATAAACTACTTCTTTTCCTCAGAGCTGACACAGAATAATTTAATATTCTCAGTGTTGCTGCAGTACTTGCCTGTGGTGTAGGTGCTGGTACTGGCTGTTAAGTGCAGTAGTACTTGAAGTATCTTAGGAAAGTGTACTTGTTATACCCGAGTCTTCCTCGCAGGTGATGGGGAAGGAATTATCTGGATGGTTGCACTCAGAGTGGTGGTTACAGGCTCAATGTCCAGGTGGAGCCCAGTGAGGAGTGGGGCTGGTGCTATTGAATATCTCTGTCAGTGATGGGGACAGTGGGATAGATGCACCCTTGGGCAGTTTGCCAAGAGCACCGAGCTGTGTGATGGAGTCACATGGAGGGAAGGGATGGGGCATCCAGAGGGACCTGGACAGGCTGGAGGGGCAGACAGTGGATTGAGAGCAGCCCTCAGGAGAAGAACTTGGGGGCATTGATGGGTAAGATAGGACCAGAGGCAGCCCAGATGTAGAAGAATTCTTGGCAGAACAAGGGCATGCAAGGGCATACTTTTACAAGAATTGGACGACCCTGGCCTGCAGATTACAGAGTTACTTTGAAGACCATGTACTGTCCTCAAAACAAGATAGACCATGTACTGTCCTTGAATGGATACAACAGGAAAAAATGAGCATTGTGCCAGGACGAGGCCAGATGCCAGGCACATTGTGGGAACTGCTAATTTAGCACACCTTAGCTGAAAATGCTTCTAGTGTGACAAGCAATCAGCAAATAACATGTATGTGTGAATGCAGCCACTTCACCAATGAGCATTAAGCAGTAGTGGCGCGAGGCAGTGCAGAGAGAGGCATAAATATTCCAAAGTTGCTGAATAAAGCAGAAGGACGTGGAGCCATGTTGGTGTGGTTGTCGGTACTCGGCCGACTCTCCGTGGGACCCTCTTCACCCAGAACCCCCTTTGTGCTGGGCTGATCCCCAGCATGGGCAGAGGTGGGGGGGGGATTCTGCCCCTCTGCCTTGCTCAGGTGACAGCCCCACCTGCAGAGCTGCCACCAGCCCTGTGCCCCAGCATAAGGATGGGGTGCTACTTATGCACCCCAAAATTGCCCCAAGGCCTTGGAGATACACAAAGGGCTGGAGCCAGGCTGGGAGGGCTGGGGGTGCTCAGCCTGGAGGAGAGGAGGCTCTAGGGAGGCCTTAGACCACATAAAAGTGGTTCCAGGAGAGCTCAGAGGGACTTTGGACAGGGGCTTGGAGTGACAGGACAAGAAGGAATGGCTTCCCACTGGCAGAGGCAGGGTTAGATGAGATATTGGTAAGAATTCTTCCCTGTGAGAGTGGGGAAGTCCTGGCACAGGTTGCCCAGAGAAGCTGTGGCCACCCTATCCTCAGAAGTATTCAAGGCCAGGATGGAGAGGGCTTGGAGCAGCCTGGGATAGTGGAAGGTGTCCCTGGCCATAGTAGAGGTCTGAATGAGATGATCTTTAATGTCTGTTCCAACCCAAACCAGTCTGAGACTCTGTGATGTGTCAAGAAAAGTCAAATACAGGAGAATTCAGATCCTAAGCTTGCTCAAGAAATTTTTGCTGACAGCTATGTCTCAGACTGTGTAATCTTTATATTTAAGGTCATGGGCCATTTTCACACATGTTTGATGGAAGATTTATTCCACTCACTCGTCCAGAATTGAATTGGAAGGTAGGCTTTTCACTACTAAAATAAAAATACAAACCTGAAATTTTTAGAGGCAGAATAATTAATCTTTAAAGAGTTCCAATGCTTTTGAGGCTGTAGTGGTCATCTGGCCTTA
This sequence comes from Molothrus aeneus, assembly GCF_037042795.1. Classification (NCBI taxonomy): domain Eukaryota; kingdom Metazoa; phylum Chordata; class Aves; order Passeriformes; family Icteridae; genus Molothrus; species Molothrus aeneus. The sequence goes on from NC_089662.1 coordinate 685,325, forward strand.
CCTTATTGCATCATTTTGATGGCTTAATTGAAAACCAGAATGTTGTTTTCTAATCTTGTGATGATATCCTTGTTAGGTCTGCACTGATCAATTTTGGTCAGCATTGTGCCTTAAAATGCATATTGAGAGCTTTCTGCAGAATATATTTTACATTTTAAAAATACCAACTGGCTGCTTCCTTTCTGGTATGTTTAGTCCAACGGCAGGATATTCAATATTGTTTAGAATTCAAACTTTCCAAAACAGTTGTTTGCTGTGAATGAAGTGCAACACAGTCCTTTCAGGCCTCTCTCTGCTTGTAATTTCTTAGCAAAATCAGATGAGTAAATTGGTTAATCTTTTACACAGCAAAATTGAATATTTTGTCTTTTAGCGTTGTAACTGCGTCACTGCTGTTTGTCAGCACACAGAATTAACAGCTCTCTGCAGAAGAGTGTGTTTCTGGACTCTGTAGACCGGGTGATTTCCTCTTCTGTTTAATTGAAAATGACTAGGAAAGCACCCAGCTTCTGCACTTCACACCAGCCTGCCCATGTGCCCTGCTAGGCAGTGCTGATGGCTTGGAGTAAAGCTGTGACTCTGCAGGAAAGATGCTTAAACTATGTAATACAGTATTTGGATGGGTTTTTTCACAGCATGAAACTACTTCTGTTAAAATGTTTGAGCACTTGATCACTTCCAATGAACTAGAAGAAGTCATGAAGTCCTATGGTCTTGTCCTGGAAGAAGATCTGTTGTTCATCAAGGAACAAATAGGAGGGCCTGTAGATGAAACTGCCTGTGTGAAATCGGTGAGTCAGGGTGTTGCTCCTGTGGTTATGCCAAGAAACGTCTTTATTTCACTGGAAGAACAGATAATTTTGGCTTCTACTGTATGTTACTTATTGCTCTATGAAGTTCTGGGAATCTTGTCACAACTGATGCTGGAGGAGTGTTGTGTTTATTTCTTACAGTGCTGGTAGATGTGTTAATGTGCTTACAGCTCCCTGAGAATTCTTACCCAAAAGCCTCCAGATCAGAGGAAAGCTGTAGAAAGTTGCTTGTATTTAGGGAACCTAACTGGTAACTGGGATCCACTCAAGGGTACTGAAGAGTTGGAAGAAGTGGTCACCAAGGTATTTTTCATCATTTACATGCAGTCCTGGGTGGTGCCAGTTGACTGGAAATCAGTAGATGTGGCTCCATGAACAAGGGTGAGAAGGATAATCCTGGGAACTAGAGGGCTGTCAGCCTGACCTTGGTGCTAGGGAAGGTCATGGAGCAGATCATCCTGAATGCCATCATGCAGCACATACAGGACAAGCAGGGAACCAGGCCCAACCAGCCTGGGTTTAGGAAATGCAGGTCATGTTCAGCTGGAGGGTAGGAAGGCTCTACAGAGGGATCTGGATAAGTTGAATCAATGTGCCCAGTTTTGTGAGGTTCCACAATGCCAGGTGCTGGTCCTTCTACAGGCTGGGGTCAGGGCAGCTGGAAAGTGGCTAGGCAGAAAAGAGGTGCTGTTTGGTAGACAGTGAGTGAAAATGAGCCAGATGTGCCCAGGTGGGCAAGAGGACAATTGCACATGGCCTGTACCAGCCACAGCATGGCCAGCAGGACCAGGACGGTGACAGGGCCCCTGTGCTGGGCACTGCTGAGGACACAACTCAAATTCTGCATTCAGTTTTTGACCCCTCACTTGAAGAAAGACTCTGAGGTGCAATGGAGAAGGGCAGTAGAGCTGGGGAAGGGTCTGGAACACAAGTATGATGAGGAGCAGCTGAGGGATCTAGGGGGGCTTGGCCTGGAGTAAAGGAGACCTCCCCCATTCTGGATAACAAAACTGGGCACTGGCAGTGATGAGGCAGTGAGCAATCCAAGCCTGGCCCAAGTGCCAGAGCCACAACAGCTTTGATGACAGCAGTGAAATGCTTGGATTTATTGCAGTAGCCAACATAGAGGATAAGACTTGAAGAAATGAGTTGCCTCAAGAAGCAAGCAAGAAGGGATGGCAGTTGTTAATCATTGCAACTCTATGAAAGATCTCGGTCCTCTCTCCTCATTTTACACTTTTGTCATCTCTTCAAGGACACTTGTTAAGTTGCCACCAGAGTAAACAACTGGTAGCAGCTGAAGTCAGTGGGAGATCTGTCAGGACAATCTGGTCCTAATCAGAATTTATATGTAGTCCCAAACAAGTAACCCACAAATGTTCACACTTGCCCATTATTTTCTGCTGCAGGAGTGGGTAGCAATCCCACGGCAAATACAAGGAACTTGGAGTAGTGAAATTGAGTCTGAGATCCTATAGGAAGAGGACATCCATTTACAAAATCCACAAGCTTATTTTTATCCCACTGGGCTTGTTTGCACACGAATCTTGGTGCCTGCCACTAGCATTGATCATGTTCCAGGTTCTTTCCCTGTGTCTGGTTTGCCTTGTTTGGATTCTGTGCCTGTTTTCCAGCAGGATACCAGGAAGAGGAGTGCCGCACACGGTACATGGCAGCCCCTTCCTGGTGTTAGGCAGCAGATTGCACTGGAAGGCTGTGCACTGTGCTGCAGGCCTCTGTCATGACATGGACAATGGGTGTCCAGGCACCAGACATAAACAGTGTCCTGAGCGTGTCCCAGTAGCAGAGCTCTGTGATCATGGGATTTTTATCCATGATGTGTTTGCATCCTTCTGCTTGCATGTGTTTCTGTTGCTATTTACATCAGTTTTAGTATTTCTGTAGTGCAGGTAACATGGAAGCTATGTTTGCATACAATGCTTTCCACTTTCAGAATTTCAAGGCCACTTTATGGCATATTTTTAGGTGAAGAATTTTAAATTTTCAAGAAAATGCGTGCCTTGTATCTTAGTATTTTGGTGTTCATTTCCTCTTTACCTTATGGCTGAATTGTCCCTTGTGAGGCAGGAGTTTAAGTAGCTGAATATTCAAAAATTTTTTCTTAAAACTTCTAAGTAAGTGGTTTTAACTCTGTTCTATGAAGTTGTAGATTGCAAAAGATTGCAGGAGAGTGACAGATTTGTGTATTTAATTCCCTCAAAATTAAATCATTCCAAAATTTCCCCTCTTTGTTGATATGTGGTTTTTTGTTTTTTTCATTCCCAAGCTGCAGGCTTTCTTTTAGTAGAGTAATGGGCAATGAATACTTGTGTTCATGGGTTTTATTCTGCTTGGGATTATGAGAAGACAATCGCTTAGGCCCTCTTCTGGATTTCTAATGCCTGATAGCTTCTGGAAGTTCTTTTCTTGTCTTTGTGTTCTTCACTACCTCAGAGTTGGATGTTTATCACAAGCAAAGTCAAAGTGTATTCCCACTGTCTTTGAAAAGCCATTAGACATTGTTGGTACACTTTAATTTCTTCTTGTTTCTGATGTTTTTCTTCTTGGCTCCCCTGTCAGTGGCCCTACCGTGGTCGACCAAAGGAGAAAAGTTTCCTCTATGAGATTGTCGCTAATAAAAAAAATGGCATTGACGTTGACAAGTGGGATTATTTTGCAAGGTACAAATCTTACATTTTATTATGAATTCCTCTTGACAAAATGCTGCCGTATGTACAAAAATGATCATATGGTTAAACACTCCGTGCAATATTTCTAGGGATTGCCATCACCTGGGAATCCCCAATAATTTTGACTATAAGCGATTGCTTATCTTCACCCGGGTCTGTGAAGTGGGGAACCAGAAGCACATCTGCCCCCGTGACAAGGTGAGCAGGGGGAGCACCTGGGGGCACGCAGGGGAGCTGCACCCCGTGGCTGGGGGTCCTGCCCCTGCTTCCTTAGTCGAGGAGGGAGAGAAGTATTGGCTGCTCTGAAAGTTTTTCTCAGAAGCTGCTTTTTGGGAGAGGGACAGAGCAAACCATTGTTTGAAAGGATTTGTGGCAGATCCTGTCAGGGATCTCTACAGACCCCTCAGATCTGCATTATCCTGCTCCAGGTCTGCTGGGCAGGAAGTGAATGTGGCTGTGGTGAGGGGCTGCTAAAGGGATGAGGGGTCCTCTGCACTGCCTGGGGTCACTGTCAGCATTCTGCTCTCCTGTGGTGGCCTGAGCCAGTTTCAAAATTTGGAAATTATGAATAATAATCATTCTGCTTTATGCTGTGAATGGGAGGAGACAACTAATTTGATTAATTGATTGATTGTTTTAATTATCCTACTAAGACAGTGGCAAAAGTAAGTGCTAATAGGGTTTTTTTGATTCAGGAAGTTGGAAATTTGTACGAGATGTTCCACACCCGGAACTGCCTGCACCGGAGAGCATACCAGCATAAGACTGGCAACATCATTGAAATAATGCAAGTATATTTTCCTTTTCTTCCTTTTCAATTTATATTTAAATTCTTGAAACAATCCATATCCATTGGAATATTCAGAAAATCAATAAGGTGTGACATAGAATAAAAACTACTTCTGATTCTTGTGAAAAAACTTAGTGCTTAGGGTATCATAGAGGCTGTGATTAGCAAAGCAAACAAAAACAGAAAGAGAGGAGGACAAAAGCATCCTTCCACATTAAATTAAATCAGAGGAAAATTGCTAAAGGCCTGAAGAAGCACAAGACTAGGGTGTGCTTAAACCATTTAAACTGCTGACAGCTGAAGTCAAATCCTTATCTGCAAGTTAGAGAACACTTAGCTCAAACTGCCTGGTTACTAGAGCAAGGTTGCTAATAAAGTCATGAAAGGGCTCATGTGGTTTAGCTGAGGCCTGGCTTTATGTTTATGTAATACAAGATTTGTTCAGGACCAGCTCAGCTGCCTACCTGCTGTTTTACCTCTCTTGTTGATGTCTATAGAATTTTCCCTATAACATTATTCTTTTTACTTTTCTTGAGAATCAGAAATACTTGTATCTCCAAATCTTTTTTTCCTTAGGGTCTTGTCTGTTGGGTAACTGTTGAATTTGGTAAAAAGGAATGTTAAGGATTACGCAGTACAAGAGTGATTTGGATTGTTTTCATTTCATAAACTTCAACTCCTGATTTAGGGATCCTCTAAAACTCAGACTAAAAATGCTTGGGTTTGACAGTACCTCCATATGACAAGCAAAACATATTTTTTAGTTTAGAAAAACTCAGTTCTTGGCTTCCTATAATTATAACAGCCTTTCCAAAACAGTGTCCAAGCTGGAAATGACAGCAAGGTACATGGAAATTTGGAAGAACATCATCTTTAGATTATAATTTTTCCCATCTGAAAATATTACATGCTTGTGATGCTTTCCCTTTACAATGCTTTGCACCTTCTCAGCTAACTGGGGAGGCAGGGAGTCTGTAAAAGGGTTTGGTCATCTGTGAGGGAACCTTCACTGCAGCTGAGGGACCATGTCACTGTTTTGCAGGGTTCTGCAATTGTCTCAGCAGTGCTAAACCACGTCTAAAGCAGAACAAAGTGAATTTGCTCATTCATCTAAAGGTTACATTCTGTTCTCAACCTGTCTTCAGTAAATCTCTGTTGGAATGTGCAGTGACAGCATGGAGACAAGATGTTGCAGTGATCAGTGTCTGCTGTGTGCTGGGATACAGTTTCATCTGTTGTCTTCTGTTTATAACATACTACTAAATTGTTTCATTTTTCCTGTTGACCAATGAGGTGTTTCAAAATCATACTATCCTGAAATCATAATTTTGTCTCAAACTAGGATAACAGAAGCCTTTCAAAAAGCAGACAAATTTTTTGAAATAAGAGGCTCTGGAGGAAAAGTGTATCGGATTTCTACAGCAATGGAGGACATGGAAGCCTACACTAAACTAACTGGTATGAGGTCTCAGAATTATTTCTTTAAGTAAAACAGCATGGCTGCCTGTTAAAATGCTGATTTTATTGCTTTTGTGCACAGAAGGTGGGGCAGGCCTGGACTGTCTAATGCTTGTGATCTGAAATCTTGCTAGAAGGGAGAGCAATACCTTCTAATTGAAATGACTTTTATGTTGTGAGAGAGAGAAAGAAGCACTAACTTTATATTCCACGTATGTTCAGATTCAGCAGTGTTAGAAGGTCCCGCCTGTGCCCTGAGTTTGTTGCACTTGTCACAAGTGGGATGTGAGTGAGCTCTATGTGGTACTACAGGTGGCTCTGTCAGGTGAAGTTCTGGACGAGTTTTGTGGTGTGAAGCTGTACCCAAAGCAGGTTCCAAACAGCTCTCATGGGGTCTCAGGTTGCCCTGCTTGCCTGCCTCTCCTGGTGTGTGCTGTGGCGCCCTGGTGTTCCCCTGGTTGTGTTCAGAGCTGCAGTGGGGCCAGGCAACCCTTCTGCTCCAGGGCTCTGTGGTTGGCTCTGTATGCAGGGCACGGGTGCTGCAGGTCCTGCTCAGGGCTGCTCCTGATCACTGGCAGCTCTTGCAGCACCTGTCAGCTACAGCTCACCAGGACTTCCAAGCCAACCCTCCTGAGTTTCCATCACCAAGCCTTAGCTGGCCAAGAGAGAGACTGAAGAACTTCTATCTTTGGTCCATGGATGACAGGGCCTGAGGGCACTTGCAGAGAATCCTGTGTGCCTTAGCCTTTGTCATGCTAAAGACCTTTTGCTGGCAGTCCTTCATGTGCCACACCCTCTGCAGTCTGCCCACACTCCTGCTGCTGCAGTGAGGAGTCCCCTCTGTCACTGTGTGCCTCTGCTCGGGGCAGGACAAGGGTGGCTGCTTTGAGGGGCAGTAGTTGTTGGGGAACGTGAGCTGCATTGCTGAGCAATGGAAGGCTGGGCAGAAAGGAAAGAACTGAAGTGAAGTTGTTCCTGGGGAATGGCTGGCCTGGCAGGCCTGCTGTAACTACCTGCTGACCTCTGGTACCTGATGAGGAGCACAGCTCAGGGCAAGGACAGCAGGGCTGTGCCCAGCCTCTCACAGTCTGCCACAGCAAGGAGCTGCTTGTTGGGACCATCTGTTCAGCAAGGACGGCTGAACAGCAAGGGAGAGGGATGTGAGGAATGTTCCAGCATGTACAGTGGAGCATGAAGGACGAGTATGGCCTCCTCTTAAACCTCCTTCCTGCCTCTGGTGCTGTGGAGAGTAAGAGTTTTCCTTTTTTTTCTTTTCGCTCAGGGAATTTTCTTCCAGTTGTTGCCTAAGAGATGGAAATGTACAATAGTTAAGAGAGACGAAAGATGTAGCCAAGGAGGAGGGGGAAGGGTGCAGTTTGCTACTGTTCTCTTGGGAAGGGCAGAGTAGTGGGAGATTTTGGGTGAGGGGCTGGGCTGGGCTGGGCTCAGCTCCGCTCGCTCTCGCCCTTGGGCTCAGAGGTGACACGGGCAGGCTGCTGCCCTGGGGAGAATTGCTGCCACCGGGGAGTTCTGTCCTGCGCTGCTTTCTGCTCACCGGGGCTGAGCTTCACCTGCTGAACTGGGACCTTTCCAACACCCGACCTCAAGGGGAAGGGGACCCCGGCCCCCTCCCCATTCCCGGAGGGAGCGTCTGTGGGAAAGGCCGGCCCCGGGTCGGTGCTGCCAGGCTTGGTGTTTGCCTTGTTATACACACACATGCTAGTAAGGAACTGCTATTCCTTTTCTTGTATCTTTGCCTGAAAGCCCTGTGATTTCAAAGTTAGAATAATTCAGGGGGAAGGGGCTCATATTCTCCATTCCAAGGGAGGTTCCCGCCTTCCTTGGCAGACACCTGTCCTTTAATCCAGGACAAGTGCTTGCAACCTGGACACTCCTTAGGGTTGTTTCAGCAGTCCCTGGTGAGTTATGCTTCTGTGAAATTGTCCAGTTATGGACCTCTACAAATGAGAAACCTCTGGGAGGTTTGTAGCAGGCACAGGGACTGCAAAGGCCCTGTGGAGGGCAGAGGCCTAAAGATAGGAAATGCCAAGTCACGGTGAATAGCAAGAAGCCCCTCTCTTCTGCCTTTTGGACCCCTGCTTATCTCTCTGTAACCCTGTAGGTCACTCCCTTTTAACCCCTGCTATTGGACAATTTCTGATCCCCCTATACCCTATAGAATGGGCTGTTTTAGCCCGGTTCTGTAGAAGAGCTGTCACTGGAACTTCACAGATCACCCAATAAAGACATCGCTGTGGAACGCCAGAACGGCCTTCTCCTCTCTCGCCCTGTGTCTGCCTGCCTGCGGCACTGAGCAAGCTAAGAGCTGGAATCACAAAGAGCTGATAGTCACTAAAGAGCTGATATCCCTTATGCTTGCTAAGGTTGCCAGTGGCTGAGAGCTGCTTGGGAATTTGGGCAGTCTGTCCCCATAAAGGACTGAGCTATCTGGCCTGTGCAGCCTGCTCGGGGGCAAATCTGAACCCAGCAGGAGGCTGAATTAGTGGTTCTGCAACAGAAGGTTCCCTAACTTTCTTCCATGGTGGTGGGTGAAGAACCACCATGTGTTGCTTTCTGATTTGGCAGCAAATCCTAGTTCTAGTAAAGGCTGAGACAGCGGAGCATTCCTTGTCTGCTTTTGCACAGGGAAGATGTTCGTGGGCTTCTTATTTCCCCTGCATTATCTATTCTTTGTTTGAAGAGACCTGGTCTGTGGTTCCTCATGGAGGAGTTCCTGGCTTTGGTTGACCTTGTCCATTAAACCAGTTGAAGGTGTTTTGGTACATGGCTCAGAGATTGTTCTGGACCTTGTTGGGAGCTCCTCAGGCCGGTTGCAGCTTCAGGTGGGCTCTTGCAGGGTTGTGCTTGCAGCATGTGTTGAAGCTGCCCAGGTGTTCCTGGCCAGGGAATGCAGTCATGGGGTGCAGATGAGACCAGCAGCATCCTGGCAACAGCAGTCTCTAGGACAGTAGTAACCTCTAGCCAAAAGTAACCTTTCTGCTCTGAAGCCACATCAAAAGAAGCCTGTCTTGCTCCACCTGATGGTGGGAATCTTGCTGCATGTATCGCTGTCGTGTGGAGTCAGGAGGGAGGATTTTGATGCTTGCATCCAAAGTCTGAGAAAACCTGAAGGCTTAAAGGCCATTCTTTATTTTTTTACAAGACGGAGTCTTTACCCATGTCTGAGCTAGTTAGTGGTGGAGTTCAGGGTAGTCTACTAAGCAAGATTGGCTAAATAAGAGGAAAAAGTAATTTCTAGTGAAATAACAAAGTATGTTGCCAGGGTGAGAATTGAGATAGTTTTTCTGCCAACAGCCATTGTGAATCTAATGATAATTAAGATAATATTGTGACTTCTCATTGTCAGACTTAGTTCCATCATTCCCTGACGGTTCAGTGACTTTCCTGAACCAGCAGTTTTTCTGGTTGCTTTAACCTTTGGCCCTGTTTGTTCATTTTACTGTGACACTGGATTGTGACATACATAACAAAAATCAATGCAACTTTGGCAGACTGTGTCTACCTGGAAATTCTTCACTCAAGTCATCCAGAACTGGAGGAGGCACGAGAAATTTTGCGTAAAATAGAACGACGCGAATTATACAGGTTTTTAGGAGAAACTCGACCTGAATCAAAGAAGGAAATTATAAAGGTAATGTCCCTTAGCAGAAGGTTCTGAATTCTGTCCCCTTAAAAATGTTCTTGAAGTTGATGAACATCATTTATCTCTACGTGGGCTTTGTTTAGTTTGAGGGTTTGGGTTTTTTTTTGTTATTTGCTATTTGAAAAATAGAGTCAAAAGTTATCCTCCCATCTTTAAGTAGCTGAGCCATGAAACATATAAGAAATTGGGGAAAGTTTTATCAACAAATAGTCAGAAGAACACCAACATGTGGAAATTCAGAAGCTGAATTACTGCAGAAATATTTCCAGGAAAAACTTTTCTGAAAAATACAAAATTTTATAAAAGACTCTTACAGTCCAGTGATTGAAAAGGTTATTGCATCATTTGATGGTCGTGAAAATTTCAAAAACAATTAGGAACTCGTAATTTGTGTGCTTTGCTTTGAGAATAAATATCAAACTGAATAATAGCTGCTGAATTTCTTGATGTTAAATTCTGTACTAAGCATGAGAATGCATGTACTTTTCCCAGTCTTTTTCATGAGTGCTTTTCAAAGCAGATAGCAGTTTAATTCTTGTTGTCTTATTTCAAAATAATGATATATTAGAGCTCACCTCAGCTGGCTCAGCTCTTTTAATGTGCTATACTGTGTTGTCACATCATCAGTTACTTATCCCCAAATTTCAGGCATCATGGTGAAAACTTTCTATTTCTGATTTCCAGAAGTGGATGTCTGTATCTAGAAAGCCTTCATAAAAATAGTTCAGCTCTTTTAAAGAGAGAATAAGGTTAGAAAAGGACTACTAGATGTAACTGTTCATCTTTTTGTTTGAAGAGAAGCTTTGCTTGTGTTCTTTGTTTACGAAAAAGTCCTGTTAAGAGATTCTGTATTACAAAAGCAGGAGGAAATAGGTGAAAGCAAACATTAAATGGTTGTACATGGATTGTCAAGTTTTTGCCCCTCTGAGGAGAAGGTTGGGGTAAGTGGCCCAACAAATAAGGAGACAGGTGTGAGAGCAAATGTTATGATTTCTACCTCTAAACAGCTGCTTTTAGAAGCTTGGTTAATGAAAGGAAAACTCTCACTTTGAAAGTGCAGCCAGAGGTGTTGAATCTTGGGGTATGCAGGGTGTTGTTTTGAAGGGAGACTGGATCCCTGTTGGGTGCTGTAATTGTATCCAGCCAATGCTTTGCAGCTCGGGGTGCACAGCTGAGGGCTTGAGGGAGGATGTTTCCCCCTCTAGTGCCTGTGGCAGGAATGTCAGAGGCTCAGCCTCCTCCCAGCGCTGCAGAGGAGCTGCACAAGACAGAGCTGTGTCTGCTCTGCTCCTTCCCACACCACAAGGTTGTGTTTAGAACCACTGAATGCTTTGGGTTGGAAAGGACCTTCAAAGGCCATCCAGTCCAACCTCCTGCCATGAAGCCGGGACGACTTCCACTAAACCAGGTTGCTCCTGCCCTGTGCATTTCTGTGATTCTCAAGCTGTCCAGAGCCAGGGGAAAATCCCAAAGAGCTTGAGAGTTCTCAAATTCGGGTTGAGTTTCCAGTTAGTGCAAACTAGAGAGGTAATTTCAAAATGATGCAAGCAAAGTTAGGCAGTAAGTTAACACATATACATTCTGATACAGAGTAGAAATAATTACAAACAGCCTCAAGTCTGTTTCCTCCTGGCAGAGTTTTCCTCCAAGCTTGCTCTCAGTCTTTCTTTGGTTTCTTGAGTCACTGCAAACCACACACGTGCCTTGGCTTGTCAGTGTGTGTGATTTTTCTACTCCTCAGTCTCTGCACCTCTGCAATGAACAAATCAACAGCAAAAACAAACAAACAAAACCAAACCAAAAAACAACCCAACTGCTCCTAGCAGAATTCCTTCCCTCCTGGACAGTCTCCAGACTGCTCTGGGCTGCACTCCCATGAGTCTCAGTTGCTCCCAGGAAATCTTGATGCTTCAAATTTTGCATCTTCCCCCAAACACAGCAGCCCTGAAAAAAGGCCACAGCCTTTGAATGAGGACATTTCAGTGGACACCTGTTCTCCATCTAACCATGCTCCTCTGCTTTGTGTTAGCCTCAGTGTCAGCAGGGAATATTCCCTTGGTGTCAAAACCAAACAAAACCCCTTTGTGGGTTTTAGCTTTTGTGGAGTACTTTAGCAGAGTACTTTTGTGGGTTTTTTATTTTGTGGTTGTCTGTCTCTTGTGGCTTTTTATATGTTTTACTGCATAGATATAAAAGCTTTATCAGAGGGTAAGATCCTGCAGCCCTTCATTTGAAAATTTCAGTGAAAATGTCTAATATTCAGCTTTGGGGAAATTAATTGTAACACATTTGTATTGTAAAACAGTTGATTGAAGGAACTTATTTTCTGCTTCTATGCTTCAGCATTCTGGATGTTGCACTCCTGCTCTCCCCCTGCCCCATTATCAGTGTAAAGCTCCTCCTTCACAGACTGGCAGATTTTGGGTTTTCTCATTTGCATACATTTGGTTTGTTTCTAAAAACTGAGTTTTATACTAATGGCTATGGTGTACAGTAATTCAAACAACCAGATTGGTGCAAGAGTCTTGTCAAACGGTAAAGAATTGAAAGCTTTAGTTTAGAAACATATTGTGTCACCTGTTGTGTTGCCTTGACCTAGACCTGAGAGTGCATAAATGTAATTTGAGTTACTGAGTTAATCCTTTGGTTTGGTTTCTTCCAGAGTAACAGCCTGGCAGAAAGCATTGCTAATTCCAAGCCAGAGAAGGACCCTCCAGATGTGGAGCTAAAGGCTGAGAATTTCATAGTTGATGTAAACACCTCTCAGAGCGGGTTCAAGTAAAAACTTCTCCATCACAGAGGGCCTTGTGTAGCCTGGTGGAAGAACAAACACACAGGGTGTCTGTGGCTGCAGCCTGGCTCCCTTTGAGGGTTGGAGGTTTCCTGTGGGGGGTTTGCTGTGGTGGGAGGGTGTGGGGCAGGCAGGGGGAGCCTCACTGGGCTGTCACCTGTACACTGCTCCTGGTGACAAATGGGGTCTCTTGTCACTGTCCTCCCCCTGACAAGGAGCAGTGGAGAATCCTGTGGGGTTTGATACACGGGTGTCAATGGCAGCAGCCCAGGGACCACTGGGTGGGTCAGGAAGGCAGGAAACCCCCAGAGGGAGGAAAGAGGCAAAGTGACCTCCAGGCTGTAGGTGCTGCACTCCTGATGCCTGGCAGGCACAAAGCACCTGCTGCCACGGCTTGGGCTTTGTCAGCCAGCAGTGTAGGAGGGAGGGAGCTGGGGCAGTCTGCAGGCATCACCCAGCTCAATCCCTGCTCTCAGTTCATTCTGGGAAGAGAGAGTGGCTTTCCACAGAGTGCATCACGAGCCCCTCCTGCAGCGCCCTTGCACTGAAGGTTCCCTTCACTGGGCCAGAATGGAGCAGCTCACTGAGCTTTACAGAATTTGCCTGGGATTTTCCCATCCCACAGACTGAAATCGTAGGGAAGTGGGTCCCTGCTGACCACAGAAGTGTTGGTGTACCAGGCTGATGTAAATAATGTCTAAACTTTATGTTTATGATTGTAAGCTCTGCTGCAATCATAATGTAGGTTGTGTGTTTTGGGGAGGCCCAAGCTGGCAAGGGACCAGTCCACTTCCAGTGCTGGAAACTGCAATGTTTCAGAGCACAACTGGGAGCTGGTCACTGTAAATGTGAATATCCACCTGGCAGCATCAGAGCAAGAGGGGGTAGAAGAAAATAGAAATACCAGATTGGTTTTTTAAGTAGTAATTTGTTAAATACTGTTTTATTTGATGACTGTAATTTTCAGGAGTGGGGTGTGTGTGGCCTTTTGTATTTATTGTGAGAAAACTAAAGACAAGCATTAACAAATGCCATTTTCTTTTTTGTACATGCAAGGTTATCAGCATGGATTATGGAATGAAGGAACAGAATCCAATTGATAAGGTTCACTTCTATTGCAAGGCTGATCCTTCCAAGGCAGTTAAAATCAGTAAAGAACAGGTAGGTTTTTACTTTCCTTCTGAAAAGCATTTTCACCACCTGTGATGGAAGTGATCACAGTCCTGGGTGGTTGTTCATGCAGGATTTGTGGAGAAGTGGTGGGATCCATGGCCTTGTAATCTTCAGTGTGTGTTGTACTGTGACAACCTGGAACCCTGGCAGCCTTTGCCTATGAGCAGTATGTAACTGGAATACACTAGGAGTTGGAATATCACAATTGCTTTGGATAAAACTCATGGATTGTAGTGGAGCTTCTTACTGCTTTCCTTCTGTATTCCAAGAAATACTAAAGCTTTTTTCTGCTTTATTTCAAAGGTTTCAAAGCTTTTACCCAAAATATTTATGGAGCAGGTTGTCCGGGTTTATTACAAAAGTCAGGATCCATTAATTATTTCAGCTGCAAAACAGTACTTTGTTCAGTGGTGCATGCAGAATGATTTCACCAAACCACAGGTAACAAATTCACTCATTATATTTCTTGTTTAGAGCTCATAATATTCATCCATAAGCTTGCTTTTTCAGTAACAAGTTGGACATTCAGGCCTTGCCTTTGTGGCAGAGGCACCCATTCACTCACCTAACCCCTGGTTTTATCACAGCTCCCATCTGGGGGTGCTTTGGTTTCACTGAAGTAGTGCTGGAGACACCTGAAAGTACCACAAGATCATAGAATCATGGAATGGTTTGGGTTGGAAGGGGATTTTGAAGATCACCTTGTTCCAAACCCCTGCCATGGCAGAGACACTTTCCACTAGACCAGGTAGGGGAAAGAGCTGCATCCTCAAACAGGAGAGGAGTGCTCCTGGGTGGGGATGCAGGCATGGAAAACTGGGTAAGGCCTGTTCTTAAGGTCATTCTTGTGGCCTCTATCTGTTAGAGCAGGTAATTTTAGAAGGGCTTTTTACAAATGGATCAAGCAACAGCTCTCCCTGGTTGTAGAATGTGGTTGTGTCCTCTGAGCACATTGTTCAGGTTCAGGCACATCCTCCCTGCAGGCCCTGGCGTGCTGCAAAGCACAGCAATGTGCATCTCACCAGCCAATTTCTGATCTTAGGCAGCTGATGGTCTGTGTTGGATTGCCTGAGCACAGATCACCACCTGCATCTGCCTGGGGTGAGCCCCACTGCCTCAGCTGCTGTTCAACCCTGCTTGTTTCAGACAGTGCAGGGCACATTCCAGCACCAAGGGGAGTTTGATTGCAGCAGTGCTAATGAGGGGCTGTGCTGAGGTCACAGGAAACACTCTAATGATTCTGTTAGTAGACCAGTGACCTTCCAGATTTTCTGGTAATAATTTAGGAAGAACCTGACTGCCAGTGGTGATGCCTTCTCAAGCAGGGCACTTTTGTCTCCCCACCACTCACTGCAGCAGTTTCCACCTCTGGGATGCACAGTCACTAGTGTTTATTGATTTACAAAGATTCTGGGACCTGGGATTGATTTTTTCCAGTTCAGCCTGAGGGTGAGCTGCTTTTCCCTGGCCTTAGAATGGAAAGCAAAAGTGAATTAATGTTTCCTGTATTTTCATACTAGGATGGTGATGTTGTTGCTCCTCATCTAACCCCAATGAAGGAAACCTGGAATAAGATGACAGATGATGAACACAGGAGAGCCTCAGAACCCAGCTGCAAACAAAGGCTTTCTTTTGATAAGTAACAAGTTTCTTTTTGGTGCTATTCAGTCTGCTTCCTCAGAAGATGAGTAAATTTGAGCATCAACTTTTCTAAAAGCTGGTTGGATGGCCTGGAGTAATTCACAGAACAATGCAGAATGTATTTTGCAATACAGAATGTTTTAATGTAGATACTTAAAGTGCATATTCCAGATGGACTTCTAAAAAACAATTTATTATAACAGATTAAACTCAGTTCTCATTGATTTTTTAATGTAGTGGCACTGTGTAGCAGGAGTGACTTTAAAAATTGCAATTCATTGTTATTACAAGATTTTACTACTCCATCCAGTCCTGATCCCTTCCTATTGCATGACTTAGCAGAAAAAATCCCAGCCCAGGTTTGATGGGGTTTTGGGAGGGGGTTGGGGTTTTCTTAGTGTCTGAGGAAGAGAGGGATAAGATATGCTTCTGAAAATACAGTGAGGTAAAGAAGAAATTACCAAGGGTGGCATCTTCAAAATTAGTAAAATTAATTTAATAAAAAGAAAAAAAGGGAGGGAGAGGGGAATCTTTTGATAATCCAAGATTAAATTTCTGGTATTCAAAAAGCTGGTGCAGACCTCTTGCTACAAGTGACCACAATTTTTATTGAAGTAACAATGCATTGCAGTGCCATGCAGCCTTTTATTGTTTTATTGTGTATTTTTGATACATAGAATGTTATATTTTTTACTGTCTGTCCTGCAAAGACTGCTCAAAAGGCCTGTGGTGTGAGTGGTTGCAGGAAGGCCAAGCTGCCCAGGTGTTTGCCAGGGCTCAGGTGTGCAGAGAGGGCAGTGCCAGCAGGGCTCTGCCCTGCTCTGCCCATCCTGCACCAAGTGCACCTTGGCTCTGCTTTACACCGTACTGGGCAGGCAGGCTCATCAGGAATCCCTCCATTCTTGTATCTGCTCTGTTCTCCTGGACCTCATGGCTGTCCCTGCATCATTTTTCTGTCTCTTGTAGATCTGTGAGAGTTCTTACAGTTTTCCTGTACTGGCAGTACGGGTGTGAGTGTTCTGAATGTCTGTGCTATTGGACAAATGAAGACCATTTTCCTCTCATCTTTTACTCAGGTCTAAGAGGAAGGCTGCTTTCATTAAATAAAACCTCAAAGCTTGAAAAAGTCTGATCACAAAACTAAAAACACAAAGTAAAAGGTTCAGTAATGCTCAAGAATTGGAGCAATCTGTGGCCTTTTATATCTGGAAAGGGGAGAGAGGTGTTGAACATCTGGCTCAGGCAGTCAGGTGTGGGTGGCCAGGGTAAGTCCTGAGAAACAACCCAGTGGGAAGGTGCTGTGATAGAACTCCACAACCCCTGTAATATCTCCTTTGCCCTTTTTATCCTGGGAACTGATGCTGTTAGAGGGAGGGGGAATGAGTAGCCAGGTAGTTCTGGGGCTTATGTATCTGTGCTCCTGTGTCTGAAGGTGTAATCTCTGGTGCTCCTGTCTAACAGTATTTCAGACCTGCAGATGAACCAGATTGGTTAGAAGGGCTTGTGACCTCTTTAAAAGCTTTTAAAAAATTTGCTATTCCTCAAGAAACAATATCTTAGAGATATCATTTATCTCCCTTGTCTGCATAAGGTTGAGTTTCATTTTGATATAATTTTGTTCTTGTTGATTTGGTTTGTTTTTAATTTGTTACTAACTGCACTTTATACTTGGAAAAGATCTTTTGTTTATGTTAAACCAAAAGTGTATACTTAAGTTCTGAGAGCATTTCTTTTCTCAACACGTTCATGTGAGTCTCTCTGAAAAATAAATTTATAAACGATGATTTACTATTCTTTTAAAAAATTGCAGTGTGTGGACTTTATTAAAAACAGTCTTACTGTGTCATTCCAAGCAGCCAAGGTGTTCCTGCCTGCTGTCTGTGGGAGAGCTTCCCTCTGAAGAGGTTCTTGGTTCCTGTCTCCTCGTGGGCAGTGGGGTCCAGGCTCAGGGAGGGTCCCAGCACTCCTTGTGCTCAGTGTGGCCACCTGGCCCTGCCACAGCCTGGGCAGCCACCCCAGGGGCCAGGGCAGCCTTGGGTGCTGCTCCAGCTGCTGGGGAGGGGAAGGGAAGGTGAAGCCCTGCCTGACCAACCCAGTCACCTTCTGTGCTGAGGGGACAGTGGTGGTGTCAGCCTCAGTGAGCTGGGGCTGGGTGAGCAGGGCTGGACCAAAGCCTGGCTGCAGGACTGGGTTCAGAGTGTGGGTTATCAGTGGCACAAGTCTTGTGCTAGGGGTGGTGCTGGCTCCAGTTCCAGAGGCCCATCACTGGTGGACAGAGTCCACCCTCAGCACATTTGCAGATGGGGAGACATGGCTGGTGCTCCAGAGGGATGTGCTGGGATCCAGAGGGGTCTTACCAGGCTGTAGAAAGGGTCTGACAGGAACCTCCTGAAGGTCACGAAGAGGAAATGCAATGCCTGTGTCTGGGAAGGGTAATTTCCTTCACCAAGATATGTTGAGGCCATCCACCCATGAGGAAGTGTAGAGGAAGGGATCCAGGAGTTCACCATGACACAAAAAACGTGCAACAACTCCTCTTTCAGCCAAGTGTTCCAGCAGTGTCCTGGTGTTGTCAGCAGGTACAGAGCCCTTTCCCTCTGCTCCACACCAGTGAGGCCAGCCCTGGAGTGCTGGGCCCAGAGCTGGGCTGCCCAGGACGGGACACAGGGACAGACTGGACAGAGTCCAGCACAGGGCCATGAAGCTGATGGAGGGACTGGAGCGTCTCTGCCATGAGCAGAGGCTGAGAGAGCTGGCACTGCCCAGCCTGGAGCAGAGCAGGCTCAGGGCATCTCATCCCTGTGGATGAAAAGCCAGGGGGAGGCTGCAGAGGGGACAGGGCCAGGGACAGCCCCAGGGCCTCAGGCACAAAGTGACCCACAGGAGGGGCCCTGCGAGCTCAGGAGACACTTCTGCACTGGGAGGGTGGCCGAGCACTGCCGCAGGTGCCCGGGGAGCTGGGGGAGTCTCCATCCCTGCAGAGACTCAAAAGCCACCTGGACACATCCTGGGCAGCCGGCTCTGGGTGGCCCTGATGGAGCAGGGGCTGGGCCAGGTGACCTCCAGAGGTGCCTCCAGCCTCCCCCAGCCTGAGCTTCTAGCCCAGGGCCACTGGCAGAAGTGTGAAATGGGCCTGAAGTCGGGCTCTCTGTCAGTGAGGGGTGAGGCAGTGCTGGGATTAGGATAAGGTCCTGGTGGACACAAGGGTGATCCCAGGGTTTGGTGCTGTGCAGCCATTTTCAGCAGGGAGCATTGGTTGGCACCAGGCACAGGGGCTGGGTGCCCTGAAGGGCTGCAAGGGGCTCCAGGCACATGTCACTGGGGGTCTGGGACAGTGGAGGGGGTCAGTGGCACTCTGCACGTGGAGGGGGGAGATATGAAAGGGTAGAGAGAAAAGGGGTATGAGAGGGTTGTGTTGAAAATAGGGTGGTCAGTGTAGTGTCTGCCTGAGGCCTGCACCATCCTGTCTGTCCTCTTAAATCCATTTTCACCTATTTCTTTGTGAAACTCCCAGCCTGTGTGCATGTGTGCTGCAAGGAGTAAGTGCCAGCTGCTGGAGAGATGGCACAGGTTGGCCATGGGAGATGGAATCAGCAGGGAAACAACTGGTGAGGTTCAGCACAAGGTACTCAAGGGCTGGGAGGGTAGGTGGGTGTAAAGCTGGGCCTCTGTGGGATGCAGCCTGACAAAATTGCAGATTTAGGGACAGGAGCTGACATCAGGTGAGGTCATGGGAAGATACTTCAGCTGGATGTCCAGCTGTGCTCCCATGATAAATACATCAAATGTGGTCAAACCAGACAGGCTCCAATGGAGCCCCATGAGCCACCCCTGCCTGGAATCCCCCTGAAGGGCTGGTTCTGCTGCTTGGACAGGGGTGCTGGACAAGGAGGAGGAGGAGACCTGGCTCAGCCTCCAGGAATGAGGCTAAACCCTGTCAGCCAGGCAAGAGGCAACAGGCTATGGATCTCTGGCTGGGAAGGGCTCTTGTCATCCCCTGCTGAGGAGGAAGCCCTGGTCCTCACAGGGTGACAGACAGAGGGTGTGACTGTGCCAGAGGGGGGATGGGTCCCTGAAGCAGTGCCCCAGGCTGACCCCCCACTCTTGCTGTGGCCACACAGCCCAGGTTGGGACAAGACATGGCTGTCACAGCTGCTGGCCTGCTCCCCACCACGGGTCCTGCACACCTTCACAGAGCCATTCAAGGGGCAAGGATGAGGCCAGGAGAAGTTTATTGAGGAATGGTGACCGTGCTGTCCCCAGCACTGCCAGAGCCAGCCCTGGGGCAGAGGCTGCCTGGGCTTGCTCAGTCCTAAAGTGTCACTGCCCTTGAAGCTTCCTTCTCCCTGTGGGACCCTGCCGTGCCCGGCTCTGCCACTGCCCTGCCCCTGGGGCAGCTCTGCCTCTCCCAGCCAGGTGCTTTGGGGTTGGGCTGGGGGTTAGGGTTAGGGTTGGGGCTAGGAGTAGAGTTAGGGTTAGGGCCCCTGTGGGCCCATGCACACACTCTGGGCTCCCCAGCCACACGGCAGCAACACTGCAGGCCTGAGACCCCGCTGCTGTTTTTTCCAGTCACGCTGCCCCCATTGGCTGTTCTTTCCCCGTGAAGTCGGGATATTATTGGGAACAGGTGAAAGGAGGAGGGGTGAGGCTGGTAGCATTCCTCAGGCTCTGCAGGTGCTGTCAGGGAGCAGCTGTGCTCGAGACATCAGTCCAAAGAATCCCCTCTCCTGCACCTTTTTCCTTGGGTGTCTGTGTTGGGGTCAGGCCAGACCCCACATTTCCAGATCCTGGATGCAGAACTCCTCCCGCTGTGAGAGGGTCTCGTTGTCGAAAGTCTCGCAGGGCTGGCTGCCCCCGTGGCGCAGGTCCCCGTCCAGCCACAGCCCAAACCTTCCGCTGCGAATGTGCAAGAGCGCGGTCAGCTGCGACCCGCCTCCTCCATGGCCGGAGACCTCCCACGCCAGCTCCTGGGCTACCGGCCACCTCCCGTCCTCACTCTCTGCTCCCCAAAACGGACATGAGACGGGACAAGCAGCTGGCCCAGGTCTGTCACCGTGCCTGCAGGCAGGGAGCGGCAGGGAAGGTGCTGGGAGCGGGCAGGGAAGGGGCAGGGAAGGGACTGGGAGAGGCAGGGAGCGGGCTGGGAACCGGCAGCCCTTCCAGCGGGTAGTAGGGTCAGGGAATAAAAGGCCCAGTGCTGCTGGACAACCGGCGCCAGTGTTTTGGGGTTCAAAGCATCACGACGCGCTTGGACCCAGCTCCGTAGGGCAGCCTGGGTTCCTGTGATGGCTCTGATGGCCATCGGGGCTGGGGACCCTCTGAGCCGCTCAAGTTGCCGGTGCAGTTCCTACCTCCCCCCACCGACCATCAGCAGATTCACATCCCCGTTCACAAAGAAGTCGTTCCTGCCCGTCCACCTGAACACCTGCATGGGGACAGCACTCAGGGGACCGTGGGCTGGGGCAGTGTCCCCATTCCCATTCCTGTCCCTGTCCTGCGAGGACCAGCTGGGGGCTGCTGAGCCAGGCTGGCTCTGCTCGGGCATCTCCGTGTTCCACATCTCCGGGAGACCTGGCCGAGCCTGTGGTTCGGATCCATCCCTGCCAACAGCCCTGTGGGCCCTCCCAGGGCACAGCTGCCCCCACTAACACGCACAGCAGTGCCCGACATGGCTGCTCCACATTCTGCCAGCCTAGAGCTGGGCTGTGACCGCCTTGCCATGTGGAGGGAATCCGGTGACAGCCAGCTGGGCAGGGTCCCCTTCCCTGATCTTCCCTCCCCGACACTGCCTGGGATTCACCTTTTCCCCCCAGCCCTGGGGAAGCGCGGGGCCAAGCGCAGCCCCGTCCCCCCGGATCCCCCCAGCACCGCGGGGACCCCCAGGCACGGCCCGGCCCTCGGGGCACGGCCAGCCCCGGCCCGGGTGCCCCTCGGCCGGCAGCCCGCAGCCGCACCTTCAGCTCGGGGCAGAAGGAGAAGAGGAAGGTCTCCCCCGTGCCGTAGAAGCCGCTGCTGCTGCGAATGGCGGTGGCGGAGAAGGCACCGAAAGCCTGGGGAAGCAGAAGGGGGAGACTCACGGGGCTGCGTCCAGAGGGGCTCCCAGCGCCGGGACGTGTCCCCGTCCTGCCGACGGAGCGAGGAGGTGCCCGAGCCCCGAGTGACGCGGGGCAGCCGGGCTGGGGAGGGCACGGCCGTACCTGCGCCTCCGTGTCCCTGATGAACAGCAGGGCCGGCGAGTCCGGCCGGGCCCCGCTCCGGTACAGCGTCCGCAGGCTGAAGCCGTCCCGCCCGGTGGAGTAGAGCAGGTGCCAGGGCTGCTGCGTCAGCCGCGGGGGCAGCTGGGGGCCCAGCTGGGGCACAGCGGCCTCAGTCGGTGCTGATCGGCTGAGCATCCTCCCCCTGCCCCAGCCCTAACCTCCTCGAGATCTCATCGAGAGTCCTCCCAGGAGGAGGAGCACGCATCATCCCTCCAAGCAGCCTCCAAGCACCCACCTGAGCATCCTTCCGAGAGATGCTTCCAAGCACTCTCCCCTTCAACACATTCCCAAAGCGTCCTCACCCCACAAACCCTTCTGAGATGGCTCCCCAAGCATCCTTCCCCCTAAGAGGTGACCGTCCCCAGGCACAAGGAATGTCACCCATCTGGCCTCACAGAGGACCATTTCTGGTAGGACAGCGGTCACGGCTGTGGGTACGGGGCAGACGAGCAGGGCGGGGTCCCTGTGCAGGCGGGGGTGCCTCACCTTCTCGATGTCCCTGTCCCGCAGGATGCTGCTGGGTGTGCTCAGCACCAGCCTGCTCGGCTCCTCCTCCGCTGCTGCCGGGGCTCCCTCCCAGCCCCGCTGCCCCTCTCCAGCTGGGTCCTCGCATCCCATGGGCAGCTCCTCGTCCTGGTCGGGCTGGGGGCAGCAAGAGATGAGCATCACTGCGGGCCCGAGGGAGCAGCAGCTCCCGAGCCCGCCCAGCATGGGGCACCTCCCATCCTCTGTCCAGGGACTGGGACAAGGGGCCCCAAGTCCACGGGAATGGGCACCAGGCTGAGCCTACAGCCCAGCTCCCGGCTGCCCGCTGCTCCTGGCAGCCCAGGCGCCATGCCGTGCCATTACGTGCCGTGCCATGCCATGCCATGCCATGCCATGCGTGCCGTGCCATGCCATGCCGTGCCTTGGCACCCCGCCAGGCCGTGGCACCGCTGCACACGGAACTTCAAGGGTGTATGGCCACCCGAGGGGGAGGAAGTGGTGGAGGAGGAAGAGAAGGCAGGGAAGGCTTCTACAGCTGCAGCCCCGTAGAAGGGGTGAAGCCTTGCCTTTTCCCTCTTTGCTCACGGCCAGGCCGACCTCGCAGCGTGGAAGGGGTCGGGGATGTGCCGCGGTGCTGGTGGCCGCTAGTGACAAGTGTCTCAGCCAGCCACGCGTTCAGGCTGTGGGTGCAGCCCATGCCCGAGGGCTGCCGGGATCCTGGGGAGGCAGCGGCTGCAGGGGCAGGTCCCGCTGTGCCCATCACCCCGCACCTGCCCAACCCCCCCCTGTCCCCAGGGCAGCCCCCTCTGTCTGTCCAGCCCCGTGTCCAGCCTGGTGGTGCCTCCCAGCGCTGCCCCAGAGCTCCTTCCTCGCTGTCCCTCCCACGATGGACCTACCAGGAGCTGGTAGCCGTACCGGAGCCCCCTCATTGCAGCTGTTTCTGGGGTGCTGGGGCTGCGCCGCAGGGAGCCCTGGCCACCGCCCGGGGTTAATGTTCAGCCGCGCCGGCCCCTCCCTGGCCACGGGTGCGTGACAGGGCTGGTGCGGGTGCCAGCGGCCTGTCCCGGCTCCGGGGGTGCATGGGCAGGCATCCTGCTCCAGACAGGGCGTGCTGGCCCGTGGTTGTCACCTCTTTGGCAGCCCACGGTCACCTGGAGCCAAGCGCAGAGCCCAAGGCCAGGGCTGCCCTTGTGGCCCGTGCAGAGCCGCTCTTTGCAACACAGCTGTGGCAATGCTTGTGGCAACTGCC
The DNA here is from genome assembly GCF_037042795.1 of Molothrus aeneus. Taxonomy (NCBI): domain Eukaryota; kingdom Metazoa; phylum Chordata; class Aves; order Passeriformes; family Icteridae; genus Molothrus; species Molothrus aeneus. The sequence goes on from NC_089662.1 coordinate 708,336, forward strand.
AACACCTGTGGTGGGGTGACCCTGGCTGGGCACCAGGCACCTGCCAAGGCCTCTCTTACTGCCCTCCACAGCTGGACGGGGCTGAGAAAATACAGCAAAAGGTTCATGAGTTAAGGACTGGGTGCAATCCCTCATCCAATACTTTCAGGGCAAAACAGACTTGAATTAGAAATATTAACTGAATTTATTACTAACAAAATCTGAGCAGGATAATGAGAAGTAAAATAAGACCTTAAAAACACCTTCCCCACACCTCTCTCCTTCCCAGCTCTGCCTCCACCCCTCCAGCAGTGCAGAGAGATGTGCAATACGGGTTATGATCAGTTCATCACCTGCTGTTTCTGCTGCTGCTCAGGGAAAAGAGTTGCAGTCCTTCCCCTGCTCTGGCGTGGGCTCCTCCAGGGGCTGCAGGGGCACAGACACCTCCCCATGGCCTTCCCCACGGAGCCCCAGGGGAATCTCAGCTCCAGCTCCTGGAGCAGCTCCAGCCCCTCCTCCTGCCCTGCCCTGAGTGTGTGCAGGACTGTTCCTCTCACGTATTTTCATCTGCTCTTCTCTGATTGCAATTACATCTATGCAGTAACTTTTTTCTTCTACTTAAATCCCTGATCCTCGAGGCATCACCACCATCTGTGCTGGGCTGGGCCTTGGCCAGCAGTGGCTCCATCCTGGAACCATCTGGAGTTGGCTCTGCCAGACACAGGGGCAGTTTCTGGCAGCTTCTCACAGAAGCCACTCCTCTAGCCAACCCAATACCAAAACCTGGACACACAAACCCACTACAGGAGGCCCTGGTGGCAAATGACCCTCACTGAGGGACCCAGCTTGGGACTGGCAGCTGAGGGAGGGAGCTGCTGGCTGAGGGACCTGCCAGGCTCAGGTGCCTCTGGAGAAGCCCCTGCAGAGCAGGGAAGAGGTGCCATGCCCCAGTGCAGCCCCTTCTCACTGATGACATCCCCAAACCACTCAGCCTGGCTGTGAGCCTCCATTTATGCCAATTTAGGACTTCCTGTGTGCCTTGCCTGGTGGCACGATGGCCTTGATGCCTAGCCCTGGGCCCACTGCAGGCATTTTTGGGTTGTTCCCCATCTCCACAGCAGGCCCACTGCAGCCCTGGTGGGTGTCTGCTGTGTTGTCCCCACAGCATTGGGAGTCTGGAGGTTCCTGGTGCCTGGCATTTGGTCACTGGCAGCACTTGGTGGGGACCAGGCAGTTCTGGTGACCCCAGGGCTCCCAGTCCCTGCCCAAGTTGTGTTAGCATGGCAATCCATGTCCCTGCCCCTACCCCTGCCAGTGCTTCTGTCCCTGCCCCATCTCTGCTCCTGGTCCCACCCTTCCATACCCCTGTCCTTGACGCTGTGCCTGCCCCTGCCCTGTCCCTTTACCCTTTCATTCTCCCTGCCCCTACTCTGCCCTTTCCTCCTCCTCACCCTTGACCCTGCTCCTTGTCCCTCCCCTGGCCCTGGCCCAGCTGTCTCTGCCCTCGCTCCTTCTCTGCCCCAGTGCTGACCCCACCACCTTCCTCAGGACTGCTTGAGTCCAAATTTGGGACTTGCTCCTTCAGGACACCCAGACGGAGCCAGCACAGGGGGCCGGGAGTGGGCCCAGCCCCGGGACCAAAGGCAGCTCTGCACAGGACAGGGCACTGCCTGCAGCCGGCTCAGCTGCCCTGCAGCCGGGTTCTTCCAGCCTGCCCCACAGACCTGCTCCATTTTTTGTCACTCGTTTCCCCCCACCAAGCCGTGTTTGCTTTCAGGTCCTCTCCCAGCCCCTCCCTCACCCTGCAGCCGCACAGCCAGAGCACACACACAGAGGTGTCCAAAACTCGCACAGTTTTATTTATTTCGCTCCCGGCCGTGCCCCCGCCGGCCTGAGGCTCCCGTCGGGGCCGCCCCAGGCCGGGCGCGGCTCCACCCCCAAAGCGCTGACAGAAGTGCAGTAAGGCAAAAGTTTGAATTGTCCGGAAAGAAAGATCTCTTTACAACCTGCCTGGGCGCACCCATCCATCAGCTGCTCCGTACCCCGTGCGGTTTCCATGTCTCATTCCCAACCTCCGGCTGTCCCGCGGGAGCAGTGGCAATGCCGGAGGTGGCTGTCACACTCTGGTCACTGCATCTCAGAGCCAGCCACAACCAGCAGAGCTGGTGGCTTCACCCTGCAGTGTCACATTCAGGGGGCAGCAGCAGCAGCTCCAGGGTGAGCAGGTCTGAGTACAAAGAGGAGTGGGGGGGACCAGGGGAACTGATTGAAGGGAGCCCCCATGCACAGCCTGGAGCCCAGCACTGACTGGCACAGGGTGACACAGACAAGTGCACATCCTGTAGTGATAAGCAGCTGTGGAACAACTCCGTAACAGCAGTGGCTGAGACTCCTCCTGGATTTGGTCTGGGGCCTTACAGGGAGATTGTGACACCTCCTGGTCCCAGCTGCTGCCCCAAGTGATCACAGCAGCACAGTGTGAACCCCGCACTGCCGGGCTTTATCACCCAACAGAAACTGGGAGCAGTGGGAGTCCATCTCCTCAGTAGTATTCCCTCGGAGACCTGCAATGCCTCTGTGCAGCTCCTGGCATGGCTATGTTGCTCCAATGGGATAGAGCAGTTACCTGGTACCCACCTTGCTCCTGATCCCATCCCAGTTCTGGTTCCTACTCATGTTTGTTTGAGTCCTGAGGTTACCAGGTGTGGCACCAGCTCCAGATGTCGCCCAAGGTCATTGTCCTTAGTCACCCAACCTCTTCACAGCACCCACTGTGACTGAGCACATGGGATTCCTCCAGATCCCTCAACAGTAGAACCACCAAGAAATGGAACCTGCAGCCAGGCTTGGGGCACCAGGTACCCCGAGCCTGCCTCGTGCCAAGCAGGAGCATTACTGGTCAAAGCAGTGAAGGGGAAGGTCCCTGGAGAAGCAAACATCTCCAAGAAGCAGTGGTGGAAAACAGTTCATGGTCTGAGCTGCGGCCCTGGGTTTAGCTCAGACACTCGGGCTCTTGCTGGACTGCCCAGAGCTGATGGCTGAGGTCGAAGTGAAAAGCACAGCTGAGGGAGGAGGCACTGCAGCTCTGAGAGTCTGTGCTGAGCCTGCAGCTCAGTGGTTATTCCCAGAACCTCAGCCCTTTCTTTCAGTAGGTATCATTCCCAAAGTCAGACCTCCTTCAGGGAACCTTCCCCACCCACCCCAGGTAGTCCAAGCTTTGCATGTTCCTCGGAGTGGCCCATGTCCCAGGAAATGGTGGTCGAGTCCTTATTTCAGAACCAGCATGGCCTCTGTCCCGTCCTGCCTTGTCAGGTGCAGCCCGTGGGTGAGGTAGTACTCCCGCCGGAGGAAGGCATAGAAATAATCCGAGATGAGCAGGATCTGTGGAGTGAGATGTTCACACACATCAGTGCTGCTCCAGAGCAAGGAATAAAGAGGGACACGTGTTGGTGACAGACCCTGTTGGGGGTCAAGCAGCTCCGGGGCTGTTCAGCACATGCTGCTGGAGGAGCCACTGTCACCTTGGGAACACCTTGTCCATCCCCTTGCCATGTTAAGCCAGGGGAGACTCACATACAGCAGCTCCATAAACTGCCAAAGTGTATGACAATGGCAGGTCCAGCTGTGCCACAGCTGCACAGGCATCTCAGCTGCACCCACAGGACTCCTTCTATCCAAGTGTTGTCCCAGAATCACAGGGCCATTTTAGCTGAAAAAGACCTCTGGGATCACCAAGTCCAACCTTTGACTGATCCCCCACTGTGTCACCCAGCCCAGAGCACTGAGTGCCACATCCAGGCATCCCCTGGACACCTCCAGGGGTGGGACTCCACCACCTCCCTGGGCAGCCCCTTCCAATGCCTGACCGTATTTTCTGTGAAGAAATTCCTCCTAATGTCCAACCTGAACCTCCCCAGGCACAGCTTGAGGCTGTTTCCTCTCATCCTGTCCCTGTTCCCTGGGAGCAGAGTCTGACCCCCCAGCTGCACCCTCTTGTTGGAGTTGCAGAGTGAGAAGATTCCTCCTGAGCCTCCTTTTCTCCAGGCTCAGCCCCCCCAGCTGTTCCTGGGGCTCAGTTCCCTTCTCTGGCTGTTCCAGCCCTGTAATGTCCTTCCTGGGCAGAGATGCCCAGAACTGGACACAGCTCTTGAGGTGCCTCACCAGTGCCCAGCACAGGTGACAGTCACTGCCCTGGTCCTGCTGCCACCCCATGGCTGGTACAGGCCAGGTGTCAGTGGCCCCTTGCCCACCTGGGCACACCAGGCTCTTGTTCAGCTGCTGTTGAGCAGCACCCCCAGGGCCTTTCCAGCCACTCTGCCCTGAGCCAGGACACGTCTGGCTGTACTGAGGCACATGGTGGGACTGTTCCCACTCCTGGGGCCTTGAGATGGCAGGAATGGGTGACAGTGGATTCTCTAAAGCTGCAGCCTTGGGAAGCTGCCACTGCTGGGGCAGACTGGGCTGTGGCAGGGACCTGCTGGCTCAGTAGTGCCATTTGTCACTTAGCCTCTTGAAGTGTGACCTTCCCACAGGACTGATGCCTTCCTCCATCTGGAAACAGGAGCAGGTAACTAGAGTGGAAAACCTTTTCAGTGCCAGCCCAAGCTGGTAGTTATTGTCCTCATGTCCTAGTGCAGATGCCACTTAAAGCATCCCTTTGGCACTAAGCACTGCTGTGTACCTCAGGTGACCAAGGGCACAGAGGGAGGGACAGTCAGAGCCTGCCTGGGTTACTGTGCAATACAGCACAGAAAAACACAGCAGCTGCTGCAGAGGCTCAATGGCAGGAGAGGAGGGGATGGAGGAGCAGGTGCAGAGCAGGGGAAAGAGAAATGGGGCTGCAGACTGCTGAGGTCAGGGGAGAAAGTGTGAAGGAGAACAGACCCAGGGAGAGGGTGAGCCCAAACAGCCATGATCTGCTCGCTTTGCTGCACTGCTGACAGGCTCTGTCAGTGCAGCTGGTTTACCTTTACCTAAGCTTCTCTGCAGATATCTAAATGGGAAAAGAAAGAGCTGAGGTGGGGATGAGGGCTAGATTTTCTCACAAGGAAATCAGACAAGAGACTTGCTGTCTGCATTTACACAGAGCACAAGACCTTGCAGGACCTGCTATGACTTTCTCAGGTAGGAAATAAAACCCTCTTAGAATATCAACAGCTGCTATTTCTAGTTAAAGTTTTACTATTCCTTTCATTACATAGGACCTGTAATGAACCATTCCCAGTTTTCTATCAGTCCCTCTTAGCAGAATCTCTATTCTCCCTCTCAACCTGTGCAGCCTCTTTTGGTTTTACCAAATAAGTGTTTTCCCCATTAATCAAGGGTAAGAGTAGGTGATTTTTTGCCCCTGGCCAAAGCATTCCCCTGGCTTTAGGAGAAGCAGACAAGCATAAATGGCTGAGGCACATTCAAACTAAAGGCAGCTTTAACATGAAATGAACGTTCTGCTCACCCACACGTCAAACTGCCCCAGGGCTCAGGTACATGACAAGCAGCACAGAGAACAGAAAGGACTTAAAAAAGGTTGTAGCACCTGTGTACACTGAGTTCCATCCTTCAAGGGTGCTAAGCCCTGCTTTCCCTAAGGCCAGTGGAAGTCATGTATCCAGAATGATCTCAGTAAAGGCAGGGACTGCAAGTCCTGGCATCACTGGGACCCTGCACATGCTGCCACGTCTCAGAAATACTGGTGCCACGTCCTTGAGCATGGGCAGGTCTCACTTGTCTGTTTACTGGACCCACTGCTACTGCCCTGAGGTTCTTCCATTTCCCCTCTTAGCTCTCCTTCTCCATTCACTTGTGCTTGGCCCTGCCATACTGGGATGCTTTTCCTTGGCCATCAGCAGCAGAGCACAGAACCTGCAGTTGGCCGGGTTGGGTTGTTAAGCCACAGCTCACACCACAAGAACTCTTTCCCATTAGTGTGTCAGGGGTTGAGGAACAGACAGAATCCAGGAGGAGAGCCAGGAAGCTGCTATGCAGGACCACAGGATGCAGAGAGCTAGCCCCATCCTGCAGGATTCACTGCTGCTGACAGGCCACCCCCTCCAGCAGCCTGCCCACAGCGCAGCTTCATTTGCCTCACTCTACTGACCTGCCCTATGTTGAAAGTCAATGTGATGGCATAATAAAAATTGGAGTTGGCACTTCCTGCATAAATCCATAGATGCCACAGAACAGGGAACAGGAAGGAGCAGAAAATGAGCACACATGACAGGATGAAGATGTTCCGGAGGACTGTAAAAGAAAACCAGCTGTTAAAATGAGGTATTACTGAGCAGTCATGGTCACACAACCAGCAATGGTATTTGGGGTGTGCAGGGGGCGAGAGGGACTTGCCAAGACATACTTTCCTCCAGTAACCTTCCACAGGTTGCTTTAGTAACTTTTTGGATAGTGGTTATAAGAAATCCACTATATTTCCCTTCAAAATAAATACTTCTGCCTTTGTTGTGTGTGAAATCCCCATTTGTAGCTCTTGCCTTCTAGATCCTGCTTCCAAACACTTTCTTGGATGACTTTGGCTTTTTGGTATCTACACTACAGTAACCAGCAGCCTGCAAAGAGGCCTTGCCAGCAGCACCCAATTTGGAAAGCAGAGCAGTTTAATCTCTTGCCTCATCAAGCTAATGACAAAGGAAAAAAATGAATCTGTGGGTTATAGGACAAGATACTTTCCTGGGAGGTGGCAAGGAAATGAAAGCACCATAAAAGGAAGAAAGTCATACAGGCCAAATGCACTGACAGACACATGACATGGGGAGGTGCAAGAACCCAGCAGTCTGCCTGAGTATGTGTCAGGTGGACAAAAACCAAGCATAACTTTGTCTAAAAGAGCTGGGAACTACCAGGCCAGGAGAGGTTCTGTTTTCTGTGAAGTGCTTATGCCTGTCCTTTGGTAGCAGTGCCGTAATCCATCCTGACACTTGTGCTGCTGTGCTTGGCTGCAGCTCAGCCCATGCCCACCACCCTGCAGTTGAGGGCAGACGATATTTTGGAGCATTGTTGCATCCAAACCTTTTCCCACCTATTTTAAATTTATTGTTCAGAAGGTCTGTTCACATACTGCAGGGTGGGAGCCTGTGACAGATGATTGTCCCTCCCCCTGCATGTTTGGAATGTGGAACTGAACTATGCTGAGCAAGCACTTTAAGAAGTTCATCACCTGCTACAGCTGTGATGTGTTCAGGGCCAGCCTGGGGATTCCTGCCCTGTTTCATCACAGCTGCTGTGAGCTCAGCTCTCCTGAGTCTGAAACCCACAGAGCATATGGTCTCCAAGTCTCCTGATTATGTCTCCTGCAACAGGCAGGTGAGCTGTCCATGAACACACTTGGCCTGGTTTGGGGAAGGCTGCAGTGAAAGGCCTGGACAACCTAGCATGGTTGGTCAGAGCAGTTGGTTTAAACAAGAAATGCCAGAAAAACTCAACACTTCCAAATCTCCTCATGGAAGCAGGTTCTATAGACTGAGCCTGAGAATCCACAGGAAGTTCTCTGTGATTTCAGGAGATAAAGAGTCTTTTTGAAGCATTTAAGAAAGTCTGGACAACTGCTTGGAGTAACTCAGTTACTTTCACTCTAAGCAAACAAGCAGATACAAAACAAAGCACAACTGCAAGATTCAGCACTTTAAGGCTGGGGGACTCGCCAAATGCAGGAGCACTGTTCAAATTACACAGCCTTAAATGGGAGTGGAGCATCTGGAGGATGTAGGACTGCAAAAGGTTCTTATAAAAAAGATAATCTTCAGAACAAGTTGGAGAGAGGGGGAAGATAAGGTACAAGTGAAAATTCCCTCCTTGACCAATTTCAACCCAAGTCCTAAAGACATGTTAGGGATTGTATCACCAGAGGAAAAAACCTCCAAAATCCAGCCTCCTTCTAGACACCCCATGGAGGCCATGAGAGCCTATGAACTTGGGTCTGGTTGGGTTTAGTGGTGACCATTTAATTTAATTATTTGGCAGGCCCTTTTACATTCCAGATAAGTAATAATCAAGCACAAAGAACTTACATCTGTAAAGGTGGCTCCAGACTGGAAGGAAGGCCATGTACAGTGCAACATCTCCCACGGTGGGATAGGACTTGAAGATAGAAATGATGGCGAGCTGGACAAACAGGAAGAACACAGGGTGTTCCCTGGAAAGGAAAACCAAGGCTAAGAGGATGCAGTAGGGCCTCTGGAAACTGTAAATGAATGTCAGCAAGGGCACAGATGTGCTGCAGGATAGGCTCAAAGAAGCTCCTGCAGCCCTGTTCTCTTCAGACTAGGCTCCAAATGCTGGGTGGGGTGGATGGAGCCGCCCTGCAGAGCAGCAGGGTCAGGAGAGGCACATCTGCCACAGCCCTCACCCAGCAACCTCAGTGCACATTTACACCTGCACTGTGCTTCACAGCTCTGCCTTATTCACCAGAAGCAATTAGCAATTACCTCTGATGGTAATTGGAGAAGCCCAAAGCCCAGTTATCCCTCTGGTCCACCTGATCTATCAAGTGTAAGCCAAGGATAAGCTCACTGAGAATCCAGGTGTGTTAATGGGTGTTTTTATCAGAAAGAAGTCAATGAAGTCAGATAGAAAAGTCCCCAAGTTTCCACATTTTCTCTGACAATGAAGAGCTGGAAGTTCCAGCCAGCTCTTGCTTTCTGATTACAGTGCCTTATGCTGGCACTTGTACAGCCTCCATTTCTGCTGCCTCTGTTGATGCTTGCAACACAGAGCTCCACTGCAGAGCCCAAGTCACTATTTAAGAGGAGCTGAAACTGAAGAGCTGAAACTATGGGAAATGAGGATGATAAGCCCTGTTAAAAATCTTTTTCAGGCTTGTTGGTCAAGACATCCAACTTCAGCCTTAGAAGTGTCCACTGGATAACTTAAGAGTAAAAAAAAAGTGGTAGAGAAATACATTCATACTTACTTTAACTTTATTGCCAAAGGAATGGTGTAGAAGAACACATTGATTTGAAACACACATACGAAGAAAAGACTGAAGTGTTCAAACATCTCTGCAAAGAAGTACCAGAAAAGGCCAATATTGGGTGTCAGGTCTGGAACAGAAAGGCTGAAATTTGAAAAGAAAGTTGTGGTAAGTTTTTGAATGGTTGTTCTTCCCTGCCCTGCTTCTGTTGCATTAATTAATCATTGTGTGCTACTGGATGTAAGTCCTTAATTGTAAATCCATGAGAGAAACCAAATGGATGAAAACATGGAGAGCAGGTTGAAATCCTGCTGAGGAATCTTTCCTGATGTCACAGCAGGATTTAAACCATTCTCAAGTAGACATTTCTCCAGAGAGGAATATCTCACAGCCATGGTAGCTTAACAACCAAATCCATTTCCAATCACTCAGTAGAAAACAGCTCCTGTCTTTAATTTTTGCTATTATTTATTTAACAGAAAATGGAGCTGGCTAATGGCTGCTTTCCTCTACATATTCCTTCTTTTATTGCATTGCCAGTAAATCACAGAGCACACACTTCCTGGGTCAAGCACACACCCGTGTGTGATGGGCAAGAAAGAGTCTGTGTGGGCAGGATGGGGCTGGAGAGAAAACCATCAGTAAGAATCCTTATACTTACATAAACCCATAAACAGATGGGATAAAATCCCAGGAGTTGAGCAGGAAGAAGGAGAGGCAGATGATCACCACTAGGCTGCACAGGTACAGGGATGCATACTGCATGGTGTAGAGCCAGAAACTTTTGCTTTTCAGTTTGATAGGTATGAACTGGCGCTGAAAGAGAAACAGAAGCACCTCAGCAGGGGGAGAGCCACAAAAACGTGTGAGTGTTCAGAACATCATTTCAAATTGATGAGATTGATTAAACATTGGCACTATGGCATTTGAAGGAGCAGCTTTCAAGCACAATTTGCTTGTTGTTCTTCACTCTGGCCAATTAAGTCACACACATGGCACTCTCAGAGCTGTGTTTGAAAATACAGTAGCAAAGCTGGTCATTTCTGCGTGCAGTGAGTTCCCCATGTGAGCACACACACAGGTGTAAGATTTACACCCCTCCTCACAGCTGCACTGGTACCTCAGATGTTTGCAATACTGCACTGGTCCCTGTCTTCTCCTGCCTGACCCACTTGATCACCTGTTCTGGCTGAATGGTACCTTCTTTGATACTTTTTCTTCCTCTCCTGGGAAATTTATGTCTGTTTCTGACAGCCATCCCAAAACTTTATATGTGAATACAGAGGCAAAGAGTTAATTTGATTGTGCTTTAGTTATGTCTGTGTCTTCAGTCACTGAATTACCCAGGCTGGCTTTTAGAATTCTTCCAATGACCTCTTGTTCAATATGTTCTTGAAGAAAAAGAGGGTGACTGAAAGCCCTGCTCCAGAGCCCCCAGCCTGTGGCACCAGGCCTGGCCTGGCACTCCTGCTCTGCTGAAATCAGGGCAAGAGGACATCCACTGAGTTCCTAAGCAAAGAGGAGCCCCTCTGAAAGCTGGCATCCTCAGACAACGTCCTGCCACTGCCACGTGTCCTTGTCACATGGCAGGGATATCCCACTCCACCAGGTCCCCTGACTGCCTGTGTACAGACAAATACACCCAGGGGCAAACACCTTCAGGAATTGCTCAGCACTCTGCAGCTCCAGGTCAGTGATGTGGCTTTTCCATTTGGCCCTGGGATTTGCAGTGACAGGAGATGTGCAGAAAATCTGCCCTGGCTGCTGTGGGCTCTGGGTTTTCTCAGTTGTAGTGGGCTTAATGTCACTTGCTGGGACAATGTAAACAACATTACCAGATATTTTGGCAGGACAGATTGAAAAGAGCAGGAGAAAAGTGATTTAATTCTGTACAAAGAAAGCAGGAAACTTCATTTACAAATTTAGATAAAAGGACACACACTGGCATGACTGCCTTTAAAAGTTGCAAATTAGGCAATCACGTATCAAAGCACTTACTGTGTTTGTGTTGTATTATTGTTTGTGAATTCAAAGTACAATGCTTGCACTTCACTCCCAATTTACTTTGACTAAAGTTAAAAGAGAACAAATGAGGCTAAAATATTAAAGATAAAAATTCTCCTAAAATCAAACTGAAAAAGCAACACTGACTACAGAGCTCTTCTGTAAAGACTAATAATAATAAAATTCCTGAAAAAAAGTAAGAGACATTCATGTCAGAGCAAGAAGATTAATTAGAACTGACTCCCATTCTGTCTGGAAACTCAGAGATTTGAGAACAGGCTAGTTAAGTAAAGATAAGGTATAAGCATCACCATCAGAAGCAACAAAAAAGACTGGTGAAAGGTACAGCAGCAGCATTCAGAATTTTGTAAGAATTGTAAGAATTTCAAATACTAAACATTATCACAAAGTGATCTGTGAAGTGAGCTGAGCCTCTGCTGGCATCTCAGCCTCACCTTGCTGCCAAAGCAGGATAAAATTAGCAAGGGCAGCCCTGGTGGGATTCATGGAGAGGGAGAAAGAACAACCAGCCTCTTGCCAGAACATGCCTTTTGCCTTAAAACCCCAAACCAGTATTTTTGAACTTCTCTGGGTCTGAGCCCTTCATTGCTGCCCACACAACACAAAGAACAGCACTTATTTTGGGCAAGCTAAACAGCACCCAGCTCTGTAGACTCCCTGCTCCCTTCTCTCCAAACACAGGCATTCCCATTCAGGGCTCAAACTTGCCATGGCTCATGAAGTCACTTTTGCTGAAACTCTGCCCTTGCCTGACTCCCCTCCCCAGGACTGCCCCTGCACAGCTACAAGAAGGCAACAGATACCAAGAGTTAGAAATCAACTACCTGTAGAAGGTAAAGCAGTGCTGGAGCAAACAGTGTGAGAGGGTAGAGTGATTGGTATGTTGCTAAGGCCAGGAACACAGCACTGAGGAAGGCACTACCTGCAAAGAAAAAAAAAGTTTATAAGGAGCTTTTAGTATAAACAGCCATACAGACAGCAAGTCCAAATGGGAAGAAACTCATAAGCCTCTGAAGGGGATTCACAAGTATCATGACACCCCTTAAAGGAATGTTTAGCAGAATGTATCCTGCAGGGTGTCCTCTTGTTAATGACATTTTGAATGGAGAATGACTCATTCCATAAGAACAAACCACTGGCTGGTTTATATCTCCTGTCATTCACACACAGAAAGAGATTAATATAATTCAGTCTATATAAAGCCCATGCTAGCTGCTGTTAAAGCATGGGAATGCATTCACTTAAGTCATATCTGCATGTAAGAACTGCCATACTGGGCTTGCTGGATAACCTCATCACCAGAATGTGTTGCAGCCTCAGTAGAGCTGTGTGCAAGAGAGCAAGCAAAGTCTGCACTGAAGGAGTGGAGTAGCATTAGCTCTGCTTTACTGATACCAAAACTGAGGCATAGAAAGGATCAGCACAACTTTTCCAAGTGATTTTGTAAGTATATATGTCTTTATTGAGGCAGCTTTATTTCAAGTGTCTCAGTGTTGAGCACTCACATTTCTCAACTAATAACAGAAATATTCTCAGCCAATTAACAGAAATAATGTCCAAAAGATCTCAGGTTAAACAATAAAAAATGCAAGCACCCAGTGTAGTAACCTGATTATAGCTACAGACTCAATGGAAGTCCTCTGTAAAAACAGAGCTCAGACAGCAAGAGCCCTGACCCAGGGCACAGAACCACTGTGCCTCTGCTGACAGCAAACACTCAGAGAGCTCCTCTCTGCTTCCTCCTTTGAGAGGGAAAATACAGGGTTACCTGGTGATGAGCCTCTCCTCTCTTCAACTACACTCTCCTGACAGAAACCTCCCTATCCTGTGTTTTATCCAGTATTCTGTTCTGCACAGATCTAAATAAGTGATTCCCAGAAATCACAGTTATAACCTGATATTCTCTTTGCCCACTTCAACTCCAGAATGCTACACTTCCAGTCAGGGACAAACCACGAGACAGTTTTGTCTATGACCAAAGTTTTGGTCTCAGGGTATCAGTGAACAGTTAAAAATCAGTTTAACTAAATGGACTCCACTTGTTTGCAATTGCAAATGCTTTTAAATTAAAACACCTCCTGACTTAATTAGCCAATAATTATAGGAAAACTTTCTTTAGACAAAAAGACAAAAACCATCTATATCAGCTTTTTTTTTTTTTTTTTTTTTTTTTTTTCAGTGCCTGGGTCTGGGCCCTGCTGGAGACAAAAGACCAGACTGACCTTTCCTCTGATCCAGCAGAGAACTCCTTAAACCTTAGGTGACTATTACAAATCATATAGGCTAAAAGATTTTAGCACTGAGGAGTCAAAAGAAACAGAAAGCTGTCATTATGCAGAAAATGAATGAAACTGATTCTGACAAAATCTACTACACTGGGCTGTTTTGGGTCTTTGGTTGCTGCTTCTGCTTCCCCAAAGCTTAATTAGTTCATTTGAAACTATGTTTACACCTGCGAGGGAAAGCCAGATAACAGCTGCAGGCAAATGCCTGCTTCTGAATAAAAGTTAAAGGATAAGCTTAGAAAATAAATTGTGTATGACATTTAAGTGCATATTCACATGCAAAAGAAGAGCAACAGAGCTCTTCTGTTCTGCAACACACAGACATGTTTCTTCCTGAACAGAAAACTATTTGAAGCCAACCAGGAAAAGGAGTCAGTTTTTAGTGTAAACTCTTGGGTACACTGAGGTGAAAGTAAGTCTTCACTTGACTAGAAAGTCTTTTGAAGTCACAAATTCATGTAGAACTTTCACCTTGTTTCAGTCCTGTTTGTGCCATGCTTCACTGAGATCTTTGTAGCAATCCTATCTGCAAAGCTCCTCCCAGATTTATTTTTTGCTACATTTCTAACCCTTCAAAAAGTCATAAAGAACCCTTTTGCTTCACTGAGTTACCTTTTATTGTAGCTAAAATGAAGAATGCAATGACAGAGTTGTTGATGGCGCAGGTGGACTTTGCCACACAAGACATCACAGTGTAGGGGTTTAACAGGTAGCTGAAAAAGAGCAAAGCTCAGGTTACATCCCAAGGAGCATCTAATTGAAGAGATGTTCAAAGGAAAAAAAGGTGTACTTTGCCTTTTCTTTTAGTTTATTTACATTTGATGGGATCCTCTCATCAGCAAATTAATTCAGCTGAACAGGTTCTTCAATCTGAAGCAAAAACCAGACCTCTGAATTGCAGACTTGGACACAGGGGCCACAAGGAGCCCACTATAGAAATGAAACATTGGGAAGAGGTCCAAAATGCAAGTTGTGGCCTAGAAAATGACTACCAAAAATGCTTCTTGCTTTGCAGAAGCATTATACATTTATTCAGTCAGATCTAGGATTATTGAGTCCAAAGGAAACTTTTTCTGCTACTCACACCAACTACTTCTGAAGAGGAATAAGGAGAAAACATGATGGAAAGAAATCTGAGACATAAGCAGAGTTTCCCCCATCCCAGCCTCCTGCTGTGGCAGAGCAAGCCTTTACCTTTACCATGGCACTAGCTGAGCACAAGACCAGCCAGCTTTGCAAGACTGACACATTTTAACTGGAATTACAGAAAAACTCTTAACAACTTTACATTCCAGAATTCAGCCACACTTTAGTTAGCAAGCATGCCAGCTCCTTTTGGAAACAAGAATTACAATAATCTCATTTAAGTAGGTTCAGAGCAAAGAGAAAGGCTTGGAGGACTACCAATACAGTAAGTATGACAATGTAATGATCAGCCTTGCCAATAACTAAATTACTCATCAGAGTCAATAGACAGGGCTGACAATTTCCTAATTCTCTCTTTATATTTTCCTGTATCTCCAAGTCCCAGTCTGTCTTTTTCAGTGTTTCCAGAAGGCAGCTCACAGCAGGACAGGTACAATTTAATGCCAACTTTGCTGTGGCAATGTACAAAACAGTCTGAAATTTACCCACTTTACCCTTCTGGCCACAGGGACTGTGCCATTTAAAAAATTCATATGAAAATAAGAAAAAAATGGCAATTTATCTAATGGAGAACTCTCTCTGATACAGATCAATTTGGATAATTTCTTTGTGTCAAAATATCAATTTTAAAAAAATCTGTAACAGTAGGCGCCTTGCTTGTATATTAGTTGAAGCCTACTGAAATAAAAAAAAAATGTTTTGTCTATAGAAGAACACCAAGACATAAAATTAATAAAATGACAACATCAAAACATCTTTTAACTGTTATAAGCAATTTGGGATATTCAAAGTGTGAAATTTGGGATATTCAAGTTGTGATATTCAGCACACACTCAGATGTTTTGTCCAGCTGCTGAGAAATTCTCCTAACTTTTCTGAAAAAGTTGGAAGGCAGAGGATCAATTTTGATAACATTATCATACAGGCAACATAAATGGGAATGTGATCTGTGCTGAATCAACATTCTTGTTACTCAGATAATGACCTTGCTGCTGAGCCCATCTCAAAGGGCCTGAGTGCATTTACTTGTTAGCAACAAGCACATGTAAATGCATCTGATTTTCATGTTCAAACTGAGTATTCAGGGCCAATAGAAAATTCAGAATTGTTGTGGGAAAGAAATCCAGCTTTTGCCAGTTTTTGAAGGCCCAAATGAGACAAATAAATCCCAAAGGCAGCTGAGGAACCAAAGCTGCCCACTGCAGCCTACAGGAGCAATACTTACAATAGTGCTACCTTGAGGGGGATGTAGTGCATCTCCATGGGTGTCTGGATGAGTTCAGCCACATCTGGTGCATATTTATCCAGTTCTATTAGGAGCTTCTGCTTTTTGAACTGAACAAGGGAGAATGATCAAAGACTGTTAGAACAGGAAAGCCATTTTTGTGTACTATTTGTGTAATTCTATTTCATATTACTCAGCCAGTTACCTGGGGTTTCTATTACTGTGGAGCATATTCAAGCCCCTGGTGTGAGCTAGAACTTATGTGAGGAGTCGTAGAGAACAAAAAACTCCTATCTTTCCCCAAACACTTAAAACCTGAAGTGAGAGTCAGGAGGAAGTAGATAATTTCTACTTGTTTAAACTTCCTTTATTACCTGTGTCTATGTCCTGACACAACTACCAGTGAGTTCACCACACTAGAGTCCAATACTCAATCTTCCTAACACCTCTCTGGATCTCTAATGAAAAACTAACTTTATAAATTCACTGTTCAACAAACAAGCCCCTGAAAACCCAAACCCCACACATATGCACTCTTTGCTGTTTTAAAGATGGATACTTCTATGACAAATCTCTTTTCAATCTCTTTTGTTTTAGGAGGCTCTCTATAGAGACAAGAGAGAAATCTGAAATATGAACTGACTGAATTATGTTATGGTGAGACAGAAGAACAGAGATGCTAGCAGTGAATTCTCAACAACCAAAGTAACTCACATGTGGAATTCTTACAGGCCTGCAGTTCTATCCTGGGTTATTTCCTTAACCTCAAAGTCAGAGGACAGGGAACAAGCTCATAGCCTGGTGGGAGACCACAGAGATACTGTAGAAAATGTAGTCCCCTGCTGATGTTGATACCTAATCCCCACCCCTCTGGAACTGCAAAGAGCACAGCACTGCTTACACAAAATGTTCTTTGAGAGCTGGGAGGAATCACTCACCTCCAAATACACATCTTTATCATTTGAAGGGAGCAAGCAGTATTTGATGTCAGACTTTCACCATGCTCAAAAGAATGATCTATGTCCCCTCAGAACTGCTGGAAGGTTTCACTCCTTCCTTTACACATTTCTAGTCTGTGTATTACCTCATGCTCGGGTGCAAAGAAACCCTCTCCAAGTTAGAACACCCAGGCTGGAGAAGATTGTGTGATCACACTGCTGTGATCACCTCAGTGTGTAGCTACAGACACTGTAATAGTGCCACAACAGAATTTAAAATGCCTCAGTTGTCTGCCACATTCAGTCCTGTTTGTTTATCATTAAAATATGACCAGATTTACTGCAACAAGAACTTGACACCACATCCTCTGGCACATCTTTTCTTTGGCCCAAGGTAATTATATCTGCTGGGAGAAGAGGACCAGCAACACTGGGAAGTCAGCTTACCACAACTTTATTGAAGTCCTGGATTGCCAAGTAAAGGGCAACAGCAGTTAGCACATCAGTTATCTAAAAAAGCAAGGGACAGACTGATTGTAAGCAAAACAAACAAATGGAGAAAAATATATTGGACAGCACTGACAGGAGCTCTGATCTGACTCAGCTCAGGGAAACAAAACACAAGCTTTAAAAATCCTGAAAGGTTGATTTGTACAGTGCTCTTACACACCACTTCACCCTGAAGACACAAGCTGAATAAAAATATTTATATTCACAAAACAAGAGAATAGGGAATTAAGAGGAAAGAAATTGTTCATGGAGAGCAGCACATGAGAGTAATAGAGAGACTCACTGGTGTAGTGAGAGCACAGCAACACTAGGGCAGTGCCCAGCTGGCCGAGCCCACCTGGCCACCAGGGTAGGACAACAGTGCCTTGAGCTGCCCCAGACTGCCCAGGCAGCAGCACAGGGCACACTGGCTCTGCACAAGCCCTGCCTGGCAGGGACCTGGGCACTGAGGCTCCACTGGCTGCTGTGTGCAGCCAGCTACAGCACCTCTGTCCTTCTGAATTGTGCAGAAGAACTCTGAGAACAATTTACAAGAGATATTTGGGGGATAAAGCCATTTGTGCTCCTTGCCTGTCTGGGGTTTGGCAGACAGAAACAGCAGGGTAGGCATCAGGCTGGGGCGACACAGTATTGTGTTAGCTGGAAGAGTTAACCTTTGAAATTCGAAACAAAATGACACCTTCCTATTTCTGTGTGGGGATACTTATCTAAGCAAGAACTCACAAAAAGGAAGGAATATGTGTGGAAACCCAGGGCACACAGGGAATATTTCTCTGTCTGCTCTGGGGTGCCCTGACCCCCAGGGGAGCACTGACTTTGACCCTCATTCATGGAGAAAGTTTCCTAGACTTCAAAATAGACTGGAATCCACAAAAGTGTGAAACAGATTACCAAGAGTAGTGTAGGTGTATCACTTGGTGAGAAATTTAGGTTCTGGGATTTTTACTATGTTGTGGATGGAAGCAAGATGGAGGGCACAGGGTGTCATCCTGGGTTTCTTCTTCATGCTTCTTCTTCCTTCTTCTGCATGGGTTTGGGTGACATTTTGTAATTGGGCAGAAAAGTCCCCATTGTGGGTTCTGTGGGATCAGTTATTGGGTTAAAAGGGAAAATAACCCAGGTGTCAGTTCTTAATTGGATAGTTTAGTCTTAGAAGACCTTGCAACAAGAGATTGTTGGCCATTTTGTGCCTTCTAATGAAAAGCTGCTGAAATCTCAGTAGTGAGACTGTTTTACTGATAAGAAATAATAAACACTTGAGTCCAAACATGAACTACTGTCTCAAGTGCCTTCAGTCTAGACCAACCAACAACTGGTACCACCACAAATATGTACAAGAAGGGGAAACTCTGAATGTGGGTTTGTGCAGGCAAAGCTGCCTTTCTAATTAACTGGGCTCAGCAGGAATTTGAGCTACAGGGAGGCTGAAGGACTGAAAAAAGAGCGTCACACTCAGCATTTCCCTGAATGGGACCTTTCAGGAGAAGCTTTCCATGAGCACTTACCATGAATACCAGTTCAGCATATTCAATTAGGAAGTGAAAGAGATAGATTATCAGCGGGGTCTGAAAGAGCAAAAGTGAAATACATATTAAATACTGTCCAGATGAAATACTGGTGATTTGATGAGACAAACTACCAGAGTCGAGCAGTTCTACTAGACACTTCCAAAGGTAATTTCCTTTGGTCTATACTCCAACATTGGTATTTCAGAGCAAAGTGATTAATCAAAGCACACTTACTGGTCTTTTTCCTTGCAAAGTCCTCAATGCACTTTATAAAAGACACCATCAACTCTGAAAATTGTATTTTACTCGAATTTTTTATTTCTACTACAATAGTGGTAGACTTACAATAGAAAGCATACAAAGACCAGCTTTAGAAAGTAATTTCTTATAGAAAATTTATTTTTCAGGTTGTCTGCAGGTACTTTTGAAAGATTTCCTATATAGCTGGTTCCCCTGCTGTTTAGATGTGTCTTTCATAATGCAAAAAGAAGAAAGCATGTTAAAAACATAAAGCTGTAGGGTTATAATCCTATAATTCTCTTACTCCTAGAGGTTTTCCCTTTTGAGGTAAGAGGAAAAGTATGTTTCTGAATTATTCCCATCACACAAAAGCTTAGTCTGGAAGGACTATATTTACATGCTGCAAAATCAGCCTTCACTGTGAGAAAATAAATTTCTTTTTAAAAAGTTTAAAAATTATGTGATGGTCTAAATAAGTATGGGGGAATATTTCACATTCTGGGAGAAATTATGTCTAAAGAAATAGAATTTATTGGAAAGAATCCAGTTTTCAGAGGATACCAGATCCCTGCTTCTCCCCAGGCACACAATGTATGAGTGTACCCTCATGTCAGCAAGGGCATTCAAGGGCACAAAACCCCACAGGTGCTTAAGTGCTTTTGTAGGAACAAGGTGTTTTCAAGATGAGGAATAAATAAACTGCATGCTTGTGCTAGTATTAGAATTTCTGCAAATGCAGAGACTCCAGGTGCTGATACCTTGTAAATCCTATCAGACTCACAGTGACACTGTCCCTGCTTCAGCTTGTGCTGACAGAACAGCTGGGTGTGAGCAGAGTATTTGACTTACTACAGAGTCCCCCTGTCTCAGAGTTTCTTTATGCACTAACAAATATGACACTGCCTGCTCCTGCACAGGGAATTCACTGGGAATATCTGGATTTCCTCGTGCTGGTCACTGTGTAACCACTGCTCAGTGTAACCATACAACTTCAGGTTCTCTGCAGTCTCTGGGACAAAACAGGCCCCCAGCCTTCTCCAGGCCCTGAGTAGCCAAACTAAGACCCCTGCCACTGGAATATCACATTTAAAACCCAGCATGCAAACCAACCAACCTCATGAAAAATAGCTCCAGAGTATGGCGAGACCCCTAAATCCAGCAGAGCTAATCCTTCGACCACTGAAACAGACAAAACACCTGCATTAGAACCCCGGAATGTGGGAAGTCAGAGATCCCCTGAGGGTAAAACTGCAGTTTCAAAATACTGACACTCATAGAATGGGTGAGACCATACCTCCCTGAGCCAACAGCCAGCCAGAACAGATTCAACCCAGCTCTGTGCATGTTCCTGCATGGGCACTCATCACCTATTGATTTGTTTCAGCTAAAAGTGTTCTAGATGAAAACTTTTTCACTTCATATAAATCACATGCATGATACCTCCTCCTTTTGAGTGACTTATTAAGTGACACATGGCATCTCTGCTGGAGAAATACTTAATTTCAAGAGGACAGTCACAACATAATATAGAGCTTGAACTGTTTTTCCTCATTAGATGTAGAGAGGCCTCAAAGGTCCAAAATCACAAGGGAAGAACAGAAATGAAAACATATTGCCAGGCAAAGCTAAAAGCTTTATCTCTGTTGAAACTTCCTGACATTTTATAGCCTTAATTCAGCTCCTTTGTGCTCACAGAGTTACAGCTTGCCCTGCAATGCATGTGTGTGCTTTTCCAAGGAATCTCCACCCTCCTGAGCACAGAGGTTCCCTGGACTGAGCAGTATGCAGTAAAAGAAGCTAAGGGAAATGGCCCATTTGTTCAGAGGGAAACAGGCAGGACACTGCAGGAAAACACAAGAGGTGCTCAGTTCAGTGATACAGAAATATTTCTGTTAGAAATAGAAATCTATTAGAAATAGATTCTGGCTGCCATCAACTTCCTGTATGGTGACAGCTCAGACTTTTCAAGATGATTCCACTTTTCCCCTTTACTATCTAGATACCTACCTTGATGCTCTAAGGTGGTATTTAGAAAGATTCAATAGCACAGGAAGCACGAAGTGCTATATACTGTGGAGCAGAGGCCTCAGGTCATCAAATACACTTGTACTTTTGAACTTTAATACTTCTGCCCACACTTTTCCACCCCAAAACTGCAAATAATTTTACCTGCATAATAACTGAATACCAAAGGGAAGTCTTCAAAATAAATTAGGGTTCCTCAGGCTCAGATGATACACATCTGAACATCACTGAAAAGCCCCGATTACCCAGGACCTCACTCAGCCTTCAGCAGAGAATGTGAATGGCCGGTAACGTGTGAGACACCAGCTGACCGAGGGAAGGGAACCGGGCCCGTGCACGGCACTCTCACCGCCACACGGTGCCCGTGCAGGGCCAGCGGAGCCGAGGCCGATGGAGCCCCGCGCTCTGTGCTGGGCGGGTCGCGCCCGTTCGTGCCCATGTGTGACACCACCGGTGTCCCGGCCAGCTGCGAACCGCGGCACCCCGGCTGTAGCCCCGGCCTCTGCCTCCAGCCGCGTGGCCCTCCCGGCCCTGGAGCCGCCGAGCACCCGCGGGCTCCTCCCGGGCACGGCTGCTCAGGGCCCTTTCGTGCAGCCCTGGTTCGGGCCCGGCCGAGCACGGGCCGGCCCTGCCCGGAGCGCAGCCGGGCGCCCGCACCGCGGGGCCGCTTCTAGCCCGCCGCCCTGCCCGCCCGGCTCAGAGGTCTCGCCGCCCCGGCTCCTCCGCGCCGCCCCCGCGGGGCTCGGCCTGGCCAGCAGCGCCTCGGCCCGGGCTCGCCGGGCCTCACCTCGCTTCCAGGCGTTTAGCGGGGACGCCACCTCGACCCGCTCGGCGATGAAGGCGGCGAGGCTGGAGCGGTAGAGCGCGGCGCGCACCGTCACGGCCGCCAGCACCACCAGCACCAAGGGGGCCGCCATCCCGGCGCGCGCTCCGCCGCTGCCGCCGGCTGTAGTTCCCGAGCGGCGCCGGGGAACACGGCGCCAATGAACCGGCCCGCCCGGACAGACTACATATCCCAGCTGCCCTCGCACCGCCGCTTTCCGGCACAACTCGGAACTACGGCGGCCGCAGGGGGTCTAAATTAGCAGGAGCGCGCTTGGAGCGGCCAGGCGTGGGTCCCGATGCCGTCCCCCGAGCTGTCCCGTTCGGGTCGCCCTTGCCCAGGACGGCCACAAGGGACAGCCCTTCCTCCGCCAGAGGACAGGGATGGGTCTGTCCTCGAGTGGCATCGCGCTCCCCGCGGGCCGTCCCTCCCGCCTGTGGATCCCATGTGCCTCTGGATGAGAGCTCTGCCCAGCCGGGGCAAGGCCTGGCGGGCTGGGCCCAGCTCGGACGAGGAGCGTCGGTGGCTTCTGAGCTGTTTGGAAATCCCCTCAGACAGTTCTTTATTTTTCAGGTATTTCACAGACCCTCATGGTATCTGCCTGCGTGTTGGCTGGGCTGTGGAGACAGTCAGGGCTGTTGTGAGCACGCTGATTTAGTTTCAGAAGGCTCTTGGCAGACCCAGGTTCTCAGTCTGTGTGGTTTCCACAGCTCCAGAGCTTAAGAGTTCTGGGAGACTTTCAATCACCCACCTTCCCAGCATCGACCTCCGTGCTGTTCTCCAACAACTGCTCCTCCATCCTCATCCCTGGGTACATGTGCAGCCCGTTCACACAATCTCACACAAAAATAGCCTTTACAACACTTATCTGAATGGAAGCAGGTGGAAGGAAGACATGATAATCTCCTAAAAATGAGCGACAGTGAAAAACACATTTCAAATGGTATGTGAAAACAGTAATTTTTCATGTAATTAAAACTAGGCTTTGCTGAGTGTACTGGGCTTGCCATTGAAAAGAGCTGGATAATATCTAAGCCAACATTTATGTTAGATTTACGCAGCCTCTGATCTGTAGAGTAGAGTTGCACCCACCTGCAGAAATGGAGAAAGGCTGAATTCTTCTGGGACGTGGTCCCTAAAGGCCCAGGTGACCCAGCATGTACTGTCCCCAGGACTGGAGAGGCTGGTGGGGTTAGGTGCTCAGTCACATAAACTTTCTGGACCATGGCTGCTTGGAGCATGAATCCCTTTATGCTACAAAGCCATCTTCAGATGGTCCCTGGACTGTTTCCTGCTGTGCTCGCTGCCTCACTGGGGTTCGGCTGCTGCCTTTGTAGGGCTTCTCTCATCCACTGCTACAGACAGCAGAGCTGGTGCTGAGGCCATAAGGAGAGCTCCAGTGCTCAGCCTGCCATGTGGCAGCTGCTCTGCTCTCAGGCTCTCTGGCACAAAGGTGTGGGTTGTGCTGGTAAAGCTGCTCTGAGAGTGTGGCTCTGGCTGGCCCTGGGATTTGATGGCCCCAGGACTGACTGAGCCTGCCATATCCTCTGGTAAATCAGGGTGAATTCATTCAAGTTAATTTATTTGTGCAAGCATCTGTAAATAGGAAGCCAGAAATGCTGATTCTTCTTTACAGCTGTTCACAATGGTATCTTGAGTTTTCTGATCAGAAATGCTCTTTTTGGTGTGCTGGTTCTCTCCAAATGACAGTTCTGATCCAAGTACTTGACAGCCATTGCCTGTGACTGCTGCTTTGCTGAGTGACTGGCACACAGTAGTGTGGTTAAAGCTGCACTGCTCCAGGGTGCTGATTTTGCCAGTCTGAGCTGTGCCATGTGCTGCCCAGCAGTGTCTGATGCAGCCCTGGGAAGATTCAGATAAGCCCCAAGGAATCAGATGTGGAATCATGCCACTACAGTTGTTCTGTGTTTAATTAGTGTGCAAAGCCAACCAAAAAGAAAGGTCAAAGAATAATTAATGATAAATGCAGCAATGCTTTCTGGAGCATGAGTTCACTGCAGCATTTCTCCAGGAGGAGATCTTAGGGCTAGCAATGGAGGGAAATTCCTAAACTAATTGACATATTCAGCCCTCTCAAAGCATCAAATACATCAGGCAAATATGAGAGAGTTGAGTACCAGTTGCTATCTGATGGCCACTAATCTGGGGGTTAGAGCTGCCTTGAGGAGTTGCAGTAAACACACACACACACACACACACACTGTGATGCTGCCTTTTGTCTGGCAGTAACTTCTGAAGCCACTCTCAGCCTAATGAGATGGAGGAACAGACCTTTAAAACCCTTGGGGTCCTTACAGGCTTTATGGAAATCATGGGAAGTTTCAGGAGACCCATGCTGGGGTGGGTTTTGCACAGGCAATAGTTTGGGACCTGGCAGTGCTGCTGTGCTGCTCCAAGTCAGCTGGCACAGCAGTGCAGGGGCAGAGAGGGATGACACAGAACAGAGGAGAATTCTTGGGGCTGTCAGAGACTCATACTGAGCTGAATGGAGACTTCCAGCAAGGAGCTGAAAGGACACACACCAGAAAACTGAGAAAACTCTGGTTTGCTTGGTTAGTGCAGCAGTTTGGTTTTTTTTTTCCAAAGGCATAAACCTGATCTTCTGAGTCCTGGTGTTTACCCCAAACTGATGATAGTTTTTGCAGCACTGGGGCATTTACTGGCTATCCTTTAATCCTGAAATTCCTTGACTCTGCAAGTGATTTGGTGGGGCCATGCACAGAGGGCTGGGTGTGCTAAGGCCTGTGAGCAGTCTGAGGAACTGCAGTTTGGGATCTCCTGCCGTGATGCCAGCAGCAGGGTGACAGTGTGACAGTGGAACGCTTGTTGGTCCACACGGGGAGCAGCAAATGCAGCTCTCAAGGGGGACCTTCACACTGCCTGTCCTGCAGCCTCCAGGTGTTGTTGCCTTACAAAGAGAAGATCTGATGGAGCCAAACATGCAATAGAGCTGCTGCTGCTGCTGCTGCTGCTGCTGCTGCTGCTGCTGGGAGCTCTGCGCTCCCTCGGTCGCGCTGCCCACGCCAGGCACCCACGCAGAGCACACGGGGGATGGGTGAATTCAACCTGGGCTTGTTGCATCACAGAACTTTCATAAAACACTCTGTTTAACACTGAGCCAATTCAGGGATGATTCATCTTTGTTCCTGCAAACAGATGCTGGTATGGGCACTTCTTGTGTGCCCTGCTGGAATTATGCAATGGTGACATTTTTTGGGATAAACAAGCCACTCCTTTTCCTGACTCACTGTACAAATTAGGTGTTCTGATTCCTGAGGCACACTCCAGTCCTCCCTGGCAACTCTTCCAGCCTAATGCAGGTTTTTTTTTTTTTTGCATTTGGGAGACCACAGCTTTGTTGTTATTCTGAGATTTCATCAGGGCTCTGTGCAATGACTTACATATCTCAGGGATGCTTCCTGTTCCTGTGGGATGTATCCCACCCTATCCCATGTCCCAGGGGTAATTTTTACCCACTGTTTATTTTGGCCAGGCTGTCATGTTTTATTTTCATAGTCAACCACTTCAGTGTTATACTTTGTTTTCTTCTGCCTTTCCCACCACAGACCTTGCACAGCAGTAGTTATTGCATTGTAGTCATTAGGGCTCCTCACTGGGTTTGGTGTTCCTGAGAAAGTCACATTTACATATCTTATCTCACTGTATTGGGGTCCTTTACTGATAAACATTTGAGTTGCTTTTGCCTCTTTTCAAGTTGTCTTCTGTTGGAGTTTATTGACTAGAACACCTGACAGCTTTTGGGCTTATCAGTGAAAAAATATCCATAAATTCATATGGCTTTAATTTTTGTGGGCTACATGACTACTCATTACTTCTTTTTTTCTGGGGGTTCATGGGTAAAAACTGCTGTTAAATTGAAGGGTTTTGCTGTTTCTAGGAATTGCTGAGAGAAAGGTTAGTGCCTTTTATTTATTAACTTGGAAAACAACAGATTTTCCCAGCAGTCTGCAATACCACTGCTGCAGGTATCTTCCAGTCTTTCTGCTGCTAGCTGACAGAAGACAGCATGAGGTTTGTGGTCTTTTATGGAGGTTAGTGGTGGTCTGGATCAAAAACAGAACCTGAGCAGTTGGTCTTTCTTTGGGTTCAGAGACAGGAGAAAATAAACTGTACTTCAGACTTCTTCGACTGGCTTCATGTACCAGAACTTCCTTACATGTAAGACAGATATTTTTGTAAGAAAGCAAATCAACTTTTTCTCAGTGCCCAGAAAGATTGTATTTCTGCTTTGAATATTTTTCAGAGTGAGTTTTAAATGGCAATGTTAAAAAAAAATCCCCAAAGATTAAATTCCTGCCAGCTAAGTTAAGGCAATTAATCATCTAGTGGAAGCTTGTCATCTACATGAGGGAGAAATGGCCTTGTGCAGAGAGCTCCAAACTCACCTCAGACGTCTCTCTTGGGTGGTGAAGGGATGAGCTCATGACATGAGCTCAACACTGAAACTCTAGGCACCTGAAGTTAGGCAAGAGGAATCAAAGGGGTCTGATAAACAGCACTGTTCAGCATTTGGGCACTGGCTAAACAACTCACCATGACATCTCTAAAAAATGGGCTGTCCAGATGCAGTATGCTGAGGACATGGCTGAGCATTCACAGCCAGCAGCAACATTTCCTTCCTCCATTTCAAGTGAAAGAAAACCAGGTGGGTCTGTAACAGCTGGAGCAAAGAGAGGCTGGAGAGGCAAAGTGGGTTATGAACAGCAGCTCTCTGTATCACACTCTGTTTCTTTGCCATGTTTTCCTCTATGGGAAGCCAGTAGGAAACAGATCTGTGAATCCCACTTGGATCTGCCCCACATTCCTGAGCTCTGCCCTGTCCCAGCTGAGGAGGAGCTGCTGGTGACAGCCAGCCAGGGACACTGGGGAAGGACAAGTGCTTCCTCAGGCAGGTTTCTTCCAGCTGCCCAGGCACTGCTTGTCACTCAGTGCCTCTGGGAGCAGGAGCTGCTGCTGGGTTCACCCTCCTGGGAAGCTCCCACACCCAGTGCTGGCACCCCTCTGTCTCTCTCTCTCTCTGTTGTTCTGACACATGTGGCTCATTGCTTCTGCCTCAGCCTTTGCTGACAGTGGTTCAAGGCCACAGGATCATATGGTGGATGCTCCCTCTCCCTGTGTGGTTACACACAAGTGTCTCTGTGCTTTAAGGACAAAAAGCTGGGTTTTGGCTGGCAGCTGCTGAACTGCACCGTGCCTTTGTGTGCTGCAGGGACTGTGAGTGCAGAGTGTTTTCTCAAACATTTTATTAGATTTCTTTGTCTTCAAGGCAAGTGTGTGTTTTCAGGCAGGAGCCAGATGCAGAGAAGCCCTATGGGCATTTCTGAGCAATGAATCCCTTCCCTGTTTCCCTTCCCTGCTCATTGTTTTGGCAAGTTAACAGGGGCAATAGAATGGACACAGACCCCAAGAGGAAGAATGGTCTTGTTTTACTATTAATATTGAGGCAAAACAGAAGTAAAAGGATACATTTGGTAAAACAATAGGCTCATTACTCTCTTGGGTTTAGCAACAGGTAAAAATAAGCAAGGTAATGCATCTAATCATTACTATATGAGCCAGAGAGGGAGAATAGTGGCTGAGGAAGATACATCACCAATTGCCTAACACTCCACCATCAGGCAGAGCCCTCAGTGCCTGGGCAGCCCTGTTCTGCACCAAGGGCCTGGAGAACCCTTCCAGCAACTGGGAAATCCCACGTGGTGCAGCCACCCATAGCTGAGCTCTCCAGCTCGCCCAAAACCAGGGTCCAGCTTTATAGGCCCAATCTGACAAGTCCAAATGACTTGTTTACCTTTTTGTGCAGAAAACATTTGATGGCCAGCTGGGGACAGGGCTTGGCCAGAGCCCAGGCCACAGCCAGGAGGGTTTTGCCTAAAATATTCTACTGGCAAGTCTCTAGGGACATCTGTAGGGAAGATTTCTTGATATACCCAACACAAGGTTATACAAACATCTCTAAACAGCTGGTTTGGCGTTAAGAATAACTAATATAAATGTTTTAATAATCTATTTTTAACTAAAGAACCTTGATGATATTACCAGCATCATGCTCAAGATTCATCTTATAAGTCACCCCAGGCTTAGGCCTGCTGTTCAGACCTTAGCATATCACTCATGCACTGTTCCTGGGCTGAACTTCCCCCTGCTTAGGGACCAGCTTGCACACCCAAGTGTCCAGTAGAGGTGTGAAAAAACAACCTGTGGCCCCTAGGCAGCTGGGCCTTTGGCTGCAGGAGGGGTTTGTGCAGGAGGTGTGTAGTGGTGCTGTAGGGCACTGGAGCAGCCCTTCCCAGCTGCTGAGCCTCCTGGAGCACCAGGTCCTCCCCAGACCTATGCTCTCAAGCCTGATCCAGCCCCAGAGCACTGCAGTGGAGGTGCCTGAGGGTTTGTCCTGTCCTTTTGCCTTATTTTCCATCAGGAATGTGGAAAAAAGGCACGTGGTGTTCTACAGTGCTGTACTCTGCAGATGGCACAGAGGTTTCCTGTTGTGTGGGCTCTGGTAGCTGCTGGAGGTGGCTGCAGAGCCATGGGGAATGATTGTCAGAGCCTGTGGGCACTTGTGGGTCAAATATTTTTGCCCTGTAAGAGCTTGGTGTTGTTTTAAACCACTGAAGTACAAATTTTGATTCTCTGCTTGGAAATAAAGGCAACAGGAATACAGAACCCACCTCATTGTGTGCAGCTTTAGTAATAGTGAACATATTTCTTGGTTTAAAGGAATGGAATTGCAAATTCATCCTGTGACAAGTTTTCTGTCCATCCCTGCTTTGTTCTGTAAGGCAGCCATGCTGTCCTTAGAGTGGGAAGCAGCCCTGCCTTGGAAAGCCACTGCTAAGCTGAAACCAGTGTCTTGATCAATATTTTTCCAGTTAATCCTCAGAAGGCATGGGAGAGAGTGGGCTAAATGATAAAATCAAAGTCAAGTGAGCAGCAAGCTTTCCCCAGAACATCAGTCAAACTTGTGGAAAGCTTGATCCTGGTCCAAACCAATGCAGCAAAGCCAACATCAGCCCCCAGAAGTGCAGACTTGTGCCTTCCACCATTTGGTGACCACGGGTGACATTGAGAAGTACTCCTCTTCCTAATCCTTCAATTCTGTGGGTATTGATTTGTGTACAGAGGCACCATTAGTTCCTGGGAATTCCCCACAGGAAGTCCATGTAAGGACCAGTTGCTGGAAGGGTTGGCATTGCTACCTGGGGTTTCAGCTGCAATAGCTGGGATCCAGTCCAGTCTGAGGGGCAAAGGGGGGATGTGTAAAACCAGATTTAAGGAACGTGGAAGCTTGGCTTGTCCTGAAGTTGTCTTTCCACGTTCTCACTGGGTTAAACTGTTTGAGGGCTGCCAGACTGACAGAGGGGACTGGGGCAGGGACTGGTCATCTGTGAGATGAAGTTGGGATAGACACAAGAATGCCATCTGTGCCCCTGTGCCTCTCCTGTGCTGCACAGGGAGCCAGGGCTGTACTGTCCCCCTGCCCTGGCCCCTCTGGCAGCTCTGCAGGGGAGAGGACATTTCCTGCATGCAGAGAGATACCTGCAGGGAAGGGACTTCTCCTGTTGCAAAGAAGATTTTTTTATCTTGAGCATGGTGAGGCCCTGGCACAGGGTGCCCAGAGAAGCTGTGGCTGCCCCATGCCTGAAAATGTCCAAGGCCAGGTTGGATGGGGCTCGGAGCAGCCTGGGACAGTAGAAGGTGTCCCTGCCCATGGCAGGAGGAAGAGTGGGATGGAATTTGAAATCCAACCCAAACCATGCTGTGAGTTCATGACTTTCTCTGGAAGGAGCCACTGGGGATTGCCCTTATCAGTCAAATCTTACAACTGAAGTTAACCCAAATGTCCTATTAATGGCATTTCATGGGTGCTATGGGGTCTGAGTGAGCATTTTGTACAGTATTTGTGACATTACAAGTATAGTAATTTTTAGCACTACTGGAGATTACACTGACACAGGCAAGAGGATGGCTCTGTTGAAACAGGCAAGGGGAAAACAAAAGTAGGGAGAGTTGGAGATGCTTGCCCCAAGTCAGATGTGAATGAATCTCCAGATCCTGAGCCCAGCCCCAGTCCTAATCCCCTGGTTCCCTCTGCTTGGGACCTGGTAATTAAAATCAAGGATAATTTTCTGGGAGAGACAAGTGGAGGATGGTCACAGACAAAGAAAGTCCACCAAGACAAGCAGAGTGACCGAGTCATGCCTGTTACTGGAAAATGAGAGTCCTGAGGCCTGGCAACAGCTCTCAGTGCACCCAGTATGGAGGAACCCACAGCTTGCAATGCTCTGGCCTGGAGAAAAAGGAAAAATGTGTGGACTGCAGGGACAGCAAGCGTCCTCCCTGCACGGTGCCATCCCCTCCTCAACCCCAGGGTTTTGGCTATGGCAACTCTGCAAAGCACAGCTTTCCCTGCCAGTGTGCGGGGGAGAACATGTCCAGAGCACTGGACAAAAAATACACCAGGGTGATCAGGGTGTCCAACACAGAGTTATGGAATCGTTAAGTTTGGAAAAGACATCTTAAGATTATTTAGTTCAACTGTTAACCCAGATCCACCACTAAACTGTGTCCCAAGTGCCACATCTACACGGTTTTTTAATGCTTCTAGGGATGGTGAGTCCACCACCACCCTGGGAAGCCTGTTCCAATTCCTGACCATCATTTCCATGAAGAAATTTTTCCTAATATCCAACCTAAACATCTTCCTCTGCTGTTGGCTGGAGCACCACATGGGCACACGAACCCCTGAGCTGCTCTTCAAAAATCCCCAGGCATGGCCATCCTGCTCTGAACCTGAACAAAAGCACTGCTGGCCACCCTACATCCAGCCCCACTGTTTCTGTCCTGTGGGGGTGAGGAGCAAGGGAGGCTCCCCAAAACCATATTCCCACATGAGCAGTCCCTCACTGGAGACATCTCCCTTGCCCACTCTGCCTCTTCCCACCTGGAGGATAGGCTGCTTCCAGGTTGAAAATATGTTGAATTTCTTAATTAGAAAAGTTTGCAGCTCAGGGTCTGGCTGGGAAGGTCCCTCCCTGAACCCGCAGCACCCTGACCTGTGGGAGCCCGGGTGGGTGGGTGATCCTGAGGGCACTGGCACCGGAGTCTGTGTGGTGCTCCTGGGCTGTGAGGGGCTCCCTTCCCTCTGCCGTGGGGTGCACAGGCCAGGTAACAAACATCTGTCTCATGTAACAAACCCCTCTGGACCCCGTGGGCAGGGACAGAGCCACAGTTTCCTTCCCTGGGATCAGATGTAGCTCAGGACTTTCCTGCCTCACCCCAAGGCTTCATCCAGATGCTCCCAGGCTTTTAAAGTTATAAAAAAATTTCTGCCCTCCTCAAGCCCTGATGAGAGGTAGTGGCCATGAGCAAACCAGGTGGGAGTGTCCAGCTCAGCCCAGCCTGGTGGAGGTGGAGGTGCTGGCACCACTGTGTCTGTGCCAGGTTGCCTGGGACAGAGGTGTGGCATCGGAGCAAGGACTCCCAGCTCCATCTCCTGGTGCTGGGGGAGCTCTGAGGGCTGAGTCCTACCAGAGCTGAGGGTGAGGTGACTCTGCCTGGGCACAGGTCCCCCCAGATGTGGGTGCTCCTGGAGGTCTCCTGGCACCAGTTTGGTGGGGATGAGCCTCCTGGCACAGGTAGGAGTCTCAGGAGAAAAAGAAGGGGGAGAGGCATTCTCAGGGAGAGGACAGAAATTCAGCCAAAGTGCGAGAGTGTGGCAGGAGGTGCTGGGGAGTGCTCTGGGGAGTGGGGCTGGAGGGGAGCCTGTGGCTGGAGCTGGGGACTGTGGTGCTCACACCTGCCAGTGACTCAGCCGGTGACCTCCGGTCCTTCTTCCCTGTGCCTGAACCTGGGGCCATTTGTGGTCATGCCCGAAGCCTCCGTGAGGCATGACCTGCCTGGCTGTGACTGTCCCTGCTCCGCATGCTCAGCATGGCTGCTGGGTGCTCAGCCTCACACAGCTCTGCCAGAGGAGTCACTCCCCACCTGTTTAGTCCCGTGGGACTGGGCTCTTTGAAGTCCCCACCCCACCTGTCCTGTGGTGCATGACTCGGCTGTCAGCTGCCCCAGGGACCCTTCCCTTGTGCTTGTCACGCGTTACCTGAGCTGCCAACCACATCCCATTGCCAGAGTGTTGGGGATCTGAGCTCTGGTAAAGCAGTGGGATGTTTGTAGCCAACGTCTGGAAAACCATGTCCTCCCAGCTGCTGCCAAAACAGAGCATCCCTGCAGCCAGGGCTCCTGTGCTGCAGCCCTGTCCTGGCCAAACCCTCTGCCCTGTGTCCTGCCCGAGGAAGGATGAGAGCACTGGGGCTCACCCTGAGCTGTTGGGGTACACCCTGGCTCTCTGGAATGGACCCTGTCCCATTGGGGTGCACCCATTGCCTGCCTGGCCCATGATGGCCATTCCTTTTCTCTCTGGGGCACAGGGAGGGGAATGGAGCCTCGCAGCCTTCCTCAGGTGGAAGGTAATTCCAGACTGTGTAGGTGCCACCCCAACACAGTGCCGTGTTCTGGAGACCATCCACATCTGCCACGGAGCCACGATGGCCTGCAGGGCCCACGGCAGGGGGAGCGCAAGCTGGGCACTGCCCCTCCCTCCGGCCCCGCCCTCCCTGCCATCGGGACTCGGCCGCCTTCTCCGACAGCGGGTCAGGGCTGGGCTGCCGGGGTGGCAGGAGGCAGGACAGACAGACCCCGGGTGTGCTCTGCTCCGCCTCCCACCCACCGCACCTCTGGCTTTGCTGCTTTCCCCAAGCAGCCATGGGGTTCGGTGGCCACGACAGGGACTCACGTCCAGGTGATCTGGCCATGGAAGGATGGTCCAGGCTGGCACAGACTGTTTGGAGGGAACTCTGAGGAGCTGCTGTCCTTCTCCCAAACCTGTCTCTCCTGCTTCTTGCCACCCATGGCTCTACTTGCCTGGCCAGATTGCTCAAGCCAGTCTTGCCCAGTCTTTGTCCCCAGGATGATCCCCGGTGTTTTTGTGTGCCCGCCCAGGCTCAGCTGCCTGCACGGCAGGGGGAAGGTCTGCTGGACCCATCCTGGCTTCCAACGTGAACCCAGCACAGCCCCAGCCGTGCCAGTGCCAGCCACTGGGCCTGCTGGGGTGGGCATGGAGGGAGGGGACCCTGGCCCCAGCACTGACCTGGTCACTCTCCTCCACTTCTGTCTGATCCCAGGGCAGCAGAGCAGGGGGATGCACTACCCTCCATGAGATAGTCAAATTGATTCACCTTTGTATTTCTTCAGATTTCTATCAGAAAGAGGTGGTGATGAAAACACCACCTTTAGGTGCCTGGTTAGAGGGTGGCACAGGAGCAGTTGGAGTACAGTTGCATTTGGAAGGATCTTCCTAAAGAGAAGCACATCTGTGAGTGTTCCTCTATAATGGGCACTCCTTGAACCAGCCCCACTGATGCCAGCCCCAGGGGGGGAGTGACAGTGTTCTGGCTTCATCTCATTTGCAGTGTTTGGGATGCTGAATTAGGCACATCTGAAATACTTTTTGGTAACAAAAAGAATGGTTTCTAGTCTCTCTGTTGCTTTTCCACATCACCCCCAACTCCCAACCTCTGTCTCCAGCCTTACCTTCACACCAGCTCTCTAAATCCCCCCCATGAACAACAAACACCCTGTGGACCGGGGCAGGGCAGTAGGGACAGTGCTGGTGCCACCCAGCTGCAATCACAGCTGCCTCTTGCATCACCTTGACAGCAGCCTCCAGGTACAGAAGAGCAGGAAGTAAAAAGGGGTATTTTAATGACCTAAGCTATACACAACACACCAATTATCTGACTGGGGCAAAATGGGGTTCACAGGAGAAGCAGTTCTGTGAAGCCTTTCATCCAGGTGTGTGAGGGTTCCCAGGTTAGAGCTGGGTAGCCAGAAAAGCAGCAGTGCTCCTGGACATACTCTTTCTGCTGCTGCTCTGCTCTCATTCTCTCATTGAAAAGGTTCATTGGAATAAAATTCACAGGAATTTTATTTCCTGGGAATAATGCCTGTCTGGGAAGGCATGCAGCAGAGCTGCCTAGGAGGATGTTGCAGGGACATGGGGTTGTTAATGCAGAGACAGGAGCTGGGTGAAGTATATGGGGGTGATTTTTCCCATTGGATCCATGGTTTGATCACCCTCATTTTGGGTCAGGCCATAACAACCTCCCAGGTGTCCTTGCTCGGGGAAGTTTCCCTAGGGCTAAACCCCACCCTGGGCACACAGGCACAATCCCACACTAGTGCTGCAGCTGCTGCCCAGGTAGTGGTGCAGGAGAGGAGTGATGTGAGGGAATTATTCCCAGTGCTGCCTGCCTTCATCTCAGCTGGCTCTGATCACCAGGCATGCACATGTTTTGCTGGATGTGGGTCATGATGCCCTCATCCAGGCAGAATCCAGGCCCATAACTTTGAGAAGTGGATGGCACACAGAGGAGGCTCTGCCCCCATCCCTCTGCCTGCCCAGATCATGGGCAGGTGGGCATGTTGACCCATGCCTGCTGGAGTACTCTCAGCTCTGAGTCCCACAAAGTGCTGCTTCTCCTCCATCTCCAGTGCCCCTCCTGAAGGGGTGACCCTGCTCCCAGCAGGGGAAGGGAGAAGCCTCGCAGGGGTTGCCAACAGCAGCACTTCTCCATCCTGTTCCTCCTCCATTTTACAGGTTCTCCTCACCCACCAGCCATCACCCTGCCCTGCACCCCCATGGGACAATTCCCTGTGCTGGCCTCGCCCTCCAGCCCCTTCCTGGTCTCAGCTCTAATGATGGGGTGTCACGGTCCCATGGAGGACAGGTGAGGACAGGAACGCCTGGCGCTGTTTGTCAGAGCTTATCTGCACCCTGCCACGACATTGTTTTTATGAAAGAAGTTATTCAGAAAGTCTGGGGCATCAGGGGAGATCTGGGCACAGGCCCCGGAGGCTGTTTGTGTTTCTGGTGCTGCCAAACCGGCTCCCTCGGCGGCTGAAACTGGGTGGCTGCAGCTGGAGGTCAGGAAGGGCTGCAGTGAGTTCAGAGCAGAGGTGCTGGGGAAGGATTCTGGCTCTGAGGGCAGCGCCGTGGGGAGCAGCAGCAATTCTTGTGCTCCTTGCTCTGAGATGGCTGCATCAGACCTGCCTGGCAAAGCGTGCATTCACCTAAAAATTCCACAAATAAAGCACATCTCCAGGCATTGGGGAGGAAGGCAGCCTCGTGCTTTGTTCCCAAAAGAGACCCCACTGCTGCAGGTGAGGCTGTTCCTTGGATCTGCTGCCAGCACTGGCAGAGGAGGATGCCAGGCTGCCAGGGGTCACTTGGCTTGCAGGCAATGAGCCATGAGAACTTCAAAGGATCTTGGACCTTTTTCATGGAAACTTTCCTATCTCATTTTAAAAAGACAGCAAGACTTGGCCCTGTAAGACACATTTTATGAGTTTCTTTCCACCTTTGTCGGCCCTTACACTCAGGAGAGGGTTTTTTAAATCCCAGGAGCTGATGACCAAAAATCACCAAATCCCAGAAACATGCAGAGCTATAGATCCATTTTGGTGCCCACCCAGAGCTCTGGAGATCTCCTGGGAGAGCAGTCCTCCAGTGCCTTGGGGTCACGGGTGAAATTCCCTTCCTTCCGTCCTGCTGCCCACTGGTGCTGCCCTCTCCTTCCACAGACCTTGCCTCTTGTCCTTGGAACATGTGTCAGGATGGTACAGTCACTCCCACACCTCAGTGGGCAAGAGATGGGAAGAGGTGGATCTATCAGGTCAAGGGGTCTGGCAGGCAGCAGGTGGGAAAATTCCCCCTGGACCTGGCTTTAGTGCCCCAAACTGGGCAAGGAGAGACCCACTGGGGACATTCCCTCTGCATGGTGCCAGAGGCAGCAATGTTGCACAGGCTGACAAGTGCTGCTGGGTTCAGGGCTGCCTGGACCCCCTTCCTGAAAGCTTCTGCAGCAGGTCACCATTCCACATTGGGCAGGGCAGAAGGAAGGGATAGGCTTTTGCAGGCTGTAAAGTGCCAGAAAACTGGAAGTTTTCCCACTGTGCTGTAAATGGAGCTGAATGACCTGACTCAGACGAAAGGAGTCCTTGCCTGCACCTTCCTCTCTGGCTTAAACCGACAGCAAAGTCAGTTGTGAGGTTGGAGTGATTTGAGAGGTCTGGTGGCTGTGGCATTCTGGTTGGTCTCACTCCCAGCAGGATCACCTGTACCTCTGCCCTCCAAGAGCCAGTGCAGACTTTCTATGGAAGTTCCACGTGCCTGGGGCTGTAAAGAGCTGGGCTTGCTGCCTCCTCCTCACCCTGGGAGCACCCCTGGGGGTGGGAATCCTGGGGACTCACTTTTGGTGCCCTGAGAGCCAAGGCAGAGCAAGGTGGGGCTGTAACCAACCAAGATATGACATGAACCTGCTCTGAGCATGTCAGCTGGGACTGTGGACCTTTAAAATCCTGCCTGCAAGTGACACTGAGCCCTGTGCTGGGCTGGACTGGCTGCAGCTGGGGCTGAAACGCTTTTGTCTATATTTAGTGCATTTTTCAGATAACCTTGGTTCTATTTTTGGGCTATGTGCTGACTTAGGGCCCCTTTTTCCTCTTGTGCTCAACTGTATCACAGGTCAAAGCCTCTCCATTTTTGGGATCCTCAGGTACTCAAATATTTGGAAGGGGGTTAAGGAGAAGTCAGGGAAATAAGCTTTTTGGCTTCTTCCTTAATATTCAAAAAAAGGTGAGAAAATTGTTTTTGAGGCATTTTGGTGGAGCAGCTAAGCCTGGAAACCATGAAAAGTCTTTGCTAACTCTCTTTCAGAGAGAAGGAGACTTTCAGAGAAGCAGAAGCCTGGGCTTCATGTGGGACAGAAAAGGAGAAGGTGCAGGGGCATCTCCTGTCTGGGGTGGTTTGGTGGTTCTTGAGGTTTTCATTTCCATGTGCAACATGGAGAGAGCAGAGGGATCCAAGGGCAATTTCAGTGAAGGGTCCTTATAAGGCAGTGGTGGCTGGGCTTGGTGACAGCCACCCTCCTGGTGGAAGAGCTTGGCTGGCAGGACCAGGGTGCCTGCCAAGACCCAATGGGAATGCCTGAAAGCAGGAACCTTCAAGGCAGCCTGTGTTTTGCTCTTTTTAAGGTCAGCTCCTTGGAAAGCACCATGCTTGGGGAGGCCACCATCCAAGGAGCAAAGTGACAGGCACACGTGTCCCCAGCATCCCCGTGACAGGGTGACAGGTCTCACTGCTAGGATGGGGCAGAGCAGTGTGGTGACACAGGGCCAGGGGTGCTTCACCTGCCTTGGGAGGTGCTGAGCAGCAGAGCCCCCATAGCCTGGAGTGGAGCTGGGCACAGCCAGCACAGTGCTCCTGCCAGTCACAGCAGAGCAGTGCCAGCACCAAGCCTGCTGCAGGCAGGGTGAGCGTTGCAGAGCTGTGTCTGCCACCACACTCACACTGGGCCTGCACCCAGCACCCAGATGATGTAACCCAGAGGCATGGGGCTACCAGGGATTGTGGGTATTGTAAAACTCTTCTGTGTATCAAAGGTCTTGGGATGGTGCCTGAAAAGCAAATGAAAAAATTTCCCCTTGTCCTCTCCTCAAATTTGGATCCTGTCTCCCATGTAACTGCAATCCTAATTCCTCTGCTGGCTCCAGGGGAGGGTGACATGGTCCTTCAGCAAGGTGCCAAGGTATACACAGCGGGACTCTGCCTCTCATGGTGTCTGGGGGAGGATGTTTGAAATGCCACAGAGTCCTTGAGAGCTCTCAGTCCTGTCACCCAGCTCTGCAGTGTTTACCTCCACCCAGCCTGGCACAGTGAGACTGGATACACCCAGCCGAGGTCAGCCCAGGGCTCATGGAAGGGCAAAGCTGCTGTCTCCCATCTGCCCTGGGGGTGACCTCAGGCTCAGCCTGCAGGACCCGACCAGCACGGCAGAGCTTGGCCCACCAGCACCCCACCACGGCAGGACGCCTCTCCCTGCCTCTGTGCTGGGCGGCTGGAGGGTGCCCTGCCAGCACAAGCAGGTGCTTGGCAGCACCCAGAGCAAACATGACCAATAGTGCTGCCCATCCATGGCTGCCAGCACGTGGAAGTGGCTTGTGCTTGGCTTTTCAGGAGCTGGCTGCCCACGAGGCACAGCTCTGTATGGTGGGGCTCACTCCTGGTTGTGCACAAGGCAGCACGGCTGCAAGGGGGTCTGGCTTTGTGCCTGTGGGAGAGGAGGAGAACCAGAGCCAGGATGAGACCAGTGCTCTGCTGGCCTGATTCATCTGAGACCTGCAGGCACTGCAGCCAGTCATCCACCTGCTCATGTCCTGTCAGGCACCAGATGTGCAGTGGTGGGCTGGAAATTTTCTCCACGATGGCCCTAATGTGGCTGTGCACTGCAGTGCTGCCTCCCCAGGCCTGTGCTGTGGCTCAGTCTGAGGTAATAACTACAAACCCCAAACATCTCCAGGTCTGTAGAAAAAGGAGCCTGGCCATTTGCAGCTGAATTCCAGCCCCCCTCTCCAGATCCCCACCCCACGCCTGGCTGGATGTAGCAGTAGTCCCACATCTTACACTGCTCTGGTGTGGGAGCTGTGCTCCTTCTCCAACCAGGGCCATGCTGTGACATATCCAGCCATGCATTAGCATTGCCCCTGAGCAGAGTTGCTGGCCTGACTGGAAATATCCCCAGGCTAATTTTAATCTGGGCTGTGGTGTATTTTTCAGGTCGTTGGGGTGGGTGGTGGGCAGGGCTTGGAGGGTGTCCTGGGGACGTGCCGCGTGCAGGGATGTGCACACACCGGTGTCTGCAGACACTGGGACTGGGGGGAGGCACCCTGGCCATGGTCACAGGGGATCTGTTCCCTTCATCTCAGCACAAAACCACACTGCGGATTAAGAGGAGACTTTAGTGTTCCCTTCCTCCCCTCAATATAGCGAAACCTACACAGGACAGGACATTTATAGCTGCCCTCCCTTATCGGGAACTCTCTTGGGTTTCACTCTGGGGTGACACCTGGGAGCAAACTCCAGTGCTGCTGGAGGCAGCTGAGAGGAGGTTGCAGAGTCCTCCTGCCCTGCACAGCCCCAGGCTCCCTGCAGGCTGGGGCCAGCGCTGGGCAAGGTGGGAGCACAAGGGTGGTGCCAGGCACCTGGAGCACCCCCCTCATGGCCCTCAGAGCCATCCCAGCTCTGTGTGAGGCACGGGAGGTTTCTTGGTGTGGCATCACACCATTGCTGTGCCCTCTGTGCCACAAGACTCCAAAGACTCTGCCTGGTCCTTACCGCACCCACGGAAACTCAACAAGGAAGAAGATCCCTCCTTTGGAGAGATGCCATATAGAAACTGGTGAACTTGCTCCAGGCTCTCCATCAACTCTTGAGTTCCCTCATCTCCTTTTTTCACTCCTGGCTTTACAATCTTGTTCCATGAAACATATAAAGTGATTCTCAATGGGTACTGAAAGCAAGGGTCTCTCCAAGAAGAGACTGAGCCAAAGAACCAAATGAGCAGGGACATCCCAGTGGAGCAGGAATCCTCCCAGCACAGGGACCAGGGAAGCACATAAAGAAAGCTGCAGGCAGGTGGTCCCTGTCCCCAGGGAGACCCAGGCAAGGCTGAGGCTCAGGGCTGCAGGAGCAGGGAGGTCCCTGCTCAGCCAGGGCAGCTGCAGAGTGCAGCTTCCCCCCTGGCTGCCTCTAACCTTGGGACAGGAAGCTCAGACACCATGGTGGGAGCTGCCTCTCTCCTGGGTGGCATGTCATAGTCTGGAGAGAAGAGTCAAGGTGACTCAGCACATGGACAACCATCAGCCCAGCTGGAACAGATCCTCCAAGGCTGAGGATACCACTGAGTGCTGGATGAGCCTGTCTTTGTCTAATGAGCCTGGATCCTACTCCAGCATGGACAACTTAGATTGTTGAAAATTCACCTATTAGGAGAGGGGAAGCAGAGCAGAGCTAGTGGTGGTGACCTGGCCAGGGCAGCTGAGCACAGCATGGCCATCCCAAGGCTGCTCCTGCCAGCTCTGGGGAGCCTTGCCCCTCCACATCAGGACTAAACCAAACTGCAGGACAGAGATTCCTCAGCAGGGAGTGATGGGGTCATTTTTCCCCACTCTACTCAGACCTTCTCAGATGAGGATGCTGATGGTGAGGCCGTGTGGTTTGGGTGGGAGCACAGGCAGCCACAGGAAAGCCTGATGGAGCAGCCTTGTCTCCACATCAGAACTAGGCTGTGTCACCGTGTCACCATGGTGGTGTCCAGCAGCAGTGTCCCCTGTGGACACCGGCTGCTGGGGAAGGTGTGGTGTGACTCTGGATCATGAAGTACAAGGACAAAAGTGAAGGAGCATATTGGATGGCACCAGCAAAGTGCAGGAAAACTGGTCCACCTGGCCCACAACACCTTGACCAATCCCCAGCAAGCCTTAGCTGAACAATCAAGGCTGGGCAGCTACAGAAGAGTGATTTCTACCCTGTAATTTTCCTATCCCCTGAAATGGAAGACCCAGGTTTCATTTTATTTGTTATGATTGTCCTGGCTTGAATTTGAGTGTAGTAAGTTCCTGCCTCTGTCCTAGGGAGGGATTTAAACTACAATTGGTACAAATATATGGGACTATGAACACGTGAAGATGAGGATTAAGTCCTCCATGGTCACTGCCTTGTGCCTCAGCCCAGACAGGCTCACAGTTCAGGGTGTGCACTCCTGGGGCTCAAACAAATCCACACTGAACTGTGGGAGGCCTGACCAGGTGATTGAGTGGTTGCTTTTTTATTCAGCTTCAGCCCAACCTTTTCTTCTACTCTTGCCATGGAGGGCTGAGCCTCCCCAGCCTGGGTGGATCCCAGGGCTCAGCACTGCTCTGAAGCAGGACTGACTGCCAAAACCTCATCTTGCATGAGGCAAATATATGGCAGGAGTCAAAAGAGCCAGAAATGCTGTTGTGTGGAAGGTGGCAGCTTCCAGGGTTCATCCAGCCCAGACACACACAGGGCCCCAGCAGCACCATGGCATGACCTGCCCTGACCCACTGGACTGCAGCACCTTCGATGACAAAGGCATGGCCAGGCTCGCGCTTCTACTGGCCTGGGGTTGTTTTAGGCAGGATTTAACCTTGACCTTAAAGAGGTCCTAAATGCTGATTCAAATGCTTATCTCACTTTTGGGTCACACAGACTTGACAGCACTTGGGAATGCACTTGAATAAAGCACCAGTGACTGGGCAGAACACTGGGCACCTCATAGCACCTGTCAGGAGGGGGTCACTTCTACCCAGCAGTGAGCAGAAGAGCCAGAGACATGTGATCCAAACTCTGGAAAATACAGCTGTCCTGATTTATAGAAGCTACAAAGCCATGCCGTCACTGAAGCCCCTCAGGAGCATCAGAGTCTTGGGGGACTCTTGAGTGCCAAGGCTCCCAAGGGCTCCTGGGTCCTTGTCCAGCCTGCTTGGAGTCAGAAGGGCTACAGGAAGAGCAAGCCTTGAGCCAGGGTCCATTCCTTGCCTCCAAGGCATTGTGTGCCCTCTGGGCTAATGCACACTCGATGGAACTCACACTTCCCTGTGTGGAGAGCAGCTCCCCGTGGAGAACACCCTCCCCATGGAGAGCACACTGCCCTGTGGAGCACATCCCTCCTGCATGAAGCACATTCCACCCCTGTGGAGTACACATCACCCCTGTGGAGAGCACCCTACCACGATGGAGCACATCCCCCACTATGGCTTATGGCATGAGCTGCTTTGGGGTGAGGCTGGGGGACCCTGGGGGTAGCAGCTGTTGCTGGGATCCAATGGCTGGGAATGAGGAGCCTCGGGGGATTGAGAAGGGCAGGGAGCAGGAAGGGCCTGCAGTGGAGGGGCGAGGGGCAGCAGGGTGGGCAGGCTCCTTCTCTTGGCACGGTGTGGAAGGTTGAAGCCAGGTGTCACTCACTTTTGAGGAGACCCATCAGGAGCCACCGTGGCCGGTGCTGTCAGTGGGGCAGCAGCTGCGCTCCCACTCCCTCCTCTGCAGGGCAGAGTGTGGAGCTTTGCGGCTCTCCTTGGCTGTGGCCGCTGCTCGCTCCCACCGCCGGGCTCGGGCAGTGCCAGGGGCTGGCAGGGCGGTGCCAGGGGCTGGCAGGGAGGTGCCAGGGGCTGGCAAGGTGCTGCCGGCTCCAGTCCCTCGCCATCCTCTCGCCTCACAGGCACTGACCCCGGCTGCTGCATCCCGACCAGCAAGGTTACTCCGTGCTGAGACACACACCCCAAAATCGCCTTGGGTCAAATTACTGGGCTCACCTCACCAGCTGCTATTTCCTTCTGTCCCCAAGCCAAGCGAGGAGCTTGTGAAAAACAAGGAGGTGTCGGTGCAGGGTGCCCTGAGTCAGAGCGCCGCCGGGCCGGATCACGGGGCGCTCGTGGAGGGGCTCAGAGCGTCCCCAGGCAGGAGGGACAGCCCGGCCCGGCCGGCGCTGCTGCCAAAGGCGGCCGAGCTCTCCTCTGATCACTCCCCCTGGGCAGCCTTCCCGACCGGACACTGCTGCCTGGCCCAAAGCCGGTTTGCAGCTCTGTTTTTCAAAGTTGTTTTGGTGTCTCCTGGCAGAAAGCTGCTGGTGACCCAAATTCTAAATATAGAAGCAAGTCCATTTTTTATGCGACAAATGCAAAACCTCTGTCCCACGTTCATCTTTGGGAAATAGGTCTTTTTGTCAGAGAAGTACAAATGTAACACCCAGATTTCTTTCCAGTGAGGTCACCTCCTGGCTGTGGTCATTCCCAGAGGGCACTCACCATATTTTTTCTAGGTAAACTCCTCCATGCTCCTTCACTGCTGGAAAGCCACACTCAGAGCCTCCGGCAAATCCCAGGCTCTTCATGGACCATCCCCATCTCAGGTGCTGGGCAGTTTCTCTGGGATGGAAGTCCACATGAGGGTGGCCTGCTGCCCTCTCACACGGCAGAGCAGCTGGGGAGCCAAGCCCCATCTCTTCCCTCCACCCTCAGGTGCTAAGTGGGCTGTGGGTATCTACAGGGGGCACAAGGAGGTTTTATGGAGCTGGAGGATGCTGGTTGCCCCATAGATATGATCATCAGCCATCTGCTTTGCACCTCACTCAGGTCACTATCCCTCATCCAGGCCATGCAGCACAGAGCAGCTCCTCCCCACTGCAGAGCACATCCCTGTCCCACAGGTGTCCCAGGAAGGAACTGTCCCCAGCCTTGTAATAACCACAGCTTCCCTGAGTGTCTCACAGCTCTTCTCCAGTGCGTGCCAGGGGGCTGGGCAGAGGTCTCTGTGCCCCCTGGGGCCTGGGAGCCCATGCAAAGCCCTGTGCTGGGAGCACTGGGGTGCTGGCCACCAGCAAGTGACCAACCTTGGTGACAGCCCCCATTTACCACTCACCTGAGCCACAGCACATCCACACTGCCCTGCCCCCGGCAGGGGCTGAACTGAGCCCTTCAGCTGGGTGTGTGTCTGGCCAGACACAGCTGTGTGTCCCTGCCAGCATCCCTCTGGGAAGAGCGAGGAGACACTGCTGTGGAGTCCTGTGGACCTGGGATGGAGACCACGTGAGCCAGACAGGTCTCAGGCATCTCTGGAAGGGGCAGTGCAGTGGGGGAGAAGCCACGCTGAGCCTGTGCCTCATGGACCTTACTCAGGCCACCAAAGCCCAGCGAGACACTGAGATTCCTCAGGGACTGGTGGTCTTTCCCAGTTTAAGTAAGGAGCACACCTCTTGTCTCCAGTGCCACCACTCAAGGGACCAGAGGAGCTCCCAAGGAGATCAATGAGGATTTTTAATGATGTGAAAAGGGTGCATGTTGCATTTTCTTGATCTACAACACAGACAGCTCCAGGCAGGAACTTCCAGGCAAATCTATCCCAAGGGACAAGCAGCATGGGAACAGCCACCTGAGGAGCTGAGGTGTGGCACATACAGACACCAGGGGTGTGCGTGGGTGATTGGTGGCACCTCCCAGTCCATTTCACTGGGGCTGGGTGGATGTCTGGGCACATCCCTGAGTGCCCCAAGGACTCTCAGTGTGATGGGGGTGAGACAGGATGGCTTGGGGAAGGAGAATGAACAGCTTTTGCTCATTCATAAAGACCCTGAGATTAGCTCAGTTGGTCAGAACATGGTGGCAATAACACCAAGGTGAGGTCTTGACCCTGTATGGGCCATTCACTTCAGAGTTGGACTCGATGATCCTTCTGGGTCCCTTCCAGCTCAGTATATTCTGTGACTCATTTCCCTGTTTTCTGCTGTCTGGCACAGAGCCTGTGTTGCAGGATTGTCTCTGTACACTACACATGTATTTCTTCATTAACTGCCCTTCCCAGCCCCAGCTAACAAGCGCCCAGCTCATGGTGTGGCAGCCGGCCCTGTGGCACACTGAGATTGGGGCCTTCAGGCACCTGGGAGCTGCAAGGGCTGAGCCAGCTGCTGACCCATAGCCCCAGGACATGGCTGGGAAATGCTTCTTCGGGTGCTCAGTAGTTACCTGGTGACTTCAGCATCACCAGGAGGAATGGCTTGGCCAGAGCTCCCTGGGCTCTGGGAAAACTCATGGCAGGGATGCCAGGAGCAGCACTTGCTTGGGATGGAGCAAGGTCACCCCAGGCACCTGCAGGGAAACCAGAGTGGGCAGCTGAGGCTGG
Organism: Molothrus aeneus; assembly: GCF_037042795.1. Lineage (NCBI taxonomy): Eukaryota > Metazoa > Chordata > Aves > Passeriformes > Icteridae > Molothrus > Molothrus aeneus. Next base: position 752,590 of record NC_089662.1, read on the forward strand.
AGGGGTGCCCTGGGACCTCCTTCTCGGTGAATGCCAAATGCTGGAGACGTGTTCTTGGAGGGCTTTGCAAAGATCCAAACATACTATTATTTGCCTGATCTCTTATTGTTTTAGAAGTTTTGGGCAGCTGGATGAAACTTTTTTTTTTTTTTTTAAATAAAGGACACATAAATGGGGCTTGGAGCTAGGTGATCCTTAAGGGCCCTGGCAACACAAACCATTCTATAATGAGCACCCTGCCTGCTTTGCATGCCGTTTGCTGGGTGAAATGAAGCACGTGCATTACACACTGGCCCTGCACCTTTCCAGAGGCTCTCAGTGCTGCTCCCAAAACCTCCTGCATGAAGCAGAAGCCAGTGTGATCACCTTCCTATTTTCGGCAGTCACCCAAGTTCACAGAATGCCTCCAGTTATGCTTCTGAGCAGCAGAGCCCGAGGCAGCTGCTGGGGTGGGCTCGTGCTGTGACACACAAGGCCCCACTTAACTCCCCATTACCTGTGGGCAGGTGAGGTGCAGTCAGCTGCTTGCTCATCCTCTCCAGCCACAGCCACCCCAGGCCTTGCAGCTCAGCTCAGCGTGACTTTCCCAGTGACCTGAGGGCCAGGGCCATGCAGGAGTCAATGCCAGGTCATGCTCTGTGTCCCCCCATCCTAGCTCAGGATGCCACAGGGAAGGCACTCTGGTTTCCCTTCCCTTACTCAGTGTCAGCAGACACTGCTGTCCCTGAGGACAGAGGGGGGTCCCTCCAGTCTCTCCTTGCTATGCACAGACAGAGGACACAGTGATGTGGACCCCAGCTCAGCCCTGCAGGATTGTAGGCACACGAGGGCTGGGCCACCACGGCTTCTTGCCCACTATTCCCTGTGCCAGCAAGATTAAAGTCACTTCCCACTGTCACACGGCACAGCTGTCACCCACCCCAGAGCCCCTGGCCACAGCCCCTGGCAGCCACTGCTGGTGGCCTCAGGCTGGTGAGAAGCTCCTTCCTCTGCTTCACCATCTGTGCTTTTCCAGCAGTAAATCACTGGGGCTACACGCTGCCCTGGGAGGGGACTGCCACCCCCTCTTGGCAGCAGGAGACCAGGGCAGGGTGCAGCAGAGACTGAAGCATTTCCCATCCCTGTAGGAATGGAGAGAGGGGCATCCCATTTAAACCTGTGCTTTAGGGCATATGCCAGCACAAAGGGGGCAGTTTACCCTGGAACATGTTTCACCCTAACAAGATTCATTCTGCTGCATTTATTTATGCCCTCCTCTATGGCAGCAGGATTAAAGGCTAATTTCTGCACTCCTGCTGCAGCCAGCAGGAGCCATCCTGTAATCACTCCATGTGAAACCAGGACAAGCAGAAGCAGCAAAATGAACCTCCTGGGCAGCAGGAGCTCTTGGCTTCAGGCAGGGACCAGGTTGGGGGACAAGTGTGGTTATGCTCTAACTTCTGGGTGTCTTCTGCAGATCATCCCCCTCTGTGTCCAGCAACTTCAGCTCCTCAGGCATTCACTGAAACTGCCATGGCCAGCTCAAAATTCCCTCCATGGACATCCCAAATGAGTGGATTTTCTGCTTCGGGCTGTTTCAAGCTTCACAGGCTTCTGCTCCCCTCCTAGCAAAGTGGGGTGGGAGCTCTGCAGAGTGGCAGCTCTCCTCCCAAAATGGTTTACACTCTTCTGCAAGATCCTTCAATTACAGAAGACTAAATGTTATTTAATTTGTGACCTCGTGTTGAATAAGACACAATTAAATTCTACCTCTTGTGAATTTACAATGGGGAATTCTCACCTGTGATGCCAGATGAGTCCTAACTGTTCCATGCATGACTCAGACACCCAAACGGCTCCATTAATGACTGTTTTAATAAATGTTCTATCTTTATACAGACAATATCCTGCCCTGTGACAAGCCTGGCACGAGGTCAAACCAAACCTTGGTCCCACGGTCGGCCCATGCTGAGGACGAAGGCAAACCTGGTGATGCCAAGCATCCTGAGGGGCTCTGACACTCCAGAGACGTTCCTGGTGTCGTTCTTCCCGAACCCCCCTCGCCCCCTCGCAGGTGGGTAATGGTCGGGTGGCACATCCAGGGGTTTCGGCCCCAGCCCCCTCATTGGTGTCCAAACTGTCTCAGTGGATGAGGGCTGTGCAGCGCAGCAGTGAGAGGGGAGCGGGTGTCTGGGAAGCCTCAAGCCTCCGTCCCTTCCCTTCGGCAGCGCCAGCACATCCCCCGCACCCTTCCTGTCCCCCCCGCGTCCTCGGGCCGCTGCGGGCGGGACCGGACTCTTATAATTTTTTTTTTTTTCAGTGGCTTCAGCTCTTCATTTCCGTCCATCTCCCTCCTCCCGTTCCCGTTGTATCTCGGTGCCGGAGCTCCCCTCTTCCCCCGCACGTCCGGGGGCTCAGCCCTTCCCCTCTGCCCCAACACTCTGCAGCCTTTCTCTTTCCTCCAGGAGCCCCCAGCCCCTCGCCGCCGCCTGCCCGGGGCTCTGCCGCCTCCTGGCCCGGAGGAACCGGCCCGTCCCCGGCCTAGCCCGCTCGCGTCCCCCGAGACCCCGCTCCCCTCCTGGGACCCCCGGCCCCGCCCCGGGCGGGCCCCGCCCTCCCTGCGCCCGCTCCCATTGGCTGCGGCCCAGGGGGGCGTGACCGCTTTGTGACGTCACGATCAGCTGTCGGAAGGTGCCGATTTGTGCGGGGGAGCGGCGCGCGCTCGGCAGACCGGCGGGGTCCGCACCGGCACCGGGACGGGCACGGCTACCGACACAGGCACCGGGACGCACAGCACCGGGACACACAGCACCGGCACTACCTCAGCGCCTGCCGCCGCCCGGGACACGCAGGGCCGGTGAGTGCCGCGGGACGGGGTCGGGGCCGGGGCCGGCCCGGGGCTTTGCGGGCCCGCACGGCCCGGGCGGGGAGCGCCCGGCGGGGGCGGGGGTGGCCCGGGACCCCTCGGCTCCGGCCCCCCCGCGCCCGTTGTTTGTTTCTTCTTCACCGGATTAAGATTGGCGGTCGTTCCTCGCTCCCATTGGCTGCGCTGCGGTGACGTTGCTTCATTTGCATTTGACATTGAGACGTCAGAGCGCTCCCCCCGTGTCCCGCCGTGACCCCCGGGCCGGGGCCGTGGCGATGCTGGCACGGGGCATTGCCCGCCGTGGGCACGCGTGGGTGGCCCCGGGCCCCTCCGCGCCAGTCGCTGCTGGGGCTTTTCTCGGCAGGAAACGGGGATGCGTCTCCCCCCGTGATGTTTAGACGCACTTCGGGTGCGAAACGTGGCGGTTTGGAAAAGGAATGTGAATATATAAATATAAGTATGTGTCAATCTATGAAATATGTCATGGAATCACAGAATGAGTCGGTTTGGATGTGACCTTAAAAATCATCTCGTTACAACCCCCTGCGGGGGGGATGCCCTGGGAGGGACACCTTCCTATTCTGTATGTTATATACTGTATAAAATACAGCATATAGTATACTATATATATAGTATGCTATATGAAATAAATTTGTGTAAAGAATGTAAATAGATGTAAATCTCTAACACAAAATATTATCTATTTAACTTATTTCCAGGAAATCCTTGATGCTTTGGATTTAGATCCCTCTGTCTTTAGATCTTGATTGTCTTTGTAAATCCCCCCAGGTTTTATGAGATTCAGAGGCTTTGATGTTTTTGTTGAGTTTGGTTGTGCTGCCCGGGGGGGGGGCTATGTGGAAGGGGAGGTGCTGGCAGTGCTCGGCTGAGGTTTGTGCCATGGGGCAACTCCACCACATTCCAGGGTGGAGTCCCTCAGGTACCAAACACAGCATCTCCCTCTGCTATTGTACTGCTCTAAGGGCACCTCCTTTGGGACAGCTCAAAAAAGTCATAAGTCCTAAAAGGGCCACTTTCCTCTGGATTTCATGTCTCTCACCTCAGCTTGGCTGAGCCTGGCAGGCCCTGGAAACTAATCCTGCTCCCATCTAGGGGGACTCATTGTGGAAAAACTTGGACTTCGTGGAGTGTAAAAGCAGGTTAAAAAGGACATTTTTGCTCTTGTAATTCTTTTATGCACATAAATATACATATTTGTATAGGGGAGCTACAGCCCTGCTCAGAGCACCTGAGCAAAGAGACTGGCACCCTGGCATCCCAAAATAGTGGATTAAACTCCCTTGAGCCCAGCAATAGCCAGTGCTGAAGCAGCACCAACGAGGGCTGAGCTGGGCGGGTGCCAAGTGCTGTTGCTTGTTTGGCCAAGGTTTTGCTGGGGTAGGAAACAATCCCAGAAACCCTCCCAGAAACAGGTGTTGGGCTCTGGTACAGGACTTTGCTGGACCTCCTTTCCCACCAGACTTTATCTACAGAGTTCCAAGAACTGGTTGTTTTGCTCTAAAATAAATCTTTCCTCTCCTTTTATCTTTCCTCCCCCAAAATACCCCCTTCTCCCCCCTCAAACAACAAACCTACCACAAAAAAAGACAAAAGCTGTCTGCTGTAGCTCACTGCCACTCTTGGGAACCTGTTGTCAAACTGCTGCTTATCTGCATGAGCAAAAAAGGAAAAATAGAAAAGTTTTTCCCCAGGTAATAAAATGGTAACACCTGCTTGTAATTAGACTGGAAAACAAGTGACACAAACTTGTATCTGAGGGGTTTTTAATGCTGACTGCACAGTGAGTCCTGCTCTGGTGAGGGGGGCCCTGAGTGGCCTTGGGGAGCTGCAGGAGCTCGGGGTTCTTGTGGTGTGGAAGTGCAGTGCACCAGGTTCTGTTCAGGCTCTGTGATCTGGGGAGGCTGTAAGGCTGGGCTGCTCCCCTCCCTCCCTCCCTCCCAGTGTGCAGCTCCTTGGGATGCTTCACTCCTTGGGATGCTTCACTCAGCGCATCCCAGAGAGGAACGCTCTAAAATTTCATAGCATGGCTCATGGCAAATCTAAAATTTCCAAGATCCTGCCAGCCCCTGGCAGATTTGCCAGGACTGTGTGTGATGATATCAAGCAGCACGAGATCACATTTGCCCTTGGGGTAAGGACCTTCCTGCAGCAGTGACAGAAGAGCTGCTGTGAATGCAGAGACCAGCTCCAGGAAAACATCTCCTCATTCTGCAGGGTCCCCCTCCTTCAGGTAGGATCTGGAGGAGCATGTGGGAGCTCTAGTCTCTGCTGAGACCCCGGACTGGCTGAGGGAAGGCCTTCCAGGTCCTGTCTTGGTCTGCCATTAATAAGAAGAGTGTCACGATGAAGAGTTTTTTGGGATTTTTCAAACTGCTCTCTGCCTTCCCCCCCTCTACTCCTCTGATCTGCCATGGAAGAGGCTCTGGCTCAGCCTCAGCCTCTGTTTTGCTGGAATCAGTCTGTCTGTGCTGGCAGCACCTCAGGGTGCAGCTCTGCCCCTGTGCCCAGGGCTCCCCCAAGGCAATCCATCAGTGAGATCACCTGGACCTGGAGCACAGTAGTTGTGGGACCTAATTCAGCGTTAATTCAGCCCCACCAAACTGTCCCAGGCAGGTCCCTGCCAGCTCTGGTCCCTCCCTTGCTGGGGAGGGCTGGGGGACAGCCCAGGGATGATTCACTGGGCATTTCTGGGGTCATGAGCAGAACTCCCCTGAGCTGCCCAGCTGCTGGATCCCCTTCTGTGTTTTGTGTTTCTGTGCCAGGTTTAGGATTTTCCTGCAAGCAGCACAGCGAGCCTTTGAAACGCTTGTCTAATTTAGGTAAAATGAGCTGAGAATCCCATTTCCCAAGTGGGTTGGAGGAAGGCACCTGATTTGTACCTCTGCCTCCTGCTGGGCTGACTGCGCGGGGTATTCTTAGCTGTGCCGAGGAAGGGCCGCTCCCGCCGCCTGCCAGCAGCATCCCTCCCGCCGCCGAGTATTTATGGAAACTTTCAGGGAGCCTGTTGCCATTTCCAAGGGGAGTTGCTGTTTTCTTGCACGCTGGGACTTGAGAGCCGCCGGTCCCGCGGCGCTGCAGCTCCTGCCCCGAGCTCCCGGCGCATCCCGGGGCTCTGCTGCCCTCCTGCCCCCTATTCTTAGCTCCTGGGGTTATTTGCAGCCACGGTGACTCAGAAAACTAATTATTGTGTCGAGGTTTCTGAAGGGGACAAAATAACTTGATGCATTGTGGTTTCTTTACTTCCACTTTAAATTTAATATTTTTAATACCTTCTGGCTTGTTGTAAAATGCTGTTGGACTTTCTGGAAGGATTGTGATGGACATAATTCATTTAGAAACTTGTCTGTCCCCAGGTGAGTGTCCCTGGCGGGCTGTCCCCTTGTGCTGGCAGTGCCTGGTTTGTGTGAGCCTGGGAAGGATGGCAGCTGTCCCGTGGTGGTGACCCCAGCTCTGGCAGGGGACGGGGGCTCAGTGTGTGCTTTCTGGGCAGCTCAGCCCCAAGAGGGTGGCACATAGGCAGTCCCCTTGTGTCCTGAGCAGGGACACCTGGGACACACCTCCCCCACAGATATGGGGCACCTGCAGACACAGGAAAGCTGGAAGAAGGGACCTGAGAGGAAGAGAAGGCATCTCCTGGTCCAAACTGGTTCTGTGGGCACCGCCTCTGCCTGGTGACCAGGCACAGATTGACCTCAGTCCCCTGTCAGGGACACAATCGGGTCCCTCCTGCACTGCAGCTCCCATTGAGGCTGCCAGCCCTCCATGCCCTGGTGTAAATGGGGAAAATGTTTGCTGCAGGGAAAGCAGAAGCACTCCAAATACCTGGATGAACTTCAGAGCTTGATCTGCTGCTGGCTGCTCCAGAGAGAAGTGCTTGGTGGAACCTGCAGGGATGGAGGTGGCACGTGGCCATCTCACTGGGCAGGAGCTGGCCAAGGAGTCTCTAGTCTTGTGAAGGGCTGGGAGGTCACCCAAGCCCTCTACAATGAGCTGATGGATGAGCTTGGTGGCTGCCAGGGAGGGCCTGGAGGGTCTCCCAGGCCAGGAGCTGCTCCCTTCTAGAGGAGTGGGAGAGTGCAGACTCACAGACTGCTTGGGGTTGGAAGGGACCTTACAGAGCATCTCATCCCACACCCCTGCACTGGGCAGGGACACCTCCCACTGTCCCAGGCTGCTCCAAGCCCTGTCCAGCCTGACCTTGGACATTGCCAGGGACCCAGGGGTAGCCACAGCTGCTCTGGGCAACCTGTACCAGGGCCTGCCCACCCTCACAGGGAGGAATTCCTTTCCAATATCCCACCTAACTCTGCCCTCTGGCAGTGGGAAGCCATTCCCCCTTGTCCTGTCCCCTCCATCCCATGTCCCCAGTCCCTCTCCAGCTCTCCTGGAGCCCCTTTAGGCACTGGAAGGAGCTCCAAGGTTGCCCTGGAGCCTCCTCTCCTCCAGGTGAGCACCCTCAGCTCTCCCAGCCTGTCCCAGAGCAGAGGGGCTCCAGCCCTTGGAGCATCTCTGTGGCCTCTCTGGACTCACTGCAGCAGCTCCACATCCTGCTGATGTTGGGTCCCCAGGGCTGGGGCAGCTCTGCAGGTGGGATCTCACCTGGGTGGGCAGAGGGGCAGAATCCCCCCCCTCACCTCTGCCCACGCTGTGGGATCAGCCCAGGGCAGGGTTGGTTTCTGGGCTACCAGTGCCCATGGCCAGGTCACATCCAGTTTGTCACCAGCAGCACCCCCAAGTCCTTCTCCCAGGGCTGCTCCCCACCCAGCCAGCCCCAGCCTGTGCTGGTGCTGCCCTGACCCAGGTGCAGGACCTTGCCCTTGGCCTGGCTGAGCTCCGTGAGGTTCACCTGAGCTGCTCCAGCCTGCCCAGGACCCTCTGGGTGCCCCAACCCCTCTGGCTGCTGAACTGACTGCCCCACACAGCTCAGTGCCATCCCCACACCTGCTGAGAGCTCTGGAGAGCAGAGCTTCATCCTGCTGCTTTCAGAGACAGGGTAAAGGAGAGGGGAGGATTAATGCTCATTTTGACCCTTGCCTACATTTTGGCCTCACTCCTGCCTTCACCCTGCAGGTTTGATCCTGAAAGCTTTGCCAGGAGCTTCCTGCAGCTCCCTGGGCACCACCATGGGGCTGGTCCAGCCCACCTGTGGCACAGAGTCTCTTGCACCAGGAAAGGAGTCAGGACCCCCCATGTTCCCTGGCTTGGGGAGAGTGACAGCTGGAGATTTACTTGAATTCTTTGAGGACTGATCCTTTAAAATGATCCATTTCAAGTTTTGCTCTTAGGGGAACTTTTAATTCTCTCCCACTTCCTCCACAGCTATGGCAGCTGCCTGTGAGCCCCTGTGCCTTAACTTAAGTTACATTTGGGAGAGAGGACAATCAAAAATAATAGTGTCTGTTGTGTCCTCAGAAAAGACAAATTACCTCTGGGTTGGGGTGGACCTGAGGAATTCAGGTACCTCACTTCCCTTCCTGTGGTTTTCTGGGGACCAGTCCCTAAGCAGGCACGTGCTCTGAGTGGTTCCTGGGGGAGCAGCTTTCCTGCTGTCCTGTGAAAGCTTTTATCATCATTTAACAAAGGAAAACTAAAAGGTTTTGATCGTGTCAGTGGCCATTTGACCTTGAGCTTGCTGGAGGATGAGCCCCTGGCAGGGGCTCCCAAAGCCAAGGCTGCAGAGCATGGGAAGCACTCGGTGCAGTCAGAGATTCCAGGCTGTCTTAGGTAACAGGGACAATCCCTGCCTGCCTCAGCCTCTGACCTGTGCTGGCTGCTTGGGAGCTTTTCTGGGTGACCTTGCCCTCAGCCAAACTGAGGCCACTGTCTTCCCCTGTCCCTGTGTGCCAGACCTTGTCCCCAGCTCTGCTGTTGGGTGACATCCAGATCTGGGCAGGGACAATGACTGACACTAGCATGAGTAAGTCAAGAGCATTGCCAGTGTCCTCCTGGTGTGGTGGGCTTGGGCACAGCAGAGGGGACCCCGCTGTCCCCAGCCCCACTGTGTCACCCTGAGGACCTCCCTGCTGGCACTGGGCTCAGCTTTGGCTCAGCACTTCTGCCAGCCTGGCAGTGCCCCAGCTCAATGAGCACATGAGCCCACTGCTGGCCTCACACTGAGCCAGGGCCATGGTGGCCTTGGAGGACTGACCCCTGTGACCCCTGTGACCCCTGTGACCCCTGTGACCCCTGTGACCCCTGTGCCTGCCATGAGCTGCCCCAGCCTCTCCTGCCCGGGCACCTGGGGAGCAGCAAACAGTGGGAGACTCTGGGACATCACCAGCAGGAGCCTGGGAGCTGTGGAGTTTCTGCCACAATTAGATATTTAATAAACATCTTAAATAATTAATATTCATGTCATATTAAAAGGTATTTACTGCCTAGGTGAGTGCTCAGGCAGGTGCCAGGTTTCCAGGCTAAGCTGGTGCTGAGGCCACCCCCACCCTCGGGGCTGCCAGGGTGGCCTTTGCCAGCCTGAGCTGCTCCTGGGGGCACGTGGGCATCCCGTGGGGGCAGCTCTCACTGAGCTGGGAGTGGAACACAGCAGAGTGTAGCCAGAGCCCAGCTGGGCACCAGCCCCTCTGTGTGGTGTTTCCCTGACTTATCTGAATGTGCTTTGATGATCCAGGTGCAGGGGGAGTCTGGCTGATTTCACTGAGAGCACTGCAGGGTCACAGCATGGCTGCGGGCTGTGGGCTCACAGAAACCACTCTGCCGTGTCTCAGTGCTCAAACCCTCCCTGCTCAGTGCCTCCAGAGGAAGCCAGGGACCCTCTCAGGACACAGAGCAGAGAGTCCTCCCTGACCTCCTGTTCTTCCTGCTGAGAGTCTCCACAAGCCTCAGCTGAGCCATCCCAGAGTGGGTGGGAAGCTGGAGCCCTGAGCACTGCAGTCTGCAGGAGGGCATGGCTGTGGCTGTGGTTTGCCTTGTGCCCCTGGGGCAATGGGAGTCACCAGGGACCTGCTCTGGGGGACAGGTGGAGTCACACTGCTGCCCTGCCATGCCAGGGAGGGAGAGCTGGCTGTTGCAGGGCTGCCTCATGCTCCATCACTGTCTTCTGCAGCTGGAAGTGTCTGAGATCAGGGCCCCTGAGCTCCAGGGGATCCCATCCCTGGGGAAGGCTCCTTTTGTTTCTCATTTTCTGTGTTGTAGAGCAGATGCTGTTCCTCCCAAGGCACCTGAGAGACTGCAAAAGGCATTTCCATCCCACAGGGATGAAGAAAAGAGTGCCTGAGCCCCAGAACTGCAGTGCTCAGGCCAGCCACCTTGGCAGGGTGCTGGGACTGGGGAGGCCAGGGGGCAGCAGGGCTGAGCAAGAACTTTTCCTGCTGGAGGATTGGGGTGTGCATGGACACATGGTGCTCCTCTACCTTCCCATTCCACTCTGCCTGCAGCAGATGGAGTTTCCCTGGGTGCAGCATCACTCAAGCTCCATGGCCCCTTGGTCCTGACCTGGGCTTTGCCATGAGATGGGGATTGACCCTTTCAATGCACCCACATCAGTGTGTAAGCACGGCAGCACCCAGCTGTCCCTCTCACTGCACTGAGCTGCTGCTGGCATTTTATGGCCTTTTCATGCCCTTTTAATGTCTCTGGACCAAGAGGCACACAAATAACACACAAATAATACTCTGCACCTTTTGGCTGCCACTCCTGTGCCTTGCCAGGAGCTTGGCAGACATGAATGAAATGAATGAGTGCTGACCTCCCCCCACACTGTAGGGAATCTGCTTTCCCAGGGATAAAACAGTGATGAGCTGAGCAGAGGTGAGGCAGAGACCCACAAAGGGCTGGGATGAGAGGCTGGATGTGAACAACAGTGTGTGCTGGCAGCCCTGGGAGCCAGCAGCATCCTGGGCTTGTCCTCACAGGGTGGGCACCAGATGGGGGGGATTCTGCCCCTCTGCCCACCCAGGTGAGATCCCACCTGCAGAGCTGCCCCAGCCCTGGGGATCCAACATCAGCAGGATGTGGAGCTGCTGCAGTGAGTCCAGAGAGGCCACAGAGATGCTCCAAGGGCTGGAGTCTGTCAGGTCTGGAGCCTGACTAGGAGAGCTGAGGGTGCTCACCTGGGGGAGAGGAGGCTCCAGGGAGACCTTGGAGCTCCTTCCAGTGCCTAAAGGGGCTCCAGGAGAGCTGGACAGGGACTTTGGAAAAGGGACTGGAGTGACAGGACAAGGAGGAATGGCTTCCCACTGCCAGGGAGCAGGGTTAGATGGAATATTGGAAAGGAATTTCTTCCCTGTGAGGGTGGGGAAGCTCTGGCACAGGGTGCTCAGAGCAGCTGTGGCTGCCCCTGGATCCCTGGCAGTGCCCAAGGCCAGGCTGGATGGGAGCACCCTGGAGCACCCTGGGACAGTGGGAGGTGTCCCTGCCCAGGGCAGGGGGTGGAATGAGATGAGACTTCAAGGTCCCTCCCAGTCCAAAGCAGTCTGGGATTCTGTGACAGTGCTGTCCTTGTCCTGCCTGCTGCCAGGAGCTTGGCATGTTTGCCTGACTTAGGGACACCCTCTGCTCTGTCCCTGCCAGCTCCTGGGGATGGGTCTCCTGGGACACCCCACCCATGAGGATGGGGCCACAATGAGGGGCTTGGTGCAGGTGGGGACTGCAGGGCACAGGCTCCCAGTGCTGCTTCAGATACAGCACCAGCTGGGACAGCCCATGGCACAGATCAGTGCCAGAGGCACCTTTTGCTGTGCCCTTGAGCCCACCCGAGCCCCTGGGACGCAGGAGGGCCACACTGCCAGCCTGTTTTAATGTGCTGTTCCTTTTTCTCTCCCTTTTCCAGGCCTTTGCACTGAAGCCAAGTGAAGCACCTCACAATTGCACTGCACACTGCTCAGCCGTGATTCCTCTGGCAGCCAAACCTCTCTGTCACTGACACCCCGAGGGCTCTTTCTCCCCTCCCTGCCCATCTCTCCTGTCTGTGCCTGGAAGCTGGTGCTCAGCAGTAGCTCTATCTCCCTGTCCATCCTGCTGGACTGCTCCCCACCATGTTTCAGCGTCTCACCAGCCTCTTCTTCAGTGACAGCAGCACGCCAGAGGGCCTGGAGGAGCCCAAACCCTTTGTCCAGGAAGAGGAGGAGGAGGATGGCTGGCTCATAATTGATCTTGCAGGTGAGCAAAGCAACAGAACTGTCTTCCCACAGCCTCTGCTGCACCTTGTCTTTCCAGAGCTGGGCAAATCCTTATATCAGCAGATGGGCTTACACCACATGGGAGCAGCTCTGCCCTTCATTTTTTCTCCCCTGGTCCCCATGCTCTGCCCATGGTCACTGCAGCAGCCTCTGACCTGCTCCTCCTTTTCCCTTTCCTCTCCCAGTGATGGTTCTCAACTTTCTGCCAGTGTGGGAGCAGCATCAGCATCTCCAGCTGGGGTTGCTGCTGCCCAGAGGCCTCCAGGTGCCTCATGGCAGGAGGGGAGCCTGGCAAGGCAGGGACATCACCCAGAGCTTTGGGGTGATGCTGCCCACAGGGGTCAGTGGGGAGGGGTCCCAGGCTGGGCAGTGCCATGGCCTGGGCTGAGCTGTGCCCTGGACAGCAGCAGTGTTCCAGGAGGAGCCAAGCTCAGCTGCTCCCTGCCCTGCCCTGCTGAAAGCACACTGGGAGCCTGTTCCCCTGGGGAGGGGATGGGGCTGTCCCCATGGGAGGGCAGGTGGGAGTGGTGCCTGTTCCAGTTGGGGATGTGCCACCAGGGATCTGCCCATGCTTGGGTCATTTGAGAGGAGTAAATCTCACCTCCATGGGGGTTATCTTCCCAAATTATTCCCACTGTCCATGCCAAGCACAAGGGATGTTTGGCACCAGGTGCCTGTACCTAGAGAGCCCACAGGGCTCCCCATTCACAGAGCATCCTGAGCCCTGTGTAACACCAACCAGGCAGATTGAATTGCTCCTGTGTAGATCTTCTCCAGCTCTGTTCAGACCTTGGGACTTTCTGTTGTAGATTGATGACTCAGCCAATTGCAATGATGTTTTTATGACCTTTTCCTTGCAAATGCAGCAGCAATCAGAGACAAACCCTCCTGCCTGTGCAGGAGCTCCTGAGGCTGTGCTCTGCTTTGGTAGCCCCTGGTTGGTTGTGAGGCCCCAGCTCAGGGAGCACAGATGTATCCTGCAGGTTTGGGAGGAGGGGTTTGTCCTCCCTCTTGCAGGCAGCAGGTCTCTTGGCAGATGTTCCCTGCCTGGTTTTGTTATTCAAGTCGTTCATTAGGGTGTTTTTCCCATATGCAGTGACCTGGAGAAGGGACCAGAGCAGGGACAAGACTGGGATGGGGGACAGGGCCAGCCCCATGCCTAGTGGGAGCACTGGAGAGCTGTTGGAGGTGGTGGGTGGTGTGGGCATGGGCAGCTGTGGAGGCTTCCCTGTGCTCTGGGCATTCAGGTCCCTGTGCAGGGAGGGTCAGGGCAGTGCCATGGCAGGGGGGTTGTTGCAAGGAGGTCCCTGGAGCAGTGGGCATGCAGCTGCCACGTGTCAGGGCCAGCTGGCAGCAGCTGCAGCGAGCGTAAGGCATGCCAGGAAGAGTCAGGAGTTTCCCTAGCCAGAGAAATGCTGTGCCCTGATCCCTGGGTTGAGGCTGCAGATGGCTCACAGGGGACCAGGGCCTGACTCTGGCACAAAACACTCCCACGTTTTCCCAGGGAAGTGCCTCAGCTCTCAGGGCAGCACTGGCTTCCAGCAGTGTCTGCCTGTGAATGGCACTCTGCTGCTAACTCAGCTGCACTCTGTTCCCACCGCAGTCCCTCAACAGTGGGGGACCAGATCCTTTCAGCTCTATTTCTGGGGCTTGAGTTGTACCAAACACTCCAAGAACCAAACCCGGAGCCCCATCCTTCCCTTGGAACTGTGGGGGCCAGCAGCTGCTCCCAGCCTGGCTCCCTCCCAGCAGCAGAGAGGCAGCCTAGGGAGCCTCTGGATTCAGCCTCTGCCAGCCTGGTCATTGCCCCTTGTGTTGCAAAAGGCACCAGAATTACTCAGACCTTCCTGGAATGTTTCTGATGCTGCTCCTGTCCCCTTGCTTAGCCTGGCCCTGCTCAGCACCCAGGGAGAGAGCAAAGAGCATTTCCCAGCATGTGGCTGCATCACTGAGGTACTTGAGGATCCCAAAATATTGCTTTGTGACATTAACCCCCTCCTTGGCAAAGGATGGGCACAGTGCCCAGGATGCTCTCTGTGCCCTTTGTGGGAGTGCTGCTCCAGCCCAGCTCGGTGCCTGTCCCCAGGCTGACAAACAATCTCCAGCCCGGCATGTCAACAGCTATTAATAGGCTGATATCCTCTGACCTGGAGAAAGACATTCTCGTCTTTGGAAGGCCAACTGTGGCCTGTCCTGGGCCCTGGGCTGGGGCATCAGCTGCAGGAGGAGCTGGGGATGCACTGAGCCAGGAATACCCAGCCCCATGCTCTGTTTCTCCACACAAGAACAGTTTCATCTGTGCTTCCTCCTGCTCCCTCATCCAGCTGCAGGATCCATGCAGATACTGCAGTGCCTCCCCCTCACCAGTTCCCTCAAATCCCTCCGATGAGTCTGGCAATGGGTGTGGGCATCCCCACGTTTGGTGCATGCTCCTGCCCACTACAGCCCCAGTAATCCCAAGCACAGGCAGCCGAGAAAAGCAGCGGCCCGAGTGCTGCTGCCAGGCAGAGGTGAGGAAGGGAAGGGATGGGAGGCTTGGGGGGTGTCAGCTTCTGGATCAGCGACTCAAAATTTGGCCTCTAACAGGCTGGAGTTGAAGGCACAGTGCAAACCTTTGCTGAAGAATTTATTCCCATGATTTCTTCCAGAGAAAAGGTGTGGACTGTTTTTCTGCTGTGTGTGCTTGGTTTCCGTGTTTGCGGAGTGCTGGGTGGTGTTTGTGAGCACCGGCGTGTCGGCATTCCCGGCCCGGCCCGGCCCGGCTCGGCTCGGGTGCCATCAGAGCGGGGAAAGCAGCGTTTTTCACTGCCTGAACTTCTTCTCTCCTTTTGAGAAGGAAAAAGCCCCTTGCTGCAGTAAACCCTGCCGGTGTGGCAGCTCTGTGGCTCGGCCTGTCCCGGCAGAGCCGTGTCCGTGCCGGAGCGGGGGGTTCGGCGGGCCCGGTGTGCCGTGTGCCGGCCGTGGGTGTCTCTCGCACTAACGATGCCCCTTTCTCTCCTCCTCCCTCCCTCCCTCCCTCCCTCCCTCCCTCCCTCCCTCCCTCCCTCCCCCTGTCCATGGTGTGTGTGTGTGTCCCCGCTGTCCCGCATGGCTCTGCACCCCCGCCCCAGGCAGCCGTGCCCGCCCCGGCCCCGCTCGCCGCCCGGCCGCTGGCGGTACCGGGCGCTCGGCGCGGCCCCGCCCGACGCCCCCCGGTCCGCCTCCGCCACCGGCTGCTTCCCCGGCTCCGGCCGGTCCCTGCTTGATGGACGAGAGTTGGTTTGTCACCCCTCCCCCCTGTTTTACTGCAGAGGAGCCCGGCCCCGACGGCGTGGGGAGCAGCCCCATGGAGGACCTGCTCATCGAGCACCCCAGCATGTCGGTGTACGTCACCAGCACCCTCGAGGTGGATGGGGAGGGCCCCGAGGACGATGCTGCAGAGTGAGTGCACTGTGAGGGTGTGGGGGGGCAGCAGCCCCAGCACTCACTGAGGGACCAGGGCTGGTCCTGCCATCCCAAATCCCCGCCTACACCCAGGAATGTTTCACCCACAGACATAGCGTGGCAGTGGGGGACATCAGTGTCCCCACACCCACCTCAGGGAACACTGCATATGTGGCAGGGTGCCCCAGCTGTCACCATGCATGGCTGGCAGCCCCCGTGTCCAAAATCCTCTGCCAAGGGGTCTCAGTAGCATATTTGGGTGGCCGTGGCTGCAGGACGTGAGCTTGGCACTGGGCTGTGCTGGGACAGGGCTGCATTCATCTCCCCTGCCCTTAGCAGGGTCTCCTGGCACGGCCACCTTTGCCAAGGCCACTCCTGCCGATGCCAGTGCCACCTGTCACGCGTCCAGGGGGGGTTGCCAGGCAGGGCTTACACCAGGGGTTTGCATAGGCATGGCCCAAGCAAAGCAAGCCCAGTGGGACAGGGTGGCCTTTGGGCACAGTGGCCCCCTGAAGACCCCTTGGTCCCTCAGGCAGGAGGGTGCTGCAGCCCCCCTCGATCGCCCGCCTGTCCCCAGACTGGCCCAGCACGGGGGTGGGTATCTCACAGCTGTGGGGAGTGGGACACTTCTTGCCCCAAACCCCAGCTCAGCAGTGGGGAAATTAAACAGAAATGCCCCAAATAGCCCCTTTGCCCCCCCAGGCCTGTGGGCTGGAGCTCTCCACACCCATTTCTGGGGCCACATCCTGGAGCTCTGTCCTCCCTCCAGGGCTGCTCTCCCCTGCCCTGCAGCCCGCAGGGAAAACCTGGAGCATGCCCACGCTCAGCCGGACAGCTGCTGGACAAGCCCTGGCTGCCAGGGGGGTGCCACGGGGCCCCTGCTCTCCCCCAGTCCCAGCCCTCCAACTCCTCCCCTGCAGCCCGCAGTGGGGCAGGGGAGGAATAAGAATTTGGGGTGAGTTTTGCTCCAGGCCAGGAGACTGTTCCTGGTTAGGGGGCAGCATTTCTAGTTAGAGGACGGCATTCATAGTTGGGGGTGCTATTCTTGGCTAGAGAGCACCATTCCTGGTTAGGTGACACTGGTCCTGCCTAGTGGACACCATTCCTGTCTAGGTGACACCATTCCTTCAGGACCTGTCTCTTTCCAAAGTCTCCCTGAGAGCCAGAGCTTGATGTCCAGAGTGGACAGAGTGTTCTGGAGTGCCTCAGTGCTGGAGGGGGGCAGAGAAGGGCTAAAGGGAACCTGAGACTAGCCAAGGCTCCAAAGGGGTCACAGTGGGACGGAGACAGACCAGGCTCAAGGGACTCAGATGCAGTGGAGTTCTTGGTGGTGTCTTGATTTTTTCGGGTGTCCCAGAGCCTGCCTTGCTGGAGCATTGCTCTGCTCGGCAGGCGGCTGGGGCCGGAGGGCCGTGGGGCAGGAGGGCCGTGGGGCCGGAGGGCCGTGGGGCCGGAGGGCCGTGGGGCCGGAGGTCGGTGCCCGGTGTCCCCCGCCTGCCGGGGCGGCCCCGGTGCTGACGCCGCTGTCTCCGCAGGGACGTTCCGGAGCCGCGGCCGGAGCCGCCGGTGCCGCAGCGCGGGCGGGCGCTGCCGGTGAAGGCGGCGGCGCTGGACAAGGCGGGGCAGGCGCAGCGGGCGCAGCGGGCCCGGCAGCTGGCGGAGCGGCACCGCCTGGCCCAGAAGGCGCTGCAGCGGCAGAACCGGGCCCGGCAGCGCCCGCCCCGCCGCGCCAAGCAGCTCCCGGGGGCCTTCGTCCACCAGCCCTGCCAGCGCCACTGCAACTACTGACCTCGCTCCGCCGCCCAGGGGCTCCCCCCGGCCGGCCCCGGCCCCGGGAGCGGCCCCCACGGACACCGGGGACACGGCGGCGGCTTCACTCCGCACCCCGCGCCCGCACGCCTGACCCGCGCTCCTCATCTTCCTCCTGTACCTTCACCGTGTCCCCCGCCCTCGATGCCGGCTGGGCCGCGACCCCCGGAGCCGCCGGCATGGAGTGCCACGCTACCCCTCCCCAGCTGCCTGGCAGCGTTCACGCGGGAAATCGGAATTCCCGGTGAAATCACCTGTTCCTGAAATCACCTGTTCCCGGTGAAACCTGTTTGTCCTGATAAGCCTGTGACATCAGTGCCTTTCCTCACATCATGACTCCATGTACAGCCTGGCTGGGATGTCACAGAGACATCGAGCGGGAGTGACAAGAGCAGTGAAGCCACAAGATTTGGGATTTTTAGGAAAATCTCATCAATGACACTAAATATTGCTTCCGCCCTGCAAAACCAGCAAACACTTCTCTCCCTCCTTGATTTCTTAGCTACATTTTACCATGATAAGATACTGCCCCACTGCCAGTCCTGAAGGGGCTTGTGGTTGAAAGCGCTGGTAGAATCTCCATGGCTGGGTCAGCCAGGCAGCTCCTGGTGCCTCACGGTGTTGTTTTTTTTAACAACCTTAAAAGGAATCTCAGGAATCAAAGCACCGTCCCAGCGCAGCACCGGAGCCCTTGGCTGCCGTGCCAGGAGGGGTGGCCAGCCTGGGGTGGCATCACCGTGGCTGGGGGTCCCCTTTGAGCAGCCCTTTGGCCCTGGAGCAGTGGCCTGCCCCAGCCCCAGCTGTGTCCCCAGGGGTACGCCTGTATCTGTCTGTGTGTATTTCTCTCTGTTCCTGGACGCTCAGAGGAGGCTCTGTCAAGCCAAGGCTCGCTGTCTGCCTGGTGTTAGTCCCCGGGAGGGGAGAGGAGGCAGGATCTGCACAGCTTCCCTGAGGTGGCCAAAGCACGTCTGTGGTGGTGGTGAAGAGATGCTGAAGAGGAGGCTGGAGGGAAGAGCCTGAAGTAAGGACAAAGATGGATCTGGGAGCCACTGCAATGGGTCAGGATGGGGCAGCCCTGAGTGAGAGGATTGCTGTAACAGGAGCTGTGACAGAGGCATCTTCTTTCCCCGCTAAAAATGGCATCCTTTCCTGTGAAGGGCCAAATTCACCGCTAGACGATGCTAATTTCTAATGAAATCCCTCCTCTCTCTGTGATGGACTCCTTCTGCCTTTGGAAGAACATGGTCTAGGCTTTTCACTGGCTCCAGCACCAGCTGAGACAGCTTCAAATCCAGCAGAAATTTGCTGATCTGCCCCCAGTTCGCTCCTTTTAGGAACTGGTTTTATACCCTCTGCCCTGGGAAAGTGTCCTGCTCACGACCTGGATTCCCACCCTCTGAGACAAGACATACCCCCACAACACTCCAGAAAATCCTGATTTCACCAGAGGTTCTTCCACTCACCATGTTGCATCCCTTAATATCAGCTGGGGGCCTCGGCTGAAGGAATTGTGGTGAGCCCAAACTGAGACAGCTGATAGTTATTAATTCTTTTAATGAGATTAAAGCCAAAATGAATCTTCTCAGTAGCAACAACCCCTAGCTCCGGGCCAGGCAGCCTGGACCGTAGTAGCCAGCTGCCGCTGCTCCCCTGCAGCATTTCCCCTTCACTGCTCTGCCTGGGCTTTCCCAAAGCTCAGAGCTGGGCAGCTCCGGAGCTCTGCGTCCCGAGAGGGGGAACTGCGAGCCCTCGGCATTGCCCCGCCCTGCTCGGGCCTCCCACAGCCTCTGTCCCGGGCCAAGCCTGAAACCACCCCGAGATCACCCTGCTGGTGAAGAGACGGGCATCTCCTGACTCCAGGGCAGCGTTTACCTCCTCTGGCTTCCTGGGCTTCACACCCAATGCCTTTTTTTGCCCCTGCAGTGATGCCTGGGCTGGCCTGGGAGCAGGGCAGTGCAGGGCCAGTGGCACAGGCAGGGGCTGAGCCCGGCTGTGGTGGGTGCTGCCCTCCCATCCCCGCAGGACACCGCTCTGGGGCACCAGGGTTGGGGGGGGCGTTTTCTCTCTGGCCCCAGCACACATCAAGAAGGGCAGAAGCCAAGCACTGTCCAGCCCCCAGCTTGGTCTCACTGCAAATTCTCCTGCTGCCAGTCCCTCTGGAGCACTCCAGAAATCAGAGGCTGGCTGTGACCCCACTGCCCCCTTGGCAGCTCCCAGAGGAACAGGCTGGGGGAGCAGTGGCCCCAAGCAGATCCTGCCATGTCTCACCTGCCGGGCTCTCCTGTGCCTGCCCAGCTGCTGGAGATGGTACCCAGGAGAAATCCCTTATGGAAATCCTCCCGTGCACCTTTCTCCTCTGCTGTGAGCCAGCCCTTGGCCGTGTTCCTGGGGGACTTGTCTCAGCCTGGCACTGCCAGCAGCACCCGGCCCCCAGTGCCCATTTCAAACAGGCGATCTTCTTCCTCTGTCCCGGTTTTCAGAAGCAAATTCAAACTCTTTCTGTGCCAGTCTGAGATGTCTTTCATCATTCTGTGCCCAGCCAGCACAGGAGATGAAGCAGAACTATTACCACACTTTATATCCAGAGTATGTTTATAAAAGATTAATAAATTATTAATAATGTTTTCATGAAGAGGTTAATCCAGACCCTGAGCCTCTGGTGGGTCAGCAAAATGCACAAACCACAACAAATGAGCTCCTGCAAGTCCCCTCTGTTGTTTGCACTCTTGCCATGCATTAACACCTAACACTCACCTGCCAACCCTTGCCAGGCCACTGTCACCCCCAGTGTGACCCCTCCCTCCCTGTGCTCTGGTCAACCTGTGCTTTGCAGAAGACCTGCAGGGTTCTGCTCCTGCCCAGCAGCAAGCACAAGGCCTGGCCGGGTCCCAGGCCTCCTGCCCAGTGCTGCCAGAGCAAGAAAACCCCTTTTCATTGAGGTTTTTTGTCTCCTCGAATCTTAAAACAAATGAAAGGTGCTTAAGAACTGAGAACTTCCTGTGTGTGCACCCATTTGCATGTGTAGATATTTCAAAGCCCAGTGTGGGTGTTCAGTAGCTTGTTTTGGGGTTGATTTTTTTAGGGGTTTGTTGAGGGTTTTTTTTGCACCCAGTATTTGTGATGCACTGTGTGGTGCTTCCAATGGGGAGGTTCTGGTTTGCATGGAGCTCTTGAGCTGGTTCTGCTGGGACAGGTGGGGTGAATTTTGCTTTCTTTTCTGTACTTGTGTAGGGAGAAACTACAGCATGGACTCAGGGACAAACCAATCTGATGGGGTCTTTAAAAATGTCTTTTTCCCAGGCTTCTCTGTTAGAATGTGGGGTTTGGTTCTGGGGTGCTGCAGGGATGTGGCCTGTGGCAGCACGTGGTGGTGACAGGAGCTGCTCTGACACTCTTGTGTGATAAAGAAATTGTGGCCATTCGTGGTGAGATCATTCCTGGGCTGCAGCTCCTCTTCATTTGTTCATGACCTGAAAATTCACCTTTACAGCCAAATGTGGCTGGTCCCTTTTTAACTGGCTTGTGACCAAGCAGGTACAGATTTTCAGCACTGAGCCTCCTGGGGTTTGGGAAGTGCAGCAGGACTGTGTGTTATGGCCTGACCCACCACATCACTGGGATCAGGGGACAACCAGGATGGGGAAGCCATTGAAATCATCACTTGGGGACATGGTGATACAAGCAACTGAAAGAAATTTCTGTGTTTCTTGCAATGAAAGCATAAAAAAGGGAAGAATTCCCAGTGGAGAGGCCTGGGCAAATCCCTGTTCATTAAATGCCAGCTTTGCTGGGCCGTGTGTCAGACACCTGAGCTGGCTCCAGCCCCAGCTCAGGGGGCAGCAGGGCACTGGGGCAGGCTGGGACAGTGCTCTCAGCAATGCTGGAGTTTGTGAGACCCCTAATGGAGGGAAGAATCTTCCCACCACTGAAGCCCCTGTGGTGCAGGGATGTTCTCCAAGTAAGATTTGCCTCTGCTTGCCTGGTTCTGCTCTGGCAGATGAGGAGGATGAACCCTCAGAGTGTGATGGGACAGGAGGGACAGCCCTGCTGGGGAAGTGCCTCCTCTTGGGCTGCACCAGTGCCCCCAGGCCTCCAAGGCTGTGCTTGCTGCACTGGCCAAGCTGTGGCCATGGCACACTCAGGGCCCCTCACCAGCAGCCACAACAAAGTTCTCACACCAAATTCTGGCTCTTGCTTGGCACCACAGGGCTGGAAGGATGCCAAGGGAGTGGGGGCAAAATCCTCCTCCCCTGTTGCTCTGAAACTTGCACTCACAAATGCTCTTTCTAAGAAACTCTGCTGCAAAAGCCTGGTCTGGAAGGAAAACAATTCTTTCCATTGGAGTCCACATTTCCTTCTCATTATGCAGAACATCAGTGCATGGCTCATCCCAAAGATCACTGCTACGGGAATCTTCTCTCTTTAGGCTTGTTTCTAATCAATAATTTTACATTTACATCATACTAGTACTTTTTCCTCTTCTATTCAGCCCTAATGGGGAGCCAAATACCCACTTAGATGTCTTACCACACCAGTAAGGGAAAAAAAAAGATAAAAAAATACTCCAGTAAGGTTCTAGGCTTGAGTCCCACACTTTGCAGTTGCCCCTCTGGATCAGTACCAATTCCATTGCCCTGCATAAAGTGGAAATTAAACTTCATGTGAATTTATTGAAAAACAAGTGAGTCCCCAAAGATCAAACATCTAATAATTAGGAAACAGTAAGAAGACATAAGTCACCTCACGTCAAGAGAAATGCTTCTCAGAAGGCAGCACTGGACCCCACTGCCCTGGGAATGGCTGCTGGCAGTCCTTGAGTCTTCCCTGAGTCTCTGGGTTAGAACAGGAGGCCATCCATGTCCAGCTGGTGCCACAGGGACCCTCGAGCCACCAGGGATTGTCAGCTGCCACCACTCCCAGCCTCCAGTTTGCTGCTCCTCCTTTGCTGCGTGCACTCAGCAATAGCTGCTGGTGGCAGGAGGGGAGCATCAGCAGCCCAGTGACCCCCCAGCTTCTCAGAGCTTCCCCCCAAGCCCTTCTCCACCATGGACTGTGGTGGCCTCCTCAGCACAGCTGATGGCAGGGACCGGATCCTGAGGAGGGACATCCACGCCACTGGCAGCAGCCCCCTCCCAGGGACTGCCACAGGGACCTAGCAGGGACAGGAATGGGCCTTAAAAGGGGCTGATCCCCTCAGGGCTTGTCTTCTTCAAGGTGGAGCTTCCCACCTCTCAGATCTGCTCCATACAAAGTCAGGAACCTCCTCTTGTCCTCATGGGCTCCATCCCCTTCCAATTCCCATCACTGGAATGGCTGCCACAAGTTGCCTGAACGTGGCTGTAGGAGCTGGATGCAGCAGTGGGAAGGGCTCTGCCTGCCTGAAGAGTCCCTTCTTTGCTGAGAGGTGTCCTCAGCCCCACTGGAGATGCCACCTTCTCCTTGCTCATCTCCAGGATCCCAGAGCCCTCCCAGCCCTGGGCTCTGGGCAGCTGCACACGCTTGGCCAGGAGGTCTCCCTGGTTCCTCTGCCTTCCTTTGTGCTTCTTGAAAACCTTTGTCATAAACCCACCTCCCTCTCCTTAGAGGAATGAGGATGACGAGGGTGAGCACCTCCATTCAATAGCAAAGGTGGCTTTTATGTGTGATCATTTGTTCAGTTCTGTGCAGAGTGGTGACACCCAGGTGTGTCCCCTGTCACTCATTCTGAGCTGACACCTCCCGGGCTGGCAAGGGGGCTGCTTTTCCAACCCCATATTTTGTACAGGGATGCTGCCCCATGCTCCAGAGCACAAAAAGAGCTGCAAAGCTTTGACTTCGTTGCAGCTAAACCTGAAAATCCTTCTGCCTTCCACTCTGACCCTATTTCATTGCATGGTGGGTGGGAAGATTTTATTCTCTGCAAATGAAGGGGAAAACAGCGCAGTAAATTCTAAGTGTAGCTTAAAAATAGGTTGCACAGGGGAGCCCAAAACTCCTCTGCTCTTTCACATTCACCTCATGTACCCTTGCTAGGGAGCTGTGAGCAGCTGTGCCCAAGTCTCCCTGAATTCTTATCCTCAGCTTTGTGCTTTGGGAAGTTTGGGGATGAGGGAGCAGCACAAGGTGTAGCAGTGACATTTCCTCTTGTGTCAGAACTGTCCTTGCACAGAGCACTGCAATATTCTATCTGTGTCTATCCACCCCTGGTACCTGCTTGTGAAACTCTTGCCCACACATTGCCCTCCCCCATGTGGGGCTGACTGACTGTACATGTGCCTTCACCCTTTTTCATGGTTTGGCATCTTTTTTTAACACAATTACAGAACTTGAAAAAATCACTGAACTGCAGTTACAAGTCCTATGCAAGAGGTGACCAGGGAGTCAGTTTTTGGTATTTCTGTGTTTCTATGTTGTTTTCAAAGTCTCTGTGGGGTTTTTCAGAGAACCCCAATAGAATGAATGCCCCAAAAAGTTTTTTTTTGTTTGGTTGGTTGTGGGTTTTTTTTGTTTGTTTTGTTTTGTTTTTGTTTTTGTTTTGGTTTTTTGTTTTGGTTTTTTTGGGTTTTTTTTGTTTGTTTGTTTTTTGGCTTTTTTTTGTGAGTTTTTTGTGGTTTTTTTTCTAAAAAGCATTTAGCATTTTGGATATACTAAATCTCTTAGGCAGCTTTGTAAAGCTCTAAACCCCAGTTGCCCCCGGGGCCGTGTTTGGAGAGCGAGCAGGAGCAGGAGCAGGAGCAGCAGGACGGATGCAGGAGCGCCAGGACAGACGGACAGATGGACAGATTCCGTGGCTGGACAAGGTTGCCTTAAGCCTTCCCTGCAATGCCCCGGAGAGTGTTCGGTGCCCTCCCGCCTGTGCCCCGGGCTCTGCCTTCGGCTGGCACAGCCCCACGGGGGTCTGGGAGAAGAGGCAGAAACCCCCCACGTTTTCTACATCACCTGTGCTGTAGGACTGAGACCTCGTCTGGAACTCGAAGCTAACGAAATCCGTCCTTCTCGTGTGTTACGTGTTCAGTTGGTGTAAGCAGGGTTCGTAGGAAGGGATGTCTCCTCCTCGTAGGACATTGTGTAAACATTTGCTGTGTGTCGACTGCCTGGGACACATTGTGTAGTGTGCCTGTGTGTGTGTAACCTGGTTTTGGTTGTTAGGTTATAATGCTGTCTCTTGACTGAAAAAAAAATCTAATATAAAGAAAAATCACAAGAAATAAAAAAAATATATATTTAAAATCTATTTTATGTGTATTTCTCTAAAGCCTGCAAGTAAATCTGTCTGCAAAATTCTTTGGTTTTTTTAAAAATGTTTTTAAAAGAAAAACATCCCCTTTGAAGACAAGGACACACAGGACAGAGGATGGCACAGGCTGAGGGGTTGGAGGGGATTTTCCCCCTCCCCATTACCAAACCTTACAACTCAGCAGATAATGACAGAGCTAAAGCAGATGTCGATTGCCTTGAGAAAATCCCAGATCAGCCAATCTCTGCAGCATCAGCTGTTTCTCCAAGCACAGTGTGAGATCTTCTCAGCACCCAGGAGAGGCAGAGATGCCTCCAAGGTGATTAAGGACTTGGAGATGAGGAGAGGCTGAGAGCTGGGACTGCCCAGCCTGGAGGAGGTTCAGGAGGATCCCACCCTGTGTGCAGATTACTGATGGGGGAGTGCAGAAAACAGCACTGGAACATTCTCAGTACAGGGACAGGGTGAGAGGCACAAATTGAAGCAAAAAGAAATTTCACTTAAAGATAGGAAAATGCTTTTTCACTGCAAGGGTGGTTGGCCACAGGAGGCAGGTTGAGAGGCTGAGGAGTCTTCATCCTTGGAGATACTCAAGATGAGAGGAGACATGGCCCTGAGCAGCTTTGGGCAGGGGTGGGATGGGGCTTGCGCAGCCCAGAGGCTGTGCCAGCTCCTCCAGCAGAGCCAAGCCGAGGAGACACCCGTGACCCCCCAGCTGCTGGGAAAAGCACTTCAGAGAAATGTTAGATTAGAAAGTGAGAATGAAAAAAATAGCTGGGAGTGAGCTTTCATGGCTTTGATAAACCTTCTTATGGGAAAACCAGATTTGACAGCCACAGACAAAGCTTAGGATTATTGGGATGGATGGAGCTTAGGAGGTCCAGTCCAACATCCTGCTCACAGCAGAGTAAATACTGAATTCCCACCACAGGGCTTTGTTCAGCCAATGCTTGAAACTCTCCAGAGAGAGAGATCCTGCCACTGCATCCCAGGGGGAATAGTTCCTGCTGCTCAGTCAGAAGCTCCTCTCTTTCCATTTGTCCTGGTGGGGTCCATCCCTGTCTCCCAGCCCACATCTCTGTAAATTCCTGGCTCCATCTTCTGCAGAGCACGAAAGGGCGATGGAGCCCATCCCCCCCAATGTCTCCTTTTGGTCAGGTGTTCCAACCCAGGCCATCCTGGTGGCCCTGTCTTGTGTCTCCTCTACATTATCAACATCTTGTGGCTGGGTGGGAGGTGGAAACCAGGTGATATCATTCCAGATCCCCAAATGCCAAGGGATCGCTTCCCTGCCCCACAGGCTGCCCTCCCTGCCCACAGCCTGGCTCAGCTCTCCTCCAGGACTGTGAGCTGCTCCCAAGTCCAGCACTGCTCAGAGGATCAGTACAGGGGCCCTTTGCTCTTTCCAAGGCTCCTTCCCAGTGGTTGGATCTTGCAGTTCTTCTTTCCCAAGGTCCATGTCCCTGTAAATGGTGACCCTGACCTCAAGCCTGTTTGCTCCCCACAGGGTGGTATTTCCCACAAACTGAAGCACATCCCCTCTCTTCCCCTGCTTTATTGGGATAGGGACCTTTTCTGTGAAGGCTTTCCAGTTTTGTGGACTTTGTCCTCATTTTCCAAAGCTTCCCACCCAACCTGAGCAGCAACAGGAGCAGCGAGGCCAAGCACGGAGCAGGGTGAGCCCCAAGGGAGAGTGGGGGCCCAGCAGAGATAGGGGGGGTCCTGCACCCCCATCAGCTGTGCCTGTGCAGGGACAGGAGCAGCCACACCCTGGCAGGGAGGATGGAGACACTGCAGAGTGCCTGGAGGCTGCCTGGTGGGAAAGGCCCTGGGGGTACTGGCTGACAGCAGCTGAACAAGAGCCTGGTGTGCCCAGGTGGGCAAGGGGCCAATGACACCTGGCCTGTACCAGCCATGGGGTGGCAGCAGGACCAGGGCAGTGACTGTCACCTGTGCTGGGCACCGGTGAGGCACCTCCAATCCTGGGGACAGTTTTGGGCCCCTCATGGCAAGAAAGGCATTGAGGGACTGGAGCATATCTGGAGAAGGGAA
The DNA here is from genome assembly GCF_037042795.1 of Molothrus aeneus. Taxonomy (NCBI): domain Eukaryota; kingdom Metazoa; phylum Chordata; class Aves; order Passeriformes; family Icteridae; genus Molothrus; species Molothrus aeneus. The sequence continues at coordinate 779,090 of NC_089662.1, forward strand.
CAGGGCTGGGGAAGGGGCTGGAGCACCAGGAGCAGCTGAGAGAGCTGGGAGGGCTCAGCCTGGAGAAAAGGAGACTGGGGGGAAACATTCACTCTCCACAACTCCCTGTCAGGAGGGTGGAGCTGGATGGGGTCGGGCTGTGCTTCCAGGGGACAAGGATGACTGGAAATGGCCTCAAGTTGCACCAGGGGAGGTTCAGGTTGGATATTGGGGAAAATTTCTTCGTGGAAGAGCGCTGTCAAGTCCTGGCACAGCTGCCCAGGACAATGGTGGAGTCCCCATCCCTGGAGGGATTTTAAAAATGTGTGGATGCTGCACTTGGGGACATGGGTTAGTGGCCTTGGCTGTGCTAGGGGAACAGATGGACTTGATGGTTTTAAAGGACTTTTCCAACCCCAATGATCCTGTGACATTGGCTTCACTCAGTGCCTGCTACCTTGTGCACAAATAGCTAATTTCTGTGATTATAAAAGCTGACAACTTCTATTTAATAACAATTTCTATTTAATCAGCATTTTCAAATACATATTTTTAAAATTCAGCAAGAAAGAGGTGGCAGTGTGTGCGCACAGAGCTCGGGCTCTGGGCTCTCCCCAGCAGCTCCCAGGAAGGAGCCTGACCCACTTTCCATGGCAGCACCTCCCAGGGCCGATGGCAGCAGAGCTCCAGACCGAGGGATGGAGCTGCTGCTGTGTCCTGTGGAACTGCTGAGCTTCTCCCTGCCTGGCCCTGCTCAGCTGCTGGGGCTCCTCTGCTGCCTGGGCAGCCCTGGTGCCCTTCCCCTGCTCCCTCGCTCTGCAGGAGCAGCTGCATCACTTAATTTGTTTGTGGTTAAACAAATTCCTTGCTGAAGCTGCATATAAGGAGCTTGCAAGCCTGGAGCTCTAAATAATCTCTCCAATCCTCCTGTTTGGAATGATGCTGCTGTTGTTGCTAATAATAATTCAACCCAATTTATAGGACAATAACATTTATTTAGAGCATGAGGGATTCCACATTATACAAACCCTTAATTTTTTTTTTGTTTCACTGGTCCATTTCTACAACAAATACATCAGATCTACTATATAATAAAATTATTTACATTTCCAAACAACATGGGGTTTGTTTATAAACCCTCTGACTGCTATTCACATACAGTACTTAAACAACAGCACATTACATTATTTTAATACCTAAAAATGACAACCCTGTATTCTAAATTGTTTATGAAAAGTGGAAACAAATAAATTTACAATTGTCTTCCCCTCCCCTTCCATTTCATACAAACACATTACCCTAATGTGCTAACCCTGACTTCACTTTGCAAATCCAGGGGTTTTAGAAGAACCCAGTTTTTATATCTATTTATCTGTTTTTTAGAAAAAAAATCATTTATTTGGAACAGTATAATATTAAAATTACTTACTGTACAGAATTTTATTTAAAAAAGAAAAATCACAGCTCAAAATTGCTATTGGTAAATTCACACTCATTTACAAGTCTCATGTTTCCATGCAGTAATTTACTTGGATTTTCTTCTTTTTGACTGCATTGCACTGGCACTCGTTTCTGAAATCAAGAGAAGAAAAGAAGCATGGATACGCAGTCCATAAGCCATTCCCCAGAGGGGCACAGATTGCCCTGCCACTGTTCCACACTCACACCAGAGGCTGTGCTCTGGTGGATTTCCCCACACCAGGACAGACTCCTGAGCAGCTGGGGCACCCCTGGGCCCCGAGCTGGGCCCTCCTGCAAACCTCACAGGACAGCCTGGAAAGAAGAGCCAAGTGTTTGAAACTGTCCCCACGTGCTGTCCCCCAGTGCCACAGGAGCAGATGGTGCTCACAACCACTCTGCCATCCAGTCAGCACCCCAGCTGCCTGAGCTCCTAGAAGGTCATTAGAAAATGAGTCTCTGCAGGGTACACTGAGTCACAGGAACACAGCTGATGCAGAAAGACACAAATGTTAACACCTGCAGGGCCACGGCAACAGCAGATGACATGTCCAGTGCACTTACCAAGGCACTAAGTTTCCATTTCAAAACAAAAAAGGAGTAAGGACCAAAGGCATTTGCATCTTTAGATCTTTTTAAAAATGTGATTTTAAATGTTGGCAATGTCTCTTTGGCTCTTCATAGTGTTTTCCAAAAACTATTGCAGCTGTGTGTATTTTAAGAGTCAAAAGGGAAAAAAATTTCCAAGCCCATCTAAAATTAGAATAGCAGCAGTACAACTCCACAGCTGTTACATGTGGAATTAGAAAAAACAATCAACGTTTCAAAATTTAACAAACTCAAAGGTACAGTAAATGCTAAAAGCAGCCCTTGCTGGAAAAGTACTCCAAAAAGGGAAAACTCCAGTACAGTACCAATTTTCAGAAGTGAAACGTCTCAGCAGGCTGGACTCCAGCCTGGAGCCCTCCAAGCAGCAGGACTGACTTTGAAGTAGCTTCAGCAGCAGTTGTTGCCACCCTTGTTGCTGCTCAGGGCTCTGTGTTTGGGAGGAGGAGTGGGCCAGCAGCACTCAGCCCCTGTCTCAGCCCCTTGGGAGCATCACCAGCAGCTCCCAGACCCTGCACCCCGGAGTGTGCTGGACACAGGGGGCAGGGCTGACCCTCCCTGGGTGTCCTCTCCTCTCACAGTGACCCTTGTGCCTCCTCCTTCCCAAGGCTGAGCAACCAAGTTCCTTCTCCAGCTGGTCAAACTCTGCTTCTCTCTCCCTGCTGATTTCTTTTTCCTAATGATGACTTTAAACAGCCTCTATCTCGAGAGATAACTCCTCCCAGCCCCACATTCCTTTTACCATGGATTCGGGGATTTCTTAGGACACAGGTAACATAATGAGGACAGGAGCAACCAAACCAGAATAATTAAGCTCTGATTCACTAACAAAAATGTACAACAGAGCAGGCACAGGTGACAAACCAGGTGACACTCCTGCAGCCACCTCACTAATGTGCAGCTTGTCCAGAGCACCTGGTTTGGCTCATTCTCCACAGCTCAGGAGCAGCTGTGTGCTCACAGGTAAGGCAGCACAGCCAGGTGTCCCCTGCAGACTGCACCCAAGTGTCCAGCAAAGCCCTTGGACACTGTGGCAGCTTCAGATGCACGACTTAAAAACAAAGGTTTTATTTACAGAGGTAAATGAATTACACAGTCAGCACAAACCTCTGTGAGAGTTTTGGTATTATTTGAATTTGATGTACTTTCCCGTTCCCACATTTTCAGAATTTGAAGTGTCACTGGTTGTCATCTTTAGGTTTACCCAGTTCAGCGTGTGGGGCAGGTCACACGCTCCACATCCCCTCAAACGCAGGCAGGGATTTTACACTGGCTTCACATTTTTCAAACTTTTTTTCACAATCATGAAAGATAATTTATTTTTACAATACAGACTCAGATTCTTCTGCACAGTCCTGCCACAAGAAGTAAATATAATTAAATTCAGCAGTCACAAAAGTGCAGAACATATAGGTCCCCTGTGTAATCTTTGGGAGTCATTGCACAATGACGTAAAGCTGGAATGCTTCTCTGAAACTCTGACAACACAATATTCTTAGCATCACACTTCAGTACCTCCAGTATGGAAATGGTGGCTGAATTCAACTTGACTTCCTTTTATAATCATTTTATATCAGTACCTCTTTGTTCTGTATATTATCTTTAAAATAGTGGTCGAATGTTGCCTCTTGACGGTCTCTCTCTACTCTCTTGTATAACTTTGGTCCATCAGCATTTTTCTGACCCTTAAACACAAGAAGCTGACAGAATTAGCTTCAACCTGGCACTGGGCCATGCATATCACACAAATGCTGCATAATTGTTAAAGACTGTAACCTGGGTAGGAGTAAGGTATGTCAGCACCTGCTAATGCCATAGGTTAATAACTTCAGGAGTTCAGATGTTGTTGTGAAGCAGAGCTGAGGCTCTGTGCTAGCACACAGCACTCCCTGATGCTCCTGGCTGCCACCTCAGCAGCCTCTGGAGCGTGCCTGAACCATGGCATTTGACTTGGCAAGAACTGACCGTGCACTTGGGAAGACTTTCAGGCTTCAGGAAAAGGAAAATGTCACTTTTTGATCTCAGTACAGTCCTTCCAACAGCAACACATTTCTGCAAAGAGAATTCAACTAGGCAAGGTGCTGAACACTACGGTGCTGAGTGCTGCAGAAAACAAGTTCCACAGATGTACCAAAGAGGAATTCATACAGCATTTACTGCCAGTGCAGACGTCAGGAAACGCTTCAACACCAACCTGCGGCTAAATCCTTGAAACTAGAGATAAAGCACCCAAGGTGTACGAGCTGCAAACCAGCGTTACGAGGCAGCTACTGCCAGGGCAAAGGCCTGGGGAAGCAGGTTAGGAGCTGCCCTCTCCCCAGGAAGGGGGGCTGTGCATGTTACCTTTAGCTGTGCCGGACGCTGACGCGGGTCGCGAGGATCGCTTGCGCTGCCCGTTCTCTACAGATTCCTGGGAAGCGGCAGAATCCTCTGTTCTTGAATTTCTTCTACTTGGAGTTTTAGACTTTTCACAATTCTCTTTTGTCTCATTACTAATAAAGTGGGACAAAATATTTCTGATGAAGTGTGAGAAGAATTATGTTTTTCTATGCAAGTCAGACAAGCTGGAGGATGGCCCGACACAGGTGCCAGTTCCGGACTATTAGCACTGAAGACATGAAACGCTAGAGATACCAGAAGTTCTATCAGATGAAGAATGACCTGAGTAAGCCAGAGTATAGTCCATTTCTATCAAACATTATCAGAGGATACAGAATTGAGAAGTCCTCAAAGAGAATATTTTCAACATAAGAAGACCAAGAAATTAGATGCATTATAAATTGTCTGCTCTGTTTTCCACAGGTGTCACCATTACTGAAGTCTAGGAAAAGCAAACAGGTTACATTAGAGACTGCTGCAGTATGGGGGTGCAGAGTTGAAATTGCAGATGAACATCAGGAGGAATTAAGAACTCTCCAGGGAGTATGCCAACTTTTGGGTTTGCTAAAAAGACTTACTCCATTGATCCAAGTGATTTCTTCACATATTAAAAAAAAAGGTTTTTTAAAACTTTCTTTAGGTTTTAAAGCTTGAAGTCAAAATCCATTGTTTTGTTGGTTTTTTTTTGGTAACAAAAAGCTTTTTTGCTATAAAATAATAATTCTAGGTACTGTGGAAATTTGTTTCTTACTAATGAGACAATAAAAGGAGTGCTACATTTTGTAATTAAATTCTTCTTTTATTTTCTCTCTCTTAGCCCTGTAAACTCATACTGAGTTTTGGGTTTTTTCTTCTTAATGTGTTCTTGCCAGACAATTTCTGGTGACTAAGCAGTTTCAGAAGTTTAAACTAAACTTCTCTTGTGTGAATTCAAAGGTAAGTAATTAACTAAATAAATTATTCTGCTGATAATGGAAAAGCAGAAAGCTCATTTCAGGCCCTTTGGGTGACAACTTGCAGGATTTCAGGAAATGCCTGAATCAGAGACTGAAGACACAGCACAGGGTGACCTGTGTGTGACAGAGGTCACTGCAGTGTCACCCTTCAGACAAGTTATGCTTTGAGGGGAAGGACTAAAACCACACAAACTTTAGGGTTAAGTAACAGAAACCTGAAATAAAACAGTTTCTCAATGGAAGGAGAGACAAACACACTCAAGGAAAGACACACAGCAGAGGAGACTACAGATTGTAGATTATCTCAGATACAAAATCCTGAAATCTATTTCCCTAAAATGGAGTATAATGGGCCATCTACAAAGTGGATCACCCACACAGGTGGGTGCTTCCAGAGAGAAGCAAACAGGCATCAGCACCCAAAGTTCAGTTAGTACAGGTAATTTTTAGATTCCAGTAACTAAATCCAGAGCTGGGATTGTCTCATAGGAACCAGCACATCACTTCCCTCCTTTTACAGGAGGAAATCAAATTACTCCAAGTGAAAATATTTCTAGTGGTTTATGGGTTGCAAGGTTCCCCTAAGGTTTTAAAGGTTTTTAATGGCTTTAAATGAGAATAGGTTTAGATTAGCTATTAGGGAGAAATTGGCACAGGTTGCCCAGAGAAGCTTTTTCTATCCCTGAATGTGTCCAAGGCCAGACTGGACTGGGCTTGGAGCAACCTGGGATACTGGAAGATGATCCAGCCCATGGCATGAAGGTAAGTTTTATGGTCCCTTGCCACCCAAACCATCTGTGATTCTCTCAAGGGTTGTCCTGTATGGTTCAACATACCCAAAGCTGTCCACTGTATCAGCCATCACCAGACCCAGTTTGCCCACAAACTTTCCTTCTTTTCTAGTCTTGCTCAGAAAAGCATCAATCAGGAAAACCCTGAAAATGCCCTTGTGGAAATGTGATGTGCTGGGTGTCACATAGGGACACTTCATTTGGAGAATCTGCTCATCTGCCAATGTCCCACCTTCAGCTTTTCAGAACAACTCTACCCTGAAGAAAACTCACTGTGAAATTTCAGCTTGTCTTTGAAAGATGCCAGTCCAAATGAACATAAATAGGGTTAAATATTCCATTCAGAGCCATTCCTGATCTGAGGAAATGTCCTGCATTCCCTCCCTTACAAAGGAAGGCACTGCCCCATCTCCTGAGGAACCCCACAAGGGGCTGCCCCTCTTGGCCCAGCCTAGGGGGTCACTCCACCCATGAGGGCAGTGTCCAAAACCTGGCCAGCTGTGCCAGCACCATCAGCCAAAAACATCCCCAGGGGCTCTCACTGCCACCTGAGTGAGAGCCTGGGGTGTTTAGAATCTTCCAAGTGGGTCTTGGAAACTGTATTTTCTTCTGACAGAACACAACCATTTGAAATATCTTTTAATTACCAAATGTCTTAACCAGGACAACCTGAAGTTTCTACCTGACTTTCTTATCAAATTTTGGCAGTGTTAACAAGCAAATAGAGGAAAACTGTTGAAAACAATCCTCAAGGCAGAAGAACAAACTTTTGAAAGACTTCCTTTCAGAAAACAAAAATTGACATGACAGCTAAGCTGCACATGAAACATCCAGGCCTGAAAGGATGAGAGGAAACATTGCCCAAAGCACAGACTAAGGAAAATGTTACCTTACATTCATTGCATTTCAGCAATGGTTTGGAATATTTAACTGCCCTGATTTCTTAGCAGGAAAGAAAGGATATGGCCAAGAAAATGAAAAGTAGTAGCAGAGGTTGAGCAATTAAGCAAAGAGAAAGGGACTTCCTCCCACGAAAGCTATATCTACTCTGAATCTACAAACTATCTCCTTACCTTTGACCAGCAACTACTGCAGCATTTGTCTCAAGTTCTACAAAAGAAAAAGATAATTTTAAAGTCTGCTGTAGAGGTACATACCTGCTGACAAGGCATGACTAGCTCATATTTTTCTATCACATATTAGATCTCAAGGATAAGCTTCTCTCAAAGCAAAGCAAGCTAAAATACCACATTGGCCAAGTGCTTGGTCTGATTACAGCCTTCAGGACACTGCAGTCAGCTAAGACAGGGGAAAATTGAAGCCCTGCAGAAGAAAAGTGTAGAGAAACTCCCTGGCTACACTCTTCTCCCTTCTTAAACTTCCATTTTAGACAGTTTATTTCTACTAAACCTTCTAGGTTTTATTTATTTTTTTTAAAAGTACCCTTAAAAATACCCATCTGGCTCTATTGTTGTGCATGTAAAAATTTGCCTTAACCCAACTGCCTCTCACAGCAATATCTTCTAATGACAAATTTCTGAAGCCAAATTGCACTTGCACAGAGTTGGAAAATATCTCAGTGGAGATGATGCAAAGAGAAGTCTGACCTGTCTTCTCTCTCTCTCTCTCTCTCTCTCTCTCAGTGATTTTGTACATACAGGTCAGGTTTCCTTTGGAGTCTTCACCTCAGTAAACAGCTGTCCTTTTCAGCACATAAAATGTCAAGTCTTTTTACTGTCTGTCTTTTAATTCTCTCCATATCCATGGTATCTTTTGTTGAGAGGGAAGACCTGTACCTAAACACAGGCCCTCTCATGAGGAACTGCCAGAGATTGAGGGATTAACATTGCAATGTCATGGATGAGCCCCCTGTGCTTTGTCTCACTGCCCAGCTCAATTTGACAGCAATTTAGCCCCCAGTTTGCAAGATTGTGCACAATGAATAGAGGCATTAAAAAAGTAAAAGAATGGGCAATGTCTGTCCTCCTAGGATGAATTTGCAGTGTTGGAACATCAGCCTCTTCAGTGTAAAGGGATACAGCACTGTGTGAGAAAAACAGACATCTTGGGGACTAAGGAAGAAGAGACTGAGCAATGAAAGGAGTGCCCTTTCTTCCCACCCAAAATTTAAACTGGGAGATAATCTAATAGCAAAAAATGGATAGCATCAGTGCTTTCCCCAGCAGGAACCCCCAGTAGAGTCACAGCAGCACAGGGCAATGAGTCAGGTGTGGAAAAACAAGGATGTATGACCACCTTTGTCTTAGTGGAAATTCAAAGAAAACCATTTTGTACCATTTTTACTTCCTGAAAACCCTATTTCCAATCAGACTAGAGATGGAAAATAGATGGAGAGTGGCACTTCCCATAAGTAAGCCCACATCTATCTGTTTTCCCTGCTCAGCCTTTTTTAAAACTTTACTTTTTTAAAACACCCCAGAACTGACGGTGAAACACCGTGATAATAAATGGGAACACCATAAAGTCACCTGCCAGGGCTCCAACCAGAAACACTGCTGGGAGGGCATTAAGAGTTGAACACCAAAAAAAAAGGATTACCACTCTAAAACACAATCCCAGCACAGCATGAACATATTTCTATATTCAGAAGGGTACAATGAAAGAAAGACTTTTCTTATTAGCTCAGCATAGAACTTCCATGTATGTACTCTTACAAATCCAGTCCCTCCAATTTAACACTAAATATCTAAAACCTTTCTTGGGGATTTTTTCATATTTTACTTGACCCCATCCTGAATCTCCCACAAGGCTTTGGAGACTTCCAAAGCACAATGTAACAAGCAAAGTAAAACAATCCCAAAAGCACAAATAATAATAAAAAACCCTCCCCAACCCCCAAAATACCCAGTGTGTTAGTGACCACTGAATATGTATTCAAACAAATACATTTTCATAAAGGATTTAGTTCACCTCATTCTGCTTTTCCAAAGGAAGATTTACCTGTTCTTTGAACAGTACTTTCTGCTGTTGTAACTGAACTTTTTTTCTGTGTTAAATGTTGAGAGGATGCTAGAATAAAAGTGGAAGGAAAAAACATTATTGTCAAAGGGAGTAAAGGAGTTTCTATTGTGTGATCAGGCTGGTACAAAATGCTTTCTCTCCCAGCTGACTTTGCCATCTACAGATGCAATATTTTTAATCTACCCTCCACTTCCTTCCCACCATACACACCTCCCCTTTTTAAAACAAACCTTGGCAAAACTATCCCAAGCAAGTTTTCTCAAACTAGAATGAGTGATGAAATGAAGTATCATAGACAACATTTTTAAAGGTAACAGTTTTTCAGCAGACTGTGACATTAAAGGAAATCCTAAAATTTCAATAATTTAGTTTCCTTTTTTTTAATGTTAATTTCAACAGAGATTCTGGGGGGAAATAGTATCTTTTTAATGAATCAGTGCCCTCACTCTTTAAATTAAAGTGCACAATACGCTCCAGAGTTGCCCTTGAAGGTCTTTGGCAATAAGATGATGACTTAACCTTTCTTAGGTTGCCAAGTAAAAAAGATCAGGTGGAAAAATAATTTTTGTTGGGCTAATGCTTTCTAGTCTTCAATGTGAACTTACAGAGAACAGGAAGACAGAATTGTAACATTCCTGCTTAAATAAAGACTATCACTTCCTAGAAAGCCAGAATTCCTTCTGTGAAGCTCAAAGGAAGGTTCCACTTTCCAGTGGCATGCAGCTACGACATCCAACAGCTGTGGGGAAAGCCACACTGAGGCTGAAGTTTTCAGTTCCCCAACTTCTGTGGATTTTATCATCCATGATTTTATCTTCTGTGCCCAATTCATGTTGTAAAGCACAACAGTGACATAGCTCACTTCAAGAGTGATAGGTTTATATTGACACCAGATTCAATAAATTAAAAATAGCATCAAGATATAGCATCAATGTAATGTATAAAGTCTGCCAGATGCACAAATTAAAATAGCAAAGCTCAGATGTAAAGGTATTTTATGTTCTCAAACTGAATGCAGTAAATGTTTTCATTAATTTCTCCAAAATGAGCATTTAAGTTTTTCCCTAGACAAACAGGGATTTGGTGTGGGTTGTTTTTTTTCTTCTGTTCTGGATGTTATTCAGAAATTTCCTTAGAGGATGAAGGTTATTCAGAGAGGAAAATAGTATTATTAGGATTAATTCAAACTATCATAATTAATTCAATAAATTGAAATAATTTACAAAATCAAAAGTCTGTGGCAAGACTAAAGCAGAATACCAGTGTATCTACCAGGATAAAAGGGACCCTAAGTATTTGTCATTACTGACACACCCACTTTTCCTCCTTGCTTCCAACAGTTATGCGAAGTTACAGAATCGTACGCTCACAACAAATACCCCACTGGAGCAGTAAATGGAAAGTGAAAAAAACCATCTGGAACTCGAATGTTGGCCAACACAAGCCTGTGCATCACTCGGCTGTTAGAGACCGAAGAGCAGCTGCCAGCCTCGGCTGCAGCACCGGGGGAGCAGCCCCCGGGATGTCCCGCAGCCCCAGGTGTCCCGCAGCCCCTGAGGTGACCCGTAGCCCTGGGATGTCCCGCAGCCCCCGGGATGTCCAGCAGCCCCTGAGGTGTCCCGCAGCCCCTGAGGTGACCCGTAGCCCTGGGATGTCCCGCAGCCCCAGGTGTCCCGCAGCCCCTGAGGTGACCCGTAGCCCTGGGATGTCCCGCAGCCCTGGGATGTCCAGCAGCCCCTGAGGTGTCCCGCAGCTCCTGAGGTGTCCCGCAGCCCTGGGATGTCCCGCAGCCCCCGGGATGTTTCGCAGCCCCGGGATGTTCCGCAGCCCCCGGGATGTCCCGCAGCCCCAGGTGTCCCGCAGCCCCCGGGATGTCCCGCAGCCCCCGGGATGTCCCGCAGCCCCCGGGATGTCCAGCAGCCCCTGAGGTGTCCCGCAGCTCCTGGGATGTCCCGCAGCCCTGGGATGTCCCGCAGCCCCCGGGGTGTCCCGCAGCCCCTCGTTCCCTCCGTCCCTCCCTTCCCCGCACTCACCTGCGCTCGGCAGCAGCTCCGGGGGTGCTGCGGGCTTCTCCTCGGCCGCGGCGCCGCCGCTCGGCTCCGGGCCCCCGCCGGGGTTGCCGCCGTTGCCGCCGGGCCCCGCGGGCTCCGGGGCTGCCGGGGCGGCTCCGGCCGGAGCGGCTGCGGCCGGGAGCGCGCCGGGGCCGGGAGTGCTCGGGGGCGCGCCCGGGGACGCGCAGGAGGGAGCGGCCGCCGCGGGGCTGAGGCTCGAGGGGCTGGGCCCAGAAGTGCTCTGTTTTGTTACACCGCCTGCTGGAGGGGTCCCGCTTTTGTTATCGAGTTCTGCTGGGGCTTGCTCTGTTCCCAAACTGTTTGAGACCGGTGTTTCTAGTCCCTGACCTTCTGCTTCTCCGTCCAAAGCGTACTGCTCTTCCCCCTTCTCCAGGGAGCCAGTGACCTTCTTGCACGCTTTAGTCAGCAGGAGCTGGCCAATCTTGTCCACCTTTCCCTTCCCCTTGCTGGATGAAACAGGACTGCGTCTATTCCCAGAGCCCGGGCTGCTTGTGAGCAGAGAGGAAACAACAGGTCCCGGCTGGGCTGCCGGCACAGGGCACTGCTCACCCGACCCTGCCCCTTGGGAAGGCTCCTCCGGGCTCAAGTCCTTGGCTTGCTGAGCAGGAAGCTGTGAAGGAGCACTGGAAGGAGCAGGAGCAGAAGAAGGCAGTTGGACAGGAGATGCCAAGGGATTCAGAACGAGTGACCTGCTGGTGGGAATACTGGACACAGGACTGCTGGATGAGGTGCTGGGAGGAGTGGGCCCGGAGGAAAACTTGATATTCTGTGGGATATGCAAAGGACCAACAACCGCCACCGACTGAGGCATCAGACTCGAGTTAGATGTCATGGGGGCTGCTGGAATCGTGCTGGACTGAGAGCCCTTCATCACTTGGATGATTGAGGACGAGTTTATAAACACGGGGGTGATGAACTGCGGCCGGGCGTTGGACTGAGCCGCCGACTGTCCCTCAGACACCATCACTTTGCTCCCCACGTTGGGCATGGTGACAACAGTGGACACTAATGCAGATTGCAAGTGGGATGGTAATGGAGCTGATGTATTAGCAGCAGATGTAATAGGGTTGGAAGTCACAAAAACTGTTATCTGGTTGGGAGGTAAAGGACCTGAAATAGAAGAGCTAACAGGCCTCTGCATGACTGGAGGAACAGTCTGTGCCACACTTGCACTTACTTCTCCCAGTTCCTGGTGCCCTGGATTTGGACAGGGCTCATTATTTTGAGGCAGGCTGAGTGAATTAGATGGCTCCTTGCTCAAGGATGAATCCTGCAGTGGAGGAATGACAGCTATCTTCTTTAGCTCCTCACCAGTGGGGACTATTGGTGCCATTTCAAGACCAGTCAGGCCAGGAGGCTTAATGGTCACATTAGGAGCTCCAGAATTGTCAAGAAGTTGACTTAGAGAAGTTGGTGCCTCCCTCATGGCTGGAGATACCATGGCTTTACTTTCCTCCATGACTGGGAGCTTACTGCTGTCTAAGGCTTGCCCATCTTTTTTTGCCTGTTCCTCAGGAACCAGCACTTTCATTTCTGGAGTAGGGGCACCTTTCAATTCCATACTGGGCTGGTCCTTGCTACCTAGGGCACCTTGTGCACTTTGACTCTCAGTATCTTGAGGCACGCTAAGGCTCTCCTTATTGTCTTCAGGAAGGCCAGTCGCAGCAGGTACAGAAACTGTGGGATTCTGGTTACTTAGCATGGAGTTATTTTGAAAACTTGTGGTCACAGGTGTTGCCAAAGAAGAGGGACTAGCCATCATATTTCTCTGTAGTTCCATGTTCTGCAAGAGAGATGGATTCTGCTGAGCTGTCAATGATAATTTAGCTGCTTTTGAATTCTGTCTGCCAGGGCTTGGTGTAGTTTTCCTACTGGATCCCGGACTGGACCTTCGACTATTGCTCGGGCTTGCTCTCTTTGTTCCTCCAGCGTTGGTTTGTTTGCCCGAATTAATGACCACACTTTCCAACTTGTGTGACTGTGAGGCAGTAAAACTGGACTGATTGTTAATTGTGAGATTTGATGGGGCTTGTCCAATGGCCTTTAAAGTAGTGGGATTCAGACCTTGCTGATCAAATCCTCTATTGAGATTAGGCCTGGGAGGTAGAGGAATATTGATCTGGGGAGGGAACAGACCAGCAATAGAGGCATTGAGCCTCTCTGGAGACAGGCTAATTTCTGAGGGCTCTGTGCTGGGGGGACGGTTGTTAGGAGTCTGAGGGTAATACGGCCGTGGGCTCGCTCTGTTTGGGGTTTTAGGCCTTGATGTTTGTGATGGGGCAGCAACATTTGGAAAATGGTGTGTAAGAGCACTAGACAGAGAACTAGACTGCTGCTGGGGACTTGCACCTTGGGCAGCTGAAAGTGGGGATGGTCCAGGCTTGGGTCCTGTCATCATTAACTGGTTCTGTGAAACTACTAAATGAGATGTCACATTATTCTGAGCTCCTGATGTTGGTGGGCCCTCAGCTCCACCTCCTTCTGGAAGAGAGGATACTGTTGACACCTCTCTGAGGGGCGAGCTGGAAGGATTCTGTACATTATCTGGATAAACCATTTTTCTTGCATTATTTCCCAGAGGAGGGTTGCCTGGCAGGGCCATCCTCTGTTTGTCAGGAGAGGGAGGCACGGGCCCTGGGCCCTGGAGGTTCACCATCACTGGCATGTTCCCGCTCTGCTGCATTGGCATCCGCTGGGCATCCGGGTTCAGGGGCCCCCTGGGGGGGTGAACCCCCTGGGGCACAGGCAGCCTGACTGATTTGGGATCCTGCTGCATCATCAGCATCATCATCATCTGCTGCTGCTGTGGTGTCTGGGGGGGTGCCTGGCCTTGCTGCGGGGCTGCCTGGGGCTGCTGCTGCTGCTGGGGCTGGGGCTGGGGCTGGGGCTGCTGCGTGTGTGCCATGAGCTGAGGGGGCATCTGCTGAAGTGGCCTTTGCTCCACGGGCTGAGATGGGTAACCTAAGGCAACAGATGACACATGGTTAAAACCAACCAAATATCAGAGGAAGCACAATTTCTGTAACAAACAGGCTTGGATAGAAAGTACAGCCTGGAGCCTGCTTATCTGGGATGACAGCCACATTAACAAAACAGGCTTTACAAACAAGGCTAAAGATTTTACTTAATTCATAAAAATAGTTTTACTTAATGTATTACTTGCATGAGATTTAACTGGAGATCTCTTAGTATGCTGTATCAGCTACTAACCCAAGTTCACACCACCTGACAAGTCTCTGCAACTGCCCAGGGGCTTCCTTTCACTGGGAAATGCAGAGTTGGGCTTTCACTAATTATTACTCCTTAAAACTAACTTCAGAATTTGACAGCCCCCAAGAGTCATGCACCAGCACACCTGCCACAGACCTGACATTGTCTGGAGTATAAAGTAGAATCTGCCATGTGTTACTTGGCCAAAAACACGCTAAGAATTCCCTGTGGTTTATAATATAAATCCTATTGTGGACTTCAGATTTAATCCTCTCTACATGCAAAAGATCATTCCAACTACAACCACTGTTTCTTCTAAAAAATCAGTTATTGTTAAATGCTAAATTTTTAAGACATCAGTCTGTGCTACAGCTAGAAATACAACATTTTTTATCAGTTATGTTACTGCTGAATAACGCTGCAGTACTTAGTATGATTACCTGCAGGATGATAAATGAGAGTGGGGCCACCTCTTCAATTTGAGCTAACCCAAAGAAAACACTTAAACAATGGTACCAACTACTTACTAGGAGGAAAAAATGTTTGAAATTGAATGTGTGATAGCATAAATAAAATAGAACTGTTGCAAAGATCACTAAAACTCTCCTATAGTTATTACATTCAGTTAATCACAGAAAAATCCTACTACCTGGTGGCCTACTTGCAAAATCGGAGAGTTTAGGGCCTGACTTCTCTAAACTCATTCCTTGGTCTCCAGACATCGATGACTGATCACTCTCCTCCAGGCCAGCTGGACGTGATTCTGAAGAACTGAAAGAAAAATAATTGCAATTAAGAGCCAGCCCCTGCATCAGTGTTTGATTTCTGCTCCTATAACCAAGTACTCCAGTAACTGACTCTCAGCACTCCCCACAGACCTGGAATGACCCACTGAAATGCC
The DNA here is from genome assembly GCF_037042795.1 of Molothrus aeneus. Lineage (NCBI taxonomy): Eukaryota > Metazoa > Chordata > Aves > Passeriformes > Icteridae > Molothrus > Molothrus aeneus. The sequence continues at coordinate 794,424 of NC_089662.1, forward strand.
TCTGATGTAACTTGCCTGACTGGAACACACACACCAGGTCTGTGTATAGTCACTGCCTTAGGTACTACCGAAAAGGAAACAAGTTGCCTGGTGCTCTGTTGATCCTAAACATTCATTTCTGCTGTGAATCTGAGCTTTAGGACTAACAGAATGCCAATGGAGATTTCAAAAGATAGAGCTACATATATTTCAACTAAACTAAACAGGCTTTCCTATGACATCTGTATGGATAAGCAAGTGCCATGGGTAGATGCATTTTTAATTTATTTGAATGGTAGCATCTTTTCTTCCAGTACTACACCCAGAAGTGACTCACTCAGGGTATCCAAAACCTTTGATAACACCACAGCATGAGTGCACTGACATGTCAGGCATTGCAGTCACCCTCCAGAGCACAGACCTGTGTGCTACTGGGGCTCTGTAAGTGATCCCATGCTAGTCTGGGTTGGAAGGGACCTTAAAGCCCATCTCATTCCATTCCCTTCCACTATCCCAAACTGCTCCAAGCCCTGTCCAACCTGGCCTTGGACACTGCCAGGGATGGAGCAGCCACAGCTGCTCTGGGCACCCTGTGTCAGGGCCTGCCCACCCTCAGAGGAAGAATTCCCTCCCAAGATCCCATCCATCCCCACCCTCTGGCAGTGGGAAGCCATTCCCTGTGTCCTCTCCCTCCATCCCTGGTCCCCAGTCCCTCTCCAGCTCTCCTGGAGCCCCTCCAGGCACTGCAAGGGGCTCTGAGCTCTCCCCGGAGCCTCCTCTCCTCCAGGTGAGCACCCCCAGCTCTCCCAGCCTGTCCCAGGGCAGAGGGGCTCCAGCCCTGGGAGCATCTTTGTGATCTCCTCTGGACTCTCTCCACAGGAGTGTCCTCCTTGTGCCCCAGGGCTGGGGCAGCTCTGCAGGTGGGTCTCACCTGAGTGGGGCAGAGGGGCAGAATCCCCCCGGCCCTGCTGAATCCCCCCACACTGGGGATCAGCCCAGGACTCAGTGGGGATCTGGGCTGTGAGTGCACATTGCTGGCTCACATTGTTTCTCATCCATCAGCAGCCCCAAGTCTTTCTCCTGAGGAATGTGATGCTCCAGGAGACTCTCTAAGACAATTTAAAATTGTCCAGACTCAATGCTCAATACTTGAACTAAACCAAGGCAGCTTTTGCAGACTTAGAAAAACCCCAAGTTTCTACAGTGACCAATATATATGGCCAGAGGATGTAAAATAAAGAGGGATGAGAGCAGAAGGACTAAACTGCTTATCACCTTCATGAATATATGAAGGTTACAGGAAGTTCTGTGTAGGAAAAGCTCTAAGCTAAAATTAAAGACATCAAAAAAAGTACACTGCCAACAAAGAGAGGCAGAATAATGCAGAAATACCATGGACAAAAGTAACATTTTCAGCAAAATATGAATTGGAAATACATAATGGTGGGGAGATATATACTACTCCAATTTACCTGAGAATAACAGTTTCTGGCATCTGTACAGCTGACACTAAGCTGTAGACACCCATGGAGACACCCTGGCCTGTCCTAATGTTCTATCAGCTACCTAATCAACACTCAAAAAGCAGCATGTGACTGGAAAACCCTGAATTTTTGTGGGTCAAAACTGGAGAGAACATACACCAAGAGAGAAGAAAGGTGAAAATAGGGCAAAGAGAACTGTTCCAGCCACTGCTGCTGAGGGCAGGGACTGCCAAGGAAAGCACCTGGAGTGCACTGCTGTGTCTTGTCCAGCACACCACCAATTTTTGTGATACAGGGCGTGTAGGGTTACATGCCTCCACCAATAAATTTGATGAAAACTGGCAAAATGCAGAGATATGCCCAGAGCATTATATTAACAGCCACAAGTGAACAAAAATTCTGGTAGCAAAATCACCCAAAAGAGCTGCAGCCTTTGGTGCAGGTGCCAGCCATGTGAACTAAAATAATATCTAAAATTGTCAATGTAATCTCAAATTTGTCAATTTTGCTATTTCTTTACAATGGTGGGAAATTAAAAATGCTACAGTTAAAGTTCAGCTCAAAGCTGACACACAGCATCACTGCACAGAAAGGTTTAACCCAGAAAACAAAACCGGTGTACAGTGGATCCTTAGCAAACACCTCCTGCGAGATGGATCTGTGCAAATCTGGCAGAACAGACCCGAGCTCGGTTTGCCAGCAAAGAGCAGCCATGGTAAGAAAGTCTGCTTCTGTCATTGCTGGAAAATTTAAACATCAACTGAATCTCAAATGAGGCTGAAATTCATTGAGCATGTGTAGCAACAACCACTCATGAAAAATAACCAGAGTATGAATAGCAAGATGTTTGTGTGAGGGACAAAATATTCCATATTTATTCTTCTTTTCTATAGCTTTAGATGTGAAAAATATGTAAGAGTAACTGCGCACCTGGTACAGTCTGGATTGTCATCAGCAGCACCTCTGCTCTACCAGCTGCACTCTGAAGTGCAACCTTCAGATACAAATCCCTCATCAGAGTAGAGAGAGAGCTCCAGGAAAACCCAAACCAACCAAACCAAAGAAGGTGGCAGCTGGGCCATAAGGAGAGCAAGGCTAAAATGCCAGGTGTGGCAGCCTCAGGCCTGTCCAGGAGCTCTGGGGGTAGAGAGGCTCCTCCCCTGCTGCTGAGCGAGGGCATTTCCCAGCTCTGCCAGGGCCTGGAACCCCCAGGGCTGCAGTGAAACCTCTGAGTCTGGCTGGAAAAGCCCCTTTGTCCTGCAGTGCTGTCACCACCTGCACTGGACACTGCAACCTGAACGGCAGCACTGGCAGTGACCTCCCACAGTGGATTATTTCTGTTCCAGCAGTGCACAGGATGCTCATGGTCTGTGCACAGGGGAACATGAAACAACTGCTTGTTTGTGCATGGATTTAATAGAATTAGCCAACCTGTTTTATCCACATTCCCATTGCATCTAGCATCTTGTTCCTCAGTTTACATCCCATTACCCACAGTCTCCAGGTTCAGCACACAGATGCAAACACTTTTAAACAACCAAAATGTCCTGGGTTTCATTCCAATGCAAAGTTGCTCAATTAAGCAAACCCTTGAAACTATTTCAGACTCAGCTGAATAAACTCTTTCAATAGCTCACTTATCCTATTTACATTCCAACATGACTGCAATCCATATTCCCAATTGTACTTTTGTTACTATGTTATTATTTCTCAAAATTATTTCTTTTTAGTGTCTTTATCAAATTAGCTGCATTTCCACACAAGGTTTGCTGCTCTGAATTGTAAAATTTCTGAGGAAGAATGACAGAGAGGAAGCTGAGATGAAAAGCATTCTATTTGCTTCTGATGCAAGAGAAAGTGATCCAAATCGGATTTCATTCCTGCCAATTCCAAGGCAGGAAAATGCTGAGCTTGCCCAACAATGTGAGGGAAGCTGAGAGTGAGGGAGGCAGGAAGGTGTTACAGCCAGCTTTCACTGCACTCTCCCTCTTTTTACTGGAGAATAAACTCAGGAACTTTTGAAAGAACAGCTCCCTTCTTAATGCTTCTGCAAGGATTGAGTATTGATTTAGTCCACGCAGAACCAAAACACTCATCCATATCAGAACAACATTCTGGTTCCTTTGTTAACTGAAAATCTGATTCAAAACCTTATTTAGGAGCTGGAATTGAGCTGTCATAGCCCATTAGAAAAGCTGTAATTGAGACTTCCACTGTGAAAACTTTAATAAGGAAATAGTCTTGTGAGGCTTTGCAAGCTCAGAGGAAGAGCTTTATAGACACTTTTATTCATATTCCCAGGCCATACTGAGGCTGGGTGCTCATCAGTAAGACCAATGAAAACAAAATCATAAGAAGAGTTTAATTATTAATAGATTTTTTTTCAGAAGGTGGTGCCAACTCATCTGCTCCCTCTGAATGCTCTGTCACTTCCACAGCAAGGCACTTGCTACAGCAGTGGTTACCAGTGTTTTATGGAATCTGTTTGGACTGGAGGAAGTGGTGTCTGTGTCAGGTTTCTAAGTCACCCCAAAAGCTGCAGACTGGCCACACACTTGGTGCTGGCCAAGTTACTTTATCCAGGTTTCCACATCTGGCCACAGATTGTGTCCTCCTCCAGCTATAATCTGAGGTCACTCAGCAGCAGTGAGGACCTGACAAGCCATGCCATGACTGTACACAACTATACAGGAGAGCCTTGAAAAGCTTTGTTCCAAGGCCTGTTAAATTAGCATGCTTTGCTTTACCTTACAGCATTTCTGCATTTTATTTTTGTACTAGTTAAGCCAACTAATGATTGTCACAAAAGATCACTTGCTATAGATGATGTGTGTTTTTCGGTCCACAATTAAAATGTCCATGAGATTATTAATTCCACCTTCACAAAGGAATCTTGACACTGCAGAAAATGCAGACTGGGGCTACACACTGAATAACCAAGGGAAAAGTTAAAATATTGAACATTTTGCTTAGTACTTCATGCCAGCTTCTCTTTGCACTGAACTGAACACGTGTCCCTAGGAAAGGCAGCATAAACTTCAGGTTAAAAACATGATTATTCAAAGGGGCCAGACTGGTGGAACCAGAGCCACACCAGGATCTTCACGTGCTATTGCCATCTTTTTGTTTGGTTCTAAGAATTTAATTTTGATATTTGAATATTTCTGTGTTATAATTTTCTATGCAATTTTTTTTCATTTTTCCCTGATTGAAAACAATCCCCCCAAGTAGCATCAGGTAGGTTCCTGTTAATGCCCCATGGGCTCATCTGCAGCATCAGGATAATTAAATAAAGCATATCTGCCTTCACCATTTGAGCTGAATAATGGCACAGCAGCAGCAGCTACCACCCTGTGCTGGGTGATAGTGAACTGTCAATGGCAAATGCTCACAGGACAGATGGCCAAGAAAGAACATGCTGGCCAAAGAAGGAAGAGATTCTGCAGTCTTGTATTTTCACTAAAAAGACACATTCATTCATCATCTTTGAATCTTTGAATCTTTCCCACTGGCCTCCTCCCTCTCAAGAGCTGTAGGGTTTTGTTTTTTTTTTTCCTTTCCTAATCTCTGCTAGGCCAGGAAGACCAGCACTGCCTGGATTTGTTAATCTCATATCCAGAAAGTACCACATTCTTTCCTCTAAACTCTAGCTGCAGCTTCAACTAAGAGAGAAGTCCAGCTCAATTCCAGGCAGAAATGTGTCAGGATATGCACATGATTCAGGAAACAACCCCCCAAAATCTGTCCTGTACATGTTTTATGAAGGCTTCTAGTTCTTCTGAACATACTTCCCACCCTTTGATCGTGCCTGTCAAGACTGCTTAAAAAAAGGCAGCCTCCTCTTCCAAGGACTGTGGCACCATGGGCCACATGCTAAACTTCCTTCACCCAGTAAAGGTAAGGACAGTGCTGGTAGAATTGGGTTTATAACTGAGTTTGGATATTTGCATGTTATTTTTAATCTTGAACAAACATTCCAATGACCGACTCTTGAGAGAAACTGCTACAACATGAATAAAATACAAGTCCTTTCTCACCCATTACTTGCTGATAAAATATTGACAAGATGCCTGTGGGAATTTCTTCATGCCCCTTATAAAAAACACTGTAATATTAAACCTACGTTGTTTGTTCTAGCTGTTGATTATTTTTCTTCTTCCTTGGAGGCTTCTTCTTCTTTGGCTTGTTGGCATTCTGGTTATTCTGTTTGTTGTTCACACCAAAGTGCCCTGCTGAGATATCGCTCTGGAGCAGGTTAACCAAGAGCGGGCTTGTGAGCGTCACATCTTTATTGACAGGAAACACAGGGTTCTGCCCACAGGAAACCTGATTCCCATTGGGAGTTCCACTAAACCCTGTGTTGAAAGGCAGCCCATGGCCAGAGAAATGACTCCCTGAAGCATTGCTGTTTCCTTGCATTCCTTGCATATGAGAAGGCACCATGTTTGGCTGCTGCACAGGAACCTCAGGTAACATCTGTGTCAAGTTCCCATCGCTGTTTGTTGTGGTCGCCGTATCCCCAAGTTGCTGAGAGATGTGAGGACCGGGTCCAGTGGGCCTTAAAACTTGCCCTTGAATTCCCATCACCTGAGAAGGATTCCCATTCACAGGGCCCTGCTGTGCCATCATCTGCCCAGTGAACTGCACCATGTTTCCTTGCATGTTTGGGGTTGGTCCTCTCATCAGTTGAGCTGGCCCCGACATAACGTTGGACTGGTTTTGAGTACTAAAAGGCTGTTTATTCCCTTGCATCTGAGTGGTCATCATCTGCTCCATCATTGAGTTTTGCTGTAGCAAGACCTGGCCCTGAGGTCCCATCATCTGATTGTGTGTGGACATCATCTGCTGTCCCTGCTGGGGAATCATCTGTTTGGGTGGGGTCATCCTCTGGGGAGAGGGACCAAGATTTTGGTTTTGGGGTGTCACCATCATTTGGCCTTGCGGCATGAGCTGAGTTCGAGAAAGTATCATCTGGTTTTGAGGGTTCAGCGATCCCTGAGCCTGAATGTTCACCATCTGTCCTTGAGAGGACACAATTTGCTGATGCATCCCCATAAGCTGGGACTGTGGTCCTTGCTGAGGCTGTCCCTGCATATTGCCCATGTTAACTTGTGGCACCCCACTAGCACCAGCCTGCTGGTTGTTCATATTTCCATGAAGTCCCATTAGATTGGTCTGCATCATATTTGGTGGGCCATGTGCTGCTTGCATCTGAGTTTGAGGAGGTCCAGATCCTTGGCCACCTTAAGAAAATAAAAAGAAAATACCACTAAGAAACTAATTGGAGTGGTGCAAGAGTTTTCACACACTTAAATGTCTAGTACTCCAACATTGCTTTCCTCCCTTTACCAATAAACTGGCATATTTCATATATTTGCAGTCCTGGGATGCAAAGTTTGATGCTATAGATCCATGTTAGTTGTCAAAACAGAACATCATACATTTCAAAATAAACACTTGGACTGTACTTCTCCTGTATCCCACTGCACAGGACAGAACAGAAACTTAATTTCAGTTGTTATCTGCACCTAAGTTTGAAAATCTTCCACAATGTCACCTAACTCAGCAGAGTACTTCATAACCAAAATGAGCTTCAAAGCCTGAGGATGCTTTATAATGGGTTAAAGAATAAATGCACACAGAGTACTGATGAAATGACATCGTCAGGGTATCCATAATCCAGCCAAAAGACTAATAATTGAGTTGTGAAATGGAGGGAGACATTTGCGCATTAAAGATTTCATTTTCACACTTTAAGAAGTCGTCAGAAATTTTTGAAGGAAGTAATAAATAATCTTTTCAAAGCAGAACAAGATTATATTGCTATTCTGCTTCTAAGATAATTACACTCTTTTTTTCTGGACAAGAAGTTCCTTTTGTGTTGTTACATTTATTACCCGTTGCCTCCAAATTTCAGTGCTACCTTCCATCCAATTTCTCAACAGCTGCTTCTGAAGCCCAGACCCACAATCCACATCAATAATAATTAGATTTTGAGAAACATGAGCAGCCTTATGCTTTTCTTTTTCCCATCCAGCACTACACCCAGAGTGCTGCTGCTGGAGTTTCAGGGTTTGGGACGGGTGTGACACAGGAAAAGGCATCACGTGTTACAAAGGGAGAGTGGCAAAGGCTGAGGAGGGCCCCCCTGCAGTCAGACCTGAGTGCTGCACGCTCTGGCCGGCTGGCAGCTGCGGTGCTCCGCTGTTCCCTGGCGTTCCTGGAGCTGTGGAGGGCACCTGGCCCTGCAGGAAGTTCTGGTTAGCCTGGCCTGCAGGGAACCCCGGGGGCAGCCGCTTGGGCATTCCTGAACACGAGAATTTCCTGGTTAGTTAGTATGGGAAATGGGAAGGGAAAAAATAGACAAAATCTATAATTGGAATTGGAGAATACCTTTGAGTCTGTGCCGTCATATGACAGGTTTAGGCAGAAATTGTTTTTTGCCAATATATGAAATCCACTGAAGACGTTTATAGTTCTTACCTGTGCAACAATTCTGTCTAATAAATTACTATGACTAATTTCAAACTATTATTAAAGTACAAAACTTACTACCCAGAGAAGGTGAAAAGTGCACATTTGACCTTATAGAAACTAGAATTAAAGTAATGTGGTTTGTTGCTTTCTGCTCTACTGCATCTCTTAGCACACCCTTAACTTATTCAACATACACACAGAGAAATAACTGGTATTCTTGTTAGTGATGTGCTCCTCTCACCAACTCTGACACACCAGGCACACTCTCCTTATCAGTGCTGCTGTGTGCACACACTCAAAGGGTCTTTCCACCCTAGAGTGGGCTGAGGAACCCCACAGTTCAGTAGGTCCAGACCTGCTGCTCATTCAAGTAACTCTGCTATCACTGCTGCAAGAGCAAGGAATTCTTTGAGGCCCTCATGTGGCACAACAGCCACACTCTGGTAATCCCAACATCACTGCTGCCCTGGGACACACACAGAGGAAAAGCTCCCCTCTACCTGCCAGCGTGAGCAGCAGTGTGGATGGCTTTAAGTGAACCCACTTTTTAACTCACTGTCCACACAATGCCTCAGACTTTGAAGCAACCCTGCCCACTGCCCCCTTTATTTTCCTGACCCAGTGCCAGAATGTGACTTCAATTCCTTCTGCAGTTACAGCTTTCTTGCAAACCTAATTTTACTGCTTGTGCTAATTATCTGGTCTTAGGTTGTAATTAATATTTCAAGGTAATCAAGTCTATAGGCCAAAGACCAAATATATCTGCAAATACAGAAACAGAGTTATTGAAGCACCACATCACTGGACTCCAGCTTTGGTTCTGCTAAACTTTTGGGAACGTGTTTCATGTAAGAATGCTTGAACTGAGAAAAAAAATAAAGTGTTAGCTTGGCCTATTCCAAATCTGATATAAATTCCAATTTGCTAAATTGGCTGTGTGAAATGCAAAGTGTTTGAATGCATTCATTTCCACCAAACCTCTAAATGTAAGGTAGCTTAAAAATGGAAAGATCTATAATGACAAATTAACATATAAATTGCAACAAAGAATGAGTATGCAGAGAAGTCAGGCAAAAATCTCAGCAGTGGGAGCAACACAGCTTTGCTGAAACCAAGGAATTCTGTCTTTTAAAATCACCTGAGGATACAGCTCACAGCAGAATTGTTGATTTAGCAATAAGGTCTAAAATAAGACCAAATAACATATTTTGATAGTTTATTTCTGGTGTGACTCTTAACTCAGAAAAACTGAGGTTTGTTTGTAGTAGATTTAGTTAGGAAGCAGAACATGGAGATTATACTGGCTAAAGGTCCTGGCTAAGATTTCTGATGGGGACATATGGCTGGTGAGGCAAGACTGTAGGGAAATGTGACTGTAATAAATAATGAATAACTGCTTCCAGATGGAGACAAAATAAGATACACCAAGTGTAGGGCACTGGCAGATCCCAAGAGAACCTTGAAACACAGAAAATTCATTTGAATTCAAACAAGACCCATGGTACAAACGTTGAAAACAAGAAGCTTGTCCAGATCAGTAGACCAAGAAACAGGAATTCCTTTCAGTGTTTGGACAGATTTTGAATGCACAACATGAGAATGCAAGACACTAGAATGTACTTATGTGTGTGTAGGTGGACAAAGAATATGGGCCATAAGCACACAAAGAAATTATTTCAAAGGTTTAAGCAAGAACTGATGTATGGGACATGAGAACAGCCATCCAAGAGGAAGATGAACAAATGAGTGAGCAAAGAGAAGCATGGAAAATCTGCATGGAAATACAAAGGGCTCAAGAGAAAAAAAACAACCAAGGACACAAAAGAGATCCTGGAACTGACAAAAGAAATGCCTTCATTGTTAGAGAAGAACTCTAGGAGTAGTAAGGAAAAGAAGTGAGTGCATTGGTTCAAAGAGAAAACTAAAGACAACACAGCCAAATGAGAAACTAAAACATCCCTTAATGTCTTAATTTTAGGATAGGGGGTACAACAGCATGGCAACAATAGCTTTTTCCTCTTCAGATAGGAAGAAACTGGTGACAAAGAAAGGGTGAAGAAGCATCCACAACTTAGAAAGGAAGATGCAAAACAATGCTTCACTTCTGTATTAGAAAATGTAAATCATGATAGAGGAAGGTGAAGAGAGAAAAGAAGTGTTTTCATTACACTCTTGCAAAAAATCCTCCCCTTTCCCCCTAAAAAAAGAACAACCTCAAACCTAAACAAAATCCCCACACCATCTCTGAACACTCTAAGCTTGCTTAAAGGCAACAGAAGAGTTGTCAACAGGACAACTGGCAGTAATAAGTGCAGTGCACACAGCAACTCCTCCCTGACCCTTTGGGCATCTCTGTGACACTGCAGGACAGAGACAGAGTGATGTGGATGCTCCTTCACCAGTACCCACCTCACACTCCACCTATTTGTTGATTCTGTCTCATAAAGGATCTTTTCAGAACTAACAGCAATATTAGTTCTAGACTTTATGTTTCTTTTCCTTTTAAAATAAATGAAGGTCTCAGTGCTTCTTACCTCCTAAACCAGGGTGTAAACCTTGTGGACCTTGGTTTTGCTGCTGCATCACCATGAAGTTGGGGGGTACATTCCCCTGCTGCACCATAGGATTACGACTGGGAGAGCTGACAGGCTGCTGGAAGCCCTGGGGAAGAGTGCTGCTCTGGGCAGGCCTTGGTCCCAGCTGCTGCTGTGTCTGGTTAACGGTGGGAGATGAGGCAGGAGAGCCCTGCTGGAAGGAGGAGGGAGAAGAAGCAGGAGACTTATTGGTCAGGTGGGGCTGTTGTAGTGGGGTAGGAACCCGTGAGGGCCCTCCCTGAAGGCTTTTCATTTGAGGAGCAGTAAACTGGCCAGGATTGCTCATCTGGGGAAAGTTTGAATGAGCCTGAGAAGCTTGCTGGCTTCCAAAAGGATATGGAGGTGGAGGATGAGTAGGAGTTTGTACTGTTGCTAGAGATGGTCTTGCTTGAAGCTGCTGCTGCATTTGTCCAGGCAGCGGGGCCTTTTTCCAGCCCTGGTTCACTGTCAATGTACCCAGTGCTCCCTGGGTTGGAGGAGGCTGGAGTGCTCCAGAAGGAAGCTGGTTCCAGCCAGGGGGAACTGGAACCTGTGCTGGTGAAGTGAATGAAGGTCGAATACCCTGCGGTGGCTGCTGATGTGGCTGGGGAGGCCGATTCTGCAACTGCTGCTGCTGCTGGAGCTGCTGAAAGTTGGCTGAGTTCATCTGCCTGTTTACAGGAACTGACTGCATTGAATGGAGCTGAGGAGCTAAAGATCCAGATGGATGATTTTGTTGCTGCATATTTAGCCCAGATAAGAGTGGGTCCATTGCATCTAATAAAATAGCAAAGAAAAATAATTTTTAAAAAACCCTACTGTAGACAAAACCCATCCCAAAACAACAAAGGCTAAATTGCTTGCTTGCATTTTCTTACTCTGCATAAAAAATTCGTATTCCAGAGAAGCCAGGTCTTATCAATTTACATCCTCTAAAATAAAGCACAACAGCCCCACAATGCTACAGACTGATGTAAGCCTTCTACACACTCAGAACTGCAGAATCACAGAGTATCTCAGCTGGAAGGACCATTGAGTCCAAATCCCTGCTCCTGGCAGGATCACCTAAAACTAAACCACAGGACAAAGAGCATCATTCAGACACTCCCTGAACTCTGTCAGGCTGACATGACTGCTTCCCTGGGGAACCTGTGAAGAATAACCCCCAAACATTCACACCCACCAGACCCCCAGTCCTTAACTTACCAGTCCATCTACCCTTCCTGAAAAGAAGGGAAAGAAGAGCACCAGAAATATTCCTGCCTCATTGAACTAATCCTTCTCTTACCTTCAAGCTAAACATAAAGATCAGTCATGACAGTTCAAGTGCAAAAATACAATTGCCATTGCTCAACATACTTGAACAAAACACCAAGCAAGCTGGTGACTTATTAGGCACCCCAATTATTTGAAAAAATTTAACAGATTAAGGGGGTAGGGAGGTTTTCACAGAAAGAATAGCTCCCAGAAAGGCAGGGAAAATGCTCCAGAACAATTCTGGAGTACTCTCATGAGTACACACTCAAGCCTGTGTGCTGAAGAATCAAAGTTTAAGAACTTTTTCAGATCAGTATTATGACTAAATTTTACCACCTGGCTGTGAGGAAGGCCGAGGTGTTCGTGGCTGCAGCTCAGCACTAGCACCACTTGCCACCATAGAGGAGGGCACATTTCCACCCTGGGACATCATGACAGCTGCAGCATTGCTCATTCTTATTAAACCTTAAAAAATAAAAATAGAAATCATCAAGTCTTGCAGTTACATAGAGAAGAATTTTACATTTTTTTTTCTTTTAACAAGAAAAAAAATAATTGTCAGTAAAACAATTCTTTAGACTTCAAGAATTGTTTGTCCAAAATAACCTGAGGATACACCTCTCTGTCTGAAAGCTCAGATTCCCTGGTATCAAACAAACAAGTTCAGGTCATGCTGTAGGTCTTTAACAGCAAATTTTTAAAAAGAGTACAAATGAAAACACTACTGACTCATGAATTAATGTGAGCCTGATCTGCCACTGAAAGCGCCAAGTGACAAGATTGTATCAAAGCTGTACATGTAACTCAGGTTTTTGCAACATCTGAAACTAGAAAGTAACTGAGGTGTTGCAAGAGGAACAAAAATTTCAATGTTTCACTTCCACAGACTGTAATTTTCTAAAATGATTGCTACTGTTGCCCTGTTGGTTCTGTTGCTGTTTTGTTGTTGACCTGCAGACAGGAAATGAAGGCACTGATGCTGACAGTGGAGAGTAGAGCCCTTCTTCAAAATGCTTTAGTCTTTGTTAAGGACAAAAATTTCACTACTGTTTAATTAGCTTTCTACAAAGCTGAAATGTTCTTTCCATTCATTCTCCTCAACGGCCACAAATGCATCTTAGATAAACTGACCAGAAATGCTCCTGGTTTAATTGCTTTAAATTCCATTTACTAAAATATTAGTTATTTAATGCTGCCTTATGATTCAGCTATTTTAATAAATTAGATAGTAGCTTTCTTTGTAAAAACTCTTTGTCAAATTTGAGTTTTGTAGTTAAAAATTCCTTATGAGTATACAATACTCTAAAACACAGTTAAAAAACGACACATTTCCACAGAAATCCCATCTTTATGATCAGATCTCAAAAGTTTATCAGAAAATAAGAAGAGAGTAACAATTACAGTGTCCCATCCTTCCCATAATTCTAATGGATTTAATCTAAGTCAGTTTATTGTACACTGAATCAAGACTTTTGCACATTTCCATAAAGGGAACCAAGCGGAACACTCTGAAAATTTGTGCATATTTCAAAGTGAATTCACTACACTCAACTCATCTGCTTCAATACACTGTATGTAAAAACCCCAACCAAACCAACTACCCAACAAAACCCCGAACCACCACACCTTCACAATACCTGAAAACAAACCAATGGGCCCTGCCAAAACCACCCCAATGTTTGTGGGACACAATGCACCCAACAATAAATTTACATAACACAGGACATGGTTTGATAGCATGGAACAAGACCAGACATTAATTTAAATGGCAGTTAGAATTCTGCAAACAAGAGTTGCTGTAACCAGTGGAGTTCCATGAGCCCAGCAGTAAATGTGGAGTGTCTGAAGCAGCAGGAGAAGGCCTGGGGGGATTTACCTTGCCCCCCCTGCATGGGGAATCCCGTGTCCATGCGCATGGCGGTGCTCGCTCCCAGGGGCCCGTTGATCCGCACATCCTGGCTCCTGCTCTGGCCTAAAGCCAAGTTGATGGCACCTTCCCCTAAAGCAAGGCACAGCTTGGGTGAACAGGAGAAACAGAAAAGCAGAGCAGACTTTTGCAAAAGGACATTCAAGAGATGCCAAGGAAGGAAGAACAGGCTTCACCTCCAGGGGATGCTTTAGAAGGACACTTGCACATCACTGCACTCCTCTGGATTTCAGTTTTAAGAAGAACAAATGTCATGACAAGCATTGCCTGCCCTTGATTCCATCCTGAGGGTGCTCCTGGACAACTGTCCAGAATGGACATGGTAACTGTGAAAGCCACTGAAAATTTGTCCTAAAGAAAGCCTCATATGAAACACCAGGGAAAGAAGATCAGCCAACCCTTTCCCAGTCAACCCACAGACAACATTTTTCAGGAGGGTTCCTGGTGCCCAGAGCATTTCCAGCTTTCATTTTTATTATTAGTAAATGTTATTCTTGAAAGAATTAAAATCCTGAGCTATCTTTTTCACTAAAGCCAAAGTAGAAATTACAAGTTTTGCAGCGCTAACCAAATACACAAAACTGCTTTTTGAGTCTAGTTAAATCTGAGCTTTGGAAGCAGATGAGGTGTGAAATACCTTCAATCTGAACGGAGAGAATGCCCAGGTCTCGGAGCTGCTGGTTGTTGTTCTGAGCCAGGATTCGCAGCCGCTCGGCAGCTTCCCGGGGGATGTTGAAGGTGACACGGACGCTGTTCCAGGGCTCTATCTTCTGCACTTTCAACTTGTTGGATTCTTAGAAGAAAAACAATCAAAGTCAGTGCAAAGGCAGTTCATAAGCACATCTGATGAAACAACTTGGTTAAAAGGTTGAAGAAAATGAAGCCCTATTTAGCTTTGAAAATTGTCAGTGCTCAGTTGCAGGTGGAGGAGATTTTTCCCCACACAGGTGTACAGCAACCAATGCTGCCAAACCACATCAGGGATTTTCCAAAAAATTAGCAGTAAAAAAACTACTCAAATGACAACTAATGCAATAGACAACAGAATCACTTGATAGTATTACTTAAAAATGGAAATATTCTGTGGATAAACTACTTTGGAAAGATAAGAAAATATCTAATAAAACAGATTTCATACAATTATAGGTATTAGGTTTGGGCTGGAAGGGACCTTAAAGCCCATCTCATCCCACCCCCTGCCATGGGCAGGAACACCTTCCACTATCCCAGGTTGCTCCAAGCCCCACTCAGCCTGGCCCTGGGCACTGCCAGGGATGGGACAGCCACAGCTGCTCTGGGCAGCCTGTACCAGGGCCTGCCCACCCTCACAGGGAACAATTTCCTCCTAATATCCCATCTAAAATCTACACTCCTTCATCTTAAAGCCATTCCCCCTTGTCCTGGCACTCCACCCTTTGCCCCCAGTCCCTCTCCAGCTCTCCTGGAGCCCCTTTGGGCACTGAAAGGGGCTCCAAGGTGTCCCTGGAGCTCCCTCTTCTCCAGGTGAGCACCCCCATTTCTCCCAGCCTGTCCCAGAGCAGAGGGGCTCCAGCCCTGGGTTACAGTACAGTGAACTGTACATGTCTGGTTTGGGAACCAGATGAATGTGGGGAAAAAGTGACTACAGAAATGAAATGCTTGAAATATTTGCGACCAGTGCCAACAGACTCCTAGCAATTTTCATTGATTTCTACCTTCTTATTTAGTTTTCTGGGTAAGCATTTCAAATCCACTGCCAAAAAGCATCTCAAAGTCATGCAAGATATTCACTTGCAGGTTTTCTGAACACCTGTTCTACAAATGAGCGTTTCTACATAGATCAGTGGTTTTCACAGTAACTGCAGAAAGGTTGGGCAGTTAGGTTGGATACATTATCCAAAGTGATATCTACCTAAATGATTGCTACAAAATGCAGTTAAGGATAATTTTAAAAATACTCCCAATATAGCTTTATAAGTTTCCAGTTTCTATCTTTCTGTAAAGAAAGTTCCTCTCAAAACAGAAAGCACTGACCCAAATTTTCATCAGCCAGCTCCTCCACTGTAACCTCAGATTTACTAAGCATTTGCTAACTTTTGAGGTCTGAAAAACATGTTAGTTAAGAATGCCAACACTCACTCCTATTTAGGAAGCTCTTGTTCACCCCTAGTTCACCAAGCCCCTTGTGCTGCTACAGTAATGGAATTATTAAATTCATCCTCATTCCATCTATAAACCTGGTTTTGGCTGGAAACATGGCAGGAGGAGTTTTAAAATCTCCTTTTGTTTTAAAATCCCCTTTTGAACAATCCCATATTTTCTGCCATTAATGTTCTAATATTTTACATAGAAAAATTGTATCATCAGTTTCAGTATTTCTATTTATTTGTACCCAAGTTTCTCATTTTTCAAGCACTGCATCAGCCAAGATAACCCCATGCTATTTACTAACTCTGAATTCAGGATATCCTATTTTGCTCTGAATCTGAATAACTCTGAAGTTATTTAAATAACTTCACACACAGATAATTTTCAAATTAACTGGACATTGATTTTAAAAATTTGCTTTCTCAGCTGAGGTCTGAATCTTTATTAATCCTGGCATTAATATTTATGACAGACTCAGCATGCAGATGCCTCTATATAACGAAGATGACTATGTGCAGTCATAGACTGAATTTATTTTATATCAAAAATGACACAATTATCTGTGATATTACAAACATCCCTTCACACCAGAAATGGTCTGTTAGTTTACATCTCCTTCCAACTGTTTGTAAGACACAGCTCAAAACTGGTATTTCTTAACAGTATTTTTGTCTTATCCCAGCTTTTTTATCTCTCTGAGCAACAGCAAGAACCCAACAAACTGATGCCAGCTGACTAGATGGACAAAATCGAAAGAAAGAAATAAAGTGACAAAGAAATTCAGTTTGGTTATTGAGAAGTAATGTGTTATTTTCCTGAAAATGTGTTTGACACTGTTGAAGAAAACAATCAAGGCTACCTAACTGAACAGCCAACAGTAATCAGCACAGGACCTTTTGCAACATGCTCAGACAGGGGACAAATGTCTTTTTCCAGATCTAAACATGCTGGTAAAAGATGTCCCCAAGAGCCTGTTATCACTGACTTGCCATGGAGCTGTTCCCAGAGCTGGCTGAGCATTCAGGGGTATATCAGGGCACTACCCATTCCCCAACACAAATCAATCAATCAGTCAGGTAGGGTAGGTCAGAAAAGGGCAGTAATGTCATAGGTACTGGAAAGTGAACCCATTCTCAGATGAACTGTAATTGTTTAAATTGGACAGTTTGGGTAGTAAAACATCTCCTCCCGTGTGAACAAGCCTGGTTTCACTTATTTATAACACAGCCATGTGTAATAGAGGGACATGAAAGAGAATAAAACCAGGTGAAATGTGGAAACAGAAGAAAAATTAATGAACTTGCCAAATACATCAGTTTTAAGCAACAAAACAACTGTAGGCACTTGTAGTCTGCATTTCTGAGAAGAACAGCTTGCAAATTCACTAAGAATAGCTCCAAGGAATTATCATTGCAAACTAAGTTGCTCAAACCCAATATAATCTATTTTTTGTGCAAGTACCCTGACTACCTAAATAAGCATTTTAAGGACAGCTGGAAAGTGACAAGAAGGCACATTACCCATGTGTAAAAGGCCAGGCACATTCTCCAGTATGGTATCCAGCTTCTGCTCAAAGTCTCTGTCACTTATATTTCCTTTAAAAGCCACAAAGATTGTGGAATCCCCAGGACCAGCCTCCTGTTTCAGTTCATCTTCCTCCAGTCCTGAATCAAAATCCACCTCTAAGTCTTCCATAGCTGAGGAGTACAAGGAGGCATATGTATCTTTTAAGTTAGGTAGATCATCCAAAACCATTGTTTCCAACAATGGGAGCCTGTCAGACGTCAAGGTGATGCTTGGAAGGGAAAAAGAGAATTATAATACATATAATAATCATTGGGTAAGGACATTAACAGCTGCTTTCAATAGCACATTTGGTCATTGACAGAAAAACCTACCTGGTGACCCACTATTGGGCTCTGTGAATCCAACTGTGTGAGGCTGAAAATGGGGGCCATGGCAGTGCCCAAGCTGTTCCTCCACTAGGACAAACAGAAGGGGGTTCCTGGCAGAACCGTGCTGCACGTGGCTTGAGAAGTATTCCAGTTGATCTAAAAGACAGACAGGTAGAAAGGAAGGTAGAGGTTAAAAAAGCCAGAGGAAAATGAATTTTATTAATTTCTGTATCACACAGGGGACAAGCAAGCACCTAGTATCAATGCTGCAGTGCCTGACTGTCAGGAGACTAAAACTCACAGCAACAGCTGAATTACAGAATGATAGGAAGGGCCACCAAATTTAATTTTAGAGACTGCAGATGCAATAGGTCCAAAGCAGTAGGAAAGCCACAGCATGTTTTTACCAGGAGAAATGTAGCATTTGAAAAATATTTTACTCACATCCAGCTAAATCTCAGGCATATTGTGCCTACTTTCCTAAAGTTTGTAAAGATTTAGTGTTTTCAGCTTCTTGCACGTAACAACCTGAAATCTGCTCTCCCTGTCACAGCCCACAATTCCCACCATGCCTCCAGATCACACTCAGATAAGAATGAATTCAGGAAGTCAAGTCCCACGCCTGATGGATCTTGCTTAATGAAATATCTGAACTTTGCAATAAACTTTGACATTATGACATTAAACTAATCGAAGTTACAGAAGTACAATCTGTGATAAAAGTATCCCTCAGCTCTCGGTGTATCCTATGTTAGGATACACATTTTCCCACTCCATCACAGGGCAATGGCACTGTCCTTTCCAGGTGACACATCTGCTCTAACACTCAGCACTTTGCAAATTCTGCTAAAAGATTCAAACCACCTGTAGAAACAACCAAAAAAGGGACCTGTTCCTGACCACCACAGTCAAAATCAAACCCATTCACCAGCCAGTACTGCCAAGATCTGATAACTCCAAAGCTGTGGGTATTTGGCACAACCCAGCCAGAAGGTTTAGCTCAGGACAACATAGCCTTGAAGAGGACACAGATTGGGGTTTGGGCAGAGGTTCAAGTTCCCAACACAAAACCACAACTTTGAGATGAAACGTGAGCTGCAGATCCTGGCCAGGAAACAGCCTTTTCTAATTAAAAAAATCTAACAATGTTAGAAAAGCCCAGATTCAGCTCTGCACTGTTTGCACACTCACACAAGGCTGCTGAAGGGACAATATTCCAAAGGAAAAATCAGGGGCTTGAAGTCACAAATTCCCATTGCTTTTGGTCAGATCTCTACACATACACTCACTACATTTACAAAATACTGTGATTTTTTTCTCCCTTGCAACTCTACCCCACTCCAGGCAATCCAACAGCACTAAGGAAAACTCCCCTATTTACATGGAGTTTCTCTCTCATTCTGCAGCAGCAGGATGCAGATTAAAAACCAAGCAAATTTTGTCTCACAAGCTCTTCTGCAGTCCTGCATCAGAAAATAAGGTCAATGTTTCACAGGTACTGACCTATTTTCATAGTGCTTTCATATACTCATTATTGCCATGGAAACTTTAAAGATGGGCAGTAGAGAAATAAATTTTAAAAATTCATTACCAGGTGAACACAGAGACAATTAAATCTTTTTTCTTTCCCTTCTTGCTTGGCTTTGTGTCTAAATTACAGCTCTGAGTGTTGGCACCTCCATTAAGGCAAACTCTTCAGTTTCGTGTCAGGTGCCCAGATAATGAGAATCACAAGTAATAGGAGTCTGTAAAAAATGTTTGAACTGATTTTCACACAATTTCTTGGACAAGTAACTTCCTTACCCGAGCTGGCTTTACACTAACCAGGAGGACAGTCCTTCTCCTTCTGCATTCCTACATCTTTTATTCCACATCCACTCCTCTGGGAGAGAGGAGCTGAGGGTCCTACACAAATGGCCTTTTTAATGGCCAAACACAGCCATTCTGTGCAAGGACTGAGGCAAGCACCCTTGAAATATAAGCACTATATTTTGAGGAAAATTAAATAGAATGTTATTTGTCAGAAAATCATGAGTAAATTTTTTAGGGAGAGACATTTCAGCTCAAAATACAGGCTCCTACATGTTGAAAAGGTACAACTGTTTGGAGGTGATGGGATGTTGCACCTGCAGTGAGAAACATAAGTATCCCTGACAATCCCTAACACCAAAAACAAAAAGAATTTATCTACAAGAACACAAACATTTCAGATCTTTTTTTAATAGAGGTGTCTGAAGCCTCCATCTTCCCTGTGAAAGAGCAGAAGATTCCCAGATTGCTTAAATCTGGTTTTTAAACAATTCATAAAAATGCTGCAACTTAGACCAAATTTCATCAACCTCATCTGAATGTGCTAAAATCTGACAGGATTTGTTGAAGTTATTGCCCTTTGTAAACACTATCATAATTCTTCCTCCCAAGAGCCTCTTTTGCACACGTTAGTGGGTCAGTTGTTTTGTCCATAGGTGAGAGTGCCTGGGAGCTCCTGGCTCCAGCAGCCCAGGCTGTGCCCTGCATGCACCCTTTGGACACTCTGCTCTGTGTGGGCTGAGCTCTTCTGTCCCCATACAACAGTGCAGGTGCATTTTGACCATTTATCTGTTATTTGGCTGTTTTGAATACTGAATATTCAAAATATTTGAATATTTGAATATACTGAATATTTGGCTGTTTTGTACTGAATAAGTACAGTCTAATTAGAGTTTTCTAAATCCCAAAGGACCACAGGCCTTGTTCCAGCTGACTCAGAGAACCACAGGACCGCAGGGATATTGTGAGGGAAGGAAACAAACCAAGACCAAGGTTTAAATTTTACCTCCCAGATGAGCACATATAGATAGCTACAGCTCCCTTTGCATTTTTTCTTCACATTATGCTCCTCAAGGATCTCTGCTACATTCATCTGCACCCTTTCCCTCCAAAACACATGAACTTTTGTCTGTTCCTATGCTCAGTTATCATTTATCTCACGTATGACATGAGAAAGTGACGATTTGCAAAATTTTCCTTTTCAGGCAGTGCACAGCACACCATCCATATCAGAGCAAATGAATCCCAGCTGCACAGCATCCTAACAACTTCTGTAATCTCATGGTTCTAGGGTTGGCTTCCATAAATCCTGAGCAAGCACTTGATCATAATTAGCAGGTACCTTCCCTCAATTCTTTTCCACACAAACACAAGAAGCCTTCAGCACAAGCACACACAGGTAAAACAGTGCACATTCAACAATCCCTTAAACCAGAACTCCCAGCAGGGTATGGAAGGTCTCTGACAAGTAAGAACCACCCCTGAACTGATCTGCACAACCACAGCACACTTCAGGAACCTGAGCACCCATGCTCACTTGGCAGCATAAGAAGGTCTCTGACCATCATCCTTCCTTCAAAAAGCACACATGGCCTCCTTCCTGCCCCTGCTCCTTTAGAGTTTCCAAATTAGTATTTCCCATTATACAATTGTTTCTGGAAAGTCAGAGCAAGTCTAGTGCTACCACATGGAACCATTTACCCTCACACCACGCCTGGAACTGGCTACAGCAACAAAACCATTGCTATGCCTCTTTATTATAAAGTTGGTCTTGTTCAGTACAGTCTAATTATTAAAAATATCGAACTGAAGTAAGAGAGGTGGGTCCTGTGGTTCTCTGAGTCAGGTGAAACAAGGCCTGTGGTCCTTTGGGATTTAGAAAACTCTAATTAGACTGTACTTATTCAGTACAGCCAAATAACAGATAAATGGTCAAAATGCACCTGCACTGTTGTATGGGGACAGAAGAGCTCAGCCCACGAAGAGCAGAGTGTCCAAAGGGTGCATGCAGGGCACAGCCTGGGCTGCTGGAGCCAGGAGCTCCCAGGCACACTCAGCTTATGGACAAAACAACTGACCCACTAACATGTGCAAAAGAGGCTCCTCAGGGAAGAATTCCCACAGGATAGAGGATGCTGCAGTTGAGACCTGGGCACACACACACCTGGGGAGCCCCAAGGTATTTTACTGTGCCCTGTGCTGTCCCCAGCAGCCTGACAGGCAGCCTGCACAACAAACCCAGCACCATGTGGCTGGGCAAGCCTTGGAAAATCCCATCCAGAGCCCAGGACAGATGGGATTAGAGCAAAATCTGAAACAGCCAGCTGTCACTAGGCAGGAAGCAGCTGAACATGGGAAAGCTGGCAAGGCTCTGGAGTACCTGGAAGTGCTGGTCTCTGGTCTCTGGAGTGAAAAAAACAACACAAAGGAAAAAAAAACCCAAATGGTACCTTGGTATTTTTGCCCCAAGGTTCACTCAACTGATCCAAATTTATGTCAGTTAGTCTCTTAAACAAAACTTGAAATCTCTTGTCCTGTTTTCCCTTATCTACTGCACTACACAGAGCACACAGTCAAAGCAAGGCTTTGTCTGGCCACCTGTTACAGGTTTTCTGCCACAGTCTATTGATTGCCAAGCTTTTCAATGTATTCAAAATAAACACTTTCACAGCTGATGTCACATCAGAACCTGCACTCTTGCAAAACAAATAAAAAGTACTAAAACCATGCTCTACATCTCAACAAGTACTCCTCCAAATTACACAAAAGATTGGGAAGGATGAGAACAGAAGGAAGGATGGATTGATGCCCTTCACTAGCAGATGGCACAAGCTGGCACTAAGCAGGGTCCTCATCTTCACACTGACCATTATTTAAAGCTGCAACATGGAAGGGAAAGACATGATGGTACAGCCAAACCCCTTGGGGAAACCAGAATTGAGAGTGAGGAGGAAAAGTCTGGGATAGCAGTAGCAATGCAATTTCTAAAGGATTCATGTTGCATTTGCTGTCACTTAAAAATGGTTTTCAAGTGACTTAATAGAAAAAAAAATCAGGAATAAAGGATGTCTTGGAAAATACACTTTAATGTTTTCTGATTCCTTTGTTGTAGGTGTCAGTGAGAAAAATATGTAGAGATTTTCATGATGGGACAGAAGAGGTTCAGCATTGCCAGAACAGTACTGAGAGGATGGCTTTCTTTTAGCCTGTGCACTGGCACAGTCACAGAGGCTGTGTTTAAAGTATAACACCCATAAACCCCTGAAACACTGATCACAGCACTGTCTCTCCTGGAGATTTGGTAACAGTGTATTATCCTCCTACAACTGTTTCCTTTATTGCCCAGCATAGCACCTGCCCATCTTAGAGCTTGTTGAACCTGAGCAATGAATAAAGCTAGACCCATATCCATTCTATGATACAAAGATTAAAATAATATGGCTTTGGGGAAAAAAAAAACCAAACAAAAACCCACAGAACAAAAAACCCAACAAAACTTTTAAACAAGTTCTAGGCAAGTGTATATAACAATATAACACAAGGAGAATAAATAAGGCTAAGAATCATGGTTATAATATGAAAGAATACCTAAAAATAAACATGCACCAAAATTTCCTCTAAAACAACTTAGCCAGGGTTCCAGTAATTTTGAACTTCAAACATTGGTGTTAGATGAATGACACAACTAAAGCATCTCAACTGTTCTCCTTGGGAGGAGCAGCCACAAACCTGGTGGCAAATAGCCCTAACCCTGTATGGCCAAGTGGGAAGTCAGCTCTGGAGCCAGCCCAGCTCTGCAAACACAGCAGTGAGGAGAGGCAGGGGGAGAATTTATAAAAACAACAGATATTCAGATGCATCATATGTTTATTTTACCTACCAAAACAAATTTCACAACTTCAGTATTGTGGGGTGTGCAACAGGACTTCAGGTAATTCCAGACTGGCAAACATGGTTAAACAGAAAGTCCCAAATATGGAATCCTGAAAGAAAACCATCACATTTCATCAGACAGTGATGTGAAATAACAGAAATACTGAAGACACTGGTGAATAGCTCCATTTTTAATATGCAGTTTTACACCAAGTCAAACGCTCACTCAGCAATGTTAAAAGCACATATTACTATATTCAGATTTGAACAGCAAAGCCTGAGGAGCTTGAAAAATCAACCTTTTATTACAGGCAGAAAATGGAATACTTCCTTTAGCTGGAAATGACATTCTATTCTTCTAAACAGGGCAAGTTCTATCTAGAATAATGTATTTATTTAAGTCTTAGGACAAGCTCATCTTGATCAAACTAATCTTCAGAACAGAGACACCAGCACAGCCAGGGTGCCCCTCTGCTCATCCTGAGCAGGCGCCTAAACCAGCTCAGGTTCAGCTCATTCCAGAAGCACCTCAGACACTGCTGCTGCAGGTGGCCAGCATGGAGAGGTGAGTCCATCCCTAGGCCCTGCTCCTGGGCTCACCAAGCTGCACTCCAGCTCCTGGGATCATAAAAACACAGCAGTAAAGCTAAATGGCTTTGGGACAACAAAACACCGCCCCTCGAATCAACGGCGTTTATAGGCACAGCCCAGGGTGCCTCTCAAGGAGATTTTCTGCTTATGTGCTTGCCTGCTCATCAGTGGGGAAGGGGATCAGCCACAAACAAACAGGGGAAGCAGAAAATGGAAAAACACTCAGAAAGAAAAAGCAGAGATTTGTTGTCTTCTATCTAGACAACAAAGCAAAATTGCTTTAAAAGCATTTTTGTGCTGTAGCCTGTGCACTTTGCACCAACCCAGCACCTCAGAGAGGAGGAAAGAGGTTTTACATTAAATCACATCATAGAGGCTTTGCAGCACTTTTAATGGTCATCTAACACTTTTCAACCTGTCATATCTTCTTGTATTTCTAAGTAATTGTAACTCAGGAAGTGTAGCACCAAGTCAAATGCCTGATGGATAAACCACAAGCAGTGACCAGTTTCCAGCCACATGCACCTGCCCAAATACCATGACCAGACACCAAGCTGAGGAGCAAAATCAAAATTTGAAATAGGAAAATTTAGTATTGTTGTATAAGCCAAAACTAAAAAAGGTTTTCACATTCTACAGCAGATACTGCACTAGTTCTACCTTTTCACCCTTTTCACAAAAGGATGTTCCACAGCCTAAACAAACTGGCTGGTTACCTCCAAGCCAGGCCAAGACTTCACAGGAAAGGCTGGGCCATGGAAAAGCTGTTTTTATGAAGTCTCCAAGGTGCAGCAGCCAGTCCCCATGCTGAAGGCCTGTGCCTTAGCCCAGCAGGGTGAGGGTGATTTTGGCTAAAGTGTGGGGAAGTGGAGGGAAGAAAAAAATCTTTTCAACTCCTTGGTGCAAGGAACCAAAGGGATTTTGTTCCTTCATTTCTCCCTTCTGAGTGTCCCTCACCACGACACCCAACTGCTCCAAAGAAGGACTGGGAAAGACAGGCTGCCCTAGCAAAATCCAGTGAGACACTGAGGATGGTCAGCATGGGCTATGGGAAGAAGAAAAAATAACTGCTGCTGTGTCCATTCCCATTGCGCACACGGGATTAAATTTGGCTAAGGAAAAGAAGTAATCAACATTGGTTCATTAACTCCAACTTTCGCTACAGTAAATTATCTGACAGACCTGGATACTGAGCACACATCTTAACAGACCCCAAGGAATCACAGAAAGAGCCTTGTGAAGTGTTCCAGCTACAGAAGAGTTTTGTTTAGAGTTAATGCTTTCCCAAACACAAAGAAAACAAACCAAGCACGTCTCCAGCAAGGCAGGCTTCGTTCACTCACACTGCCACAGAACTGGTCACTGCTCCTCACACTGGTCTGCTGCACTCCCACAGCCCTCAAACTAAAACACTGAAACCCAAATGTTTCTGACAAAGAGAAAATTACAGCTTGTTATAACACACATAACTCTTTGCAGTGATATCCTGATGTAGTCTGACAGCAGGTTTAATGAAACATCAGTTTGTTAAAGGTTCAAGAAGTTTGCTGAAAGCCCACAACTCATGCCAAGCTGCAATGGACACGCCTCAGCTGAGCCATTCAGTTTTATTCCAACAGAATTTGACTGCTGAGGTACTCAGGACGGCTCTAAAAAGCAGAATGATAACTTTAGAATAAGCAGCTAAGTTAGCCATGTAGAAATTACCCCTTTCAGCAGCTGAGATACAAACCAAGGCAGCTACCAGGCACAAGGGAAATGGGAATCAGCAATTTTCTTGGGAGCTGCAGTCCACCCAGCACAATATTTGGTCAATCAATTCCCATTAGCTGAGTTACTAATTTCCCATGGTAAGGATATTTTCATTTGGAAGAAGCACACTGTGAATACTGACAGAGATTTGCAGTACATAACTTTCCACAAGAATCCACCAACGCAATCAGCAAACAAAATGAGATGCTATTTAAAATCAGGAGCATCTTGACTGTATTTGATCTTGCCTTCAAAAGTTATGAAAAATGCCTTTTTAAGTAGCAATCTGTGTTCTGTGCTACAACAAGCTTTTTATTTAAACCAGAATTTAACCACTACCAGACCTTTCTGGGCTGACACACCCCACAGGTGCTCCTTTATCACCAAATTCTCACACCAATATATTGGTGTTCCTAAACACCAATATTACCAGCCCAGAAATCCATGTGATCATCAGAACTGAAATAAGGTTTGACTGAAAACTGCACCTTCTGCAATATTATTCCTTCTTACATCTAATAAACATCCAGGAAATCTCAGGGAAGCTTTTCAAATTCTGAAATTATGTAAAGAACGAAAAAAGAATTGAAGCTAAAACAAACAGCTTAGAAGTAATTATTTGATAGGACACACTCAATATCAAGGAGTCTCTTTTCCCTGACCAAAAAACTAATCTTCATATAACAGAAGTAGGTACACCTTTGGTTAAAATCAAGATTATTCTGATTATTTCCTGACTGCATAAAAACTTGCAGCTTATTTTGCGCTGCTCTGGGCATTTAGAAAAATAGAATTTCAAGTGTTATTTATTGTCACTACTGCCATTAAGAACCACACAAACAGCTTAGGACCTTCTGGTAAAATGTGGATGCAACAGAATTGGAGAGCAATGCATTCTTGTAGGGATGAGAAGGGCTCTCCCAAAAAACTTTTCAAAGAAACATTTTGCCATGCACGGCAAGGGGTAGGAATGAGGCAGTCTTCAAGGTCTCCCCCAACCCAAACCATTCTGGGATTCTGTAAATGCAGACCAGAGGCTTAACTCAGTCTCTGTGAGCACCACACAGAAACCACAATGAAAAACACAACCTTACACCAGCTGTGTGGTCCTGGCAGGTTTAATTTTCAAAACAG
Source organism: Molothrus aeneus (assembly GCF_037042795.1). Taxonomy (NCBI): domain Eukaryota; kingdom Metazoa; phylum Chordata; class Aves; order Passeriformes; family Icteridae; genus Molothrus; species Molothrus aeneus. The sequence goes on from NC_089662.1 coordinate 821,302, forward strand.
TAAAATTATAAAATTCAAATGATTTGCATGGGACTTGGAGAATTCAATAGCATGCATCTTTTGGTGGAGTAACTAGATCCCTTTCATCCTAAAGCTTCAGGTCCCATATATGCAACTGAGCATAAGCAACTTCCTGTCCCAAACTACTGGTTTACATAAATTAGTTTAGACAAGGTACCATTCATCTCCAACAATTTTCTATTTTTCATACCAATCAAATCCAGAGCCTTGTGTAGGGCTATGCTTCAGGGCACTCATGCCAGCTGGAGAACCAGGCAACTGGTCTCAGGTGTGAGAAGATGATGGCCCTCATGAGCTGTGGAGTGTCTCCATCCCTCACCCCAGCTCCCAAACCAACAGCACTGTCACACACTGGTTGCCTTTCTTTTTCCCCAAATGCATAAAGAAGAGTTATTTACTAAGTTACAGCCTCAGGGCTCTCACATACACATGACCAATTCAGTTCTTATTCCTAGTTTTGATTACTACAGCAGCAATTTTTGATGTGCCATCAGCAGGTGGGATGCTGTTCCACTAGATGGAAAATGATGGAAAATGATTTCTCAATTGACTGAGAAAAATCCCCAGCTCCTGGACCTCTGGAAAACTTCCACTACCAGCCTGCATAGTCCAAATCTTAGATTAACTTTAAACTCTAGCAGCATCACTCCAATTAGCCAGGGCACAAGACAATCTAAGTTATCTTCATCCTCTTGAGCTAAACCTCCAGCTCTCCACGCAGGAACATGCTGACTTCGTGGCTGAAACATTCAGTTATCTGCAATTAATGGGTGGCTCCTGCTGAAGAACATCAGTGACCTGCTCTGGAGGGAACAGCAGAGTCTGCAACAGTGACAAGACAAAACACAAAATATCCACGGCTCCAGTAGAGCAAAGGTGACTTGCTTGTCTGGCTGGTGGAAATGGAGAGACTCGCCTGGAGATGGAAAACACCTCACCTGATGAAGCATCTTCCCTTCTGCCTCAACTTGGTATCATCTGGGGTTATTCCTCCTTCCACTGCTGGCCCTCACCTGTTCCCAGCCCTACGCTCTTTCTCATTCCTTCTGCTCCAGCTGCACATAAAGGAAAAAGCTTATGCTTGAAGGCAGTTTTTGCAGCACCGAGGGTCAAGTCTGCTGCTCAGTGCCCTACACACCAGCAGGCCTCCTCACACCATCCCTGCACCACAGCTTTGCATTTCTCAACAGAGACCACAGGATTTTGAAAGACACCCTCATCATGCCTTCTGCCCTTCAGAGGTTCTCCAGTGACTTATAAAATTTCACCATTCTCAATGCAAACTGTTACAGCCACGTTAAGTCTTCAATCCCTTCAGCAGCAAAGCCTTTGCCACTGCAAATCTATTACATTTAGTGAGTCTGTGTAATTGGGTTGCAACTCCAGCTTCCATCCAAAAGCAATTGCTGTTGTACTAGAAAATCAAAATATACTGCCAATTTAAGGTTTAGTTGTCATGTTGAAACATTCAACATCTCCCACTAAGGCAGGAACCTTTGTCATGCTCAGGCAGCACAAAGAATGGCATTACATCCCTTCAGCAGAATTTACCTCCACAACCTGTATTTTCAAATATTTAAGCCACTGAAAAATGGAAAAACCAACACTTCCAGATGCACAAGGACCTGGAATTCTTTGGCTTCTCTACTCACAGTAGTTTCTTATGTTAGAGAAGCATCTATGTTTTTACTAGAAAGATGTAAAATTACTCCATCACCTGGAAGCCTGTTGTAAACAACCCCTTCCTCCAAGTCCTACAGAAGGACAGGCCTTCCACAGAGAGTGGCTGGAGAGTGCTGCTGGGAGATTTCTGCCCAAGTCCAATGCCTAACAGAAGACCCTTCCTTGGGCTCAAAATACTAAGAAATGTCATTTCTCAACTGAAGGTCAGGCACGCGCGCAGCCCCCCACGTTGTGATCCTTCCTCTCCTAGAGGAGAGCCCGTACAGTGTTACTGTAGCACATTTCCTCCCGGAGCCGGGGAAGTTTCCGAGGAAGGCACACGGCTCAGTGGATACTTAGAATCCCTGGCAAACGCCTCGAGCCGAGCTGCAGGCACTGCGGCAGCCCCCAGGCCGCAGACCCGGCCTGTTTGAACACACGTCCTGAAACCTTTGGTTCTCATTCCACAAGATATGTAGAAAAGCTGGGACCATTTGCCATAACTTGAGAAGAGCCGCCAAATCCAAAGGTTGTGGTCATTACACATGGTAACCTTTATGGAAAATGCCAGGTTTGTTCTTTGTGGTTGTTTTCTCATATAGGAAATACTGAAAGGTGCCTCAGTTAAAGATCCAGTCAGAACAACACACAATAATTGCAAAACCAACAAGAGGTACGGTCTTTCTTCTATGAGAGGTTTTACGACAATAAAACCTCTGAGAAAGTTTTAGAAAAACAGAAATTCAAATTCCCTACAGTTCCCGGCAAGGGGAATGACCAAAATGCGCCTACGAGGAGGCTGAGGGGTTATGGGGAGACAAAGCTCATCAAGCTCCAAGCTGCTGCCAGGATGCAGAGCCACAGAAGAGATCTGTCCTTCCATTCCCCAAAGCAGCGGGAAGGAATCAGAGCCCCGAGCTTGCTGAGATGGTTTTAAAGTAGCTGAAATTTAGAGAAACGCAGCAATCACACGGAGGAAACGAGTGAAGAGCCTTTTTCCGACTGGTTTAAGAGCCACGGAGGACTCGAACAAAAGCGAAACGTCAACGCGCCCCGGCTGACACGGCACAAAGCCGTCACCGCCCGCATGAGGTCAGGGCTGAGGGACCGGCTCACACAGCGGCCGGACCGCGGGCAGCTCCCGCGGCTGACAGCGCTGCCAGCCCCGCCGCGCTCCCTCCCGGGCCGGCCCGAGCCGCGGCCTGGGAGCGCGGCCGAGGCGGCTGCGGGCCGGGCAGGGTCGGCTGCGCGCCGGGCGCTACGGGGCCGCAGGCCGCGGGCGGGCTCATCCGCCGCACGCTGACAGGCTCCTGCCGGGCGCCCCGGCACCGCCGGCGCCGCCGAAACGCCCCCGGCCCCGCCGCGGCCCCGCCGGCGGCGCGGGCCCGGCACCGCTCCGCGCCCCGCCAGGCCCCGCCGCCCCTTCCCCCGCGCCGCGGGCTCGGCCTGAGCCCCGCCCGGGCCGGCCCCGGCCCCGGCGCTCCCGGCGCTCCCGCCGCCGCCGCCGCGTCCCGACCCCCGCCCCGCCCTCCCCTCACCTGGACCCGCCGCCGCCGCCGGGGGCGCGCGCGGGGCCGCGGGGGCGCGCGGGGCGGGGGTCGCGCGCGGCCCGGGATCCAGCGCCGCTCCGCCGCCTGCGCCGCGCACGTGACCCGCGCGCGCCTGCGCCCGAGCGCGCGGGGGCGGGGGGGGGCACCGCGACCCCCGGGCGGGCCCCGGGGACAGCGAGGGGACACAGCGGGAACCGGCACCGGAACGCAGCGGGGACAGCGAGGGGACACAGCGGGGACACAGCGGGGACCGGCACCGGAACGCAGCGGGGACAGCGAGGGGACACAGCGGGGACACAGCGGGGACCGGCACCGGAACACAGCGGGGACAGCGAGGGGACACAGCGGGGACACAGCGGGAACCGGTACCGGAACACAGCGGGGACACAGCGGCACCCGCCCCGCTCGCCGCACGGCAGCCCCGCCGCGTCCCCGCCACAGGGACCCCGCTGGGCTCCCCCGGCACGGAAGAGCTGAGGGGACCCGCGGTGGCGGCTGCTTCTGGGAGTGCGGACAAACTGTCTGCCGGGTGAAGCTGCAGAAAAAATAATAACTGGGGCCTTTATAGGAAATTTCCAGGAAATTAGGTTTTTAATTCGGATGAATTTTAATTCAGAACATTTCATCCAAAGGTCTCCGACTCTTTGAACATCACTGAATTATACGTCATTCTACCAGCGGGGAGGTGGGGAAGAAGCCAGGGAGGGACCTGGTACGGACTCAGCAAAGGCCACAATGCTGAATTTTAATAAAAATTCCATTAATGTGATTAATGAACAGGCCCATGGGCCCAAAATCCCCAGGGGGCAATGCTAGATCCCTAAAATCCATAAATCCCCTCAGCACAGAGGGGTTCCACAGCTGAAGGGACCCTCACAGGGCACACAGCCCTTTGGCTTGTCTTTTTACATCCTTTATGAATATGAGAAATGATAAATACAAAACTTCTGCAATGTCTGGTTTCCTGCCCATGGTTGATGTGGCAGAAAGCTCTTACCTGGCACTGGGGAAGAAATGACACACGTGACAATTCCTATTTCAGGATGGGAAAACAATCAAAAGTCCTTTATGGGAAAAATCAAGACTTTGTTCCTACAGAAGCACATGTGATTGAGCAGGTTCAGTGGCCTGAGGAGGGGTTTCAGGAGAGTTTGTGCAGCTGGAGCCAGCCCTCACAGCCACCCTTGGCTTCCTGTGGAATACTGCTGGAAAAAAACAATGTAAAAAAGGGAATTTTTTCATTTTAATTTTTTATTTTGTAAAACCTTTTAAATACAACAAACCCACGTCTCATCGGGCATTATCGCTTGCAACATAGAGAAAAAACACTTTTTATGAATTCACATATAACTACATTCCACAAAGCCCACCAAAAAAATATTAATGTCATGGTCAGCACAGGACTCATGTGGAGCATTGCCTCTGCTGGTGTGTCAGAGCTGCGGGCAAAGTGCCCCTCCCTGGCTGTGCAGGGGGTGAGGAATCCTTCACTGCTCTGCTCCTGCCTTTTTGTGCCTTCCACAGCCCCTGGGGAGCAATTCCAGCACCTCTCCAGTGTGCTGAGACAGGGGCAAAGCCCCCCCAGCCCTGAGACCCTGCGGGATGTCAGGTGTGAGGAGATGGGGATCAGTCCCAGAGAGGAGCATTCCATTCATCTGATCATCCCTGGCAGTTTCCATTTGCCTTCATGAGGATGATTCCCAGGCCTTGCCTAGTTCTGCTCCTGGGTTTTGGGACTGGCTGGAAACCCAAGGAAGCTGAGTGAAAATTTCTTTGGTACCAAGAATTAACCTTTCTTTCCCAAGTGACTTGTTTTCCTTGTTTCATGAGACTCTTCTTAAACCAGCTGCACTGAACTTCCTTGTCCAGCCTCATCCTCCCCAAAAAGCAACCTCCAACAGAGAGACAGCACTGCTTCCAAAAAGCTTCCAAAACTTCCCACTCCTGTTGCTGTTCTTGTCATGCCAGATTGTCCCTCAGATTCCTGGCTTGTTTGGTTTTATCTGTATTATGCACATTAGTACCAGGCACGTCTCAAAATCCCTCAGCAAACAAGAACAAGCCAAATGCTATTTTCCAAAACCTTACTTTTCTGGAAGCACAATACTGAGGTGTCCCACCAAGATCTGCTCAAGCCATCCAAGTGCTGTGGCTTTCTGTTCTGGGATTGAGGGATCCCACAGGGACAACTCTCCTGTGCCTAATCACAAAGGGAGTTTGCAAACAAGCCCTCCCTTCCTTAGCAGCCTGAGGCCTGAACATCCACCTCACTCTTCAGAGCACGCTGCTTCCCATGGCTTCTGATGCTTCTGCTCACTGCTGGGAAAGACCAGAACTGCTTCAGTCTCCACATAATTAAAATTAACCCCAAATCTCTTAGAACAGCCTTGCCACAAGGGTAAGGAAGCAAAAGCAAAGGGGAGCTGAAGGGACACCAGGGTGACAGGACACAACCAAAGACTTTTTGAGGCATCTCTGCTGGAGACTGGCAGTTGAAGGACCCCCAGGTGGCCTTGGCACCCGTTGGCAGAGGGACAAGGGGGCAATGTGATGTGGAGGGGGGAGAGGGAAGAAACATGGGGCAGCTCCAGACATGCCAGATCACATCCCTGTGCGCTGCAGGCTGAGCTTACTACACAGCCTGGGTGTTCCTGGGTCTGCCCAGGCTCTGCACAGCATAAACAACACAGGAGCAGCTGTGGCTGCCCCATCCCTGGCAGTGCCCAAGGCCAGGTTGGACAGGACCTGGAGCAACCTGGGATAGTGGAAGGTGTCCCTGCCCAGGGCAGGGGCTGGAACTGGATAGTCTCTAAGGTCCCCTCCAATCCAAACTATTCTGTAATTTTTTTGTCATTCTGTTTGTGGAACTCATCCAGGAGCAGACCCTCAGTTTGCTTGGGATGCTGAAGCTTTGCTGCAAAACAATGACACAGAATGAGACCAGAGCTCCTGCAGGGAAGGAGGGCTACCTGCAGCAGAGACAGGTGTTTAACTGCCTCATTGTCCACAACAGAACACAAATGCATTTGATATCATGACAATCAAAACTGTAGGTTTATTTACCCTCATTTTCATATGGCAGTGTTTTCAAATGACAGGTATTACACAGAAAAATGACTTGAACACGATAATTTCCCTCTAACACTGGTACAGTGCTCACTTGGAGAGAAGGAAGGGAGATGTGTTGCACTGCAGTCACTCTCACTTTGGATCTGGTGTTTTGTTAAACTGTGAGTGTGGTGAGAAAGAGAGGTGGGCAGTTGGCCACAGGTGAGGCAGGGTTGCACAGGAGTTTATCTCTCCTCCTCCACTCCGAGGACATGGAAAGGTGGAACCTGCTGGCTGGGGAGTCCTGCCTGGGCCAGGAACACTCCTGGTGGGTGAAGGTCCATGGCTGCCCAGGAGCTGTTGTAACACAGGACACTCCCCACAGGAGCCAGGGTCAGCCCTGCCAGGACAATCTGCACCTCAAAGTGCTGTGACCACTGCTGAGCCCTTCGAGGGCAGCACGTGTCAGGGCTTTGCTGCTCCTTCTCCACCTGCCCTCCACACAAGTGTGCTTCATTTCTACCGGTGGCTGCCCCTCTGAAACCAGCTCTGCCTGGCATAGCTTTCCTTTCTGTGAAAAATGCGTATTTTGTGATTGGCTTTTCACAAACATTAAAGTGAATGTTATATGTGTTGTGTTAGAAAGTAATGCTGTATTACTCTCTTAAGTAGTATGTTACATATAGTTTTAGGTTATGAAAATGTTAAAATAGAAACAGTGCTATGTAAGATACTTTTTTTAAAGAAAAGACTTGCAGCGAGATAGCAGCCACAGGACACCTAAATTTTTCAGAGATAAACAATTTATTGCTCTCTTATCAGAAGAAATGAACTTCTTCCCGCCTCAAAGGCACTGTTAAGATTCAGAGGAAGACGTTGAAGATGACCAGACAGAATCCTGTATTTAAATGGAATTTATGCATCATGTATGAAGTGTATGAATGTGAAACAGGTTATTGTTTTTAAAGGTTAATCCTCGGTTAATGGGTGTCCCTTTTTGGGCTCATGCTGCCCAGAAAAATGTACCCTGACATCTGTGACTCTTTGTCTCTATTGTCTCGTATTGTCCCCATTCAAATTGTCCAAATTTTTATTACTCTAATTGTATTACTATTTTAAAAACCATTTTATTACTATTAAACTTTTAAAATTTTAAAAACAACTTATTGGCGTTTTTCACACTTTCCCTGCCTAGGGGCCATTTTCCATCACTGAGCTATGGAAGAGCTTTCCAAAGCCACTGGAACGCCTGGGTGCTACAGGAGCTCTTCCTGCTCCGTCTGATTCTTCGCAAAACTTTACAACCCCTGCGTGGTTTGGAAGTTGATAAAAGCGATGCAGGTTCGTTCGCAGGGTGTTTGCCGAGGCCTGCGTGTCCCGGAGCAGCCCCGTTGGGCCGGGCAGCAGCGGAAGGGGGCTCTGAGATGATCTGGGCGCAGTCTCCAGCGGGTACCCGGAGGGTGACCCGGCCGGCCGGCACTCGCTGGCACTTCCAGACTTGCTGCCCCAGCTGAGGGACCCCTCAGGTGACACTGGCAGAGCTGCAGGACGCCGGTCATCACCGCTGGGACGGGCACCCGGAGCTCCTGGCCCAGCAGCGGCTGCTCCGTGCCCTCCCTGCCCCGGCGGTGCCCTGGGCACGGGCAGGACGCGCTGCCGGAGCTGCTGCAGTGCGGGAAGAGCCGCTGTGCCCAGGGCTGCCCACAGCCGTGCCCGGGGTGCCTCGGCCTGTGCCCAGCCATGGCAGCAGGGACCGGGCACCCCGGGCACCCCGGGCACCCCGGGCAGCCCAGCACCCCTGCCCGCCCGCAGCGCCGGGAGCAGGGCAGGCTCCGGCCCCGCTCCGTGCCGGGCCACACGCGGGACACTGAGGGAACAGGAGGGCACAGCCCAAAGGCCAGAGCATCCTCATCCTCATCGTCACCCTGCCGCAGGAGGGAAGGGCTGGCTCCTGCTCTGCCCCTCGGGCTGTGCCCGGGTGAGCAGCAGCGCCTAAAGCCAGCGGGCAGTTTGTCACCTGTGCTCGAGAGGGGCGTTCAGCCCTTGGAAAACACGAATAAACTGCTGCAGCTCCATGGCAGAGCCTGGCTCCAGCTCATCCTCGTGTGAAAGCAGCACACACTGACGGGGAGCGCTGCAAACCTGGGCAGAAACAAGCCGGCCACATTCCAGATCATAATTTGTCACGTTTAATAAAGGCATCTCTAAAAAATTTAGTTACTTTGTTTGTGTTTATTTTGTTCCTTTTAAAATCGTTTTCGTTTTTCCCAGCCCCTTTGTATTTTGTGTTCTGAGCTCCTCACTGACACTTCCATGACAAAGTTTCATGACAAATTTTGCTTCAGAGCTGTCAGATGCCTGCAAGGGCCAGGCTGAAATCAGCACAGGTACTCTGCACACACACATCTCTACAATACAACCCTTTATTTCACAATGCCCATCTCACCTGTACCAAGGGAAAAACCAGGTATTTCTTGGTACCTCATGTTAAATTTATCAGATCTTAAATTCATTAGATGTTAAATTCATCAGATCACAACAGATGGGCTCAAAATACTAGAGACACTGGGCCAATTAGCAGATTAAAGGTCTCCATGTTGGATACATCTGTGCTATACTGATGTTGCTTTTAAACAGAGAAAAAAAAAAGGAAATTATTTGGAATACCTTTACTTCTCTTAGCTGAAACCTAGGGGCATAGGTCTCATCTTCCAATTATTTTCAATTTTCTCTTTTTTTGCAATGCAGGCCATGATTGAGCAGAACACTTCAGAACATGCTTTATTTTAAGATTCTGGATAATTGCTGTGAAATTGTTATTTGGGACATAGGAGTGCCCTTTTGAATCAAGACCAAAGTCTTTTACTCCCAAACATATACACGGTATCCAGCATCAGAAGTTGGTGAATTCAGTTAATAAGGAGGAATTTAATCTTTCAAAGTTTTTTGTGACATTTCATGCGAAGTTCTGCACTGACAATGACTCGATCACATATTTTGCAGCTGTTCATAGAGAACCTCCATGCCCAAGGGACAGATCAGGGCTGGGACAGAGCAGAAAACCCCAGACCATCTCCAGAGAGGTTCAACCCACAAAACTGCCTCCTTCCCTTCCAACGGAGCCTGAAGAGGTCTGCTCCAAGACCCATTTACATCTCTCCATCCTTGGTCAGTGACCAACTCTAGTGCTGATGACAGAGAAATAAATAAATAGATTTGGTGTCCCTGTGGTGAAGTCCCCTCTTGGTGGCACAGAGCACGTCACAGATACAACATTGTGCTTCCCCTGTCCCAGCTGAGGGCATGGATGCACTTGGATCAGGAAATGCTGCTGATGGTGCCGTCAGTGGGAGCTGCTCTGCTCCCCTCATGGGTGGCTGCACTTCAGCAGAGCATGAAAACACCTCTGCTCTCACTCAGCCCAACATGCTGCACTGGGCTGGTCTGGGATCCACAGCTCCCAGGAATAATTAGTCCAATATCTGCCCTGTGGCCCCAACCACCCCAAAATCAGCCCATGCCCTCGAGTGCAGGAGGGTGGCACAAACAGGGAGCCACAGGGTGCCTGGGGAGGGAGGTCAGGGTGAGTGGTGTCATCACCAAATCAAAGAGCAACACAACCATAAGCAGACACACATATATAATATGTACAGTGGCCATGGGTGCATTCGCACCATGAAGGAAAACATCACATTTTAGACCGCAGAAAATGATCAAACTCTGGATTTTTCAGTGCCAAGTGTCTCTAATAGCCAGCAAAAGGAACAGGAAATGTCCAAATGTGGGCTAAATGACCTGGTGCAGATGTCAGCTGGGGTATTCTTCCCTTCTCAATTTCAGACACAAAATGCAAGAGCATTCTTTTATTTTCACTACATGCTGTGGACAGAAAATTATCTCAGTAGTGTTTGGTTTGGTTTTTCTCTCACTCTCTTCAGCTTTTCCAGTAGATTCACTAGGACTAAAACACAGAGCTAAGGTACAGCCATTAATTCAGTCAGCAGAAATTCCCAAGCTTCTCTGTAGGAGTGACCCAGGCTTTTGGAACAGATTGAGATAATGCAGTGGAAGAAAAGCTCTGAACCCACCTAAATGCTCTCCATGTAGTCTTCAGTCTGTGATCTGTGGTTTTTCACTGTGGAGTACTGCTAAGATATCTCCAAAAAAGTGTCTAAGAAAGTTAAACCTGCTACCATTAATCTGAAATTCACCAGTGAGGAGGTTAAACCTCTGTAAGAAAACTACTGGGGGGTGCACAAGTTGTTAGAGGAAGAAGTTGTTAGAGGTGGTGAAAACCATTGCTCTGGTTACAAAATCAGATTGCCAGTGAGTCTGTGCAGCAACTGGATTCAAAATATTTAGTGCCAAAATTCAAGGTAGGTAGTGATGTGGGCACAGGAACCTCCCTGGGATGCTGCATGTTGGCAAAAATCAGCTGGCCCAGATGGAGTATTAGAGCACTCCCCAATATTCCAGCTGCAGGCACCTACAAACATTCCATCAGGTTCTATTAATGACTGGCTTGCACTGGAAGCAAAGAAGGAGCTTGGGAAAGACAGGGAGATGAGGATAATTACCATCAATAATAACACCAGCAGCAGCAGCTGTTTTTTCCCTTGCCCATGTTCCTGATCCCTAAAAGTAAGATGCTGGCTAGAACTGAGCTTTGGAAAGACTGAACTATTACCAAGACTGCCAAAAGAAAAGTGCTCCTGCCACCCCTGTAACAAGGCCCAGGCTGCTTGCAATCCAAAGGACTGAAAAATAAAAAGAGAGCTGGATGTTGCTGCTGCTGGCTCCTCTGTGCTGTCAGGGTGGGGAGTGCAGAACACGTTCCCAGCAGTATGGGGGCTGGGGAAGGGGCCACTTCAGAACATGCACATCACAGGGTTGTGTGTCAGCCTTGGCACAGCCCACGGCCCCGGGAGCTGCTACAAGATTGTGGCTCCAGCAGCATCTGCACTCCTGGGGTCCTTCAGGCCAATGATGAAACTGTTGGTTCTCCTGGCCCCGTGCACCAGGGACACCACTGGGACTTTATCCACCTGATGGCCCCTGGCCACAAGAAATTCAATATCTTCTTCAGGAAACTCACCTGCAGGGATTTGAAAAGAAAGTTGGTAACTGAAACCAGTGTTGCCTCTGCTGCAAAGGTCTGTCTAACACTGCTGGGGCCTGCAGTGGGGGGAACCTGCCTGCTGCTCCTTCAGAATGTCCAAATTCACAAATTAGGACCTTGTGAAGTTTCAGATTTAATTCCATTTTAACTTCCAAGTCTGCAGGGCACACCGCAGGACAGATCTTATTTAGATTTTCCTCTGATATGGGAAAAGCCCAGAAACTTTGGCTATTTGGTGTGGAATGAGAACCAAATTTCACTTATGGTTGGCTCTGGTGAAGTCTGGGGCAGTGTGAAAAACACCAAATAGACCAAGACTGACAGTAACAAGGACAAGAGCTGACAGTACAGACTGCAGAGGGCCAGCACTGATGCTGTGTTTTCAGCACTGTCAAGCTACAGCCCTTTCCATAAGCCTTGCCTTCTTCCCAGCTGCTGGAATTAAGGGACATGGACTGAAAAGTGAAGAAATATAATTTATGTCAGAGGGAATAAAGTGCAGGAAGCTTTGAGCACATGTCTGGGTGAAGTTGAGGCTGCAGTCTTGCTGAGTTGGATATTGTCCATGGCATCTGATCTCCAGAAGGATTTAAGGACAGGACAAGGCCACTGCCAGGAGATGAGCTGGGACAGAGGAAGGGTTGGGGAGAAGCACCTGAAAGAGCTTGGAGAGATGGTGCCAGAGGGGTCAGGAAGCATTTCCAGGACAAGAGGGAAAGGACATGGCTCAGCAAAGGCTCCAAGCTTTGAAGAAGTTGAATTCTGATTTTTGTCTTCCCCAAAACCCTCCACACCCCTGGGGACCCTAGAACATGGTGACCTGTGGCGCTTCCATTGCCGTGTGCTAGGGAAATCCTGCTCTTTTCCTAAACTTGCTGGATTTGTGTCCATTTGTGTCCCACCCAGTGTCCATACTCACTGTCAACCTGCAAGGTGTTGGACTGAAGCTGGGGGTGAAGTCGACCAAGTGACAAACTTTCACTCAGATTCTTGTTAAATGTTAAAACATTTACCAAAACCTGCAAGAGAATAAATTGTCCTCAATAATAAAAAAAGCTAGGAGAATAGGAGAAGCCAACTTCCTGAGCATGCCCCAAATTGGTGGCTCCAACATCTGCACGTGCAGCAGGCAAAGGAGATTTCGAACCATTTACTGAACTGCATGAACTGCTGCAGGGCTGTGCACACACTAACAGGTCCTTGGAATGTGGCTTGTATGTTGTTGCTTGTAAAGCAGGACATTTTCAGGATAGCATGGGCTTTTTGTCACATAGTTCCTGCTAAAGTAGCAGAGCTGTGTGTCTGGAACATGATGTAAGCTCTAAAGAAGTGTTTGTTACAGCCAAAAGCTCAGCATGTGACTTCTCCAAACAAAGCACTAGGAAGCAGTTCTTGGCTTTGGTTTTGCTCTGAAGAATGCTTTCCAAAAGGTAAGGAAACTGGGAGCCCTTCTCAGGCTTTTTTTTTCAGCAATCCATTACTGCTGTACATGCAATCAAGCTACTGGCAAGTACTTCACCTCCTTACAAATCATAAATTAAGAGGAACTGCCCAATTTATATTCAGTGTTGAGCTGGAAGAATTCAGTTGGGAATGCCTTAAAAGGAGCTTTTCGTGTGGAAAAGGGTTAAAGGGCTGCCAGTTTCCTGCAATTTGCTGAATAAAAAAATGCTCCTTTTTTTCTTAATCATCCTTAAGGTGAGTTTTGAACAGGTATTAGAATGACAAAAACCATTACAGATTTTGCCAAAATGCTTCTCCTCTACAGTTATGAGTGGTGCCACCAGGAAAGGTGCAAGAAAAGTAAACTGGTAACCCTTAGAGATTTGAAATAACCCAAGTGTGGAACTGGTGACACCAAAGTTTGAACCAGTAACCTGTGGCCACCAGTGTTGACCCAGCCTGGGACAATTAGGAAAGGAAAGGAGGGGACCCTCCTCAGCCTTGAGCGAGCAGCTGCGCAGGGAGGACAGGGCACTGACCTGCACGATGCCGCTCAGGGCTCTGTCGCCGTGGTTGGCTGCCAGGCACAGGTAGGTGCCACACATCCCCTCCGAGGGCCTGACAATGGTGGGCAGCAGGAAGGAGCGTGGCCGCTTCCCGGGCTGAACCAGGTTTGGCTGCAGTTGAGGAAAAGTTGCACCAAAAAATGTCAACAAGCCAACTCTCCCACAGAAGGGACATGGAGCTCATCACCCTCTTCAAACAAGGTTTTACAATGCATAAGGCAGCCCTGGAAGCCACCAGCACAGGTCTGCATTTGTTTCTTTCCAAGACCTGAAGACATTTTTCCTGCTATTTGTTACTTTTTAACCTGAAGGGCAACAATTCATGAAGAAACTGCTTAATACAAGTCCACATTGTTACTTAAAGTGCATCTGGGCTGCAGGGAAAGTAGGTAACGGTGTTGTTTGGTAATTCTGCATTGTAATAATAACTTATGGACATGGAGCCCTCTGTTTTCTCACTTTCAGTGGCTCATGTAATAAAAAATAGCAGCTTTCTACAGGCTGTTGTCTCTGTTATTAATAAAGCATTAAATAGTTCCCCTGTTGGGAAGATAAGAATAAAACTGGGAAAAGAAAAGGTAAATAAAGAATTTGTCATGCCATTCATTACCGGCCTGGGGATGGAGTGGTTCATTGTTTTGTTTTGCCAGGAGAAGTCCAACATCTGGCTGTTCAGGAGGATTCCAGAGGGTGTTACTATTCCACTGCCAAAGGGACGATTCAAAGAACTGAAAAGAAACACAGGAAATTTCATCCAAATGACTCCAGAGATTTTTGTACACCTCGAGGCTTTCAGGGCTCCAATTTTCTGTCCCACCTTGTCTTGATAGAGATTCTTTGATGGTTGTCTAGGGCTGGTGAGATTGAGGAGAGACCAATGCACTTAGGAGCAGGACACACCTATGCCACAGCAGTCTGTCCCTCCCCATGTTTGAGGATTCCCCTTGCTGAGATGGATGTGCCTCCATCACTCCTACATTTGTCACCCCCTCTCCCCAGAGAGCAGGTCCAGGCCACTGCAGCCACGTTCCATTGTCAGAGGGCTCTAAGGCTGCACAGGACAGAGCAGCACCAGCGCACACATCTCAGCCCCACTCTCCCAGTCCTCTGCTGCAGGACTGACTGGGACAGAGCAGCCTGGCTGATCCAGGCCTGTTCCCACCCTGTCCTGTTCCCTCCTCCTTGCTCCCACCCCGAGCTGGAGAGGAGGAAGAGGCCAATCCTTTACCTGGCTGATCCAGGTCTGCTCCCACCCTGTCCTGTTCCCTCCTCCCTGCTCCCACCCCAGCTGTAGAGGAGGAAGAGGCCCATCCTTTACCTCACCACGGCAACGATGAAGTCATCGGGGCCCATGACCAGGACCTGGCTGGCAGCAGCCCCGCTCTCCAGGGGGGAGGGAGGCGTGGACAGGAAGGACTGGGAGTCATTGATCAGCTGGCGCAGGGAATTGGCTTCTGATTTACTTCAGCGAGGAGGGAGGGAGAGAGGAAAGCAAGCTGTGAGCCTGGGGAGCTGGATGTGTCCTGGTGTCTCACACAGCTGGGGCTGGGGGTCCCGAGGGGCTGCATGAGGACAGGGGGCTGGTTTGGTTCACCCCAAGGAAGGAAGGGGTGACAAGGTGGCTCAGTCTGCACAGAGTGGCACTCAGTCTGCCATGAGCCTCCAAAGGCTCTGTCTACTCCTGTTTGCCCTCACCAGGAGTAAAGCCATCCTCGATGGCCAAGGTGACCACCCCAGCTGAATGCCAGTCTTCAGCAGGAGGACAAGTCAGGCCCAGCCCAAACACCAGCCATGGCTCAGCCTGGCTCTGAGGTGGGAAGCTGGGCTCAAACCCCAGGCCTGGCCTCTCCTGCACAGCTGGGTGTTCTGCAAGGCCCTGAGCCCCACAGAGGGCCAGGAGAGGCAGAAGTGGCACGTGTGGCCATGTCCACAGGGATGGCTGTCTGTCTGACCCACTCAAAGGGAATGTTTAGAGTTGTGGCAAAGTGGGAGGAACCCTCAAATTCAAGTTGGCTCCAGGAAACCTCTGAGTGAGGACATCCTGTGACCCTTCCCCAGAGCCCCGTGCCTGTGGTCAGCTGTGATCCTTGTAAAAGAATGAGCCCTGGGAGGACACTCAGGGTCTGACCTTTCCTTCATAAAACACAGGGAGAAAAAGGCACAGCACAGCCAGGAATGATATCCAACCCGCACATCCTGCAACTTCACCTGCCTGTCCTCCTCAGACATACCTCACCATGCCTTCTGCTGTGTGAGTGACAGACACGTCACCAGATGGGTCTCCCAGGTTGCTCGCCAGACTCAGGGCTATTTTTAGTGTCTAAAGAAAGAAAGGAAAGAAAGAGGAGGAGGAGAGGAAGAGAGGAGGAGAGGAGGAAGAGAAGGAAAGGAAAAGAGTGGAGAGGAAGAGAGGGGGAAGAGAAGGAGAGGAAAAGAGAGAAGAGGTGAGGAAAGGAAAGGAGAGGGGAGGGGAAAGGAAAAACATTTATGTGGCCCTGGAAATACAGCTTCTAATACTCCAAACTAGAAGAGGTATCTGGTGTCCTGGTGTGTTGGCTGATCCTTATGAAGAAAAATTACCAGAAGTCTGGGTTCTGGGAATACCTCAGTGCAAAGGCTGCCACATGTGGGTATGGGAACCAAGGAACCTCAGTTCAGCATGGCAAACTGTGCTGGAGGAGCCAAGTGAATCCAGCAGTGTTTGTACAACCACAGAATCACAGAATGGTTGGAGTTGGAAAGGACCTTAAAGCTCACCACATTCCATCCCCCTGCCATGGGCAGGGACACCTTCACATGTTTCTCCAACCTGGTCTTGAATGCTACAAGGGATGTGGTAGCCACAGCCTCTCTGGGCAACTGCTGCCAGCAGCTCACCATTCTCACAGGGAAGAATTTCTTCCCTTTATCCCCTCTAACCCTGCCCTCTGGCAATGCACTTGCTATTACAAGTGCAACATCCCTGGCAGGAGCTGATGTCCAGCTCAGTGGTTCAGCCTCACTGCCATCTGGCACACAGGGTCTCCAGGATGCCATTTACCTTCTCTTTCCATTCCTGAATGGTCACCACAACAGCAGGCACCAGACTGAATCCCAATGGGACAGAGGTGCTGGGCTCGCTGCTGCCTCTGGACCCCAGCTCTGCTGGCCCAGCACCAGTGCTGAGCAGAAATGAGTGTTCTGCTCTCCAGCTGCTGCCCAGCTCCTGGCTGTAAACCATCCAAAGGGCTTGAAAAGAAAGCATCAGTCCCAGCACACATCAGGGAATGATGGTGCAAAAGGAGGAAAAGATCTGGTTTCTCAGACATGCAGAATCCTGCCTGAGCCAGTCCATTGAAAATGGGAAGATGCAATTTCAAAGGACAGGGTTTATCCAACCCTGGGACCACAGCATAGCCAGGGCAGAGCCATGAGGAGAGAGAGAGCTGCTCCTCAGCCAAGCCAGCCTTGAGAGAGAAAGGCTGAGCAGATACACACTCAGCATTCAGCTTGCAGGCTGGGCCATGGTCATTCAGGATCCAGAACAGCCCACTCCCCTGCAGGCAGCCAGTGAGATGTGACTGCTGGTCTGGAATGTGCCACACAGCAACAGCTTCTCCTTGGTTACCAGCTGTGTGGGGAGCAGAACGTGACAAAGCTCTGGAGAAGGCAGCATTTCCATGGAGCAGTGTTCTGACCACCACACTGTCTCAGGGGGACAAGGGCTTGGAGGCCAGGCAAAAGCTCCATGGAAACAGCAGAGCACTTTCACCCCAGAGGCTGAGGACCTCTTAACCTTGCTCCTGGTTGTCCCAGGGCTGGGTACCTGAAGCTGGCCTAGCACTGAACCTCAGCCCCATGATGAGCTGTGGGACCCAGGCAATCAGGGTTACACATCTCCTGAAGTGACTGCCTTGGAGCTGGAGGGTGCTGCTCCAGGATAACCAGCAGGTGAAACTCTTGGCAGAGGAAATAGATTCACCCAAAGCTTCCTGAAGAGAGCTCAAAAATGACTCAGGTGAGTCAATCTCCTGTGCCTCTGCACAGTGTGTGACATCTCTGCTGCATTTTTGCTGAGACACTTCCATGCACCCATTGTCCTGTCTGCTACAAGAGTGTAGTTAAATCCTCAATTAAAACTTCCAGCTGATAAAGCCCAGCTGTGTATCTGTAAATTCCCAACTCATAAACCCTATCTGTGCATCTGTGGAACATCTAAGACCACAACTCTGCTTACAGAGCAGGAGACAGAACACTTACTCAACCTCCTGGAAAGCTGCAAGGTTTTGGCAGGAGAGTCCTAAATACTGGCAAAATTCTGGACCTCAGAGATCGGGAGGTGGGCAAAAATGTAAACTTTTTTTAAAATGTGAAGTGTTGGGTAGGTTTTCCTTGTCATCACCGTGTAGAGGCTTTTCTTGCAGCACACCTTGCAGTGCCCTCAGGTGCTCTGCAGTGGCCAGGACCACTGGAGCTCAGAGGTGGAGGAACTTGATGGGACCACCCTCAGGTGCTGTGGGGTCATTCTGAAGAGATAACTGTATACAAGAAATGGACAAAGCCACGGTTTGTTCTGAAAAAGCTCTTCCTAAGCTCTTCCTAAGATGCTCCTGCTCAGCCTCTGAGACAGCAGCACTGCTCAGTTTTACACCTTAGCAGTCTATTTGCTCATTCACCTCTGGGAATAACATACAAACATTTTTGTACAACCACAAAATAAATAAATCATTCTCTAGCAGCACAAGCAATTCAGCCAGATGTTGAACTTCCTCTTACCTCCACCATCCAGTGCAAGATATTCCCTCTGGATCCTTGCCTTGTGATGTTAAAGCCCTCGAGGATGTTCAGTGCTGAGATCAGTGCAGGACCTGCATGTGGAGGTGGGGGGGTGAAAACAAGGTGCCCTGTGGAGGGAAGAGAAGAGGAATGAAGCTGCTTTTGTCAGACACCATCCAGTGAGACCACTCATCCATGAGGACAGGGAAACCCTTCCTGATTCAAGAGGAAACAATAGAAAGCAACATGATTTGAGAAGGATTTCCCAGAACATTCCTGTTGTATCTTTCTGTTTCTTCATGAAGGATGAAGGAAGCCCAAACAGGAATGCTTTTTTACTTCTGCAATTCAGTTCTCATTGGTTGGCTGCTGGTTTCTAGACTGCAGTATGGAAGAATGGAGATGGAATTGTAGAAAACCAGAATGGTTTGGGTGGGAAGGGACCTTAAATCCCATCCAGTGGCACCCCCTGCCCTGGGCAGGGACACCTTTCACTATCTCAGGCTGCTCCAAGCCTCGTCCAACCTGGCTTTGGGCACTTCCAGGGATCCAGGGGCAGCCACAGCTTCTCTGGGCCCTGTGCCAGGGCTTCACCTCCCTCACAGGGAGAGATTGCTTCCTAACATCTATTCTAAATCTCTTCTCTTTTAGTCTGAAATCATTCCTCTTGTCCTATCACTCTCTGCCCATGCTAAAAGTCACTTTCCCTCATTTTTTTTATAAAACTCTTTTACATACTGGAAGGCTACCTAAAAAATTTGCAACATTACAGCTATAAAGAGGGTAAATACAGGGACTGCTAGAAAACATTGACATTGCATGTCCCTTTGGGAACTGTCTTCAGCTGTAGGTCCAGCTTCTGTTGAGATGTTGCATCAAGATATGAACATGTTGCATCTTTAAACTTCCAAGGGAAAAAAAACATTTCAAAGTACTGAAAATCTCCTGAGCCACCCATGATGCATCAGTGTCAGCAGGAAATAGCAGGAAACTGGAAGGCCTTTCTGCAGACATTTCAGCACGGTTTTGACTTCAACTCTTGCTCAATGCTGTTGCCACCCCTTGCAAGGTGAAGAAAAGCTTCCCCTGGAGCTGCATGGCTCCAGGGGGAGGGTGTACCTCGATAGGTTGTGTGCACAGGGTCCTCCACAGTGACACTGTAATTGCTGAAATCCTCCTCCACCAAGACTCCTCCGTAGCTGTGGACCTGCACGAGAGCAAAGCAGTGCACCCTGAGCAGCCTGGGCCAAGGCTCTGTGTGCAACACACCCTCACTTCAAACACACTCCACTGAGATCCCTGAGCAGGTACCAGGTTCCTTAGGGTACCCTGGACATCTGTGCTTTCACAGCCCTGGGCACCTGGCTCACTGTTCAGCACATCAGGATGCTCTGCACTCCCCTCCTAAAGCTCACCCACCCCAAGGGTGCTCCCAGGACATTCTGTCTGCCCAGGAAGATGGGAATTGGCCCTGCCCTGCAGCCTCCCTGCCCTGGCTGGCAAACAGGAGTGTGATAAGGGGCATTGAATACTGCCAGGATTATGGGTCCAGGAGACAAGGAGCTTGGGTATAGCAGGTGGCCATCACTAGAAACATCAACTAAAAAAATCACTGTTCTCACCCTATCTGAAATGATTTCATCTGATAGTGGGTCTGCTGCAGCCTTGGTCTTCCTGTAAGATTCCTGTCAGAGGTACAATGTACCAGGGTTGGTACAGGAAAGATGGGCCATTCTCTCCATTGCAGGTCTTCTGTGGCTGAGTCATGATGGAGATGAGGGAGGACTATCAGAGGGTGGTGGGGCACTGCCCAGGCTCCCCAGGGAATGGGCATGGCCCCAAGGCTGCCAGAGCTCCAGGAGTGTCTGGACAATGCTCTTAGGGAGAGGGTGGGATTGTTGGGATGCCTGCATGCTCTGAGCTCTAACCCAGCTGGCTTCCTTGGCAGGAAAACTCCCCTGGCAAAACTGAATGAATCACTGGAGCAGGACAGCTAATGCAGGGCATGCTGTGGGGCCAGAATGTCAAGCAACCCCAAAGCTGCTAAAGGTGTCTCTCCTACCTGGGATCCCTGTTTCCTTCCCAGAGAAAAGGCTGGTTGGACCCCAGGGCTGTGCTGAGCCAGGACCTGGCTCCCCAGACCCAGCCAGTGGGGAATGGGGCACAAGGAGCAGAGAAAGGGCAAGAAGCCCCAGTCAGCCACACACTGCAGACATCCCAAATTCCCAAGAGAGCACTATTTTGCACCTGTGCCTGGAAGCAAAGAGTGGGTGTTTTGGAGCTGTTGATTTCACCAGATGGATGCCCTCCCTGTGCTGGAACAATAACCACTTTGTGAAGGCAGCACTTTGCTCTGAAATCAAAGCTGGAATTGTGCACTGGATCCCAGAGCTTGTCAGGTCTTTGATGTGCCAACCCTGGGCCTTGTTCCTCCACAGGGAATTTGTGCTTCCCTGTGGCAGCCCCCAGGTCAGGGAAACACAGTGACAAAGCAGGGTTTAGCTGTGGAGATGCTTGGGACTCCTCCTGCTCCTCATCCTTCACCTCTGCTGTAGTTCAGGTGAACTGTAGATTTCCAAACACAGAGCCCACAGATGTCTGAGTCTTGAGTGGAATGAACACATTCCAGATTCTTGATGAGCTATTGAAGGAGCACCACTTGAGCCACGGTGGCACAATAAAATGGTGCTCCAACTACCCTGACTGCAGCCACAGAGATATAAAAGTTGCTATGGTTTGTTGGGGGCTTTTTTTCACCAGAATTACTTTGTCTGTTCTGATATTTTTTCCAGAGCACCTCTAACAGGAGTTAAACTAGGGCAACCCCAAGTGGGACCAAGCCTTTCTAATCCTCTGCTCATAAGACTCAAGTTTTTTTTTAAACCATCTTCCTGGAGTCTGTATCCTACAGTCCCATTAACCACAACAACTTGTTTCTCAACAGCCTCTCATCCTGGAGGAAAAGGCTTTGTCATCCAAGTGAACAGAGCCTAGAGCCCAAAATGATTTTTGTTTCCCTTCCAGACTGTCCTGGTTATAGAGGAAATGGAGGTTTCACTTCTGTAGACTGTGGGATTGGCCTGTGTGTCAGTACTCCCACCACTGCAGGGACAGGAAAGAAAAGGGAGGCATCTGTCCCCATCATTGTGCTGGCACTTGGCTTATCTGCAGTTTGTCACCTTAAGCAGGTGGCAGCCCCAGGCTGGCAGGTGCCAGGGGCAGTCCTGGCTCACCTCAGAGATCATCTCCTGGGTCAAGTTCCCGCTGTAGAAGGCTGCCACCCCTTCTGCCCCCAGCAGCTGCAGCATGGCCGCCAGGTCCAGGCGCCGGACGAACATCCCAGGCAGCAGGGGCTGCCCACCCGGCAGGAAGAGCTCCTGGAATCGCTCAGAGTAGTTCAGGTCCTTCAGCTCACTCAGGGCTTTGGCTGCAGGTGAGAAGGGGAAGGACATCCAGAAAAAGCAGGGGTCAGGAAGGCACAAAGGACCTGGAGTCACTGTGCACCTGATGGGGATGTTGGAGACCTGCTGCTGCCTCTGGTCCTATTGCAAAACTAGAGAGGAGCTGGACCACTGGTCCTTTGGAACTGGGAAAGAAACCCAAAGAAACCCCAGAACCCTTCCCTGCCTGGCCCTGGGCACTGCCCAGTGTGGTTTGTCTGCCCTGGCTCTGCCCAGACATGGCAAAGGGCTCCCGTTTGGCTGCCACCACGCTGTCCCTGGCAGACTGTGGCTGACACATTGCTCAGCTCCCAACAGCACCCAATCTCCATGTCCACAAAGCCCTGATTTCCCATGACTAACCCCCTGCATCCCCAGCTGCCTTGCACAGTGAACTGCCCTGAGCTGCCCATCAGGTACTCACCCAGGTCATGTGTGACATTAAAGCCATTCTGGGCAACATCGGCCGTGAGGCCCAGCAGCTCGGACCAGGGGAGCCTGGCAAGGGAGAGAGGACAAGGAGAAATGGGCCTTGGAGGGCTGCAGTGGGGCAGGGTGGTGGGGAGCTAGCACAGGGCTTGGCTCTGCAGTCAGGGCTCCTGGGACACCAGGCTGTGGGGCCAGCAGTGGCCAAAAGGAGCACTGAGCTTTCAGTGTTTCTCCTCAACAGGATCATGTCAGTGCTCCAGGATGTGTCCCAGAGAGAAATGGCCGTGCATGGATGGGGGAAGGGCTGTGCCAGCAGCAAGAGCTCAAGCCAGGCTCTGGTGGTGAGCAAGTCATTCAGATCCCTCTGTATCCCAACAGAGCACCAAGGACAGGCACATCTCTTAGGGTGCAGCTAAAGAGACAATGAAAATGCACAGACACGCAGGGCCATGTGCTGCAGCTCTAACAGAACATTCATTGTACATCTTCTTAGCCAACAGTTCACTTTGCAGAAAACATGACCAAGCTGAATTTTTTCTTTGGTACATGAAATAGCAAAAAAATAATAATCTCTTTCAACACAAGCCTCTAAGTACCTCTTTGCTGATGGTTTTGACTGGTGGCTGAGAACATGGTCTGATGGCAAGGGCTCATGTGCTCCCAGCTTCCCACAGGGACCCCAGGGCACAGCCTGTGCCAGCCTCATGTCTTACCTGCCATGTAACTGGTGTGCCTGGTGCATTCCTAGGATCATGCCTGGCACCCCTACGAGCAGACCTGGCTGTAAAACAGGAAGGACAAAAAGGAAGAGTAGTCTCCTTTCCATGAGGACATGGGACACCGTCCCCAACTGCAAGGGGAGGTGCAAATCATGCTTACTTTGGAATTATCTGCATAGTTAGGAGAGGGGAAGAGTCTGTAGCAACACACTTTACTATGGAATAAAAGGTTTTGGAAGGAGAGAGGCAAATTCAATCTTGTTCTCAACCCAGTTTGGTCAGGAGAGAGAACTCAGCAGAACAACCTGGGATTATGCTCCTTCCTGGGACTCTTGTCCTCCCAGCACCCTGGTGCCACAGAGATGTACCTCTTTATTCCCCAAAGCTCTGCAGGTATTTCGGGGCTGATAAAGAAGTTTTTTCCCTAGATTCCTCATGTCTGCAGGGCCCAGAATCTCCCATGATGAGAGAGACCTCTTGCAGCTTTGTTGGACATCTGCCCCTCAGCCTGAAAGTTGGAGAGAGGAGAGCTGGAGACAATGGCTGTGGGCCGGGTTCTCACCTTGGTGTCCTGCTGCGGGTCCCCTTCCAGCGGGATGCCCAGGGGAGCCACCTCACGGAAGTCGATCACCCAGCTCCTGTTCTTGCGGATGTCGTGGACCAGCATCACCCCGCCCCTGCGGCGAGACAGGGTCAGGGCGTGGCGCGGCCGCTCCAGCAGCACCGCGGCCGTGCGGCTCGGGGGGCGCTGAGGCCAGGGCGGCCCGGTGAGACAAGGGGCGCTGTGCCAGGTCACCGGCCCCAGCAGGGCCACCAGGTGGCCGGAGTAACAGCGAATGCTGCTGTCCTTGCCTAGGGCACACACCAGGACAGCCAAGGCAGGGTTGGTGTGGGACGCAGGCAGCCCTGTGCTGAGCCTGGTGAGGCTGGAGCAGTCCCTGCCTGCCTGGTCATGGAGCCACTGGCTCTGTTCCACTGCCAGGCTGGGACCATCTGGGATTTTCTTTCTAATCTGAACAGTTTTGCAACAAAAGACGGTGTTTGCTTACAGCGGCAATGGGTGGTGCAGCTGGAGCAGTGATCAGGTGGCTTGGGTTTATACAACGCTGCTGAGCCCTCCTGCAGAGCCAGGAGCACCGGGCTCACGTGGATGCCACCCTGGGAATGAGGGCTGGAGAAGGACACCCCTCCCTGGCAGCTTCCTGGAGCTGGGCTCAGACCTTAGCCTCGGGAGCAGAGCTTGTGGAAGGCAGAACTCGGGCTCTGAAAGCACTGGGGCTGAGCCCAGGGTGTTTGTAACTCCTGGCACAGCTCCCATGGCTGGGGGGCCATGTCTCCCTCTGCCCCTCAATAGCCCTCTCGAGCCTGGGGCTTGGATGCTTCCTGCACCAACTTCAGCAGAAACAATTCCCTGCCTGGGGTTTCTGTCCTGTGCTGACAGCATGGA
The DNA here is from genome assembly GCF_037042795.1 of Molothrus aeneus. Taxonomy (NCBI): domain Eukaryota; kingdom Metazoa; phylum Chordata; class Aves; order Passeriformes; family Icteridae; genus Molothrus; species Molothrus aeneus. Next base: position 845,501 of record NC_089662.1, read on the forward strand.
GCACGGGAAGGGTCACTGTGACAGATGTGGACACATCCACTGCCTGATGTCAGAGCCCTGGCACCACACCCTGAGCCTGGCACTGCCACGGAGGCATTTCTCAGGTGAAGAGGGACTTTTTACAAGGGCAGATGGTGACAGAACAAGGGGGAATGGCTTTACACTGACAGAGGGCAGGTTTACATCAGGTATTTGGAGGAAATATTCCTCTGTCTGAGGAGGAGGTAGGGGAACCAGGCACTGGTGCAGGCTGCCTCATCCCTGGAAGTGTCCAAGGCCAGGCTGGATGGGGCTTGGAGCACCCTGGGATAGTGGAAGGTGTCCCTGCCCATGGCAGGGGGTGGCACTGGATGGGCTTTAAGGCCTCTCCAACCCAAACCATTCTGGGATTCCATGAAACCACTCCCTTGGGGACAGCCGAAGCCAGGAGCAGAGGGCGAGTGCCCCACACTTACCCTCCCAGGCCCGAGGTGTGGGGGTTGACGATGCCGGCGCACAGGGCCGAGGCGATGGCGGCGTCCACCGAGGAGCCGTGCCGGGCCAGCACGTGTGTGCCCAGCGCCGTGCAGCGCGCAGCGTCCGTCACCACGGCGCCGCGGTGGAACAGCTGCGGGACACAGAGGGCACCCTGGGCACTGCTGCTCCTGCCCGGCTCTGTGCACACCCACCCGTGTGCCACCTGAGGCCTGGGGCCAGTGCCGATCCAACCAATGCCAGTGGGCACCGTGCGTCCCTTGGCACATCCCCGCTCCAGGGCAGCTGCAGGCAGCCACGGCCACCAGTTCAGACAGCTTTCCATGCTTGGTGTGCCAGGCTGGGGGGCCACATCTCCCTCTGCCCCTCACCAGCCCAGAGCTGTCCCTGTGCTGCAGCCAGGCAGTCACCAGGAATGGGGATACAGCTGTAAAGAATGCAGCAGGGCCCCAGGACCACAGCATGTTCTCATCCTTGTGCCAGAGCTGTGTTAATGCTGTTCCATGATATTTTAAAGAGTTGATTTTGTCCCTATGGCACAAATTGCAGCATCTTAACAAAAGCCAGGCTGGCCTGGGGACATGAAAAGACAGAAGGGCCATGGCTACATGTGGAGATGATGATGGTGACTCCTGGCTGACTGTGACCCTGGCAGAGGTTCTGCAGGGTCCAATCCTGTGGCCATACTGCCTTGGCTGTGCAATCTAGCACTGGGCCGTGGGACAGATTAGCAGGAGGTTCACCTCTGTTTTCAGTTATTTCTCTACTTAGTCCTGGATGAATCTTCCAGAGGTGAATCTGGGCATGTATGCCCATAATCCATAAAACTCTGTCCATGTGGACAAGATGCCTACTGTTTCACTAAGAATTATTTTCTGAAAGCATTCCCATCTAGTTCAAACCACAGCTGCAGTCACAGCAGTGGGGTTTTCTGTTCCCCCCCGGCAGCACCTCCAAACCTGCCTGACACAGCCCCCCACACCTGGACATGGGACAAGCTCTGAGAGTCTGGCTCGGCTCTCCAAGTACAACCTCCAGGTGCAGGAAAAGGCTTTCAAGCCAATTTGGGGTGGAACCAGGGGGAGACTGGCACCCAGGGCCTCACTGACACCAGCCATGGCTCCCCAGTGCTTCCCTTGCTGAACTTCTGACCAGGAGGAAAGTCAGGGAGCTCTCCCATCTTTGGAGCCAAAGCCCAACCATAAAGCCACGGTTTTGTCTTACCTGAGGGTCCCCAAAATAGATCTGCATGATGAGGGCCACGGTGACGCCCGTGGCGAAGGTCAGGCAGGCGGTGATGATGACGGTCAGCCCGTCCTGCCGGCAGCTGCAGTCTCCTGAGAAGGGGTCCTTGCTGGTCTCCTGCAGAGGGGACACATCCTGGCTCCCCATCTCTGAGGAGGACGAGGGCAGGCGCTGGAGACGCGCAGACTTCAGGAAGGAGTCTGGGTCTTTGTGGGCAACAGGGAGAAAACAGGTGTGAGTTATTGAGCAACTTGGGGCTCTTATTGCAGTGTTTACCCAGCACTAACATTACACTGAGCCCCTTCCAGCACGGCTATCACCTTCCCCATTGATCCCAGCCCTCAGGAGCCTTTCTGGCTCAGATACTGCTTTGAGTCATTTTACTGATCCTTTTTTTCAGCTCTGGTTATTCCAAGCTGACTTCCCTGGAGATTAAGAGACAAGAAACCCTTGAATTTTTACTCCATTTCAGTCCATTCATCAGCCTTCAGTGACAGGCCCACTCTTATGCTCCATTTGGAGGGGTTCTTAACACAGCAAACAGGTCTTTGAAATGCAGCAGGACTGAAGAAGAGGAAATTAAGATATGAAAAAAGATGCAGCAGCTTTACTTGGAGCTGTGATTGAGCTAAAGCACCTGAGCAAAACAGAGGTAAAGCAAAACATTTGGCCTGGGAAGAGAAAATCCCTCTAGGGAAGCGAGGGCAGGGAGGAGCAAACCTGCAAACCGGAGGCCTTGGAACATCCACTGGCTCCTCTGCAGGAAGGACTCTGCTTTAATTCCTTGCTTCCTCTGGCAGATGAGGCCCACTGTGAAATGAAGCCACACACTGGACACCCAGCTCCAAGATGGCAAAGCAGTGGGGCAGGAGTTTGTTGGGCCTCAGCAGGATGAAAAAGTCTCTTTTTTGCTCGGAAAGATGCCTTGAATCTCTGTGAGTGTCAGCTGCTGCCCTTGTGCTGGGAGGACACCGGCTAAGGATGCCTTGCCTGTCCTGGTGCTGCCAGGCACACAGAGCTACTGGGGCAGCTGTGAGGTTGTGCCCATCCCTCATGGGCTCTGAAGGGGATCAAGTAGCTCAGGGCATCATCCAGGGCTCCTGGAGGAATTTTTTCAGGGGCTGCAGTACTCTGTGCATCCATAGTGGAAGAAGAGGCACCAAGTGGAAAAGACAAGATTGTCCCTCCGTACAGATGTTTCTTGGGCTTGGAAAAGGAGAGGGGAGCAAGCAGGAAAGCCCACATCCCCCATCAACTGCCTGCCTGTCTGCTCTGGCGGGTGCTGGGTATCACCCTGGGCACTGCCAGCCCAGTCCTTGTCATGGCATTAACCTGACCTGGCTGCAGCTCTCCTCAGGCCAGGGAGGGAAGGAATTTTAATTTCAGTGATGCTGCAACCAGGAGTAAACTTCCACAGCCAGGAAATCCCCTCAGAGGGAATTTAATCTCATTTGTGCTGTGGTGGTTTAGGAGTGGGACTGGGAAAGGCTCAGCTTTTGCAGCCTGAGCCTCTGAGCACACACTGAGCCCCTCATGGGGTTTTCTGGTCTAGGCGAGCTGGACTGAGCGGGAGGACTGGCTGGTGGCTTCAGTGGGGGCCACAACTGGCCTGGCAGGGGCTGCCATTGGGGTGGGATGTCACATACAGCCCCTGGCACACACGAGTGAGGCCCCAGTCCCACCTGCAGGGAAACAGTGGGGAGTGAGCTGGACTCCAGGACACCATCCCTCTGCTCTGGTGACAGGCCAGCCCAGCATGAGGGGACATGAATACCTAGGAAGCAACTGTAGAAGAGGGCAGACCACAGCCCTCCCACCATGCAGCATCTCCATTCTCTGCCACAGACATCCTATTTTTAGTCTCTGTGCCCACGGTGTTGCATAGGGACAGCAGAGCTGCGGTGTGGGGATGGGAGCAGCTGGAAGGGGTCACTTGGGATCAGAAGCAGCCTGCGTAGTCAATGCACAGCTGCCCCATCCCAACACCAATGTGCATGCTTTGAAAAAGAAGCTACCAAATCCCACTTGGCTTCTGTGGGGCCGTGAAGGAGTTGTAGCTTTAAGTGGGAGCCAATGCTTTGGAGAACCAGGGCTACCTCAGGTCTGGAGCTACTGCAGAGGAGACAGCAGAGACTGGAGCTGCTGGTGGGCTCTGCAGGTGCTCCTGCAACAAGTGTCAGGAGAGCAGTAGCTCTCTTCTCCAGCAACCCCGCCTGCAGGTGCTGGCACTGCCAAAAGTCCACCAGATTCTGGCTGTGTGACAAGAGGCCTTGTGCTGCCAGGAGAGCTGCTCCCACACTCCTGCTGGCAGCAGCTTTGCCTCGACGGTCAGAAGAGCACAGGGTGGGAACGGGCAATGGGAGCTTCACCCGTGGGCATGGTGGGACAGGGCAGAGGGCAAGGGGAGCCTGGGGCTGTGCAAACATGGGCTTGGGGGCTGACAGGCACCCGGACTGGGAACCAGCCCCAGGGGGAAGGGCAATACCGCCAAAAGAAACATGACATGGGGGAGAAACAGCATTTCTCTCAACTATGGAGGAGGAAGCAATCAGTTAAAAATAGGCAGAGGATTTTCTCATAGATCAAACGATCACCTGACTTTATTCCAGCTGAGCACCGGAGGGATGAAGCATCCCGAACTGAGGGATGTGCAAGGAGCACCCTAGGGTGGGGGGATGCTCAAGGAGCATCCCAGGCGGAGAGACGCTCAAGGAGCATGCAAGAAGGCCATGCACAAGTGGTCCAGGCCGAGCAGGCTGTGGGAGAGCACATTCCAGGCTGCCCTGGGAGGCTCTGTGCCGAAGCCCCGGATCTCTGGCTGCCTTCCGTCCCTCAGGGTGAAGGCGGGGCCGGGGCGCAGGGACGGCGGGAGCCGGGGAGCCCCGCTCCGGGCGCGGGGCCGAGGGCCGGGGGTGCCGGGGGCCGCGGGCGGGCTCTGCCGCCGCCCCTCACCCGTGTCCTGCTCGCCCAGGAACGCGTCCTCCTCCTTGCGGGCGCGGAGGCCGCTCTCGGCCGCGCCGCTCGGCTCCTCCTCGGGCAGCCGCGGGAAGCTGGTGATGCTCATGTAATCCACGGGCGAGCCGGCGGCCAGGGCCCGCTGCCGGCCCGGCACCGCCTCCGGCACTGCCATCGCCGGCTCACCCCGAACCGGGTCACGCCGAGCCGGGACACCCGAGCCGAGCCGGGACCCACAGCGGCGCCGGGCCGGGCCCACCGCTCCCGGTCAAACGGAGCCGCCCCGCGCCGGCCGGGCGGGGCAGCCGGAAGGGGCCGGGCTCAGGGGCGGCTCCTCCCGGGGCTGGGGGCGCTCCGGGCCGCTCCGTCAGCCAGCACCGGCCGGCGGGGAGGGCCCGGACCCCGCTCCAGCCGGGGCTGCTCCATGGCCCGAGCTCCTCTGCGCCCCTGACCCACACAGGGGGATCTGCCCCGGCCACGCCGCACCAGGCGGGTTTCGGGCCAGGCCTCCGGGGAGCTGGATCCGAGATTCCTACGTCCGTCTCCAGAAGGCTGGAAGAGTTTTCCAGGGGATGTGCACGGACATTATGTCGCTGCCACAGCCAGCCCGTAGCAGAGGGCTCGCATGTCACCCCTTGTCATGGGGCAAGGGGTCACCAGCGCCCAGTGGGACCATCAGCAAGAGATGCTGTGACATTGGCCCAGAGCGGCCGGGTGTCTGCTCTGCCACAGCCTGCCTTCCATCGCTGCCTGCTCGTGCGTGTGGATGAGAGCTGGACACCGCCGTTCCCTCTGCAGCACAGGGGGTTTGGGTTGCCGTTTGCAGGTGCAGCTGGCCAGGCTCACCTGGCACTGGTGGCTCCCTGCTCCTGGCTCCGGCAGCACCGGCACAGGTGTCAGGAGGGGCTGAGGCTGCTGGGCAGCACAGGGAACCAGCACAAAGCCGGGGGGAGCCAAATGGGGGCACAGGGCCAGTTAAGCCTGGGGCAGGCCTGAGCTGTGGTTACCAACAGCTCCCATTTGGCAGAGTTGTGGTGGACTTATATGCGTTGAGGGGCCTGGATTACATGGATGTTTCTGAGATCAAATTGGCTGAAACATTTAAATTTTCCCCTGCACTTCTTCCAGAGATTGACCTAAAAACCGCCAGTAAAATAACTGTAAGATGGAAGATGTTGTTTCTCTCCGTGGTCCAAGTTTGTGAAAATTCCTTATCCCTGCAACAACACTGGCCTCTCTCGACTTGGCACACAAACTTGTCTCTTTGGCTGCCAGATCTGAAAAATCCATCTACTGCCCCAATGTATCCTGGACATCTGTTGTTTTGGGAGGCAGAGCATGTGAAGTGCTGTTTGGATCTGGGGAGGTCACCTGACAGGTACATGTCCTACTTTCTCATCCTCCAATGAGCCAGCTAATCCCCTGCATGAGCAGCTCCACTGGCTCGGTGCTTCTCAATGCAGGGATTTGTAAATCTTCCTTTGCTGAGGCACTGGTAAGGTTTTGGTTGTGCCTCCAGCAGCCCGAGGGCATCATGACCATTGCTAGCTATAGTAAATAAATAAATAGGACTAGGGACAGGAGTAGGATAGTTTGGCTTTTGCAAACCAGTCTCAGTCTGCTCCACTTTCAGGCATCTGTCCAGTCTCCCCATCCCCAGCAGCTGGAGGGGTTTCTTCCCCACCACTGCATGTTCAACAAGACCAGGAGCTATGTCCATACTGCATCCTCTTCCACCCACTGCCTGGCAGAGGATCAACCCACCAGCCCAGCTTCTGCCTCTCTGGTGTTTAAGACAAGCCCAAACCAATTGGCTGTGACAGGAGCAGCCACCTCAGCCCCTCTGGCTGGTGAGGTGCCACCCCCCTTGTGTCACAGCTGGCTCCAGCCTGACCAGCCCCTGGGGCTGTGGTGGGGCAGAAGGTCAGAGCCCTGGTCAGGGAAGGTTAATGTGGCTCTGGCCTACCCCAGATCCGATCCCACAGGCTCTGGAAGGAGCCACGCTCGGGGACAGTGGAGTTGCTCCTCAGAGCTGTGGGTCAGCAGTTGGGGACTCTCCCTGAGGGTCAGCACGAAGCTCCACGAGGCTGAGAGCCCTCAGCTCATTGCATAGGGATTGTGCATTCCAGGGGACCCTTCTGAAATCTTGAGAATTTGTACAGTCAGGTGGTTCCAATTCTACTTCACAGCACGAATCTGTATTCATATGTTGGCTGAGGTTTAATTGATTTATCTAGTTTAATTGGTTTATAAAAGAAGTTTATTTGAATATATTGTCTCAATGTTACAAGCTTTGTGACACCTGTAGGCAGCGGAAAGCCAATAGCTGTGAGCAATCTTTGCAAGCTTGGGAATCAACCTGGGGAACTGCAGAGATGGTGACACCCCATGAAGAGGACAGAGGCTCCTTGGGGGGTGCTGCCACCCCAACAGGCACTGCTCGGTGCCAGGTCTAGCTGGGCTCTGACAGCTGGGATCAGCAGGACTTGAGATGCCTGGGGGCACAGCCACCCTCCAACACCCCTTGGCACCCACCCCAGTTTTCTCCCTTTAAGACCCACAGTGACTTGCATTAATTTCAGCACATTATGTGCCCGGAGGCCAAGGACACCAGAAACTCCTTTACCAGTTCCACCACACAAAACACTTGCTGCTCACCTCTCAACAAGGTTAGGCCAGGGAATCTCTCTCTCTCCTGCCAGGGACTGGCTGCTCTTTGCTGAAAGCCAAGGTGATGTTCTGCAGGTCTGCAGCTTAGCAGGGAGCTGCACTGTGGGCAGTGCAGCCTCCGTGTCAGCTCCATGAGGATACAGCTGCTGCTGGAACTGTGTCCCAGCAGCTGGGGCTCCCACAGCCCAGCTCTCCAGAGCAGGAAGGACATTGTTCTCCCCGAGCTGAGGCTCTGTGGTAGCACTGAGCCCCACCAGCCATTGGCTCTTTCCCACCAAGGAGTGCAGAGTGCAGAGCAAGCCTGTGCCAGTGCAGAACTGTGAGGCAGGGGTGCTGCCCAGGCCCTGCTCTCCCACAGCATTCCCTGCTCCTGTCAGCCAAGGCTCTCCTGTCTTCCCAGCACCAAACCACGCTCTCCGCTACACCATTCCCGTGTCAACCTCTTAAATCCCTGCAAGTGCTCCCTGTATTTACAGTTCTCATCGTTGGCAAGATGCTCAACTCCCTTCTGCTGGCTGCCACATTGCCTTGAGCTTAAAATTAACCCCCCCCTTCATGAGCAGGCACCAAAGATTTAGTTCTCCTGCTGACCAGCACAGGGGGTACCAGCTCCTAGCCCCTGAGGCACCCCTTAAAACAGGAACCTGAAGAGAGAAAAACCTGCAGCTGGACAACAGTAATCAGTAAATTCTCTGCAAGGAGCCTTAAAGATACCAGAGGCCAATGTCTGTTCACGGTCATGATCCTCCTTGGCTCAGGTTCAGCTTCCAGCCACTGGAACTGCACTGAGCTGTCCAAGGAACTGAGCTGGTGGGAGCACAGGCAAGCAAGGAATAGAGCAGAGGGTCAGGGAAGCAGCTCTGCACTCTCTCTGCACGTGGTGCAGCAGTGCTCCAGGTCCTGCTCCAGACCACACCTGAGCACTCTGGAAGGAGCACTGGCTCGGTGTCACAGGGCAGGAACAGTCACTAAAAGAACAGCTTGAACAGGCAACACGGCTTAGCCTGCTTAGCTGAAGCATGGATCTAAGCATTAGCTACCACTGCAAATGCTTCTGGCCTCTTCTCAAAGTGCAGCACAAGAGATCCAAGAATCCCAAAAACTTTACCAAAAAATCCAACTCTGAAAGGAATCCCACACTCCCACCATTTTACAAAACATCAAAGACCAGAGGACACAGAAGCTGCACAGTGGATTATTCAGGCAACATTTATTGGAGCATTTCAAGTATACAATGGTTTTACTGATGGCTGTAAGCAGCTAAGATGCAGACAGATGCCAGCAAGAAAGGGTGACCTAGCACTAGCAGGCTATGCAATTGTCATAGGAAATTAATGATTTCAGCTAATAGGAGGGGAAGAGAAAGTAGCAGACTAAAAGTTTGGGCAAGTTTGGGGATAGGGAGGAGAAAATAAAGAAGTTTTTTGGAGATAATTTACTTAAATTGGCCACTCACAAGTAGCAGAAGCTGTCTGCTATTGCACTCTTCCCTTGGCATCCCAAGGACCTAAAATAACCAGGGCTGTTTCTTCACCAAGAACAGGCAGATTTTCCCTGGTAAGAATGGAGGCTCGCCCAGGCTCAGCACTTGGAGATTGAGATCCCTGGCTTTGCACTCCCAGTGAGAGCCAGGCTGTGGCACTTCCACCAGAGAGGAGGCAATGCAGGCTTGCAGCAAGAGCACACTAAACTACCAACCCCTCACTATAAGGCAGCGTTAGGTCAGGACTCTTTTTGGGTGCCTGAGCTGTTTAGAGAAGCAAGGACCACATGGCAACAAGACTACAAGGTCCTGTGACAATAACAAGGACTGTGCGTGTTTCCCAAGAACTATTTCTGAAAGACACGATCTTAAAAAATACCTTAAAGCAGAGACTCCCCATCGATGCACAAAAAGGGCATGACTAGGGAGGGACTGAGCTATGAAGTGATCAAGCACCTCCCAAACCACAGGTTGTATACTCTGCCCAGTTGGCAAGTTGGTACTTCTGCATTTAAGATAATAGCTGCCTCGATTGTGTTTTAGTGTCCTGCATTTATGAACAAAGAGCAGTTGAATTCAAGAGCTTAAAACCAAATTGAAACACTAACATTTAACAGGGTATCTCCAGAATGACTCCTTCGAGACTACGAAGCTCTGAGGTATGTGATGGCAACTTGGTAGTCAGGCTGGCAGAGTGCAGTGGAGCTTTTCTAAGCCTCCTGAATACATCTTGGTTCACCAAATGAATCAGTTCTTCCTAGCAAAATCACTTAAAAATTTGTCTTCAGCAAAAAGCATTTAAAAATTCAGATCGACAACTGATTTGCAAGTAAAACAAAACCAAAAAAAAAATAGAAATGGTAACAACACAGTCTGTTTAATCAAATCAGATCTGGTTACTACAAAAACATGCTAAGGACAGCCACCAGCTCACGTCCTGGGTGCTGCTGTGCCTTCTGCCCACATACCTACAACTGCTTTTGAAACACTGTTTGTCTAAAGGACAACCATGGAAGACAAGTCAGAGTTTAATGACAGATTTCAAACAGAGGGCATACATACATTAAATTAACAGATTCAACCTTCGGCACAGGAGTTGGATAAGAGTTACTGGCTAGAGTCACAGAAAGTTCCAAATTTGAACAGTCTTGAACCACTTCCAAAAATTCCAATGGCTTTTTAATAGTTCCAATAATTCACGGGTATATAAAACAGAGACAGGCTTCTCCAGCAGAAAGAAGAGTTGGGGCTCCTCCAGGCTACCCAGACCACTGGTACATAGGAGAGCTGGTTTGACTTCCCCACTTTGCCACCAGTCCACTAAAGACTAGGATTTATTAAAACCTTCTCTATTTATTGACAACTGATTTAACAGGCAAATGCTGCAGACTGTGTCAATCATAGTGGATGGCAGTATAGAAGATTATCCAAACCACCTGTGGGGAGGAAAGGAAGGGAAGGTTATTTGGATGCTTCTGGAGAGGTGTCAGACACAGCAAACAAGCCTCAGGCCCTGCTCTCAACAGGGGACTGAATTCCAGCTTGGAGGTGATCTTGGGGAGATCTTAGGATCAGCACTTGCCCCAAATGGTGGCATTCAACTTGTCTGCCAGCCTCTCCACATTAAAATCCCACCACAGCCCCTCCAGGGATTTAGAGGCACTAGCTAATCAAGTGCTGTGATCAGATACTTGGGGGAGGAGTAAGGGAAAAACAACACCCAAAACACCAGTCCAGGTGTAACTAGTTCGAGATGGAATGGAACTCCAACAGGGTATCTGGGACAGAGGAGGGAGTGGTTGATGCATCCATTACTACAGAGAAACCCCAGGTGTCAGCACTGTGTTTCACAGGCAGCAATCCCCATCATTGGCACTTGGTGCTAACACATCTGCCTTCTCTCACCACATCCCCTGCTCTCTTCCCAGGTCTTCGGAAAGTGCACCAACACAATTCACAAATCATCTTAAAGACAGCAATAGGCATTACCAGAAACAGTGCAAAAGATGTCATGAATCCCTCCTTCGTTAGCTCCCACGTCCCACCATATTCCTCCTCATCTATCTGCTGGAAGCTGCTGAAGTAGAGGTACAGAACACCAGCATTGATCAGGCAGAATCTGCAGGGAGAGGTTAGGAACCATCATTGCAGTGATACAGGCTGTAGGTATCCCACGTGCCATACAGTGAAATATCTTCCATCCACAACAGAGAGGAAGCAAAGAGGAATTCTTTTCCTGCAATGCTTCCCAGGCAGCTCAGACACTTCCTCAAAAGAGCCCCTCCAGGGGAGCTTGCTAGGTTGGGATGAAGTTCACTTGACAGGGCACAACCTACTCCTAGTAGGGCTCAAGAGGCAGAAGTCAAAAGCTGGAGGTATCCTCAGATGTAAAATCTGCAGGTTCTCCTGTCCTGCAGATTGACAGCAGCTCTGCCTCCACAGAGAACCTGTGTGTGCTTCCTGATTCTCAGGCAGCTGAGAGGGAAAACTGTCACCTCCATGCTCAGGGTTAGATCTCTGTGAGCATCCCAGGACCAAACAGGGAAGAAATAAGGGCCACAGAGACTCAATAGTGCCCTGGAGCCCCAGCACTAGAGTTCAGTCTGAGATACCTCAGTGCTCTCCAGTCTGTGCTGAGCCGAGAGAACAAACACGACCTTCTGTTTGTCCTAAGGCAGGTTTGGCTTTACACCAGCCCAGCCTGGGGCTGGGACAGGTCTGTGTCCTGCAAGAAAGGTTGTGTGGGAAGGGTGGGATGACAACACATACACAAAGTGGGTGACCAGCAGCAGGCTGGAGCAGCTGTGTCACTGCACAGCACAGAGAAACCACACAGACACTTCCAGAAACTTTTGGTTTTCCACTGTACATCAAATCCTTCCTGTCTACGTTTAGCACAGGAATGGGCTTAGGTGCCTGAAGGTGCCTTGTCAATTCATGGTGACTAAGTAAGAACAAGGAACTGTTCCTGGGGGCACTTCAGATTGAACTGTTTGTTGTAGCTAACCTGGTCCCTGCTGGAGCATCACCCCTCCCCTTTCTTGCCAAAACCAGAACACTTGGGACGAGGGACAAGATGACAACTGAATTTTGCCTAAGAAAAGCTGTGATGCTGGAGCTTGACCATTGAGACCTTGGCTAGGCAGAGATATTTGCAAACAGAGGCTCCCCAGAGCAGATCCAGCATCTTCCCAGAGCAGATGTGCAGAGAGCAGGACTGTGTCCCCACCTCTGCACTTGAACACTTCCAGGCACATGTCAGGCCCAAACAGATTTTCTCTTCATAACTCACTGCAGCCTTCAGACACCTCTGGGGAGGTGACCTGGCTCCCAGGGATTCCATGCACACACACCCCCTTCAGGCACTGCCTTCCCCACCCCATGGCTGAAAGGGCCATGTCAGGAAGCCAGGAGTGCCGCCAAGCTCTGCTGGTGCCACTGTGCCTGCTTGGGACCTCCAGCCTCTCATGTTCTGAGCAAACCTTTTCTTCTTCTCAGAGCAGCTGCCCCTGTCTGCTGAGAGAGCCTCCTGTCTGAGCAGGGCTCAAAGACCAGGACAAGCACACCTTCCCCATGGATGCTCCTTCCTGGGTGATCACAGCAGGCACCACACTGCCAGCCCCCCCCACATGTGCAGGACACACTCCAAGGCAATTGAAATGCTAGCTCCCTTCTTCTGCCATTGCCCCTTTTAATAGCAAAACAAATAATAATGTTTAGAAGTATTAATCAGGCTGAGGAGAAAGAGACTGATGGCCATGTTATGATTTGGGTGAATTTCATGGCAAGCAGCAGTGGAATGAAAGGCTGGCTGTGAGACACAGAGCAGGCAGAGCCCGCCTTTAGCCAGCCCACTGTTCACAGCACAGCCTCAAACAGGCTCCCAGGCCAACCCAAACGTGCAAACGTACACGAGACAGAAAAGGAAATGAACCTTACACTGCTATTCCCACGAATCCCTTCAGTGGAACTACTCCCCAGATGATTCCCAAAATAACCGCAATGATCTGCCGGAACCAGTAGATCACATCTAAAAACTCGTCCTGAGGAGACAAAGCACAAGAAAAATGTTGGCATTTATTAAGTTTCTTTTTTTTAAAGCACCACACAATTAACAGGTGAAAATTCAGCATACTGAACACTTAGTTCCCCACTCAGAGTATAAAATATTGCACTCAGAACAGATAAAGCAGTGTGAGGCATTGTGCACCCTGGACTTCTCTGCTTCCACATTAAACACACAGCTCTGTCCTCCCATGGGCCAACTGCAGAGGCTAAAAAGTCTCTAGTCCCCTTATTTACTAAAGGTGCAATAATAATCTCCTGGAATAAAAGTTTAAAGAACTGTTTATTCTTTGAGAATGCTCTACCCACGTTGGCCCAGGCCCTCCTGCACCTCCTGCTTTCGGGGCTCAGGGCAGCTCCAAAGCACAGCTGTACCTCACTCGTGCCATGAGGACTCCTGTGCTTCCTGAGCAGCAGGGCTCTGCTCATCCCTCTGTCCAAGGGCCACACTCCAGTAGCTACTGTAGCCTAGCAGCAGGGCTCACACTTCAAAAAGATTCACTTCAGCTCACATCTCTTTTCTCAGCCTCCCCAGAACTGGGATTGTCCCAGCATCCCCCCAAACACCAAAGCCTTTGTGATCCCCCAAAGCCTGTGGCATGTGCCAGCTGTTCAGCTCCTCACAGAAGATGGGAATCCATGTAAGATACAGACATCTCTTCTGGTCACTGCTCTTGACAGGCAGCTCAGCCTTCGGTTCACCTCCTACTGTATCAAAACATTGGCACAGCCGTCCCTGTTCCCCTGCTGACTCTGAAATTCCAGCTCTATCTGCCAGAGGCGAGGGGGCAGGGATACACGAGCCCCACCAGTCCGGGGAGCCACAGGTAAGGAAAAAGCGACACAGATTGCTGTCTGAGCCCCACGGAAACGGAGCGTGCCCCTTGCCCCGGCCAAAAGCAAAGCCAGCAGCGGGGAGCAGAGGCCGAACCTGCGCTGTGCCCGGGCACGGCAGGGCTGCAGCGGCAGCTCCGGGCACCGGGCGGCCGTGCTGCTGGGAGGCGGCACAGGACAGGCGCCGCAGGAGCATACGGCACACGGCCACGGGGAAACTTCGGAAAGCTCAGGCTGCCGTTTCTTGAACCATACAAGGGACATTTTTATTTTATCCGAGAAGAGTGTTAAACCACAAGACAAAAGTAACGGCGGTGTCTCAACACCGTGTTTCCCTTGGCTCCACGCCCAAAGAGCAAAGAGCCGGGCCATGGGCCGGCACGGGGGATCGGCAAACACGGCTCCGCTCCGCGAGCACTCACCGCACAGCCGCCCCCGCCGCTCCGGGCTGCGGGCACGGGGCGCTGCCGAGCCCCGGCACGGCCCCGGCACGGCCCCGGCACCGCCTCAGCCCGCCGGTCCCCGCAGTGGCTTCAACCGTGCTCGGGGACGGCGGCTCCTCCGGCACCCCCGCGGGACGGAGCCGCCGCGCCGGGCGGGTCCCGGCCCCCCCTCAGGGCCCCCTCCGGTCCCGCCGCCCCGGTCCCACCTTGTCGTGCCAGGCGGAGTCGCTGCGCAGCGCTTTGCCCCACACGGAGCCGCGCCCGGCCGCACCGCCGTTGGCCACCGCGTGGTGCTGCGGGTGCGGCGGCTCGTCCCGGCGCCGCCCGCCGCTCATCCCGCTCCGCCGGGATCCGCCGGGATCCTGCGCCGGGATCCGCCCGCCCGGCCCGGAACCGGCCCGGCCCGCGCGCGCCGCCAATCGCCGCGCGGCCCCGCCGCACGTGACACGGGCGGGGCCGCGCCCTACGGCGGCCGAGAGGGGCCGAGAGGGGAAGGGAAGGGAAGTCAAGTCAAGTCAAGTCAAGTCAAATCAAGTCAAGTCAAGTCAAGTCAAGTCAAGTCAAGTCAAGTCAAGTCAAGTCTCGGCCTGGCAGGGTCATTCCCCAGCGGAAGGGCCATTCCCCAGCGGAAGGCCCAGCCAGCAGTGCCGGTGTTGCTGGCTGGGAGTGGCACAGCCCTTGGCAGCCCTGCAGGGTCACCAAGCCATCAAACAGGCCGCCCCGGGGGATGCCGGTGCTCAGCCAGGCTGAGGAGGCTCCACACGATTTGGGTGTATCTGTAGGATACACAGGGTCATGCAGCTCCTTACGTGGTTGTTCACCTGACCTTAGAGCAGCCAAACGTGTGGGGGATATGGGGAGAGTTATCACCAGTGCAGCCCTAAAGATTTGTCTCTTTTTCATGTTCTTGCCTTCCAGGAGCAGTGGCACTCAGACCAGTTGCACTCCTGGAGAAGCCTGGCTCTCACTCTGTTACCTCCTCAGCACAGGATTGTGTGGGTGGAGAGGAGCCTTAGTGACAATATTCCAGGTGTCCCTGGCAGCTGATTGGTGCTGCTGGGGCCACTCTGAGCACTGCTGGAAGCCCTGGATCCTGTGGGGATCCTCACTGGTGCCCTGTGTGGAGCCGTTCCTCCCTCCCCTGCTGTACACATCCCCCTGGCACTGGCACACCATGAGCCCTGCTGTTCCTTTTTCCCAGTAACAAGCCCCAGGCCCAAGGTGCTGCATTTCTTGTTGTCCTGCAGGCCTGCAAATACGATGTGCTGAGCATCCCCAGAGCCTGGCTGCAGCTCCAAAGGCTCCAGCAGCTGCTGCTTTGCTGCCAGCCGGACTGGAGGCCGTGGGTGCAGGCTGGGCCTGCGTGGGCTGTGTGGGGTCCTTGTCCCAGAGCTCTGATCACTTCCAGCTGGGGAGTGTAATTTAAATACAGATAATGCAATATACTAATGGACTTATGGAGAAGTATCTTGCCCTGCTCCTGCAAAGCCATCAGGCCCTGATCACCTCCAGCCCCTTGGGCGTTTGCCAGAAGCCAGAGGCTGCTCCAAGCCAAGGCAGCCTGGCAGCATGGCCAGGAAGGGGCCAGTGTGGGGTCATGCCTGTGTCTTTGGCAGCTCCTTTGCCTCTGACCCCCACGGCAGGGCCAGGCCAGACGTGTCCAGGCTCCAGCCCTGCTCCCCAGACACTCCTCAGGTGCTTGGGGAGAGTGGAAACAGTGTCCCTGTCCTTGTCCCCACTTCACAGGGATGGAAATGTCTTCATGGTGATTACAATACCTGGGTCAGGGAACTGACCTAAAATTCACACTCTTTAAAAAAATGGCTTGTTTTACTCCATTTCCATTGCCTGATGCTGAAAGTGAGAGAGAAACAAATTGAATTTGGGCTTGAAAGAGCCACAGAGAGACAGGAGAGGTGCCAGAGGGCACAAACAGGCCCTGGTAAGGGATGTGTGTTGGCAGACACATAGAAGCAGGGACCAAGTATGATATGGGCAGCCCTGGGCACAGACAGGGAAGGCAGGAAGGGCTGAGGGGACAGCAGAAGTGACCCAGCTGCAGGGGCTGCAAAGCTGGAGGAGCTGCCATGTGCCTGCAGCCCCCCTTCAGCAGCTCCCCCCGCAGGGGCTGGCTGCACACTTGCCCAGAGAAAGCAGAGCTCAGTGAGGGACTGCAGCCACCCCAGAGGGGCTGCAGGTGGGTCCTGCTCCTGCTGGGCTCCTGGGAACACCTGGACCCTGCTGAGGCTGGGCTTCTCCAGCACGGAAAACTCTGGGACCAGCCACGGGGTGGCAGTTCAGGCTGGCTGACTCCCGACAGGGGCTTTTTGGTGTTTTTTCTTTTTCTTTTTTTTTCTTTTTTTTTTTTTTTATTTTATTTGTGTGTGTGTGTGTGTGTGTGTGTGTCCCCTTTTCTTATATTTTTTATTAAAAAGACAAACCTTCTGGGGCCTCCCTGTCCAGCTCACGAGCATGGCAAAGGTTCTGTGCTTTCCCTGGCTTGTGTCCACCCTGGCATAGCATCCAGCAGCATTTCCAACTCTACTCCTGCATTCTGCGGGCTTCTGAGCCCACAGTCTGTCCTTCAGAGGGGCTGCAGGCAGGATCCCTGCTTCCAGCCAAGGGTCAGGAACCTCTGTGGCTCTCCCCCCGTTGCAGATTTCATCCAAGCAGCACAGGGACACGGGCAGGGTGTCCCCAAGTCAGGCAGGCTCTTGGCAGAGCAGGTCACCAGCCTTCTGAGCCAGTGGGAGCAAGCTCCATGCCTGGGGCAGGGTCTGGCCAGCCTGCCAGAGAACACACCACTGCTTTTATATCAGGGCTGAAACAGGTTTTTGGACTTTTTAGCTGTTGTTTGCAGTGATGCCCTGCAGGAGAATGGCAGCTGATTAATTTGTGCCACTGCTCATTTCTGTTCATCTGTGCCACTGCAAGTGCAGTCTGTGTGCTCCATGCTGTCCCCTCTGATCAGGGTCTGGTCCTCAACCTCAAGTTCCCACATCTCCATGGGCAGATGGAGCTCCTGGGAATGCTGAAGCTGGGCAGTCCTGCCCTGGCTGCCCACTCAGGGCTGGGTCCCCAGAAGAACAGTCCCTCTCAGAAGTACTCCTTGTGTGTCCCTCTTCCACCTTCCTGCTCCTCTGCAGGCTTAATTCTGCCCCTGCTGTTGTGGGACCCCACAAAACAGAGATAAACCTCCTCTGGGATGATGTCTGGAGGGGCATCACCCTCCCAAGGGGGATCCCCCAGGACTAGGAGCTCCTCTTGGTGACTGCAGGACTGTGATGAGGCTCAGAGTTGCTGATGGGAAGGAAACAGTGAGCAAGAGCTGCTGTCCTGGAGAGGTGCCCCAGGATCAGCGTGAGTCCTGCCTCGGGTGGAGGAGCTCCCCATCCCTGTTTCTCCAGGCTCTGCATCCCTGCTTGGGAATGGGGCAGTTCCCCAGCTGTTCTCCGCCCCAGGCCACTTGTTAGAGACCTTTGAGGGGCCGCTTGACCCTTCTGGCCGCCGTTCCCTTTGTGTGGCGGCCCACGGTGCAGCCTGTGGACACTCCCTGGCCTTTCTAGGGACCCCAGGGCGCTCCGGTCCCAGCAGCGGGGACCTGCCCTGCCTCAGCCAGAGCTGCCCCAGGGAGCTCAGGGAGCCCCGGCCCGTGTGCCCCCGGCAGTGCCACCCTCGGGGCGTGGTCCCCCCGTGTCCCCGGGCGGGAGCGCGGCTCGGCGGTGCCCGGTGCCGTCCGGCGCTGCGCATCCCCCGCGGCACGGGGCACGCGTGGGCCGCCGCTTTCGTCTATATAAGGGCGTCCCGGCCCCGCGGCCCCGGCCCCGCCGCATTCTTCTGCCTTGTATGGGCCGGGCCGGGCCGGGACCCTGGGCCCGCCCGCCCCGCGGAGCCGCGTCCGCAGAGCCGCAGAGCAGAACCCGCACGGCCCCAGCTCCGGCAGCGCCCGCCGCTCCCGTGAGGGACAGGTGAGGGGACGGGGACGGGAACGGGAACGGGACCGCCCCGGGACGGGAACGAGCGGCTCCGGGATGGGAACGAGCGGCACCGGGACGGGAACGAGCGGTCCCGGGATGGGAACGAGCGGCTCCGGGATAGGAACGAGCGGCTCCGGGATGGGAACGAGCGGCACCGGGACGGGAACGAGCGGTCCCGGGATGGGAACGAGCGGTCCCGGGATGGGAACGAGCGGCCGCGGCGGAGAGAGAGGGGCGGGATGGAACGGGAGGGATGGAGCGGGAGGGATGGAGCTGGAGCGATGGAGCGGGAGGGACGGAGCGGGAGGGACGGAGCGGGAGGGATGGAGCTGGAGCGATGCAGCGGGAGGGACGGAGCCGGGGGGATCAGGGGAAGCAGCCCCAGCCGTCTCGGGAGAGCAGGGGCAGCTGGCCCGTCCGCCTCGGGGAGCAGAGGGAGGCAGCCCCGGCCTTCCTCCACCTCTGCGGTGCTGGAGCTGGTGCCGAGGTCAGCCCTGGGACGGGTCGAGGCGGCAGGACGATCCCCGGTGTGCCCTGCCGGGTATCCTGTACCCGGGCAGCCTCTTGCCAGGCCCGGCAGAAATGTCCCGGCAAGGGCAGGTGGGGATGGGTCCCGAGCCGAGCTGAGGGTAACTGTCTGCAGTGCCTTGGAGCTGGGATACCCCGGCTTCCCCGGGATGGCAGAGCTGCAGGAGCAGATCCTGCTGCCCGTGCCTTCACCCACCTCCTGATCTCTGAGACTGTTCCAGTCTGGAACATCTGCTTTTCCTCCAAGTCCTTTTGCTGATGACCAGGGCCAAGATCCAGATGCATGAGTGATGCTCCAGATATCTCCCCAGTGGCCTGGGAGCCACTTCAGGCAATAAACTTCTTTAAGGCAGAAAAGCTTTATTTAGCTCATTTCCTTCAGCCTTAAGTGCAGAGGGATGTTGTGTTTTGTTTAGTCTTTCCCATGAAAACTTGAAGCCCTCCTGGCTTCCCTCCCAGCATGCCCTTTTGGTACAAAATGTTTCGACTGTGATAAAAGCCAGGCAAGCTCTAAAACATGGATGTGTAGGAGAAGGGGGCGGCCGGAGCTGAATTCTTTGGAGTGGAACATCCCCAAGTGTTAACAACCACTGCTGCTGACCAAAGATGGTTGGGTTCCTTCAGTCGCTGGAATTTTTTCCCTCTCTCCCTGGCAGGCTCTGTGCGGTTGTAGGAGGAGTTTGCGGTCACCTCCCCCCTCCGAGGCGCTGCGGCCACATTCCCCCGCCGAGGTGAGCCCCTTAATTCCCCTGGGAAAATAGCGAACTCCGGCCAGGACACGTTCTGCTGACTGCCCGAGGCCATGGGGACCTTGTGCCCGTGGTCCCTTTCCCGGCCTCCCCGGGCATGGGGAGGGGCTGGGTGCTTTGCACACCGAGGGTGTCTGTGCCAGGGCTTCTCCTGGGGGCCGCAGAACCTGTGCTTTGGAAGGATGTGTGTGTCACACGGTGCGTTCCTTGTCTCCTGCACTTGGTGGGAAGCAACTAGTACAGAAACCATCTGCTGAACTTGCAGCTGAGCCCCACAGCTGTGCCTGGACCTGGCCAGGTCCCCAGTGCCTGGTGGGAGCTGGGGAGGGCTGGGATGAGCTCGGCTCCCCGGGGGCCGCTGCACACTTTGCTCTGACTGATGCTGCCCTGGCCCTTCCTCCCTGGCATCAGGGCCGATGGCTGTGGCTGGACTGGAGACCCAGCCCAGGGCTCAGGGTCTGCTTTCCTCTCACCTCCAGGCTCCCTTTCCCACATCTCTAATAAGGCCATAAAAGGAGCAGAATGGCAGCTGCCTGCATTCCTGCAGTGTCCAGTGGGCTGAGGAGTCCTCCCGCAGCTCCCGGTGCCTCTGGCTGGCAGTGGGGCTCCCCCAGCACCAGAAGCCCTCTTTGGTGAAGCTGAGCAATGCCACATCCCACAGGCATCCTGAGCAGGGCTGTGCTGGAGGAAAGGGCTGGTTTAACAACAAAAGAAGCAGGGAAGATGAGCTGCTCCCTGCTCCCTCCCCCAGTGTGACACCCGGTGAGCAGCCCCGGGGCTGTGAGAGGTGCCTGCGCTGGCAAAGCTTTAGGGTGGAAGGATGTTCCCCCCTCCTGTGCCAGGGACATGCACAGGGCACCGGCTCACCCCGATATTCCCCCTCCTGTGCCAGGGGCATGCACAGGGCACCAGCTCACCCCGATATTCCCCCATCCTGTACCAGGGGCATGCACAAGTCCCCAGCTGACCCTGCCAGCCCTGTGCCACCCTGGAGCAGGGTGGGAGCTGCTGACCTGCCGGAGGCTGCACGTGGTGGGGGCCAGCACCTGCCCAGCAGTGAACGTGGCTGCTCGTGGCTCGCTGGTACTCACAGCTCTCCTTGGGGAGCGGCCCTGGGTAGAGGCTGGAGCACAGCCCCCCCTGAGGAGCCGATGTTTGCCCTGCAGGAGAGTCCCTAGGGACAGCCTAGGCTGCTGGAATCGCTCTTTGCCTTCCTGACCCAAAGCACCCAGGGGAGGCACATGTTGCCAGGATCCTGGGGAGGAGCTGCTGGAGCAGAGGTCCCTGGAGCAGATGTCCCTGCCTGGCTGTGACAGGGACGGCAGGGCAGTCCCACTGCAGCCCCCTCAGCACGTCCAGAGGTGGCTCCTGCTGGAGCAGCTTCTGAGCAGCCCCCCATGAGAAACCTTAGCAGCATATCCTGGGAGATCACAGCTTCAGGATCCATGTGAACACCCCAGGGACTGGGGACAGGCTGCTGCCACCTCTGCCCGGTCCCCTGCCTGCCGCTCCTCCTTTGTGCCCCCCGGGCTGTCACAGCACCCTCAGCCCAGCATGAGCTCCTGCCGGGACACGCAGCACGGCAGGAGCTACAGGGGAGGGTGGAAGCAGGCAGGAGGGGAAGGATGGGGCTGGGACAGGCTGCCTGCCCTGGTGGCACTGCCCTTTGGTGTCCCTTTGGCTTGTCCCACCCTCCCCAGCACAGCCAGGAAGCAGCACCAGGATGGAGTTGCTTGCTTGGTTTCTACCAAGGAGGAAACACATGGCAGTTTATATTTCTGATAACTGTGGGTCCTTTCCTCTTTCAAACTAAACTATTTACTAATTTATGAGCTCTTTAGGTCAGCCCATGGTCCCTTGGGTCTGGCTCTCAGGTGGGGAGGCACAAGCCTGGCAGGAGATCATTTTGCCTCCACTGCAGGAGGCTGGGAAATTGTTTTGGCAGGAGCAGTGGCAGAGGGACAAGGGGACAAGGGCAGCTGTGACAGGGTGAGCTGGGGACCAGATCAGCATGTGGCTGTCACCCAGCACTGACCTCCTTGGCTCTGCTGCCCAGGATCCACAGTTCCTGGGCTGGGGCAGTGCTGGGATGGGAGCAGGACCTGTGTCCATGTGTGTCCCTCCTGCTGAGGGGACGCTGGAGATTTGGTGGCTGCACCATTTGTCTGAGCTGAGGCCAGCCCAGCTTGCAGGGCATCATGGCCAGGCGTTCCCTGCAATGCTCCTGGAACTGGGTTTTTGGGAATCCCAGACAGCATGGCTACCAGGGGAGCGTGGCCATCAAGCCCTTGTGCACAGCAGGGACTGCTCCAGCTGAATCAGGTCTGGCTGCAGATCCCCACACAGAATCCATGCACAGGAACCTCCCCCCACACTGACCCAAAAATCTCTTCTCAAGTCCCAGCCAGCCCAAGGCAGCTGTCAAACAGCAGAGATAGAATGACTGAGCTGGACCTTGGGACTGAGCATCTTTCCTGGGCACATTTTGGATCAAACTGCAGATCCATGTGCTGTCAAAATTGTACTTCATCCTGCTGAAGAGCACTGTCTCTGTGGAGATGGTGCCAAGCTGTGCTGCTGCTGGTCACAGTCAGGGCAGGGTAAATATTTGGATAATATTAATTCATGTGGTGAGAGCAAAACTCCTGCTTATTTCTATAGTCTTCTGCTAATAATTCTGCTAATTATTGGATGTGTTTTGAAAGCTGAGCCCAGTGCCATGGGCCAGCAGCAGAGCTTTTATTTCTGGCTCTGACTCGGCCTGGTGGTGTTGTGGTGTTGAACTGAGCTTCTCATGCTGCTGCCATGGGATGTCACCGGCCCTTTCCACCTGGGGGTGTCACTGGTGCCACCTGGGGGTGTCACTGGTGCTTGGTGGTGCCTGGCAGGGCATGCAGAGAGGGGCTGACCTCCTGCAAAGAGCTCTGTGGGGCTGGAGGAAGCAGCAGGCAGAGGCGGACTGGGGGATGAGGTCTCTGCTAACCCAGTGTGGGCACAGCTGGGCTCCCGGTCCTGCTGCCCCCCTTGGCTGGCTGGTGACAAACATCTCTTTCCAGGTGGGCACTGGGAAAGGAGGGAGAGTTCAGGGGATTTGGGGTGGTTTGGTGGCTGCTGTCAGGTGGTGAGATCAGCACAAGGGAGGGGCTGAGGGAGCTGTGGATTCCATCCTGGAATGGGAGGCACAGGGGGGATGAGGGAGGACTCCTGGACCATGTTCCCTGCAGATGAAGGGTCCCACCTGGGTTCTCTGGGTGCTTCCACAGTGGAATGGGAGCCTTGTCAAGATGTGGGAAGAGTGCCCAGCCCCTTCTGAGCTTGGCTGGTCACCATGGTGTGTTGGGCTGTGACCTGGCACTGCCTGATGCCCTTGGAATGTCCTTCCAGCACAGCCCAGCTGTGGGAACCTGGGGACCACAGCAGGCTGAGGACCTGGCTGGTGGTCCTCTGTCCCAGCCCTTACCTCTGCTACCCCTTGAGAAAGTGATAGCAGGAGGGGAAGGAGAGACCTGGAGAGTGGGTCTGGTGTGGGGAGGGCAGGGGGAGTCTCTCTGGAGGTTGTTTGCTCTGCTCTGGTCCATGCCAGCACCAGGGGATGTTCCCCAGGTCCCTGTGGTCCCCCTGGGGTCAGCACTAAGGACCCAGCTGGGAAGCAGCTCCCAGAGCCGATCCCAGGGCAGCCCCCTCAGGGTGTCCAGCCCAGCAGGGACAGTCCTGCTGCACTCACTGGGCTGTGTCTCCGTGAGAGAGGATGTGGCTCCTGAATTGCTCCATCCCTGGGCACTGATGGGGAGCCCAGGTCCTGCTGCCCACCAGGCATGGGGCACTCAGAGCACAGGAGTGATTCTCTGCTCTTCCACTGTGGAACCCCTTCATGATCCATTCATTTGCTATTGCCCCAGCAGCTGCTGCCCAAGCCAGACCCTGGCCAGGAGAGCCAGGGCTGTGTGTGAGGGAGGAATGGCTGCAGCACAAACACGAGGGCTCAGAGCACTGTCCCTTCCCTGGGCTGGCCTTGGGCCAAGCTGTCCCACAGGACCATCCCAGCCTGTCCCACAGTGTCCCACAGGACCATCCCAGCCTGTCCCACAGGCCAAGCTGGGCTTTGCTGCCATCCTGCTGGGCTGAGCCTGGCAGGATTCCCCTGGGAGGAACTTGAGCATCCTCTCAGGCAGAGTCAGAGGAGCAGGGTGCTCCAAACCCTGGGTGCATCCCTCAGTCTGGCAGTGTGGGGACACCACCAGCCCCATGCTGGGAGCCCGAGGGGGCCTGGATGCAATCCTGGGCTGGGAGTGGGCTCTGCTCCAGCCCTGTTCCTGCTGGGGGCCCCAGTTCCAGCTGGGCACAGCAACCCTCACCTTGGAAGGACCAGGTTTTCCTGCTGTCATCCTGCCTCAGTGGTGCTTGGGGTCTCCATGGTCCCTGTGCCATTCCCCATGGGACACACACTGCCCCAGCTGTGTCCCCACAGATGGGTCTGTCCCACTGCTGCCCATCCTTCTCCTGGAATTCATTACCTGTAACAACAGCACCATCCTCAGCACCCTGGGCTCTTGGCTCCTCTCCTGCCTCTGCAGCCCTCTGAGGTCAATGGTCCCCTCTCTCCTCTGCCTCTTCCTGTGGGCTCCCTGGACAGGGTGGGGGTCACTGGGACAGGGAGGGCAGCAGCAAGAGGCCTTCAACCCACCAAGGGTGGGAGGGATGGATGGATGGATGGATGGATGGATGGATGGATGGATGGATGGATGGATGGATGGATGATGGATGGATGGATGATGGATGGATGATGGATGGATGATGGATGGATGGATGATGGATGGATGGATGGATGGATGGATGGATGGATGGATGGATGGATGGATGGATGATGGATGGATGGATGGATGGATGGATGATGGATGGATGGATGGATGGATGGATGGATGGATGGATGATGGATGGATGGATGGATGGATGGATGATGGATGGATGGATGATGGATGGATGATGGATGGATGATGGATGGATGGATGATGGATGGATGGATGGATGGATGGATGGATGGATGGATGGATGGATGATGGATGGATGGATGGATGGATGGATGGATGGATGGATGGATGGATGGATGATGGATGGATGGATGATGGATGGATGATGGATGGATGGATGATGGATGGATGGATGGATGGATGGATGGATGGATGGATGGATGGATGGATGGATGGATGGATGGATGATGGATGGAGGGAGGGACATGAGAAGCAGTGTGCTCACAGCAGATAACCCCCTTGTACTGGTTGCTGGGGCTGCTTTGGCACTGTGACACAGAGGGCATGAGGGTGACCTTGGCAGCTGGGCTGGGTCTGGAGAGCCTGCCAGAGCAGGGGGAGGTGGAGAGGCACGGCCACGGTGACTGAGGTGCTGAAACCTCCATGCCCATGGCCCCAGGACTGGCACCCAGGTGGGTGCTGGGCCGGGTGTCTCTCCCTGTGCCTGGATATGCAGAGAGGACAGGCAGTGAGGGGGTTTGGGGGCTGCCTGCAGCCCTGGGGGATGGTCCTGGGGAGCTGCAGTGAGCAATGCCTGCTCTGTGACTCATCAGAGCTCAAGTCCTGCCCATCCCCACGTCTGACCCTGTGTCTGTCTCATCTCCCTCTGTTGCCCAAGTATGTGACAGCTAGGGAAACTGAGGCACAGCACCGCAGGTGCCACGGGCAGTGTGTCCCTGCTCTGGCCCCCTTGCTCAGCCTGTTTCCAGCCCTCCTGATGCTCCTGCCCCCAGGTACTCCCCCAGCCACCAAGATGTCCAGCAAACGTGCCAAGGCCAAGACCACCAAGAAGCGCCCCCAGCGCGCCACCTCCAACGTCTTCGCCATGTTCGACCAGTCGCAGATCCAGGAGTTCAAGGAGGCTTTCAACATGATCGACCAGAACAGGGATGGCTTCATTGACAAGGAGGATCTGCACGACATGCTGGCTTCCCTGGGTGAGGACACCCTGCCCCGTGCCCCCGCAGGTCCCTCTGCCCCCAGCACCAGCTCAGGAGCAGGGAGAGCTGCAGGGTGACCTTGTGCCCATACCAGGGTGACCTCGTGCCCACACTGCCTATCCTGGGATGCCTCAGAGCCCAGGGTGGGATTTCTCTGCTCCACCAGCTGACAGAAGGGGTGTTTGTGAGGTGTCTGAGTGCAGCAGCTCTGTGTGCTGCTCACAGGTGCACTCACCAGAAGGGAAGAGACCCTTGGAGCTGGAGAAGCTCTGCCCTGGGAGCAACCACCAGCTGCAGCTATGGAGTGTTTGAGTAGTCTCACCCCAGCATGTCTCTGGGGCTGTCCCATGTGGAACAAAGCCCTCCCGTTGCTCTCAGCTGGGGTGACAAAGGCAGGTGCCCGTGCTGGTGTGATACCTGGGCTGGTTGAGACTTGCAGGTCTGTACCCACTCCCTGCCCTGAGCCATTCTCCTTTGCTGCAGACCATGGCTCCCTCCTCCCACCCCCGTGGTACTTCCACTGCGCTTTGGGAGGTCTGTCAATGATTGACCTGGCAGCCAAACCTGTTCTGGAGGTCCTGCCTGGCCACGGGAGGGATCTCCCTCCTCCCAGGGAGCTGGAGCTCAGGGAGCAGAGAGGGGCCAGTGCTGGGGGCAGGACCTCAGCAGAGCAGCTGAGCCATCCCCGGTGCACCCACGGGGGAAGCAGTGCTGGGGACATCAGCAGCACGAGGCTTGTGTGAGGACACTGCTGCCCCTCTCCTCGGAGCTGTCAGGGGATGGGAATAGCCATGGGTTTCATTCCAGTAACCCCCAAATTAATTACTGCACTTTCCCCAAGGCAGAACTTGTTCCCAGGTGCAGATGAAAGCATCAGGAGAGGTGCTGAGGGGGCAGCAGTGGGCACGGCAGAAACTCCCTTCCCATGTTGGTGGGGTGGGTGAACAAGAACCAGCAGATCAATCTGCAATGGATAAAAGCCATTCCAGCTGTTTGCATGGGAGCTGGGGAGCAGGGCCCTGCATCCACCCGCTGCCTGTGTCCCCAGGGAAGAACCCCACTGATGAGTACCTGGAGGGGATGATGAGCGAGGCACCAGGGCCCATCAACTTCACCATGTTCCTCACCATGTTCGGGGAGAAGCTGAACGGCACCGACCCCGAGGACGTGATCCGCAACGCCTTCGCCTGCTTCGACGAGGAGGCCTCAGGTAGAGCCCAGCCCCTCTGCCACAGCCAGCACGGGGCTGGGCCACAGCACTGCAGGGACAGTCCCCAGGCAGCTCCAGAGCTGTGCCCAGCCCTCCTGGTGCCCCCTGCTAACGCTGCCCCCCGCCCTCCTTGCAGGCTTCATCCACGAGGACCACCTGCGTGAGCTGCTGACCACCATGGGGGACAGGTTCACTGACGAGGAGGTGGATGAGATGTACCGGGAGGCGCCCATCGACAAAAAGGGCAACTTCAACTACGTGGAGTTCACCCGCATCCTGAAGCACGGGGCCAAGGACAAGGACGATTAGAGCCCTCGGCCACCGACCCCTTCTGCCCATCCCCTGCACATCCCCCGCCCCCTGGCCCCCCTTGCTGCCCCACAGCAGACTCCTCCCACGGGAAGCACCTCCCAGGACCATCACCCTGCACCAGGACACGCTTGGAGGGGACGCACTCCCATCACTGTGCTGCCGTGTGCCCATCCAGCCTTCCCCTCCCATCACCTCTCCCACACACTGGGTGCCCCAGCCTTGCTGTGACCTCCCCCTCAAAGCCACCATGCCACTGGTCCCGGGGCTGGGGTGAGCATCCCCTGCTGACCTGCAGGGATTTGTCTGGGTCCAGCCTGAGCGAGCCCATTCAGGGCCACAGCGCAGAGGAAAAGCCTCTCTCCCTCTCCTCCCACACTCCCCCTTCAGGAAAGAACCCCCACTTTGTTCCTCCTCCCTGGCTGTTGTATGGCTTTAGAGCCTGAGATCTGAGGGATTCAGGAAGCTGGAGGGGTGTATAAAGGCTGATGGGTGTGACAGACGTGTGCTGTGTGTGGCTGCCTCGTGCCCCCGTGCTGTGCCCGGGGCTTTGGGAAGGTGGCTTTGGGCACTGCAGCTCCTCACCCTGCTGCCCTTGTCACCCAGGGCCCCTGGCAATGCGGCAGCCTGGTTTTGAAGCCAAATTGCTCTCAAATGATGTAAAATCAGCTTAAGCATAATTTTCTGCTTTAGCTGGTGGGCTGAAGGTTGTTCTGCTCAGTCCCTGTGTCAGGATGGGCAAGTGCCAGCCATGCTCCCCACATCAGCTGGCCCAGGGTCCCAGGGGCTTGGCCACCTTCTGTGTCACCCTGCACGGGTGGGGGAGCAAGAAACAGAGAGGATAAGAAATGGGGAGGAGCTTTGTCCCCTTGGTTTGGTTATTTGTCACCTCCCTGACAGGGGTGTGGGAGCATGGGGTGCTCCCACCTTGTGAAGCTGTGGTCTTAAAATGCTGCTTGAAGGCTGCCCTGGAGGGAGGCAAGAGTTTCCAGCAATTCTTTATTTAAAATGGGAGGACAAACCTACAAAGCCTGGTGAGGGCATAGTGCATGGCAGAGATGCTACCAGTGCTGGGAAAGCTTGGGTAGGGTCTGTGGGAGCTCCAGGGGCATATGCTGGGCTCAGAGGCATCAGAGACACTTCAGGCCCCAGGTGATGCTCTCTCCCCTGGGAGATGATCCATGAATGAAAAGCTTCTCCTTGGTCTCAGTGCTCCAATTTTGCAGGCACTACCAACACCAGGAAAAAGGAAGTAAATTGTCAGATGTGAAAGGGTGACCTGCGGTCTCCAGGGAGTTCCCCAGGGTCAGGGCTTGTGCTCTGCAGAAGCAGCCCCAAACCAGCCAACCTCCAGCCTCATGGGTACCAAGCTTGTTCCTTAATTCACTGCTGTGCCAGGGAAAAACTACAGTTCTCCCACAGCCAGAGAGAATTCCCAGGCCTGAAGGCTTCTGGAGGCCTGGATGATTTATAAAACCTTCACTGCGACACCCAGCAGAGTGAACATCCACAGACATCACTTTGGGGCAGAGGAGCTGGTGCTGGAGCTGGGGCCAGATGGGCTCCCAGGGCAGCTGCATGTGGGAGTGCTGCTCAGCCCCTCTGACCCCAGGGATCCCCCTGGGTGAGCAGCCCAGGTCCTGGCAGTGCAGGGGTGGGATGGACTCACTGCTGCTCCAGCTGGGAGCTGCCACAGCTCCAGCCCGGGGCTGTCAGAGCTACTGCCTCAAGCAGCTGCCAAAACTGCTGGGTCTGAGCTGCCTCTTCACTGGTAAGGCTGTGGTGGCACCGTGGGACTTTCAACCCTGATGCAGCAAAGCAGAACAAATTGGTTATTGGACACTGAGGTATTTATGGGAAGAGTAAATAAACTTACTCCACTGGCACAGGTTTCCCAGAGCAGCTGTGGCTGCCCCACCCCTGGAAGTGTTCAAGGCCAGGTTAGACAGGGCTTGGAGCACCCTGGCATAGGGAAGGTGTCCCTGCCCATGGCAGGGGGAGGAATGAGACGAGCTTTAAGGTCCCCTCCAACCCAAACCATTCTGGGATTTGATGAATGTATGAAACTCCAGAACTACCTGGGCACAGGTGAACCTCATGGAGCTCAGCCAGGCCAAGGGCAAGGTCCTGCACCTGGGTCAGGGCAGCACCAGCACAGGCTGGGGCTGGCTGGGTGGGGAGCAGCCCTGGGAGAAGGACTTGGGGGTGCTGCTGGTGACAAACTGGATGTGACCTGGCCATGGGCACTGGCAGCCCAGGAAGTCACCTGTCCTTGGGCTGCATCAGAAACAGCAGAGGCAGCAGCTGGACCTGACCTGACTTGTTTCAAAGGTATCAAATAGCAGCAAAATAAAGACATTCATTTCAGAAATGTTCACTTGGGGCAGGGGGACACCAAGTCATGTGAACCTTTTGGTCAGTCTAGAAGAGCTGCAGAGCTGCTCCCAGTGCAGAAGTGTCTCCTGAGCTCGCAGGGCCCCTCCTGTGGGTCACTTTGTGCCCGAGGCCCCCGGGGCTGTCCCTGGCCCTGTCCCCTCTGCAGCCTCCCCCTGGCTTTTCATCCACAGGGATGAGATGCCCTGAGCCTGCTCTGCTCCAGGCTGGGCAGTGCCAGCTCTCTCAGCCTCTGCTCATGCCAGAGACGCTCCAGTCCCTCCATCAGCTTCATGGCCCTGTGCTGGACTCTGTCCAGTCTGTCCCTGTGTCCCATCCTGGGCAGCCCAGCTCTGGGCCCAGCACTCCAGGGCTGGCCTCACTGGTGTGGAGCAGAGGGAAAGGATCCCCTCCCTCTGCCAGCTGTGACACAGCTCCCAGTGCAGGCCAGGACCCCCCGACCCCAGTGTTTGCTTTTCTCAGTGCTCTCAGCAGTGCTGTGAGCTCACTGCAGTCCCCACACTCCTCTTGCCGTGTCCAGAGATGTAGATTGAAGAACATCAGAGAGGAAGAGGGTACAGCAGTGCCTGCTGAGAGGGTCTGTCCTGCCCTACGGCCTCCAGGAAGGAATCAGAGCAGAGCTTCCCCGTGGGAAGGGGCAGGAGGAGATGGAGGGGCTGCAGTGCCCAGGAGAGGGGCTCCAGCTGCATCCCAGCTCCCAGGACCAGGGGTTTTTCCTGCTGGGGGAATCCCAGCCTGCAGCAGGTCCAGTGGCCCTGAGCAGGGAGCAGGGCCTGCTGCTGGAGCAGTGGCCCCAAGGGCAGGGTGGCAGCAAACAGCCAGCACAGCCAACCACAAATCCAATTTGCCTTGCTAAAAATGCAGATTGAAGATCAGAGAGTGGGCAGAGGATGGAGAGAGTCCGCTCTGGGAAGTGTCCATACCTGGGAGGCTGGCTGGGGATTCCAGCATCCCCCTGGGGTGCCAAACATCCCCCTGGGAATTCCAGCTTCCCCTGGGAGTTCCAGCTTCCCCGGGATTTCCAGCATCACCCTGGGGTTCCCAGAATCCCTCTGGGTTTCCAGCATTCCCCCTCAGGCTCTCGTTGGCTGATTGTTGTTCAAATTGCTGAAGTTTAGCAGTATTATCATGTCAATGGGCCCGGGCAGGGCTCAGCACGGACAAGCTCGGAGTGGGAAGGACAGGGAGATGCACCTCAGCCCCTTCCCTGGCCCCTCATCCCCGAGGCTCCCTAGTCCCCATCAGCCGGGAGCTCTCTGGGATGCCAGGCTGGGCTTGCCCAGGGATTCGGGCTCCTCCCATCAGGCACCCGATGGGATTTTTCCAAAGTTGCTTCCACACTACCGGTCCGGGGAGCAAAGGCAGGTGGAGGGACCCGGGGGTGGCTCATGGCCCAGCCTGGGGGGTGGTTGAGCTCAGGGACCGGGTCCCGGTTGTCTCAATTCGGTGGAAGACTGAACTAGCATTTCCCAAAAGGTGGGAGCACGAGCAGCCTGCTCAGGACGGTCCTGCTTGGGCACTGACCCAGCCCGGGCAGTCCGGGGGTGTCGGGGGGTCCCGGACCCGGCTGCAGAGGGAGCAGAGGGGCAGGAGGAGCCCATCCCTCCCGGCCGTGGCTCACAGCGGGCAGGACCAGCCCGGGGGTGCTCCCTGCCCGGGGGGACCCTGCACAGGGTGGGAGGTGCTGCCAGGGCTCCCCACACCCACCTGCGCTTCACCAGCCCTGCTGCCTTGGCATTAATGCAGCCATAGCAGGTTGGGACACAGTTCCACTCAGGTCATGGAAGATTTAGAAGCAACAAAATAAGTGATTTAAGGAGTTCTCCTTTTTTTTTGCTATTTAATCCCTTATTGCACCACATATCCTGCTCTTCTCAGACCAAAAATAGCGCATAAAAGAAGGGGGTTTGTAGCTTTTTTCAACACATGAAGGGATCCCATCTTTTAGTCTGCAAGCAGCAAAGAGGGGAGGGAGGGGAGAGCTGCCCCTGGGGCAGGGTGACATCAAGCCAGGGGTTGGTGGGGAGAGGTGGAGCAGGACCTGGTGAGGCTTGGGGGCTGTGCCCCAGCAGCACACAGGTCCTGGGGGGTGCCCACACTGTGCTTGTGCCCAAGACAGGGGAGGGACATCCCAAAAAGGACATCCCCAGGAGATGCCCCCCAGGACAGGGGGCTCTGGGCTGGCTGCAGGACAGGGTTCCCATGGTGGCACTTTGTCCATCACAGGCGCTGGGATGTGGCACCACTGCTCAGAGCAGCTCCTCTCTCTTCTTCCTTCCCACTGACAAAGGCGCCGCTCCAGGGGACCCCTGATGGACCCATCCCCTTGGGCTCCACGGAGCACCTGGCAGGGGGTGGCAATGCAACCCAGCCCCACAGCACACAGGGGCACACAGCTGTGCTGGGGAAATCTCATGCTCGTCACACCCTGGACCAGCAGCACATAAACGGAGCAATTTGGTCTCCAAAACTCCAAAGGTGACCTTGGGCTCTGCTGTGGTCAGGGAGAGGCACAGGGAGAGCAGAAAGGCTTCCAGAGACCTTGGCCAGCCTGATGGCCATGGCACAGCAAGGGCTCCACCTGGATCCTTCTCAGTCACCACCTTTGCTTGAAAACACCTTCCTCTGTCATGGGAGCAGTGATGTGCTGGGCTTCTGATTTCCCATCTGGTAAAGAAAAAGCGAGGCACTGGTGGAATTTCAAGGTGCCCAGAGGTCCCCAGGGTCGTCACCCACACCTGTCCCTGCAGCTCCTGTCCTTGTCCCTGTCCCCTGCCCACAGACACCGGTGACCCCTGGGGCCCAGCTACAGCATTCAGCCAGAGGAAGGAACTTGTGCAGTGCCTTGTGGGGCACCCCTGCGTGGGTGTCCCTGGGTGGGAGTTCCAAAGAGGGTGTCCCTGCTGGGTGTCCCCAGGCTTGGCTGTCCCCACGTGGGTGCCGTGGCTGGGCCCCCGTGCGGGCGCAGCTCCGCGGGGCCGGGCGGCTGCGGGGGCTCCGGGGCTCCCTCTGTCCCTGCCCCCTCCCGCCGGGGGCCGTGTCCGGCAGCGGGGCCGAGCCCGGGGCTGCGCCGGCGCCAGGTACCGGCCGGGGCTCGGCGGGGCGGGGGGGGCTCGGCGGGGCGGGGGGGCCCCGGTGCCCGGTGACAGCCGGGGGCGGGCGGGCCGGGGCCGGGGCCGGGGGCGGGGGGCCCGGCGAGTTCCTGCCTCCTCGGGAACAAAGGGAACTCTGTCTCGGCATCTGTCACCGCCGCCCACCCAAAACTTTCCGCCGCGCCCGGCTGCCCGCCCGCCGCCGCGGGACGGCCCCGCACCGGCCCCGGCACCGAGACCCCGGCGCGGCCCATGCGAGCGCCCAGGCGGCGGCGGCGGCCCGGGGGTGAGCGCAAAGATGGATCCCGGGGGGCGCGGGGGGAGCGGGGCGGCCCCGCGCCTTTGTGCGGGACGGAGCGGGACGGGCCGCGCCGGCGCTTCCCGAAGTTTGCGGGAGCTGCGGCCGGGGGTCCCGCCCGGCCCCGCCGCCGCTCGGAGTCACGGCGGAGTTTGCCCGCCCGGGGACGACTCGGGGCCGGCGGCGGAGCGCGGGGGCCGCTCTCCGGCCGCTCTCCGGCCCCTCTGTGCCCCCGCCGCCCGGGAGGGCCGCGGCCGCCGCTGCCCCGCTTTGTGTGGGCGGCCCCGGCCCCTCACCGCCTGTTGCGGCCGGAGGGGCGGCGGGGCCCGGCCTCAGAGTCCCGCTCCGCCGAGCCCCCGGCCCGTGACAGCCGCCCCCGCCTCCATCCCCGCCGCACAATGACCCCGCGTGGTTCCTCTCCCACTCTCCAGCTCCGGCCTCTTTCTCCTGCTGAGATTGTTTTTGTTTTTAACTTCCCCTCCTCCACTCTACCCCACGCTTGATTTTTTTTTTCCCCCGTTGCGGTGCCCCCCGAAGCCCGAGTGCCCCCGAGCCCCGTGCGTGCGCTGAGATCCCCCGCACCCCCGGGGCTCTGTTCGGTGCCCCCGTTGTCCCGCCGGTGCCGGTTGTTTGTGTCCCGCCCCCGGGGGTCTCTGCCTCGGGATTCCCCCTCAGGCGGGCCCGGAGGGGGTGAGACCCCCGTTGGAGGCGGGGGGAGGTCGGTGGGAGGCCCCTTCCCCTCCCCCGACCGGACACCGCCTGAAGCTCCCTTTGGTTCCCCTCGCCAGGCTTCAGCCAGGGGGGTCCCGCGGGCAGCTCCACCATGTCGGACAGTGACCCGGGGGACGAGGACGGCGCCACATCCCCCGACCCCTCGCAGTGCAAGAGGAAGAGAAGGGGCAACCTTCCCAAGGAGTCGGTGAAGATCCTGCGGGACTGGCTGTACGAGCACCGCTTCAACGCCTACCCCTCGGAGCAGGAGAAGCTCAGCCTCTCGGGGCAGACCAGCCTCTCCGTGCTGCAGGTAGGAGCCGGCCCCACCCGCTGGGGACACGGCTGGGGACACTGCCATGCTGGGGACACTGCCATGCGGTGTGGGACAGGAGAACCCTACCGAGGATCCCAAAGGTCTGGGCAGGCTGGGATCATTCACCACGGGCAGGGCAGAAAGGAAGCAAGGGAAGGGATGTTTGGGAAGGAAAGGCACCTGTGTGAAGGGAGGGTCTTTCGTGGGAGAGGTCTGAGCCCTGGGGACCAGCTCTGCTGGAGCTGGAAGGTGGAGGGACTGGAGTGGGGACAGGCTGGATGTTGTCAGTAAAAGCTGCACAGGTGGGAGGGTTTTGGGGGATGCCTCTTTATCCGGTTCCCCTGGACACCCCCAGCAGGATGAGCACCCCCTGCACACAGAGCTGGGCAGAGAACAGCCCTGGAGTGGGCAAGGCCAGGAGTTGGACTTGATGATCTCTGTGGATCCCTTCCAGCTGAGGATATTCTGTGATTTTAGCCAGAAGGGAGAGGCTGGGGTGTGCTTGGAGTGCCCTGGGCTGGCTGGCCCATCTGGTCCCAGTTACACCAGCTGCATTAAAGGGGAGCCTTGTCCAGGAGTCTCCCTGTCCTGCTCCCAGCTGTGGGCTGATGTTCTCCATGTGGTACCAGGGTGGGTGCCCAGGCAGGAGCCCTGGGCAGCAGTGGGGGTGAGAAGCATTTGTCCTTCCCACTCTGGTGTGGTCCCTGCTGTGTTTGCGGTGGCTGGGAGGGCCTGCCCAGCTGCTGGCCCTGTGCTCTGTGCTCAGGCCTGGTGCCCTGGGCCCCATCCCCCTCTCCCAACCTGACAGGGTGGGGGGTGCAGGCAGAAGGCAGGGGCTGGTGGGTTTGCTCCTCTCCTGGAGCTTCCTCTGTACCTCTGGCTCCTCTCCCCGTGGCTCAGCACAGTCCTGGCCAGCTGTCCCAGCCCAGACACAGAGTGTGGGCAGGGCTGTCTGCTTGCCCTCTCCCTGGGCAGCAGGGCAAACCTGCTCTTTCACTTTAGTGTGTTTCTGTGAGTGCTGGCTGTGCCACAGAGCCGTGTCCAGCAGCTGCTCGGGGACAGCCTGGAGCCCCTGGCTGGGCTTGAGGCTGAGTCAGGGGAGCAGGGACAGGCCTGGCCTGTGGGAGCTGGGCTGGTGCTGGCCCGGGTTGGCCTGGCAGTGCCTGGCACACGGGGGTTGCCCCAGGCCTCGGGGGCACTGGCAGGTGCCCGGCTCTCGGTGCCTGAGCCCCGTGGGACCTGGCAGGGGTTGGCACACGGGTGGGCTCTGTTGAGGTATGGCCCTGCTGCATGCCAGCTGCTGCTTGCTCCAGGTGAGCCCAGAGCCAGCATGTGCCCCCTGTACCCGCTGTGCAGGGGGTCCCAGCCCGAGG
Source organism: Molothrus aeneus (assembly GCF_037042795.1). Taxonomy (NCBI): domain Eukaryota; kingdom Metazoa; phylum Chordata; class Aves; order Passeriformes; family Icteridae; genus Molothrus; species Molothrus aeneus. The sequence goes on from NC_089662.1 coordinate 880,595, forward strand.
GCATCCCCAGTGCCAGCCTGAGGGGCTGCAGCAGGAACCCCTGGGGTTCCCTCTGCCTGCTGGGGGAGGTGTGGGACACCCCATGGTCTGGCTGTGGGGTTCAGTCTGTGATGCTGATCTGGCCCCTCCAAAAATCCTCTGGAATGCAGGGCTCTGCCACAGCCACTGGCCAACCCCCCCACAGTTGTTTCTTTATGCCCCCACCTGGCTGCTCCATGGCCTGGGGAGCTGGAGCTGTGCACGGCAGCCAGGGATCAGGGGGAGCAGGAAGCCCTGTGCCTCCCTTGCAGGAATTCCAGCACTAGGAAAGTGGCACCTGCTCCCCCTGAGGCTTCCTGGACAGCAGCAGCTTTCCCAGCCTGTGCCCTGGATGGGCTTTTCCTCCCTGTGGAGGAGATGCTGCTCTCACAGTGCAGGGGACAGACACTGCCCAAAGGGACAGAGCAGGGTGTGCTGGTGGGAGGAAAAGGGATGGACTGAACCCAATAAACTGCTTCAGAGCCAGAGCGTGTCCCAGCTCTGTGACAGTGCCTGCTGTCACAGTGGCTGTGTCCCCCCATCTCCGTGCCCCGTTCTCCAATGGGAATTGAATGCTGGAAGGAGCATGGTGGTGGGGACAGGCTGGATTTTGGGGGTTCTCAGCCCTGAGGAGTTGGGCTTTTCGATGGGAGTCCATCTCTCTAGTTGGGGATCACAGTGGTGGATGGCCAGGATCATGTCAAGGGGACCCAGCCAAGGCCTGCAAGGGAGGGGGTTTGGAACAGAAAAGGGAGTAAGACTGGTGTGTTTGAGAGTTTTAATGCCAAATATTGTCATAAAAAAAAAAACGACAACTGAGATCTTGCTGTGGTTGAAGTTGTGGCAAGTTCTCTCTCCTTGGGGGAAATATTTTCCATAGCTGTTGATTTAGGAAAGATCAGACTTTTTTTTTTCCCCTTGATTTATTCTCTTCTAATTGTTTTCTAGGAAGAAGGCAGTTATTTAAATGCAGCATTTTATATAAAGATGCTGAAACAATTCATGGCCAGGGCTCAATAATGGCAAAGGGCTGCCAGACGTGCAGCCTCCATGCTGTGCAGTTTGGGAGAGCCTTTAGCATGAGTTGTGACCCTGCTCGTGGGCAGAGGCACAGGAAGGTGTCTCTGCTGTCCCATCCCCGGCCCTATTAGGGGCTGAGGGGCTGCAGCTCCATCACCTGATGGCTTCTAGGGTTTTCCATCTGTGCTGCTCTCCTGCCATCCATCTGCTCTGGCAGCCTCGGTGCTCCTGTTTGGGTTGGCAGCAGTGTGGAAACAGGGCTGAGCTCCAGGATGGGTCACCTGGAGAAGGAAAGCCTGTCCCCAGGTTGGGGACCTGCAGGGTGGGCTCTGGGCTGGCTCTGTGCAATGCCCTGGGTGCAATGCCCTGGGCTCTGGCTGGGGCATGGCAGGAGCTGTGCTGTGCCTGCAGCCGGGGCCTGTGGCACAGCACTGAGCCCCTCCTGCCCCGGGGGCAGCTCTGCTGAGAACCGCCCCAGCTCCCGGGGCCCCGGGCACGGCTGCTGTGCCTGGGGGCGGCTCGGCCCGAGGCAGCGCGGGCTGTGCCCGTCCTGGGCTGCGATGGAGAGCAGGAGCCGCGGGCACGGGCCCGAGGGGCGCTGGCAGGGCCGGGGAGGAAGGGGCTGCCCCGGGCAGGCGGTGCCGTGCAGGAAGCAGCCGGTGCCGGGGTTTCCGTGGGTGCCAGCGCTAGCTGTGCCTCTCCGGAGCCGCACGGGAAGGGGGTGCAGGGCTGAGGGGGACCTGTGGGATCCGGCCGTGTGGGAGCCGCTCGCCTGCTCTGGAGGAGCTGCTGCTGCTCTGAGCCGGGGCTGCACCCCCGGCTGACCCCGCCGCGCCCTCTCTCCCCGCAGATCTGTAACTGGTTCATCAACGCGCGGCGGCGGCTGCTCCCCGACATGCTGCGCAAGGACGGCAAGGACCCCAACCAGTTCACCATCTCCCGCCGCGGGGGCAAAGCCGGCGACGCGGCCGTGCCGCGGGGCGCTGCCGCCGGCCCCGGGGTGCTCGTGGTGCCTCCCGCGGGCGCCTCCAAGGTGCTGTCGATGTCGGTGTGCCCGCAGGTACTGTGCCAGCCGGCGCGGGCGCTGGCCGTGGTGAGCGCCCACAGCCCCGAGTGGGAGAAGCCCCCCGGGCCCGAGGCCAGGGCGGGCCCCGGCAGCAGCACCCTGACCCTGCTGGCGCGGGCCGAGGCGGGCAGCCCCACACCCGGACTCTTCAACACGCCGCCCCCCACGCCCCCCGAGCTCTTCGGGGACGACTTCAGCAGCTTCCAGCTGCTGGTGGAGGTGGCCCTGCAGAAGGCGGCCGAGCTGGAGCGGCAGCGGCAGGGGGGGCAGCTGCCCCTGGCTCCGCACGCCGAGCCCCCGGGAGCCTCCAAATAGCCCCGGGCCGGGTCCCGCAGGGTGCCCTTCCCGGGGCTCCGACCCTCCCTCACCCCCATGGCCCATCCAGGAGCGGCTCCTGCCCCCGGGGGCTCCGGTGTCTCTCGGCAGCCGAGGCGGCAGAGGAAGGCCGGTCCCACCCCGCCATCCTCCCCGGAGATGCCCCGGCTGCCGAGCACGGTGCCCCGGTGTGTGCCCGAGCCCAGCGCTGGCAGTGCCCTGTCCCTGCCGCACGGCTGGAGCGGGCACGGGAGCTCCCCTGGAAAACCTGCTGATCTCCTCCTCTCCTGCAAACAAGGGTCCAGCCAGCACCGTTTCTTCAGGGAGACAGAGAGAACCTGGCTTTTTAATGCCAGTGTAAGGACTGTGGCTGAAGAGCTTTGTCTCCCATATCTCTGATCCTTTCTCCCTGCCACCCTTCCCCCCTGGCGCCCCTTTTGTTTTTGGGGGCTTTTTTGTTTCCCGGTGCTGGCCAGGGGGCCTGCCTTGCCCAGGGAAGGGCAAAGGACAGATGAACTGGAAACATGGAGTCTGTGGCATTTTATCATGGAAAAAATAGGATCCTCCTCTTCCTTTTTAGGTTGTTCTGGATGCTGCCAGTAGAAATCTCTATGGTGCTGTTTAGCAAGTTTTTTGTTGAAACATTTTCCCTTTAATTGTGATTTATTCCATGATTATTACTTTTTTTTTTTTTTTTTTTTTAAATCTGTAAGCATTTCCACACCCTCCCCGCGCTCCCCTCGAGTTCATGCCGAATGTGTGCCCGCTGTGCCCGGAGCACTGAGCGCGGGGCCAAGCCCGGGCAGAGCTGAGACTGTGAATTTTGTACCCGATTTCATTTCCTTTTATATTTTATTTTTTATTTTTTTTTCCATAAAACCTTTGGAAGGAGGCGTGGTGCGGGCACGGCCATGTGCGTCCTGCAAGTGCAGCGCGGGGCTCCTGGGAGGCAGCGCGGGGCGGGCGGAGGATGGAGATGTCGCTCCTTGTCCCCTCCCCTCGCAGCGTGGCTGTGCGGCGCTGGGGACCTCTAGTGACAAACTGGCGTGAGCTGGGATGGCCGGGCCTGAGGGGCTCCGGGGCAGCTCCTGGCTGGGTGTCGCTCGCTGTCCCCGGGCGCTGTGCCGGGCCCTGTGGGTTGTTCAGTGACTGTACCCTGGCCATGGCAGCGCCAATCCCCTCGGTAATCACCGAGCCAGATGAGGTGATGGCTGGAGGGGGTAAAGCCGCAGGACTGGGAGCTCTGCGGGGCAGGGGGAGAGCACCGGAGGGAACAGGGCTGGAAGGGAAAAGCACTGATTTGGGGGACTGGTGTGTTCCCACCCCCAATTTCTTCAGAGTGCCAGGGAGGGGCTGCTGTGGGAAGGTTTCCCAACAGCATCACCTGGGCAGGTGCCCTGTGCAGTGCTGGGGGACACCGGGGTGGGTGGGTGCCCATCGTGTGCCTCTCACCCCCACCTCCATTTCTATGTCCAGCCTTCGTTTGCCCTTTGTCTCCTCCCCAGGGAAAGTCCTCTGCTTTGGGACTCTCACCTCGTCACCCCCCTGCAGCTCTGTCCCTTGTCCTGGGGGAGGGAGAGGCTCTTTGGCCTCCTGCTCTCTTGCCCCAGTCAAACCCAAGTGGTTTCCTTCCCCCGAGCAGTGCCTGTGCCAGGGGCTGGTGCTGCTGCCCTGGGACGGACCAGAGGCAGGAGTTATTGGAATTAAATTTATGGAGAAATAACAAACTACTGTAAATATCTTTTTGGTTTTTTTTCTATTGTCAAATAAAAGTTTTTTTAGTTTTGGTTGTTATTTTTAAATATGAGCTGTGTGTTGGAGCGAGATTTGTCATTTTGTGGGTGCCTCACCTGGTTCTCCACCCCCAGATAAACCCCTGGGCCACCCTGGAACAGCACCCAGGTGTCCCCCACTGTCCATGGGCTTTGTGCTCGGGGTGAGAGATGTGGGATGGGGCACATTCCCATGGGGAGTGGGGAGCTGGAGCCAGGGCAGGGTCTGCCAGCCCAGCTCGGGGGTCTGCACTGTGACAGGGGGTCACAGCTGGGGACACCACAGCTCTGCTGCCCCTCCTGTGGCCCCAGGCAGACCTCGTGGTTCCTGAGCTGCACACGGGGCTCTGCGCCTCCGGCAGGGCCTGGGGACCCCCAGGCAGCTCCAGCAGAGAGCAGCAGCTCCCGGGGGCTCGGGGACAGTGAGCTGGGTGGAGGTGCCGAGGGACAGCATGGGGCACAGGGGGAGGCGCCGCTCTGACCTGCCCCACACCCACCTGCACCACCTCCCCGGGCAGCAGCTGGGGCTGGGAGGGTCCTCCAGGAGGGCCCCCAGCCCTGCAGCCCCCCAGGCCCCGGGCTCTGACCCAGGCACACACAACAGCCCCATTCATGTGACACTCTCATACTTCCCAGGGTGGTTTGGGTTGGAAAGACTGTAAAGACCATTTAGGCACAGCCCCCTGCCATGGGCAGGGACAGCTTTTCCACTATCCCAGGGTGCTCCAAGCCCTGTCCAGCCTGGCCTTTGATTCTTCTAGGGATGGGGCAACCACATCTTCTCTGGGTAACCTGTGCCAGGGCCTCCCCACCCGCACAGGGAGGAATTTCTTCCCAATATCCTTGATCTCTGATAATGTGAAGCCATTCCCATCCCTTGTCCCAAGTCCCCCTCCAGCTCTCCTGGAGCTCCTTTAGGTCCAAGAAAGGTCTCTGAGGTCTCCGCAGAGTGTTCCCTTCTCCAGGCTGAACACTCTCAGCTCTCCCAGCCTTTCCCACTTCTCCAACTACTCCGCCACTGCCAGCCCTGCCCCAAAACTCCCCACGAGTGGGTGAGGCTCCGGGACCCTCCCTGGCAGTGCTCCCCCATGGCTGGGCCGGGGCTGTGCCCAGAACAGCGCAGGAAGCGGGGAGCGCTGTGCACCCCCGAGGGTCCCGGACCGCTGTGCACCCCCGAGGGTTCCGGGACCGCTGTGCACCCCCGAGGGTCCCGGACCGCTGTGCACCCCAGAGGGTCCCGGACCGCTGTGCACCCCCGAGGGCCCCGGACCGCTGTGCACCCCCGAGGGTCCCGGACCGCTGTGCACCCCCGAGGGTCCCCAGCCCCGCGGTTGTGCCGGAGGCAACGCGATCCCCGCGCATGGACGGAGCCGGGAGCCGTCCTGGGGTGGCCCCGGGGACAGGCGCTGTCCCGCTCCGGGCGGGGACCGAGCCGAGCCGGGCAGAGCGAGCCGAGCCGGCGCCACGGGGCATTCCTGGGGATTCCCGGAGAATGGGCCTCGCGCGGCAGGGGCTGGGCCCGGGGAAGCCTCGGGAAGAGCCGAGAGCGGCTCCAGGAGCCGGAGAGCGCGGGGCTGCAGCGCCCGGCCGAGACGGGGACGGGGACACGGACACGGACAGCGGACAGAGACACGGGACAGGGACACGGATCCCAGACACGAAGAGGGACACAGGCGGGCACCGCGCCCTCCTGGCCCGAGCACGGCACGGAACAAGAGGAGACCACGCCCACCGCCCCCTCGAGCCCCGCCCCCTCCCAGCAGCCTCACGGCCATTCGCCGCAGCAGTACGTTCTGTGCTGTGATTGGTTGATAGGGCCCGGAAGTACTGTGACACAGGGCCTCACCCCTTGTATCCACTGGGGGCGGCCATTTTGTTTCACCCGCCATCTTATGGGAGGGCGCAGCCATTTTGTTAAACGTCACACTGTGCTGTGATTGGCAGGCAGCCATCTCGTGACACCACCATCCCCACGTGATCTTAGGCAGCCCCGTGATTGGCTGCACCTGTCCTTTGGGCTCAAAACAGGTGGATTCAAGGAGTAGGCATGAAATTATTTATAAAAGGGGTGTTAAATATCTGCAACAAATAATTCTCAGATTTATAAGAGGTGTGTCTAAATACGTATAACACGTTTTTGTACACGTCTTACACATATTTATATGTATATGTATATAGAAGTATGTAACTCTACCTCTGTATTTGTGTATGCATTTTAATACATGTAGGGGAATTTGAAGTATTGTATTAATTATAAGATACAAAACCATATTAAAATTAATTAATTTTTGTATCTTTATAAATTCACTTACATGTTAAAATATATGCATATATATATATATATATATATATATATATATATATATATATAAAAACACAAATCCATATTATATAAGAACATAAATATTATGAGCAAGCCCAGCCCAGGGCAGCAAGGAGAGCTTGACCACTCCATGAACAGCAGCAGGGAAGAGTAAATGATAAAATAAATAAATGAACTCCCACATCCCCTTGGTGTTCCATTTCTCTGCCAGTGATTCCTAAAGCTGCATCCGCCCCAAAACCAGACAGTGCAACCCAACAAAGTCTCTGCCCCCACAGAATCTTTAGGTTTGAGAAAGGCCTCCAAGAGGAGTCCCAGCTGCTGCCAAACCCTGCCATGCCCACGCACCACCAGGTGCCACCTGCACAGACCCTTCCAACACCCCCAGGGCTGGGGACTCTCCCCCTGCCCTGGGCAGCCCTGACCACATTTTCCATGAAGGACTTTCCCTCAGTATCCAATGTAAACCTCCCCTGGAGCAACCTGAGGCTGCTTGCACTTGTCCCCTGAGAGCAGAGCCTCATCCCCAACTCCAGCCCAATTTGAACCCCAGCACAGCCAAGCTTTGGGAATTCTATGGCTGGGGCAGAGACCTCAGAGCAGTGTTCATGGACAGCCCCAGACAGCACACAATGGGCAGCAGGCATCGTTCAGGATTTCACTTTTATTTATTTTTTGCCTTCTGGATCACCAACACTCTCACTGAAACCACTGGGATTCCACCTCCACCCCCATGACAGTAGCACACAATCTCCCAACTTGTTCAAACGTGTGAAGAGGAAAACAAAAAAATCCCCAGCAAGATCCCTCAGGATGGGACAAAAACCTTCTGTGTGAGAGGGTGGCAAAGAATCAGGGGGTGGCAGCTCTGGCTCTGAGGAGCCAGACCGGAAAGGAGACCTACAAAGGGGAAGAAAAAATGGGCTAAAAAATATTTAGCAATCCTTCCTCTACCCAGAGAGCAGGGAGATAAGGAAAAAATAGTCATCTGCTTACACACAGGGTATATATTTTTACACACACTTGGACACACATCTAGATATAGTACATGTAAAAATATATGCTATACATCTGCCCACCCCCGCGGTGGCGTGGGCAGGATCCGTGTGTAGGAATTACTATACAGGTACTACTAAGTGTATATGTGCATATGTACACCCTCCTGTCTCCTCCTGGACACGCTGACCCCACAGCCCCCGCTGCAGCAGCTCCTCTCTCCACCAGCCAGCCAAGGACAACGGTGTGGGAATGGGAAGAGGAGGGAAACCATAGTGATGTGCTCGTGCTCTGTGCTCCTTCAGCTCCGGCCCGGAGCGGGTTCCGGCTCTCGGGGTCCCCTGCGCCAGGTTTATTGCACATTTTGCTTCTGGGCTGCATTTCAACCCCACATTCCACAGCCCCAGCGTCCTCTCCCTCCAACAAGCTGAAGATAGGGCCCCCTGTGCCCAGCCTCCCCACCCCAGCATCCCCATCCCAAGAACACAAAGCCCAGCAGGCTGCTGGCTGGAGAGGGCAGCAGGAATGACACACCACAGGTGTTCTCTGCAGGGACAGGGGGGTCCGGACACGGGAACCGAAACCATGCAAAGGGTGGGAGAAACGGGAGCAGGAGGAGGGAAAAATAAAGGATGAGAAGGGCAGAACAGATCTGAGGAGGAGGAAGAACACAGCATGGCAAGTGCTCAAGGCTTCGTTTTTTCTTGTCCTCTTCTTGTAAACAAGCTAATAATTCTCATGAGATAGAACAAGTAAAAAGACTGAAGTTCCAAGTCGAGGGGCTGGAGTTCCCAGGAGTCTGTCCAGTCCATTCAGCAACACCACAGCTGGGGAGAAAACGAGGGGCATTTTTTCTTTTTTTTTTAAATTTTTTTTGTTTGTATTTTTTTTTGTTAAAATCTTCATTACTTAAAGCTGAGAGAGAAAAAAGCCAACTCAGGAGCCCTTTTCAAGGATGGCTCATTGTCTCTAGACTGAATAAATCACACTAGTTTCGAGAGAACCTTTTTTTTCCCATTTAATGACTTATAAAAGCCGCGGGCTGGCCGTGGCTGGGCTCAGAGGCGGGTCTGGGCCTCGGGGACGTAGATCTCGATGCTGTCGGCGCTCTCGGTGGCCGAGTTCTGCCGCACGGAGGCCGCGCGCTTGGCCGCCATCAGCCGCTTCCGCGCCTCCTGCCGCTGCTTGTCCGAGTCGGAGCCTTTGTCCCGGCTCAGCTGCGATTTGGACTTGGCTGGCTTCTTTGGCACTGGAGGGGGTGGCTTCTTCTCTTCCTTTAGGGAGACAGTAAGGAAAAACCCACAACTGATACAAATGTGCGCAGCTGGGCGCCGGCTCAGCCCCGGAGGGACTGGCATGGTGCTGGGGAGAGCAGCTCTGCAGCCAGACACCCCTCAAATCAACTGCCCCTGTTTCTATAAGGAGCCATTTTGCATTTCACAGAATCACAAAATGTCCTGCATGGGAAGGGACCCACAACAATCATGGAATCACAAAATGGTCTGGGTTGGAAGATCACTCAGTTCCACCCCCTGCCATGGCAGGGACACCTTCCTCTAGACCCTGTCCAACCTGACCTTGGACATTTCCTGGGATGGAAGTCCACAATCCAGGGGCTGATGATCCACAACCAGGATGATCAAGTCCAACCCCTGCATGGACACCTGCAGGACAGACACCCTGTGCCTGAGAACAGTGTCCAAACACTCCTGGAGCTCTGGCAACCTCGGGGCCGTGCCCATTCCCCGGGGAGCCTGGGCACTGCCCAGCACCCTCTGGGGGAGAATCTTTTCCTGTTATCCAGCCTAACCCTCCCCTCCATGCAGCTTCCATGGTACAGGATTCTTCTGGAATGGCCTGGAGCTCAGAAATTGTCTGGTTCAGCTGCAGCTCAGAGCACAGCACAGGCAGCACGAAGACACAACTTCACGTGGAACTGCAAAATTTTAATAAGCCACCGTGCCCTGAGTCACAGTCCTCCCTACCCTTACTGGCAGAGCCAGGACCTAACCTCTCCTGCATTTTTCAAAGGTTCAACTTGTTTTTCACATTACTTGAGCACAAGGGATAGTTAAATCCATCTACACAGTGCTAGGAATAGTTGAGGCCCCTGCACCACTGCCCACCACTCTGGGCTCTCTCCATCCAACACCTTTTCCCCTTGCACAAAACTGTTCCCACTATTACTCAAGAGGAATGGCCTTGGTGCCTTACGAGGCTATGAGATGACCAGTGCAGGATGGCAAAAGCCCTTGGGAGCATCTGTTTGCAGACAAAACCAGACCTCAGGTACCCCAAATGTGTACAACAAGGTGCTGTGGCCACTCCCCAGGGCCCCTCACTCACCTTTCTCTCCGGTGTCTCTGCCAATTGCCAGCTATTAGCTTTGAGGTGGTACAGCTCGTCAAACTTCATGCTGATGTCTTCGATGGACAGCTGGAGGAGATCCCAAAATCCAGCCAAGTCCTGGGCTGTGGGTCTGGGATTGGCATTAGGGTTCTAGAAAGGGAGAAGCATTAAAAACGCCATTTCAGAGAGAACACACCCAGCAGAGCAGCATGAATAGCACCTTCACCCCTTTTATGTCTGCCTGCAGCCAAACTCAGTGAGAAGCCACAGGAGACAGCGGCCCTGAGCATGGACACACAAAGCCATCATTTACAGCCCAAATAATTTCTGCCAAGCTCAGGAAGCAAGTCCTGACTCCTTGTAAGCACTCCTCCTTACAGCAGAGTAATCCTGAACCAGACACCCAGTGCTGGCACTAACCCCACAGCAGGAACCTCCAACAGTAGGTGCCCAGCGTGGCAATCAGAGTGACAACACTGGCTTCTTACACAGAGACTGCCATTTCAGGGGGGGGAATAATGGAAATGGATACCCAGCTCTGATGCCTGGATGTGCAGCACTCTAAGGAGCCAAACTGAGCTTTCATGAGCAAAATTATTTTGCTACATTTCTGCCCAAAACAACCTGAAAGCATCAGTACTTCTCAGGCTGGGTTGAAAAATTTTAAGTAGCTTAAGTTTCTTCCAAGAATAGAATTTTCCCAGTTCCCAGACAGCTGAACCACCACCACAGACCCTGGAAAGCATGGGATCAGATCCAAGCAGCTCATACAAAGCTCTGCTGGTGCTGCTGCTCAGCTGGGATCAGCACTATACCCCCTCCTGGTCCTTAAGTCTCTCCAAGATTATTTTACATCTAAAGAGGAATTCACCCCTGAGGAAGTTTGCAAAATCCATATTACCATAAAGCTTGAGGGGAAAACTAAACCACAGATTCCATCAATCCCCATTAGCCAGGTCAGCTCTGAGCAAGGGCAAAGCCTTGCATTCCCTTTCAGAGATCAATTCCAGTGGCCTGGGGACAGTGTCACCAGCCACACACGCAAAGGGAGCATGTGTGGTCAAGAGCAGACCTTTCAAACAGGCCCCCCTATCCAGCCAGCCTCAGGGGTTTGCCTCAAAAAGCCCTTCAGAAGCAGGAGGCCCCTCTGTGCTAACCCAGCCTTCCCCCAGCTGGCACTGCAGGCTGTGGCTTTGTTTTCACAGGGACTGCAGCCTGTTAACAGTGACCAACTCCTTGTCGTGCTGTTCAAAGAGAGGCATCCTCTCAGAAATCAGGAAAAGAGATCCAGACTCACCAAGTTTTGCTCACAGAGGCCATGGAATTGCTGGAACTTCTGTGACATTAGTAACTGTGCACTGCCCACTGCACTCAGGACTTTTCCTAAGACTGTGAGGGACAAAAAAAAAAAAGAGGAAATAAAAAGACCTGAATTGAATAGACTATTAATTGTAGCAATGAGGTCCAGCATTTCTGGAGCAAACACTGGAGTCATCAGAAAAGGAATTTCAGAGATCCTCAAGGCACCAACTGCTCTCACGAACTACATTTGCAACTACATTTGTCTGCCACTGCTCCTTCTGGCAGGCCAAACACAGACCTGGCTGAGGACATTACAATATCCAAGCTGGCAGGGAGCTCCTCAAACTGCCCTCAGCCCCTCAGAGAAGCACCAGCACCACCTCAGCAAAGTCTGCTGGCACCTGCTTAGAGATCCCAGCCTGCTCTCCCAGCCCTGCCCAGGGGAAAGGTGACAAAGGTGACACAGGGACCACTCTCCAGCCTCCCTGTACCAGCAGGGATTAACACCCAGGCCAGGACTTTTAACACTCAGGACTTTATGCTGCTCTTAATGGGTTTTCCAAGCAGCCTCTGGGCATGGACACGTTCCTCTGCTCATTAGAGGAAATACAGCCTGGGCTTTTCCCTCCCAGAGGCAGGTTCAGAGTCCCAAGCCTGCAAGGTGCATCACCAACAGGGACCACTGAGTCCTGCTCCTGCTCTGCTGCTGCCCCTGAGCCTGCTCAGCAGATCCTGGCTGGATGAGCACACCCTGGGCTCTCCCACCCACCAGGGCTGTGGTTACACAACCAAGCAGCCTGCTCCTGGCACACAGAACAATGCCATGCAAGTCTCACTGTCTTTCCTTGCCACAGGTCAAGCCAGGCCAGCCCCAAGGCAGGGAGATTCCCTGCCAGGCAGCACCTCAGGGAATCAGATTAGGGATTAGCTCCTGGATACCCAACAGTGACAGTGAGCTAAAACTGAGCCTCACCTTTGTTTCACCTTTCTCAGGTTTTAAAAACATCAAAACCAGGCTCCACACAAAGATCCTGCCTTTTGCAGCCTTGACTCCCACTCCTGTCACTCTGTATGCACCAGAGGCATGATTCCCACTGCAAAAAGCCCAGGGGTTTTGCCAAGGCATTTGAAAATAGAGGAACAAGCCTAGCTGGGACTGAACCCCATAAAATCAACTGGTCTCTTGCTCCCTGTTCCATGCTTTTGGTGTACCCAGCATAAATTCAGTGATGCTTTCCCATGTGAGGAAACCTCTTCTTTGCTTTAAAGACCAGTTCACCAACTGAACTGAGCAAACAAGCTCCAGAGTTGTGCTCCTTCTGCCCCACTGCCAGCTAAGGTCTCCCCTGCCTGTTTGAGGGTAATGGGTGAGGCAGGGAGATATCCCACAGCCTCCCTAAAAGCTTTTTCCATTTGACCTTTTTTAAGATTAAACCAATTTAAGCTTTTAGCAGTTTTGAGTGGTCAGAAGTCACACCATGCCCTGTACATCTTTCATGCTGCATCACAGCATTATGTTGTACTCCATTTGCCACAGGAACTACATTACCCTTTCCAAGGAAAAAGCATTCCTCATCTCATCCTCATCTCCATGCTCTGGCTCTGTGGGCTGTCAGCAATTTCACAGAATGGTTTGGGAGGGAAGGGACCTTAGAGCTCATCTCATTCCATGGGCAGGGACACCTTTCACTAGACCAGGCTGCTCCAAGCCCTGTCCAACCTGGCCTCGGACACTTTCAGGGATGGGCCAGCCACAATTTAACCGACCCAATCCTCAGCTCCAACTCCTTCTTGAGGGAGGAGCTGCTGGGCGGGTTCCCCACCCACCTTCCTCAGAGAGATTGTTCTCTTTGGTCTCCTGGTCCATCTGGCGGCACCAGCCCTCCAGGCGCTCGGTCTCTGCCTGCAGCAGCTTCAGGAACCAGAAGCCGTCCCGCCGGCAGGGCCCCGCCTGCGCCGGCTCCGACGGCGACGTGGAGGAGCTCTCGAGCCAGGGGTCAGGAGGAGGGAGAGAAGAAGGCTCCAGGGCCGGGTCGTTGTTTTCTCCATAGGAGAGGTTTCTCTTAATCTGTGAGGGCTTGGCTGGTTGCCTGGTGGAGGCATCAACACCAACAGAGTTGTTGTGCTGGGGGCACTCAGCGAGGCTTCTCTCAGATGATTTACAGCTGGAGTTATTGGGCTCCTGTGTGTCAGAGTCTGTGTCCTGTTTGGAGGACATGCTGCGAGAGTGGCTGTTTCTGCAGGGATCAAAAGCCATCGTTCAATAGGGCTCAGCCTGGCTGGCCTTCCACACCGACAGCAAAATCCATGGGCACAGCAGAGCCCCCCCTGCCCCTCCTCACACACAGACACACCACACACTCACAATTACAAGGTTGCCTGCTTACTGCAGCCGGCCGTTCAGACGAGAGGCTGACGCATGACTATAATTACAGCTCGGAATTTTTTAATTTTTGATTTAATTTCAACCTCCCATTGATTTGGCTGTTAGAGAACAAATGCTTTTTGCAGCAGGTGTGCACTGTGGAGGAAGAGTTCTCCGTGGGCCCCATTCAACACCACTCACTGGCACAAAGCAGGGCAGAAGGTCTAAGCACAAGTGGGGGAGGCACCATTTAAAAGAAAAGGAAACTGCACAAGTTGCGTCTCACTTACCGCCACTCGTCCTCTACCTGTACCCCGATGGACTGGAATTTGGTGGCTGGTGGAGGAGGCTCCTCTTTTGCCACTGGCTGAAGGCAGTCAACCTTATTGAACAAAAAAAATACAGACAAAAACAGACAGAAGAACTTGTGGCTGGAATCCACGTTAGTAGATAGACCAGGAGTGTGCACACACAGAGCATGCTGACACCACACAGGAGGGCTGGCTAAGGACAGGCACGAGGCTCCTGCTCAGCTCTGCTCCCACCTCAGGAGCAGGGCTGTGTCCTGCCAGGCTGCTGCCACCACCTGTGCCAGGAGCCCTGGGCTGTGCCTGTGGCATTCCACATAGTCAGGCACCATGGCATCCAAGGGAGGACAGCAAGGTGATTGAGACTGACAGCAAAGCCTCTCTCCCAGGGATTGACACCCTCCATGGCTCTGGATAAGAGGGTTAGAAGGTTTTAGGAAAGAAATCCAGGTGACTTAAGAACCAGCTCAGAAAAGGAAAAGCAGTGGAAGGCAGTCAGCCTCTCCAGTGGATTCCCTCCCCTCGCTGCCCTTTCAGGTGTTCTGTCCCACCAGCTTTGCTGAGAGCCCCTCACTGTCACCTGTACTGAGCTGGCCTTGCTGTAAAGCAGATGGAGAACTCGTTCAGCACACACAGAACAGCTCAAAGCTCAGACCCTGCACTTGGAGCTGCCCAAGCTCCCCTCTGCTGGTAACCAGCACCTGGGACAGAACTAGAGCTCACAGCCACCTGTGACTGAGAAACCCGTCCCAGAGGATGCATTCTGCTGACTAAAGCACCAATTTTCACTACTCACTGGGCTCTCATTTCACTGCTTTATCCACAACTCTTTTCCATCTATTCCCACAGTTAAATGCTTCCAGCAAGGGAAGCATCAACCTGCTGGGAACATGGGGTAGCAAGGAATTGCACCCTCCTGCCTGCAGCCCTGGGACCATTTGGCACTGCAGCAGCCCTTCCCACATGGACATCAAGGAGAAGGGCCCACCTCTCAGGGGAGAATTGTCCCTACAACCATGATGGACAAGAAGCAGACTGATTAGAAGCAACACAGAGTACAGGGCACAGGCAGAGCAGCAGCGAAAGGCCTCTTCAGAGGGACTCACCCAGTTAACATGGCTCCTCTGCTCTAGAAAACATTTCAAATTTGTACTGAAAGAGCTTAATCCTTTTGGGGCTGTTAAGGGAAAGTGCTGCTGTCTCTCACCCTGGGAACACAGGCAAGGCAGTGAATGTCCCTTGCTATTCTAAGTGAGCTCAGATGCACACCTGGTCAAGCAAAGGCACATGCTAAATGGATGGGGCAAGGACATTTCTTGGGACAAAGGAGAACAAACTATTCCATACTTGTATTCCTATAGATGATAGCTTTCGTTTGGGGATATTCTCCACTTTAGGCTCTTCGTTAGTCAGAGTCCCTTTGTCACTTTTCAAAGTTGCATTTTTCTGAGGTAACTCTGGAGTGTCTCTGGCTGGAGTCACGACGCTGCCCCTGGTGACGCTGGGCGTCCTGGTGCTGTCCAAGCTGTCTGAGGAATTGCTGAGCCCCGACTGGCTGGTGACCTCACTCTTGTGGTCCTGGCTGTCCAGGTAGGTGTCCTGGGCTGACTCAGTGCTGCTCTGCACAGTGACAGAGATGAAGGGCTTGGACGTGGTCCGAGGTGGGACGGGAGGTGGAGTCTTTTTATATGCCACTAGGCATGATGAACCTGCAGGGACGGAGGGGGACAACGGAGAACGCAGGAGACAGATTGGAGGGAAGGAGATACAGTGGAAGAGAGAGAAAAAGCAGGTCAGTCACAACATCCAAGAGGAGCCTCCGAGCAGCAGCTGGAGGCAGAGGTGCAGAACCAGCCCACAGGCAGCAGCTCACGCTGGGGACCCACACCAAAGCATAGGGGAAGCGAAGGCAGAGCCAGAGCTAGCTTGCAAAAGAAGTCAAAAGGAATACCATGATGTGTGGAAATCTGGAAATGGAGAAGAGGGATAGAAAAGCCTCCCAAGAATGCTACAGGGTTTGGCAGGTGTAAGCTTCCACAGTGGGGAAATATTCTTTGGCTAAACCCTATGTTTTAGTGTCCTAGTACAGCCAAGTGTCTCAGCTCTTTGTCCCATCAGTTGACGAGTTTCAATGTCTGGATCAGGGTGATGTTTTTTCCTATAAAAATGGAAAGAAGCCATAAAAATTGTTAGATGTTGATGGCAGGAACACACATTTGAAGCCCCTGACAAGCCCAGCTGCTCCATGCCAGAAGAAAAGGCATTATCTGGATGCAACAGCCCAAGAGTGGTGAGGCTGCTACTCCATGGCCCCAGATCCAAGTGGCAGCAAGGCTGGAGACGTGTGCCCAGCAGACACAGAACACACATATCCCACCTGTAGGGATAGATACGTGGCTGGCTGCACAAACCCAGACAGCAGCCACAGCCCCAACCTGCTCCTGTCTCTGGCTAGCCAGGATGGAAGTCCACCAGTGAAAATACATGTAAAATACAAGTAAAATCCATGTGGATGCTGCAGCAGCCATGTTTAGGCTCTCAGTCTGACCAGGATATACAAGCCCCTGAGGCCAAAGTCCCACCCCAGGTGCTGTGCATGCAGGACAGCTGCACTGGGCAGGGCATGGCCAAACACATTGAGCAGCCACCTTCCTACACACACCTGATCCCCTTTCCCCTCCTATCCATGCACTCTCAGTCCTCCCCAAGTCACTAGACTCCCTTTCTAATCCTACCTCCACCTCTATCCTACCACTAGACTCCCTCTTCTTATCCCTCCTGCTATTAAGTCCTGTGCAATCCCAAACTGGTTTTCACCCGCACCCCATAACACATCCCAGCCCTTGCCAGCAGTCTCCTTAGTCCCAGAGATCTGCAGTTACTCCCCACTCCACACCTGCCTCACCGTTTCCAGCAGAGCCAGAGCCAGTTCTGAGCATCCCTGGGAGCCACATTCCCTGTGGGGCAATCAGAGCTGCCCCAGGAGCCTTACTGACACTACGTGGACATGCCTGCACTTACACATCCCACTATCTACCATATTAAGAGCTAAAGCTCCACTTCAAAGGAGGACCTAAAAGGGAGGAATCACAGAGGAGGAGATCTGTGTTTCCAGCAGCATTTCTGTGCCCAGAGATGCTGAGCAGCACCACAATGGTGCTGCTGGCAGAGGAAAAGTGAGAGGCCTGTGCAGGGCTGCCAACCCAGCTGTCTCCAGCCTGCATCTGCACAGGAGCTCAGAAAGCACCTAATGCATCCCAGTTTCCTCAAGCCACTACACCAAGTCCAGCACAAACTGAGCAGTGCCCTGATGGCAGAACCCACCACCCTCTGCCTCACAGGGGTGAGGGGTAACCACAGTCCCCCTGCCAGAGCTGCCTGACGTGGAGCATCACCTCCAGCAGCAATTCCTTGGCCCAGTCTCACGGCCTGACTCACACAGCCCATCTCAACAGAGCAGTGTAGGAGCAGCCTGACCAGAGCCATGGCAGGGGGCACTCCCTGGATCAGCTGTGCCTACACCCCAAAACAACAGGTTACTCTGTTACTGCACCAGGGCTACAGCAGCCACTGGCCAGGGCAAGCCAGAGCCACCCCAGCTGGCAGAGCTGAAAGCATGGCACATGTCCCTTCAGTTAAATCCCTCCACATGGCCCTGCTCTGCTCCAGGCACAGTGCCCAGGGTGCCCTGCGACCCACAGCCCCTGTGCCACTCTCCTGCTTGGACAGCCCTTGGTGGCTTGGCTGGCACAGCCACAGGAGCCCAGCACAGCTGCCCAGCTGCTGTGGGCACTGCCAGGGCTGGGGACAGGACACTGATGGCTCTTTGCCATAGAACAGCCTGGCCAGGCAGAACAAGGGGAGGGCACAGCAGCACAGAGCTTCTGGGGCAGATCAGTGGTGTCCAAGGCCAGGCAGCCAGACCCAGAGTCGTTGTCCACCTACCAACAGACAGCACAGACACTCTTTGTGCTGCTCTGCTAAAGGGGGAAACCACAGTACCCCCTTGGCACGTTCATGGGATCCCTTTGTGCCACCTGGCTTGGCTGAAGGGCAGCACAGGCTTTGCTGGAAGGAAAAGGCCCAGGAGCAACAAAACACACCCCTGTCCATATATGTGTGCTCAAAGGGTTCACTGCCTGAGCTACTAAAGTAAGTCTAAGTAAGGCTCTAAGAAATATTGCAAATGACAAACACAAAAGGATCAGGAGCTTTGAACAACTGGGCATGCATTAGTTAGTGCAATTGCAAATTAACCCCACTGAAGCCCTCTGCAAATATAAAACAGGACTTCTGACTGCCCAGCAATCTCAGAAACCACACCTTAGAATGGGCTTCGAAAACCAAACTCAGAACAAGCCCATCCAGAAGAGTCTGTCCTTGGCTCTCAGCACAACACTGAGCTAAGGGTCAGTGCTTCCTGCATCTGTGGGAAGAGACAAACCCTGAGGAAGACAAGAACATCCCAGTGCTTCCACAGGAGAAGCAGGCAGCATTCCCTCCTGGCTCTGAGGCCAGTCCCACCAGTCAGGAGCATTCCAGTTGCTGACTTACCCCTCCAAAGGGCTACAGCTCAGCAGCCATGATCTGCTCTGGATTTGCTGAGGTTACTCACAGCTTGTGCTGCAATGTAGAACTACAATTCCTGTGGGCACTGGAGCAGGACCATCAGCTCAGTTTGCTTGGGAACATCATCCCTGCTCCAAAAAGTGTAGAACAACAGGAGAACATGGAAACCATGCTTAAGCTTCCAGTTTTGCAGCACTAGGCTTTTCCTGCTCACAGGATCTTCTGAGGCTTATTTCAGCAAGCAGGTGGAATTCACAGCATGCTGTGGATGATTGATTTTGGGGAGGAGGATGTTTGTTTATAATCTTTCTTCTGTAATTACTTTTAGAAAGCAGCATGCTTCCAAATGAGCACCTTGCACCTGCCCTCAGGGGCTTGGGCAATGGCCACAGATGCAGCCCTGGGCAGGGGAGCTGTTTGCAGAGCCTTACACTGGAGAGTCCTCTGCACCCTCAAAATCCAGCTGGGCATGCTGGGCTCCTCTCCCTCTCCTTCCAGAGGTGTTTGCTTCTTGGAAGACTAAAAGTAGAGTCACAAGAGAATGTGAAATCCAGCCCCAGTTCCCCCACGAGGCTGGTACCTGCTCAGTACCTGGCAGCACCACCAGGGTCACAGCCAAGGTATTTGGGCTCAGATTTAAGCACCACAATTGCCCTCAAGTGTGTCTGGCCTCAAGTGCCAGTGCTCTGCTGCTATTGTTGATTCAGTACAGCCTGGTGACATTTCCAGTCCTTCCAGGAACTTCAAAGACCTTCTCAAACCATCTTTATTTTTGTTAAATCACCTCAAAGGCCCCAGCCAGAGTCAGCTGAGGAGGCAGAGTCAGCTGAGGAGCTCCCCTGCCCTCAAACATCAGGGTTGGCTGCTATCCCTGTCCTGCTCCATGCATCCCCCTTTCCCCTCGGGAAGGGCTGGAGGAACGACCTCATTTCCTCACACAGAAAGCAGAACACTGAAATAATCTCTCCTACAAGGCAAGCTCATTTGCCTTTTAAATAAAACAGCCATAGAATAATCTTGCAGCAAATGGCATCAGTGGCATTATTCCCTTGGAGATCCCAGCTGCAGGGCTTTGGGCTGGCCTGTGCCACAGGGTGTCCTGGCTGGAAGAAGCTGCTTTGGGAGGCACTTTCCAACAGCAAAGGGAACTGGAACAGCTGCATTCCAAGTGACCTGACCTCTGATTTTCATCAGCTTCAGGAACACTTCAAGGTTGGAGCTGTAATGAACTGTAGGATGTTTTCTTTGTAGAGAGTCCAAGAGAAAATGAGCCCCAGGGACAATTCATACCCAAGACAATATGGACACATTGATTTTATGGGTCACAAGAATCACTTCAGACCTGATTGTTCTCCTTCTGCAGGTGAAGATACCTGTACCAGTTAGAGGCACTGCTGAGAAACCTACCCAAATTTTGTTAGTCAAGAGGAAAATAATACAAGTTAGAAATCATAGAGGCTTGGGTTGGAGGGACCTTAAAGCTCATCTTTTTCCTACCTCTGCTATGGCAGGGACACCTTCCACTGTCCCAGGTTGCTCCAAGCCCTCTCCAGCCTGGCCTTGAACACTGCCAGGGATGGAGCAGCCACAGCTTCTCTGGGCACCCTGTGCCAGGGCCTCATCACCCTCACAAAGATAATTTTTCCCCTAATATCTAACCTAAATCTCACCTTTTTAAAACAATTTCTGCTTGTTCTATTACTATCTGCCCATGTGAAAAGTCACATGGCTCCCATGTATTTCCATCTAGACACAATGGGAAATGCCTGTGAACTGCCACCTCCTGCTCTGACAGAATGAATGTCTTTAGAGAGCTGGAGGAGATTTGTTTAATCACTATAAAACTTCTTTTAAAACTCCCAGAAAACAAAGTCAAGTGACTGCATTTGTTTACAGAGGCAGTTTATGGAAATGCTATAAAATACCTCAGTGCTTTCCCTTTGTGAATCTCAGTAGCAGTGATCTTTGAAAAACTGAAAATCTCACCTTGATACTACACTGAGTAAGAGACACACACGAGGGGCTGTGGGAGCCAGGACAGGGCTCTGGGCTCTCCTGCCCAGGGAAGAGCCCTCTCACCTGTTGTGACAGCCCTGCATAAACCCAGCCCAGACACCATGAGTACTTCTGAAGGAGGTCAGAGGAGAAACTCAACACTTCCCATCCTCAGCTTCCAGCCCCAGCATGGCTGGAATGGCAGCTGGGACAAGGGGACCACTGCAGGCCGGTCACTTCTCCCACCATGTTATCCTCTTGTTCCCAGGACAGGGCCAGGCCCTGGGCTCTGCCACCCTGAGCCCACAGGGACTGCAGAGGCAGGAGAAGCCCAGCAGGGTCAGGGAGCAGAGCAGAGGGCAGGAGGGATGCAGCAGGGACAGAGGAGAGCAGAGGGGCAGCAGGCTGGGGTCACACCCTGCCCCTCCAAGGCAGGAGTGTCACTCCAACCACTGCAGCTGTTCCCACCAGCAGCTACAGAAGATGAGCAGCCCTCACTCAGAATGACACCCCAGACACTTTTCCTGACCCATGGCAAGTGCCTATTTCCCCCTGAACAGCATCAATTCATTGGTGGGAAAAGCACAGAGAGGGGAGATGCCATTCCTGAGTACCCCTGCTCCCACAGAGGCTCCTCTGGGAGCAGCCTCCACCCAGCCCCACGCTGCAGCTCCCCTGGCACAGCTGGTACCCCACGCTGCAGCTCCCCTGGCACAGCTGGTACCCCACACTGCAGCTCCCCTGGCACAGCTGGTACCCCACACTGCAGCTCCCCTGGCACAGCTGGTACCCCACACTGCAGCTCCCCTGGCACAGCTGGTACCAGGCTTGCACACTGCCTTTCAGCAATCTGGCATTTTGTTACACAGAGAAATAAGTTGTTAGCTTTAAGCAAATGGCCTCCTCCAAGCCCTCCCTGAGCAGGCAGAGAGGCTGTCCCAGCACTGTCAGACCTGTGCCAAGCACATGGCCATGGCTGGGAGAGGTTTGTTACCCATTGCTCCTGTTCAGGTCCTGGCCACAGCACTCCTGCACACCCCAAAGGCTCTGCTGGCAGGACAGTATTTTATCATCCATGTATCCATCTGGCACCTGGTGTCAGGAAAAAAGGGACTGCCCTGCACTTGCCTGACCACTCCAAGTACAGCACGTTCCTGTGTATCACTGGAATGAAAGAACTGGACATATCTGTAGAAAAAGGACTTCAAACTCAAGGGTGCATCTCTCAAATGTTGCAATCAGAAGCAAATGCAGAAGCAAAGGCTCCCTCTGAACATCAGCTGTGTTTGTAGGCCAGCACTAGAGCTCTCATCCAGAAATGCACCACAAAATGCTCTGTACAACCATTTGTGCTCTCTGATCAGCCGTGACTGAGATGCCCTCAGTGAGAGCTGCAGCCCTGCTCACCTCAGAGCCACAGGGTGCCCAGGGATGCCTGGGGCAGCCACAGGGACATTCAGGGCTGCATGAGCCCCAGCAGCCAGCTCCAATCACAGATCCAACCACAGACCCAGTCCCTGTACTTTGGGAGGGAACATTTCACCAGAGAAGGAAAGGCTGAGGGCTGTGAACTCTTTACATGAGGGACTTTGGATTTTTCAATGATTAAGCATCATGGAGATGCTCCAATTTGGAATTCCTGAGCACAGAAATGATAATAAGCACTGATATACTGAGAGCTATTACACTGGGAAGGCAAAGCAGGTTGCTTTTTTTATAAAAAAAGCCACTTGTAGAAGGTCACCAATTTAAAAGAGGCATGAAGCAACAGAAGACACACCCCAAGAATGCTGGGGTTAAAAATAAGGTACCTCACTGCTGGCTCCTGACAGATCTGGCCAGCCCTCCTTTCAGCAGAGCCTGCTGCAGAGTCAGCAGGGACACAGCAGATGCTGCAGGGGACACCAGGCACAGGCACTCCCACAGGCAGCTGCAGCAGCTGACACTGGGGCTGCTGTGTGTGCCACAGGAGACACTGGCATTTCTCCCCAGCCTCCCCCAAAGCCATTGTCAGGGGTTTTTAAGCGAGTTGAAGCCATGGTGAGCAGCTCCACCCTGCTCCAACCACACATCCAGCAAGTGTCCCTTCTGTCCTGCGGGCTCAGACAGGTCTCCAACCCAGCCAGCACAGGGCAGCAGCCCAAAGGAGCATTCCCTGCCTCTCCCTGCCCCGGGGTGAATTCATCAATAACCAGCAAGGCCCCCAAGCCCAACCATTCTGCCTCAAGGAGTCACCAGGTGGGAGGAGAAAAGCCATGAGCTGGTGCCAGGAGGAGCAGCCTGCATCTCTGGGTGGGGGTGCCTCATCCCAGAGATGGGTGCCCTGCCAGCTCAGTGCCCATTTAGTGCTGGCACACACTTCTTCCACAGAGGGGCTGGGATAAGGTGTGGTTTCTGAAGCTCCTCTGCTCTGTGCTGGGTCCCAGGATGGGCTGATCCCCCTCAAAAACACTCACTAATGAGGGCTGAGGCCTTTCACACCAAAGAGGTGAAGCAGCACAGATAGTGGAGCCCTGGCATCTCTGATCAGCACCACACTCCTGCTGTGCACCCAGCCCAGGACCCTGCCCTGTCCTGCAGCACCTGCACTGTCCAGGTGGGCACAAGAGAGTCACCAGTGCCTCCTCCTGCTGCCACATCCTGCCTGGCTCCTCCAGCACAGCCAGGGCTGCCAGAGGAGCTGAGAGCCCAGCCAGGCAGGCCTGGAGCTCAGTCCTGGTGGCCAGGCACAGCCCTGCACACGGGCACCCTGCAGCACAGCAGGGTGGGCAGAGGCCATGGGAGCAGGGCCAGTGGAATTCTGATCTCATGCAGGTTTTGTAGGAGCACAAAGCTCCAGGCAACAGGAGCTCAGCTGGGCTTTAAGGCCACCCCATTCCTCCCTGCTGGCCTTTGTGCAGAGGATGCAGAAATGGGGTCCCATAGTATTAAGGAGTACCAAGTTGTGAGACCCAGGACTTGCTGCATCACCCACAGCCTGTTTGTTTGCTACAGACTCCTCCTCCTCACTCCAGGCCTTCCTCACTCACAGCTCCAGAGGGCTCTGAGCCCTGGCAGCACAGGGGGAAGGAGCAGGTCCCTGGCTGCAGCAGTGGGGATGCCAGGATGGAGGGGTTGGAACCTTTCTGTGCACACAACTGGAACATGGGAGAACAGAGAGAACCCACACTGCTGCTTTTCCTGCCTCTGCAGAAGGCAAGGAAGCCCTGCAGACACCCTGCCTACACATCTGCACTGAACAGCCTCAGCAGTCCTCTTCAGAGGGCCATCAGGAAGGGCTCAGCTCTGAACCATCTGTGCCACAGAGCATTTCCAGAGAGAGCAGGCACTTCCATCAGCCCCTGGCACTGGAACAGGGCACATGGACCTTCCTGCAGCCAGGGGCAGGTAAGAGAATGCAGGACTGGACAGACTGGAGCACACAGCACCTCACAGAGCCTGCCCAGCAGCTCAGCACCCACCACTCCCAGGAGATACCAGACCTACATGGAGCACAGCTTAGGGACCACGTGTCAGCCACAAGCTCCTCAGACAGTGAGACAAGCTGTGCTGAAAGGTGCTGCCACAACAAGAGCAATCCTTTCTGCTGATGCACTGAAGCATCATCCACTTGACCTGCCTGATGCAGGGTCCTGTGCCTGCAGCATCTCATCCAGATGTGGCAAATAAAGCTCAGCAGCAGCACAAGGAAGTGTCCACTGGACTCAAGCACACACACAGGTGGTCAGTGCAGCAGCACAAGCACACAGTGCCCAGGGCAGCTCTAACAGCATGGGCCAGCAGCTCAGAGACAAGAGGGACCTGCTAGCACAACAAGAGAGGGAAAACACAACTGAAGATATGTAGAGATTTGCATTCCAGAGAGTATTTCCCAGGAGTGGCACTTATTGCAGGCAGGCTCCATCCCTCCTTGCTTTTAAACACTTTCTAAACATTGAGTGGCAGTCCCAAAATGTCGATTCTGTCACTCTGGAGCTGCAGGGTCTGTTCTGCCAACTGCACTCTGAGCTTTGTGTCTGGGCTGGTTTGGGCTCTGCAGGCTTGAATGTCTCTAGGATGTGCCAGACCATGGAACCAGGCAGAGAGGGGAAGGGAACTGGGTGCCACAGGATTCCTGTCCCACAGCAGTGACCAGTCCCTGTGTCCCTCTCCCTTGTTTAATGCTGCCCTTTCTGCAAGGTTTGCTCAAGGTTATCCAGCACAGACATGGAATTAGGGCATAAATGTGAACCAGACAGGAATTAGCCAGTGTCACCAGGTCACAGGCTGCTCCCCTATCCCTCCTCCACGTGGGATGGTTTCCAGCTGCTCTGCAAAGCAGCAAACTGCAGGGAGGAGGGGATGCTTTGGGAGGGTCCATGTAAGGAATGATGGCAAATCCTCCATGCACCCAGTACTGCAGCCACTCCTAGGTGCACCAAGGGTATCAGCATTAATCATCCATGTTTAGTGCAATTAGGGAGGTCTTGTTAGTTTTTCTCTAAGCTAGCAGTTTCTAGAATCTCCTGCAGAAGTAAATTCCACCAGCTAATGATGCACTGCATGAAATATCCTCTCCCTTCACCATCACTTCACTTCAAGCACTGCCACATCACTTGGAGGATGGCATATGTGGATGCTTTTAACTCACTTCCCTGCCACTGCAGAAGTCCAGGGAATCTCAACACACCTCCTCAAAGTCACAGCCAGTCAAAATCCATATGGCCAGAAATGGCTGGAAACCATGGCAAACCAAATCTCTTCTTATCTGTGTCAGAGCTCAGCAGTTGAAACAAGCTATTTTAGGTTATGCTGATTGCTGAAGCCCAAATCCAGTCACTCCCAAGCATCTGCTCACGTGTCACAGCAGACACATCTCAAGCTCTCCATGCACAGGCAGCAAGATGCACCTTGAGCACAACAATAAGTGCAATATCCCAGGTGCTGCCATCTCAGAAAGGTGAGTGTGCCAGTCCAGCATGGCTGAACAGCACTGAGACTCCCCACACGCCTCCCTCTCAGCCCAGGCACCTCCCCCAGCCCACCAGGAACCTCTGCCCAGGACTTTGTGACAGCTCCAGGAACAGGAGTTGCTCCCCTACAGCAGAATCACCCCCAAAGCTGTGGGACAACCAAGCCCACAGAGGGGTCCACAGAAGGTTTTGCAAACACTGCCCCACTGCTGAGGCATTATTGGCACATTCCCACTTATGGACAGTCCTGGAAGCAGGGTGGAGCGGTCACCATCATTTGAAGTGTGCCACTAAACACTGTTCACAGAAGAGCTGGCCAAGAGGGTGCTGAAAACACTGATGGCAGCCAGCAGCTTGTCAGCACAGAGTGTGATAACAGGAACAGGCCTGTGCTGATGGCAGCAATCACTGAGCTCCCCAGCACAAATGGGGCTCCCAGGGAATTGCTGCATCCCCCAGAACATAAGTAACCAACAATCCTGCAGCCCACCTAAAATTCTGAGAAATTGCCACCATCACAAAACCACCCTCAAGGTAAGAATTAATTTCTCCATCACTTTGTTCAGCATCAGGGCTTTTATCACCGTTTTCAGTTACTGTATCCCAAATTTTTCCTGATGCAGGAAATCTGCTACTCTCCCTTGCTCACAGGAAGATATTCCACTGTTTTAGGCAAGGACAAGCATTTAGTGATGCCACCAGAGGAGCAGCAGAGGTGGTTTTCCCAGGACATTATGAAAAACCTTCCCTCCCCACACCCAGATGACGAGGGATTCTTTGCAAGCTGAAAACAAACCCCACCCTGTAGCCATAGGGCCAGGGAAAGCACACGTGTCAGCAGCTGAGGAGACAGCACTGAACAAACTCTGCACCTGGGACATGGGAAGGCATCAGGCTGGACTCATCTCACAGTGCAAAATTCCAGCCTTTAGTCAACACTCTTTCCACTTGGACAGTGGCTGTCAGGCAGCCAGCACCCAAGATTTACATCTTCTAAGCTACAATCATCAAGAGGCTTTAATAGCCAGATTCAGTTGAAGCTATTTCCTCCCTTAAGTATGTACAAACCAAGATGTGGCAACATTATGCTAATAGTGAAGAATCAAAGTCAAAATTGCTGGGAAACTTCTGTTGGCTGAGGCACAGGACAAGCTTTGCATGTTAGAGAAAGCTACTCCATATTCTATTTCATTGTTTAACATGGCATTATCCATAAGATTAAAAAAAAAATCACATGAACAAGCACAGAAAAGACTGTAGCAGGCTGCTCCCTCTCCATTAGCATTAAATTTGACAGTGGTTCAGCTGTTGCAGCACAGTCTGGTCTGATCTGGAGAGGAAGGGAAGTCCTCAGACTTGGAGCAGACAAGCAAATATTCCAACCTTTTATTCCCTTTGGGTAGGGTGCTAGGAAGCTTTGGAAAGCTGTGCTCATTGCTTGGATTGCCCAGGGCTCCCAGCTGAACTAACCGTGGACCCTGCAGAGCACAGAGCTGTCCTCCCTGGTGACAGAGGCACACAGGAGCAGAGCCATGTGTCCCCAGTGCCACTGCTCATACTGCTCTCCCAGAGGCCAAGAGTCCCCAGCTCTGAGTACCTGAGAATTCCAAGTGTCACAAGCAGTCCCTGAACAATGGATGCCCCAAGGGAGGGGGTATCTGGAGCAAACCCAGCACTTTCTGCAATAGCTCATTTCAGGAATTGAGCAGGATTGACAAGAGGAGCCACTGTGCAACCCCAGCTCTGAAATCAGAGAGCACAACAGACCCCAGGCCTGCACACAGAGCCTTCTTCTGGGGCTCCAGTACCTGTGACCTACAAAGCTCCCAGCCACCACCAGGTCCTCATCTTCACAGCTCGCTCTGCTTTTCCTGCAGGCTCCAAAGCACCACATTCCTGGTTCACAGGCCTCAAGAGTCCCCAGAAGCTTTCAAGTTCAGAGCCCAGACCACCACTTAGCCACAAGCATGGGTAGCAGGTCTGGATTCAGGGTGCAGGACCTGTTTGCCCACAGCCTGGCCCCTCCAGCCTGCAGAACCTGCCATGAAGGAATGCCAAGGATCTGAGACTTTGCTAGGAAAGGGACACAAGGGAGAGGCCAGAGCCCAGCTCTGCCCAGCACATCCAGGGAACAGACTCAGTTCTAGCCCACAGAGCTGAAGGCACTGCCTTAGTCATGCTGTTCCCGTGGCACTGGGACCTACTCCCTTCTGTCCCCTGTCTGGAATTCAGGATGTGATAATGACTCCCTGGCCTTCCAAGGAGGGTTATCAGTAAAGCCCAGCCTCCAGCAACAGCATTAAACATCACCAGAGCACTCCCTGCTGCTTTCAGGAACCTGCTCACTGTGGAACAGACCATTCTCCTGCCTTGGCAGTTATTGCCAAAAGGCTTCTTGGCTTCATTTCCCACCTTGCTTATATTTATTCCTGTTTCCAAATGAGTGATCTCCTCTCCCTCCACTCCTTTCAACTTAGGAGTTGTGTAACTCCAGCTACAAAATAAAAACCATCCACACCAAATTCAGAAATCTCAGGGTGTTCTGCAGGATATTCCAAAAAGCTTCCTCCCAGGAAGCTTTTCTCCTTCCTCCCTTCACCTATAAACACCAAGTACCAACCAGCAGGTGAAGAGAGGCATTTTGGCTTTTCCTAATCAGTGGCTCAGCACTGGTAGAGGGTGAATGGCAGGATAGAGAACATGTAACAAGTGATTTAGAGTGGCTTAAGGAAGGTGATGAGAATGATCCAGACAGATCATGTTTTGAAGGTGCTCCTGAAAGAGACAGTTAACCAGAGGTGTCTTTGGAAGAAGCCACTCCTTGCTCAAGCACAGCAATGGGACCTTCCCACAAAACAGTGCTCACTTGGTCTCCCAGAGCCTGAAGGAAAACACACCAGCCCAGCTATTCCATAGTCCAAGGAGCTCTAAACAGATCAAGAGCAGCCTTGAAAGAAGCCTATCCACAATGCCCTCTTCCTGCTCATCTTCAGCACTCCCTCCCAGCATGTTCCAGGTGCTCTGAGGCATCTGCACCCACAGCAGGCACCACAAGGAGCACTGGGGTTCTCAGGAAGGCAAAGCCCCTGCTTTGGCAGTTCTGAAGTGACCTAACCAGGAAGCACAGTGGGGCCACAGCAAAAATGTGGGATCTGCTGGACTCAGTTTAACAGAAAACATCAGTCCAAGGGACATTCCAGATAGGAATTTATGGGGCTCTGCTTACAGGTCTGCAGAGTTACAGCCCTGCCAAGAGCTGTCTGCCAGCCTTTGAAGGCACTGAGAGGTTCAGCAGGCTGGTGATGTTCTAACCATGTCCATACCCATCCCTTCCCCTGCTCCCAGCCCAGGTCCCAGGCAGCTCCTGCTCCAAAGCACACAGGGCAAGTTCCTCCTGCAAGGGCAGATGGAGGCAACAAATCAAACTGCTCCTTGCAGACACCTCCTCACCCAACCAAGGCCATAATGGTTTTGGAAAGAACCAGCTCAAGATTTCTAAAACTTGACTACTAAGAGCTGACACACCAAGGAAAAGATGGTGCCATCAGTTCTCCAGGAAAAATCCCATCTCTACACTTCTCTGAAAATCCCAGCCAAACTGCAAAGATTGCCCAAGGCTGCAGTTATTCCTCCACTTGGCCATCTCCCCACACTTGGCCTGGGAACAATTTTAGACTTGGAATGCATTACTGCATTCAAGCAGCCACTCCTTGTCATGCCAGTTGTCCAACCCCCAGACCAGCTGGAGGATGAAATTCCTAGGAACAGTGACATGCCAATCTTTGGATGCAGGGCTTTCCAGGGCAGCCACCAGCTCGGCCTCTGCTGTGCTCAGCTCCAAGGCATTGCTGAGAACAGCTCCTGTGGCCTCCCAGGACAGACTGACTGTGTCAGCTACTTGGGGTGAGTCCAGCAAGTGCTTTCACCTGAAGTGGCCTCGTGAAATAAGAGCCACCAGCCAAAAATAACCCAACAGTGAGCACCAACAGAGCCCCAGAGCAGCACTGAGCTTGTGGGATACGAGGGTGGCCGCAAGGAGCAGGTCTCCAACTGCCTGCTCAAGGGGCTTGTTTGCCAGGAGGAATCCTCCATCAGACTATGGCAAAATGCTCCAGAACATGGTGCCACTGTGGGGGCACATGGCTGGGAAGGACAGAAGGACACTGCTCTGCCCTTGTCACTGCAGGGGGAAGCACAGAGCATATCCAGGCAGGACCCTCAGCACACACAGTGGGTCCCAGTGTCACCTGTACAAGGGCTTGGAGTCACTTCTAATGTCTGGGACACCACATTGGGAAACAAACCCACTGTATCCCTGCTGCTACATTTTCCTGGAAAGCACTTTCAAGGAAACATCGGGTTGTTTATGTAGCAGAGGCCCAGTTTCAGAGGAAGAGCTGCCCAGTCAAGTTTCTTGGATCTGGGCCCTGCAGAAGCCTCAAGACAGGCACAGCAGATACTGACTGAAGATGAAGGTCAGTGGAACAGGATGACTCCACCAGACAACTCCTCTGTAGGGCTCTGGCAGCCAGGCAGGACCAACACTGTGAACTTGCTGTCAGCAAGAGACTGATCCAGCAGGGAGAAGTCCAGTGCTGGAAAGAGAGAGGGGTTAAACTCTCACTGCAGCCCAGGTTACTGGAGACCTGCAGCTCATACTGCAGGACTAACTGTCCTCCTCAATACACCTAAAAAAGTCTGCTCTCAGCTCTGTCACTGTATGATAGCAAGTGAGAAAAGTCCTTTATCCAACATCCTTTCCAAAGCCAAAACCAGCCACAAATGCTTTTGAAGATAAATCAATGGTAAACTGAAGGCGGCAAAGAAGTGGGACATCAATGAATAAGAGCATTAATTTTCACATCTGACATCTCTTGTTTCCAATGGCACAGAGCTGGTGAAGAGCTGGCAGATCTTGGACCCCAGTCAGAGGGGGCTGGTGCACCCCAGAAACATGTGGGGCCCAAAGCCCTGCTGCCCCACAGGGCCCCCACACTGCTGCTGGGTGGGGCTCCACCTGCTCCAGGGGCATCCCAAACCCACTGGAGGTGCCAGCTGCTCTGGGATTAGCCTCTTGTGGCCTTTCAGGGAGGCACAGCAGCTTTGCCAGCCCTTCCCACAGTGGCCATTCTCCAGATGCTATGGCTGGTGCCCCCAGCAGCACCATCACACCAACAAATCCTGTTCTCAGGGGTGTTTCTATTCCTGTCCCAGACATGCAGCAGATACAGGATGCCTATGAGATGACAGCAGACAAGCTTCATACCTACAAGCCCAAGGCTTGAGATGGAGAAGACAGCTCTGCATTAAAGCAGCCACAGGCAAAAAAACCCAACAACCCCCTTTTAGCAAGAGATTCAATACTAGTCTTTAGCTGTAACTATGACACACAGCCCAGCTGAGGAAACAGAACAGCAACACATTATTTTGGATACTGCTTTGTAAACAGATGTGTGGCCAGTTATCTAATTGTGGGAACATGGACGGGAGTAGGCTTGGAGGGAGCAGCAGAGCACTTGCAGGGTTATTTCACTGCAAGCTCACAGCAGTTTGCATCATCTCCATCAGGAAATTTCCATGGACTGCAATGTCAGCAGCTTTGCTGCAACATGCCTGGGAGAATGTGTGAGGTGCCACCTCCCTTGGGTACCACAGGACCGTCCCCTCCTACTCTGGCCACTTACAGACACAACTGAGGAGACAGTTACAGGAGGTATTTCCTCAGCTAATTGCTAATTACATTAATTGGCAAGATGTCTGACTCAGCTGCTCTAGAGCCTGGTGGAAGCTGGGCCTCCTTCTCCCTGTAGCAGGAATGCCTTATCCATGGGGACAGGGTGTGACAGCAGTGAGTCACCTCAGCCACAGCAGGCCACCACAACTGGTGCCAGCACAGCGTCCTGACTGCAGGAGGATGTGTCTGCCCTGGCAGCTCCCAGCAGGCAGGCAGTGCTGGCAGGGCTCCAGCACCAACACAGGTGTTCTGCACAAGGTAACACAGCCAGCATTCCTGTGATGGCATCCATGGACAGAGGACAGCAGCCAGAACCACTGAGCTCAAAGGAAAAATGGACAAAATAGCCCAGGATTGGGGTGGCACAACACAGAACATAGAACTGTGCTTGCACTCTGCTCTGCCACACAGTGTCACAGCCACAGGGACAGCAGCAGAGCTGGGAACAGCAGAGCCAGGGCCCTTTTGCTCCCACGTGCACCTGACTCCCCTCAGTGCTGAGCAGCCCCTGCCCACGCCCAGGTGCCAGATGGACACACAACCCCATCCCACTGTGGGGCCGTGGGGGGCTCAGGTCTGAGCTCTGTTAACATCCCACTCATGAGGGACAGAAGATCCAGGTAACTTCTGGTTTCTCTAGGTCTGGAACCCAACCAAGCATGCTCCAATTTAAAATACAAATATCAGTACTGTGTTAAGTACCAGCTGTCCTGAAAGCCAGGGTGGCATCCCAAATCCAGCACAGCCTCTCAGGCTGCTGTCTGGCAGGACATGTGCCTGGCACAACAGAGTCTTCCCCAGGACTGTTCAGCTGGAGTGTTTCAGAAGAGCTCCCTGTTCAGAACTCAGGGACACAGTTCAGTGCTATGGCAGGGCTGAAGGAAACATCTCAATACAACTCTGCTGGGAGTTTTGGCCAAGCTGGTAAATCTCCCACAGGAGCACCAGTGCACGCCAGTTCTGCAGGCACAGATATGCACACAGCATTTCAGGGAGTGGCCAAGAATGGACTGGACACTGAGTACCCCCTTCTAAACTAACAGCACTCTGGAATTGTCTTACAGACTTCAGTCTGAGCTTTCTCTTTGCTCACTTCTGCTGTGATTTTGTAGCACAAACATGATTTTAACAAACAATTTTAACAGGGTCTGAATTCACGTGCTGGCTGGAAGCCTTGCCTTAGCAGGCTGCCTTTTCTTCCTTCAGCTGCATCACAGGACACCTGTGCCCTACCTCCTCAATACATGGAGCACTCTGAACACAGAGGAAGGCACAACAGCACTTCCTAAAGCTAGAGAGGGGCTCTTGTGAGCAAATGATCCTGCACTTCCTCATCCAGGCTGTTATCAGAGAAATAATGCTCTCAGGAATCTAAGCAGAGAACTGCTTTATGGTTTGATTCAGCAGCCCCTGCCAGAATGAAGCACTGTGCTTTAGGCTTTGGTTCTTGCACACCAGATGCCAGGAGTTTCAAAACCCTCAAGTTATTTAGATTTCCCCATATACCATATGTTCTCTGTAAGGGTCAGAACAATCCTTAGTTACTGTTAGGTGTAAGAGCCATAAAGTGCAAAGAGCAATGCCAAGGAACAATAATTGCTTCTGCAGTGTGGAAGCTCTCAGCCTGGCTGTGGCAGGTTTCAGTCAGACTTTGTCCTGCCATGTCCCACTGGGATCCCCCTGGATGAGGGATGTTGACCTGCTGGCTTCCTGAAGGTACCAGGGAACAAGAAGACAAACTGAGCAAACAAGAAGGCTCAACCTGAAACTCTGGAGAGAGAGCACACCACAAAAATTCCCAAACCACTACTAAGTGTAGGTTTCCCTCCATTAAGATGACCCATCCCTGCTCCCCTTCCAGCCAGTAAGTACTGTGGGGATCTCTGTGCAGCCCACCAAGGTGAGCAACAAGCACCTGCTGCCCCTCAAGACTAGAAACAACCACAACACCAGCACACACCGTAAAGCAGCCGCACTCTGAGGAGCAGGTGCAGAGCTGGAACCACAGCACTTGAAGAGTCATTTCCCATAGGAGAACATGGGCCCAGATTTTCATGCCTTGGTGCCTAACAGGATATCAGGTAGCAGTTCAGAGGTGTTAAGCACTATGCTTTATCAATACCAGAAAAATCAGACCTCCCAAGCAGAAACTCCTTACTAAGGAAATTCACTTGCTTGTCTTACCTGTGAGAGTTCATCATAAAGCCAGCTAAGAAGTTTTATTAATAAATCTCACCTGCAAGAGGAAAAATGAGTTCTACCTTCAGTTTTTAGTTACTGGAACATGCAGAAATTGTGCAGAGACCAGAGTTGCCATATGCACAAGTTTCACTGCAGAACATGCAGAGTTCCCCCTTCAGCAGCTCTGTGCTGGACTATTTCCTTCCTACAATTCTGACTGTAGCTACTTGAAAACCCCAACTCTGACCTTCCCCACTTAGAGATGGAGGAAAACAGCAACCAAGAGTTCAGAACTGCAGTCAGTGCTTGCCAGCAAGAGAACTCCACTGGCAGCCTTCCAAGCCTGTGCACTGGACCTCGACGTGTTACACACGGCCAGTTCCAAATCCAGGCAGCCAGAAGTACCATGGTCCAAGAGCAGGGCCAGGTCTGGCAGGAATCAGCTGTGATGCAAATGGATGGCTCAGAGAACCTCAGCACAAGAGGCCAATTGAACAGCAGCCACGACCCCTTCAAATAAAGAAATCTGCTGGTAACTTGAAGCCAAGTGCACAGAGAGAATGTGCAGAACAGCTGAGCTCAGGTGTGCCCACGGTGCAGCACAGCACACACAGGTATTCCCAAACCAGCACAGACCAGCCTCCTCCTGAATCCATCCCCTCTCCAGGAAAACCTCAAAGGACTTGGAAAACCTGGGCATGGGGTTATGGCCTCTGGAGTTTACTGAGAATCCCAGGAAGCTCTGGCTGGAAGGAACCCAGAAGGTCATCCAGTCCCACACACCTTCCACTAGCCCAGGCTGCCCTGTCCCTGTGGCCAGGTGTGCAGGCTTCCCAGTTTACCAGCCATTCCCAAGTTTCTGGCAATCCTGCCAAGAGGATTAAGCACCCGTCAGCCCAAAGAGAGTTAAACTGTCAGCTCAGCTTTCAGCACCAGGAGCACAGAGGTGTCTGACAGCACTGCCAGCTGTGCTTCCCTCCAAACTCCAAAGTTTCTCACAGTGTTGCACAACACACAGTGCAGCAAGTCTGCCTAAAATATGCAAATATTACTGACACACAAGTGATTCACAGCCTGGCTGGACAAGGAGATCTTTAAGACTGAAGAGCAACCATGTGCCACCCTTGCCCATTCTGGGCTTGCCCCACCAGTACACAGAGCTCAGGCACAGGTACCTTGGCTCACTGAGCTATCTTCCTTCTGCTGAGGGCTTAGAGAAGCACAG
This sequence comes from Molothrus aeneus, assembly GCF_037042795.1. Lineage (NCBI taxonomy): Eukaryota > Metazoa > Chordata > Aves > Passeriformes > Icteridae > Molothrus > Molothrus aeneus. Next base: position 915,085 of record NC_089662.1, read on the forward strand.
ACAATGAAAAAGCAAATGCATTTCTCTCCAAAGCAGCAGGAAGGATTCTCTTCTCTTTAACCACTCACTGACCAGTTACCAAGAGGCAAAGGGACACCAAGGGAAAAATCCTGCTCTGTGTGGCAGCTTGTCCAGATGGGAACCTGAGGCTTCACCACATTCAGTAACTTCACTTTTCTACTCATCTGCCAGCTCTGCAGCCTCTTCTTCTGTTTGCTTTGAGCACAAACCCATATTTGTTAACCTCCATCTCTGGGTGATGCTTGCAGGAGCCATCACCTGTATATGAGTACACAAGGCCATGGCTGCAACAGGATCAGGCAGCTCTGGTTTCACAGCCTTTATCAGAGATCACACACAACAATTTGATGCCTGCTGCAAGCCAGGACCTGGAGACAAGCAATCTCTTGACTTGCAATCTGAACAAGCACTCAGTGTCACAACCCTGAACCAGCTCCTGCTGCAGGAATGAAGGAAACTTCAGTGCTGGGGAGATGCCCAGAGAGACTTGTAGCAATTTTCACTAATTTATCTTTCAGGCAAGAACACCATTTCCCTGTATCTTGGATATTTTTGCAGTTATTCTGTAAACACTGTCAGTGTCCACTCACTCTTCCCTTTTAAGTCTAGACACTGTTTACTACCCTGTAGGTGACCCTCTTCTACAAAGACATTTTAAAAGTTGTTTGAACACTGGTCTGAAGTTCAGATTTGCAGAATATTAGGTTTTATGATTCTGTTCCCATCCTCAAGCACTCAGCCTGCCTTGGTTGGCACCTCAGGTTTTCCCTCTTTTCCTTTTTCAGAGGCCAACTGAGCTCACCTGAGGGGCTTGAGGAACCTGCAGGTCCTGAGAGAAGGGGGTTGGCACAGGGGAAAGAACATCACCCAATGCATTTGCAAGGGTAAAACCCTTGCACTGCAGCCCAGGGGGGTCTGTGCAGCCCTGCAAGGAAAAGCAGATAACAGCTAATCCTCTAGGGCTCAAATCTAGGGGATAAGGAACTCCACACAGTCCTATTCTGAGAGAATAAACCATTTCCCAGTGACTTACTCATGCAATAAAGGAATTTGATGAGTTAACTATTTAGACAAGCCCATGAGTAAGGACAGAATCAACCTACTCTTCCAGGAAGCAACCTACTCATAGCCTTTCATGGAAATCTCCAAATACTTGGGAAGTAGTTGTTTTGCTGTATTAAGGGAAACTTCATCACCCTTCCCTGTGGCTGAAAATGTTAAACATGCACACACTGAAAATGTTAAACATGCTACAATATAGCTAAACCTACAAAGCGTGCAGTTTGTAGGTGAGTTTTTAACTCCTTTCCTGAACAGCCTCTGTCTGCCCACTGCAGCCATAAACAATGTCAATCCCAGACCTTCATGCTGTTATTTTCTCCTCTACAGGAACCTGAGTGCTGGAAGTCAGAGTCAAGTAGCCTTGGAATGGCCTTGCAGCCACCAGGACAGATGTGACCAGTGTCAGGAGAGAAGGAAAACATCTCCTGCCCTCTGTTTTTCTAAGCAGTGCTGGTTAAAAAGCAGATTTTAGCATCTTTAGCCAGACAGCAGCTACTTTAAAAACAGCAGCAGTATAAATTAATATGATTCAAATGCAATTGGCCTTTCAGTCATTTTTCCCCTAAACAGGACATGTATCAAATGTTTCAGGGGAACAGACAAGGTAAGAAAAACCTTTGTCTTCATGCTAAGAGCTGTTGTAGCCTTTAATCCTGAAGACCCAGCAACCCAGAAGAAAAACTAGGAAAAGAAAAAAGGATGAGACTGTCAGCAGAACTGCTGGAAAACAGTTCTGATCTTTTCAGGAAAACAGCCAAAAATTTCTCTCACACTGAAGAAGTCAACGCGTTTGAGCTTCCACATTACACAAAGTTTTGTCCTTTTTGCCTGAATACAAGGTTGCTTAAAGCAAGCAAAGCTCAAGGGAGCTGATACACTTGCCAAGGAAGTGTCAACCCTGAGAGATGACAACCCGGAGCAGCCCCAGCCAAACTGTGCAGGTGCCATGCACAGGTCCCTGCTGAGCAGTGGGACCAGCACACAGCACCCCAACCTCACCCAAAGACACCCCACAAACAGGGGAAATCTGCTTGTCCATCCCCCAATATCAAACATTACAAACAGAACAGTTACAGGTAACAAGCTTCTGTGTGTTGTGCTTCTTTGTACGACAAAGCCCTCTAACAAAACCAAGAAATAACTGGAAAGCATCAGCTCCCTGCTTGCCAGGCCAGGCACTGACACCAGCCTGTCTCCCATTAATCAGGAGGAAGTTAGTTAATATTTGAGTAGGCTATTACAGCTCAAGGCAGAGGATCGAGTACACCGTGCCATGCTCTCAACCAGACTCCTCACAAAACAGTTAAAACAAGATAAAGCTGGAGACAAATGCACAGCAAAGACTGTACAGGGCAGAATACATCCTCACAGTGTTTTGGTGACAAATCATGGTATTTCAGGAAACAGGAAGTTCCCCGGTTTTGGCAGAGTAGAATTAAGCCATGAAATAAGCCCAGTTCTCTGCTAATCCCTGCCTCTGCTGAGCTCACATAGACCGTGCTGGCTCTCCTGGTCTCATCACCCAGCTCACCCCACTGGGTGCTTTCCACAGAGGAGGCAGCTGTCTCAGGAGTGCTGGAAAGGCAGGAGGCCCCAAAAAAGCTCTTCCAAGTCACACCCTGGTGAAACACCAGCTTTTCTGACTGATGTCAGAGCTGACACAGCTCGGTGTACCTGTCCCCCAGCCCAGCAGCACCATGCCCAGGATGTGACCCAGTGGGGGCCTGGGTTTTTAGCACCACAAGCATTTGACAACAGAGCCCACAGCATAGCAACTGCTGAACATTTGGGACTTCCTGGCATTAACTTAAGTGAGCTCAACAACACACGAGGAGAGGGAGACAGTTTTGAGAAGGAGAGTATATGAGATCTTTTCTGCCACCACTGCTCTGGTAACAGCCTTAAAATCACAGCTGTAATTCAGGCTCATTTCAAAGCTCCATATCTTCCCTGAAGTCTATTGAGCTGTTCTGCTTTCTGCTCCAGCTATTGATTACTGGGATGGATGGGGTGAGGGGGAACATGAGCCACTGCCTCCCAGCCACTTCTCAGTGATGCCACATCTTGTGACATCACGACTGTCTCCATGGTGACACAGCAACACAACTGAATTGAAACAGGAGGAGGCCAATTAGAACAAGAAAGCTCTTTTGTGGCTGGAACCATAGTAATGAGCAGAAATAAGAGAAGCTGTTATAAAAAAGACATGGTTGTAACAATAAAAAGCTTGCTTTTAGCTTGCTAGGTGAATCCCAAACCATATCTGTATGTAAAATCCCTTCTAAACCAGGAAACCCATGATACCACTAGCTGCATTCCCAGATCCTCAGAACGCCTGGATCTAAGAGATCACTTTTCATCTCCCCTCTGTCAAGTTCTCCTCTCCCCTGGAGCTTGCTCACACACTCAGGAGGCTGCTCAGCCCTTGAGCTCGAGCAGAGCACCCAAGCTGAGGTGCCTTTCAGCCTCCACAATTAGCACACACACGTGTGCGGGGGCACACACAAAAGAATCCAAGCCCAGGCCGCCAATGCACAGTGACTCAGCCAGCAAAGGCTCCACCCTCAGGGATGAAGCACACTCCGGGTTTGGAATGGATGACATGAACAAGATCTGGACCCTCTAAATATCTATTCTGATTTATTTTCAACCTCCAAATGAGAGACACACACAAGCCATCTCAGCCAGAGCCAGCAGCACCACGACAGTGCCAAGTCCGACTCCAGCTGATCTGTGCTTCCCATCCTACGGCGCAGGTTGGTCAGGAAGCACTTGCTGCAGTCCCACAGATGAGACAGCTGCTCCATTGCTCCAGAGTGCCCAGAAGCAACACACAACTCCAGGAACTCCCCAGGGAGAGCAGCTGCTTGGAGTGTTCCACAGCCAGGCTCTCAGCCTGAGGCACCTCCACTGTGGCTATGCATTCAGCCCATTAAACACCAGTGACATGCTGTACACTCACCGGATTTTTCTTTTCTCAACCAAGTCTAAAAGCTGCAGCAGGAGGGAACAAGCTGAGCACAAACTTCCCAAGAAAGGAAGATTGAAGGTGTGAGGCACAGCACAAAGTCAGGGCACCTGGAGCAAGGAGAGCAGCCAACAAAGCCACTGAAGCACAGCAACTCTGCACACACTGGAGGTTAAACCTGCACGGGAAACGCTGCCTCCCACAGCTCCTGGGAGCAGCCCTGTTGTGCTCCTCTCCTGCAATTCCATGGGAAAGCGAGGCATGCAATGCTGCCAGGGCAGGCAGAGCACACAGGTCCCTGGTCCTGGCACCCCCATGGCATGAGGAGGCAGGGCAGCAATCTGCTTGGCAGCTGCTCTGTGATAAGAGGCACAGCTGCCCAAAACTGAGTTGCCTTAGAAAAAAAAAAAGATGCTGAAAAGCACCATAAGAATTAGGATAAATTAGATTTAACAGGTGCCCTCAACCTCTGCAGAAGCATTTTTTGGTCCTAATCCATTCAAGTGAGTCTTTGTACATAACCCTTGTACCAGCCCCTGCATCTGTCAGGTGAGGTTATTTCACATGCAGCAGCAGAACCTGAAGTAAGGCACTAACGGTGACTGGGGTTCTTGCTGGGATTCACCATTAAAAATGAGCCATCCTGTGGCACACGGCTGAGAAATGGGACAATGGCACTTCCTCAAGCCACTGTCACCTCTGAACACAGCTGGTTCAAGCACAGCTTTTGGCACACAGCTTCTGTAGAGCTGCACCTGAGTAGCTCCAATTTCCAAACGGCAGAGACCCTTCAAAGGGTTTGTGTTCATGTTTTAGTACATTCTGGACCCTGTGTTTCTGCTTTACCAGCTCCTTCACCCAGATCTGCAATCACATGCACCTGCTGCCTGCACACACCATCACCCACACCCAGAGCATGTTTGCTAACAGAGCAAGAACTAGCACAGAGCAGAAAACATGATTTTCTCTGTGAACCAGGCCTTGCAGCAGTAGAAAAAGCATCAACTACAGAAGGGAAAGAAACAGGCAGAGGCAGAAAAAACGGCTTTGGAAATAACCAGCCTCTAAAGTTATTTTTAGAGCTGCCTCCCCCAACACCCAAGATATTCAGAGCCGTTCAAAAAAAATATAAATCAAAGGTAAGTGCACAAATAGCACTGCCAGGAGCAGGCAAACAGTGCTTCAAAGTTACTGCTGCCACCAACAGCGATGGCTGGCCTGCTTCTGCTCCATTCAGGCAGCCTCCTCAGCCTGGGCTCTGCTTTGCTGTGCCACAGTGAGCTCAGGGCAGCCAGCCCAGTGTGCTGGGCACTGCACACAGTGCCAGGCGGGCACTGTGGTCCCGGGGGAAAGAAGCTTCCATCCCCTTGGAGAGCACACAGGTACAGAATCAATGAGATTGGAAAAGATCCCTGAGACTGAGTCCAGTCTATGACCGAACATCATCCTGCCACCTAAACCAGGACTGAGCCTCCTGAGCCGCCTCCTCTGAGACTGAGTCCAACCTGTGACCGAACATCATCCTGTCAACTAAACCACGGCTGAGCCTCCTGAGCCGCCTCCTCTCCAGGCTGCTCCGGGTGCCCCATTCCCTTCCCTGGACAACGGGACTGTGTCCCTGCGCACTCTCGGAGCGGCACTCGGAGCTCACCCGGCCCGGCCCCGGCCCCGGCCCCGCGGGCAGCGCCTCAGCAGCGGCCCGGCCCGGCCGGCGCTCAGCTCGCCCTACGGCCCTGCTGCAAAGCGCGGCGGCCGCAAAGCGCGCCCGGCGGCGGCCAGGGCAGGGCAGGCAGCGCCCGGGGCCGGGGCCGAGCGGGACCCCCCGGCCCTGGGACCGCCCCCCCCCCCGGCCCGGGATCTCCCCCCCCGGCTCCGGGATCAATCCTCCCCCCCTCGCCCGGCCCGCAGCGCCCGGGGCTGCCCCGGCCGCTCCCGCTGCGGCCCCCGGAGCAGCACACCGCCCCCGTGCGAAATGCGCCCTGGGTCCGTCTCGCCAGCAGGCACCGGGCAGCTCCCAGCTCCAGCTCCCGGGGCCCAGGCGGCTCCTGCTGTCACTGAATCACTTGGGCTGGAAAACACCTCTGAGACCACTGGGTCTAACCTGTGATCTGTCCTCACCTTGTCACCGGCCCAGAGCACCCAGTGCCACATCCAGTCCTTCCCTGGACACTTCCAGGGAAGGGGACTCCACCATGTCCCTGGGCCAGTGCCTGACCACCCTGTCCGTGAAGAAATTCCTCCTAATGTCCAACCTAAACAGCTTAAGGACAGTGTCCTCTCATCCTGTTGCAGGCTGCCTGGGAGCAGAGGCTGGTCGCTGCCCTGAGGACACCACTCAAGATGTTCTCCCTTGTATCTCTTAACCTGCACATTTCATCAGTCCTGATGCACTACAAAGAGGAATTAAAGCATCCACAGATGAACACCCAAAAGGCAGGGATCCCTTCTGGCTGGGGCGCACACAGGGCCCCAGTGTGTCAGAGGGAACGTGTGACTGTCAGAGCTGTGTGTCCAGCAAAGCCTCACACGGCTGGGACAGCAAGCAGCAGCCACAGCAGCAGCCACCTGGGCACGGTGACAGCAGCCACAGCTCCATCAGGCCTTTTGGCTGCCCTCCCCAAAGCCCTGATTCCCCCAGCCAGCCTGGTTCAGTGCTTGACTCGTGTGAGAAGAGCTCCTGGGAGGGAGCAGGGCCTGGAGGGCTGCTCTGGCAGCGTCTCCTCAGCACCTGGGTGCTCTGCAGCACTCATCTCCAGCAGGGCCCTCAAAGGAGCAGCGATAAAAGTTAATGTGTGGCACCACACTGCTGGTCGTGCAGCAGCGAGAAGATTGCAGGGTGACAGCAACGCTGACACTGAACCTGTGCCAAGAACAAAGGCCAACAGCAGCAGCACCGTGGCCAAGGCAACAGGCTGCTGGTGAGCAGGGCTCTGCTTCCCAGCATCCAGGATTCCCTGCTCAAGGCCTGGCGCTTGGCACGCTGAAAACCTAAGCATCACTGAAACCCAATACTTTGGAAATAAAGTAGCTGCTTTGTCCAGAACCAGAAGCTCAGAAGGTGCAAGCACTGTCCCAACACCCTCATACTTCCAAGGGATCAGACTAAACACTGTTTCAGGCACTGGAAGAAGTTTTCCAGCTCCATTCCACCAGCATCCATCTCCCCAGAGCCACCTTCTCCCCAGGAAAGCACCAGCCCAGGCAGTATAAGGCTGGGCATTACAGCAGTCCGGCACTGCCAGGGAGCTTGCTGTGCTGAGAGGCCAGAATTCCCAGTCTGGGCCTGCTGCTGGAGGGGCAGCTCAGACTGGCAGCACTGGCAGCTGCTCAACGGAGCACACCAAAGCCTGGAAGAGTTCCTGCACAGAAATGTTTGGGGCACGCTGAGGGACTGAAAAGCCTCAGGGTTCAAACAAGGGAAAGGAGGGCTCCCAACAAAGCAGCCACTGCAGTGACCTGAGAGCCCTGGCAGGGCCCAGGACCTGTCCTGCACACATTGTTCTCCACAGAGCAGCACTGACCAGGCTGGCAGCCAAGCACAGACACAGCTCCTAACGAGGGCCTGCAGCAGGGTCCAGGCACTCCCTCAGGGACAACCCCACAGCAACCTTTGGGACACCTTCTCTGGCTTCAGATACAGGTAGCTGGCTTATGTGTAAGGCCTAAGAGGGATGCAGCATTTACACTTCAACCTCTGAATTTTAACTTCTAATTCAATGCAGCTCTAGATATGCCCACTCTGGGTATGAAGTTTAGGCTTGGAGATCCCTCCTGCATGCAGCAGATGCCTGGCTGGGCCCCGTTCAGGTAGATCTTAACCACTCCCAGAACAGAAACAAAACAAGACAAATAATACTTAGAAGTTTGACTAATCTTATGAAAAGAACTTGTAATAAAAATTCCCTTTTATGAACTCTTAAATAGCTTTCAGCTTTCATCAAACATCACGTTGCACTATGACAGTGCATCAGCAGAAAGGCATAAGCAACTTCTGATCTCCAATTCCAGCTCTGACAGACCAGCACCACAGGTAAGAATTTACCTTTGAAACATTCACCACTCAAGTTTCTTGGTCAAACTTCAAACTGAAGAGACAAAACAGCAGCTTAAGCTTTGATCTCTTGGAACTAGGTTCAGAAAAGATGCCACCACAGTGAAAAGATTTTCACTGCAGTGAAACCTGGATATCTTAATGAAGAGCACTAAATGGGATACACAAGACTGACTGTCAACACACCCTTGATGTAAATACTAGTGCTAAGGTTTAAAACTTATGCACATTCCTTTTCAAGTACTGCTGTCTGATGCACCAAGAGACTCGGGTGAGTCTCCTTAGAGACTGGTTTCATGTTCTTGGTGTTCCCAGAGAAACTGAGAAATTTCACCCCCCTAGACCCTGCAGAGCAGAGGGGATAACCCAGTTCTGCATGCACGGTCTGCTCAGGGGATGCTGCAGCACCTGTGCAGGCATCAAGCACCCTGCCTGGGTGCCAGCAGGTGCATGTGCCCCTCTGCCTTTACTGGCAATTCACACTGCAAGGCTAAGGAGGAAGGAAGGAGGAGAGAATCAGAACTCAGCTGCTTTCTTAGATATACAGAAATTTGGGAAGAGGCCTGGCAGTGCATAACCCACAGCCCTGTCCTCTACAGAAATGGAGCAGTCTCCAGACCTGGGGGACCATTAACTCCCTCAGCAATGCTTGTCACCTTCTGTGACAGCAGATCAGCAGCCACATTGAGCTATGTCGGCACTGGGACTGGCCTACCTAATGCTGCCCATTTATTTAATTAGAGACCAGACTCATGTGGGCAGATGGATCTGAGCACTTACCTCGCTGTTTTCAGTGAAAATCACAAATACTTTTCAATTGTGCCTTTTGCATTCACCAGCCAGACCCTAGCAGAGCAGAAGTTGTTTCCTCTTGCTTCTCCAGGGGACAGAAGGTTGGTACTTAATGCACCGATCTGCACCAAAGGGCCAGCAATTAATTAATTCTGCAAGATAAATTGAAGTGGACCGAATTTCTGAATATTTTCTCCTCTCCTAAACTGGCCCATCTGCAAATAGTTTAACTTTTGCCTGTTTAAAGGCAGCTTATGTTAAACCCTGGTATCATTCTGCACCCCACTTCTTCTGTCTAGGTGGGAGACCAGGAGAGAAGGGAAAGAAACTCATTTTTCCATGAGTGCTTCTGGAGAGACCCAAATTCACCACTCCCAACTGCAGCTCTCACAGAACTTTATCCAACGCCTGAACTCTAATCGCCTTTCACAGCGAACAGCAATCATACTTAGCACTGCTCCCCTCCCTTTTAAATCTGCTCTGATAGAAAACACACTGACAACTTTTCACTGCAGAAATTACAGGGGATTTTTCTTGAACAAGGCCACCCGCCTGCACAGCCTTAATCCTTCCAACTCACATATGTCCCTGTAACTTGCACTGCTCTGAATCCAATTATGCCTCTTCAATCCATTAAAAATATTTGAGGCTGTTGTGCAGGTTGCACATAGCAAGAGTATCAGCTGAAGAGGCACAACCAGGCCCTGCTGTACCATGGCTCTGCAGGTGGGCATGAAGTGGGTTATGAGAAAAATTAAAGTGTCACGGTGACTTTCACACAATCCAGTGACTAGCTCACTCCAGACCATCCCAGTCTGGGCTCAAACAACAAGAAAATCCATACAGGAGACAAGACCTGACACCCAGCTGTTTGTAAATGCCCGGCTGTCATTAGTTACCCATGAAAGCTTTCACAGTTCTCTTGCTCTGGCAGCACACACGGCTGGGAACATGCTCACAGAGCAGCAGGTCTCCTGTGCATCAGCTGGGGCAGCAGAATAACCTCGAGCTGAGCAGTCAGAAGTGTCCACAAACCCAAACTGCACACCACACACAGATCAAGCACCCAACCACTGACATACAGAGCTGTGAGCAAAGCAAGCTGACAACGTGTGCTGTGACACCGGCTACAGGGACCTGTGGGGCTCGCAGCATACTGTGCTTCGCTGATCCCACTGGACTGTACAGACAGACAACCCACACTTCACAGAAACCAAGTTCTTCCCTTATCACCTTTGCTACCCAGGGTCTCCTTGTCCTTTCCAGGCTGGCACAGTGCACAGTAGTTACACTCCAGCACTTCCCCAGATCCTGGGGCCCTCAGCTGCACCCCAAAGTTACACTGCCATGACAGAAGTGGGACGAAGTAGCAAGCTAGATGCAAAATTAGCATGCGGCAGTTCGGCATTTGCACCTTAAAGATGAGGTTTTAGGTTTTCCACACCTGCCAACAACAGACAAATTCTGCAGATAACCCTCCTCCAAGTATCTGGGCGCAGACACACATCAATAGTTATCTGAAAGCCAAAGAGACTGAATTTGATCAATAGTTACAGTTTTCTCCATGCCTTCAAGCACATGCAACTTCATAGCACCAAATGCCTGTTGGAAGAGCAATTACCAGCAAAGTAATTTGGACCCTCTGGAATCAAGTCTGCCAACTTACACGACTTGGCAATCTGGCTTGTTATCATCCCACATGATTGGAATTTATTTTAGGATTCAATGCCACATGCTGTGGGTTTTTTTTTTCCTCCCTTTTCTTCTTTTCCTCTCCCAAGTGACAAGCTACAGCCTAGGATTCAGAGGTCCTAATTCCATTCTCATCTCAAAGACATTTCCTGCCCACCCTGGGGTCAAGGTCTTGGCAGAATAAGTGATATTAGCACTACCAACAGCATCCTGCAAACAATCCTCCTTTTTGAGCCTCTTCATCAAGCCTGGAGTAGAAATTAAGAGCTACATCCCCTGACTGCTCACAACCAACCGCAACATCCTCACCGTCCTGCAAGGCACACTAAAGCCGGGTTGCACCTGCAGTTAAGTCCCCAGGGGTTCAGCCTCAACTCCTGCACAGGGCGAGCCTGGGCTGCCACACCAGGTACCTTCAGCCAGGACCTGTTCTCCCAGGCTAAAAAAAGAGACTTTTCAGAGCCAGCTCTGGGCGGGAGGTGCCAGCTCGCTGCGCTGCGAAATGTCAGCCTTCAGCTCCGTGCCTCGCCCAGACAATTCTCTTTTCTTCTCCAGGGGAGGAAGAATCCGAACGCCTCTCCAAAGAAAGGGCCCGTGTCCCCCGGCGGGGAACCCATTTCGTGAAGCGCCGCTTCCCTCCCTGCGGCACCCAGAGCCTCCGTAAGGGCCCGAAGCCCCGGGCCGGGCACCGGCCTGACCCCGCGCGGCCCCCGGGGACGGCTCCGGCGGGGCTGGCAGCGGGCAGCGCCCACCCCCGCCCGGCCCGGCTCCCGCGGCGCAGGCGGCATGCGGGGGAGGAGGAGGAGGATGATGGAGCGGCCCCCGGAGCCCAGCCCGGCCCGGAACCGAGCGGGGCGGCCCCGGCGCTCCCACGGAGGCCCGGGACGCGCGTGGGAAGCGGAAGGGGCGGCGGGCCCGGCAAGCGGCGGAGCAGCGGCAGCAGCGAGGGAAGGAGGGAGGGAGGGGGCGGCACCCCCGCCCGCAGCCATGCAGGGCCCGGCTCGGCGCCCCGCTCGCGCGGTCACTCACATTGCCTGAGGAGCTCCAGACACAAAGCCATGGGAGACACAAAGAGGGGCGGAGGGGACCAGAAAGACGGGGGGGGCGCGGGGCGAGGGCGCTCGGCCCGGCCTGGGTCCCGCGGAGGGGAGGAAGAGGAGGACGAGCCGCCGGCGGGGCCGCTCGCGGTCCGGGGCCGCTCCGGCTGCTCGTACGGCCGCCGCTGGAGAAGGGAGGAGACGCGCGGAGCCGCCGCCGCACTCACCGCGCCCGCCCGCCGCTCCGGCCGCGCGCCCGGGCGGGGCCGCGCATTAAACGGCCGCCCCGCCCCGGGACCGCCCCGGCACCGCCCCGCGCCCGGGCACGGCACCGCCCCGCGCCCGCCCCGCCGCGCTCCCACGGCCGCGCGGGTCCCTCCGTCCCGCCGGACACGCGGCGGGACCCCCGGCAGTACCGAGAGGGGACACGGGCGGCGGCGGCCGCTGCCTCAGCGCCGCTGCCGCGGGGGGAGCCGAGCGCTGCTGAACAAAGCGGGCGCCGCTCCCACCCCACGCGGGAGCTTTGTCTCCTTGTCTCGGTGACATCTTCCCCAGCGCGGCCGCGGTCCCACCCACGCGCAAACGCGGGTTTGGCTGAAGGAACCCTCCCGTTTTCCCCGCTCCAGCCGCGGAGCGGGCTCGGTGGGACCCCCGTGGGCGGCGGTGCAGGGGCGCGGCGCTGCCGCCACGCACCTCCTGCAGCATCGCCGAGAGGAACCCTCCTGTGCAGAGGGAAACACATGGAAAATGAACAAGTGGGACGAGGAGGTTTCCTTTGTGGGTGTTTTCCCCTGGTCCTAGATTTGCTGGTGGAGTTCTTCCCCGCTGGGCGTGGGGAGAGGGATCGGAGGCTCAGCGGGTGCGGGCGGTGTGTTGGGGCTGTGCTTTGAGCCTCCCCTGGGGCTGCCAAAGCAGGGCTGATGGAGGATAGAGGTGTGGAGGGGAGCAGGGCTGGCACAGCGTGCGGGCTTCAGGAAGAACCTGCTGGGCAGAGCCACCCGGCTCTGTGCCCCGGGCACAGCCACGCTGGGTGCTGCAGGAGCATCCAGCTCTATCCCTCAGATCCTGCCCTGACACATGGAGCTCATGAGCACAAGGCTCCCCTGGCCCGGGACAGCTCTGCGAGGCCGGAGTCGCTCTGTGTGGCGTCTGATCGAGACGGGCAGCACTGGCGGTGCTGGGCCCTGGGCAGGGCCGGGCCGTGCGAGCCCCGGTGCTGCCTCGTGGCCCCTGCCAGCAGAACGTGTCCTGCCCTGGCCCCTCGCTGCTACCATCACTCCTCGGTGCTGGGATTTATTGATGGCTCGCTGGGCTCCCAGCACTCGGAGAAGGGCTGGTGTGCAGCAAGGAGCGATCAAAGCGCCGTGGGAAACAGCGCGCTGAGCTCAAGCGCTGCCGGCTCCGCAGGCAGGACCGAGCCGCCGCCGCCCTCGGCGTTCAGCAACAGAATCGCTACGGATTTGCTGCTTCCGCTCTTGGGAGCAGCAGCACAATGGGGCTGAAGGAGAATTTGGTCACAGAGTCAGTCCTGAGCCTTGGGACCCTCAGCCTAGGGCCTCCCCACTCCGCTGCCTACCAAGGAAAAAAGGAAACTTGTTTTCAGTTCAGGGTCTCCCACGTAGCTCTGAACTGCCAGTCTCTTCCTGAACCTTCAGAAATACCCAGGTCATGGCTCAGTAGATGGAAAAGATAATGGGAAAGTGTGAAGGAGAAGAAAACAACCCAAACCAAGACATACACAAAGAAACCCTCATTTGCCTGCACTGTCTGACATCCTGAAAATGCTCCAGGCTGTTTGCAGAGCCTCACTCAACCCCACCCAGCCCTGCTCTCCTGGCACATGTGTGTCTGTCTCAGCTAAGGCTGTCCTTGGCTGCTGCAGGGACTTCTCCAGAGATGGCACAAGCCTTGTGGCCCTGGGGAGCCACAGAGGGGCTGAGCATCACCAACAGAGGGGACACAAAGGGACACCTGTGACTGTGTGGTGTCAGGGCAGCTCTCTGCTCACCTGGGTCACAAGGATGGCCAGCACGTGGGGATGCCACCAGGCCCCTTGGCCTGAGGAGAGACCTCAGGAGTCTGTGTGCCTGACACACTGCCCTCCAGCCAGCTCTCCTCACGGGCAGAGCACAGCACTGTGCACGGACTCCTGGTGCTGCCCTCCCAGAGGCTCTGAGTGAGCTGAGGCACCCCTTGGTGCTTTGGCTTCTCCTCTCCCACGAGGACAGCACCAACTCCCTTTCCTGCTATCAAAGCTGATAAAAGCAAGCAACAAGAAGGACTTGTCTTTCTGACCATGTCAGCAAAGGGAAATGCTGGCAGCTGCCTTTGTTTCTACTCCTTTGTAGATGATCCCTGCTGGGAGAAGGCAGGCTGGGCCAGGACCTTGGAGCCGTGCTCACCTCCCATCTGTGCCAGCATAGCATCCCACAGCGTGGCTGCAGCCCCCCCTTCCCGGGGACCTGGGCATTTCTGCGGGCTCAAACCCACTGCAGCTGGTTCTGTGTGCCAGCCACGTGCCTGCAGCAGGCAGCGGGCTCAGAGCCCTTGGTGCTGCCTGTGGGAGTGCTGAAACCTGGCAGCAAAGAGCACCGGGCACATAAAGACAGGATGGTTTGGGCTGGGGGTGGAGCCGAGAGCGGGGCTGTGGCCGTGGCTTCCGGGGGAAAAGGGAGCACTGGCTGGGCACAGGGCGGTGCTGGAGTTTCCATAATAACAAGGCAAAGATCAGAGGTGAAAATTGAATTGACAAATGTGGACAGAAACAGCTGTCATGAATTTCTTTTTGTCCCACAGACACATGAATACATCACAGAACGTGTGTGCGTGCCCTTTTTTCCTCTGCAAACACTGATGGAGCATGCAACAGAAATCTTTCCCTGGCACACACACATACACACACACACGCTCTCCCTCTAATCCCTTTCCTGCTTGTATGTCAGAGAAAGCTATTTCTGGAACGTGAAATCTAGGTCAAAAAGAAGGAGAAAATCTGAAGGGAATGATAGCAGTCCCTCCCAAAGGCCGTGTGGGGTCAGCTCAGGCTGAGGGGATTAGTGAGGGGCCGCAGTGGTGCTTCAGCCGCGGCCCAGCCATGGCTCCTGGCCTGGTGTGAGCTCCCTGTGCCTTCCCACCGCTGCTGCTTCCCCACACAGGAGAGAAGGCCATGACAGCCAAAAGGAGTGCAACAGAAACTGCCTGCCCACACAGAGCCCGGGATCACGGCACACCGAGGAGGAGAAGGAGGAGGAAGATACACGACTTTCCCAGAAGCTGTGGAAACTCGTCCCACAGTGAGCCAGCCCTTGGAGGGTGCAGGCACTTAGGCACTTTGTCCTTCCTCCTAAGCACAGCCCTGCAGCCCCTGCAAGAGCACCAATGCCAGGGTCCTGTGTGCCTTCCCCCAGCACAACCATGGGCCCTGAAGCCAGCTCTCTAATTTAGTCACAAACAGGGAAACAAAAGCAATACAAAGAAGACAGGAAACAGGTGGGGGTGGGAGACAGAGGGCAGTTGTTCTGTCCTGACCTTTGGGAGTATCTCTCCCAGGCAGTGCTCTCCTGCCCAGCCTGGGCTTGGAAAAGTTCTGGTACATGGAGGGCACAAGGTGCATGCAGCCCTGGCCTCCCTGCAGGAGATCTGGACACAGGATAAGGAGCTGGACACCTGAGCTTTTTGGGAGCAGGCTGCTGAATCCCAGGGCAGGATGCTCTGAGCAAGGGTGGTGTTACCAGATGGCACAAGGAGGACTGGGAAGAGCTCGAGTACAACTGGCTTGGTGTGAGCTTTCCCTGCTGTATTTGCTTGCTCACCTCTGCTTTCCTGTTTCCCCTGGACATCAAATACTCTGCTCTGCATTGCAAGCAGTCTATTAAACAAGTAATTCCCAGAGCTGCCTCTAATAAGCAGGAGCCGGGGCTGGGGAGCCCTTTGTGGTGCTGGGAGCGGGCGCGGCTGTCACTGCACGCCTGGCAATTAGAGGAATGGGTTCCACTGGGGCTTTTGAGTCTCCGGCTGTGCGAGGCACAAAGCTTTGTTTAAGGCTGATCAAGGGCAGCTCATCATCTGTCTCGCTGGCTGTCAAACGGGAGCTAATTGCCCTGTAATGTGCCGATGACACAGGCATTAGTGGGAGGAACTGGCGTGGCAGGGGTGTGACAGCTGTCAGGGCTCTCCCCCGTGCTCCCCACACACTGCGCATGCAGCTTCCTGCCCCTCCTCCTGCCCTCAGACGGTGCCCAAATCCCTCTGCTTCAGCATCCAACCCCCACATGGCCCTCAAGGAACAAGAAGCCTGTGTTGGCCCCAGAACTGCTGCTGCTGGTGCCTCTTTAGGATGTGTCCCTGCACAGACAAAAGCATGGTGGTCCCCATTGCTCTGGGCTGGTGCACAGATGCTGGATGAAGGAAAGTGTCCCTGGGATGTGTCAGCCAGGTGGGGATCAGGGCTCTTAATGGTGTCATCCCAGAGCCCTGCGTGGAGCAGAGGCCTCGAGTGACCATTACACCTGCAGGTGACAGTGCACCCACCCCTCCCCGTGTGTCCAGGCTGATGCCACCAAGCTGCCACCCGCTGCTTGGGAGGCCCCTCCCCTACACCACCAGCCACTTAGAGCCTCGGGGATGCACAGAAAAGGCCCTGGGGGTACTGGTTGACAGCAGCTGAACATGAGCCAGGTGTGCCCAGGTGGGCAAGAGGCCAATGACACCTGGCCTGTACCAGCCATGGGGTGGCTGTCCCCTGTGACTGTCCCCTGTGCTGAGCACTGGTGAGGCACCTCATGTGCTGTGTCCATTTGAGCCCCTGTGACAAGAAAGACATTGAGGGGCTGGAATGTATCCAGGGAAGGAAATGGAGCTGGGAAAGGGGCTGGAGCCCCAGGAGCAGCTGAGGAAGCTGAGGGGCTCACCCTGCAATAAAGGAGGCTCAGGGGGGACCTCACTCTCTGCAACTCCCTGAGAGGAGGGTGCAGCCAGGTGGGGATCAGGCTCTTCTCCCAAGTAATAAGTGGCAGGATGAGAGGAAATGGCCTCAAGATGCACCAGGGGAGGTTTAGGTTGGGTATTAGGGAAAGCTCTTCATGGAAAGGGTCAGCTCAGGCACTGGCACAGGCTGCCCAGGGCAGTGGTGGAACACATCTCTGGAAGTGTTCAAAAAACTTGTGGATGTGGCACTTGGGGACATGGGTTTGTGGTGGCCTTGGCAGTGCTGGGTTAACAGTTGGACTCGATCCTAAAGGGCTTTTCCAATCAAAATAATTCCATGATTTGCAAGGGAACTGAACCCAGATGGCTGATTAGAGGTGTGAGTGCTGTCCAGATGTGTCTCCTGCCTCCCACATCCTGTGCATGCACAACCACAGATGCTCCTCTCTGCTCCTCAATCCTCCACCAAAACCCTTTTCCTCCCCAAGGCCCAGCAGCCAATGTGAAGGGCTGGGGGATGCTCTGGGAACCAGCAGAACTGTGCTGGGTCATGTCAGAGAGAGGTGGCACCCAGGCATTTTGGAAGCCCCCTCTGTGCTGTGCCTGCTGCTGCTGCCCGGTGCCAGCCTGGACCTGTGGCAGCACTGAGCCCAGCAGCACTGAGAGCAAGGAGAGGGCTGTGGGACAGGGGCAGCCAGGTGTGGGGAGTGGGACAGAGCAGAGCAGAGAGGGTGGCAGGAAGGAGGGACAGGGCTGAGCAAACAGCCCATCCCTCCCAGGGATGTCCTCCAGTTCCTGCCTCATCCTGGGGACCTTGACTGGGATGGCTCTGCAGCTCAGACCACTGAAGAGAGATGTTCCATGCCCATATCCCTGGGGAGGAAGGCCTGCAGCCAGGCAGGAAGGCTGCAGTGTCTCCTCCCCATTCCCCACTCTACCCAGAGCTGGGATGTGCTGTCTCCCACTGACAGCCCATCCCATCCCATCCCATCCCATCCCATCCCATCCCATCCCATCCCATCCCATCCCATCCCATCCCATCCCATCCCATCCCATCCCATCCCATCCCATCCTATCCCATCCCATCCTATCCCATCCCATCCCATCCCATCCCATCCCATCCTATCCCATCCCATCCTATCCCATCCCATCCCATCCCACCCATCCCATCCCAGTCCTGTGGCAGCTTTGCCTACAGCAGATGAGCTGAGGCTGCTCTGAACCCCCCTTGGTGCCAGGGCTGGTGCTGAGAGGCCCCATCCTGCTGGGGACCCATGGGGATGGGATGTGCTGCCTCCACAGACAGCCCTGGGGAGGTTCTGCATTCCTCCTGCCTGCTCTGCCATCTGCCTTGCACCATGAACAGGCGCCACCATGTTCAGGAACACCAAGGCATCACCTTTGCTAACCAGTTCCCAAAATTATCCCCAGGATGGAACCTCTCAGCTCCTCACACCTTGTGCTACACCTGAGCCCCATCTGGAGCACCGGGGCTGGCCAGAGCTGGGAAGGGCACAGGTTGCCTTGGAAAAATTGATGCAAAGTGATGCAGATCAAGTGACTTGGAGCATTATGGAAATGCTGCCATGGCTCAGCACAGGGATGCTGGGCTCTGGGGCTTGGGAACGCTTGTTGGTGCCTTAAAACTCAGTGCAAGATCTGTTTGTACTCCACAGCCAGGGATGTTGGGTTCTCTCTATGTGTCATCACAGAGTCACAGAATGGTTTGGGTTGAAAGGAGCTTAAAGCTCATCCAGTCCCACCCTTGTCCTGGGCAGGAACACCTTCCACTAGACCAGGTTGATCCAAGCCCTGTCCAACCTTGGATCAGCTTTGTCCAGCCTCGGACACTTCCAGGGATGGGGCAGCCACAGCTGCTCTGGGCAACCTGTGCAAGCACCTCACTAACCTCTAAGACTTTCCTGGAGCCTTCTCTTTTCCAGGTTGAACATTCCCACCCCCTCAGCCTATCTCCAGAGCAGAGGGGCTCCATCCCTTAGAGCATCATCTCCATGGTATCCTCTGGAGTTGCTCCAGCAGCTCCACATCTATCTTGTGTCAAGGGCCCCAGAGCTGGAGTCAGCTCTGCAGGAGGGGTCTCATGAGAGCAGAGTAGAACAGGAGGAATCTCCTCCCTTGACCTGCTGGTCACACCTCCTTTGACACAGAGCCCAGAGCCCGTCTGCCATTCCAGCACCCACATCCAGCTGCTGCCCATCCTCTCGGGCACACAGCAAGCCCCAACACGCCCCAAAAGTCACGGTCAGCCACGGCCGGGGATGCAGGTAGCCGAGCCCAGCGCCTCGCATGCCCGAGAGCCCCCAGGCAGTGCCAGCCGTGTCCCTGTCCCCGCACGCCGCGGCACTCACTGCTGTTGGTGGGTAGGGTCCTGCTGCCGCTGAGGCTGCCCGTGGGCGGCGGGGAGATGGAGCGGACGGAGCCCGTGTCGTCCTCCTGGGAGCAGCCCGCCTGGATGGCACGGAGGTAGCTGTGGCTCCGGGATCGGAAGTAGCTGGGCAGAGGCAGGTCCAGCACCTCCGCAGCCGCCGACTCGGCCTCGCTGTAGGTGGAGTCGCAGACGGGCTCGTACTGCTCCCCCAGCTCCGGCTCGGGCGCCTGCACGGGGACAGCACAGTAAGCCCCTGCCTGCGGCCGCCCTTCCTTTCCCTTCGTTTCCTTTCCCTTCCCTTCCCGTCCCGTCCGTCCTGCTCCTCGCCCTCCGGCCGCTCCTGCAGGTCCCGCTCAGGGCAGGGGGGACGGCAGGTCCAGTGGTCAGTGGTCAGTGGTGCTGGGCACAGCGTGCCCGGGGCTCTCTGCTGAGAGAGGGAAGAGGGCCCCTCCTTGGAGGGGAGAGGGTCCCAGCTTGTGGAGTAGGGGACACTTACCAGCACAGTGCCTGTGAAACACCCCCAGTCCTGCTGCTGAGAGCACCTGTGGCCAAGATCCCAGTGCAAACTCTGCCACGACCCCATCCCAGCACAGCTGGGATACCTCAGCCTGAATGTTAGAGCCCACCAGGGCATGCTTGCTCCTCGGGGGAGAATGTGGGGAGACAGCAGGGGAGAGCTGTGGGCTGGGGGACAGCCCCCACACTTGCCTAGGGTGGGTCTCGGAATCCACCCCAGCCCCATCCCTGGTGAGGGCCAGGAGAGGGCTTGGCTGTGGCCAGGGGTGAGCAGGGCAGGGGCAGCTCTCCCACTGCACTCCCCTTCCTCCCTCCTGCCCACAGCCCTGCCTTGCTGTCCCATGGCAGCTGCTGGGCAAACTCGGTCTTGGGAGAGGCTCAGCCAGGTCAAACCAGACCCAGCCCAGAGCAGACTGGTCTGAAATACAGGTGAGAGATGCTGAGACTGGCCCTGTTGCCCACATCCATCTCTCCTGGCCCTTTCTTTCTCCTGGCACACAAGGACATTGTTTCTGTCCAGCACTGGCATCTGAGCTCCATGAGGTTTGGCTTAAGAAGTTCATCTGCTTTCCCCTTAAAACTGAGGGTCCCTAAGCCCCTGCTGGGCCCAGGACTCAAGCTCTCCAGCTGCCTTGCAGTGCCTGGGTAAGGAGTGCTGTCTCCTTCTCCTCCTCTTTTCCTTCTCCTGCCACTGGCCTGGGCATGGGCTGACCCCAGAGCCCACCTCACACCCTGCCATGGGTGTCCAGGCTGGCCCCAGAAAGCTCCACGAGGAAGGATGAGAGAAACGCCAGTGGGACAATACCTGCTCTCCATGGGTAAATATCTGAGGGATAAGTGAGGGGGGTCCAAAGATCTGGAAGAAAGAGGTGGAGATGGTTAAAGGCCAAGAACAGGGAGCCCCTCACACAGACAGTGACTGCACAGGGACTGAGCACAAGGGGAGCAGGGGGCTGTCCCCTGGGGCCACTGCTGCTGACACTTCAGTACAAACTGCAGAGCTCGTAAGATGCCAAGCGAGGCCACACGCCCCTCAGACAGTGGCACGGACACGGCAAAGCTCCACAGGACACCTCAACCACGGGAGAAGCTGCTGAGCATTCAGCCTGCTGTGTGCACCATATCCATGTACACCACAGGGGACACTGGGGACACCGTGCTGGGACAGCCCTCTGCACACAGGGGCAGCTGCACAAGGTGGTCGTGGCTCCCACTGAGCACCTCTGGGTAGCCCCCAGCACTGGCCACACCTCAGAGCCCACAGAGCCGTGAGCAGCCCGAGTGCTCCGTGTGGGGGGAGCTGTCCTGCAGCCTGCAGGGCTGGCCTGGCCACCTCACTGCTGTCCCCCTGTGCCAGAAGAAGCCACACAGAAGCTGTTCTGCCTCCCCAGCAGAGCAAAGCCACAGCACACATATGGACAGAGTCCTGACAGACACTGCACTGCCCAGGGGCACGGCTGCCTCCTCCTCCTCCTCTCCACCCTCAGGGCTTTGCCTGGCACCGCCTGCCCTGGATGACCCTCTTGGGGAGAATGTAGGCTCAAAGTGTGCCTGAGGGAAGAGGCTTGGCTCTGGGAATGGGCCTGGCCCTCTTGCACAGGGCACAGCTCATGGTGGGGCTTGGCAGTGTTGGGGCCACCAGCTCTGTCCCCCTTGCTGTGACAGGAGGTGCTGACACATGCACCTGGTGATCCCCGGACTGCCAGAGGTGGAGCTGAGTGGGACCGAGCAGAGGGGACTTGTCTGTCAGAGTTGGGGGTGTTTCCATGTGGGAAGACACTGGGGTCTGGCTGGACACACAGGGAAGGTGGTGGAGGTCACACTGAAGTGAGGGCAGGGCAGGAACTGCCTCTGGCACTGAGATGGATGAGACCAGCACACACTGACCATGAACCAGCTCCATTCTGGACCAACAGACATGCAGTTTGTGGGAGGCCTCTCAATCCTGACCAGCTGCAGCTGAGCTCTCTGGTTTTCAGGGGACAGTGGCAGAGTGCCTGTGTTGGCAGCAGCCCCCCATGTGAGCGGGTGCTGTGGCAGTCGGGGTGTCCCCAGCAATCCCAGTGCCACCAGCCTGGCTCTGGGCTGGCTGCCTGTGCAGCTTCTGGCTCATCATGGGCTGCTGAGACCCTTCAGCTCCAAGACCCTCCTGATGTCTCTGTGGGGCTGCTGCACTCAGCTTCTGGAAGCAGCTCTGGACATGGACAGAGCACAGAGCCATGGTCTCCTGCAGGGACTTCAGCACGGACTGACACGCAAAGGACGAGGACACGGCGGTGCTGACCCCGCTGTGCACTGAGACACCCAGCACATGGCTGCTGCTGCTGCTGCTGCACAAGGGTCAGGACTGGCCACAGGGAACAGGAATGCCCAGCAATGCCCCTGCTCCCCCAGCTCCCCTCCAAGGGCTCCGACTGCTCTGGGACAGCAGCAGACTCCAGCCAAGGGGCTCAGTGCCCCCCACACCTGGATGGGAACACAGGCAGGACATGCCCTTGTCCCCCCTCCCCCAGGGCTCCTGATGCTCCCTGCTGCTCTGGTCCCCTGCACACACAGAGCAGCATGGGGGTGCTGCCCATGCAGACACACAGGAACAGATGGGACAGAGGCCCGGGGTGACAGGGCTCGCTGGGCAAAGCCGTGGGGCCATCGCTGCCCTGCAGTGGAAGGGCTGAGATGAGCACGTGGAACCTCTGCTCATCCTGGCACCAGTTATCTGTGGCCTGGGAGGCAGCTTCAGAGCAATCCCAGCCCCAGGGAGCTCCAGAACAACCCCATAACCATAGTGTGGGAAGTTAGACCCATTTTGCATCAACTACATCCCAAATGTTGCAGTTGGGGCATGAGCTCACCTTGTGGCAAGGGGTTTGCCACCCTCTGCCAGCATCTCACAGGCATCCTTGGCTTTGCCATGGTGCCCAGGAATATCCAAAAGAGACATGCCCAGCTGGCTGGCAGGACAGCCTCCCCAGCTGTGGGCTCTTTGTTCCTGGGGCCAGTCTGCTGCACAAGGGGCGAGGTCCTGAGCTGAGCAGGGTGACTGTCCCTGGTGACCCTGCAGGGTCCCAGGCTGGACATCACCAGATGAGGTCGGCTCTGGACCAACCCAGTGGGCATGAGGGGCTTGCAGCAAGGTTGAACAGCCTTGTGGATGGTTCTGGGGGTGACACAGTGAGACCCTGCACCTAGAGCAGCCATGAGCTTCACCCAGCACTGTGGGGCATCCTCTGGGTTACCATATCTGTGGCAGAGGGGTTTTGGCTGCACCAGCAGTGTGAGAGGAGGCAAAGCTGCAGGAAGGAGGTCTAATAGGAATCCTGATTAAAGAGCTGGCTACGACACTGGTAAAGCTGCCAGGGAACAGCCTGTGCATCTCCTGGAGCACAGCCAGTGCCTTGCTTTGAAGAGGGAAGAAGATGCTCCTTCCCTCCTGAGCTGGCCTCCTCACTGCCTGTGCCAGCATCTCACCTGGTTGATGCAGCTGGACTCGTTGGCACTGTCAGAGATCTGGTTGTATTCTTCCTCCCAGGTAGGGAACTTCGGAGGTAGGAGGATCTCGACAGAGTCCAGGCGGTCTAGGCTCCTGCTGGCAGAGAGAGGGTGTGAGGGTGTCCCCATGGCAGGGGCAGTGCTGGGGCAGAGCCAGACCCCCCTGCCCACAGCCAGACCCCCCTGCCCATGGCCAGACCCCCCAGCCCACAGCCAGACCCCCCTGCCCACGGGCCCTGTGCCAGGCACGGGCATGGGCACAGGCTCAGGCACGTGTGGCAGCGCTGAGGTGATGCTGGGCACTGTGCCCACTGCTCGGCTGTGGAGAAGGCAGCTCTTCCTCGCCCTGCCAGCCCCTGGCTGGGAATGGCACACAGGGAAATGGTTGTGGGGTGCAGTGGAAGGAGAAGGGCAAGATTTTGGGTCCTGCTGCCCCAGGAAAGCACTGCAGATGCCAAGTTAGTCCAGCAGAGCCCCGGGGACCATGTGTGATCTGTGCCAGCCTCCAGCCACAGCACTGCCTGGATTGCTAGAAAAGGGGGGAGAGGCAAGGTGAGAAATGACTTTTAATTTGTATTTTGTGGACTTTGCAATTTGAAACAACTGCAAGATATATATATTTACATTTGTATAGATTATCTGGAAGAAGTCCAGTGGGAACCTAGCTGGAATGACAATGCTGCACGAGCAGTGGATCAGTATTTCCAGTACAGCTTTGCTGGGAGAAACTGCCACTATGTCCTGGGGCAGAGCTGCAGGCTGTGCACAGGAGAGCAGGGCTCTCACTGAACCTGACCCAGCCCAGATCTCAACTGAAACCCAGGCACATGGGGGCAGGGAGGGATGGGGAAGGATGGGGCAGGGAGGGATGGGGAAGGATGGGGCTCCCCTGGGGCTCTGTTCCACTACAAGACCATGTGTGAAGGAGTCCTGGGCACAGGCTGGGTGCACACGGAGGGGGACATTGCCAGCCACAGTGGCCCAGGACAGCTGTGGGGCCTCTCCCTCTGGAATGGCCTGTGATCCCAACACAGGCCCTCATGGTTGCCTCCCCAATGTCTGCCAGGGCCGTGGGTACAGAGCTTTGATTGTGACCTGCCTGGGGACAGCAGAGCTGGGGGCACGGCAGGCCCTGTGCAGCCTGTGGGCATCCCACAGGGACTCGGAGGTGTCCATCCCAGGGTGGGATGGGAGCGAGGAATTGTCCCCTCTGCCAGGAGAGATGGAGGAGACACCCCTTGGAGGGTCTTGGGGACCAAGGGCCTTGCGACTCCCCCAGCGTTGGGCTCTCTGCTGACTGCTGGCTTTCCCTCATGCTGAGGTTTTTATGCCATGAGCCAGCCGCGTCCTGGCGTGGGCAGCGTCCCTGTGCCACCCCTCTGGCCTTCCCCCCGCCTGCCCGCGAGGAAACCGAGCCACCGAGCGGCCAGCAGCCCTTGGAGGGGCAGAGACCATCGCAGAGGGACGGCCCTGTGCCTTGCCCTGGCTCTGGCTGGCCCTGCGGCCCCCCTGTCCCAGCCCCGGCCCGGGGTCCCTCGGCTGCCGGGGCTCGGGGCTGCGCTGGACGGCGAGGGCCGGGCACCAGGTGGCGGCCGCGCTCCGCTCCCGGCTCCGGCCGGGGCCCGGCCCCATCCCCGGTTCTATTCCCGGCTCCGGCCCCGGCTCTATTCCCGGTTCCAGCCCCAGTCCCCTCTACATTCTTGGCTCTATCCCTGGTCTCAGCCCCGGCTCTATCTCCAGCTCCAGCTCTGTTCCCGGCTCCGTTCCCGGCCAGGC
This sequence comes from Molothrus aeneus, assembly GCF_037042795.1. Classification (NCBI taxonomy): domain Eukaryota; kingdom Metazoa; phylum Chordata; class Aves; order Passeriformes; family Icteridae; genus Molothrus; species Molothrus aeneus. The sequence continues at coordinate 939,804 of NC_089662.1, forward strand.
TCTGCCGGGTCCTGCCCCGCAGAGCTCCTGTAGGGCTCGGAGCCCTCGCAGCCGATCCCTCTGTCCGCGCTCCCCAGAGCTTCCCCAGGCCTGGCCCGGCCCTGGCTGAGCCCAGCGCTCAGGGCAGGCCACATCCCGAGGGACAGGCTGCATGGGCACAAGGAGCCCCAGCCTCTCTAGGTGGGTATTTTTCACCGGAGACTCCAGGACCCCACCCTGCTCCCCTGAGGCGAATGTGAGGGCTCAGAACAGGGATGGATCCAGAGCAGGCATTTCCAGGGCTCCCCACAGCTGATTTTGTCACCGTCTCCCAGCAGAAAGCAGCACCTGGTCTTGATGCGAAGGCTCTGTGAGGTGCCCCCGCGCTGCCTGCACCCCACTTCCCTCTGCCTGCTGACCCTCAGCAGTTCATCCCCAGCAGCTCCTCTGTAGCAGCCACAGCTGCCCCAGCTGCAGCACCCGGAGCACTGAGAGCCCCCAGGTGCCTTGTCCCGGGATGTGGAGCAGGTGCTGAGGACTCTGCACGGCATCACTGCCCAGCTCATGCAGAGCCCCTCCTTCAGGACCAGCCTCTGGCCCAGCAAAGCTCCTGCTCTGCTCCCCTGGCTTTGTCTGGCTCAAACCACTGTGGGTCTTCCTCCTTCAAAAACCTCTCAGCCCTTCAGGATATCCTCCAGCCCAGTGTGCCACCTTTCTGTTCCAGAGGTGGAACAGCTGGAACACCTGCACACCTCTGGAGCAGAGCAGCTCCAGGCACAGTCCCAGCAGGCTGAGTGTCTTCAGCCATGCCAGGTGAGCAGCTTCCATGGCCAAGAGGCCTCTTGGGGTTGGGATCTCTGCATTCCCCCAGAGCAGAGGATGCTTGAAGAGGAAATCCCCACAGCTCCATCAGAGGAGTGCTCCCCCCATGACTGAGGGGACAGAGACCTAAAGCAGCTCCTAACGCCAGGGCTACTGGGAATCACCAGGATGGGGTGCCTCATCTTCTCCTGTCCTGCTGTCTCCTCATCTCTGTTAGAGCTGGGGTGCAGGAGCCCTGCTGGGCTCTGATGCCACACTCTGTGGGGTGCTGCAACCCAAGGACTGCTCCAGGGGTGGCCCTGAGGGCCTGTGCAGAGCTCCCAGAGGAGCTCCAGCGTTACCTTTGTGTGGTGCTCTGCTCACTCAGGGACTGTTGTGTGGCCTTGAGGTAACTCTGCCTCCGAGCTGCAGTTTTTGGGGATGGTTTGGGGCTGGTTTCTGAGTCCTCGCTGTCATCATCCCCCATGGCTTTGATGTAGCTCCCGCTGCGCATGCGCCGGCACGGGATCTCGCTGTCCTTGTCCCGGGACAGCGTGCTGTTCCACTCCCCGTGGGGCACCTGCAGGAGGAAGGGCAGCATCAGCAGATGTGAGGGAGGGCACAGCCCACCATCCTGGGACCAGCAGGATCGTGGGGAGCTGGGGAGATTGCTGTGCTTCTGCTGTGGTGTAGTGGGAAAAAGCAACACAATTCCTTCACAACCCTCCCTTAGCAGCTCATGCCAGGCAGCCCTTGCTTTGGTGGCCTCTGTTTTAGCACATCACAGCCATTCCCTGCCGCTGGACACCTCCATCCCAGACATGCTCACACAGCCAGGACAAGCTGCACAATTCCAGGCGTCACAGGGGGAGGAGGGGACAGTCTCACTGGGCCTCTGTGGGGCATTGGGAAAGGGCTGGACCTGGCTGTTCATCACACAGACCACATCACTGAACATAAAAGTGCTGCTGTGGAGCAGGGCTTGGGGCTCAGAGCCCAGACCTTCATGGGCTCTTTAAGGTTTTGAGTTGAATGTGACTCTGAGTGGCTGAAATTACTTCCTGAAACAAGTCAGGCTCACAAGTCCCTCTAGAGCAGCTTGGGCACACAGACCTTGTTCTGGCCTCTCTGCTGAGAGATGAGTGGCACCTTGGGCATGAAGAGCACTTCTAACCCCAGCAAGATGACAACTCCACAATTAATTTATGGCAGACACAGTCTCTTGTTCCCTCACTAGACAGGAGTGAGCTGTTGGTGCCACAGGAGGCCTGAAGCACTGAGCAGCCACAGCAGCCTCCACCCCGCCTGCCCATCCTGTGGGGGGGACCAGAAGCAGAGCCAGGGCACCCAGGACTGACCAGGATGAGTCACATGTGGTGGGGGACAAGTCAGGAGAAAGATGGGGAAGCCCAGGCTTCCAGGAGCAAGCCTTGGCTTTGTGGCTCACTTGGATTGCTGCTGACCTTTGTCCTGCCCTCGAGGACATGGCCAAGGAGCAGCCAGGCCAGATGTGAGGATACAGCCATGTCCATGCCACACCAGTGCCAGGGCAGCCCAGACTAGGGCAGCAGCTGGGATACCATGGGGAGCAGTGTCAGCCCTTGTGCTGAGCACAGCTTGTGCTGACAGGAGATTCCACCTTGGCTCTGCTGGATGGAGCTGCTGGACCTGCCCTGCTGCCCAGGGAGCCGTGGGGCTGAGCAGCCATAGCTCACACGGTGCTCTGGGGATGCAGGGCTGTGCTGGAGCTGTGAGGAGCCAGCCCTGAATTGACTGTTCCCATCCCTGCTCCCAGCAGGGCTTCCCTGGGAGCCAGAGCCAGTCTGAGGCTGTGTCTGATGGTGTTGGGTTGGAGCACCTCCAGGTGAGGCTCAGATCTGCTGGCTGTGTCCAGGTGCAGGCTCAATCCACAGCTCACAGCTGAGGGTTTGTTCCTGCCCGAAGGAGCAGGGACTCAGCCCGTGTCCTGCCAGCCTGCTCCATGTGCCCACTCTGGAACAGACCCCAAACAACCCCTGGGGCTGCTTTGGGGACAGGCCCCTGCCTGGAGTGCACCCATGACTCAGCACCCACATTCCTGGGGGTGTGGAACAGAGGCAGGGCTGATCCAGGTGTGTGAGATCCAGCTGGGACCCAAGTGGAGCGAGTCTCCCACATGAGACACACACACTGGCCAGGCCTCCCTGGGCCCACTGCTGCTGGTGTGGAATCTCCCAGCTCTTTCCACTCTGCTCCTGCCATCTTTATGCTTAGCCATGGCTCCCAGGCCAAGCTCACACCACTGTCCAGCTCAGGGGCTGTGGCTGTCAAATCTCAGGTCCTGATAAATGCAAGAGCTGAGAACCCTTTCCCTGCTGGGTAGGAGTGCTGCCTCTGTCTGTACTGGTGGCCTTGAGGCCAGGAGGGACCCCACTGGCTCCAGCTGAGTCCTGCCACTGGGAGGATCCCACAGGTCACTGGGATGCCTGGCTCTGACCCTTTCCAGAGGAGACAAGGACCCTGAGAATCACTTTTATATCGATCACCATCAGCTCTGACTGCAGACTGCATTTTGCTGCCTGCCTTCTACTCAGGCTGAGCTGTACCTCCTGCCTGTGGGGTCTGGGCCAGCATGGGGCTGGAGAGGGCAGGAAGGGCTGGTGAGGGCAGGAATGGCTGGTGAGGGGCAGGAAGGGCTGAAGAGGGCAGGAAGGGCTGGTGAGGGCAGGAAGGGTTGGTGAGGGCAGGAAGGGCTGGAGAGGGGAGGAAGGGTTGGTGAGGGCAGGAAGGGCTGGTGAGGGCAGGAAGGGCTGGAGAGGGGCAGGAAGGGCTGGAGAGGGCAGGCAGGGTTGGTGAGGGCAGGCAGGGCTGGTGAGAGCAGGCAGGGTTGATGAGGGCAGGAAGGGCTGGAGAGGGGAGGAAGGGTTGGTGAGGGGCAGGAAGGGTTGGTGAGGGCAGGAAGGGCTGGTGAGGGCAGGAAGGGCTGGAGAGGGGCAGGAAGGGCTGGAGAGGGCAGGCAGGGTTGGTGAGGGCAGGCAGGGTTGGTGAGGGCAGAAAGGGCTGGTGAGGGCAGGCAGGGCTGGTGAGGGCAGAAAGGGCTGGTGAGGGCAGGCAGGGCTGGTGAGAGCCGGCAGGGCTGGTGAGGGCAGGCAGGGTTGGTGAGGGGCAGGAAGGGTTGGTGAGAGCAGGCAGGGCTGGTGAGGGCAGGAAGGGCTGGTGAGGGCAGGAAGGGCTGGTGAGGGCAGGCAGGGCTGGAGAGGGCAGGAAGGGTTGGTGAGAGCAGGCAGGGCTGGAGAGGGGCAGGAAGGGCTGGTGAGGGGCAGGAAGAGCTGGTGAGGGCAGGAAGAGCTGGTGAGGGCAGGAAGAGCTGGTGAGGGCAGGCAGGGCTGGCTGCAGCCCCTGGCTGAGGAGGGCAGGGTCAGGCAGCAGCCAAGTGTGCCATGAAGGACAGGGGCTGCCTGGCTGTCTCTGTGCCGGGCCAGCGCTGGATGGTGTGGGGCAGTGTGGGGTGCTGAGCCCAGCCCAGGAGAGTGGGGGCTTTCAGATCTCAGGGTTCTACAGCTGCTCTGCTGCCACTGCTCAAGGGCACGGGCTGGGGGCTGCTCAGTTCTGCCATGGCTGCTCCATTTGCCCCCTAGCCTTGGGCTCCCTGGGCACAGGAGCACAAAGGCAGTTCCAGTGGTACCTGGCCCTCACCAAGCTGCCTTAATCCTGATTTCCCTGCCTCTCCTCTGCTCTGTGCCTTGGCAAGGCAGCAGGGCACAGAGCTGCTCTCAAGGTGCTCTGCATTCCAGCTCAGCACTCAAGGAAAGGAAGGTGCTTGGGAGGACACCCCTGAATCCACTGCCCCACTTTGGAGCATGTCCCACCTCTGCCTGCACAGGGTTCACAGGTATCACAGCTCCCGTGGGACAGAGAGCAGGACAAGTGTTTCCTAAGTGTCACACCTGCAGAGACAAGCAGGTGCCCTCGGGGCCCTGCAAAAGCAGTGCAGGTCCTTTGGGTGCTGTTTGGGGTCCTCTGGGTGCTTCTGTGCAGGAGGATGTGAGGAGCCTGTCCTGCAGTCTGCAGCTCTGCCATGGGGGTGACAGCCAGAGCAGCTGCTGTGATCAAGGACAGACGTGACAGTGGCCAGTGCAGCCCCTCGGTGGCAGCAGAGCTCCTGGCAGGTGACACCCGGGGCTCTGAGCACTGACTGTGTGTCATGCCCAAGTGGGATGAGGGCACCCAGGCAGGCACAGAGCAGTTCCTCACAGGTGGTGGGGCCCTGCTGCCCTTCCTGCTGCTCTGCCAGGTGTGGCCTTGGCTCTGCCCGTTGTGCTTTGGCTGCTGAAAGAGTGGGGAGCAAGAGGATCCCAGGTCCAGAGACACTTTATGGGGACTTGGGGGCTGCAGGATGTGGGTCCTTCCTTGTGCTCAGTCATGGTCCGTGTGGTGCCATGTGGTGCAGGGGTGTGGGATCCAGGCACGTGTCCACCCCTGGAGCTGGGCTCCACTGCTGCCACAACACTGAGCTGTCACCAGGTGCTGCCACCACACTGCACTGTCACCAGGTGCTGTACAGTCCCCAGCCAGCAGCACTGTCTGCCTGTCCTGCTCTTCTGTCCCCCAGTCCCTGGAGCCCTGACAGAGCAGGGGCAGGGGGAAGGGGAGCTGCTCTGCTGGGCTCTGGCAGGAGCTGCAGTGCTCCCTCCACTCGGGGCAGGTCAGGGGGAAGAGACTGGAAAAGCAAACAGGGTTTCCATCACACAAGTGCCAGCTCTGCCATGCACACACGGACATGCAGCACAGAAGGCCCTGCTGAGTGCAGCAGGGCTGCAGGGCCATGCACGGGCTGCACTGCTGCAGGGCCATGCACGGGCTGCACTGCTGGGGGCACAGCACTGCTCCCTGTCCCTTGTGCTGTCCCACGGGCTCAGCCATGTCCTCGAGAAGCAAGCTGCAGCCAGGCTGTCCCTCTGGAGGGCACCCTCTGGGAAGGACCTGGGCTGTGCTCCTGCTCTGTGGCAGCTTGGTGGGGCTGGCGTGAGGCACTCAGCACCGTGGAGTGGCTGGCACTGGTCAGGCCACTCACTCTGGATGATGAATTATTTTCAGGGCTCCTGGGGGTTAAGGAAGCTCTGGGGTGGTCTGGCTGTAGGTGGGGTTGGGGAGGCTGGTCTGGATGATGCATCAGGTCAATGGTGACTGTCCCCTCTGAGCCACCACACTGCCTCACTTCGGTGCTGTCTGTGGATCCACAGCTCCTGCTCACTCCTGCCTGGGGTATCTCCCACTCCAAGGAGCTCCTCAGCCTCTTTCCTTGTACTCTCAGCTGCCCAAGGGGCCCATGGGGACAGGGGGACCGGGGATGTGGAGCACAGCCTCCCTCCTTGGAGACTGTGCTCTAAGGATGGAGCTGTGTCATCCTAGGGACTGATCTGAGAGTTCCCTATCCTGATGGGACAGGGCTGGACCTGGGGCTGGGCCATCACCAGCTACAACATCTGGCTATGGATGTTTCCAGGGCCTGGAAACATCACATGGACTCCTAATAGTTGCTGATGAATCCCCAAAATACCCCCAAAGGACCTTTCAAATGGGGCAGGAGAGGTGAATAGCCTTGGGGCCTGGGCTGTCCTGTTTGTCCCCATCCCATTCCTGCCCTCCCCTGTGTCCCTGCACCTCTGGCACCCACTGGGCATTTCTGCCTGGCAGCAGCGCCCTCTGCAGCAGGACAGGGCCCCGTGTCCCCAGGCACTGGGAAAGCAGATCCTTGCTGTTCCTCCCCCTGGCACATGGAGGGAGTGGGCTCGCTCTGTCCCCAGGTGTGACAGGGGACATTTGGCCTTGCAAAAGGACATTCCCCACACACAGGCTCCAGAGGTCACTTCTCCATCGCCTCTCCTGTGCCAAGGAGGGGCAGGGATACAGTGACCCCATGCTCCCGTGAGGTCCCTGAGCCCTGTGTCCTGATCTTTGGGGCTGACATTGGACACCTGGGGACAAGGTGAGCCCAAGCAGCTTGGGGGGGCACCAGGCACCGTGGTTTTGGGACTGGGTGCCCGAGGTCTTGTCTCTGGTGGTGAAGCACTGGTGAACCAAGCACAGGGCCTGCCCCAGGCACTGGGGATGTTGGTCACACCCTGGTGTCCCCTGTGTCCCTCCTGCCATGCCAGTAGTGGCTCTTGGCTGCTCCCTGCCCGCTCCAAGTCCGGTGGCGCAGGCTGAGTCCCTGGCCAGCGGTCCCAGGAGGATCAGAGCAGGAGGAACTGGGCAAAAGCTCCTGCTCCAAACAAGATCCCTACCTGGGCGCTGCCTGCGTCGGTCGGCGCGGGGCTGAGGGGCTGGTCCCAGCTCTGCGGGGCAGCCGCGTCCTCCCAGCCGAGCGGTGGCGCTGCCCAGCTGCTGGCCAGGCCCGTGCCACCCAGCTGTGCCCACAGCCCTGCGTCAGGCTGTCGAGAAACGGAGGCTCATTACATGGGGGGAAGGAGCAGGGCAGCCTTGCACCCCAGAGCCCAGGGGCTGTCGGGGCTGCCTGCTGGGCTCGGTGCTGCAGCCTGAGGGAACAGGGCCCTCGGAGAGCTTGCCTGCAGCTCTTTAACCTCAAATGCTTAATGGGAAGGAGCAGGGGGAAAGAAAAAGAAACCAGGCCAAGATCATTTTCCCTGCTGGTGTTCCTGATGCAGTCAGTTCAGTCCCTTGGAAATTTGATTTGCAGCCATGGCCAGCGAGGTATTGGGAGCTGAGTGTGCTTCAATAATTCATCAGTTTTTAAAGCCTCTAACCTGGCTGGGCACAGCCAGGAAAGCCCCTGGCACCTCTGCATTAAAAGGATGCTAGAGATTTACATGCACAGGCTGGTCCCCTCCTCCCCCCACCCAGGCCTGGCTTATTTGTCTTCATTCCTCTCTCTGGGCACAACCAGGTTCACGCCGCTCCAGCGCCGCTTTTGGAGCCTGCTGCAGACCTGGAGCTGCAGGTGCCAGGCTTTCAAACCAGCATCAGCCATGCAGGCCATGCAAGCGGGGCTGGCACTGCCCTGCTGCCCCACCCTGCCCGCTGGGCTCCTACCAGTGCTCCGGGGAAGCTGGGCAGGGCAGGGCTGGCCGGGCACGCCGGCGCGTCCTGGGATGCGTGGAGATAAGGGGGGGAGCGTTAGTCAGGGCTGCTGACCTTCAGGCACAGGGGGCTCCGTGGGGCCTGGGGGCTGTGTCTGGTGAGATGTGGCCCCTGAGTGTTCCCGGCTGTGTGGGCACTCAGGGCAAACAGCCACATGGGGCAGCTACGTCCCCACTGCCCAGGAGTGTTCCCCAGCAACTGCAGGGCCTGGGCAGGCAGTGGGGACACGTGGGAGCCCTGCAGGGAATGGGGTCACACCCAGCAGAGGAGGTGGGGTGGCATGTCCCCTCCACAGGGACTGGAGGCGCTGGGACTGCGCCGCAGCTGTGGGAGATGGACCCCATTAGCATCAGTGTCCCCACAGGAGGAGTAGGGGCCTGTTCCCACGGCCCTCCCCAGCCCTCTCCTGGCAGTGTGACCCAAGCTGGCAGCTGAACCATCTGGAGATGTTGGATAAGGTCACATGGGTGCCCACCAAGAGGATGTCCCTGAGCTCCTGTGCTCTCCCTGCACGGAGCACCCCAGATTCCCCCGTGGCACCCACCTGCAGGTAGTGGTAGGCCAGGTCCTGGTGGCAGGACTTGGATTTGAGCAAGGCTTTGTCGATGGTGGCGGAGGCCTTCTGGCACACCTCCCGGGCATGGCTGAGCGTCAGCGTGGACCAGGAGCCCCGCTTGATGTAGTTGGAGTCGTTGTTGATGGGGATATTGGTGCAAGGGGTGACCTTGAGGTCGTTATTGCTCTTGGAGGATTTCAGCATGTGCTCGCTGATGGTGTTGTAGGCGTGCATGAAGTACTTTGGCTGGCTGTGGTCGGGCTGCCGGCCCAGCGTCATCAGCCCCATGGGGTTGCGGTAGCTGCAGGTGTCGCTGTCCAGGTTGTCATCGGAGCTCCACCAGCCCGAGATGTTGGACCTGGTCCTGCGCTTGGGCTCGGAGGTCTTTGCCCGGTCCTTGCTCTTGCTCCTCCGGTTTTGCTTGGTGTCATCTGCCCCCTTCTTCCCGTTCACGTTGCCCTTGGCGGGGCCCTCCAGGGACTGGGACTTGGCAAAGAGCTTCTGCACGGAGTGCACCAGGTGCCGGATGCGGCCCGGGCTCTCGCTCCGGTGCTTGGCGTCGCTCCGCTGGAACTGCAGCGTGCTGAAGCCATCCCTGTGGATGGGCAGCTGCTTCTCAAACTGGTCGAGGAGGTTGGCAGGCAGGCGGTTGATCTTTGTGGCTTGGGCGTGGCTCGGAAAAGGGTTTTCATCCGGGACCTCGAAGTGGGAGTTGTAATGGATGCGGGGGAAAGTGCTGCTGTTGGAGATCTGGTTGTTGAGCGGCAGGAGACAGTCGCCGTGTACGGTGTTCTGGGCCGGGAATCGGGGATCCATGGTGAAGGAGTCGGTGGGGCTGAGGAGATAAGGGTTCCTGTCCTGGGGGGCATAAAGAGAGTCTTGAGGGGAGTCCAGGTTTTCGGAGAGATGGCGGCTTCTGTTGTCTCCTAAGCCCTTCATGGTCCCGGTGCTTCCTAGACCATGGCTCAGGGACGGTGTGGCAGAGCCCTCGCAGACCTCCCTGCAGCTGGAGGAAGAGACCAGATGTTAAGAGACCACTGTGAACCCCTCTGGCAGCCCACTCCTCACTGGGGGCACATCCCTGTCCCCCTCTGAAAGCAAATGCCACCACGGTTAAGGGACAAAGGAGAGAAGCAGGATGGCAGAGGCAGGAGGGGAGGAGAAGGGGTGTGAGACCAGGGGCTGGAGAGAGCAGGCCCAGCAGAGGAGGGGCAGGATTCACGTTCCCACTGCAGCTGCAGCGCTCGTGTGCCTCAGTGCCCAGCCACAGGCTGCTCAGCAACACTGCTGCTGCTGCTCTGCTGCTGCTGCTCTGCTGCTGCACGTGGGATTGAACAGCGTGACAGAGGCACTGCCAGCAGGTCCTGCTCTGTCCATCTGCTCAGCTGGGAGGAAAGCCTGCTGTCAAAGCCCAGCAGGTCCTGCTGAGCCCAGCCAGTCTGGAGCTGAGCACCCCAGCTTTGCAGGGTGCCTGGTGTTCCCAGGTGATGGATCCCAGGGCTGGCACAGCTCCCACAGCTGTGCTAATGTGACACCATTGCAAACACCTCTGCTGCCTTCCTGGCAGGTTCTGCCCTGGAGCACAGCGTGTCAGTAGCTCCATAAGAGCTGAGGTGTTTCTGAGCACTCAGAGCCTGACCTGAGAAGCTGTTGGCTGCTCAGATGATTATTCCTGCTGGGCTGCACCACTCCTTAGGAGCTGTGTCACCGGTTCCACCCTCCCAGCCAGCCCCTCTGTCCCCTCTGCCACAGTGAGGGGCTGGGGTGGGTCCTTCCTTTCAGCAGGTACAGAATCCCTGTGGGTGGTGGAAAGGCAGCTGGATCCCCTGAGGGATCCTCACTGAATATCTCCCCAGTGGTCTTGCCCCATCCTGCTTGGTTCAGAGGGATCCTCATCTTTACTGTGTTATACAGGGAAAAATGACAAACCTTTTGGGTTTGCTTAAAAGAAAAATCAATGAACATTTATATGAGTTGAGCTGTCAATCAACAAGTTGATTTTCCATACTCAAAACTTAAAATCACAGAGTGTATAAATGAACTCTTATTTCCTGTTACATTTTAGTTTAGTTTCTTAGTTCCTTTTTGGTTTAGTTTGAGTGTTGCTCAAAAAAGAGAGAGTGGCTTTTAAGAGATGCAGATGGTATGTCCCTGTGAGGAGCACAGGTGGCAGTCTGTGCTCCTGGCTTCTCCCTTTCAGCCATGAATGCGTCTCCAGTCTCCTCCAGGAACTTGTCCCCCACGTGCAGCGAGGCCAGCAAAGGGGTGTGGGAGTGGAGTGACCACTGCAGGGTGGCAGGAATCGACAGGCTCGTCTTCCTCACTCAGGCAAAAATATATTAATAATGAAAAGCAGCCAGAGCTTTAAATAATTGTTTGGAAGCACGAAAGAAAAAGAAGTAGAATTTATTCCATGGCTTAATGGGCTTTGCAGTCTCCATTTAACTCTGTCACTCCCAGTGGGTTGGCAGAGCCAAGCTGGGCTTTGTAAAGCTGCAGCAAGCACAGCCTGTGCTTCCCACCCTGCTCCAATGGAGACCCCAGTCCCCCTCCCCTGAGCCCTGCTCAGAGGGTCCTGCCCAGGCTGACCTCAGCCCACCTGCTCTGGGCACTGCCCACTGCTCCCTGCACCCATGGCAACTACCCAGCACTGGGCATCCCTGGGCATCCCGGGCCCATGGGGCTGGTCCTGACCCGGGCCCTGCAGAGGCTGCACGGCCCCATGCAGTGGCTGCTCCTTTCCTCCTGCTGAGCTGCTCCAGCAGCCTCCACCTCCAAGCTGTGCCCTGCCCCTGCTGGGCTGTGCTGCTCTGAGAGTGAAGATTGGCCCCTCTGCCCCACACAGACAGTGCCCAGGCATTTGGGGATGGGGACATGGCCTGAGCTGGGAAGAGTTGACACCAAACCTGAACTTTCTGCCCAAACACCAAATGCAGCCTTAGCCTTGACTGGGGCCCAGCTGCTTCTGGTCCCTGTGGGTGCAATCCTAATGCCCCTGTAATTCCCCTGTGGGTGCGATCCTAATTCCCCTGCAGGTGTGATCCTAATTCCCGCTGTGCTCTCCAGCAGCATCAGCCCCCTGGAGTCCCCTGCCCATGGGACCCACTGGGCTGGTGGATCTGGGGTGGTGCTGGCTGGGGGGTGCCAGCAGGGAGGCTCAGGCTGTGCCAGCTGGCACCCACAGTGCCCACAGAGCAGGGACAGAGAGTCCCAGGTGATGTTCCCAGAGGAAACCCTCCAGGCAGAAGGGAAGGATGGGGTGTAGGACAGGCTCCAGGCTGAGCTATTGATCTGAATTCCAGGTGGCTTTGGATGGCCAAGCTCCACCTGCACACCTTGGAGAGAAGCCCTGCAGGAGGCAGAAGCTCAAATCCTCCCTGAACACCACCCAGGCTCAGCTCTGCCTGCCACAGCCACTCTCCCTCCCCTCCTTCCCCCAGTAAATCCCAGTAAAATTCTTCCCTTGTCCCAGGGCCCTCCTGCTCCAAGAGATGCTGTGGAACCAGGCTCACTGGAACCACCACAGGAACCAGGCTCCCTGAGGAGACTTCACACCCTGATTTGATTACAAAGGGATGTCTCTGGATATTGATAGTAAATACATCTTTGCCTTCTGAGAGCAGGTGATCTTTGAAGCAGGAATCTCCTCCAAAGGCAGCCCATGACTGCCTTGTGCTCACTGGGCTCCAGATAAACTCAAACTGCCTTAAGAATCAAAGGAAGTAGGGACATGAAATGGAATGAAGCAATGCAGATCAATGCTGTGCAGTGAAGGTCTGGTGTGCACAGGAGGAGGAGAAGAGCCAAGGCCAGGCTGGTTCCAGGTGCTGGAGAGGCAGAGGGGCAGGGAGGAAACCCTGAGGGGCTGGGGGATGAGTGGGAAAGGAGAGAAGAGAAGGTTTTGGAAGGGCAGGAGCAGAAGGGGTGGGAAGGTGGGAGCAGGGGAGGGCGGGGAGCTCCCTCTCTCCCAGACTGGTTTCCCCCTGCCAAGGGTGGGCACTCACTGCTGTGTGGCAGAGTTCACTGCTCCCTTCTGCTGTGGGGCTGCCCCAGGTGTGATCCTGCAGCCTGTCCTGCCTGCTCCAGGATCCCTTCCCTTGGCAGCAAGGGAGGTGTGAGGTGCATCCCTGCTGGGGGCACATCCTAGTGCCCACCATGGTGTCTTTGCTGCCTCCTCTGGCAGCTGGCCTCCCTCTAAGATGGATTAAACTGTTTTCCTACATTTCAATTACCCTCTGCAATCCTTGGCACTTTGTTGAGACATGGGGACAGGGAAAGGAAAAGTCCAGTAAGATCTTCCCCACCGTTTTTTGGATTTGGAAGAATGGAAAAAGCTTGAAACTAAATCTCCCAAATCCAAGATCCTGCAGCTCACAAACTGTCAAGGGCTGTCTCCTGGGACAGGTGTCAGCCCAGTGTCCCTGCTGTGTCACCCTGCCCTGAGCCAGGCGCCCAAGCAGAGGTGGTCAGCCCCGCACCACAGAGGGGACACCAGGGTCACTGCAGGAGAAGACCTGTCCAGCAGAGGGTCCCAGAGGGGCTGCCAGGGCCAGGACAGGACCCCTGAGCCCATGGAAGGGACTGGTTTCACCCCTTACCTCTGTTCCCCTCAGTCTGTTTCCTCAGGACTGCCCTTGCTCTTCCCAGTGGCTTTGCTGATGCTCAGAGGGGATGCACTGACCTGACCTGAGCTGATTTATGGCACTTTTGTGTGTGTGTACCTGACCCCAGCCAGAGGCAGCTTCAGGGCCTGGTTCACAGCCTGCAGGTTTGGGTGGGCTGCACCCAACCCACCTCCAGCAGCACCTCCAGCAGCTCCAGACACCAGGCAGGGCCTGGAACCACAGAACAGAATTCCTGAGTGGCTTGGGGTGGAGGGACCTTAAAGTCCATGGGCAGGGACACTTTGCACTAGACCTGGAAGGTTGCTCCAAGCCCCAACCAACCTGGCCTTGGACACTTCCAGGGATGGGTCTCCAGGCAGTGAGGCACCACAGGCTGTGATCAGCTTCTGGCTGGGGCTCTGCACCACAGGGGAATTGGGCAATGCCACTGCCCACCATGCCCCTCCTCAACTCCTGGGGTGGACGTGGCTTTCAGAAGATGCTGCTCTATTTCTATTGTCTTCAGTGTTGCAAATCCACCTTAGACCAGCTTACCTGAGGGCACAGAGAAGGCAGAGAATGGGGAGACTCCCTGCCCTCTCACAGCCTCACCCCACTGCTCTCTGCTCCAGGATCTCTCTTTGCAGCTGGCTGGCATTTGCAGCCCAAACCATGGCAGTGGCCCTGGGCAGGGCTCAGTCCTTCTCAGCAAGCCTGCCAGATCCCAGGGAGCTCTGAGAGCACTCCACACTCACCCAGATTTCTGCCCCTTGTATGTGCATGTTGTAGCCAGAAGTGTTCCACAGGTGTGTGGATGTGGCACTTGGGGACACGGTGTAGTGGTGAAGGTGGCAGTGCTCGGTCAATGGTCAGAGTCCATGGAGGCCTTTTCCAACCTCACTGGTTCCATGGGGGCACATCCAGCTCCATGTGGCTGTGGGGTGTGTGTGACACAGTGCTGTGTGTGACACAGTGCTGTGTGTGACACATCATGGCTGCCCAGGTGTACGGGCTGTGAGGGGGTGCATCTGTGACTGGGGTGCCCTGGGTGTTTCAGGGCTCCTGCAGAACCAGGGAGCGCTGGGCTGGGGGCTCATTTCACCCTCCAGGGCAGCTCTGTGCTGCCTCCCTGCTGCCTTTGCCCCTGCCCTTGGCACACAAGTGCCACACAAGGACTCCCTGTCCCCTCCCTGGCCACCGCGCTCTGCTGATGCAGCCATGGCTGCCACAGCTGAGCCATGCCTTGGCCCAGAAAAGGGCACTTGAAGAGCTCCCCACATGGAGCTGAGGCCCTGGCACAGGGTGCCCAGAGCAGCTGTGGCTGCCTCTGGATCCCTGGAATGTCCAAGGCCAGGTTGGATGGGGCTTGGAGCAGCCTGGGACAGTGGGAAGTGTCCCTGCCATGGCAGGGGGTGGGACTGGATGGCTTCAAGGTCCCTTCCTACCCAAACCATTCCAGAATTCTCTGGTTTCCTGGTTCCATGTAGTACTGAGGCAGGGCTGGCCAGAAAGGGCTGGGAGCCACTTGGGTGATGCTCAGGAGGGGCTGGCAGCACATCAGGAGATGCAGCAGCCTGTGAAACTGGACTGCCCAGAGCATACATCCTCTAGGAGGAAGCCACCCCGGGCTGATGGGGCTGAGGGCACCCTTGGGGTCAGCCTGTCCTGCCCTCTGCCCATCAGCTCCTCCAGGGCTGCACATCCCCCGGCCCAGCCATCCAGGCTGGCTGCAAACACAGAGGTGCCTTTTGTACCTGGAGCCAGCAGCTCGATAAACACGGGCTGCAATCCGGGGAGGTGATTTGCCACCTGCAGGGGGAAAATGCCTCCCTCTCCTGCTGTGGGAAGCTGAAAGGATCTGCGAGCTGTGCTGCAGGTGACGTGGGCCTGCCCACGCGGAGCCCAGCGTTCCCTGAATTAGCAGGAGCTCTGGATGTGCTGCTGGGGCCGCTGCCTGCCAGAGCCCTGCATTAATGATGATTCAGAGTTCACAATCTGATCGTGGCCGATAAAAATAGCTGGAACAATTCCTTACACAACAGAGCCCCCTCCCGCCACGCTGCTCCCGGGATGCTGGGCAGAGCCGTGCCCAGGGATGGGCAGCAGAGAGCACTGCCCTTCCTGGGATGGAGGCAGGGGCTCCTGAGGAGGAGTTAATGCCACCCACCGTGACAGTGCCACCAGGGAGCCAAGCACAGCAATTGGGGGGACAGCGGCTTCCAGCAAGCCAAGTATGTCACCTTTTGGGATCCCTGCTTAGGGGACAGGGAGTCCTCAGTGGGTCTTCCTAGTGCCTAAGGGTGTCCAGGGCTCACCCTGCCCATCCTCACCCTGCCAGGCAGGTGAAATGCAGCCAATGCCAGCCTGAGCTCGGCAGTCTGATCCCTCAGCTGCATCCCTGGGCAAGGATTTCCCCACATCCCTCCTCATGAGGGAATACATGGCTGGTGCCCTTTGAATGAGGCATCTACACACAGCTCCAGAGGCCCCATAACAGCTGAACACCAGTGGGTGATGAGAAGGATGGGATCTGACTGGCACCATCCCAAAATGACAAAGAGTAATTTATCTTAAGAACTCTAACTACTAAACTCTAACTACTATCTTTTTTTGTTTGTTTGTTTGTTTGTTTGTTTTTTGTTTTTAATCTACCAGCAAAACCAAATGCTGTGAAAGTCAAAGGCTGTGATATGCCAAAGATTTTTGACTTCAGGTGTTGTCTAAGCTGCAGGAGCAGATGAACTCCTGAGAGAGACAGAGAACTTATTTCCATACAGATGTCACTGGAAATATAACCAACTCTCCAGGGAACAAAACCCCAGAAATTCTGCAACCTATTTGTCTGTCCCTAAATAGAAGTTTCTCAAAGTTCTCTGTGAGATGGGATTTGCTCTGAATCAGGAAATGCAAAGCATTAAGTAGGTCAAATGAGACAAATGAGACAGATAAGAAAGGGAATTTTCAGGAAGGGAGCAGGACAGCTGATGAGGTGGCTGGAGGGGAAGGACCAGGGCAGGAGCTGGATTGTTGCCTTTGAAACCCACCTGCAGCCTCTGCTGCCTTGCAGAGCACTCGGGGCACAGGCTGGCGACCACATGGGGCATGTTCCAGCTTGGCTGGAAGAGCAGCTAATGAGAAAGAACATCCTGGCCCAAAGCCAACCTGTTCTGGCCAGTGGTGTTCAAGGTTGGTGTTCAAGGGGTCTGGAGGGGGTGAGGGGGTGTCTGCACAGCCTCCAGGGAGCGAGTGTGGGATGCAAAGCCCTCAATGCAAAGCCCTGACCATGGCTGCCCTTGAGCTGCCTCTGTCCTGCTCCCAGGGGTGGACGTGTCCAGCCTTGCACTGAGACCTTGGGACCCAGGCAAGGCAGAGACTCTGCTTGGCCTCCTGTGCTGCCAGCCTGCCCTGACCCCATCTGAGCCCTCCTGCCTCTCTGTGCTGCCAGAGCCATCAGCAGCCCCAGGGCCACGGCCCCAGTGCCCCTCCCAGGGCACAAAGACCACACTGAGGAGGAGGAACTTCAGCCTGGAGAGGAGGAGACTGAGGTCAAACTCCATTGGAGTCTTTGAGGAGGAGGAACTTCAGCCTGGAGAGGAGGAGACTGAGGTCAAACTTCATTGGAGTCTTCACAGGGGGAAGGTGCTGAGCTCTGCTCTGTGTGACCAGTGACAGGACAGGGAATGGCTGGAGCTGGGCCAGGGCAGGCTCAGGCTGGATACCAGGGAAAGGTTCCTCATCCAGAGGGTGCTGGCACTGCCCAGGCTCCCCAGGGAATGGGCACGGCCCTGAGGCTGCTCCCCAAGGAGTGTTTGGACAGTGCTGCCAGGCACAGGCTGGGACTGTTGGGGTGGCTGTGCAGGGTCAGAGTAGGATCGATGATCCTTGTGGGTCCCTTCCAACTCAGCTCATTCCATGATTCTCTGTGTCGTTGCCCTTAATGTGGGTGGCAGAGTTGTTACAGGATGCTCTGAAAGGCCGTGTCTGTCACTGCTGCACCACCAGCTGAGCAAGGACCTTCCTGTGCTCCAGGGCAGAGGTTCTCGCTCCCTAAATCTCCACACGAAGGCAGGCAGGGCCCTGCCTGCATTTGGGATGCAGCCTGGAGATGCTTTTGGCACTGGCTTTGCTCAGGGCCTCAAACAAAGCAGCTCCTGTAGCCTGAGGGTCCTGGGATGAAGAGGAGCAGGAGGAAGAGGCAGCAGCTCCCTGTGCCCTCCCTTCGGAGCCGGGCTGGGCCCGTGCGCAGAGCTCGGAGCTCGGAACATTTCCTTTGTCTCAAAGTGGGTCAGGCGGAGGCGTGACGTTACCATGGCAATGGGCAGCAGATTTCATAACTTTATTTTGTGGGGCGTGGCGCAGGATTCGCCAGGAGACGGAGGGAGGGTTGTCATTGAATCACCCTCCAGCTTCCCTTCCCCAGGCTGCTCCCGCAGGAGCTCCACTGCCCCTTGGGCACACGCACAGAGCCGGGGCTGTGCCCCCCGGGCCCCTTGGGAGTGCCAAAGCCACCCAGGGCCATCCCAAAGCCACCCTGGGGCCATCCCAAAGCCACCCTGGGCCATCCCAAAGCCACCCCGGGGCCATCCCAAAGCCACCCCAGGGCCATCCCAAAGCCACCCCGGGGCCATCCCAAAGCCACCCCGGGGCCATCCCAAAGCCACCCTGGGGCCATCCCAAAGCCACCCTGGGCCATCCCAAAGCCACCCCGGGGCCATCCCAAAGCCACCCCAGGGCCATCCCAAAGCCACCCCGGGTCCACCCCAAAGCCACCCCGGGGCCATCCCAAAGCCACCCCGGGGCCATCCCGTACCTCTCAGCTCGCTGGGCTCAGCACTAGGCCAGACTCAGCATCCTGAGCACCGTGTGTCCCTCTGGGCTCCAGGGCTGTCCCTCATGAAGACCTGCAGGGCAGAGAGAAAAGGGGCCGTGTCCTCCCAGGGATCAGAGAGGTGTCTGTGATCCCTGTGATCAGAGTTCAACTCCCTGACAAACATCCCACCGCCCAATGCTGCAAACACTCGACTGCTCTGCCTGATACCCAGGCTGTGTCCAGCAAAGGGCAAATGGCAGAGGGGGAGGCAGAGGCAGTGCCCACAGGATGGGGAAAGATGTGGGAGTGAGTCCTGTGTCACTCTGGTGTCACATGGACTGAGAGGCTGAGCTGGAGATCAGCCAGGTGGGGAGGAGAACATCCAAAATGCTCCTTGCTGGGGGCTCAGGCCTGGGCAGAGCCCCTTTGTGGGAAAGTGCTCTTTGTCTTCCCTTCCCTTGTTTGTTTATCATGGACTCAGCCCCTGCAGTCCGTGGCGATGCCAGGAGCCACTGAGCTGGGCAGGAGGATCCTGTCACCCTCTGTGCCTCAGCCTCTGGGCTGTCCCCTTTGAGCCGAGCCCAGGGAGGCAGGAGGGACAATCCTGGGGACAATCCCCCTGCCTGGGGTGGCAGATGGCACCTCTGGTGCTCCCCTTGCTGTGTCCCAGCACAGCAGAACCTGTTCTGACTGTCACCTCCAGCTGCTCACGGCAGCTCCCACTCAGCCTCTCCCATCTGGTCACTAGGTGCTACTGTGCTGCAGCTAAAGCCTGCTGCTTCCTCCTTCCCTGCCACCCAACCACGCTGCAAACCATGGCAAAAATGCTCCCTCTGTGAAAAACCAGCTAAATAAATCTGGGAAACCCCCCCATGTTTCTTGTGTCCCCAAAACCCCACTGCCCCACAGAGAACGCAGCCTGAGTTATCCACTCAGTGGTGTTGGGGTTTGCCTTGATGAGCACCCACAGCCTGTCTGCCCTGCACTGGGAGCTGCTGGGGCAAACTGGGCAGCTCCTGCTGCAGGGAAGGAGGGGTTGGAAATGGCATGGGAACCAAAACAGGAGTTAACCTTCCTAGGACAGCTTTTTCATTCCCACTTGAATGGAGGAGGCCATCTAGGTTTGAGAAGGTCTGTGAAAGCTCAAAGAGGGGTGAAAATAGGTGAACCCCAGTTTCTTGGCTCGGATGGAAGGCTGGGACAAGGACACAATTTTCAGCAATTTTTCTAGGAAAGCCAGATCCAGGTGCTGGGCTTGACTCCCCCCCCCGGTGATGCAGAAGAGGAGCAAACCCAGAGATGAGGCAGCAGCTCTTTGTCCCCAGAATGGAGAGATGGGCACTGCAGTGCTTCTGAGGCCCTACTGTGCCCCTGCCACACCCAGCCAGAGGGGCTTCTCCTGCCTGGGGCACACCCAGCCCGGGTGCCTGGCTGGGGCACCGTGCTCTCCTCAGACAGGCCCAGCAGCCTCCTGGAACCTGTGCCAAGGAAGCAAAGCCTGGGGAGATGGAGAGGCACAGTGCAGGCAGAGAACAGAGGACTGTGCTCACTCCAAGGCCCTCAGAGGGGATATCCCAACAGACAGAAGAATGGGAAGCCTGGGCAGATCAGCAGACTGGCCTCCTAAAGTGGGTACAAACCCTCATCACCTCCCCACTGTGGCCCAGCACTGCAGAGGGAAATGCTAAAGCAAAGGGATGTGTGCTGGGACAGCCGAGCAGGGCATTTGCATCTGTCCCCAAAGCTCCCCTGCCTCCTACACCAACACCCCCCTCTCTCCCCTGACTTTCTTGCTGCTGCTGGGCTGTGAGGTCAGAGCCCGAGGCTGAGACAGAGTGAGGCACAAGTGGCTTCACCCAGCCCAGGAGGCCTCTGCTGTGGCCCAAGGGACACCTCCCCAGCCCAAAGGCAGACATTCCTGGGCTCAGGGGTGTCCCTGAGGTGGCTGTCAGCACACTGTGTGTGCCAGGATGAGCTGTGGCAGGGCCAGGTGCCACGGGCTGCACTGCACAGTCACTGCACTGGCACTGCCTGGCCCTCTCACAGCTTCTCCACGGCAAAGGGAATTCCAGCACTGGCAGCTGTGCTGAGTCTGAGCCCATGGTGCAGACAGCAGAGCCACCAGCACAGCCAGGATCCATGGCCAGTGCTGCCCCCAGTGTCAGCACCCAGCTGTCTCTGTGACCCACTGTGTGACAGTGCCCTGCTCTAGTGCCACCAGTGCTGGGATGGAGGGCAGCAGCACCAGAGCCACTGATGGCCACCATGGAGCCAGCAGCGCCTTCTAGGGACACCCCAGCACCCTCCTGGCTGCACAGGCACCAGCACCAGCACCCAGCATCCTGTAGCAGCAGTGGTGGCCATTGGGATGGAAGTGCCTGTCCAGAGCTGGCACCCCCCATCACGTCTGTGTGTGTCACCAGCACTCTCAGGGTGCCTCAGGCCCCCAGGAACAGCCAATCCTGGCACCCCCTGGCACATCCAACAGGTGGGAGAAGCAGGGCCTGGGTGCCAGGCCTCCCCTCACCCAGCAGGTTCCTCCAACTAAACAAGGTCATTGAAGCTCTGGAGCAAGAAGCATTTTGGTGTGGAACACTGTTTTTCCCTTTGCATGCTGTTCTTGCACAGAGAAAATGGCACCATAATTGCTTTTAATTAATATCAGCATCAACGCCCAAGAAAATGCAAATGAGCAATTGTGTCAGCAGCCCAACCACCTGATGTTACCAACCAGCCAGACACCTCCAGTGCCCCTTTCCTCCTCCCTCCACCCAGACACGTCCATTGTCCCCCTGTCCCTGCCTCCACTGTCCCCCTGTCCCTGCCTCCATTATCCCCCTGTCCCTGCCTCCACTGTCCCTCTGTCCCTGCCTCCATTGTCCCCCTGTCCCTTCCTCCACTGTCCCTCTGTCCCTGCCTCCATTGTCCCCCTGTCCCTGCCTCCACTGTCCCTCTGTCCCTGCCTCCACTGTCCCCCTGTCCCTTCCTCCACTGTCCCTCTGTCCCTGCCTCCATTGTCCCCCCTGTCCCTTCCTCCACTGTCCCTCTGTCCCTGCCTCCATTGTCCCCCTGTCCCTGCTTCCATTGTCCCCCTGTCCCTTCCTCCACTGTCCCTCTGTCCCTGCCTCCATTGTCCCCCCTGTCCCTGCCTCCACTGTCCCCCTGTCCCTGCCTCCATTGTCCCCCTGTCCCTGCCTCCACTGTCCCCCTGTCCCTGCCGTGCTCACAGCAGGGTGCTCTCAGCTGGGTGTGAGGGGTGGGATGGAAGCTGCTGTGTGGAAGGACAGGAGAGGGGCTGGAAGCCCAGGGAAGGGGAGGGGGAGCAGGGGCCCAGCTGGGGCCCTGCTTTTCCAGGCAATGAGGGCACAGGATGCCAGAGGAAGCAGTCAAGGATCCATCCAGGACCCTGCTCTGCTCAGGGGTGCCTTGCTGATGAACTGATGCCCCTTCAAGACAATTTTGGTGAATGGGGTCTCAGATGCTCTGCAGCCAAGCGTCACTGGAGAATCAGCTGGTGATTATTGGTCTAAGGGAGGAGGGCACAGCCTGCCCTGCTGCAGCCTGGGTGGTTCTGTGTGGCTGGAGAAGGCCTTGAAGGGATGGATCTGGTGCTCCTGGTCCCACCTCAGAGGTGGCTGCAGGTTGGTGATGAAATATGAAGCATCAATGCCTGCTGGGGCCTCCTGAGGAAGGCAATGGAGTTTCAGCCCAGTGAGCAGATGAGGAGGGCAGGGTGGTCCTTCCCCTTCTGCCACTCCAGGGCCACACTGGTGTGGTCACAGCCAGGGCACAGCAAGGCCAGCAGAGCTGGGCAGGTGCAGGTGGTGCTGGGATCTAATTCTAGGGAAATCCTGTGGAATGTTACAGCTCAAACAGCAGCATCTTGGGATGGTCCCTGTGAGAAGAGAGGACCCTCCCAGGCTGGGCTGTCACTTCCTGCTCCTTCCTGTTCTCCTCCAGATTTGGAAGAGCCTCAGCAAACCACCCACAGCTGCTTTTGGTAAACCTGAGAGGAGATGAAGCCTCCATGCCAGGGAACAGGCACAGTGACCTGGCAGCCAGCCCAGAGCTGGACCCAGAGCTCTGTGAAAAGGCTGAGAGTCCCTGTGGGATCCCATGAGCACAGCAGGGAAGCTGCAGGGCTGGGGGATGAGCAGGCCTGGCACAGGGGCAGGGAGGAAAGGGTGAGGAGCAGGGCACAGCCCCACAGGCAGGTGCCCAGCAATGGCAAGGGGCTGAACAAGGGCCCCTTCCTCCTGCTGCCACCCCTCCTGCTGCTGTCCCCAGACTGAACCCCCTCTAACACTTGGATTTACAGACTGTAAGATCAGGGACAGACATTGCCAACCTTTCTGAAAGTGGCCACAACACCATTGTGTGCAAATCCAGCAAGAGAACTAATGAAAATAAATATACATGGGCTCTTGTAATCTCTGCACCACTTCTCTGGGTAAAACAAATGCATTGAGCTCCTTTGGGCATCCCAGAAAGAATCACCAGGGAGGATGTTTGGGGCTGAGCTGGGGGCAGCACCTCCAGGGAAGGACAAGAGGCTGCTTGGAGAGAGGGGAGAGCACAGGTGAGGTATGGCTGAGCATAAGGCAGGAGATTTGTAGGCAGGATTAAGATCCTTCTGAGGAGGCATGGAAGGAAAAATATGTGTGTGAAAACACCAGAGGGAACAATGGAGCAAAGGTGGGAAGGGTGGGAAGTCCTGCTGAGCTCTGAGGAAGGTGCTCCCCTCCCCAAGCCCAGAAGGTTCCCACGCAGATGCCTCGTCAGCAGGGTCCTGTTGGGGCAGGGCAGCAGGGAAATGAGGTTACAGCACATGGAACGGGCTGTTCCTGCTCCTGTCCCTGCTCTCCTGACAGGAGGGTGTCCTGAGCACAAGGACAACACACACTGATCCTGCTGAAGATGGAAGTTGAAGTCAGTGAGAAGCTGAGGCAAAAGATCCACCCTGACAACTCCTACAGGTCAAACCCCACATCAATGTCAACAGTGATTCCTCTCAGTGTCCTTGGGGACAGAGTGGGGACCTGACAGTAGCACTCCTTTATACACAGGGGGGACTACCAGACCTTGGAGACACCTCCTAAAGGAAGAAGAGTGACTTTGAGTGCCTGAAATCTGTTTGATTTGAAAGAAACATCACCCTCCCTTCTGCTGAGGTCTTATATTAAATTTGCTGGCACCAATTTACTAAATAAACACCGAGATAAGCTCTGCTCTACTCAACTGGTTCAGATTAGGTATTAGACAAAACAGTTTCACTGAAAGAGCGGCCAGGCACAGGAATGAGCTGCCCAGGGAGGAGGTGTGGAAGTGTTCAGGAGCCACTGGGATGTGGCACACAGGGATGTGGTTTAGGGGTGGCTATGGTGGGACTGGTGATCTTGATGGCTGGACTTGGTGATCTTGAAAGTCCCTTCCAAGTTGAGGATTCTGTGAGAAGGGAGCACGGCCAGGCCAGCAGCCCTGGAGGGCAGGGGAGGGCACTGAGGGCAGGGGTTACCTGTCCTTGGCATGGGAACAGCAGCAAACAGCCCTGAGATCCCAAGGCAGGAATGGGGGAAGGAGCTGGAAGGAGCAGAGCTGAGCCTCTCCCTCCAGGCAGTGGAGAGACCTGTGCCCCCAGCAGGGAGGACAATGCTCCTGCTGAGGGACCCCAGGGGGGTGGCACATCCCCTCCCCAGGGCCCATCAGGGCATGTCTGTAAAGCTGGGCAGCCTGGAATTGTGAGCAGGGATTCTGCACTGGGGCCACAGCCCAGGGACAGGAGCTCCCAGGAGAGGCAGGGCACACCTGAGGCTGGGGACTGCAGGGACCTGGGAGAGGCTTCCTGAGGGCATGGGGGTGTGGGACAGACCACAGGACAGGAAATAGTGAGGGAGAAGAACAAACAGGAGGGACTGGGAGCCCTCACCTGTGTGACATCATGATGTGGAGAATAAAATTGGTCCAGACGAGGGACTTGGACAGAAGAAATTCCCTAAGTGCCTTCCCACCAATGCCAGGGAGCCTGATAAAACACTCTGCTCACATATGGACAAGGATCTGACCTAGTTGTGCTCCTGAAACCTGGCTGGGAGCGTCACATAATTGGAGTGTTAAAACCAGCAAATGCTAAAATCAACAACTTGAGGGAGGAATGAGGGCGCAAAGGGGCATCAGATGTCACGCAGGCAAGGTCAGCAGTTTGAGTCATACCCACCTGCAAAGCTCTCAGATCTGCTCCAGCAGAGGAGAAGAAGGTGCAAGAATGCACAGGGCCCTCCCCAGGCTGGCAGCTGCTCTGCCAGCAGCTCTGTGATCTGCAGGGGAAACAGGTTCCCTTGCTATGGGAGAGACCAGTGCTGAGCCTGCATCCCAGGGTGAGCCCAGCAGGGATGTGCAGGACACGGTGGCTCAACAGCTGGACACATCTGCACAGAATCCTGGCTAAGGTGAGACCCTGCCTCAGCCAGGGAAGGCAGAGGAGCAGGGCCTGTGTGGCACCCACAGTGCCCTACTGGAACAGGGAGTCAGTTTATGACAGCTGGGTGTCTGGGAGGATGGTCACAGAATCAGGGAGTCAGTAAAACCAGAAAAGCCCTCTGAGATCCCCAAGTGCAACCCTTAACCCAGCACTGCCAGGTCCACCACTAACCCATGTCCCCAGGTGCCACATCCCCACCTTTTTTTAACACTTCCAGGGATGGCGGCTTCCCCAGTGCCCTGGGCAGCTGTGCCAGTGCCTCAGCACCCTCGCTGTTAAGAAATTTCCCCTAATATCCAGTCTGAGTGACTGTGGAAAAGAATGGAGGCACACTGCCCCAAAGCCAGAGGAAGGCTTATTTCCAGTGCTACAACTGCCCCTACACCCAGCCAGGGACTGTCCCTGGTGCTGCTGGCTCCTTGTGCAGCCCTGGGCTGAGCAGCACAGCCAGGGCACAGCGGGCTGGGACAGCCAGCCCAGGCTGCAATGGGGCTGCAGAGGGAGGAGAAGGCCAGAGGTGCTGCCTCAGAGCCACCTCCTGTGGCACCCAGCCTGTCCCCAGCCTGTCCCCACCGGGGAACCCTGGGTCCTGCTCATGCCTGGGGTCAGGGGACAGAGCCCAGCCCATGTCCCACATCCTGGCCCTGCCGGGAGCTGCCCTGCTCTCCTGTGCAGGAAGGAACTGTCCTGCTCCCTGTCCCTGACACTGCCTGTCTGCTGACCAGGGACAAAGGGCAGCATCTCTCATTGAGGCTGGGTACAACCTGACATGGCCACACCAAATTCAGCAAAAACCCCCTAAACCGGGTCAGAGACACCACACAGGTGCCAGAAAGCTCGTGCAGTCCTGCTGAGAAGCCTCAGCTTTGCTCTTGCTCTGCCTCTGGCAGGGAAGGGACAAAGAAGCTCCTGGTGTGACTCCTGGGAGAAGCTGCAAACACCCGGCCTGGCCTGGAGCAGGTCCCTGCTCTGTGCTGGCCCAAGCCCCGCACTGAGGTGGCCACAGCAGCACCTTGGGCACAAAGGATGGAGCGAGGAGAGGCAGGGCAGGGCCGGCCCCGGGCTGGGCTGGGCTCTGGGGCTGGGCTCTCTGCTCTGGCTGCTGTCACAGCGATGTCACCGCCTGCCGGCCACCAATTCATGGCAGTGCGCGGGAGGCGCGGGGCTGGTGGCCACAGGGTCGGGCTGGTGGCCACAGGGCAGCACTGGTGGCCACAGGGCAGCACTGGTGGCCACAGGGTCGGGCTGGTGGCCACAGGGCAGCACTGGTGGCTGCCGGAGGAGGGGACGTGCCGTGCCCATTGGGGCTGCCCCAGCTCTGTCACCGCGGAGCTGCCGTGTCCCTGCCGTGTCTCTGCCGTGTCCCTGCCGTGTCCCCTCGGCAGTGTGGAGGATGCTCGTGTTCTGAGAGCAGGGAGAGCTCTGCAGGTGCTGCCTTTAACGATTACGATGAGTAATTCCCTTTCAGTCCTTTAATCAGTCGCTTTTAATTAGCGTGCCAGTTGTTTTTTCCTTAGCAAACAGCTCTTTCAATGAGGGTTTTCGCTGCATCTGCTGGGTTGGGAAAACACTGCTCCCTGATGGGGCTGTGCGCTCATTCTTTGGCAGGAGCTTCCTCCTGTGCAGGCTCTGGGTCTGGGCTCACGTGCAGAGCATGGCACAGGTCCTGCTCGTCCTTGGGAAGCCCCTTGTTGCCGGGATGGAGCCATTCCTGGAGGTGCCCCGTGCTGGTGGCATCCTGGACGTTGCTTTTTCCAGAGCCCCTCCTGCAGGCAGGGCCGTCCTCCTCATCCACACCCCTTTTGGCCTTTGCCATTTCTCCTTTGAAACTCCCTTAGCTCTGTGACTCTGGTATCTCAGGGCAGCAAGTTCCCCAGGGGAATTCTGCCTGTGGAAGAGGATCCCAGCTTGGTCCCTTGGGATGCTTTGTCCCCTGGTGGGGAACAGAGTCCCCACAGCAGCTGCTCCCTGTGGGCCAGGCTCTGTTTCCCAGCTCCAGCCCCTCTGACAGACACAGAGGTGCCCTCACCTGCAGAGGTTTGCTCATGGTGCAGGTGTTTCCCTGCTGCTCTGCACAGCTGGGCACTGCTGCCTGTGGGTCACCCAGCCCCACATTCAGAGCCAACACCCCAGTGCTCCTTCCCCTCCTCAACTCCGCATCACTGAACTCCTCCTGAGCTCATCCTACATCCATGTCAAGATCCAGCTCTTGGGCCAAAAGATTTGCTTCCACTTTCCCTTGAATAATAGCCTCCTTTTGGATGGGTTTTCCCTCTCCCTGGATAGGCTTTTCCCTCTCCTTGGGTGGGTTTTCTCCTCTCCCTGGCTGGGTTTTTCCCTCTCCCTGGCTGGGTTTTTCCCTCTCCCTGAGTGGGTTTTTCCCTCTCCCTGAGTGGGTTTTTCCCTCTCCTTAGGTGGGTTTTCTCTTCTCCCTGGCTGGGTTTTTCCCTCTCCCTGGGTGGGTTTTTCCCTCTCCCAAGGTGGTCTTTTCCCTCTGCCTTCAGAGGACCCTGTCCCTCGCTCCTTTGCCCTCTGGAAGCTCTGTCTCTCCGAGGGGCCCCAGCCTCTTCCCTTTTCCTGCCCAGGGCAGGATGTCCAGACTGGCCCAGCTTCCCATGAGTCACCAGCAAATCCCAGCTTCCTTCTCAGGGCCCTGGCACCAGAGCCCTAATTACAGGGCAAGACTAGCGGAAACAAGCTTATTATTTACCAGGCTAATGAAAATTAATCATGCCTCCCCCTCCTTTCCTGGGAGAACAGTCACGGACAAGAAAGCAGATTATAAAAGCATTAGGGGTGCCTGCTGTGCTGGGCTCTGGCACTACCTGAGGGCTGTGTGGGGCTGTGTTTGCAGTCACCTGGAACTCAAGGGTTAAAGCTGCCCCCCCGTGCTGCCCGTTCTCCTCCTGGTCTGCTCTGGCTGAGGCTGGGCACAGATGGAGCCCCCAGGCACTGCCAGCCAGGCTGGAGAGCCCTTCCCTGCCTGTCCAGGCAGCTGCTGGATCCCCAGGGCCTGGACCCCTCCGGCATCCTTGCAGAGAGCAGTGTGGGGTGCAGAGAGCCCCCAGCCCAGGGCAGTTCCCAGCACAGCCCAGTTTGCTCCATGCAGGCAGCCAGTGGCTCCAGGCTGCTGCACAAGGCAGGGAGATGGGGAGCGAGGCTGATGGAGGAAAACATGACAAGGAATGGCTCACATTGCACAGATGTGGAAAACCAGAGCACCCTGTACCCACTGCAGCCACTGGTTCTGGAGAGAGTGCTGCAGCAGAGGAATGAACTCTGGCAAATGCAAAACCCACCAGCCTCACTCAAATTATCACCCCCACTCAAAATATCACCCTCACTGATAGAGGGGAAACTGAGGCATAGGATGGGGCAGATCAGCCTGGATACAGGGAGAGAGCTCCAGCCTTCTGAACCCTGCCAGGACCTGCCCCCGTGGTCCAGCTGGGGAAGGAGATCCCAGGGAGGCAGCACTGCACACCCAGTGCCCAGAGCTGAGCCCAGAGCTGCCCAGCCTGCCTGCCAGGCTGAGCACAGCCCTCCTTTTCCAGGCTTAAACATCTCCACACCCATGATCAGCCTCCCTCTCCCTGAGGCTGCACAGGCTGGGACTGGGGAAGGGACCAGGAAGGGGAAGATTGCCTGGATCAGGGTGTGGGATGGAGGGAAGGAGGTGAGGCCCAGGTTCCAGGGCTGGGCTGGAGAGCTGCTCCCTGCCAGGCCTGTCCAGGGCAGTGTTGCCCACCACAATAATTAACTGTTGCTGTGAAGAAGACAGGAAATGAGCAGGAGGTCAATTTTCCATTTCCCAGTTGTGCATAATCAGTTCCAAGTACACAGCCTGCAAATAAATCTCCATCAGGCTCGTTACCTCTTAATTAGCGTCACCAGCTCCGACACGTACTGCCCAGCCCAGCCCCAGCCCCTGCCTATGTACAGTGACATGGAGCCAGGGCTGGCCCTGGCTGCTGGGAATTCTCCAGCTGGAAATTCCAGCCCTGCTGTCCAACAGGCTGATCCTGCCCTGCTCAGACAGGAAAGCTCTGCTCCAGCATGGGGAGAGCTGCTGGATCTCCCCAGAACCAGCTGCTTTGGGGGCAGCTGGCACACACGACTGGAAGGAAGTTGGTGACACAACTGGAGTTTGTTTTCCTTTTGAATAGATTGGAATAAAGAAGAAAAGAAAGTCCTGTGGGTGAAATATTAGATTAGAGGGATGGAACCTCACTCATGAGGAAAGGCTGGGAGAGCTGGGGGTGTTCAGCCTGGAGGGCAGAAGGATCCAGGGGGACCCCTGAGCCCCTTCCAGGGCCTAAAGGGGCTCCAGGAGAGCTGAAGAAGGACTTTGGACAAGAGCCTGGAGGGACAGGACAAAAGGAATGGCTTCCTACTGCCAGAGGGCAGGGACAGATCAAATAGGGGATAGGGAAAAATTTCTTCCCTGTGAGGGTGGGCAGGCCCTGGCATAGGGTGCCCAGAGCAGCTGTGGCTGCCCCTGGATCCCTGGCCAGGCTGGATGGGGCTTGGAGCAGCCTGGGACAGTGGGAGGTGTCCCTGCCATGGCAGGGGTGGAATGAGATGAGCTTCAAGTCCCTTTCAATCCAAACTTTCCATGATTCTCTTTCCCATCAGTGATTTCCCTCTCAGGCTGTCCCCTCCCCTGGCCTGCACCTGGAGCAGCCCTGTCCCCCCAGGTGAGCTGGCACAGGGAGGGCACAGGGGCTGCCACCCTCAGTGAGGGGAGGAAGGAGATGGGATGCAGGAATCCAGTTCTGCTCCTACCACCCTCCCACCTGGCTCTTCCCTTCAAAGCACTACGCAAACATCAACTCCTTAATCCTCCCAACACTCTCGGGAGGGAGAGACATCGACAGGGCTCTGTTCTAGGCTCTGTTCTAGACACCTGATAAACACAAAGGGAGGCTGGAGGAGATGCCAGACAGGCAAAACCTGCAGGTCACAGGAGTTGCTCTGCTCTTCCTGCTGCTCCTGGCAGGGCTGGGCAGGCAGGGGACGTGCCAGGAATCCTCCTGTGCTCTGGGATGGAGGGGGCACAGCCATGGAGGAGAGGGGTGCAGGGCAGAGCAGGGACTGTGGCAGAAATATGAGAGATGGTAAAACAAAATGAGAATGGGAGGAAGAAGATGAGCCCTGTTGTCCTCACAGACAGACAGACAGACAGACAGACAGACAGACAGACAGACATTCTGTTTCCAATTCCAGCTTTGATGGAATTTTGTAAGTATCATGAAATTAGCTGAAATGGAAGGAAACCCTGACACTGCTGCTGAGGCATCCTGGAGGGAAGTATTGAGAGGAAGCACTTGGACTTTAAAAAAAAAAGGATTTTGACTTGCTCAGTTTGGCAGGTGAGCTCCCCAGAGGATCTGAAAAATCAAACCATTGGTTTCCAGCCTGAACATCCCCAAACACTGCACCAGTTCTTGTGTCCTTTAGCTGAGCTCTTTCTTCTCCACCCCCGTGTTTACCCAGGAATGCATCAGGAGGCAGCTGCTGCAGCCCCTTCCTTTCACACAAGCCAGGCATCCCCAGGATTGGCAGCCTGGCTCTGATCCCTCTGGATTGGCCTCTCTGGAATCCTGCATTTGTGCTTCCTTGCCTCCATCCCTAAACCCTCCTGGAGCTCCCTGCGTGCCAGGATCCACTCTGTGCTCCCCAGGGCGTGCCCTGCATCCAGGCTCCCCCAGCCAGCTCTTGGGAAGGACCCTGGCTGCAGGCAAATCCCTGTGCCAAGGGATGCAGCTCCAGCCAGGGAACCCCTCCAGTGCTGCTGGGGCTGCTTGGGGACCTGCCCACAGCCCTGGGACCTCCTGGGCCTCTCCAGCCTGCCTGTTCCACGGATCCCCAGCACAGTGGGATCCCCAAAGCCCAGCCAAGGTCCTGCTGCTTTCCTGGGAGCTGAGTTCAACTGGTCCAGTCCAATTGTTTCCAGGAGAGATTTGCCTGCTGTGCCTGAAATCAGAGCTGCTGAATTTTTAAACTCAGCAGCATGGGAAGGCCAAAACCAGAGACCAGGGGCTCCTCCCAGTCACTGCCCAGCTCTGCAGAGACACAGCCTTGGGTCTCAGTCCCCTTGGGGGGTTTTTCTGGAGATGGAAAACCCTGGCAGAAACCTGCCATGGCACTGGCTGGATTTTGGGCTGGGCCTGGAGCCCCACCTCACTCAGACACACACACTTGGCAGAAGGGGATGTGCTTTGCTCTGGTTCCCCAGCATACAGAGGCAGATTCTGGGATAATTCCTCCCTCTTGCCCCAACCTTCCCCAGGGAAAAAGCTCCTTGAGGGTTTCTGCTCAGCTGCCCCTGCCCAGGGACACCTCACTGTTCCCCAGAACCACAGAAGAATTTGCTCTGCTGGTGTTTCCCCATGAGGCTGCTGGTCTGGTGCAGCTCAGAACCCCAGTGGGGAAAGGGAAGGTGACATGTGCAGGGGTGGCAGGACAGCCCTCTGCCCAGGCTGGTAACGCTGAACCTCCAAAATCCTCCCCAAACAGAGGGATGAAACCCCAAACCCTGATGTTTCCAAAGTAAAACCCAGCCAGGAAGGGTGACTGCCCCTGGCTGCCAGCACACAGGCTCCAGGTGCCTGAGGCCCCTCTGAGGGAGCTGTGGGCTCTCCTTTCTCTCTCACAGGACGTTTTTTAGCAGCTTGATCCCATTCTTGCCATGTCCTGCCCCAAAGCACACCCACCCCAGCAGCCACAGGCACCAGGCAGAGCCAGGGCAGCCCCTCTGTGCCCAGCCTGGACAGGGGCTCTGCAGCAGAGCAGTGCTGGGGCTCCCCCCTGCTCCCACACCACCCCTGTCCCATCTGGGAGGGGACACAGGAAAAGAAGAGCCTTTCCCAGGGTGGTCATGGGCCTCTATCAAGGACTTTGAGTACTAAAGTCACCCACTCACTCTTACACAACCTCCCAGAG
Source organism: Molothrus aeneus (assembly GCF_037042795.1). Taxonomy (NCBI): domain Eukaryota; kingdom Metazoa; phylum Chordata; class Aves; order Passeriformes; family Icteridae; genus Molothrus; species Molothrus aeneus. The sequence continues at coordinate 971,057 of NC_089662.1, forward strand.
AAGCTGTGGCTGCCCCTGGATCCTGTCCAAGGCCGGGTTGGACAGGGCTTGGAGCACCCTGGGCAGTGGAAAGTGCCCTGCCCGTGCCCATGGATGGTTTTAAGATCCTTCCCCACCCAAACCACTCTGTGATCTCCTCTGTTCAGCTCAGCCCCTGCTCCAGTGCCTGTGTGGCAGCAATGCCTCCTGCAAACAGCTGGGAACAGCTGTCCCCTCACCACCCAGGGGGAAACTGAGGCAGGCAGCACACCCAGACAGGTCTGCAGTGCTGCATGCAGCTGTGCAGCTCCCCAGCTCCCTCAGTGCCTCTGTCCTGCCAGCCCAGGATGGCAGAAGTCTCAGTTTCAGTCTCTTCTATGGCACGTGATGGGGAATGCAGCTGTGGGCATTCAGTGTCTGCAGCTCAGGCTGGAGCAGAGCTGAGGCCAAAGGTGGGAGGCTGAGCAAAGCCCAGGGTTCTGCAGCTGAGAAAGATCTGAGTTTCCCACTCCAGGAGAGTGATCTGGGGAGGGGATGGAGTCACAGAATCAGAAAACCACTAGGGTTGGAAAAGCTCTCTAAGGTCATCAAATCCAACCATTCTTCTAAGCCCACCATTAGCCCATGTCCCCAGGTGCCACATCCACACCCAGGAATGGTGACTCCACCACTGCCCTGGGCACACTACTCCACTGCCTGACCACCCTTTCCATGAAGAAATTTTCCATAATATTCAACCTAAACCTTCCCTGGCACAATTTGAGGCCGTTTCTTCCTGTCCTAAAATATATTTGGGGACACCAGCAGCCTCTGCATGCTCTGGGAACATGGGTTGAGCATTGGAGCCCCCATCCCCAGGTTTGCAGCCCACATTGCCGAGGTCTGGGGTGCCCAGGTGGCTCCAGCCTGCTCCTCTGCTCCAGTTTGGGGATCAGGAGACAGCTGGAGCCAGAGGAGCTCCCATGACACTGCAGATGTCACAGATCTGCCAGCAGGCCCACAGGTGACACAGCTACCCCTGAGCCTCAACCAGCCCCTTCTGGGCCACAGCTTTCCTTGTTCCAGAGCACAAAAGAGGGCAGGCTGTGTGCCCCGGGGTCACCTGCTCCCACTGCTGCCTGTCTGCACAGGTCACAGCCCCAGGGCCATCAGCAGCCCCAGCCCCCAGGCTCACACCCTGCCAGAGCCCAGGGAATGTAGCCCTGGTGGCCAGGACAGGCTGATGGCAGGGCTGATGGCAGGGCTGATGGCAGTGCTGGTGGCAGGGCTGATGGCAGTGCTGGTGGCAGTGCTGATGGCAGTGCTGATGGCAGTGCTGGTGGCAGGGCTGATGGCAGTGCTGGTGGCAGTGCTGATGGCAGGGCTGGTGGCAGGGCTGATGGCAGTGCTCATGGCAGTGCTGATGGCAGTGCTGATGGCAGTGCTGATGGCAGGGCTGGTGGCAATGCTGGTGGCAGTGCTGATGGCAGGGCTGGTGGCAGTGCTGGTGGCAGTGCTGATGGCAGTGCTGGTGGCAGGGCTGGTGGCAGTGCTGGTGGCAGTGCTGATGGCAGGGCTGGTGGCAGGGCTGGTGGCAGGGCTGATGGCAGGGCTGGTGGCAGTGCTGATGGCAGGGCTGGTGGCAGTGCTGATGGCAGTGCTGATGGCAGGGCTGGTGGCAGGGCTGATGGCAGTGCTGGTGGCAGGGCTGGTGGCAGGGCTGGTGGCAGTGCTGGTGGCAGTGCTGATGGCAAGGCTGATGGCAGGGCTGGTGGCAGGGCTGGTGGCAGTGCTGATGGCAGTGCTCATGGCAGTGCTGGTGGCAGGGCTGATGGCAGGGCTGATGGCAGGGCTGGTGGCAGGGCTGATGGCAGTGCTGGTGGCAGGGCTGATGGCAGTGCTCATGGCAGTGCTGGTGGCAGGGCTGATGGCAGGGCTGATGGCAGGGCTGATGGCAGTGCTCATGGCAGGGCTGGTGGCAGTGCTGATGGCAGGGCTGGTGGCAGGGCTGATGGCAGTGCTGATGGCAGGGCTGGTGGCAGCGCTGGTGGCAGTGCTCATGGCAGTGCTGGTGGCAGGGCTGATGGCAGGGCTGATGGCAGGGCTGGTGGCAGTGCTGATGGCAGGGCTGATGGCAGGGCTGATGGCAGTGCTGATGGCAGTGCTGGTGGCAGCGCTGGTGGCAGTGCTCATGGCAGTGCTGGTGGCACCCAGCCCAGGGAATGCAGCCCTGGTGACCAGGACAGGCCGATGGCAGCCACTGGTGGGCACCAGCAGCCTGGGAACAGCCACAGGGGCTTTCCTGCAGCACGGGGCGAGGCAGACGGGGCTGAGGTGCAGTGGGAGGACAGGCTGTGGGATGCAGGAGGGATGCAGCTGTCTCAGCACGCACACAGCTCCAGAAATCACAGGGAATTCATGTGAGCCCTCATCCCCAGCCTGTCCCAGGAGCTGGGGGAGGTTCTCCTCTCCCAGTGCTTGGCACAGTCCTGGCACAGTGACTCTGAGTCCCAGGATGCAGCTGAGGTGGCAGAAGGGCTCCCTGGCACTGCTGCTCCTCTGTGGGCACCCCGCACCCGTGCCCAGCTCCCTGTGGAACCTCCTCTGCTCAGGTGGATCCTCCCTGGTGCCTGGGGCTCAGAGCTCTGCTGGGGTCCCCTCCTCAAACACTGGGCAGTGTCCCGAGGTTCTGCTGCCATGGAACACCAGGACATCAGGCAGGGGTTGGGGGAGGCTCCGGGCCAGCCCCAAAGCCCAGTGGGTGACCATGGAGAGCCACAGGCACACATCCACTGGGTCCAGGGACAGGGAGGTCAGAAACAGCCCTGGGCTCACCCCAACAGGGCAGGGACACACCTGAGACACTGACTGCTCACAGGACAGGCAGGTTATAAACAACCAAAGCCTTTCACCCCAAAATATGCAACAGATGTGCCTCAAATCCCTCCAACAGTGTCTCAGAACCAGGATTCACAGCCCCAGCCTACACTGGCACACCTGCTCTCAGCAACTCCCCCGCTCCTCCTGTCCCCACCATCGCTACAGCACCTTCCACCTGGCCTTCAGATAAAAGGAAAGGAAGAAAACAGCACCAGAATTCTATTTTTTGGCTTGCAAATGCTGGTTTGCAAAGCTGAGCACTGCTCCACAGGGGAGGGGGTACCTGGCCTTGGCCTGATGCTGTTGGGCCTTGAGACCCCTCCAGATGGCCCAGCCTGGGCGGGGGTGAAGCAGAGGGGCTGTTCTGTCACACAGCAATTCAGACTCAAGGGTGCAGGAGCCCCTCTGGGGCACCACAGCAATGCCCCCACACCCTAAGCCCAGCCAAGAGCCCCTCTGGGTGGGAGAGCATCCCCCCCATACCCTGAGTTCATCCAGAAACCCCCGTGGAGGGCACAGCACCCTCCACATCTCTGAGGGCAGCCAGGAGCCTCTCTCCAGCCAAGCTCCACACACTGCAGGGCCTCTTTGCACTTCCACAGGAAATTACCAAACCTTTTCTGCAGCTCAGAGCTCAGGTTACTCCTCCCCACAGCACTTTCTGGTGCATGAACACTCAGTGAGGGGTCCCCATGCCCAGCTCCTGGGGTCACCCCAGCCTGCTGTCCTGTATTTAATCAGCAAAGCTCTGGCCTCCTGATCTCAGCATTCCCACGGGGTGCCAAACAGCTTGGAAAGTCAGAATGCAGCAAATAAACCTCGACATGAGGTGTTTACAAATTCCTCCCTCTCTGGCTCTCTGGAAGGCCGAATGTGACACCTCAGCACCCAGCAATGCTTGTCCTGTGCCCATTTCCAAACCCACCTCAGTGCCCCTCTGCAGAGCAACTCCTGACTCCCCAGAGCACGGGAGAGCTGGGCCCAGGGCTGGGCTGTGCCAGGAGGACAGAGCCAGGGCCACCTGCATGGCATGGCCAGTCCCTGGGGACACAGCCCTGCCCTGGATGTCGGCAGGGATGGATCCTGGGTGAGCACAGCCTGTGCTCGGGCTGGCAGCACTCACCCTGCTCCAGGTGAGCCCCTCTCACCCCCAGCCCCTGCCATACCCTGCAGGGATGCTGCTGGGCATCCAGGGCTGTCCCCGTGTGCCCATGCCCACGCAACCCTGCTGACATGGGCACGCACACCGGGCACGTGCTGACACAATTCCCCGGGCTGTGACAACGAGCCAGAGCCACCACAGTGCCCACGAGAAGGGGGAGCAAAGGAGAGGGAGACAAACCCCTTGGCATGTGCCCAGGAGAGCTCAGGTGCCAGCAGCAGGCGGGGGACATGCAGGATGACAGAGCCCCGGGCAGACAGGCGCCCTGGGATCGCCTGGCTCCCTCTCCAGAGCTCTCCTCCACATTCCAGTGGCTCCTGGAGCTGCTCTGGGGTGGCTGGGCTGCTCCCCCTGAGCCACTGATGGCAGCAGGACGGTGGCCTTCCCAACCTTGGCACAGGCAGCACTGCTGCCCCCCTGCGTGGCCCTGCACAGGCAGGGACAGCTGAGCAGAGCAGGAGGGGACACGGCTGCTGCTGCCTGGCCAGGTCCCAGGGGCTGCCTGCAGCCCACCAGCCTCGTGGCACGGGGGGGCTGGGGGCTCCTGGAGGAGCTGGGGGCAGCTGAAGGATTTGGGGGCACACAGAGGAGCTGGGGGCTCATGGAGGAGCTGGGGGCACCTGGAGCAGGGCTGGCAGCTGCAATTCTCCTCTGAGGCCACCTCCTGCTTGTTCCACCCGGTGTTTTTAATGAGGGGACACTGAAAGGCCACACCTTCTTCCAGGGATGCTTCTGCACCTGGGCTCTGAAGATGTCCTTCTCCAAATCCCTTTTAAGTCACTTAAACCTTTTGGTACCTCAATTCCTCATCGGTAAAGCGAGGCTTATCCCATTTCCTCTGCCTGGCTTAGCAGGAGAGCTCCTAAGCCCTGCAGGGCTGGAAAAGCCTGTGGATGTGGATTTCTGTCTGCCTGGCACAGTGGGGCCCGGCCTCATTAGGGACTAACGTGCTCACTGTGCTGTGTGTGGCAAGCAGAGCCTGATGCTGTGTGCTGCTGTGCTTGGAGCTGGCAGGGGAGCAGGGGTGACCCTTCCAAGGCCTCTTTGTCATTTTGATCCATTCCCATGTAACGGGGGTGGTGGGCTCAGCTCAGGCAGCCACAGACACCAATTTACCTCGTGCCATTATCTGACAACAGACTCTTAATAAGGAGTCTGGATGGGTGAAAAACTCCCTTCCAAGGCAGGGGGGCTACAGTGCTCCTGTATTCACACATATTTACATTGTGGAGAAGTACAACACCTCAAATGAGAAGGATGGTCACCTAAAAACACCCTCCTGTCACACTTCCCTTGCTGTGTCCCTGTGCCTGTCCTCCAGGGAAAGCTGTGTAAGGATGTGAATAACCAGAGAGCAGCCTGAGGAAACAAGGTGCTGCTGGCCTCAGCTGCCCCTCAGGCAGCCCTAAAACACCCCCTCAGACCTAAAAACCTCTAAATCATCACAGCTGAACATTTACCCCTTTGCACTGCACCCCTGGGGGAGCAGCAGAAACTCTCCAAAGGGTGAGCAGGGTAAGGGGGCTGCTGCACCAAGTGTCTCCTGGGGAAATCTGGGGATTGTGCAAAACTTGTTACAGCTGTGGAAAGGGAAGGATCTTGGTAGAAAGGGAGGAACAAGCATTCAGGCTGTCCTGCCTTCTTATTTTCCTGTCTGGTCCATCCCATGTGGTCACTGGAGATGTTCACAAACTCCAGCGTGGCCTGTGAGTGCAGCAGGCTGTGCTGGAGTCAGACCCTGGGAGACTGAGGGTCTGGGAGCAGATTCCAAGGAGGCTCAGGGGGCTTTGTCCCTGAGCTGTGAGCTTCAGGAGCAGGATGGGCCTGTTCCTGGTGCCTCTGTCTGCTTCCTGCCCTGGCTGTGGGTGTGTGCCCAGCAGGGACCTGGCCACAGCGCTGGGAAGAGATTCCTTATCTCAACCACATCCCTGGGCCCTTCAGCCCACAGCACTGAACTGCTCTGAACAGTCCTGGCCAAGGACAAGCTCAGGAATGACCCCTAGGACAGGAGAGGCTGAGAAGCCCATCAGTGCTGGGCTGGCTGTGGGAGAGTCCTGCAGCTCAGGGGTGTCACTGTCCCACTGGCACAGCAGCCCTGTGACCAGGCCAGGCAAGCTGCTGCTCGAAGTGATGAGTGAATGTGAGATGAGAATTTATTGAGCTCTCCTTAGTCCTGTCTTTGGGACCATTTGTCATCAGGGCAGCTCATGCTGCTGGCTGGGAGTGCAGGGCAGGGTGAGCTGACCTCACCAAGAACACCTCCAGAGCCAGGCCAACATTGGGATGCCACAGAGCACCAGCTGGAAACGGCTCCTGACTGTGTCCTCCTTGCCCCCTGCACACATGGAGATGATCAGAGCCAGCAGGTCCCTGTGGGAGCTGATGGGACATCTCATCACATGCTGCTACCCAGGATCTTCCTTTCCCAGCTCCCCCACAGGGCAGGAGGCTCCACCCTCCCTTTGCCCAGGTTTAGGAGCCAGTGCTAATCCCATTTGGGATCCTGCAGGAAGCACCCGGTGGACTTGGGAGGGCAAATTCAGGTCCCCATACCCAGGTGCAGCCCCTGCCCCAGCCTGGAGCTGTCCCAGGGCTGCTGTGGGGCTGGGAGGGTGGAAGCTGCACCTCCCTGCAGTGCTCCATGTGCTCCTGGCAGTGCTGGGTGTCTGTGCCTGCATCTGCCAGACAGCAGCACTGCCAGGCAGCTGAGAACGGCTCCTGCAGCGTGGGCACAGCAGCCACAGTGCCACTGGCACAGGAGCCACAGTGTCACCGGTACAGCAGCCACAGTGCCACCGGCATTGCAGCCACAGTGCCAGCGGTACAGCAGCCACAGTGACACCAGCATGGCTAGATGGGCAGTGACACTGTGGGCTCCCACAGCCTGGGCCAGGGAGCTGCGAGCACGAGCCCGGGCCAGAGCAGGCATGGGGGGCCAGCATCCCCCTCAGAGGGCTGGAAGAGGGGCCTGTGCTGAGTATGGAGCCATCATTCCCCTCAGAGGGCCAGGAGAGGGACCTGTGCCAAGAAGGAGCAGCACAGCAAAGATGAGAGGGAGGCCATGCTCAGGGCAGGGGACGACGTTTCAGCCCTCGCCCACTCAGAAGCAGCTCTCCAGCTGTCCTTTCTTCCTTTTTCTGTTTCCTTTTGTGACCCACAGATATCAAAGTGTCTCTTTCCAGACCTGCTGCAGCCTGGGCTCCTGCTGAACACTCTCACAGCCCATGGGGACACAGGCAATGGCTGTGGCACTTGTGAATGCAGCTCCTCTGCAGAAACACACGGTCAGGAGTGACTGATCAGCAAAAATCCCAGAACAAACCATCTGCAGGATGAGCGAGACAGAGCCACCCCCTCCCTCCACAAGGGACACGTGTGCTCCATCCCCAGGACACGGGACAGGCTGTGTCCCCAGTTGTTCACCCTGTCACTGCATCCCACTCTAAACACTGCCTGACTCTTTGGAAGAATTATTTTCCCACCAAGAGTATGAAGTAGATTTTTGGCAGGGGGGCCATTTCATCAGGGCTGCCTGGTCTCCTCTAGCTCAGCTGGGATGGAGAGCAGGACCAGGGAACAGCAGCACTGGGCAGAGCTGGGATGTCTGTGCTGGCAGCAGCCTCAGCTTCCCGGCCATCTGGGGCTATCCAGGAACAGCTGCCAGCGCCAGGCATGGCTACAGGCGGTGCAAAGCACCACGAGTGTGCAAAAGTGCAAGGGCAAGGACACGCAGTCACTCACCTCCCTCTGCCTCCCCAGCAGCAGCACCCAGTCCCCAGCTCCAAGGGCTGTGGCTGGGGCCCTCTGTGACCCCCATCAGCTGGGGGGTTTTGAAGAAGCTGATGTTGGAACTGGAGGCAGAGAAGCGACAGGGCTGAACTCAGTGGCAGCCTGAGAGCACCATTCCTGGAGAGGCAGCACTGCCTCCCTCTGAGTCCAGCTCCACACAGCTCCCACGCAGGGCCCCATCCCAGAGAGACACCGGGGCCACATCTGACATAGCCGGGGCCTGGGGGGACACAGCTGGCCCTGGGCTTGGTGTCACCATGACTCAGGAGCTTCTGGAACCCCAATTCTTACATTAAATTTTCCTCTGCTTTGTGGTCTCTGCAGAGCAGCAGCCACCCTCAGCTCAGAGCTCTAGTGCCCAGCAAGCCTCTGCCTCCTTGGGGAGCTGAAGGGCATCAGCATCCCTTGGGATGTGCCTGGAGGCTCAGCATCCCTTGGGACGTGCCTCTCCTGCAGTTGCCCAGTTTCCAGGACTGGGAGCAGGGTTTGAATTTGCAGTTTGGGCCCCCTGAAGAGCCATCCGTGCCCCCCAGCAGCATCTCCTGAGGGCAGGGCATTGAGGGTTACTGTGCCTCTGTGCCTGAGCCAGAAGAGGTGGGAGGAGAGTAAACACCTCCCCCTCTCCAAATAACAGAGCCCTGGTTTTGGAAGATAATTCTCCTGTAGAACCTCAGCTCAACCTGCGTTTAATTCACTGCATCACCCAGCACCTGCAGGAACCTGGTTTGTCATGGGAGCCCCAGCAAATGGTCCTGATCTGGAGCTGACCCTGCAGTGCTCATCTGTCCCAGCCCAAGCAGCACACACACACCTGGGCTGGCACTGTGCTGGGACCCTCCAGGACACCAGGTTTGCTGGCACCTCTGGGGTCCCTTACTGCCCCAGAAGGCACATGGACCCAGGAAAGAAATCACTGGGGTCACTGCCACCAGCCCTGCCACCAGCCCTGCCACCAGCCCTGTCCCTGCTGTCAGGCCCAGTCCCTCCATCAGCCCCAGCTCTGCCTCCAGCCTCTCCAGCACATGGCCCAGGCAGGGCCTTTTTCTCCTCCTGCAGACAAAGTCTGGCACCTCCAGGCTCTCTGTGAGCCCTGCCAGCCTCACACTGCCCAGCCCATGGCCTCCTCTCTGCCAGGGCTGGGGACATGGCCCAGCCCAGGCTGTCCCTGTCACTGTGGGCTGAGTGAGCAGAACAGAGCTGTGTGGGGAAGCACCGAGGCTGCTCCTGCTCCTGGGCTCCCAGGGCTGTTGTGGCACAGGTGGGCTCCAGCCAGCAGCACCACAACACACCTGGCTGGCAGGGAGGTGAGCAATGCAGGGCAGCCTTGGCTCAGCTGAGGAAAAGGGATCAGCATCCCAAAGAGCACAGCAAGGGATGGCTCCAGGGTCTGCTTCTGCCTCTGTGGGATCCCTGCTTGTGCCTGCTGAGATCCAGGAGGAGAGGCATGGCAATGGTCAAGTGGCAGCAGGGTGGGGAGGGTGTGCAGCCCCAGCTGCAGCACAGAGCAGCCTCCTGGGGCTCTCTGTGCCCTGTTCATACAGGAAAGCACAGAGCAGGTTTGTGGCTTTGCCAGGGCTCAACAACCCTCACTCTTGAAGTACTTTACAAGCCCTTTCCTATAGAAAATACTTTCCTCACACCAAATGCCCCTGCTCCCTGTTAAAATGCACAGCTCTTGGAGAGGAGCAGTGCAGGTGGGAGGGTGGTGTCCCTCAGGAAGCTCCAGCAGCTCTCCAGCCTGGGAGGCCAGCTGGGAATTCCAGAGGACACTGAGGGTCTGGGTGAGAGCTCTCTGGCTGGGATGCACCCCTGTCTGCCATGGCTTGCTCTGTGCTGGGGATGGCACAGCCTCCTCTGCTGCCTGGCACAGGAGAGAGAGGGGCACAGCTCCCTGGGCTTCTCTCAGTCCCTCAGCAGCCATTCCTGAGCCCGCAGAGGTGACAAAGCTCCCTGGCTGCCGCTGTTCCCTGTGAGGCCCTGCCCTGTCCTCCCCCCGCCCAGCCAGGGCTGGGCCTGTCCCAGAGCTGCCAACCCCGCCTGGACCTGCAGGACCTGCACGGGGAGGGTGCAGGGGATGCTCTCAGCCCTGCAGTGACCTGGAGCCCTGCACTGATCCTGAACCCTGCACTGATCCTGAACCCTGCACTGATCCTGGATCCCTGCACTGATCCTGAATCCCTGCATGGATCCTGAATCCCTGCACTGATCCTGAATCCCTGCACTGATCCTGAATCCCTGCATGGATCCTGAATCCCTGCACTGATCCTGAATCCCTGCATGGATCCTGAACCCTGCACTGATCCTGAATCCCTGCATGGATCCTGAATTCCTGCACTGATACTGCAGCCCTGCACTGATCCTAAACCCTGCACTGATCCTGAATCCCTGCACTGATCCTGGATCCCTGCACTGATCCTGAATCCTGCACTGATCCTGAATTCCTGCACTGATCCTGAATCCCTGCACTGATCCTGAACCCTGCATTGATTCTGGATCCCTGCACTGATCCTGAATCCCTGCACTGATCCTGAACCCTGCACAGCTCCTGAATTCCTGCACTGATCCTGAATCCCTGCATGGATCCTGAACCCTGCACTGATCCCGAATCCCTGCACTGATCCTGCAGCCCTGCACTGATCCTGAATCCCTGCACTGATCCTGAATCCCTGCACTGATCCTGCAGCCCTGCCCCAGTCCTGCACCCCTGCTGTCCCTTGCAGCAGTGCTCAGCTCACCTCCTGCCCCGGGATCTCTGGCATCCTGCAGTGCCATGGGCTCTGCCCTGGTGCCATGGGCACTGCTCTGTGCCACCACCCACTGCCAGGAATGGGAGCAGCCCCTCCAGCCCCCTCAGACCCAGTGCCTGCTGAGGGGGTGGCTTTGAGCTGCTGAGGCTTTGGCTACAAATTGTCCCGTGGCTGGTGATGATTCCTTTCCAGTCCCACTCAGCTGGTCCTGAGGACTGGCCTCTCCTCATAATTCCTGCTTTTGCTCATTCCCTGGAGTAACAGCTCCAGAAGAAGAGGGCTGAGCTCCCTGACGTTCCTGGAGCAGAAACAAGGGCTCCCTTCCAGATGTGCCCTACCCAGTTCTCCTTCACGTTGTCATGGCTCTTCCTACTCACCTCTGGCTGCTCCATCCCTGGTGCCCAGCGCTCCCCAGCTGGTATGGGCTGAGTGCCAGCACTGGGACAAAAGTCAGGACTGCCCAGGGCAGAACGTGCCAGGAGCAGCCGGAGGGGAGGGCATGGCTGGGGACTCATTGCACATGGAGGGAGCTGCCCTGGAGTCCCCAGAGGCCACCGGGCTGGTGACAGCTCCCTGCATGGCTGAGGGGCTGCTCGCGGCCCCGCAGCCCCTGTCAGCTCCAGCTCCCTGCTCGGCTGCCTTTGTTCGGGACCGTGGCCAGCTGCCCGCCCCAGGGTCCTGCCTGCTGAGTGCCCGGGATGCCACAGCGCCCGTGCCAGCTGCGCGGGTCACAGCGCGCTCAATGTCACCTTCCCGAGCTGCGGGGGCAGGCAGGGACTGCGCGGCTCCGGGGGCAGGAGGTGCCGCAGGCTCCCGAGCCTCTGATCCCGCAGCAGCTCCAGGGACATCTGCTGACATTCAGAGACACAGGCTCTGATGCACGAGGTCTACATTTGCACAGTTTGCAGCAGGGAGCTCAGGGACTTCTGTTTATTCTCACAAACGGGAAGAAACCCCCACACTTAGCTGCAGTCACTCCTCATTCCCAGCGGTGACCGACAGGGAGCGGCTCCCTGGCTGTTCCCAGTGACCCACCCCGCTGGCACAGGTGTACCCTGGCTGTCCCATCGGGAATGCCCTCCCCTGTCCGCTCCAGCGTGAGCAGAAGGCACTGTTGCAGCGGAGCCAGCAGTGCTGGGCGACACAGGGGCCTGAGAGCCAGCACTGGGCTCCAGCTCAGCCCCTGCCCAGCCTGGAGCGGAGCCTCCCTTCCCCTGCCAGCCGGGGGGCACAGGGCTGTGACAGCAGCCACTCCACAGAGCTAAAAACAACCACCCTGGTCCTCCAGCTGACACCACAACACCTCCACCTGGTGCCAGGCCTGCTGAGGGCTCAAACCACTGCAGGAGCCAGTAGCGAACACAAGCAAACACCCAGGGGTGGAGCTTGGGCAGCACTGGGAGAGCCCTGCACTGTCCTGTTTGTGGGGAGAACTCCAGAGCTCCCCTGCAAGACTCAATCCCCACGAGATCCTGCTGATCAGGGCTTGGCAGTGCTCATAGAAACAGCCAGCAAGACACCCAGGTGTCCCCAGAGCAGGCTGTGAGTGCCACCAGTGCCCCTGCCCACCACGGCCACCCTCCCCTCCCTGCAGGGAGGATGGAGCTGCTTGAGTGTTGCTCAGGCTCTGGCTTGACCTCCCTCTAATGAGGGAGGTGATGGAAGCTGTGCCTGGGTCTCTGCAGTTCCATAACCCCTGGAAAGTCCCTGCAGTGAAGAGAACCCTCAGCCTCGTGCTTGCAGCTGGCCAGGGCCCAGGTGTCCCCAGAGCCAGCCCACCCCATGGCATCGTGTCCCATGCTCTGTCCCAGCCCTCTGGGGGCTGGAGGTGGGCACAGAGCCCTCTCAGGGCTCCCAGGTTGGGTTCCCAGCACAGACACCTTGCTGAAGGGACTCAGTGTTTTTGCATCTGGACAACACTGTGGGATCAATGGCATCAGTGGGATCAATGGGATCAGTGGGATCAATAGGATCAATGGCAGGTGCCATCACTGCTGATCATTGAACAACAAATGTGTTTCCTTACACAATTCCTCATCAATCCCTGCCCCACCCACTCTAAAAATGCAGTTTTGCCTTGCTGCCTATGAGCAGGAATTTCATTCCAGGTGATTTCTCCCAAGGACTTCACTTTCTTAGGTCTCCTCCACAAATCCACCAAGCAATTGTGTCAGCAAGACCCAGAGATCACTGTGGCCATAGATCCTGCAGCAAATGGCCAATAAACCTCTGCCCTGGGCTGTGTGTGCACCAGCCACAGCAGGGAAGGTTTAGTGAGAGCAAGGAGACTCTGGAGTGTTTGATTTCTCAGTGTTTCACCACAAAAGAGATGAAGGACAAGAACATTGTCTTAAAGCTCTGGGGGAAAGGCACAGCTGGTAAACAGCAAAGGAAATGATCACCTGTGGCCTTCACAAGTCTCACCTCACCCATTTCCTGATGGACTTGGGCTCATCTTTCCCTTCTAACCACTGTAAGACACAAGCATGAACCAAGCAGTGAGGGAACGAGCCCTGGCACGTGGGCAAAGCACTGCTCAGCCCAGCACTGTCCTGGCAGCGCCTTCCAGTGCCTGACCACCCTTTCCATGAAGAAATTTTCCATAATATCCAACCTAAACCTCCCCTGCCACAGCTTGGGGCTGTTTCCTCTTCTCCCGTCCCTTGTTCCCTGGGAGCAGAGCCTGACCCTCACCTGGCTGCAGCTTCCTGTCACAGGGACTTGGAGAGAGCAAGAAGGTGCCCCCTGAGCCTCCTTTTCTCCAGGCTGAGCCCCTTTCCCAGCTCCCTCAGCCTCTCCTGATCAGATCTGTGCTCCTCAGGCAGGCACTGATGGCTCTGCTGGACACAATTCCCTCCCTCCATGGGAGTCCTGGCAGCGTTTGGAACCTCCAGAGCTGCCAGATGTCACTGGCACCTCTCCTGAAGAGGTCTCACTCCTCTGTGTGCTTCCAGAGGAGCACAGACTGAATCACAGAATACAGAATATCCTGAGTTGGTGATCCCCACAGGGATCACCCAGCCCAGCTCCTGGCCCTGCACAGACACCCCAACAACCCCACCCTGGGCATCCCTGGCAGTGCTGTCCAAACCCTCCTGGAGCTCTGGCAGCTTTGGGGCTGTGCCCATTCCCTGGGCAGTGCCCAGCACCCTCTGGGGGAAGATTTCCTGATATCCAGCCCACGCCCTCTGAGCCCCCCAAACTCCTGTGATCCTTTGGGTCAGCAGCAGCTCAGAGCTGGCCCAGGGGGAGATCTCCAAATTGCCAGGTGGTCAGACAGTCTCTTCCCTGGCCTCCTGAGGTCCCAGAGCACTGCCATGGCTCAGGATGGCACTAATATATATTCATACATATAAATTTGGAACCACAGCCTGCTCAGGTCATTACAACCCTGCTTTCCTCACCCAGCTCTGGGCCTGCTGGTGCTCCCACTGCTCTCACAGGGGCAGGGGCAGCAGATGAGTTCTCCCAGCCCTGCTATGGCAGCATGAGAAGAGGAAAAGCTTGATTTCCAAGGAGAATGATGGATTTGTGAGGACCTCTGACAGCCTGGGGGACAGCATGGCAGCTGGGGCCCTGCCAGGGGTGGCCACTGTGGGTGACAGGGATGGGATCAGGAGCAGAGCATGGGAGTCAATGGCTCCCAAGGCTGTACTTCGGGGCTCTATCTGGGGCTTTCAGGGCCAGTAGAACCTCTCCTGCCTTGAGAGCAGCCTGCAGGGTCACAGCCCTGTCCCTTGGGGCCAGACCTGGCTTTTGTTACTCTTTCTTCTACCTGAGGCCCCTCACCTTCACAGAGCACAGGGGTACAAAGTCCCTCCTTCAGAGGTGACATTTTACTCCTCTGCCTGAGACAAAAACTTGTAGAACCTCCCAGCTTTTCCCCTCCCAGCTGGGTAGCTGGGTGTCCTATTCCAGCTCCAGAAATAGCAGCAGCCTTTTAGTTCCCATAAGATCTCAGAGGGGTGTTAAGGTGACAGGTGAACTGTACCTAAAATGACCTCAGAACCAGGTGAAACAGTCTCTGAGGGTCAGAAACATCCTCCCAAAATAAAAGAAGTGCTGAGATCCATTTATCTTTCCATGGGGTTTGTGTCTTGAGGATGTCTGTCATTTGTGCCTGCTGAAAGAAGCAGTGAATTCTGTTTTATCACCCTCTGTGATAAAACAGAGGGTGATAAAACACCCCCCCTTTGGCCAGGTTTCCCCAGTTTCACTCATTGTATTAATTTCTTGGATAATTTTTCAATGAAAGCTTGGCTCTTTGTGGGAAGTGAGGATTTTGGGTTGGATGAACATTGAAAAGGAGGAAAAGAAAGAGAAAGAAATAAGAAGAAATCTCTCACCATAGGGACCCTGTGCTCAAGTTATATGTCATAAATTGTTATGCCACATGGATTTCTGTCTGATACAGGCAAATGCAGCTTATGGACAAATAGGGAAATGCAGAATTAGGGGAAGGCTGAGCTCCTGCAGGTCACCTCTGCTGCCAGGGCTGTTCCTGCTCCTGGATGCACTGTAGGGCTTTGCAAAGACTCTCCCCTCTACCACATCCTGCAGACAGGTCCTGCAGCCACTCCTGCTCTGGGAAGCCCTCTGGGAATGTCCTTTCCCAGGACACTGTGTGTGGGGTGTGCTGCTGTTTCGGGGCTTCAGCAGAGACCTGAGATCCTGCACCTGTCAGAGCTTTGCTGAAGGTGACTTGCAGGTGGAAGGGACTAAACATGGAATAGTGGGTGGAGGGGACATGGGAGAGCTGTGGGATGTGCTGGGGTCATGGTGGCAGTGATGGAGCTGTCATCAGGCCCCAGGCTGAAATCCCAACTAAATCACACACACTTTAACGTTCCTCTTGTTCCAAAGCCCCTGCCATGGGCAGGACACCAGGTTGCTCCAAGCCCTGTCCCACCTGCCCTTGAAGACTTTCAGGGAAAACCTCCAAGAATCAAACGTCAGTAACCCTCTGTGAACCTCCTTCCCAGCCAGATGAATGAGCTCCTTGTGACCCTTATGCTTGGCAGGCTGTGTCCCTGTGGCCACCCCGGAGATGGGAGGGGGCTGGGTCTGCACAAATCCCCCCTGCCCCCCTCGCTGTCCTCACCCACCCCACGCACGGCAGGGCCGGAACATTCACACCCCACGGGCAGGGCCAGGATTTCCTGGTGCCACCACGGGATCAGGGTGCAGGGGCTGCTTGCAAGGCTCTGTGGGGACACTGCGGACAGCCTGGGATGAGATGGTCCCAGAGGCAGCCCAGCTCCTCTGCAGGAAGCTTTTCCATGGGTTCCTGGGGAGCAGTGTTCCCAGCGCCACGCTCCGCAGAGCCGTGGCTGGCTGCAGCCTGGCGGCACCAGGGCTGTTTGTTATTCACTGACTCCATCCTCCAGCCAAAAGAGCTTTGCAAGTAGTCATAAAAGAGGATGAATGGGATGGCATGGGATGATTAACCAGGACTGTGGAAGATGGGCCAGCACCTGGGCTGCTGGCAGCACAAGCACCTGGTAAACAGGGCTGTGTCCCACATCCCATCCTCTGCTGGAGGGGCTGCCCTGAATCACTGAGCCAGGGAATGGTTGGGGTTGGAAGCGACCTTAAAGCCCATCCAGACTCACCCCATGCCACGGGCAGGGACACCTTCCACTATCCCAGGCTGCTCCAAACCCTGTCCAACCTGGCCTTGGGCATTTCCAGGCATGGGGCAGCCACAGCTGCTCTGGGCAGCCTGGGGCAGTGTCCCAGCCCCTGCACAGGGCATTTGGCACTGCCCATTCCCAGCACGACACTCCCAGCAAAGCTGGGCTCTCACAAACAGGCTCTCTTGTGTTGCTGTGTTCAGGTTTTTGATATCCTTCCAGCAGAACCTCTCAGATTTATCCCTGCTCTCCCCACACCTTGCCACGACAGTTGGGATTTTGATGCAGTTCTAATCGTTCTGGACTATAAAAAACAAGCCCTGTCTTTCACTAGCATATGGTTCTCCCCGTACAACAACAGACACCAGAACTTTCAATTAAGTTTCTGGAAGCGGTGCTGAAGCACACATGACTCATTTCACAAGTGCACTAACGAGTGAAACGATCCTGCTTTTTGCCAGATCTCCATTCCTCAGGAAACAAGCAGTATCTGATGTCTTGCTTGCTTTACACGCTGACGAAAACAACACCCTTCTCTGAGGCTGCCGAGCCCGGGTAGAGATCGCCCAGCTAAATATTCTAATATTTGATAACAGCCCTGCCAGCATGGAGCTGACTCATTCCATGGCATGTGCTGCTCCCTGAGGATTGCTCTCAGCACAGTGAACAATTAGCTGCTTCATTCATCCCAGCTTGAGAATGGCAGATAGTTACAGGACCACGGGCATGCTCCTGACGGGAGGGATTTATCAACACTCGTAGTTGTTGCTCCTGTAATTAATCTCACGCTATTTCCACACGCTCTCACTCACCCTCTGCTCCCACTCTGCTCCTGGCTCCCAGACACTTCTTTATGGTCAGAATGGCACAGAAATAATTTTGGTTTCTGGTCAGTCACATGGAAATGACCAGGAAAAAAGGATGTAATGTGGGGGCTCTGCTCCCCAGCATTCCTTAAATCCTTTGGGGCAGAGCAGAGGCGTCCAGCCCCAGCCCCAGCCCCAGCCCGCGCTGCCCGTGGGCCAGCACAGCCCTGTGACAGCGATGTCACACCTCCCTCCACGTGCCTGGCCCCACAGCAGCCCAGGAACACACGGCTGCTCCATCCCAAGGCAGCTGCTGGCTCTCGGTGTCTCAGGGCTGCTGCTCCTGCTCCTGCCTCTGGGGTGGAGCTCAGCATCCCTCTGGGATGTGCTTCCTGGCTGCCTGGGCAGTGGGAACCCCCGGCAGTCCAAACCCCCCCGGCAGTCCAAACCCTGCCGTGCCCCTCCTTCCTGCTCAGGAATCTGACACTTGCATCCTCCAGCTCACAGCGAGATGGCAAATACCAGGCAAAGCATTTCTGTACCCCACATCCCTGCAAAACAGACAGCTCCTGGGATCTTCTGCCTCTAATTTTGTCCCTTCCAAGTCCTCAGACTGAGGCTCCAACTGGAGATTTATTTTATTGGCTGTTCATTGCTACAGTGATGGCCAGTGTGAGGACGGCGTCCTTGGCACAAGTGAACACAGCGCTGACTTCAGCATCCTCCTCTTGTAATTACTGCCCAAAACCTCGCCATGGAAACCAGGAGAAAGGGGGGATGCTCAGGAAGGCATGGGAAGGAGCACTCCCAGTGTCGCCAGGAATCACCCCAGTGGCTCTGAGAGTGGGACCCAGGGTGTGTCTGGCTGTGAGGAGGCAGCCCCTGGCTGCAGAGGGCTGGTCCTGCCACCCCACTGCCAGGCTGGGCTGCCCATCCTCCTGGGACAGGGCAATTGTGTCCCCGCAGCTGCCATTGCTGCTTTGGGATCACACCCTGACCCCACGGAGGTGCTGCCACAGGGGATGGAGCAGGGACACCTCTCACATCTCCGTGGACACCAAGAGGCCACCACGGAGCACATCCATGTGTCACAGAATCCCAGGATGGTTTGGCTTGGAAGGGACACTCAGGCTCATCTCATTCCAGCAACCTGCCATGGGCAGGGACACCTTCCCTGAGGGCACAGCCTGAGCCTGGCCCGGGCTGTCAGAGCTCTGTGTGCTCTCATCCCTTCATGGTGGCTCTGACTGTGACCCATGCTGCTCTGCCCTCCCTGGGCACATCCACCAGCCCCTGCCTGCACAGCACACATCCCTGATGTCCACACTCCCCACCTCCCCGTGCCAACCAGCAAGGACAGGTGTCCCAGCAACCTCCCAGCTGTGGCTCATCCATCCCAGCTTCCAGCACAGCCTGACAGGAACAGGGGCCTGGGCAGGCACCAACTGTTTCCCAGGGTGGCACAGCCCCTGGGGCTGGCACTGACCTGCTGTGCCCTTGGTGCCAGGTGCCCTTGGTGCCAGGTGCCATCTGTGCCCGCTGCCATCACTCCCTGGTTCTCCACTGGCTGGACATGGACACAGGACAGGGGACACCTCAGCAGAGCACTGCTGGGGCAGCTGCCCAGCTATTACTGTCACCCTCAGCTGGACCAGTGACAGCTCATGGATTCTTTGTAGGAGCTGGGGAGATTGCTCATGGAAAGGGGTCCAGGCATTGGAATGAGCTGCCCAGGGCAAGGGGGAGTCACTGTCCCTGGGGGCATTTAACAGATGTGGGGATGTGGCACTTGGGGATGTGGTCAGTGCTGGGTGATAGTTGGACTCAATGATCTTAGGGGGCTTTTCCAACCCTAATGGTTCCATGATTCTGTGAGATTTTCTGTAAGAGCTGCCCAGTCATGTCCCCACTGTGTTCAGCCTTCAGCTCCCCCCTCCCAGAGCCAGCACCTCCCTCCTGGAGCTCAGGAGCTGGGACAAGGACCAGCCCCACCAGCTGCCTGCCCTACCACTGCCAAACCAAACCAAACCATACCAACCAAACCAAACCAACCAAACCAACCAAACCAAACCAACCATACCAAACCAAACCAACCAAACCAACCAAACCAACCAAACCAAACCTAAACAAACCAAACCAGCCAAACCAAACCAAACCAACCAGACCAAACCAAACCAGACCAAACCTAAACAAACCAACCAAACCAAACCAAACCAAACCTAAACAAACCAACCAAACCAAACCAAACCATACCAAACCTAAACAAACCAACCAAACCAAACCATACCAACCAAACCAAACCAAACCAGACCAAACCTAAACAAATCAACCAAATCAAACCAAACCAAACCAAACCAAACCAAATGAAATCAAACCAAACCAACCCAAACCAAACCTAACCAAACCAAACCAGACAAAACCAAACCAAAACAAACCTAAACAAACCAGACCAAACCAAACCAAACCAACCAAACCAAACCAAATCAACCAAACCATACCAACCAAACCAAACCAAACCATACCAACCAAACCTAAACAAACCAAACCAAGCCAAACCTAAACCAACCAACCAAACCAAACCAAACCAAACCAAACCAACCAAACCAAACCAACCAAACCAAACCAAACCAAACCAACCAAACCAAACCAAGCCAAACTAAACCAAACCAAACCAAACCAAACCAAACCAGCTCCCCCTGCCCCTCTCAGCACTGCCCCAGGGAATCTGCTCCAATGCAAGAGGGAAGAATCACAGAATCACAAACTCACAGAATGACAGAAACTCCTGAGCTGGAAGGGACCCACAAGGGCCATCGAGTCCAGCTCCTGGCCCTGCACAGGACACCCCCAGGACTCACATGAAGTGATTCACCTGCTGAGAGCTGTCCTGGGCCAGGGTGAGGAGCTGAGGTTTGGTGCTTGGCTGGAGCAGAGCAGACCCCAGACCATGCCCCTGCTCAGAGCCCGAGTGCCAAACCTGCTGTAGCTCCTGCTCACCTCCCCTGCACAGGAGAGCCAGGGACCATTAGCACTGGATGAATGGGAAAGAATTGAAATCAGCTTGGAGACAATCCCCAGGCCGGAGCAGAGGCAGAATTAACCAGCTTATTATTTTTATTTAATGCCCGCATTGTGTCCCCAGATGAATAATTGGTGTGTGGGGCTCTGTGCACAGGGCTGTTATGAAGTTTAATTCATTAGTGCTTGTAAAGTGCCTGGAACTCGTGAGATGAAAGGTGTTCTCAGAGCGCCAGGAGCTGTTCCAGCTCCAGCACTGCGGATCTTTAATAAGGATATTGAACGACTCCTCTGAGCCAGCACATTGCTTTTTAACTTCTTTATGGCTGTTTTTACAAGCAGGATCCTAGAGAGCCAAAAAAAAAAAAAGTTGAAAGAGAAAGCCCCATCACAGTGCACAGATCTGGCTCTGCACAGCCGCAGACCAGGGTGTGCCACCCTCAGCCCTGCCCTGGGGGACAGTGCCAGGGCTCTGTCCCCATCACAGCCCCTCCATGGGGACTGGGAGCTGGACAGCTCTGGGGATGTCACTGGATGGGTGCTGAGAGGGGCAGGTGGGAAGAAAGGAAGGTCTGGAGGAAGCTGGGGGCTGCTTGCCTGGTTTGCCTGCATGGTCTGCGGGGTCCTGGCCTGTACTCCATGTCCTGAGTTTGGCTGATGTAGGGGGAGGGGACAGTGGGGGCCATCTGGCCATCCCTGACACCAACTCACCCATCCATGGATCCATCATCCATCCATCCATCCATCCATCCATCCATCCATCCATCCATCCATCCATCCATCCACCCATCCATCCATCCATCCATCATCCATCATCCATCCACCCATCCATCCATCCATCCATCATCCATCCATCCATCCATCATCCATCCATCCATCCATCCATCCATCCATCCATCCATCCATCCATCCATCCATCCATCCATCCATCCATGCCTGTTATCCTACTCTGACCCTCTCTGGCACAGTCAGACACCTGGGTGAGTGGAAGATTTTCATGGAATCACAGATTCATGGAATGATTCATGGAAGGGACATTAAAGCTCATCTTGTCCCACCCCCTGCCATGGCAGGGACACCTCCCACTGTCCCAAACTGCTCCCAGCCCCATCCAGCCTGGCCTTGGACACTTCCAGGGATCCAGGGGCAGCCACAGCTGCTCTGGGCACCCTGTGCCAGGGCCTGCCCACCCTCACAGGGAACAATTCCTGCCCAATATCCCATCCATCCCTGCCCTCTGGTAGTGGGAAGCCATTCCCTGTGTCCTGTCCCTCTAGACCCTTGTCCAAAGTCCCTCTCCAGCTCTCTTGGAGCCCCTTTTAGGCACTAGAAGAGGCTCTGGGGTTTCCTGGATCCTTCTCCCATCCAGGGGAACACTCCCAACTCTCCCAGCCTGGCTCCTGATGGTGTTTCCTGCCAGCCCCATTTCTCTGCTCAGTGCAGCCACTCAGTTTGTGACAGAACCATTGCACTGAGCCCAGCTGTGCCAAGGCCAGGAACACGAATCCTTTGGAACACCTGCTTCTCCCACATCCATCTTCCTGCAGCTACTGCTGCTTGGTTACCTGGCACAGAACCCTGGCTGTGAGTGCACAGAAAACCCTTCCAGCCTCAGCCAGGTGGGAAGAGCTTTCCTTGTCTGAAGTGCCACCTATGGCATCTCCAACTGCTGCTGCATTTCCCACCACAACGAGCTTGGAGCTGAAGGTTTTTTAAATGTCCCACTGGGAGGAGAGTGAGCTGTTGTAAATTAAAGATGACTCTGATGAAGGGGACAGAATGATGTATTTGACTCCATGGATATCAGAAGGTTAATTAATTACTTTATTATACTATATTAGTTTATATTATTATACTATATTATTTTATATATCTAAATCTGCTGATATTTTATATATCTGAATCTGCTAAGTATTTAACCCTGCACACACTGCACACACTGCCCTGAATCTTGTGACTGTCAGCTGACACACACACACACACCTGGCTCTGATAGGCCAAGGAAACAAAACATCCTCACTGTGGGTAAACAATCTCCATATTGCTTTCTACTTTGGCACCACACAGGCACAGCAAGTGATAAGAATTGTGTTTTCCCTTTCTCTGCGGTTCAGAGAATGTGAATCTCAGAAATCCTTGGAAGAATTGTGCCTTGCTTTTCTCTGTGAAGGGAAATGTGGCAACAGCGAGCAGCACCAAGGAAGGACGCAGGACGGGGCCGAGAAAGCAGCAACTTCTTCCCTTGAGGGAAAAATGGATCCTCAAAAGTGGAGGCTGAGACCTCCCCACCTGCCTGCCACTCATTGCTCTCCTCCTGCTGCTGCAGAACTCTCGTGTTTCCCTGGGAGCTGTTCCCAGTGCTCCACACAGCACAGGGAGTGCAGGGAGCTCCTCCTGCCCTGGAACACCGGGAACAAGCCATGGCCTTGCCCCTGCTCACAGGAGAGGAGGACTCATTGTTTGCTTTAATTATCCCAAAGCTTCTTTACTTGGAGGAAAATAAAATATTTATCAGGGACTTGTGGCTCTGGCGAAGGAGATTATACTCAAATTAAATTTTTAGATGCCTGTAAAATTTAATTGGCCTTAGTGCAGGGCAGTTCCTGTCTCTGACAAGGAGAAGGGTTTCTCTGACCAGCCCTCAGCCTTTGGAGAGCTGTCCCCTCCAGCACTGCCAGTGCTGCCCAGGGGTCAGCTCAGGCTGCTGTGCCTGTGCCACCAGCTGTGCCCAGCCTGGCAGCCCCTTCCCCACGTCCTGGAAGCACAGAGAGGTTGATCAGTGTGGGGGAGCACAGAGCTGCCCAGCCCAGCTCCACAGCCCAACCCCAGCTCCTCTCCCACCACCTGAGGGATGGGTCAGGTCCTCACCAGCCTCTGGAGGACCCTGCCCCTGCCACATGTCCCTGACTTCTCTGAGGTTTTTCATGGACAGCCTTTGGCCCTCTCCTAGTCCCCATTCCTGACTGAAACCCCTCCTGTCCCCAGGCCTGAGCCTGGCTTGGCCCTTCCCTGGCTGTGTCCCTCCTGCCCAGGGTGATGTCCCTCCTGGGCAGAGGAGCCTGCTGCAGACATCTGGAAAACCCCACTGTCTGTGGTGGGATGCTGTGGTGCCACCATGGTGAGGGGACAGGCACAAACCCCCATGGACACTGACCCTGCTGGGGAGGGCCCAGGGGCACAGATCAGTTTATAATGACTGAACTGTTTGTTATCCCACGCCAGCCTTGCAGAAAATCCTTTTGCCCATGTGTGTGGAGTGATGGGCTCCAGCTCTCCCCTGCTGGGAGCAATGCTTTGTGTCCAAAAAAAGTCAAGGATGGAGAAACTGTGCTGCCAAAGGGATGGAGAGCCACTGTCCCACTTGGGCTGTTCCTGACAGACAGGATCTGTCCCTGTGCTGTCCCAGGCTGCCCCACAGAGCCCTGTTGTGCCCTGCCAGCCTGAGCACTGCTCCACTGGGAATCCAGGTCTCCAGGCTCCTGCTCCTTGCCCTCACACTGTGCTTTTCCCATTGCTGCTGACAGCTTTGCCAGAGCTGGGGAAGCAGGATTTCATTTTGCTCTTATCCCTGGAGCAGAAACACACAAGCGCCGGGGAAAGAAATCTGAACCACAACGTGGAAATCCAGAGGGATTCAGGTCTGGCATGGCAGGGATCACCCAGGAGCCTCACTGCCAGTGAAATCCTACACTGAGATCACAATCAGGGAGTTTGAAAACACATCCTATCCCCTTTGTGCTGTCCTTGGGCTCCCAGCCCCACAGGTGCTCCCCCAGCTCCGCTGCCTTCCCAGCAGTTCAGTGGTTTCCTTTCCCAGCCAGCCCTGTCCATGCAGGTTTTTCATTTCAGGATTAATGTCCCCAGCTCCAAAGGCTTCCCAAAGGCTTACAGGGCCATCAAGGGGGTTAACCCTTCCCTCTCCAGCAGGCAGGAACCTCCCCGGCATCACTGAGGGAATTAAACAGAGACATCAAAGGCCCTGTCAGAGCCAGGGGAAGGCAGAGACATTCCAAGTCCCAGCAGAGCCTCTGTCAGATTTAAAGAGGACAAATCCTTCAGAGATTTCTCCTTCAAGGGAAACAAGGATGGAAGCACGAGGGTGCCAGGGGTCTGAACAGGCAGAGAGCAGCAGGAGTGAGGTGGGGCTGGGGGCACAAAGGACAACACAAAGTCTGTCCCCAGGGACACCCTAGAGCCACACCCTGCATGGGAGGGGACCCTGCTGGATCAGGCTGAGGCACCCACAGGGGACAGGCTGTGTTTGGTGTCCCCACGGACAGCCAGGTCCTGCCCTGGCATCCCCCCAGTGCCCTCCCACTCAGCTCAACCAACCCTCCAGTGCCAAACCCACTGCAGCCCCCCCAAATCCACACGATCCCGTGGGATCCATCAGCCCTTGGGCAGGATGCACAACACCAGCCTGTGGATCATGGAGCAGCTGCCTGGATAGTGAGTGAATTTAGGGAATATAAGCCAGGCAGGCTCTGGGCCAGAGGCTGTTGTGACAGGGACACTTTGGAGCGTCTCAGATAATCAGCACTTAACTGCCCCCAAGGTTCTGGTAAAGTGTCCAAGCCCCAGGAGCTGCCCTGCGTGTGCCCCTGGTGTCCCCACCAGCTTGGGCAGCTCAGCCCAGTCCAATGTGGCTCCAAGGGGGGCTGCACAGGGAGCTGCAGGCTTCACCCAGCCTCTGCAGTCCTCCTCATCCTCAGGGGAGGCTCTTCATCTCCCCCCTTCCCAGCTGGAACAGAGGGATGTGCCAGGGATGAGAAACAGTGACATGGTGGCATTTCAGGGGACTGAACACCAGAGACCCCTGAGAGCTGCTGGGCAGGGAGAGGGATGGGGAGGGATGGGATGGGATGGGATGGGATGGGATGGGATGGGATGGGATGCATGGCATGGGCATGGCATGGCATGGCATGGCATGGGGGCAGTGGGAATGTTTGGGAGCCCAGGGTAAGGTGGGATGGGAAGGTGGGGATGGCTGTGGTAGCCCAGGGCACTGCAGGGTGTTCAGTGCTGGGGTGGGGGGTACCAAGCCCTTCCTCCAGGCTGGTGCTGAGTCCAGGGCTGCCTCTGCCAAGCTGGGCAGGTGCTGGCAGGACCAGGAGTGCTGGACATGGGCATCCTGAGGTGTGACAGGGCCTGAGTGCTGGTGAGCCCTCTCTGCCTGCTGGGAGCTGGGGGACCCTTGGAACGAGTCCCCAGAAGCTGGGACTGGGACTCCTGAGGCCCCACAGCACTGGGACCACACATCCTCCCCTTGCCTGGGGCTGTCCTGTCCGTGTGACCACGGCAGCCCCACAGTGCCAGGAGGGGGGACACTGCTCACAGAGCAATGCTGCAGGGTGCTGAAGGGTGGGGCATCCCCCAGAGCTCCCTGCAGAGCCTGGACACCCTGCAGGCAACAGCCATGAGACACCTGAGCTCACACACAGGGAAGGGTCAGGAAAGGACAAGGAGACATCACAGGAGAACAGAATCCTGCAGGGGAGGGACAGGGACAAACCCTGTCCCTGAGTGGGGTCAAACCCCAGCTCATCCCCTTGTCCACAACACCAGCCAACACAGGAGCACACCTGGGTGAAATCACAGCCTGGCAGAATCCATGGACAAACCCCAGGAATGATGGATGCAAGAATTACAGAAACCTTTTTGATTGATGGGAATGCCCAAATTTCTCCCAAGAGGTCACTCTGGTCACCAGAGCAGTGGTGGGAGCTGGGGTCTGTGCCAGGCAGGGGCTCTGCCAGCTCTGCCACGGGCACCCCACAAGCACAGGGCACTCAGCTCCAGAGCCAGGGGAAAGCAGCAGCAGCAACTGCAGATGGAATCTGTGTTTCCAGGGATAATGGGAATCAAATGGAACGTGGCTGCTGTGGGAATGGCTGCAGCCCCTGGGGAGCCCTGCCTGGGCTCTGTGACCTCTGTCACACCATGGAGCTGCTGATGTTTCTGTGCTCCCCTCCTGCCACTGCCCCAGACTGGCAGCGTGGGGCAGAGCCTGGAGCAGGGAGGGCAGGGATTGGATCCCTGCATTCCAGGGAGGGATCAGGGACAAGGACACACCACAGCACAGCTGGCCTCTTGCAGCCCTGTCTCCTACAAGCTCTTCTCTTCTCTTCTCTTCTCTTCTCTTCTCTTCTCTTCTCTTCTCTTCTCTTCTCTTCTCTTCTCTTCTCTTCTCTTCTCTTCTCTTCTCTTCTCTTCTCTTCTCTTCTCTTCTCTTCTCTCTCTCTCTTCTCTTCTCTTCTCTTCTCTTCTCTTCTCTTCTCTTCTCTTCTCTTCTCTTCTCTTCTCTTCTCTTCTCTTCTCTTCTCTTCTCTTCTCTTCTCTTCTCTTCTCTTCTCTTCTCTTCTCCTTTCTCTTCTCTCTCCAAGCAAACTGTCTGGAACTCCAGGATGCCCCAACCCCCCCTGAGTCCCCAGGCCCAGGGTCTGGCACCAGGGAGGAGCCTCTGCTGTGCCCCTGGTGCCAGGCACTGCCTGGGGGACGCTGGCACACCTGGTCACAGCTCAGGGGAGGGACTGCCCCAGAGCCACCTGGGGCTGCCTCAAGCCAGGAGGGCACCCTGGGAGATGCAGGCAGGAATTCCTGATGGCTGCACACCAGCACTGGTACCACACCCAGGCCCCACATCTTCCCTCCCTGTGTCCCTCAGCGCTGTCCCAGAGAAGTGCCAGGACATCAACAAGGAGATGAAGTCCCTGAGACAGCCCAACACAATTGAGTAATGGGGTGTCACCTGTGGGACCACACGGCCTGGGTGACCCTGAGCCATAAGTATGGCATGGATGGGGGGTCAGGACACACAAGTGGGGATTTAGGGGGTGCTAGACACATAAATGGGTGTTTGGGCCCCATAAATGGGCTTTGGGGAGTTGTTTGTATTCACATATGGGGGTCAGGGAGTGTTGGGATCCATAAGTGGGGAGTTGAGGAGAGTTTGGATCTTTAGATGGGGTGTGAACCTCACAGATGGGGGTCAGAGGGTGTTGGGATCCATAAGTGGGGAGTTGAGGAGAGTTTGGATCTTTAGATGGGGTGTGAACCTCACAGATGGGGGTCAGGGGTGCATTGGGCCCCTCAGACTGGGTCTGGGGGGGTGTTTGGACCCATAGATGTGAGGTTAAGGGGGAACAAGGACACACAGAGAGGAGTCAGGGGGGCTTTGGGCTCCATAGGTGTGGGACTGAGGGCTGCAGGGGCCCATAGGTGAGGGTTGAAGGGACACCATCACCCTCAGATGTGGGGCAGAGGGGTTTTGTGACTCATATCTAGGGGTCAGGGTGCACTTGGAGGACGCAAGAGCCACAGCCAGGCTCGGGGGCTGTTCTGGGGTCTGGCATGGGGCAGGGGCCACCCCAGGAATGGTGTGGGGCACTGGAGGCACAGGTGGGGCAGGCAGGATGTGTCCCTGTCCAGCTGCTTATGGAGGCTCAGTGACAGGGACAGAGCTGGGGGTGTCCCACAGAACCCCCAGTGCCAGGAGCTGCTGCAGGAGGTGGGGCTGAGCTGGGCACCCGTGTGGGAACAGGGCACAGAAGGGTTTGCAGCTGGGAGCCCAGAACAATCCTTCACAGGACAAAACAGCTCCTAATCCTATTTTTATGCCGTGGTAGGAGCGTGCCCTACAATTCCCAGGGAGGCTCTTACAGGGACAGAGACATCAGGCAGGAGAAGGAAAAAGCAAAAAGCCGGAGGGAGGCAGGGCTGGGAGGATGAGTTACAGCAGAGACTGAGGGAATCTCATTTGTATGGCCTAGAAAGGCAGCGCTGCAGGGGAACAGGATAACACTGTATAAATATCTAAAGGGCACTTGTGTGAGGAAGGGGAAAAAAGTGACGCATGCAGCAGCCGTGGGAGGGACGCGATGGGCCGGAGCCGGGAACGCTTCCCGAGGAGCGGCGGCTGCTGCAGCCGGGCGGGCAGAGCAGGAGCCCCCAGGGCTGCGGGGGCTCCAGGGCAGGAGGATCCGGAGGAAACAGCCTGGCACGAGCAGCTGGTGAGCCTGGCACAGCTGGGAGGCCGAGGTGGCACTGTCCCCACAGCCCACTGTCCCCACAGCCCACTGTCCCCACAGCCCCAGCAGTGACCAGGGCTGACCAGATCTCGGAGGTGCTGTTCCTGCTGCCTCAGCACAGAGCTCCAGGTGCCCTGGCAGAGCCTGACCTCTCCATTCCCTCTGCCACCACAGCTTCCCAAAGGATGGAGTCATTAAGGCTGGAGAAGCCCTCTGAGACCATTGAATTCAATCCTTAACCCAGCACTGCCAAGGCCACCACTAAGCCGTGTCCCCAGGTGCCACATCCGCACGGTTTTTGAACACTTCCAGGATGGTGACTCCACCACTGCCCTGGGCAGCTGTGCCAGTGCTTTTCTATGAAGAAATTTTCCCTAATACTGAATCCAAACCTTCCCTGGCACAACCTGAAGACTGAGGCATTGAAAATGCTCCAAAAATTCACCCCGAATCCTTTCTAGCACAGAAATTCCCTGCAGAATTCCAGCCTGAGGCTGACCTGCTTCCCCTTGGCCATGAGGAACCTGCCCAGACTGGTTTGGGGTGTCCTTGGAGCACAGCCCCCAGGCTGGGCTGTGTGGGATGAGCAGGAACCACAGCAGTGCCAGAATGGAGCGCGCTCCCATCCCTGTCTGCATTCCTGCCCCTCTCCCGGCTCTTCCCTGCAAATTCGAGCTGCTTTTCACAATCACATTTGCTTTTTCTTCTTCAAAATAAAAAAAAAAAAATAAAAGAAGGTTTTTCTCTGTGCCGTTGCCATGTGCAAACCCACACAAACACCAGGAAAAGCCGGCGCCGGCTCTGCAGAGCCCGTGCCCGCAGAGCCCCTGTCACAGGCAGAGCCGGGAAACAGGAGAAAAATAGATTTTCCCTTCAGCCCTTCCAGACACATGACTGAGACTTATTATAGCAATAACAGGCACGGGGGGTTGCAGAGGCTGGCCCTGTGTGTTCCTCCCCTCGCTGCTGGGCCCCTTCCCTCCCCAGGGAAGGTGGGGCAGGTTCTGTGCAGCTGCCCCAGGGCTCAGCAGAGCTCGGGAAGGATTCTGGGCTCAGGAATCCCTCAGGCTCCAGCAGGAAGGCAGCCATGGAGCAGAGCTCCACCAGGAGATGGTGCTCCTGAGGAGCATGGTGGGGGGTGTTCAGCTTGAAGAAAGGAAAGAGCCAGGGAGAGCTCAGAGCCCCTTCCAGGGCCCAAAGGGGCTCCAGGAGAGCTGGAGAGGGACTGGGGACAAGGGCCTGGAATGCCAGGACAAGGGGAATGGCTTCCCACTGCCAGAGGGCAGGGATGGATGGGATTTTGGGAGGGAATTCTCCCCTGTGAGGGTGGGCAGGCCCTGGCACAGGGTGCCCAGAGCAGCTGTGGCTGCCCCTGGATCCCTGGCAGTGCCCAGGGCCAGGTTGGACACTGGGGCTTGGAGCAGTTTGGGACAGTGGAAGGTGTCCCTGCCATGGCAGGAGTGGCACTGGCTGAGCTTTAATGTCCCTCCCAACCCAAACCATTTTAGGATTTCCCTAGGATTCCCAGCTGTTTAGCTGGCTCTGAGCCCAGTGCATGTTCCTGATCCCCCAGTTTGCAACAACACAGCACAAACCATAGGATGTGTATGTGCTGGCACTGGAAGCCCTTCCTCTTCCTCCTCCTCCTCCTCCTCCTCCTCCTCCTTCTCAGTCTCTGTCTCCTTCTCCTTGCCCTCTTCCTCCTCCATCCCCACCCACCAGCCCAGCTCTGGGGGACCATGGGCACACATTGCCAGGGGCAGGAGCTCCAGCAGAGCAGCCTTTGGGATGATTATCCCCTATGCTTTTATCTCCAGAGGTTGGAAAACACCAGCACGTCTGGCTATGGCCATTTCCGAGTGCATCTGTAACGAGCCAGGCTCCCTGGAGGAGGTAAACGGTGCTGCCTGCCCTGGAACTCCTGCCCAGCCAGCTGTGGGTCGTCATGGGAACCACATCTGTCACATCTGTCACTCACTTCTCCCCAGGCCTGGTAAAGAACTCAGGTCACCCCAGCCTTCCCACTGGGCTGTGTGCCCACCCCAGATTTCACCCTCCCCTCTGCTTTGGTGCCACTGTACCCCCAAAGAGCAGCTGGGGTGGCTCCTTTGCCTGCAGCCAGGGAAGGGGGAGCACCCCAGGGCCTGGGCAGGGCAGAGAGCTCCCCAAACTGCTGAAGAGAACAGCAGTGACAACAGAAGGACACAGGGCAGGTGTCACTGCTCACTGAATCCTGGCACATCCATCCTGTGCAGTGTGGATATCACAGCTGGGAAGGGCCGTCTGTGTGTCCTGTCTGTGTGCCCTGTCTGTGTCTGTGTGTCCCATCTGTGTCTGTGTGTCCTGTCTGTGTCTGTGTGTCCTGTCAGTGTCTGTGTCTGTGTGTCCTGTCTGTGTGTGTGAGCCCTGTGTATCCTGTCTGTGTCTGTGTCCATGTGTCCTGTCTGTGTCTGTGTGTCCTGTCCATGTCTGTGTGTCTGTGTCTGTGTGCCCTGTCTGTGTCTGTGTGTCCCATCTGTGTCTGTGTGTCCTGTCTGTGTCTGTGTGTCCTGTCTGTGTGTGTGTGTGCCCTGTGTATCCTGTCTGTGTCTGTGTCCGTGTGTCCTGTCTGTGTCTGTGTATCCTGTCTGTGTCTGTGTGCCCTGTCTGTGTGTGTGTGTCCCATCTGTGTCTGTGTGTCCTGTCCATGTCTGTGTGTCCTGTCTCTGTGTGTGTGTGTCCTGTCTGTGTGCCTGTGTCTGTGTGTCCTGTCTGTGTCCGTGTGTCCTGTCTGTGTCTGTGTGTCCTGTCTGTGTGTCCTGTCAGTGTGTCCTGTCTGTGTCCGTGTGTCCTGTCTGTGTGTCCTGTCTGTGTCTGTGTGTCCAGGCTCCCCTCAGGCCCAGTGGCCCCAGGACTCAGAGCTGTGCCCTCCCTGCCCTCCCTGCCCTGCCCTCTCTGGGCTCCTGGGAACAGTCAGGGCAGCACCTGCTGGGCACTACAGAACCACGGCAGCCCAGAATGCTTTGGGTGGGAAGGGATTTAAAAATCATCTTGTTCCACCCCTGCCAGGGCACAGACACCTCCCACCAGGCTGCAGGGGTCCTGGAGCCCCACCCAGCCTGGCCTTGGGCACTGCCAGGGATCCAGGGGCAGCCCCAGCTGCTCTGGGCACCCTGTGCCAGGGCCTCACCAGCTGGGCACAGCTCCTGCCCTGCCCAGGGCAGCCAGCCCTGCTCAGCACAGCCCTGCAGGGCTGGTGTGAGGCCACCTGAGCAGGAGGCTCTTCCAAGGTCTCTGCAGAGGGTCTAGGGGCAGGGGAAAATGAGGAACCACCCCCAGTGTGGGTCCATTGGGGATCACTGCACCCACAATGTTTCTCTTGGTTGCACATGAAGGGCTTCACCACGTCATTCCCAGAGCCAGCTCAGAGTCCCTCACTATGGAGCCAGGCTGGGAGAGCTGAGGATGGTCAGACTGGGGACAAGAAGGATCCAGGGAGAGCTCAGAGCCCCTTCCAGTGCCCAAAGGGGCTCCAGGAGAGCTGGAGAGGGACTGGGGACAAGGGATGGAGGGACAGGACACAGGGAATGGCTTCCCACTGCCAGAGGACAGGGATGGATGGGATACTGGGCAGGAATTGTTCCCTGTGAGGGTGGGCAGGCCCTGGCACAGGGTGCCCAGAGCAGCTGTGGCTGCCCCTGGATCCCTGGCAGTGCCCAAGGCCAGGCTGGAGGGGGCTTGGAGCAGCCTGGGACAGTGGGAGGTGTCCCTGCCATGGCAGGGGGTGGGACTGGATGAGCTTTAATGTCCCTCCCAACCCAAACCATTTGGGGATTCCATAATTCACTGACTCTCCACCTTCCTTCATCACTCCTCCACAGCTTTACCTCTTTCAGCCAAGCTGAGAACAGAGGGGAGTGAGTGACCCCAGGGTTCTGCAGCCCCCTGTGCTGTGCCAGGGCTGTGGCTGTGCCTGCTGGGGGAGGTGGGGCCGTGCCTGGTGGCACTGGGACACCCCCAGGGCTCAGGGCCAGCCGTGGAGGGTGAGGGGTGGGTGCTCAGGGGTGTCCCCCCACACAGGGCTGATGCAGGACAAAGGGATCAGCCCCAGGGAGCCCCTCCAGGGGGTTTTCTCCAGCTGCTTTTCCCCAGCAGACACCAGCCCAGAGGAGCAGCCATGGCTCCTCCAGGGCTGAATCCCTGCCCAGATGCCCCCTGGAGCAGGAAGGACTTGTCCTGCTCCCAGGCCTGTCCTGAGGCAGGGGCAAAGCCCTTGGCTGTGCCTGGCAGAGGCTCCTCAGCCAAGGACACGCTAGAGTGGCCAGGATCAGGATCCTCCCATTGCAGCCCAGACTGGCTTTGGCTCCTGGCAGGGATTGAGCTGCAGCCCCAGCCCTGGGGGAGCCTCCCCAGCACCTGCAGGGATCCCCTGCACAGAGCACCCAGGGGTGCTGGCCCTGCTGAGGCGCCCCTGGGCCCTGGCATGGGGTCAGGGCACTGCTGGGACTGCTCCTGAGCCAGCACATGCCACACTGCATGTCCCTGCAGAGCAGAGGGAGGGAGAGGAGCTCCAGGAGAGATCCAGGCCCAGAACTCTGTGCCAGCCTGCCCTGGGCCCTGGGAGCCAGCCCTGAGGGGCTGGGCTGGGCCACCAAGGCCCCAAGGCCTGCACCAGCTGCTGCCTCTGCATCAGGCCCATGGAGGAAGCTCCAGCTCTTCCCTCCATGAAGGATCCAGCCTTTGTCACCCTCAGGTGACAAGGAGGAGCCCTTCCAGGGGCTCCAGGGCAGGACTGCCCCACTCACAGCTCTGCTGCAGAGCAGAAGTGCTGCTCCCAGTGCAGCACATGGCCCATCCCAGGGGCTGCCAGGCACTGAACAGGGGAACAGCCTGTCCCCAACCTGTCCCAGCCTGTCCCCAGCCTGTCCCAGCATGTCCCAGCCTGTCCCCAGCCTGTCCCAGCCTGTCCCAGCCTATCCCCAGCCTGTCCCCAGCCTGTCCCCAGCCTGTCCCCAACCTGTCCCCAGCCTGTCCCAGCATGTCCCAGCCTGTCCCAGCATGTCCCAACCTATCCCAGCCTGTCCCCAGCCTGTCCCAACCTGTCCCCAACCTGTCCCCAGCCTGTCCCAGCCTGTCCTGAGCATGTCCCTGTGCTCCAGTGCTCAGCCTGGGCAGGGGAGACATCAGCTCCCACCTCCTACCTGGGGCCAGAGGGATCTGTTCTTTTCCTGCCCCAATGTCTTTCCCTGGCTGTGTCCATGGCCCCCGACCCTGTGCCACCCTGTGTCCCCTGTGCCACCCTGTGTCCCCTGTGCCAGCCCGTGTCCCCTGTCCCCACGGCCAGAGCCGGAGGTGGGCGCTGAGGGCGGGCATGGAGCCCATCCAGGAGGGGCTGTTTGAGCACTAATTAGATCCCAGGAAACCTCCCGGACGGCGAAGCTCCAGCCCTGCCGCCCCCTCAGGACATTGGCCATGCCTGGATTGCTGCGTGATTCCCATCTCCATAATTCACGCGAATCCTTGGGAGCGGCTCTGGCGGGCTCAGCTCACGGCTCACCGGCTCTGATCCCGCTGCAGCGGCGCCAGCGAGGCCAATGGCACAGGGGGGACACGGGGATGCTCCCGGGCACGGATTCCCCATCCAGCCCACCAGTGTTCCCAACCTGCCCTCCTCTTCCTCCCTCACCCCAGCACAGCAGCACTGGGAGGAAGAGGAGGGGAGGAAGGCTGTCCCCCGGGCTGGCTGGGCTCAGAGCCCTGCGTCCCCTGAGTCCCGGCTGTGGCCAGGGCTCGGCGGGGCTGGGGACCCGAGGGAAGCTGGGATTGCGGATGAGGGGAGGGGACAGATCCCGCTGAGGGAGGTGGCACCCGGTGTCATCTCCAGGGACAGCCCATTGACCCCGGCCCAAGCATGGACAGGCGGGCAGGGGACACCAGACACAGCCTCCAAACATTCCAAACATCCCGTGTGCCTGGAGCCATCCTCGCTGTCACACCTGAGGGATGGGGACAGGAACCACACCTCGCTGTCACATCTGAGGGATGGGGACAGGAGCCACCCTCGCTGTCACACCTGCGGGATGGGGACAGGAACCACACCTCGCTGTCACACCTGCGGGATGGGGACATGAACCACACCTCCCTGTCACACCTGCGGGATGGGGACAGGAGCCACCCTCGCTGTCACACCTGAGGGATGGGGACAGGAACCACACCTCCCTGTCACACCTGCAGGATGGGGACAGGAGCCATCCTCGCTGTCACACCTGAGGGATGGGGACAGGAACCACACCTCGCTGTCACACCTGCTGGATGGGGACAGGAGCCATCCTCGCTGTCACACCTGAGGGATGGGGACAGGAACCACACCTCCCTGTCACACCTGCAGGATGGGGACAGGAGCCATCCTCGCTGTCACACCTGAGGGATGGGGACAGGAACCACACCTCCCTGTCACATCTGAGGGATGGGGACAGGAGCCACCCTCGCTGTCACACCTGCGGGATGGGGACAGGAACCACACCTCGCTGTCACACCTGCGGGATGGGGACATGAACCACACCTCCCTGTCACACCTGCGGGATGGGGACAGGAGCCACCCTCGCTGTCACACCTGCGGGATGGGGACAGTCGTGCCCAGGTCCCCACACGTGTCCCCCCAAGGCAGGTGGCAGCAGCCCCCCTTTCCTGCCCCTTTCCCGGGTGCAGCTGATGCAGAGCACAGAGCCCAGCGCTGCCACCCCCACACTCCTTGGGCATCCCCCCGGCTCTCCAGCTGTCTGACAGCAGAGGGGAGCTGGGGGGACCCTAAATGCCCCCCAAGTGCCCCTCCACGGCCTGCCAGCCCTGGGCGTTGGGCAGGAGAGGTTTCAGGGAGGTTTCAGAGAGGTTTCAGAGGGGTTTCTGGAGAGGTTTCAGGGAGGTTTCAGAGAGGTTTCAGGGAGATTTCTGGCGAGCCCAGGGCCCGGAGCAGGACAGAGCCCTGGCTCAGGATGAGCCCAGGCATTCAGGGTTCCCTGTGTCTCTGTGCTGTGCCTCAGGAGAGCCAGCACAGCCCCACCCTGAAGCCTCCTCAGCTTGAGGGGCTGCTGGGAAGGGCTGGAGCCACCAGCCAGGCCCCAGGCTCTGCCTCCCCCAGTCCCCAAGGCTGGCAGTGCCCGTGGGAAGCAGACCCTGCTGTGGCTCCTTGGGCATTGCCAGCAGGGAAAGGTGCTCTGCAGAGGCACTCAGAGCCCAAATTAGCCACTCTGGGCTCAGTCTGAGATTCTGACAGCGGATGCCAAATTTATTTCCAAACGCACTGTGGAAATGTCAGCGTGCTGGTCGGAAGGAATTGGGTACATGCTCCCTTTTAAATAGCACCAAGCATATGGGAGGAGGATGATTAGATTGCTTCCAAGCTGCCAAATTTCTTTGCTGCAGCTAAAAATCTTTTCCAAAATGTCCCAGCCCACAGTGTTTCTCAGCACTGAAGTCTGTGCCGAGACTTTGCCATTGACAGTTGTGCTCTGAACAGGAAAACACAGCCCTGCCGAGCATCCCGGGGGTCCCACTCCCCAGGGCTCTCCAAGGGGGAGCTCTGCCTCCTCTCAGAAGCTGGAGAAATTCCTCCCCTCCTGCCAACCCACCCTTTGAGAGGGAGCAGAGCTCCTGATGTAGAATCACAGAATATTTTGGCTTGGGAGAGACCTTAAAGCTTATCTAGCTCCAGCCCCTGCCATGTGCATCCAGTCCAGAGGGACAACAGCAGCCCAGCAGTGCTGGCAAACCAGGAGAGCAGGGAAAGCCCCTTCACCTTCCTGGGCTTCCATGGAAATGTGTCCTGCAGTGTCCCCAGCAGTGGAATCCAGTGCTCCAGCACAGGTCCCTGCAGCTCCCACCCTGACTCAGCCAGGTGACAGCACAGGTGACAGCACAGGTGCCAGCTCAGGACAGAGCAGGGCATCCTCCACTGCCCAGGATGGGGCTCAGGCCTCCTGCTCAGCAGGGTGTGGGGGCAACGAGGGTGGGAGGAGATGGGGCTGTGCTCTGGACTCCTTGTTCAACCCTGAATGTCCTGCCTGGGTCAACCCTGAATGTCCTGCCAGAGCCCAGAAATCCCAAGGCATTCCCTCCAGATCACCCCACACCCCCCTCAGCTCAGGGGGAAGCAATGGGAGCCACCACAGCCCATTTCCCCAGGATCAGCAGCCCAAAGCACTGTGATGTCCTTCAGCCCAGCCTGAGCAAAGGGGTGACCTTGAGATCACCCAAACCTTCCCAGTCCCATGGAGGGACTGAGGAGGGCACAAACAGCTGCTCTGGGCCTGGCAGGGGTGTTCTTCTCCCCATGGGTGACACTGAAGCTTCTGCAGGGAGCAGAGCGTGGTGGCCTTCCCAGGAAAGGATATGACCAACATCCCCAAACCCAGGGATGGTTCTCTCTCCCACCCAGCCTGTGGGAATTCCTGGTTCACTAAGGACCAGACATACACTGTCCCTCCAAAACCAACCTCCACCAGCCACCCTCACTCTCCCAGCAAGACCTGAGGGCACCATGAGCCGTGTCCTGCCTTTGGATGTGGGACTGACCTGTGACACCTTGGGGTCCTTCCTCCTGCCAAACACCCACTCATGGATCACACACAGATCTGCTGGATCCCAGACCCCAGACTCCCTGTCCTACACCTGCACTGCCTCCCCATGCCCAGGATGCCAAGAAAGGCACTCAGTGATGCCAGCCATGCCAGCTGTGCCAGCCACCCTGTCCCTGCTCAGTGGCTGAGGGAATGCAGTGCTGGAAGGAGACAGAAGCTCCAAAGCAGCAGGGAGCAGAGCATCACCTCTGTGGTCCCAGGGCAGAGCCCTGTCCTGGGGCACGGTACCCAGAGGGTCTCCATGGTCCCTCCTGGCAGGGAGGGGGTGCCAGAGGCAGGACTGGCCCAGGGTGGGCCGGGGCAGGGCAGGGTGTGGGGCCCAGCCTGTGGGAGTGCAGCCGCTGCCGGCTCCGCTCGCTGCCCACGCTGCCGCGTGGCGGGTGGGAGGTTTCCTCTGCATTGCAAATCCTTCTGTGTGAGTGCTGCAGTGCTGCTTGGGAGGAAAACAACCCCTCTGGAGCGAGCCCAGGGGTCTGGAGCAGCACCAGCACCTCCTCCTGCCCCAGGCAGGCCTTGGTTCCCTTCCCAGGGTGCCTGGCTCGGGAGATAAAGCCAAAGCTTCCCTGGCAGGCAGCCTGGCGGGAGCAGCACCAGCCGTTCCCATTTCCCTGTGCTTGTCTCTGGCACAGACAGCCCCAGCTGAGCTCTCCCTCCAGACCTGGGAAGTGGGAGGAGGAGGAGGAGGAGAAGGCAGAGGGAAGAAGGCTCGCTGGTCTGCGGCAGCTGGCTGGAAGCAGGACAAGGGCTTTGCGAAGGGCAGAGCATCCCTGGGAGCACAGGCCAGGTGCTGTGGGGGCTCTGGGCCATGGGGACACTGATCCAGGTCTGGGGGAAGCTGGACTGGGGGTGGAGGGATCTGTTCCATGTGGCATCTGCTGTTGGGCAAGCTGCTCACCTGCACAGAGCAGGGTTGGTGCTGAGCCCCAGGAGCAGGGCTGCCCCCTCCCAGAGCTGTGATTCCATGCTGGAAGCCATCCACTGCCAATCCCAGCCTGCTGATGCATCCCCACACTGCCAGACCCTGGCAACTCATTCTGCTCCCAGACTCATGGCACTGCTGGGCTGGGGAGATCTTCCCAGACCCACAGAGAAACAACCCCCACATCTGCTGGTGCATGAGATCCCTCATTACCAGGGGTTTGGGAGCCACCCAAATGTTTGGCACAACTCTCCAGGAAGACAGAGACTGGATTTGAGTTCCTCAGGGACTGGTGGATGGAGGAATCCAGGGACAGCAACCTCCTTTCCAGGGAACAAGATTTCAGGGGATTCAGCCCAGGGCAGGAGCACTGTGGAACCCAGATTCAGGAAATGCAGGGAGCCCCTCAGGAGGAGATCTGCCCCTAAAATCCATGGCTCTTCCTGCTCTGGGCACTGGGACTGAGCAAAGGGGATGCAGGGAGGAAGGGGGGTGCCTCTCACAAGGGACAGAAAATTCCTGTAGGCTTGGCCCAGCTCACCCATTCCTAATGGGAATGCTCATGCTGATGAGGGCTGAGGAGGAGGAAGACTAAAACATCAAACCCTAACAACAAGGGACAGCAAACCCTGGTGGCAGAGACGTGTCTGGGGCAGGGTCCTGGGGAGGATTCCAGGCACCAAAGCCCCTGGGATGAAGCCCTGAGGGATGCGTGGGGTTGGATCCACCTGCCCTCAGTGGAGCCTGTGGGTCTGGCTCTGCCCCATCTTCCCACCGCAGCATCCACCACCACACCTTTCTGGATTCAGGCAGCTCTTTAGGATAAATCCCTCCATCCATCCATCCATCATCCATCCATCCATGATCCATCCATGATCCATCCATGATCCATCCATCCATCATCCATCCCTCCATCCATCATCCATCCATCCATCCATCATCCATCCATCCATCCATCCATCATCCATCCATCCATCCATCCATCCATCCATCCATCCATCCATCATCCATCCATCTATCCATCCATCCATCATCCATCCATCATCCATCCATCCATGATCCATCCATGATCCATCCATGATCCATCCATCATCCATCCATCCATCATCCATCCCTCCATCCATCATCCATCCATCCATCCATCATCCATCCATCCATCATCCATCCATCCATCCATCCATCCATCCATCCATCCATCCATCCATCATCCA
The DNA here is from genome assembly GCF_037042795.1 of Molothrus aeneus. Taxonomy (NCBI): domain Eukaryota; kingdom Metazoa; phylum Chordata; class Aves; order Passeriformes; family Icteridae; genus Molothrus; species Molothrus aeneus. Next base: position 1,009,822 of record NC_089662.1, read on the forward strand.
TCCATCCATCCATCATCCATCCATCATCCATCCATTCATCATCCATCCATCCATCATCCATCCATCCATCATCCATCCATCCATCCATCCATCCATCCATCCATCCATCCATCCATCATCCATCCATCATGCATCCATCCATCCATCCATCCATCATCCATCCATTCATCATCCATCCATTCATCATCCATCCATCCATCCATCCATCCATCCATCCATCCATCCATCCATCCATCCATCCATCATCCATCCATCCATCATCCATCCATCATCCATCCATCATCCATCCATCCATCATCCATCCATCCATCCATCCATCCATCCATCCATCCATCCATCCATCCATCCATCCATCATCCATCCATCCATCCATCATCCATCCATCATCCATCCATCCATCCATCATCCATCCATCCATCCATCCATCCATCCATCCATCCATCCATCCATCCATCATCCATCCATCATTCATCCATGATCCATCCATGATCCATCCATCATCCATCCCTCCATCCATCATCCATCCATCCATCCATCCATCCATCCATCCATCCATCCATCCATCCATCCATCATCCATCCATCCATCCATCATCCATCCATCATCCATCCATCCATCCATCATCCATCCATCATTCATCCATGATCCATCCATGATCCATCCATCATCCATCCCTCCATCCATCATCCATCCCTCCATCCATCATCCATCCATCATCCATCCATCCATCCATCCATCCATCCATCCATCCATCCATCCATCCATCCATCATCCATCCATCCATCATCCATCCATCATCCATCCATCATCCATCCATCCATCATCCATCCATCCATCCATCCATCCATCCATCCATCCATCCATCCATCCATCCATCCATCCATCCATCATCCATCCATCCATCCATCATCCATCCATCATCCATCCATCCATCCATCATCCATCCATCCATCCATCCATCCATCCATCCATCCATCCATCCATCCATCCATCCATCCATCATCCATCCATCATTCATCCATGATCCATCCATGATCCATCCATCATCCATCCCTCCATCCATCATCCATCCATCCATCCATCCATCCATCCATCCATCCATCCATCCATCCATCCATCCATCCATCCATCATCCATCCATCCATCCATCATCCATCATCCATCCATTCATCCATCCATCCATCCATCCATCCATCATCCATCCATCCATCCATCATCCATCCATCATCCATCCATCCATCCATCCATCCATCCATCCATCCATCCATCCCTGCCTGCCTCTGTCCTCCAGCCATCTCTCTGTCCAGTTTCCTCTTTTATCTCCACACAACCCAAATCCATTGCCTGTCTGGATCTCTGCCTATCCCAGAGAATCTCCATTTATCCCCTCCCAAGTGCCCAGGGGTTTTTCCCAGGTGTGTGACTCCAGCTTTGGCTTCAGCCAGGAGATGGATCTGCAGAGCTTTGCTTGCACAGACCCTGCTCTGAAAGCGTGGCCCAGGCCACAGACACCAACCTTTAACATCCATCCTGGCCTTTCCCCGTCCCCAAAGCAGGAAATGCCACCATTCCCACCCAGGGGTATCCCAGTGGCACGGGCAGGGCAGGAGCACATCCCATGCACACAGCCCTGACCTGACCCTTGAGCAACACAAGCAAAGACATCCCAGGGCTCTTGTACCCTCTCGTCCCAGGTGGAGAGGGATTGGAGAGGGATTGGAGAGGGATCACCACTCCTGGTCAGGAGCAGCAGGAGAGGATGAAAGGAATTGAGGAGAGAGGCTGGGGGGCACAGAGGAAAGAGGCTGGGCACACACATGCTGGAGGCATATGTGGAGTTTTTTCCCTCACCCTTTCCTTACAGGATAGAGAAAAGAAAAAAAAAAGAAGGAAAAAAATAGCAAAATAAAGCAAACCCAACAACTCCAATTTCTCTCTTAATAATAATAAGAATAAATGAAATGCATCCCAAGAGGCAATTAAGCGCTTTGAACCAAACATGTGTCACATACATTAAAAAAACAGCCCAGAGAGAAATCCAGCAGCTGCAGTGAAGGGAAGGAGGCAGCTGATGACTGCTGGGGGCAGGGCACTGGGGCTGCTGCTGCTCCCACCATGGTGTTCGGGTCCCCCAGGGGAGGGGAGTCCCACCCAGGGGGTCTGGGGACGCCCCAATACCCAGGGGCATTCCCAGAGGTTTCTCCCACCCTAAGGACCTCACTGTCCTGTGAACCTTTCACCATTGTGCCCCATGGGAACTGGGACGATTTGATCCCAGGTCTTCCTTCCCAAATCCCAAAGTAAGTTTTGTCTCACGCTTCCTCTTGATGTCACCTCCAGGGAACACCCAAACCCACCCGACCTCCTGTCCTTGTCCCTGTCCCTGGTGCTGCCCAGAGTGTGGCTGGGTCCCAGCCTTCACCAGGCACTGCCCAGCTGACACTGCTGGGAGGAAGAGGAGGGCTGAGGAAGGCTTCCCTGCCATACAGAGGGGCTGTGATTGGGTTGGGCAGGGCCTGAATCCTCATCCCAGCACAGCAGCCACCCCATGAGTGGGTGTCTGACCTCCATCCTCATCCCCAAATCTCCTTCACATCCCTGCACCACTGCCAGAGCCTTGATATTGGGAGAGCCCTCCAGAATCCAGCCTGCAGAGCTCTTCTTCCAGAATGGCCCAGAAGGCTGCAAAGACCCCTTGGATTGGCCCAAAGAGGGGCAAAGAGATCAGCTTGGCCAAACCCCCCATGGATTATCCTGTGACACACTCACAGCAGCAGCTGCAGTGAGGAAGAGCCGTGCTGGGAGCGCCTGAGCTCCCCACACTGAGCTCTCTGGGGAAGCTGTGCTTTACTTCTGGCTGGTGGCACAGCAGGACAGGGCACCCAGGGCAGGACAGGGCACCCAGGGCAGGACAGGGCACCCACAGCAGCCCCTGCAGCACTCCCAGCCCTTGGGCTCCCACAGCTGCTGCCAGGCTGTGAAGGACAATCCCCTGACATGCTTTGGAAGCTCACTGGGTTTTCTGCCCATCTTCTCCCCTTGGGAGGCCAAACCCAGACTCTTTGAGTGTTTGGGTGGGCTGGGCTGATGGAGCTGGTGTCACTTCTGGAACACACCAGGAAATCTTTGCTGATGTGGGAAAGCCATGGGATTCATTCCTCTGCAGGTCTGGCCTGTGTGTTCACCCTGCCTGTGCTTTCAGAACACGTCCCTTCCCCAGGGGCCAGCAGCTGCCACAGCTCTGCCCAAGCCCAGAGCCCTGTCCTTTCCTGAGGGGGAGCACAGGCTTCCCTTGGGCTGGCACGTTCCCTGCAGGAGCCTCCTTCCCTGGCCAGTCATGGTGCTGAGCCCCTGCACCCTGCTCGTGCCCAGCGTGCCCACAGCGAGCCCAGAGCCTGGGGAGCACATCCCAGGCTGAGGGTGCAGAGCCCAGGGCAAAGCACGGCCAGGGCAGCCCCAGGGAGCCCATGCTGGGCTGTGGGTCTGCTCCCCACCTGGCTGGGGCTCCCTGTGGGCTCTGCCCCCGCTGCTCCCGGGCTCTGGCATTGCTCACAGCCCTCCCTGCCCCAGGGACACCTGCAACAGTGCCCTGCAGTGTCCACAGCAGTGTCCTCCAGCCACCCTGTGTCCCCATGCTGGGGCATTGCCAGCCCCTCACAGCAGCTCAGCCCTGTCCCCTTAGCAGCCCCGTGCCCCTGCTCTGCCAGCAGCACCTCTGCTGCCACACTGGGCAGAGAGCAGCACCCCACGAGAGGACACAACCCCCAGCGTCCACAGCCTCCTTGTGCCCCTCACCCACAGAACCCCCGGAGCCACCCCGTGTCCCCAAATCCTGCCCCGAGCACTCACGGGCTGGGCGTGGCTCTCCTGGGTGGCACAGCTGCTGCAGGTGGCACAGCTCTCCTGGGTGGCACAGCTCTCCTGGGTGGCACAGCTGCTGCAGGACGCTGCCGTCATCCGCGGCGGGCGGGGGGACGCTGGTGGCCCATGTGCCGGCTGTGGGTGGTGGCAGCTCGGGCTGAGGAGGGACAATGCACACGTGAGCCCAGGGAGCTGTGGGTGCACCCCAGGCTCTGCCCTGCCTCAGAGCACAGAGCTGTTAAGGTGGGAAGGACCTGCTGGATCACTAAATCCAGCCAGCACTGCCACCATGTTCACCCCTGTCCCCAGGTGCCACTCGCCTTTTGAGCACTTCCGAGGACAGTGACTCCACCACTGCCCTGGGCAGCTGTGCCAGTGCCTGAGCACCCTTCCCATGAAGAAATTTTCCTAAATACCCAAACTAAACGTCCCCTGGCACAGCTTGAGGCCATTTCCTCTCATCCTGTCCCTGTTCCCTGGGAGCACAACCCAAACCCCACCTGGCTGTCCCCTCCTGTCAGGAGCTGTGCAGAGCCAGAAGGGCTCCCCTGAGCCTCCTTTTCTCCAGGCTGAGCCCCTTTCCAGCTCCCTCAGCTGCTCCTGGTGCTCCAGCTCCTTCCCCAGCCCCATTCCCTTCTCTGGACTCTGATTGTGAGGAGCCCAAACCAACCTGGGGCTCCACAGAGCTGCTCTCAGCAGTTTGAGGAGCAATGGGGTTCAAGGCTTGAGAAGAGTCAGAGATGGCACCAAGAAGGGCAGGGCACCTCCCCACTGCCCTCTGCCACCCTGGCTGCTGCAGCAGGGACAGGCACATCTGTCCTCCCCATGCACTTCCCAAAGAGCAGCTTACACCCGGATCGGATTAGGGGAAGAAAACGGCATTGCAATAAATCCAGGGAGGGAACTGGCTGCTGGGCCTTTAATCTGAGAGGAGCCTTCAAGATAAGAGCATTAGGAGGGGATGAAGCAGTCTTGGTGCAGGAATGGTGGGGTTGGTCCCTTTTCTGGGATTTGGCAGAGGGAGAGATGGCTGTGCCATGCCCTGGCACTGGGAGGGTCCTGCCACACCTGAGCAGCTCTGCATGGCTGCAGGACAGGGCACAGCACACAGAGCACTGCTGCAAACGGCAGGAGCTGGAATGCCAAGTGGGAAGGACAGCACTGTGCTCAGTGGGACACCTCGGGGCAGGTGGGATGTGTCCTCCAGCCCCTCCTTCCACGAGGGGACCAGCCTCGAGTGCACCTCAGCCCCAAGCAGCCACGGGATCCCTTCTCTGGAAGTCCCTCCCTGGAGCGTGGGCTGGGAGGCACAGCGCTCATGGCAGGGCTCTGCTCCTCCCCCAGAGCCATCCTCTCCTGGTGACCTCCAGCCCAGCCCGTGCCCGGGGATGGATGGGACAGGAGCTGCTCCACAGGGCAGGAAGAAGCTGCCTGCTCTCCAGCTCGCTCTTTGGAAGACGCAGGCACCTTCCTCGTGTGCATGTAGAGAGAATCCCCACAGCAGCACTGGGGCACAGGGAAGGGGAAGGCTCCCCCTGCATCCCCGGGAAGGAGGAGGGGAGCTGCCTGCTCCCACCCCCTGCAGGAGCCCCCCGGGATGGGCTCAGTGCTGAGAGCTCAGGGAAGGCCTCCCCTGCCAGGGGCAGGACAGCTGGGCACCAGTGGGGGCTGGGGAGGAGGGGACAGTGGCTGGGGTGGCCCCTCCTGTGCTCTGCCAACTCAGCCACAGATGGATGGAACCAGCCCTGCAGCCTGGTGTAAGTAATTGAGGGAAGAACATTTGTAAGACAGGAGACAGCTGGATTAAAAAGGTGAAGCCCAAAAAGTAAATGAAAAGAGCATCACTGATGATGGATGGGAAGGCAGTGCCTGAGTCCAGCTTCTCCCTGGATGCTCTGGTGAGCAGCAGCAAGGCAAGGTGAGCTGAGATCAAACCATGGCAGAAACCTGGGCAGCCATGGGGGCTTGGAATCACAGATAAATAAAGGTTGGAAAATCCCTCTAAGGTCATTGAATCCAGCCCTTAACCCAGCACTGCCAAGGCCACCACTAACCCATGGCCCCAGGTGCCACAGCCACACCTTTTTTGAACACTTCCCAGGGATGGTGACTCCATCACTACCCTGGGCAGCTGTGCCAGTGCCTGAGCATCCTTCCCATGAAGAAATTTTCCATATTATCCAATCTAAACCTCCCCTGGTGCAACTGGAGGCCATTTCATCTCCTCCTGTCCCTGTTCCCTGGAGCAGAGCCTGACCCCCCCAGCTGTCCCCTCCTGTCAGGAGTTGTGCAGAGCCAGAAGGTGCCCCCTGAGCCTCCTTTTCTCCAGGCTGAGCCCCTTTCCAGCTCCCTCAGCTGCTTCTGGACCCTTCCCAGGCTCATCCCCTGCCCTGGCTGCAGAGGCTGTGCCTGTGGAGAGGTGCCCAGGTGCCAGTGCTGCCTCCCCGGAGATGCCTCTTCCCCTGCCCTGCCAGGGCCTGCCCCTACCCCCGCAGAGCTCCAAACATCTGCCAAGTGTTCCCTGAGGCTCTGCAGCTTGCTTTGCTAATTGCTGCTGATCAGATGCTTCCTTGGCAAGGTAGGAAAGACATTTGGGTCAGAGAAAAGTAAATTGAATTTGTAAGACAGAAGAACTCCCAATTGCTTGGTCTGCAGGAGGGGCTGAGCAGACCCAGCCCCCCCCCCAAAGCAGGGGCTACTCCTCCAGGCAGAGCCCTGGGATGGGTCCCATCCATGCTGGGGGAGAGCAGAGGAGCCAAGGTGAGCCCACCTGAGCAGGGTCAGACGTGTCAGAGGAGGACATCACAGCCCCAGCACCCCAACCTCCCCTCTGTGACCCTGCCCCTGCAGCCTCACCACAGCTGTCACTGGAGCTCATCACAAGGCACAGAGTGCTGTGCCACCCTCTCTGCCAGGATGAGGCCACCACCAGGACACCTCCACACCCTCCCAGCACAGCCCAGGGCCCATCTCCCCACACTCTGCTGCCTTTTCTTTCAGGATCCAGGCATCTCCAAGAGGCTGCAATTCCTGTTCCCCATCCCTGGACAGCAACCAGAGCCTCCCAAACCATTCCCTGCCAGCTCTGACACTCAGCAGGCCCCAGCAGCTCACTGTCCCACTTGGTTTCCTTGGTTTGCTCCAGTGCCCTGGACGCCCCAGGAGGCCCCAAAGCATTCTCCAGGAGGTTTCCCAGACTGATAACCACAAGCAGACTGATCTCAGTGGGCACTCTGGGGACAGTGGCATGAGGCTGTCCCACACACTGTGATTGTCCCCACATGCTGCAGGTCCCAGCAGTGCACGGCATCAGCACCAAGCCCTTCCCCAGCATGGCCAGTGAGCCCCACCTCTGCCTGCAGCTGGACATCATGGGGCATGGAGGGGCAAGGCTGTGCCAAAGAGATCCCAGAGAGCCAAGAGAAGAGCCAGGGATGGTGCCTGGCTCTCCCAAAGCCCTGGCTCATGGCCCTTGATCCCACACATGAGGACAAGGAGATGGAGCAGCCCAGGAGCCTCCATCTCCCAGGGAGGGGTACAGGGCTATGGCAGCACTCAGGCTGGGACATCACTGCCTGGAGAAACGCCCTGGGCCATGCCCAGCACCCTGTGGGCAGTGAGAGGCACAGAGCAGAGGGGCAGCACATCTGGGCAGTGAGAGGCACAGAGCAGAGGGGCAGCACATCTGGGCAGTGAGAGCACAGAGCAGAGGGGCAGCACATCTGGGCAGTGAGAGGCACAGAGCAGAGGGGCAGCACATCTGGGCAGTGAGAGCACAGAGCAGAGGGGCAGCACATCTGGGCAGTGAGAGGCACAGAGCAGAGGGGCAGCACATCTGGGCAGCGAGAGCACAGAGCAGAGGGGCAGCAGCCCCCAGCCAGCCGTGGAGCAGAGCTCCAGGATCAGCATGCCCAGGATCTCCGAAAGCACCCCTGGAGCACCGACAGTCCAGGCTGGAATATTGCAGGAGTCCAGGCAGCCAGCACAGAGCACCAGGTGTGCCCAGCCTGGGGACACTGCCCTGGGGTCTGAGTCACAGGGCAGACACAGCCCCTGCCCCAGCCCCAGGGCAGTGGAGCACCCTGGACCAGGTTCCCCTTGAACCCGACAGAAATGTAACCAGGAGAGGGGGCAGGGCACAGCCAGCCCTGCACACCCCGGGCAGCTCCAGTCCCCAGGGCAGGACAACTCCAGAGCTGGAGGAGCAGCAAGGCAGGAACCACCGGGCACAGCCAGGGCGGAGGTGGCACCACACCAGGGAGCAGCTCTGCCACTTCTGCCACTGCCATGGGACACTGCCACTGCCCAGGGACACTGCAACTGCCCTGGGACACTGCCACTGCCCAGGGACACTGCAACTGCTGAGGGACACTGCTACTGCCATGGGACACTGCTACTGCCATGGGACACTGCAACTGCCCTGGGACATTGCCACTGCCGAGGAACACTGCCACTGCCGAGGGACACTGCCACTGCCACGGGACACTGCCACTGCCCTGGGACACTGCCACTGCCAGGGACACTGCAACTGCCCTGGGACACTGCCACTGCTCAGGGACACTGCCACTGCCATGGGACACTGCCACTGCCGAGGGACACTGCCACTGCCACGGGACACTGCCACTGCCCAGGGACACTGCCACTGCCAAGGGACACTGCAACTGCCACGGGACACTGCCACTGCCAGGGACACTGGCACTGCCAAGGGACACTGCCACTGCCCAGGGACACTGCCACTGCCCTGGGACACTGCCACTGCCAGGGACACTGCCACTGCCACGGGACACTGCTACTGCCATGGGACACTGCCACTGCCCAGGGACACTGCCACTGCCACGGGACACTGCAACTGCCAAGGGACACTGCCACTGCCGAGGGACACTGCCACTGTCCAGGGACACTGCCACTGACGAGGGACACTGCCACTGCCACGGGACACTGCCACTGCTCAGGGACACTGCCACTGCCCAGGGACACTGCCACTGCCCTGGGACACTGCCACTGCTGTGGGACACTGCCACTGCCCTGGGACACTGCCACTGCCCAGGGACACTGCTACTGCTGAGGGAGGGACACTGCCATCACCATGGGACACTGCCACTGCTGTGGGACACTGCCACTGCCAAGGGACACTGCCATCACTGAGGGACACTGCCATCACCATGGGCACTGTACTTGCTGAGGGATGCTGCCATTGCTGCAGGGCACTGCTGTGGCCATGGGGCACTGGCACTGCAGGGACACTGCCATGGCCCTGGGGCACTGGCACTGCAGAGGGCACTGCCATGCCTGCCTGCCCTGCCAGGCTGTTCCTCCCTCAGCGTGGCTGTTCCCTGTTCCCAGTCGGGTCAGATCGGCTCTTCCTCTCTCCAGCACTGAGGGCACCAAGCTGGAACAAACCCACCTGGCCAGGGAGCCAGGCAGGGTGTGGGGACACAGGCAGGGTGTGGGGACATGGGCAGGGTGTGGGGACATGGGCAGGGTGTGGGGACACAGGCAGGGTGTGGGGGACACGGGCAGGGTGTGGGGGACACGGGCAGGGTGTGGGGACAGGCAGGGTGTAGGGACACAGGCAGGGTGTGGGGACACATGGGGTGCTGTGGGGACACATGGGGTGCTGTGGGCACCCAGTGCCAGCCCCCAGCCACACCTCAGCTGTGCCCACACCTCCCCACAGCGCGGGGGGAAGGCCTGGGCACGGAGAGGCATCCCTGGAGCAGAGAGCCGCCGGTCCAGGCACGGCTCTGCCGTTCCCTCTTCTCCTTGCCCGTTTCCCATTTCCCATTTCCCATTTCCCATTTCCCGTGCTGCCTGACCGTCTTTCCAGCTAATTACCCCCACTCCTGCGGGCATGGGCCATGTGGCAGCTGGCTTCTGCACCGGCTCCAGAAACGACCTTGGCTGCTCAGAGGACAGCAGGAGCCTCTCTGCCTCCCGGGCTTCCCCCGAGGCAGACAAGGATCCTCCAGCAGGGGGGACGAGGAGCCCTCCCAGCCCAGGAGCCCTCCCAGCCCCAGGAACACTTCCAGCCCCAGGAGCCCTTCCAGCCCCAGGAGCCCTTCCAGCCCCAGGAACACTTCCAGCCCCAGGAGGCCTCCCAGCCCCAGGAGCACTTCCAGCCCCAGGAGGCCTCCCAGCCCCAGGAACACTTCCAGCCCCAGGAGCCCTTCCAGCCCCAGGAGCCCTTCCAGCCCCAGGAGCCCTCCCAGCCCCAGGAACAATTCCAGCCCCAGGAGCCCTCCCAGCCCAGGAGCACTTCCAGCCCCAGGAACACTTCCAGCCCCAGGAACACTTCCAGCCCCAGGAGCCCTCCCAGCCCAGGAGCACTTCCAGCCCCAGGAACACTTCCAGCCCCAGGAACACTTCCAGCCCCAGGAGCCCTTCCAGCCCCAGAGCCCTTCCAGCCCCAGGAACACTTCCAGCCCCAGGAACACTTCCAGCCCAGGAGCCCTTCCAGCCCCAAGAGCCCTTCCAGCCCCAGTAACACTTCCAGCCCCAGAGCCCTTCCAGCCCCAGGAGCCTTCCCAGCCACAGGAGCCCTTCCAGCCCTGCTGCCAGCTCTGCTCTCCCTGCTCGGGGGCACCAACCTGTGGCTCCCTCCCGTGCTGGGGGTCACTGTCACCTCCCCCAGGACCCCCAGCACTGCCTCCCTGCAGAAATTCCCACTTTCAGGTTTGGAGATCTTTCTCCCACAGTTTCCTGTCCCGGTTTTGTGGCAGCGCTGCCCTGAGCCAGGTCTGGCTGCATCCCCTGCCAGCTGTGCCATGGAGAGGGGGCTCAGTGTAGAGAGCTTCGGGAGGAGCAAGGGCTGGGTCTGGGGTCCTTTAGGGAGCCACCTGGGGGTGGCATCGCTGCCACTGTCACAGCCTGTCTTCCCTGGCATGGGGAGAGGTGAAGCAGAGAGGAGGCAGACACAGAAGCTCTCTGGGATGGCAGCCCCTGGGGACATCTGACAGAACAGCCCCAAGCTCCCCGGGATGGGAGGGAGCTGTCAGCTGGCACATGGCTGCCAGGCACAGCCTGGGGCTGGAGGCAGGGCTGGCTGGCCCCAGGGAGGGACAGGGGCCAGCTGAGGTCATGGGCAGTGATGGGACACGTGTGGGAAGGAGCTGGGCATCGTGGGGACACCTCTGGCACCTTGGCCCCTGCCCTGCTGGGAGGGAGGGCAGGACAGGCAGTGCTGGGGGCTGGACATGCTGAGGGACTCCAGGGAACGAGGTCCTGGGTGCTGCCCATCCTTAGGAGCTGGGGCAGGGCCAGGGCAGTGCCTGGCCAGGTGTTTCACACCTTCCTGTCCTGACCTGGCTGCCAAAGGCTCAGCAGCTGCACAGGCTCCTGTGGCACCTGGGGAAATGCCCCCTCCAAACACCTCGGTGTGGAGGTGCTGGACTCCCCCGGGGCTCGGGCAGTGACACACAGGTGACACACTGGGTGTGTCCCCACTCCCAGGAGCTCAGCAGCTCCTCCTGCCTGGCTGCTGCCTTCACCTCGAGCCACCGTGGCACAGCTGTGTTTGTGTGGGGGGGTTTCCTTCAGTCTCCTCCCCAAACAGCCCCCATCTCCCTCCAGCTTTCACATCTGCACATCCCTTTGCCTTAAAACAACCAAGGCCCTGCTGTGAGGGGCTCACTCCTGCCCTGCTGCAATAGAGGGAAAAGACAAGGGAAAAATTTGCTTCTCTAGCACCTCACTGTTGCTCCAGCTCTGTGCTCTCCATCCTCATTCCTCATTCTCCTTTCCAGGAGCTGTCAGTAAGCCTTGGATAACACCCTCCTCTCTCCCAAAGCCCGTGTTCCCTCCTGCCTGTGCCACCAGAGACACGTCACACAGCCCTGTGATGTCAGGCTAATGTACAGACAGCCCTGTGTGCCTGTGTGACAAACACCAACAGCCAGCTCTGCCCCACATCTGCTAATTCAGGGAGAAAAGGGGCAAAAACACATCTTCACATGAATTCTTGCTGTCCAGCACACAAGCTGGGCTTCCCAAGTGGCTGAGCCAAGGATGTACAGGGTCCCACTGACCCCCACCCTACTGCGCCCTGGGGGCAGCCCTGGCAGGTCTCTGTGCCCAAAAGTGCCACCTTGCAGCCTGGGCAGGGGGTGGGGCAGCTGCCAAGTGCCCCCTTACAGCAACCCAAGCAGCTCCACCCCAGGTTTGGCCTAAGGCAGTATGAGGGTGGATTTGCAGGAAGCCCCCACCCGCTGGCAGGGCAGGTGCCAGGGCTGTCCTGATGAGCCTGGCACCCCCACAGGCCACATCCCTCTCCAGCCCTGCTCCAGTGCCTGTGGGGCTCCCAGAACCTTCCACTGCTCCCTCTGCCTGAGGAGGGGTTTCTCTGATCCAAGTGAGCCAACACATTCCTGGGCAGGATGGAGGATGAGCTCCTGCCCTGCCCTGCCAGCCTGGGAGCAGCCCTGGCTCCAGCCCCCGGCCCCAGGAAACCTCCCCAGCCCCAGGGACCAAGTGCTGCCCCCTCCAATCCCTCAGAGCTTGGGATGAGCACAGGCAGGAGCCATCCTAGGAAGGCTTTGGATGTATCCAGCACCCAAAGATTGATGGGCACACACAGAATTCTGTTCCCACAGCCCTGGGTCTCCCCTGGGTGCCAGCAGGGTCACACCCTGCTGCAGACAGGGCACCCTATGAGCCTGGAGGATGGACAGAGCAGCCCAGCTGGGTGAGGAGCCCCTCCAGCCCCCCAGCCCTGCAGGGAGCAGCACCAGGAAAGCAGGCAAAGCTCCTGTCCTTCCCCTCCCCTCCTCTCAGAGCCCAGCACCGTTTCCTTTCCATCCTCACATCCTGCTCCTGCAATGGCTCCACAACCAACCCAGCACATCCCTGACCCTTCCACCCCCAGCCCCCTCTGCAGGACCAGAGCTGTGTGTGCTGCCAGCACATGGAGGAGCAGGGGCTGACCCCACCAACCCCGGCCCATCCAACCCAGTGCCACCATTGCCACTGCTGGTGTCACCATTGCCACTGCTGGTGCCACCATCCCCACTGCTGGTGCCACCATCGCCACTGCTGCTGCCACCATCGCCACTGCTGCTGCCACCATCGCCACTGCTTGTGTCACCATCCCCACTGCTGGTGCCACCATTGCCACTGCTGCTGCCACCATTGCCCCATTGCCACTGCACCCAGAGTGCCAGGAGGGAAGGCAGGACCAGTCCTGCTGGGCCAGTCCCTGCTTTGCCTAAAGCTGCCAGTGATGCTTGGGGCCACCAACTCGTCCCCAGGGAGCGTGACAAGTGTGGCAGGCTGGCAGGAAGCCCACGGCAGTGATGAGGCTCCGTGTGACTGCCTCAGGCTCTTGCTCATCCCGGCTCCATGACTCACAGCCCTGGCAGTGCAGGAGGGGCTGGGGGGTGTGTGGGGTGTGGGGGACACTCACCCAAGCACGGGGGTCAGGCTGGGACCTTCTGCCACCAGCAGGCAGCGAACAGCAGGTCCCGGTGGTGTCCCACAGGGTGACCCTGTCCCACACAGTGACCCTGTCCCACACAGTGACCCCGTTCCACACAGTGACCCCGTTCCACACAGTGACCCTGTCCCACAGTGACCCTGTCCCACACAGTGACCCTGTCCCACACAGTGACCCCGTTCCACACAGTGACCCTGTCCCACAGTGACCCTGTCCCACAGGGTGACCCTGTCCCACAGGGTGACCCTGTCCCACAGGGTGACCCCGTTCCACACAGTGACCCTGTCCCACAGTGACCCTGTCCCACACAGTGACCCTGTCCCACAGTGACCCTGTCCCACATGGTGACCCCGTTCCACACAGTGACCCTGTCCCACAGTGACCCTGTCCCACACAGTGACCCTATTCCACACAGTGACCCTGTCCCACACAGTGACCCTGTCCCACAGTGACCCTGTCCCACATGGTGACCCCGTTCCACACAGTGACCCTGTCCCACACAGTGACCCTGTCCCACAGGGTGACCCTGTCCCACACAGTGACCCTGTCCCACACTGTGACCCTGTCCCACACTGTGACCCTGTCCCACACTGTGACCCTGCTCTGGGGTGATGTGACACTGTGACCCTGCTCCCTGTGGTGACCCTGCTCCTTGGACAGAGACCTGCTCCATGATGACCCTGCTCTGGATATTGACCTTATTCCATGGTGGCCCTGCTCCACACGGTGACCCTGCTCCTCTGCTTTGTCCCCTGCAAGCCACCCACAGCCAGGCCTGGCTTGAGGCTCATCTTCCAGTTCACCCCCAAAGGAGCTCTCCTCTCCTGACCCACAACTTTCTGTAGGAGCAGGGACTGCAGTGAGAGCAGCTCCTGAGGCTCCTCACTCCCTACTCTGGCCATGCTGCCCCTCCATCCCACAGACACCTCCTGCTGTTCCTCCAGGAGCTGGGGGCTCTCACTCTCCCCTGTCCTGGGGTGCAGCTATAGCTGGGTTACCAGAACAAGCTCCAAAACTGGAGCATGTGGCTCCTGAAGCCTCCAGTGACTGCAGCCTCCCCACAAAATCACTTCCTTTCTCCTATCTCCTTTCCCCTTTCTCCTCCCTCTGGCTCTGGAGCAGATCCTCAGCATCGGGGGAGCTGCGGGGGTCTGGGGGGAGCACGGCCAGGACGATGTTGTCTCAGCTGCCCTCTCGGAACGCCCCGGACGGCCCTGCCCTGCTAATGGCAATGTGGGAGAGAGGCTGGGTTTGGCTAAGCCGGAGTCAGCGGAGCCCCGCTCGTCATTAGCGGTGAGTAAAGCGCGGTGAGTCACTGCTGCCATTATCACACTGCTGAAGGCAGGGAAATGCAGCAGGAGAGGGCAGCTCCTCGGAGTCACTGCCTGAGCTCCTGCCTTCCCCGGCATCTCTGCACTGCCCCCCGGGACGGCTCTGTGCCCCGCCTGCCCGCGGGTGGTGTCCCCAAGGCCGTGTCCCCAGCGCTGACACCCTACCCGTGCCCGCCCCGCTCCCCTGAGCTGCCCGGCTGCTCCTGGCCCGCGGCGTTTCTAAGGTCAATGCATGCAGGACACTTGTGCTTTTCCCCAGCTCACTGGCGCTAAAGACACGGCCGGCACGGAGCTGCTCGGTGCCACCCTGGCGAGGGCACTGTGACCCTGTCCCACTGCTGCTACCCCGGCTCTGTCACAGCCTGACCCTGCCTGTCACCCCTGCCCAGGAACCCAGAGCTATCTGTGAGCCCAGCACCCGAGGCCACCCTGTCACCACTGCCTGTCCCCTTCCCCGGGCTCAGCCCACTCCTCGCCATGGCCACTGTCCTGTCCACTGCTCCTGCAGTGCAGGGGAGCTGCTGGGAGCCCTGGGAGTGCTGCTCCATGCCCAGCCCTGAGCCCAGCTCCATCCTCAGCCCTGGGAGCTCCATCCCCAGCCCTGGGAGTGCTGCTCCATCCTCAGCCCTGAGCCCAGCTCCATCCTCAGCCCTGGGAGCTCCATGCCCAGCCCTGGGAGTGCTGCTCCATCCTCAGCCCTGGGAGTGCTGCTCCATCCTCAGCCCTGGGAGTGCTGCTCCATGCCCAGCCCTGGGAGTGCTGCTCCATGCCCAGCCCTGGGAGTGCTGCTCCATGCCCAGCCCTGGGAGTGCTGCTCCATGCCCAGCCCTGGGAGTGCTGCTCCATCCTCAGCCCTGGGAGTGCTGCTCCATGCCCAGCCCTGGGAGTGCTGCTCCATCCTCAGCCCTGGGAGTGCTGCTCCATGCCCAGCCCTGGGAGTGCTGCTCCATCCTCAGCCCTGGGAGTGCTGCTCCATGCCCAGCCCTGGGAGTGCTGCTCCATGCCCAGCCCTGAGCCCAGCTCCATCCCCAGCCCTGGGAGTGCTGCTCCATGCCCAGCCCTGGGAGTGCTGCTCCATGCCCAGCCCTGGGAGTGCTGCTCCATCCTCAGCCCTGGGAGTGCTGCTCCATGCCCAGCCCTGGGAGTGCTGCTCCATCCTCAGCCCTGGGAGTGCTGCTCCATCCTCAGCCCTGAGCCCAGCTCCATCCTCAGCCCTGGGAGCTCCATGCCCAGCCCTGGGAGTGCTGCTCCATGCCCAGCCTTGAGCCCAGCTCCATGCCCAGCCCTGAGCCCAGCTCCATCCCCAGCCCTGGGAGCTCCATGCCCAGCCCTGGGAGTGCTGCTCCATGCCCAGCCCTGAGCCCAGCTCCATCCTCAGCCCTGGGAGCTCCATGCCCAGCCCTGGGAGTGCTGCTCCATGCCCAGCCTTGAACCCAGCTCCATGCCCAGCCCTGAGCCCAGCTCCATCCCCAGCCCTGGGAGCTCCATGCCCAGCCCTGGGAGTGCTGCTCCATGCCCAGCCCTGAGCCCAGCTCCATCCTCAGCCCTGGGAGCTCCATGCCCAGCCCTGGGAGTGCTGCTCCATGCCCAGCCTTGAGCCCAGTTCCATGCCCAGCCCTGAGCCCAGATCCCTCCCCAGCCCTGCCTTGCTCCTGAGCTCTGTCCCAGGCCCACCCAGAGGCTCTGATACGGTTCAGCTGTGGCCTCACACCAAACTCCTGCTCCACACATTGCTGGGCCAGCCCAGCTCAGCCTCTCCCTGCCCATCCCACTCAGGGCTGCTGCTGCTCTCTGCCTTGTCTGCTCACCTCACACCCTCAATCCCTCTTCTTTCACGTCTTGTTTTTCAACCTTTTGGCTTTTTTCCATGCCTCTGTTCCAGCTCTCATTGTATCCTCAGCACTGAGAACACAAACACGAGCACACCTGAGAGCAGAGCCCTGCCGGGATGCCTTTGCCCTGGGGGGTTACCCTGGCCCCAGCCCATCCCAGCCCCGGTGTGGCCATGCCCAGCTGGTGCTGCAAAGGGCCCTGGTGACCAGGTACAGTGCCCTGCCACTGCCACCACTGTGGGGACAGCAGGAGGTGACCCTGCTGCTGGGGATGCCGTGCTGGGTACCACAAAGAGAAATGAAAATGCCAAAACTCCAAAGAAAGCAGAAGGCTCATGGAGCCTGAGAGGGCAGAGCAAGTCCTGCAGGCGCCAGGAGGACCCTGGGCACAGCCCTCATCCCTGCCCTGCTCCATGCTGCCACCCCCACGTCCTGCCCAGGCTCCAGGGCGAGACGCTCCGATCCTCCTATCCAAACGGATTACAAATTACTGTCTGATCCACTAATTAGGACGGGAAGATGAGTGTGCCTCTGACAGTGCTGTTTAGCAGCCATTTAGCAATGGCTGGGAAGGCAGCGTGGCCGCGAGCACCGCACGGTGAGCGGCCACATCTGCTCCAGCAGCGAGCCCGGCAGCGCCCCGGGACCACCCCCAGGGGCAGCCCTGCTGCCAGCAGCTCTGCCCGACCCCATCCCCGCTCCCAGAGCTGCTCCTGCCCCGCTGCAGAGCCCCCCCGGCTCCCGAGGATGTCCCCAGGCCATTTGGCTCCCAGCCCCGCTGCCATTACTCTGTATTTATTTAACAAAATTAAACCCTGCTTAGTGGGGCCGGCGAAGGCAGGGCAGGCAAATCGGATCTGCCGCTGCTGCTGGCACCGGGCTGGAGCCACCCCAGCGGCCGTGGGGGCACACGGAGCCTCCTTCCCCGGGCTGGGCAGCAGCACAAGCCCCGCAGCTCCCTGGCACCCTGGCCTGCTGTGTGACAGAGGCTGGCTCTGCCTGGGCACCACTCCAGGAGCAAAGCTCCGTGCTGGGCTGGGCTCCCTGAGAGCCCTGGGTCATGGTGCCAGGCATGGCCACGGCTCTGAGAGCAGCCCCCAGCCCTGTGCCCGCCTGCTGGCACGGGGGCAGCCGCCTGTGGGGTTTGGGTGATGCCAGGTGTGTGGGGGCTGCTCTGGACCCCTCCTTCAGGCAGTGCCCAGCCATGGGACACTGCCCCAGCCAGGAGAGCCCTCGCTGTCCCTGGCAGGGCCCCTGTGTCCCCTGTAGCTCCTACAGGACCAGGCTCCTCTCTCCTTGGTGAGAAACCTACTCTGGGTCAGGCAGGAGCTTGGGGGACCCAGGAACACCAAGCTCTACAGCCTTGGCCTTCCCAAAACTCATCCATCCCCCAGCATCAGAGCCCTTCCAAAGCCACCCCAGGGCTGGGCACAGGAGGCTCAGCTCCCACGGGACAGAGTCCAGAGCCAGCAGCACAAACCACATCCCCAGGGCACCAGGGCAGGGATCCCCCTGCCCTCCAGCCCACTGGGACCCCTTGGGTTCTCCCAGCCTGCTGCCCCTGGGCACTGGGCCAGCCCTGGCACAGCCCTGGCACAGCATCACCCAGCACAGGATTGCAAAGCCATTGGAAGGCAGAGGGAAGGGGGAAGCCTCAGGTGCAGGCACAGGCACCCAGAGAGGAAAAGCTTCAGCACAAAGCCTGGCCCAGCCATCACCAGAGGAGTTACAGTGCCATTAATGGATGCTTTCCATTTTAATGAAGTTAATCTACCTTTAAAAGCTCTTTAAGCCCATAAACATATGAGCTGAGAGAGAACAGGACCTGCAGCCACATTTTTTACAGCATTTGAGCATGGTTTTTGCAGCCACCTATTTCCCAGCAAAGCAGCTGGAAGAAGAACATCCCTGGGCAGACTGCAGACCCTCCACTGTGCCAGTTACATGTGGAGATCCATGGCCTTCCAGGAAAAGTGAGATCCTATGTTCCCATTATGATAAAAGTTAGAAAAACAGTGAGTTTCAGTGAAAAAACACATACTGTCTTTTCTCAGCTGGGGAGGAGATGGTGCTGGCAGAAGGAGGTGCTCAGGGGGTGCTGAGAAGCCCCTGCCCACCACAGCCCCCTGGCCCTGGGCTCTCCCTGTGCCCCCTGCTCCCATCCCAGCCCATGGTGCCAGCCAGGCTCTCACAGCAGGAGCTGTGCTGGGGCTGCCTCCAGCCCCCAGCAGGTCCCTGCCTGCTTTGCCAGCTAAGGATCATTTTCCCAATCTCCTGTTACTCCTGGACAGAGTGCCTGGATTTGATTCTCTGGCTCCTTTCCAGTTTCACCTTTCCCAGCACTGGGGAAAACAGGAGAGTTGGAGCTGGATTTAAACCTGGCATGACCTCCTCAAACACACAGGTCTGGATTCGTTCCTCCCTCCTCCTTGGGAATCCTGTGGAATTCCTGTGCCCTTCCAGCAATGCCAGCCAGGTGTCAGTGCCAGCAGCCCCTTGGGGAGCTGCTCCTTCCTTCCTGCAGGGGAGGACACACACAGAGCCACCTCCCCAAAAACCTCCAGCTGAGCAGAAACCTTCCCATCCCGCCTGCAGAGCCAGGCAGGAGCAGGAATGGCACTGGAGGCTCAAACATGCCTAGGGACAGGACAGATTTCCTCCAGGAGAGGCAGGCAGGGGCTCTGAGGGCTCCTGTCACGGCCTGGGTGAGGGATCCCTGGGTGAGGGATGGCCTGGATGAGAGATCCCTGGGTGAGAGATCCCTGGGTGAGGGATCCCTGGGTGAGGGATCCCTGGGTGAGAGATCCCTGGGTGAGAGATCCCTGGGTGAAGGATCCCTGGATGAGAGATCCCTGGGTGAGAGATCCCCGGATGAGGGATCCCTGGATGAAGGATCCCTGGGTGAAGGATCCCTGGATGAGGGATCTCTGGATGAAGGATCCCTGGATGAGAGATCCCTGGGTGAGGGATCCCTGGGTGAGGGATCCCTGGATGAAGGATCCCTGGGTGAGGGATCCCTGGATGAGAGATCCCTGGGTGAGAGATCCCTGGGTGAAGGATCCCTGGGTGAGAGATCCCTGGGTGAGGGATCCCTGGATGAGGGATCTCTGGATGAAGGATCCCTGGATGAGGGATCCCCGGATGAGGGATCCCCAGATGAGGGATCCCTGGGTGAGGGATCCCTGGATGAGGGATCTCTGGATGAAGGATCCCTGGATGAGAGATCCCTGGGTGAAGATCTTTGGGTGAGGGATCCCTGGGTGAGAGATCCCTGGATGAAGGATCCCTGGGTGAGGGATGGCCTGGGGCTCTCCCTGCCCCCAAAGCCCCCACTGAGACCCCTTTGAGGGGTGCCTGAGCTGGGTCCAGGGCAGAGCTGAGTCCTCTCCAGCCACACTGGTGCTTTGCTCTCCACCATTCTGTCTTTCCAACCAGAATTGCCTCTCCCTCCAGCCTGCCCCAGCCTCTGGCAGCACTGCCAGGGCAGGAGGTGCCTGTGCCATGGGAGCCCCCAGCAGCACCCGCCTTGCTGCCTCCCCTGCTCCTCTGGCACTGTTCCCACAGCTCTGTCACAGCCTGGTGGGTCTCAGGAAAACCTGGGAGGTTCCCAACACCCTCCTACCCTGGGGCCTCACCACAGGCTGCTACAGGGCCCCCCCTGCGCCAGCACTGAGGCAGGACAGCCCCACGTGCACCCCAGAGCTCCGGGCACTGCTCAGGGCCAGCACCCAGGGCTCCTCCTGCCACCAAACTCCCCAAAGGCCACCGTGTGCTGTGACTTCTCCTCATGGAGAATGTCCCCACGTGCCCCCAGCCCAGGCAGCCCTCAGGGAGTGACTCCCCGCCCACAGGGGCAGATGTCAAAGCAGCTGCCCCTCTCCCTGCTGCCCCTCTCCCTGCCAGAGCAGCCCTGAGCCCAAGGCACAGGGAATGTCCCCTCACACCCCTCTGAGGCAGGAAGGTCACAGCAGCTTCCCAGCCCCAGTGGAAACCAATAGCTCAGTGTAAACAGATGCTTGTGGAAATGAAATTCCTCTTGGCTTGCTCTGACATTTGCCTCTGTCCACAGAGCCTTGGCTGCTCCTGCCATGGGCCATGGGATCTCCTGGAGCACCCACAGACCCACCCTAGACCACGATGGAATCTGGCAGAGGGATCCTGGCTTGGTCTGAGCCCATCCTTGTGGAGGTGGCTGGAGGAATGGGGATGCCAAACACATTCCTGCCTTCTTGGCAGGGGGAAAAATGGCGGAGTTTGATCTGATGACACACAAAGCAGGAGTTCCTACACAACCATGGAATATCCTGAGTGGGAAGGGACCCACGAGGATCATAAGCCCAGCCCCTGGCCCTGCACAGACACCCCAGCAACCCCACCCTGGGCATCCCTGGCAGTGCTGCCCAACCTCTCCTGGAGCTCTGGCAGCCTCGGGGCTGTGCCCATTCCCTGGGGAGCCTGGGCAATGCCAGCACCCTCTGGGGAAGAGCCTTTCCTTTATATCCACCCCAACCCTCCCTGACAGCTCCAGCTGGTATTTCCCTAATAGCTAAAACTCATCCTCATGGGGATGAGCAGTCCTGGAGGGTCCAGCCTGGGATGTGTGGGATACTCTGGAGCAGAGATGCTCAGCCACACTGGGTGCCTCAGGCATGGGCACTTCTGAAGACCAGGATGGGTGTTCAGGGCTCTCCAGAGGCAGAGCAGATGCAGTTTGGGGTGTATTGAGGTTAAAGCCTGACTCAGAGTGACCCCTCCAACCTCTGTTTGCCTGTGGGACTTTGGCTCCAAGACCAGTCCCATGTCCTGCAGCTGTGGCAGGCACTGGATTTGGAGCACCTCTGAGCTGTATCCTCACTGCCCTGCCCTGCAGGAGGGCTTTGCTCTATTGCATTGGATTTTTGGAAAAAATTCTTCCCTGTGAGGGTGCTGAGGCCCTGGCACAGCATGCCCAGAGCAGCTGTGGCTGCCCCTGGATCCCTGGAGGTGCCCAAAATCAGGATGGACAGGTCTTAGAGGAGCCTGATCTGCTGGAAGGTGTCCCTGCCCAGGGCAGGCAGATGGGGCTGGGTGGTCTGTGAGGTCCTTTCAACCCTTTCAATCCTGGCAGGGAGGTGGGATGAGCCCAGGTGGGATGAGGGGCTGACCCAGCTCCCACCACCCCCTCCCTGACCCTTTCCTGCAGGTCACAGGGTCTCCCAAAGCCACCAAAGCCCAGCAAGGAGAGGACACGTGGCCCCCAGGCAGGAGAGAGTGAGGGAGGAGCCCAGCAGTCAGCGCTCCCACTGGAAGTGGCTCACCTTCCCTGGGACCAGCAGTGCCACCAAAGTAGGGCTGCGGGCACGGAACAGGGCGTCCCATCTAATTATATCAGTGTGTCCCACAAAGAGCAGCTGCCACTGGGCTGCCCTATTTCCTGAGCCCTCCTCTGGGCCGGCAGCGCCGCGCTGGCACCAGCCCTGGCACAGCTCCGCACCCGGGACAGCCTGGCCTGGCTCACACTGGGCTCCCCACAGGCTGTGAGTGATCCCACAGTGCCACAAGGTGCAAACACCAGAGCGGTGCCATGGGCACAGGAGCCAGCCCAACCGTGCCCTCCCACAGGACACTGCAGTTTGTGTCCCCACCTCCCACAGGACACTGCAGTTTGTGTCCCCACTGCCCCACCTCCCACAGGACACTGGAGCCACGAAGCCACAAAGGGCTCTGCAGGGACTGCCCTGGCTCCAAATGGGTGCCATGGGCACTCCAAACCTGACAGTGCCCTCACACCTCCTCCTGCCCCTCTCCCAGTCCAGCACTCGCTTTCCAGCTCAGCTCAGCCTGTGCCCCAGGAGAGCCCATCCCCCTCAGGGCTGTGGTAGGATCACAGAATCCCAGAATGGTTTGGGTTGGAAGGGACCTTAAAGCCCATCCAGTGCCACCCCCTGCCATGGCAGGGACACCTTCCACTGTCCCAGGCTGCTCCAAGCCCCATCCAACCTGGCCTTGGGCACTGCCAGGGATGGGGCATGGATAGCAGCCCTGTGCCAAGATCCTCTGGAGGTGGCTGGAGCCATCAGGAGGTAAATGGCACCTCAGGCAGCAGCAGGGCTCTGCCAGGAGCAAACCCCTCCTGCCCCTGATGGAACAACTGCAATGAACACGCTATGCTGGAATCATTCTCTGGCTCGGACAGCAGCAGGCAAGGGACCAGGCTGGAGCCAAGAACGCTCAGAGTTGCTGGTGGAGGGGGTGACAAGAGGTCAGCGGATCCCATCCAAAGTTCTCTGTGTTCAGTCTCCCAGAAACTTCCCTCTGGAGGTCCTGGCACAAGCCTCTCTCTCCTGACAGAGGATCTCTGGGTGCTCCCCACTGCCAGCAGCCTGTCCAAGGGGTGCCAGAGACCTGGTCCCTCTGTGCATGCTTGGAGATGCCCCTTGGACCTCCCTGGGAGCTGCTCCTGGGGGACCAGGACCAGGTGCAGGACCCCTCCCTCCCTGCACCCAGCTGAGCCCTGCGCTGACCCCCTGCTGCTGGTGTGTGGGTGGCAGGCACGGTCCTGCTCCCCACTTTGCAAACTGGACAGCCCTGAGCCCCTCTCAGGGAAGCCCAGGGGCTGGGGAGCGGCTGGGGGCTGCCTGGCCCCTGCCACCCAGGGGGATGATGGTTTAATCCGAGACTTATTTTGGTTGCTAGGTGATCAAATCATCCATCTGCTTGTGACTGGAGAGCGCCGTGAGTCAGCCCCTGCCACCAGCAGCAGAGGGTTCACTCCAGCTCCAGCCTGGCCCGGGCCTGGCGTGCCCAGGGCTGCTCTGACAGCAGGGCCTGCCATGGGCACGGGAATGGTCCTGCCATGGGCACGGGAACAGGGCCTGCCATGAACATGGGAATGGTCCTGCCATGGACACAGGAACAGGGCCTGCCATGGACACGGGAATGGTCCTGCCATGGGCACGGGAATGGCCCTGCCATGGGCACGGGAATGGCCCTGCCATGGGCATGGGAATGGTCCTGCCATGGACACGGGAATGGCCCTGCCATGGGCATGGGAACAGGGCCTGCCAAGGACAGGGGAACAGGGCCTGCCAAGGACAGGGGAACAGGGCCTGCCATGGACATGGGAATGGTCCTGCCATGGGCATGGGAATGGTCCTGCCATGGACACGGGAATGGCCCTGCCATGGGCATGGGAACAGGGCCTGCCAAGGACAGGGGAACAGGGCCTGCCATGGACATGGGAATGGTCCTGCCATGGACACAGGAACAGGGCCTGCCATGGACAGGGGAACAGGCCCTGCCATGGGCACGGGAACAGGGCCTGCCATGGACATGGGAACGGTCCTGCCATGGACATGGGAATGGTCCTGCCATGGACACGGGAATGGCCCTGCCATGGACATGGGAATGGTCCTGCCATGGACACGGGAATGGTCCTGCCATGGACATGGGAATGGTCCTGCCATGGACAGGGGAACAGGGCCTGCCATGGACAGGGGAACAGGGCCTGCCATGGACACAGGAATGGCCCTGCCATGGACATGGGAACAGGGCCTGCCATGGACACGGGAACAGGGCCTGCCATGGACATGGGAATGGTCCTGCCATGGACATGGGAATGGTCCTGCCATGGACATGGGAATGGTTCCTGCCATGGATACGGGAACAGGGCCTGCCATGGACAGGGGAACAGGGCCTGCCATGGGCACGGGAACAGGTACTGCCATGGACATGGGAACAGGGCCTGCCATGGACATGGGAACAGGGCCTGCCTGGACAATTCGGGCTGCCATGGGGCTGGCCCCATCTGCCCACGTGCTCCTGGAGAATGAGATCCCCACAGCAGCGTGGAGAGCACCTCTGAGCCGTGTCCTCACTGCACTGCCCTGAAGGAGGGTTTTGCTCTATTGCATTGGATTTTTGGAAAAAAATCTTCCCTGTGAGGGTGGGCAGGCCCTGACACAGGGTGCCCAGAGCAGCTGTGGCTGTCCATGGATCCCTGGAATTGTCCAAGATCAGGATGGACAGGGCTTGGACGAACCTGATCTACTGGAAGATGTCCCTGCCCGTGGCAGGCAGATGGGGTTGGATAGTCTGTGAGGTCCTTTCAACCCTTTCAATCCCATTCTGGGATTTAGTGATTCAATCAGAGTGACTTGGAAGGATAAGATGAGCCCCACTAGAAGTATAGGAAGGTTTGGTGTTCCCCCCCAGCACAGCTCAGCCTCCCAGCACAGCTCAGTCCCCCCAGCACAGCTCAGCCCCCCAGTAACTTCCCTCTTCTGCAGGGACATCCCTACCCCTGCAGACTGGGAGCCCAGGGAAAGCCAACAGGCTTCTCAGGAGAGCAAGGCAGAAAGGCAACAGTTTGGGAGAAAATAACATTTTCATAAAGTGTTTGAAGTCATTTGGAGGAGGAAAGTGGGAAGGGAGAGGAATCAGAGTCCCTGTGAGTGTGTGATGCGTGCGTATGTGAGAGTGCGACAACAGGAGCCTCCCTCTCCGCAGAGGAGAAACCATCTCAGCTTCTCAGCTTTGGGAGAGTGTTGAGACACTGGGAAATTAAAGCAATGCCCACAGAACGTGTTTGCAAAGTCCAGCTTCTTTGGTGAGGCACCACGTGTAGGTGTCACACTGCTGCTGGCAGCGGGCACGTGCTGGGCACGGGCGCTGGGTGCGGGCAGGGGCTGCCCAGGACCCTGCGCTCTGCCACGTGCAGCCCTCGGGACCTGAAGGCCACCAGGGCCAGTGCAAATCTCCTGTGAGATGCCCAGGCCTCTGTGGGAGCATCAGTGGCTACCCCTTGCTCATGGCAGCCCCAAAGGAGGAGCACCACGGATGGCAGAAATGGGACAGAACCACGGCAGAGCAGCTGGAGCTGCCCCAAGCTGCTTTCTCTGCCTCCTGCCACTGCACGTGGGCAAAAGAGCCCCGACTGTTCCCTCCCTCTTCCCCCAGCCCTGCTGAGCTGTGCCAGGGCTCAGCCAGCACCCAGGCGGCCCCACAGCATCCCAACCCCAGTGTCGGCATCCCAAAGCCCGGCAGCGGGGCCGGTGGCCTCCCTGCTGCTCTCCACAGACCTGCCAGCTCCCCCGGCAGCTATCACGACTTCTTAGTGCAGAGAGACTCACTAATGAAGTGGAAAAGGAGGAGGAGGAGCAGGCTGAACGGTCCGTCCTGAGGGACAGTGCAGCAAGGAGGAGGAGGAGGAGGAGAAGGAGGAGAAGGAGGAGGAGGAGGAGAGCCTCAGCGCTGATCTCGGCTCAGCAGCCACCCAGGAGGGGAAGCAGTGCCGGGGCAGTGGCGGGGCAGTGCCGGGCTGGAAGGGCCGAGGGCCGGCAGCCGGGCTGGGAGCCGTGCCGTGGGGGCAGGAGCTCGGCCCCGCTGCCTCAGGCCCATCGCAGCGGCCTCGCCCCCAGGGCGGGAGGGAAAGGGGACCTATGGGCCCAGGGACACCCTCGGCACCCTCTGGAGCTCAGGAGTGCCCAGCCCGCAGGGCAGCAGCCCCGGCAGGGAGCGGCAGCTCCTCACAGCAGCACGGCAGGGCAGGGGAGGGGAGGACAGGCTGGGCTGTGTGGGAAGGGGGTTTTTCTCCACATCAGGCGGTCCCCGTTCCGAGCTGCCTCTGCAGGGCCTGGCTGCTGTGCCTGTGGGCAAAGCACGGCCGGGGGCTGCAGGGAGCCACCGACCCCCGGGCACCGGCCCTGGCTGGGCAGCAGCCCCAGGAGCTGCCTGCTCCTCAGGGGGCAGTGCCACAGGAGGGGCAGGTTATCCCAGGCCACAGCTCCAAGCAGAGCCTGGGAGACATGAGGGTGACGGGGGCACATGGGCAGAGGCTCCTGCAGCTCTGAGGCCTCGCTCCATTCCTTGGGGCCCTGAAGCTGGGGAGCCCCAGAGTGCAGCAGCCTCCTGTCCCCAGGTGACATGGGGGGCTCTGAGCCCAGCCGGGCCTCCACCGCTCCTCTGGGGGCAGGGGGGCTGCTGTCCCCTGCTCACAGCCCCAGTCCAGGCTGGGGACAGGACTCCTGAGCCTGCCCAGGGCCAGGAAAGGACCGAGGAGCTCATGGGGAGCTTGGGTGCCCCATCCCTGCCCATCCCTTCTCTCGTCATGGAGGGCATGCAACTTCTGGGAGCATCATCCCTTCCATGAGCACCTCTCCCTCAGGGAGTGTCACTCCATGCTGAGCAGGGCAGGACACACCTCTGTGTTGTGAAGGTCTGGCTGTCCATGTCCCTCCCATATATCCTGCTTGGAAAGCACAACCCCAACCTTGGCTTGCCATGAAATCCGTGTTCCCATCCCAGAGGCTTTCCACACAACAGGCAGGGCAGGCAGGGAATGGTTCCAGTGGCTGTGAGGGGACAGCTGAGAACTGCTCCTCCGTTCTCCAGCCAGCTGAAACATCTAACACTGTCACTGGGCCTTGAGCTCTGCCCAAACCAGCAGCAGTGCCCAGCTGAGACTGAAGGAGGGTGGGATATTTAGAAAATGCCAAACCAGCCCTTTCCGATTGTTCAGAAAATTGCCTCAAACTGTTCAGAACAAGAAAATCACTGGACAAAGGGCCTTGTCCATCAACTGGGTCAGTCCTAACCCCAGCCCCGAGCCCTGGCTGCCCCAGCAGCTCTGCCCAGGAGGGAGGTGATCCTGGTGCAAGGCAGTAGGTCCCTGTCCCACCTGGCTGTGGTGCCCGTGTCCAGGACTTGCCCAAGCCAACGTGGCCCAGCTGCAGCCCCAGAGCAGCCACCCAGCCACCATCCCACCTCCGGCATGGGGAGGATGAGTCGGTCAGGCGAGCAGCGAGGGAGCGTCACCTTCGCTCCCGCAGTGAGAGCGGAGCCATTCGAATCCTCTCTCTCTGACACACACTGAGCCATTTCCGGGAGTTTGGCAGGGAATAACATTATCTATAAATATATAAATAATGTTATATAAATATACCATTATCTATAAATACCCTGGGGTGCTGCTGTGCTGATGGCCCTGCCCACCCCAGGAGGGCTCAGCCTGAGGGTCAGGGACAGCATGGCAGGGCTGTGCCAGCCCAGACTGCGGGCAGTGGGCACAGGGCAAGAGCTGGGCAGGACCTGGGGGCATAGAGTGAGCTGAGGAGCACAGGGGTAAGGGAATGAGGGGGTTCCCAAAGCACATCCTGAGGGTCCCTGTGGCTGCAGCCGAGGACTCTGGTCTGGCACAGAACCAGCTCATCTCTGCCTCCCCAGGGGGACCCCAGGCACAGAAGGGCTCTCACACCACAGCAGGCACCAAGAGAGGCTCCTCAGGGCACCAGAGGATGCCCTGAACACCCCAGGGACACTTGCTGCAGGCATTTTGCAGCTCTCCCAGCGGAGGGAAGCTGCTCCCTGCACACTCCTGGCCATCAGCTGGGCAAGCCCAGGACCAACATGAGGAATCAGTGACACCTCCAGCACCTGCTCCTCTACCAAGGCCCTGAGACACTGGGTGAAGAAAACCCTTCAGCCCAGATAAGAGGGAAGCAGTGGGGAGGGACCCAAGCCTCCCCACCCCCAGGCAGACTGTCCAGCCCCCCCTGGAATGGCTGGAGCCTGGTGCTGTCACCCGTCTGTCACCTGCCAGGGAAAATGGTGTGGGTGGTCCCAGTCCTGTGGAGACACACGAGACAAACAGCTCAGGGGCTGGGATATTAAATACTTGACGTAAGGAGACTCTCATGATGCTCACCACAGGCCTCACCACTCCTCCTCAGCACAAGTGTCACTTCAGAGCTCCTGCAGAGAGCTCAGCTGCTCTGAGTCCTCAGCAGCAGCCCTATGGACAGCACGGGAGAATGCAGGGGACACCAAACCCAAAGGCAGCTGTTGGAGGCCTGAGGAAATGGGGTCCTTCCCTGTGGGAGTCGATCAAGAGATGTGCAGAAGGGTCCACACATCCCAGGGACTGCAGAAGCCAGGCCCAGGAATATCTAAACCATCCCACAGCCAGCACAGCGTGGGTTTGGGGCTGTCTGTCTCTTTGCCTCCATCCCATTCAACCCCAGAGGGCATAAACCCACAGAAGACCACAGAACCATGGGATCAGGGACTGGTTTGGGTTGGAAGGGACCTTAAATATCATCTAGTTCCAACCCTTGCCCACGAGATCTCCACAACAGCTCTGGAAGTTGTGCTGTGCCTCCTTGCAGCAGCTTTGCTTTCCTGGCCAAGAGCTGCAGCCAGGCAAAGCTCTCAGGAAAGACAATTTTCCTGACAGCCCATGGTCCAGAGCTACCAGACAAGCACAGGAAAGGCTGACATACATGGGAGCCTTCCTGAGCAGAGCCAGAGCTGGCACAGGAGGGCTCTGCATGGTGGGAACCTTCTCTCTACAACATCTCTACAGCAGGAAGAGGCTCAGGACCTTCTCCTGCACACCCAAACCGGGGGTCACACAGAGCCCACAGCAGTGCCCACTGGGAGCTGCATGGTTGCTGTAGCCACAGTCTGTGCCCACAGATGGACCCAAGGGACCTCCCAGAGCAGAGCTGTGGGCAGCTACAAGGTGAGGAACACAGACATCTGCAAACCCTGCCATGGAGAGCAGCACAGGCCCAGCCTGGGCTGCAGGAGCTTGGTGCCAACCCCTGGAGTGTGGCTTCAGCAAAACTCTGCTGTAGGGGACCCAGATTGCAGCACCTCAAACCCTGAGCCAAGGGCTTCCCTCACAGACCTGAGCAGAACCTTCACCTCTGTTTATTCTGCACAGAGCTAAACACACCCCTGAAATGAGAACAACAAAGCAGCCTCAGTGCCCAAAATTACTGCCCCTGAGCCCCCCAGTGACAGACTGAGATCTCCTGCAGCCCCTTTGCCTCAGTGAGTGTGACCAGAGGCCGCCTCCAACAGGCTCCTGGTGGGTGGTGGGCAGTGCTCAGCCTGCCCTGGGTGCCCAGCACAGAGGGGCAGGGGGGCTGCAGCTGGGGGCTGCCCACCCCAGCATGGCTGGGCCAAGCACAGCCAGCTGTGGATCCTGGGCAGGATTCCCCCTGGAAACAGGGCAAGAAAAACCCCACGAGCTCGGAATGAGCTCCTTGAAGCCCATCCAGGAGCAAATGGGAGCCAGCCCAGCTCCTGGCAGCCAGCACTGCCCGGGGCTGGCGGCCCTGGCCTGGGCTGGGCAGCAAACGGGGGACGCAGGTGGCTGTCGAGGCCAGAGCCCTGCCAGGGCCAGTCCTGGCTGCTGCCCTGCGCTGTGCCCTGCGCTGCGGATGGCACCGGGAGGATGCGGGGAGGCAGCTGCCATCTGGATCCAGGGCTCTCCATCTCTGCGGCGTGGCAGCAGCGCTCGGTGCTGATTGTGGGCAGATTAGAGGGGACACAGCGTGCTCATCCCGATCCTGCTGCGCTGCCGCTACCCAGGCTGGAAATAAAGCCTCGTTTTTCATGCAAAGATGCACAATGGTTAACAGGGAAAAGCTTGCCTGGGAGGCATGCAGGTAGCAAACCAATTTCCAAACGGGTCTCCAATTACTCCTGATGGTTATTCGATTTACATTTTTTTCTGGCTCACCAGATGTTGATGCTCCGAGGGTGAAATTGGGCCCAGCACGAGGGTGTGGGAAGGTGCAGGAGTCCCCTGCTGCAGAGTGGCACGTTTCCCTGGAGCTGCTCTGTTCCTCACCACTCACAGCCATGCTTCCAACCGTACCGTGCGTCACGGACACGGAGAGGAGCGAGGGAGCCGGGCTGCTGCAGACACGGAGCCACATCTGCCAAGCCCACAGCTGGAAAAGCCCCATTTTCCTGCCAGCACAGGCGGCAGCCCCACGTCCCAGAGCAGGAGTGGCAGCTCCTACCAGGTGACAGCTTCCTGTGAGAAGCCCCTGGGCTGGCTCTGTGCTCTGCTTCCTCGGAGGAGAAGCAGTGGAGGTGGATTCACGAGGCTCCGAGAGTCCATTTTGCAGGAAATGCTCCAAGCTGCCTGGGTCCTGTGGAATGCCAGCCCCACGGACACGGCTGCCCCTGGCACTGCAGGTGCCAGCCCCACACCAGGCATGGGGTCAGGAAGGTCAGCAGGGCTCTGCTTCTCAAAGGCATGCTGGTGCCAAGCTCCAATGGAAACGATGGCAACAAGGCTCTGAATCCCATTCCTGCCTGGGCCTCATCCTGGCCCTGAGCTTCCAGAGTGCGTCACGGCAAAGGCCCAGAGCAGAGTTTGTTATGTGGTACCTCTCTCCTGCAGGGGACTGGCACGAGGAGGGGACATTTGTCTGCCCCTCCAAAAGCCTAATGATAGTGCAACAACCCAACCACAATCCTGGGACTGATCCCGGCCCTTGGTGCAGCTGGAGCGGCACTGGGGGGGGCACACGGGGACAGGGACAGCAGGCACTGACCTGCCAGGCGCTGCCACTCACTGCCAGCCAGCTCCATTCCCCATGGGCTCCACTGCTGCCCACAGCCCCACCAGCTCTGGGCAGCCTGGAGCACCTTTACACAGGAAATCCACTGGGAGAAGGGTGAGGGTCGAGCACAGGGTGAAGGTCAGGGAGCTCTGCCCGCAGCCACTGCCCACACACTGCAAACCATCCCCGCCAGGGGAAGGACAGGGCACATCCCAGGCACGGCAAACACAGGCCAAGGCCATGCTCAGTGCCAGTGGCCACTCGTGACATGGGGACAGGTGCCCAGAGACCACCAAGGCTGCAGCCAGGCTGGGGCCTGGGCACAGGTGTGCTCACACAGCTCCCCACACGTGCCTGCTGCCTCCATCACCCCTGAGCGTTCCCTGGCACACAGCTCCAGCCTTGTGCCCTGCACACCCACAGGGACATCACCAGCGACCGCTGCACACGCGTGTGTGTGACACACACCCCCAGAGGGACACACGAACCCCAGAGGGACACACAAACACACCAGAGGGGAGCACACACATATCCTAGGGGAACACATGCACACCCGAGGGGAGCACACACATATCCTAGGGGAACACACACACACCCAAGGGGAACACACGCACACCCAAGGGGAGCCCACACATATCCTAGGGGAACACATGCACATCCAAGGGAAGCACACACATATCCTAGGGGAACACACGCACATCCAAGAGGAACACATGCACATCCAAGGGGAACACACGCACATCCAAGGGGAATACACGCACATCCAAGGGAAGCACACACACATCCAAGGGGAATACACGCACATCCAAGTGAAGCACACACATATCCTAGGGGAGCACACGCACATCCAAGGGGAATACACGCACATCCACGGGGAACATACGCACACCCAAGAAGTGCACACGCACCCAGAGCGGAGCACACACATATCCAAGGGGAACACACGCTCGCCGATGGGAGCACACGCAGGCGCGGGCCGCGCACACCCGCATGGTCAGGCTGGGGCCGCTCCCCCGCCCCGGCTCGCTGCGGAGGGCACGCACCGGGAATCGGGGCCACCCTCAGCCCCGCAGCTCAACCCCGGCCCCGCGGGGTGGCTCCCGCAGCCGGCACGGCTCCGCAGCGGGTCCCCGCACACGCGCCGGGCCGGGGCTCCCGCACACGCACATATTTGTGATATTGGTGATGCGGGAAGCAGCGAGGCAGCGGCGGGGCCGGGCTCTGCCGTGGCTCCCGCACCCCTGCGCAGCCGCGGCCCCGCCACGCCGCAGCCCGCAGCGGCAGCCGGCCGCCCTCTGCCCCGCACGGACACGCGTGGGGTGGGCTGGGCCACGCCCCCGGGGTGCGGGATGTCTCTCTCACACACAGACACACACACACACACACATTCACACTCACACACGCTCTGAGCCCGGTTGCTCCGCAGCCACTTAACTCTTTGTTGCTCGTTCCCGCACCAGCCAGCCCAGCCCTGCACCAGCCAGCCCCTTCCCGCACCGTCCGGCCACACACCCCGCTCTGTCCGGCCATCCCTGCCGCACCGTCCGGCCACACACCCCGCTCCGTCCGGCCACACACCCCGCTCTGTCCGGCCACACACCCCGCTCCGTCCGGCCACACACCCCGCTCCGTCCCGCCATCCCTCCCGCACCGTCCGGCCACCCCTGCCGCACCGGCCGGCCCCTTCCCGCACCGGCCAGCTCCTTCCCGCACCTCTCAGACCTTCACCCGCACCGTCCATCTCTCCATCCCGCACCGGCCGAGCCGTTCCCCGCACCGTCCGTGCCCTGGCCCCGCACCGTCCATCCCCGCCCCGCGCTCCCGCCCCGCTCCCGGCGCCCCCGGCCCCCCGCAGCCCCTCCTCACCTGGCCCGGCTGTGCGGGTCCCGCGGCGGGGCAGCGCCCGCTGCTCGCAGCGCCCCGGCGGGCTGGGCGGGGGGCCCGGCTCGGCTCGGCCCGGCCCGGCCCGGCCGCGGCCCCGGCCCCGGCCGCTGGCCGGCCCCGCTGCCCCCCTGCCCGCGGCGCGGTGCGGCCGCCTCGCCCCTATGCGGAGGCTCGAGCGGCACCGAGGCGATGCCCATTCATTCAGCTTGGCCCCCGCAGCCCTCCCCTTCCGCCCCGCGCCCCAGCCGCCTGCATGGAGGGGGCTGGCGATGCTGCAGCGGTACCCAGAGCCCCCGGAGAGCACAGTGCGGAGAGGAGGGAGGGAGAGGAGGAGGAAGGAGAGCAGAAGGAGGGAAGAGGAAAGAGGGAGAGGGAGATGGCTGCCCCCAAAACCAGAGCTGGATCTGGAGAAGACTCTGGGATTTCCACCAGGAAATCAGGGCAGGGAGCGGAGCGGGGCCGGCGCAGCACCCCCCGCCCAGCTCGGCACGGCAGCCCCAGCCCCGCTCCCGGCGGTGCCGAGCCAGGGGCTGGGGGCTGCGGGCGGTGGGCACGGCCCCGAGCGGGGCCAGGGCAGGGCACGGCCCCCCTGCCCAACCCAGATGTCCCCCCTGAGACCGGGCTGACCCAGGTGGGGGACACCAACCTCCCCAGCCAGGAGCTTTGCTTTAAGGGCATGGAAAGCTTGGGGGGCACCTTTTGGTGGTGTTGCCAACCTGGTGTATGGGGGCTGCACGCTTGGCCCACACCTGCATTTTTGCAGAGCCCAGCTGTGCTCAGATGGGCCCCCTTGACCCTCACACACAGTCAGGAGCCCCTCACACGCACCAGGGTCCTGAGCCCCAGGATAACGTCCTGCACGCCACATCAAAATTTCTCAGTTTTTCCTAATCTGGGTCTTGCCTAACCCTCTGGAAAATAATCCACTGACCATCTGCCACAGTGAAATTCATTTACAGCCTCGCACAAATTAGGCTCAACTGTTCACTTCCTGCTCCTCTTCTGCTCAGGGCTTTTGGTCGCTCTGGTGCACGTGTGTCTCCCTTCCCATGGACTGGGGGTGACCTTACCATGGACTGGGATGTCCTTGCCGTGGACTGGGATGTCCTTGATGTGGACTGGAGGTGACTTTGCCAGCGCTGGGCTGCAGGGCAGTGCCTGCTCCTGACACACTCTTGGATCTCAGGGTGCTTTCTCCATTCCCATGCCAGGATGGCATTCTCATGCCCAGCTTTGCCATGGACTGGGGGTGACTCTGCCATGGGCTGTGATGTCCTTGCCCTGTGATGTCCTTGCCCTGGGCTGGGTGTGACCTTGCCATGGAGTGGAGGTGACCTTGCCCGGACTGGGCTGCAGGGCAGTGCCTGTTCCTGACATGCTCTGAGATCTCGGGCTGCTTTCTCCTGGTGGGATGGCATTCCCATGCCAGGATGGCATTCCCATGCAGCCATGGCATTCCCATGCCAGGATGGCATTCCCATGCCAGGATGTCATTCCCATGCAGCCATGGCATTCCCATGCCAGGATGGCATTCCCATGCAGCCATGGCATTCCTATGCAGCCATGGCATTCCCATGCCAGGATGTCATTCCCATGCCAGGATGTCATTCCCATGCAGCCATGGCATTCCTATGCAGCCATGGCATTCCCATGCCAGGATGTCATTCCCATGCAGCCATGGCATTCCCATGCCAGGATGGCATTCCTATGCAGCCATGGCATTCCCATGCCCTGATGGCATTCCCATGCCCAGGGCACAGAGCTCTGCCCGCGGGAGGGCTGAGGAGCCTCTTTGGGGACCAGCCTGTCCCTCTGGCTGCCCTTGGAGGTGTGTGCAGGGCAGGTGAGGAGCCTTCATGGGTCCAGGCAGGACAGAGCAAGAGCTCCTGGATTTCCCTCTGCCAGGGATCCCAGCCTGACCTCGGGCAATCCAGGTATTGATCCAGGTGTTGGTGGTTTCAGAGGTGATTCCAAACCCGTGGATTTTGCTGGTTTGGGATGCCTGGCCAGGGCTGCCCCGTGGGAGTGAGGGCTCAGAGCCAGGACTGCTCAGTTCTGTGAAACACCTCTGCAGTCCCTGCACCTGCTTAAAGCCTGGCCTGGGGGTGAGCACCGTGTGGGAGCAGCAACCATGGGGATTTTCCCATCCCTTTGCCCTGGTGCTTTTGCAAATGGAGAGCTGGCTTTCTGGGGAAGAGGCTTCATTCTCTAAGGAAAATGGAAATATACAGATTTTTTTTTTCCTTCCTGTAGCAGATTCAGCAAAAGTGCAGCTGCCTTCCCAGTCCTGAATACAGAATTGACCATTCAGTTCATCCCTAAGGGGAAATGGCCCAGCAGAGAGGAACAACGAGCCCCACAGTGCTCTCTGCACCCTCCAAAGTCTTTCTCAACCCTGGAATTTTCCTCTCCCAAATTCCAGGGGTGCCTGGCTCCCTTTGCAGGGCAGTGAAGGTTTTCCTCATGCTTCCAACCCCCCTCTCTGAAAAGCTATCAGCTTCCAAATGTATAGTTTTTTCCCCTTAAACTGTAATTTTCCAGGTTATTTGTCCATGATGGAGCCTGGGGGGCAGAGGCACTGGCACAGCCAGAGCAGGAGCTGGGTGGGTGCTGGAGGGCACCCCAGGGGGACAGGGCATTCCAGCCATGCCAAGGGCATGGAGGGCTGGCACCAGGCAGCCCAGAACCTTCTGGCTGTGAGGAGCAATGCCTCTGACATCCTTCTGCCTATTCCTGAGCCTCATGGCCACTCCAAGTGGCTGGAAGGACATGAAAGGAAGGCACAAGGGATGATGTTTGCTGCTGATTTCACAGTGAGTGTCCGGGTGCTGCTCAAGAAAGTCACTCAGTGTCCTGAGCTGGCCAGGCCAGGTGCAGTGCCAGGGGCATGGAGCAGCCCTGGCAGGCTGCAGGAGCCCCTGCTGGGCTTTCAGTCAGCAGCCCAGCAAAGGCTGTGTGGAGGAAAAGAGAAGAAGGGAATTTAGGAAGACATTTAGGAATACATTATTTTATAATATTTAAGAAGAAATTCCTCCCTGTGAAAGTGGACAGGCCCTGGCACAGGGTTCCCAGAGAAGCTGTGGCTGCCCCTGTATCCCTGGAAGTGCCCAAGGCCAGGCTGGATGGGGCTGGGAGCAGCCTGGGATAGTGGAAGGTCTCCCTGCCCAGGGCAGGGGGGTTGTAACAAAGATGTTCTTTGAGATCTCTTCCAGCCCAAACCATTCTGGAATTCTGGGATTCTATGAATGAAGGGCAGCTGGAGAGGTTGTCCTGTGAAAGAGCCCAAAGCCTCATTTCTCAGCTATACCAGAGTGAAGAGGGGGCTTAGGCAGCTCCAGAGGCTTCTCCAAGTGAAGACAAATGGTTCTCATTCCTGGTGATCCAGGAAGGAGAATGGAGGGTGACACAGTTCAAGGCAGAGGGGAAATGATCTCTGCAGGAGCTGGTGTGGTGAGCCCTGGTTCACTGCCAGGCCAGGGCAGCCCCAGTGCAATGGCAATGTCCCTGAGCAGGGCAGTGCTGTCCTGAGGCACTGACACACCTGGAGCACTGATGGCACAACAGGAGGGACTCAGGCATGCCTGGGCTCCAGGGGGAGCAGAGCAGTGTCTGCACAGCAGGGATGGGCAATGGGCAGCAGATTTCATAACTTTATTTTGTGGGGCGTGGCGCAGGATTCGCCAGGAGACGGAGGGAGGGTTGTCATTGAATCACCCTCCAGCTTCCCTTCCCCAGGCTGCTCCCGCAAGAGCTCCACTGCCCCTTGGGCACACGCACAGAGCCGGGGCTGTGCCCCCCGGGCCCCTTGGGAGTGCCAAAGCCACCCAGGGCCATCCCAAAGCCACCCAGGGCCATCCCAAAGCCACTCTGGGGCCATCCCAAAGCCACCCTGGGGCCATCCCAAAGCCACTCTGGGGCCATCCCAAAGCCACCCCGGGGCCCTCCCAAAGCCACCTCAGGGCCATCCCAAAGCCACCCCGGGGCCATCCCAAAGCCACCCCGGGTCCACCCCAAAGCCACCCCGGGTCCACCCCAAAGCCACCCCGGGTCCACCCCAAAGCCACCCCGGGGCCATCCCAAAGCCACCCCGGGTCCATCCCGTACCTCTCAGCTCGCTGGGCTCAGCACTAGGCCAGACTCAGCATCCTGAGCACCGTGTGTCCCTCTGGGCTCCAGGGCTGTCCCTCATGAGGGGACACAGAGAACAGGGGCCGTGTCCTCGCAGGGCACAGGGTGGGTGACTCTGTGCTCAGGCGGGGCCCAGGGGCTGTCCCTGCAGCAATGGCAGCCAGGCTGGCTGGGTGTCAGGGCAAGAGACGAGGCTGGCACAGCACGGGGGAGCTGAGAGTCACCATAGTGATGTGGCTGGAGCAGGTGGGTGCTGGGGATCACCAGCCATGGCTGGGAGAGGAGACAGGCAGGGCTCTGGGCAGCCAGCAGGACAGGGAGCCAGGCCAGAGGCAGGCATGGATGACAGAGGCACGTAGGAAACAAGGGAAGGGCATCAGAGAGGCTTTCTGAGCCTTTCTGAGCATGGCTGAATGTGTGGAGAGCAGGAGAAAAATCAGAGAGCTTTGAAACCTTTGTGAGAAACACAGGGTCAGGACTCAGCTGGGCAGGGGGGACAGAAGGCAGGGACAGTGTGAGTGTGGGGTGGAGAAGAGAAGGCCTGGGAGATGGGGCAGCAATCCAAGCAATCCAAGGGGACTTCTCCAGGCTTAGAGATGTTTGTGCTGCAAACCTGAGGGGCCCTGGCACTGCTTATGGGGACAGCAGAGCAGGGGGAGGTGTGATCAGGCTGTGCCCGTGGCTGGGAGCTGAGGGTGCTGCCAGGACAAACAGAGGGATCCAGAAGAGTCCCAGCACAGCAGCAGGGCACAGCACAGGAGGGTGAGGCCCTTGCATCCCTTATGGAGGATGCTGTGTGGGAGGGCTGAGAGGAGCAGGGTCCTTTAGGGAGGAGGAGATGGGAGCAAATCCAGAGGAGCTGT
This sequence comes from Molothrus aeneus, assembly GCF_037042795.1. NCBI lineage: Eukaryota > Metazoa > Chordata > Aves > Passeriformes > Icteridae > Molothrus > Molothrus aeneus. The sequence goes on from NC_089662.1 coordinate 1,047,490, forward strand.
GAGGAGCTGAGGAGTTGGCTCAGGTTGGGATCTTGTGCTATGGTTTGCCCCATGGGCACAGGGAGTGTGTGACCCCCCAGGTCACACCAAGGCCCTTCTGTTTCAAGTTTTGGCATGGCAGGGTTCAGCTGGTGGTGGCTCTGCAGCCCACAGGACAGGCTGGGGGTGTCACTCTGCTCTGAGGCAGGAACAGCTCCCCTGGCACTGCATTGCTGCTGTCCCCAGGGGTGACAGAGCGGGTGAAATGTGACAATGGCCAGTTCAGTTATAATGGGCCAGATCTTCAATGCCAGCAGGAGAAAATGATGGGTCTGGATCCCTCCAGGAAGCTGGAGAGGCACTGGGGGAAAATGTGTGGAGTGGAAGGTGAGAGGAGAAGGAGGCAGTGCCCAGGGATGGACACAGTGCTGAGCATGAGCAGGCACTGCTGGGGCTGTGGGACAAACAGCCAGGGCTGGCCCAGGAGCTGGGGACAAGAGCAGGTAAGTGAAGGCAGGGGAGGCACTGCAGGTGAGCAGGGTGCAGAGCTCCCACCCCCACAGAGGGGCAGGAACAGGGATGGGCACTGAGCACTTGGCTCCCCCAGACTCAGCAAGCTCTGAGCCCCTCCAGGGAGATCCTGCAACCTTCTGCACTTCAGGGTGCTGCAGGTACCTCTGGAGACCACTGAGGGGTGGAAGGGTAGGAAATCTGAGGTGGGCTGTAAGAGATGAGGGATGTGCCTGGTGGGTGCAGATATCCCCCTCCTCCCCACCAGGCAGAGCACTGCCCTGCTTTGCTTTGCTCTCCTGCCCATAAATCTCTCACAAGTCAAATCTTGCCCTTTCTGCTCCTCACTGCAGTCAAACACTGGTGAGCAGCAGCCTGTTGAGGCAGCCTGGTGCCCAGAACCTCAGTGTCCCCCTGCCCCTGCCTTGCTCTGATGTGGCAGCCCCTCCAAAGCCTGGTCCACATGAAGGAACCTCTGCCACAGCAGCCTGTGCTACCCTTTGTCCCAGAATTCCTCCTGAGCAGGTAGTGGCTCATTCCAGGCCATGTGGCTCTGCTGAAGGTTTGAAATTCTCTCTGAGCACAGATGGGAGTTTGTTCTGTGGGCAGCTCTGGGCAGATCAAGGGGGTCTTGCCCTATCTGGAGGCCACCAGCCCTACTGAGGACAGACATGTTCCATGCAGACAAAATGCATCATCTCCATTCAATGAGATCTTGGAATGAAAAATGTCCTGTGCCCTGTTCTTGGAGCACACACAAAATAGGCACAGCAAGGGCTGAATACCCAGCAGGGTGAGAGACTGAATGGAAGGCAGTCCAGCTGTCCCATGTGAAATGTTCAGTTCCACCCAGGATGAGCCAAGGAGCGAGCACAGCAGGGCTGGAGTGTCTCTGCTTAGGGAGGAGCACTGAGCAGTAATGGGATAGAGCTGCAGGGAAGGGCTCAGGAGGGCTCAGGAGGAAGATTAGGTGCTTAGGGAGCAGAGGAGCATCTGCAGCCTCCTCAGGCCCCGGGAGGAAGCACAGAAGGGATTGCAGCTCTCCTGCTGCAGCCAGGAGCTCTCCTCAGGGCAGGGCTGCAGCCCAGAGTCAGGAATGTCCTGCAAGGAACCCACCAGAGCCATCAGCCCAACTCCTGGCCCTGCACAGACACCCAGCAATCCCTGGGAGCAGTGTCCAAACCCTCCTGCAGCTCTGGCAGCCTTGGGGCTGTGCCCATGCCCTGGGGAGCCTGGGCAGTGCCAGCACCCTCTGGGGGAAGAGCTTTAGGTGTATTTAAGGACTTCCTTTGGACTGTTTGCCACTGCTGGACATGCAGACAGGGCACCAGTCTGCTCCAGTGGGATGTTTGAAGGTTTTTACAGCAGGAAACCATGGCCTGGGCATGAGGACACAGCTGGCCACTGTCCAGTGCATGTGGCATCTGCACAGCTCTGAGTGAGACCTGTGAGAAATGAGCCTGTACCAGAACAGAAGGAGGACATGAATAGGGCAGCTCCAGTGTTCCCTGCACAGCTCAGGAGCTGACAGTGCTGCCCCACTCACAGCAGGCTGGGGAGCAGCTGCCCTGAGGAGCTGCAGCCCCTTCCCTTCCGTGCCAGGGCAGGGCAGGGGCACCAGGCAGGGCAGGGGGTCCTGCTGTGCCCATCAGCACCTGCAGCATGGCCCTGAGCACCACAGCTTCACAGGGCTTTGCCCCTGGAGCCCAGCTCAAGGTGCTCCCCTGTGCTGCCAGCCTGGGGAGGTGCCAGGGCAGGGCAGTGCCAGGAGTGCAGTGAGCCAGTGGCTGAAGGGAGGCAGGAATCCCTTCTGGAAGGAGAAAAGGAGCAGGAAGGTGGTTGTTGTGTAAGGATGAGGCCAGAGCAGGATGCACAAACCTCCCTGTGCCCCGACTCCTGCCCTGTCCCCACGGCTCCAGGTGTGGCAGCTCAGCCCACCCACTCCTGTTTGCCCCCTGAACCAGGTCAGATCCTCAGCTCTGGGAATCCTGGGCTCCTTCATGGGGGGATCAGGCTGCAGGCTCAGAGCATCCCAGCTCCTCTGGGGGGGAATTTCACCCCCACCCTACTGAACACAGAGTTCTGCAGCTCTGGGGTGATGGAGCCCTGGGTCACCCTGTGCCTTGGGTGCCACCCAGTGCCCCTGCCCATGTCCCCAGGGCTGAGTGCCCGAGCAGGAGGGGCAGGCTGGCCCTTCCCCAGGCTGGGAACACGGGTCCCACCATCTCACAGCAGAGATCAGCTGCTGGATGCTCGTTGCTTGGCAGCCACAGGCTTAGAAATGTCAATTTCTAATTAAAACCATGCACCCAAAACCTGCACAGCCCCCCCAAAGCCTGGGATTTTGTACCCTGTTCTCAGCTGGGGGGCATGGCAATATCCCACAGTGTGCCAGCACCTGGGCATGAGCCGGGCTTGTGCCAGGGAGGAGCCAGGGAGGCACAGGAGGGCCTGAGCAGGAGGCACCCAGCTAAAAAAGGCAGATGCCAGCTGAAAAGAAGGGAGATGGAAGATGTGACCCAGAAACAGGAGTGAGGAAAGCTCCCCTGGAGCACATGGCAGGGTGCCAGGGTGCCAGGCACAGAAAGCAGGGCAGTGGGGTGGGAATCCATGGCACAGGGCAGTGCTGGGGCCTGGTGTGGGAGTGAGGGCACTGAGCAGTGGGCAGCCCCTGTGCCAGGGCAGTGCCAGCACCCTGGGCCAGCCTGGCCACAGTCCCTCCTTGGGGACCCCTGTGTCCCCTGGGCCCCTGTGCTGGGCAGTGATGCCTGGAAATCACCAAACCTCAGAATATTTTGCACAGGAAGGGACCTTAAAGCTCATCCAGTGCCACCCCTGCCATGGCAGGGACACCTTCCACTGCCCCAGGCTGCTCCAGCCCTGTCCATCCTGATCTTGGGCACTGCCATGGACCCAGGGGCAGCCACAGCTGCTGTGGGCACCCTGTGCCAGGGCCTGCCCACCCTCAGAGGGGAGAATTCCCTCCCAATGTCCCATGCAGCCCTGCCCAGGTGGTGCTCCTTGTGGGAAGTGGTGTTTGCAGTGCTGGGAGCTGGGTCTCAGCTGGGGTGACCTGTCCAGGGCACCTGGTCCCTGGCTCTGCTCTGGGCAGGGCCACAGCAAATCCAGCCCCTGTGGCTCCAGGAAGGAGAAGGTAACTCCATGGTAAAGTCGGAGCATGAAAAACTCAACCCACTGAAAAGTGCAGTAAAAGAAATTCGTTTTTTAAATCCATGTCATTGGATTGCAGATTTGGGGAGATTAAAAATTCAAATGTTGGCTCTGGTATCTGAACCTTTAGCATTTGTATTTCTATGCTCTTGCTCCATGAGAATGACAGGGAGAGGGAGGAAAGGCACTGGGAGCCCCAGTCCAGCCCCCTGCCAAGCAGGCCATGGCCAGCACGGGGCTCACAGAAGCAAACAGCCTCACTGGGGAAGGCAGTTTATTTTTTGAAGTTTGCAGAACCTCTTTTTAGCATTTTCTCACGGAATAATTCTGGGTTTCTGCTTCCAAGTGACATTCAATTTCCACATCTGAGCTAGGGATAAAATGAATATTTTTACAACCTGACTGAATTCAAACCAAAATGCTCAAAAAAAATGATGAAACTGTCATCCATGGAGCCAGGCAGGGGTGGGCAGGCAGCTCCAGCTGCATGGTGGCTGGGGGTGCTGGTTTACCCAGTTCAGACTGGAGGAAGCCCCAGTGTGCCCAGTGCCCATGGGGGGCACCCAGAGGAGATGGGCACTGGAGCAGCCCCAGGGCACAGCCTGGCCAGGGGCTCTGCCCCTCCAGGGGGCTTTACCCTGTCAGATCAGCCTGGTACCAGGCTCATCTCTCCATCCTCTGCCTCCCTTGTCTCCTTGCAGCTGATCTCAGGAGACATTTGATTGGCAGGTCATGCCAAACACATTTGCTTTGAAGTTTTCCCAGTTTCCTTGGAAAAGGCTTTCTTATCCAAAGGACCTCACTGCCTGATTTCCCTCAGGTGGAAAGCAGAGCCCTGGGCTGGGGAGGGTGGGAGATGTTTCACTGGGCAGCCTGGGCTACTGCAGGTGTCCCTGCCCCAGAAATCCCTGGGGTTTATGTTCTTTTCCAACCCAAACCAGTCTGGATTCTGTCATAAATAGACCAAGAACTTTTCTTCTCCCTCAAGGTCTTACATCCCCTATGCCATAAAATAATCCTTTAATTAGTGAGGCCAAAGTGTTCAATAATTAACAGAGGAATCTTTTTTCCATCATGTGCATAATGGACAAACCTAGTTAGTCAGGTTTAGTTAATCCTGGGTTTGCTCCACTCTCATCCTTCAGCGCTTCCTGGCCTTTCTAAAATCTCCAAATTCTGTCTCAAAATCCAATTCCAGGCTGAAGCACAGACAAAGCAGCATTTGCTCCTTGTTTTGCAGGGTTCTTTGGGAAAAGAAAGCTGGGCAAAGACCAAACCTTTAGCTGGAGAGAGGAAATATGCAGATTCCAGGTGTCAGGCTGGAGTTCCCTCAAGAGAAGTTGAATTTCCAGAGGCTGTAAGGAGCAAACACAACCTGTGGGGTCACTGGGCTACCCCAGAGCAATTGGCCCTACCCCAGTGCAGGGGAAATGTGAGAGCATTATTCCTGAGGATTTGGGGTTGGGATGCTGGGGTGTCCCCTGGCAGGATGGGATGGGGGATAGGGCTGTTCAGAGGTGCAGCATCAGCATCCCACAGGCCTGGAGTTAATTATCCAAAAAAGCCAACTATAAGCTTCATAAAAGCCTATAAAGGCTTTATAAAAGCCTAATAGAAATAGAAATAGCTGTGCTTTGTTTTTAAAATCACTTACAACACGGATCATTATTAGTCTAATTATCTCCCTGCAGTGTGGAGATGCCATGGGGTTTTTTGGGTTTGTTTATTTTTTTGTATTTTTCAGGCAGAGAAAGCACACAAGGCACATTTTGGGGATGAAATAGGAAGGCCAAGCAGGGGAAAAGGAAAGCTGTGCTGTCCCAGGAGCTTGGGGCTGACTCCTGGCCCAGTGTCCAGCTCCTTGCTGCCCTTCTGTCTTGGTTTGAACAGCCAGGTGTCTGCTGAGGAAGGCAGGAGCCTCCCCTGAAATGGAAAATGTAAACCCCCCCCTCCCTCTGAATTATTATAATTTTGAAATTAAAAGGCTCTCAGGCAAAGATATGGGAGCAGGAATAACAGTTCTTTATTAGGAAAATTAAAAATACAAATGCAATAGTACAAATAAAGAAAACAAACCCCAGCCAGAGTGAGAGCAGGCCCTGTCCCCTGTGTGTCAGGGGGTGGCACAGCCCCATCCCATGGGGGCTCAGCCCTCCTGCAGTGCCAGCTGTGGCTCTGCTGGAGCAGGGATCCTGCACAAGGGGGGAGTTTTCCTCTGCAGCTCCAGGGCTGCTGGAGATGGGCCTGGGCTCCCTCTGGCCATGCAGGGCAGCAGAAGCTGCTCCTCTGGCAATGCACTGGGCAAAGGCTGCTGTGCTGTGCCAGGCTCACATTGGATCCAGGTAGGAATGCTTGGCTCCTGCCCTGGGCACAGCATCTCCCCATGGGATGCTGGAATTGGATCAGCCCTGCAGGGACACTCAGTGGCCATGGACAGCAGATAATTAATAATTAATAATTAATGGCCCATGGACAGCAGAGATCTCCTGGAGGGAGGATTGGTTGTGGGAGAGATAAAGAAAACTGCCCCATGGACAGAGGATAACTGCCCCAGCTCTGCCAGATGGCAAATGGAGCACACACACATCTCTTACAGCCCAGGACACCTTCCCAGTCCAGATCCTGGACCCAACAGCAGCAAGGTTCAGCCCAAGGCTGGGCTGAGGGGCAGAGCTGTGGCACCCCTGGCACAGGGTGTGAAGGTGCCAAGAGTGAACAGGAACAGAGGCAGAACAGCCTGAAAGAGAAATTAGTGACAGCACAACACAAGAGTAAAAAGTGAATAAATGGAAATAAATTAAATTCACAGACAATAAATTAAATCCTGGTCTTGAATATCCAGAGACCAAGTCTGTGTTGTGAAGTCCATGAGCTGAAGGGGACTGGATGAGCTTTAAGGTCTCTTCCAACCCAAAACTTCTGTGATTTTATTGTTCTGTGAAATCCCCATTCTGTGTTCAAGGCATTGACACCGACAAGATCCTACAGCCAAAGGACACAAAGGAGATTTCCCTTCATGACCTTGCCATTTTTAGTGCCAGATACACTTCTTCCCTGCCAGCCACTTGTTCTCCTTTACTGATATTCCATGCATTTCCTGCTGGCTGCTGCTCCCTGGGTGCATCAATGGCAGAAGCTCAGCACATCCCAGAGCCTCTCCTGAGCTCCCTGTGGAGAAGCAGAGCCTGGCCCAAGGTCCAGGGAAGTTCAGAGGTGGCTCTGGGGATGAGCAGTGAGGCAGGAGAGACCTTGGGAGCAGCAGGGCCAAAAGCACTTTGCACTGGGGCACCCAGCCAGGCACCTTTGGGCACAGCCTGAGGTGTCCCCATCCTCCAAGGGCACTACAGCACCCACAGCTGAGGTGTCCCCATCCTCCAAGGGCACTACAGCACCCACAGGACTCCCCTGGAGCTGGGACACAGCCACTCCAGCTGGGAGCCTGCCTGCTGCACCCTCCTGTCCCCATCTGCTGCAGATGGAGCCAGGGGTGGCATTCCATGGGCACAGGGATTGCTGCTGCCCTGCATGGGCATCTGTGCAGTGACAGGGACCCTGAAGACACTCTTGCCCAGGTGGAAAGGTTATTTCAGCATCCCCTCAAGTGCCACACTGCCAGGGGGCTGCCCAGGTGTCCCTGTGCCCTGGGAGCCCTCAGCTGCCTCTGTGGGAGCTCCCTGAGCAGCCAGGCCAGTGTGGGCAGGGAAGGTCAGGCTGGCACCTCTGTGGGTCCTTCTGCTGGGATCTGGGAGAGACAGGAGAGGGCAGAGGCAGTGCCCAGGCTGGCACCCAGCCAGGGAGGGCGGAGAGGGGCCTGGCTGGGCTCACGTGCAGGAGGGGCAGCTCTGCCTCCCTGTGTGCAGCTCTGGCCACCAGAGCTCTCCTCTGACACCTTTGTGGCCTCTGGTGGCACCAGCAGGCTCTGGCACAGCCCTGCCAAGCAGGAGGAGGCAGTGGCAGACCCCAGCAGGTGGGGATGGATGGGCTCTGTCCCCCTGCCAGCATCACCTGCTCAGCACGTCCAGGGAGCCCTGGTGGAACAGGGAATGCCAGGCCTGGACATTTTGGGTGCAGAGCCCACAGGTGAGGGCCTGTCAGAGCTGCTGCACGTGTTGGGACAGGAGCAGTGGCCAGGATGGAGACAGTGACAGAGGCTTGGGGCAAAACAAGGGCACAGGGACCTGTGACCCTGCAGCCTGGAGCCCCAGAAGCCCAGAATGGCTTCTATTGAAAGGGACCTTAAAGCTCATCCTGTTCCAGCCCCTGCCCTGGGCAGGGACACTTCCCCAGGGTGCTCCAAACCCTGTCCAGCCTGGCCTTGGACACTCCAGGGACAGGGCAGGCACAGCTGCTCTGGCAGGAGATTTTCTGGCTCTCCAGGAGGCACCAGAGCAGCCAGGAGTGAGTTAATGCCACACCAGGGCCCCAGCTGCCTCCTGCTCCTCAGAACACAGGGAGGGCAGCAGGTCCTCGTGTGGCAGGAGGGACATGATGCTCCCTCCTGCTCCCAGCAGCTCCAGGATGGCACCACGGGCTCCTGGTGGAGCTGGGCCTGGGCTCTGGAGCCAGGAACAGAGTTAGGGCCAGAGGGGATGGCACAGGTTGGGCAAGGCGCCTTGGATGCTGTTTTCCACCACGGTGTGTGGGGAATCCCAGCATTCCCAAACTGCTCTGGCTGCAGGAGCCACCCCAGGGCTGGGACAGGAGCCTGGAATGTGGAACAGCCCCTGCTCCACCCCCTTGTGCTCCCACCCTTGCAAGAGGAGGGAGGTGGGACCCTCTGTGCAGCCCCTCTGGGGCAGGGGTGAGGGGGAACAGCTGGGCACAGCTGAGACATGGGGCTAGGAATTGGAGGGGTATTGATTAGAAATGGATATTTAGATGAAATATTGATTAATATTCGCTGCATTTTACTGTGCTAGCTGCCTGTAAAGGGAAGACAAGGATATGGGGGACCAGGTATATGTGGGAGAGCAACATCAAAGAATGCAGGGATGTGTGATAAGGGAAGGATGATATTCATCAAACAGGACAAAATTACAAGGCTACCAAGATAACAAGGCTTCTCTGGACCCCCAACTAGATCAAACCATCCTTGTGGTTTGGACTGTGACCAAAGAATCAGTAAGCATGTGCAAGAAGATGAGGTGAAGAGGTCAGCTCTGATGAAGAGTACTTACTTCATCCCCCTGTGACCTCCAAGGATCCCCAGATGACCACCAGAGACAAGTATGCAGGCACAGGGGACTGATAAGGTAATTAACTGATAAGATAATTAACATATGAAGCGGGACAAGGTGGAGCCAGGAAATAAATATGCATTGATGTATTGCAAAACCTAATGTATATATAACATTTTAGAAGATAAAAAAGAATGCTGAGAATGGGGAGATGCACATGTCTTTGGGGAGGTATCCTGCCTGAGCCCAGCCCAAAGTACATTCCTACTTTATAACTCACTTTGTCTTTGGCTTTTAGAGTCTCTGTGTGTGTCACAGTCACGGGGCAGTGCCCAGGGTCGGTGTCACAGCAGAGCTGGCAGGAGGGGACATCCCCAGCTCCCCTGGCCACCAGCCCATGGGGACAGCAATGCACAGCCAAAGGGTGGCACCCACCTGCACCTGGCAGGGGCTGAGCCTTGGAAACTGCATCTCATAAAAAACTGTCACCACCTGGAACCTGCATCGATCCCAGCCGAGGGGGAAACTCTTCACTAAAGAGGGCATTTCCAAAATGGATTTAACTGGGAAAGCAAAAGTGCAAATTGAGTTTTAAAATAAAATGCACAACATTTAGAATAAAATGCTGACTCCATCCCTTTCCCAGGGATGCAAGTGGTATTTCTTTCCATTTCTCTCACCCAGCAGTGCTGTGTAACATGCACCAGGTACATGGTGGGGCAGAGGATTCCTGCTCTTCCATTAATTTATTCCTATAGCTGTATTTGTTTTACAGTATTCAGAACAGCTTTTACTCAGTGTTGATTGAAGCATCTTATTTTCCAGATCAAAGTGCTGCTTTGTGCTTTAATGAAATACTTTGACACAATAGCTCTGCGTTTGTTGGAAATCATTATTGAATGTATTGAGAGCTGCTGGTCCTCTCATTAACTTGCTGTGTGCTTGTCTTCCCATCTTGTTCAAAGTGTCAAAACATTTCCCTACAGAACAATTCCATCAGGATTTACCAGCAGTGCTTGTACACACCGGGATGAGGCTTTGGGTGGGATCTGTGTGCTGGTCCAGTATCAAAATAATAACAACAGTGAAAATTAGAGGCTTGAAATTGAAATTCATTTTGAGTGTAATTGTTGTTTCCCCAGTTCAAATTTTTTACACTTTGCCTGAATTCCACCCTATTTCTCCCCTTTTCTGTCCCTCACCTGTCCCTTTTTCCTTTATGTTCATTTCTCTGCTTGCTTTATACCTGTAAAAGTCCCTTTTTTCCACTTGGAGTGCCCAGTGTGCAGTGGAACAGGGAGATGGTCTTTGCCAGGCTCTTCATCCCTGTTAGGAACACAACAATCCTGTTTCCACAACATATTTGCAAAATCCTACAAATATTTTCACTAAAAATTGCCAGTTTCTCTAATCCCAGGGAAAAAGTATAGAAAAGGAATTTTAAGAAGAATTTTAAGCATGATTTAAATTGTCCTCAGCCTGAAAATATCCATTTTGTGACTCTCAGAGAAAGGCTCAACTTTAAGAGCAGAAATCTCAGATGTGGAGGAGCAGGGCAGAAATTTGGGCAGTGCAGAACTGAGCTGTTCCCCCCCTGCCCACCTGGCTCAGGGTTGGTGCTGCTGCTCTGGGGCACAAAGTGTGGCTGGGTTAATGTGGGATGTGCATCCCTGAGCTCCTGCAGACAGACACGTGCCCTGTCAGGGACAGGCTCGGGTTTTGCACTCCAGCTTGTTATAGATACACATTATAATATTGGCTTTTTGCAAATATTAACATGGATTCTATATGTGTGGTGTTAAAGTAACTTTGGTATATAGTTTTTATTTATACTGTTAATTAAGCTTAAGACATAATAGTGAAATAGCTGATATCAGTGTGCTTGTGTTAAACTGCCTGCTTGGATGAGATAAAACCCAATGCACACAGGATGAGCACACCTGGACAGACCTGCCAACCATCAGCACTCACCCTCTGAAGGTAGTGTGGGCCAGGGCCCAAAACCTGGAAATGATAAAGAGAAGGAGCCAAAACCACAGCCAAGAAACACACATGCTCTGAAAAGACAGAAACGAGGAGAGGCCATGTAAAATAGTCCTGAATATGCAAACTACTTTATGGATATGCATAAGGAGCTATGAATATGCAACAGGCTGATTCAAGGTAATTCAAGGTATTTCAGGGGGATCCCCGAAGAGAGCAGTGTGCTCCTGGCTGAGTGCCCAGATGCACCTGGCCCTGATAACCTTTGCTCTGTGCTCCTGGTCTCCCATTGTCCTTTCTTGAACTTTTGACATTTTCACAGGAGAGTGAACGTGTTTTTCACAAGCTGAACCATGAGAGGCTTTGAAAGGCTCTTTCAGGCCGTGCTCAGCCCCTGCCCCCGTGTTCATCCAGCCTGTGATCCCAGTGATTCACCTCGCTGGGTTCCCTAAGCCTGAACTGGGCATGGCCCCTCAGTGTGAGGGTGTGCATGGCACACAAAGCACACTGAGACACCCAGCTCCATCCCTGTGCTCACCCAGACACCCAGCTCCATCCCTGTGCTCACTGAGACACCCAGCTCCATCCCTGTGCTGACCCAGCTCCATCCCTGTGCTCACTGAGACACCCAGCTCCATCCCTGTGCTCACCCAGCTCCATCCCTGTGCTCACTGAGACACCCAGCTCCATCCCTGTGCTGACCCAGCTCCATTCCTGTGCTGACCCAGCTCCATCCCTGTGCTCACTGAGACACCCAGCTCCATCCCTGTGCTCACCCAGACACCCAGCTCCATCCCTGTGCTCACTGAGACACCCAGCTCCATCCCTGTGCTGACCCAACTCCATTCCTGTGCTGACCCAGCTCCATCTCTGTGCTCACCCAGACACCCAGCTCCATCCCTGTGCTGACCCAGCTCCATTCCTGTGCTGACCCAGCTCCATCCCTGTGCTCACTGAGACACCCAGCTCCATCCCTGTGCTCACCCAGCTCCATCCCTGTGCTGACCCAGCTCCATCTCTGTGCTCACCCAGACACCCAGCTCCATCCCTGTGCTGACCCAGCTCCATCTCTGTGCTCACCCAGACACCCAGCTCCATTCTCAGTTCCATTCTCAGCTCCATCCCCATCCTGGCTTTGGGCTCTCTGCTGCTGCAGGAGGCAGCTCGAAGCAACTCCTCAGCCTGGGCTCTGCCTCCCTGCTCCCTCCAGCCCCTTCCATAGGGTTTGGCCACTCAGCTGTGGGATAATCCAGGCCTGGACCAGGGAGAAGGGGCTGGGGGCATGGGGAGGAGGGCAGGGAAGGGCTGGCATGACCCTGGCACCCCCTTGGGGAGGGCGTCAACCAGACCATGGGCCCTGCTCCTGGGCATGCTCACAGAGGCAGCAATGCAAAGGCTTTGTGCTGGGGGGAGAAGCAAGAGTGGCAGGGAATTGTGCCATCAGGAAAGGCCCAGGCTGTGGTGGCTCCTGCAGGGTCCTTGGGGCATGGAGGGGAGGTGAGGGGACAGGACACAGGCAGCACTGGCTGTTCACTGTCTCAGCACAGGAGTTAATGCAGCACAGGTGCTGCCACACACAGGGTTTGAAACGTGCAAAAAGCAGGATCTGCCCACAAACATGTGTGGGAATTATGGAGAATGAGGGGATTTGGGGTGGGGGAAGTCAAACACCCAGGGTGATGGTGTGCACACAGTCCCAGCAGTCTCTGGCCCAGCAGTGGCACCTCAAGGAGGCAGCTGTAGTTTGCTTTTCATGGTCCCAGCCCTTCTCCCTCAGCATCCTCCGCTGGCCACAGACTCTCATGGCAGCAAAGTCTGGAGGTTCCTTTCCTCAGTACCTCAAACACCCTGGCATTGCCACCTCCATCCTCTGGAGCAGCTCCTTTTACAGCAAATCTGTCCCAGAATCCCAGAACGGTTTGGGTTGCAAAGGACCTTAAAGCTCATCTCAGTTTCCCCCTGTGCCATGGGCAGGGCACCTCCCACTAGACCAGGCTGCTCCATCCAAGCTGCCCTGGAGCACCTCCAGGGATGGGAAGTGGGCTCAGGGTGTGGAACCCAGCCCACAGCCTGGGACAGGGTTGGATTTTGTGCAGGGTGTCCCTGTGCCCCTCTCTGTCTCTGATCTTTGACAGAGAGGTGTGAGGCATGGCCATGCTTGCCCAAGCGTGCCTGCCCTGGCTGCTGATCCAGGCAGAGGCAGAGCAGGAATTGTCAGCCAGGAGCACAAAGCCATGTTTCATTCACCTCAGGTACATAAAGCAGGGTTTGGCCTCACTGCTCTGCCCATTCTGCACCACAGATCAAAGGAGAAGAGCCCTTTCAGCGTGGCACTGCCTGCTGGGGCACAGCCAGGGCTGGGGGACATGGCCAGCGGGGCAGGGCCTTGTTTGTCACCAGGGTCTGTCCCAGGGTACCCAGGCAGGGCAGCAGGGCAGGTTCAGCCCAGAGCCACCAACACCACAGCAAGAGGAGATGGCCTCAGGCTGTGCCAGGGGAGCTCTGCAGGGCACATCAGAGAGAGTTTCTGCAGGGAAAGGGTGCCCAGGGCAGTGGTGGAGTCACCAGCCCTGGCGGTGTTCAAAGCATGTGTGGATGTGGCCCTGGGGACAGGGGTTAGTGCTGAGCAGGGTTAGTGCTGAGCAGGGTTAGTGCTGAGCATGAGTTAGTGCTGAACATGGGTTAGTGCTGAGCAGGGTTAGTGCTGAACATGGGTTAGTGCTGAGCAGGGTTAGTGCTGAGCATGAGTTTGTGCTGAGCAGGGTTAGTGCTGAGCATGAGTTAGTGCTGAGCAGGGTTAGTGCTGAGCAGGGTTAGTGCTGAGCATGAGTTAGTGCTGAGCAGGGTTAGTGCTGAGCAGGGTTAGTGCTGAGCATGAGTTAGTGCTGAGCAGGGTTAGTGCTGAGCAGGGTTAGTGCTGAGCAGGGTTAGTGCTGACCAGGGTTAGTGCTGAGCAGGGTTAGTGCTGAGCAGGGTTAGTGCTGAGCATGAGTTAGTGCTGAACATGGGTTAGTGCTGAGCAGGGTTAGTGCTGAGCAGGGTTAGTGCTGAGCAGGGTTAGTGCTGAACATGGGTTAGTGCTGACCATGAGTTTGTGCTGAGCAGGGTTAGTGCTGAGCATGAGTTAGTGCTGAGCAGGGTTAGTGCTGAGCAGGGTTAGTGCTGAGCATGAGTTTCTGCTGAGCAGGGTTAGTGCTGAGCAGGGTTAGTGCTGAGCAGGGTCAGTGCTGAACATGGGTTAGTGCTGAGCAGGGTTAGTGCTGAGCAGGGTTAGTGCTGAGCATGAGTTAGTGCTGAGCAGGGTTAGTGCTGAGCAGGGTTAGTGCTGAGCATGAGTTAGTGCTGACCAGGGTTAGTGCTGAGCAGGGTTAGTGCTGAGCAGGGTTAGTGCTGAGCATGAGTTAGTGCTGAGCAGGGTTAGTGCTGAGCAGGGTTAGTGCTGAGCAGGGTTAGTGCTGAGCATGAGTTAGTGCTGAGCAGGGTTAGTGCTGAGCAGGGTCAGTGCTGAGCAGGGTTAGTGCTGACCATGAGTTAGTGCTGAGCAGGGTTAGTGCTGAGCATGGGTTAGTGTTGACCAGGGTTAGTGCTGAGCAGGGTTAGTGCTGAACATGGGTTAGTGCTGAGCAGGGTTAGTGCTGACCATGAGTTTGTGCTGAGCAGGGTTAGTGCTGAGCAGGGTTAGTGCTCACCAGGGTTAGTGCTGAGCAGGGTTAGTGCTCACCAGGGTTAGTGCTGAGCAGGGTTAGTGCTGACCATGAGTTTGTGCTGAGCAGGGTTAGTGCTGAGCATGGGTTAGTGTTGACCAGGGTTAGTGCTGAGCAGGGTTAGTGCTGAACATGGGTTAGTGCTGAGCAGGGTTAGTGCTGAGCAGGGTTAGTGCTGAGCAGGGTTAGTGCTGACCAGGGTTAGTGCTGAGCAGGGTTAGTGCTGACCATGAGTTTGTGCTGAGCAGGGTTAGTGCTGAGCAGGGTTAGTGCTCACCAGGGTTAGTGCTGAGCAGGGTTAGTGCTCACCAGGGTTAGTGCTGAGCATGGGTTAGTGCTCACCAGGGTTAGTGCTGAACATGGGTTAGTGTTGACCAGGGTTAGTACTGAGCAGGGGGTGCTGTGGGGTCCTGGCTGCACTCACTGATCTCAGAGGTTGTTCTGTCCCTAATGATTCCATGGGTGACTGTCCTAGGGTGAGGTTCTGATGCTGTATCCCCATTCCTGTGTTCTGTTCATGCTGGATATCATGTTCTGTGCCTTCCAGACTGGCTGTTAAGAGCGAATGTTTTGTTTTGGTTTTGCTCTCAGCCGCTCCCCCACGGCTGGCAGGACACACAGACAGGGCAGTGCATGGTGCTGCTTTTGCTTTTTGCTTTGCTTTTCCCTTTGCTCTTGCTTCTGCTTTGCTCCTGCTTTGCTCTTGCTTTTTGCTTCTGCTCATTAGTTAGTTTAGCTAAGCAGCCCAAATTTTCCCTGGACTGTTTCTCCTTTCCCTTTTTTGGACCTACTCAAACCTGCTCCGGACTGGGAGCAGGGAAACACCGAGAGTTTGCACCTTGTGGCTGCAGCAGCTGACCCAGCACAGGAGGGACTGAGAACAGAGTGACCACCCCCAGAGAGACTTTCTGAAGTTGTCATCTTTTTCAGAGCAGTGACAGAGTGGTGTCCCCTGGTATTGTTCATTCTGTGTGCTGGAGGTGCTGTGCCTGGTAAATAAACAGGTTCTTTCCACTTCTCTCCAAGGAATCCCTCCCCTCCTGGTTGGGAGGAGGGGCTGTGTGGGTTTGCTTTCTGGAGGGGCCCCTTTTGGAGGTTTTCTCCCAAATTTGCCCTAAACCAGGACAGTGATCAGACAAGTTCCTGGTGCAGGCACAGCTCCAGGGCCCAGGTGAGCCCGGGAGCAGGCCCAGGCTGGGCTCAGCCCAGTGCCCAGGAGCCAACCCAGGCAGGGCAGGGGCCCAGGAGCCAGGCAGGCCCTGGGTGCAGGGCAGGGCACGGTGCCACAGAGGGGATCAGCCCTCAGCAAAGCCCTGCAGAGCCCTGGGCCTGCACCCAGGGCCCCAAGGGACAGGGACACCCTGGAGCCTCACCAGGGGAGCTCCTGTGGGGGATGCTCTGGGACCACCCTGTGGCTGCTGGGTGCCAGAACACGACTCAGCCTGGCAGGGGCACTGGCACAGGCACTGCCAGCACCCAGGGACAAAGTCCCTCAGCTCTGGGGTCACACAGCCCCTGGCAGCCTTGGTGGGCTGGGGTGAGGCTGCCCATCACACAAACACAGCAGTGCACCTGGCTGTCCCCATGGAACGACCTGGAAATGTCCCTGAGCTGCTCCCAGGAAACCTCCAGAGCCCGGTAGGGAACAGGAGCGTGCCAGGGGAGCTGGGGAGTGCTGATGGCAGGGGGTGCAGAGCCCCTCCCAGCCCACCCTGCCTGTCCCAGGCCTGGGACCCTGCTGGCTGAAGTGCCCCAGAGATAAACACTGCCCAGGACCTGGCTGTTCATTGTGTTTTGCAGTAGCTGCAGCCCAGGGGATGTGCTGGGGGTAAAAGGAGCACTGAGGAACACCTGCAGGAGCCACCTGGGAGGCAGCTGGGCCAGGCTGGCTGCAGTGCAAGTCATGGCTCATCCCCAAATCACAGAGCTGGGCTGGGCTTGGATGGGAACCTGAGTCCTCAAAGTGCATCCAGCACTGTCCCTTGGGGTGGGGGACCCTGCTGTCACAACCCCCAGCTCCAAGGACTGATATCACCCCTCTGTGGTACAGGTATGGCACTAATGAGCCTGGGGACTCCTCCAGGACAGGACTCAGTCTTCCTCAAAGCACAAGAAAACACAAAAATGTGGGTTTGTCTTCCTTGGGACCTTCCAAGAAACTCCCACCAAACTCTGTTGTTTGTATTTGTGCCCCTGGGATACCAAAGTTTGGATATAAAAAGCCCCAAATGAAATGAAACTGCTGACCACAAACCTCCCCTGAGACATCTGAGCACTGCAGTGGTGGAGGAGGCACAGATGGGGCAGCAGGGTCCTGCTCGAGGGCAGCAGCAGCAGGGCTGGGGCAGGACCCACAGGGATGGGGCAGGATCACAGGGAGGGGCTGGGCAGGATCCACAGGGATGGGGCAGGATCCACAGGGATGGGGCAGGATCCACAGGGATGGGCTGGGCAGGATCCCAGGGATGGGGCAGGATCCACAGGGATGGGACAGGATCACAGGGCTGGGGCAGGACCCACAGGGATGGGGCAGGATCACAGGGATGGGGCAGGACCCACAGGGATGGGGCAGGATCACAGGGATGGGGCAGGACCCACAGGGAGGGGCTGGGCAGCAGCAGCAGGGCTGGCTCAGGATCACAGGGAGGAGCTGGGGCAGAGCAGGACCCTGCCCATGCCGGGAGGGGGGACTGGGGCTCCCCCAGCACAGAGCCCAAGGAGCAGCCTGCAGTGCAGCTGGGACACGAGGGTGTGGCACAGGCTCCTGCAGGAACCTGCCCTGCCCAGGTCACCCCCAGCCCCTTCCCCTGCCCAGAGCACGTCCAGGGCACTGACATTGCCTGTGCTCACCTCTCTGGCAGCAGCAGCTCCTGGGGAGCAGCAGAACCTTGGTGTGAAGCCACCCCAGTGAAGTGCCAGGGTAAGGGCAGGGACAGCCCCCAGCACTGGCACCCCAGAGGCGACTCCGGGGGTGCTGCTGGCACAGTGGGGGCACATTTGGAAATGCACAGAGCTCAGGGTTGGTGCCCTGGCTCTGTCCTGTCCTTTCTGACTCCACCCTTGATCCAGCTCCCAGCAAGCACCAGCCAGGAGAGGTGCAGGACACGAGGGGGGACAGCCCTCAGGTCCCCACCCTCACAGCCCAGGGTGAACCTGCCCGCTCTGCCAGGGCCAGATCTCCCTGTGCTGGTGTCCCTGGTGCCACTGGTGTCCCTGGTGCCACTGGTGTCCCTAGTGTCCCCAGTGTCCCTGGTGTCATTTGTGTCACTGATGCCACTGGTGTCCCTGGTGTCACTGGTGTCCCTGGTGCCACTGGTGTCCCTAGTGTCCCCGGTGTCCCTGGTGTCACTGGTGTCACTGGTGTCTCTGGTGTCGCTGGTGTCCCTGGTGTCACCGGTGTCACAAGTGTCACTGGTGTCGCTGGTGTCCCTGGTGTCACCGGTGTCACAAGTGTCACTGGTGTCCCTGGTGTCGCTGGTGTCCCTGGTGTCCCTGGTGTCACCGATGTCACTGGTGCCACTGGTGTCTCTGGTGCCACTGGTGTCACTGGTGTCGCTGGTGTCCCTGGTGCCACTGGTGTCACAGGTGCCACTGGTGTCACTGGTGTCCCTGGTGTCCCTGGTATCACAAGTGTCACTGGTGTCCCTGGTGTCCCTGGTGTCGCCGATGTCACTGGTGTCCCTGGTGTCCCTGGTGTCACTGGTGTCCCTGGTGTCGCTGGTGTCCCTGGTGTCACAGGTGTCTCTGGTGTCCCTGGTGCCCCTGGTGTCGCTGGTGTTGCTGGTGTCCCTGGTGTCACTGGTGTCACAGGTGTCCCTGGTGTCACTGGTGTCCCTGGTGTCACTGGTGTCACCGGTGTTGCTGGTGTCACTGGTGTCACAGGTGTCACTAGTGTCCCTGGTGCCCCTGGTGTCGCTGGTGTTGCTGGTGTCCCTGGTGTCACTGGTGTCACAGGTGTCACTGGTGTCCCTGGTGCCCCTGGTGTCCCTGGTGTCACTGGTGTCACAAGTGTCACTGGTGTCCCTGGTGTCCCTGGTGTCGCTGGTGTCCCTAGTGTCCCTGGTGTCACCGATGTCACTGGTGCCACTGGTGTCCCTGGTGCCACTGGTGTCACAGGTGCCACTGGTGTCCCTGGTGTCGCTGGTGTTGCCGATGTCACTGGTGTCACTGGTGTCACAGGTGTCTCTGGTGTCCCTGGTGTCCCTGGTGTCCCTGGTGCCCCTGGTGTCGCTGGTGTTGCTGGTGTCCCTGGTGTCCCTGGTGTCACTGATATCACTGGTGTCACAGGTGTCTCTGGTGTCCCTGGTGTCACTGGTGTCCCTGGTGTCCCTGGTGCCCCTGGTGTCGCTGGTGTTGCTGGTGTCCCTGGTGTCACTGGTGTCACTGGTGTCACAGGTGTCACTAGTGTCCCTGGTGTCACTGGTGTCCCTGGTGTCACTGGTGTCACTGGTGTCACAGGTGTCACTAGTGTCCCTGGTGTCACTGGTGTCGCTGGTGTCCCTGGTGTCACTGGTGTCACAGGTGTCACTAGTGTCCCTGGTGTCGCTGGTGTCCCTGGTGTCACTGGTGTCGCTGGTGTCACTGGTGTGTGTAGGTGACTGCTCAGAGCCAAGCCTGGCTCCTCACTGTGCAGCATCACCCCAGACCTGTTATTCACTGGCTCCATCCTTTTCATTGCTTCACCTCCTGATGGTTCCCAAAGCTCTGTGGTGTCTCTGCTGGCTGCCTTTGGATGAAAAGGCCCCAGTGGAGCCCCTGGGCTCTGTCCTGCCCTCCTGAATGCTCCACTTCACGTGAAGCCCCTCAGGGCTCTCCCCCCTCCCAGTCAGCTCCCATCCATCACCGTGTCTGCAGCCCTGCAGCCCCACGTGCTGCTCTTTGCAAACCTCGTGTCCTTCCCTGGCACAAACAGAGCCTCTGCCAGGTCAAGAGCACCAGGGCAGCTCATGCTCCATGAGCCAGTCTTTGTGTTTACCTTTGGGGACTGAATCCTGATCGTTTTGAGTTCATTCTGTGTCCTTCTGGTGGCTGTTTGAGTTTTTCCTCATCTCTGAATTGCTGAAAGGCCTCATCTCTTCTGAGGAATCCATCAGCCCTGGCAGCGTTTCCTCTTCAGACTCACAAGAGCCACAAATCCTCTGTGCTGATTTCTGCACTCAGGCCAAGGTGCTGCTCAGCTTCTTGGGTTTTCTGAGGGGCACAGAGCTCCCCAGTTTCCCACCATTCCCCGTGATCATCATCTTCCTCTGCCTCCATTGATGGAGAGCACCACAAACATCCTGGGCTCCACGAAGGAGGTGAGGAGCTCCTTCCTCATCCTTCCCTCACCTTCCCTCACCTTCCCTAGCTGGCAGCGACCCAGATCCAGCTCCCCCTGAGGGGCTGTGCCCTGGCCAGCCCTGTGCAGCTCCTTGCTGGCCTCCTCCCCCTGGCACCCCTGCAGCCCCTGGGGGAGCCCTGGCATCACCCCCTGGCAGCGGGCTGGGCACAGCCCTGCAGCCTGGCCCTGCTCAGTCCTGGGGGACAGCTCCCATTTGGGGACAGCTCCTGCTTTGGGGACAGAACCCATTTGGGGACAGCTCCTGATCTGGGGACAGTCCTGCTTTGGGGACAGCTCCTGATCTGGGGACAGCCCCTACTTTGTGGCTCAGCCCCCTCTTTGGGGTCAGCCCCTGCTTTATGGCTCAGCCCCTGCTTTGGGGTCAGCCCTGCTTTGGGGTCAGCCCCTGCTTTATGGCTCAGCCCCTGCTTTGGGGTCAGCCCTGCTTTGGAGTCAGCCCCCAATTTGGGGCTCAGCCCCCCGTTGGGGTCCCTGCAGTGCCCTGCAGGAGCACAGCAGGTTTGGGGTGGCTGAGGGGAGGCCCCCTGGGCCCTGCTGCACTGGGGGTGCCTTTGCAGAGCCCTGGAGCCCCACAGCAGGCAGTGGATGCCCTGTGGGCAGCCAGGGTGGGGACAGGGCCAGCAAAGCCTTTGGCACGGGGTCCCTCCCTGCAGCCTCAGCCAGGGCTGCTCTGAGCTGCTCCATCCCCACGGCCCCAGAACAGCCCCTGAGCTCTGAGCACCAGGACAGCCCCCCCGAGCAGAGCAATGGCACAAATGGCCCATCCCACAGCACTCACTGGGGGCTCAGGTGGCCACTTGCCTTGGTTTGGAAAGACAGGAGTCTGCTAAGGAAGGCAGGAGCCTCCCCTGAGATGGAGAATATAAACCCTCCCCACCCCTCTCAATTGCTATCAATTTTAAATTAAGGGGCTCTCAGGCAAAAATATGGGAGCAGGAAATGACAGTTCTTTAATAGGGAAAGGAGAAAAATAAAAGGATACAATAAACAATGCAATACACGAGAACAACACTGTCAGAGTCAGAACCCAACCTGACACCCTGTGGGTCAGGGTGTTGGTGGCAGTCCCATTGGAAATGTGGCTGCAGCCCTCCTGAAGTATCAGGTGTGGTTCTGTTGGAGCAAGGGGGTCCTGTAGAGAAGGATGTATTCTTGCTCTGACGATCCAGTGGAAGAAGAGGCAGCTGCTGTTCCTCTGGGGAATCCCATGGAGAAAGCTGTGCTGGTGTCTCCAAAACCTCTGGATTATATCCGGGTAGGAATGCTTGGCTCCTCCCTCTGGGCTCACATCTCCCAATGGGATGCTGTAGTTCTTATCAGCCATGCAGGGACATTCAATGGCTGTTATCAGCAGATGTCCCCTCCCAGGGAGGTGTGAATGTGGTCACTCAAAGAGAGAGATCAGGCAAACTGCCCACTTGACAAAGGTAATCTGCCCTACAGATGGGAATTGAAAACATCTTGCATTGCAATCTTCAACACCACTTCACCCCTGGGATTCATGGGGCCTGCTCCAAACCTCCCTGTCCTTCACCAGCTGGCAGTGACTGATGCCCGTGCCCCAGAGCCAGCACGGGCACAGAGTGCCCAGCAGTGTGGGGTGAGGCTGATGTGGGTGCTTTGAGGACACAGGTCACCTGTCCCTGCCCTGCTGAGGAGCAGCTGCTGCCAGCGTGGCCAGGGCACATGGCACTCACTGTGCAGGGACAGGGCAGGAGCTCTCAGAGCCATCACAGCCCCACAGTCCTGCCCAGCACTGGCTCCCCCAGGGGACACAGCACCAGCTCCAGGCTGAGCCCTGGGACCCTCCTGTGCCCTCCTTCTGCAAGGTCACCCAAATCCCTGGAAATCACCAGATACTGGGAGTTGCTGTGATGAGTTGTCATGTTGCCCTGATTTTTTAAGATTTTCTAAGCCATCTGATGTTTACATTCTTGTAACAAACTTTCTCTCACACTTTATGTAAATAACTCATTGTTTTGCATTCTTTTATGGAGGAGAAATTTATGGACTGTTGGTTTGTCCAGTGTCATTGGAGAGGTGGCACTGTCACCCTCCAATCCACTGTCACTTTTGGAAATCTATAAATGTTGGAGTCAGAAATTTAAAAACTCTTTTACCTTGAAAAGAGCAGTGTGTCCACATTGTGTTATCTCGTGTCCTATAGTGACATTGTCCATGATGCATCAAACCCCTGTCACCACCAGTGTGCCACAGGCTCCCTTCCCTCCTGCTTCCCCCAGAAGAGCCAGGGAGGGTACCCAGCCTGGAGCAGGCTTCCTCCTGCACCCCCTGTGCCTCCTCCTGCCCCTGCTGTGCCTCCTCCTCCTCGCAGCACTGCTGAGGAAGGCAGGTGAGGTCCTGCCCAGCACAGCTCTTGCCTCATTCTGCCAGGGAGCATCACGTCAGGGCAGCGGTGCCCTGCTGTTGGCACAGGCAGCACCGAGCACACGGGCACGAGGGCACCTCAGCCCCTGCCAGGAGCTGCAAAGGTCCCAAGTGGCCCCAGGAGCCAGAGCTGAGCTCTGCCCCAGCCCTGGCTGGCTGCAGAAGAGGCTGCTGGGCCCCAGAGGTGTCAGCCCTGCTTTCAGGCTCGGCTGGACAGCAACGGGAGCAGTGCTGGCAGCAGTGGTGGCAGCAGGGACAGTGGTGGCAGCAGGGACAGCAGTGATGGCAGCAGGGACAGCAGCAGTGCTGCAGGGGACACCAGGGCGTCTCAGGGGGGAGCTGTGTCAGCTCTGAATGCCCAGTGTTGGGGAAGATGAAACAGGAAAGCCTTATCAATATGATTGTCTGGCAAAAGATTTTGAGAATATAGAAACTATAAGCGAGATTGAAATGAAAGCAAGCTTTGAGATACCTCAGTTACTGAACAACTGGAAAACAATGGTGTGGCCACTGAAGGTGATCCCCTTTTGATGGAACAACACCTTCTGCTTGCAGACAGGCCCAAGGGTCAGAGCAGACCCTGCCAGCTTGGCAGAAGGGCCCAAAGAGGAGTTTTTAGGGTTTAAATGTAACACAGTATGCTGATGTAGTGATTCTTATAGGCTGTATGGAAATGCTGTAGGATTTGTGTCTTGTACTAGATTGGTTAGGGAGAATCAGAATATTCAGCACATAATTAGATTTATTGTATTGTAAAGGGAACTTTGCTCTCTTTCCCTCTTGCTTTTATTCCTCTCTCTCTCTCTCTCTCTCCCTTTTGGGCTCCTCTCAGTCCTGCTCTGAGCTGTGCCTGGCAGCTCCCAGCAGGGCCCTGCCCCCAGGCCCTTTGCAATAAACCCCAAGTTCCAGCCCTGGCTGCAGAGATCTCTGTCTCCATCCATCCTGACCATCCTGCCCTCATCACTCCTACAGCCCAGCTCAGAGCAGCAGCCCCCAGAGCAGGGCTCTGGACAGGCTCTGGTGCTGCTGGGAGAAAAGCAGGGCTGAGACCCCTCTGCTGCAGCCCCCTGTGCTCAGAGCACCTGGGGGGCTGCACCTGCAGCCCAGCCCTCACAGGAACTGAGGGAGCTGGCCAGAATTTATTCCCTTCTGACCTTTCCCTTCAGAGCAAGAGAGTCTTGATCTAAATTGGAGCTTTGAGTCTCAGAGTTTGGTTGTTAATTGCAGCCCCAAGATGTGCAGGATGTCTCTGTTTCAGCCTGTGTCTCCAAAGAACGAGTCAGAGCTCTTCAGTTTTTGGTCTTGAGGTTGTTTATTAATTCTTATCTATAAAATTTTCTTCCTGCCCAGCCAAGATCTGCTCAGCAGGGCAGCCACAAGCACTCTGACCGCCTCTGAGGTGGTGTTGTCTTTTTATACTACAAACTACTTATAACATATTTACACTTAATTCCCAATACCTATCACCTATGTTAGACAGTGAACTTCTACTCTAAAACAATCCCAAAGTGCCAACATCACTACAGAAAATGGAGAACAAGAAGAAGAAGAAGAAGGAGAAAGGCCAGACAAAGGCCCATGTTCCTCCATCTTGTCCCCATAACCCGCATACCAAAAACCCTAACATCTACATTTTCACCTTGTGATAATTTTATTATTACACTATTGAAACCTCTGTGACTTTCAGGTCCTCATACAAAGCTGGTAATTTCCTCCACGGGTCCTAATCAAATCCCCAGGTGTTCTGGGCTGTGTGCCAGGGTCTCTGAGCTCCCCAGCGGGGTCCCAGCAACTCTGGACACCCAGAGGGATGCACTGAGTTCTGACACTTGAGGGGCTGAGCAATCTTTAACCTGTTTCTGCAAGCTTTTTCTTTTAAGACACCCAAGAAAGGGTCTGTGCAGTAGGAACAAACCCAACTCACTTGATTCCAGTGAGCTGTGTGCTCCTGCCCAGCAAACAGCCTGGGAAATCAAAAAGCCAGCAGGGATTGCTGAGGAGTGAGCCCAGGGATCAGAAAGGCCTGCAGGGGTCCCAGAGTGTCCCTGACCACGGGCACACAGCAGGGAGAGCATCCCTGTCCCTGCCAGAACAGGGATGGGGTGGGCTGGGACTCTGGGGGCTTTGGGGCCCTCCTTCCCCATTGCCCCTGGGAGGGAGAATGCTTTGAGCTGCAGCCACTTTTCTTCATCAGCCCTGGCTTTCTGTGCAGGATGTTTTGTATCAGTCTGGCTCTGTGACAGTGCTGCTGCTGGGCCGTGCCTGCAGCCGTGGTGGCAGGTGGCTCCGTGTCACTGTGTCCTTGCCAGGGCCCTGCAGGGCTGTGGGGACAGTGCTGTGCCTCAGCTGTGCCTCTGCAGGGCCCAGCCTGGGCTCTCTGGCCCAAATGGAGCCCTTGTCCCCTGTCCTCCATCCCAGCAACCTGGGGCTGCCAGAGCAAAGGGAGGCTGGGGCAGGGCTGGGTGCTTGTCCCCAGGGCTGGGAGCATCCATGGCTGTGCTCCCTGCCAGCCCTGCCCCTCAAAGGGTGGGAGAGGCTGGAGCTTCTCAGAAGGACAGGGACATCCCAGCAGGACAGGGACATCCCAGCAGGACATCCCAAGGACAGACTCGTGGGCTCTGCTACCCAGAGCAGTGTCCCCAGCCACCTTGCAGTGACCCTGCTGACCCCTCCCTCTCCCCCCATCCAGGGCAGAGCCCAGCTGCTCCTGCAGCATTCCCAGGCTCTGAAGGCTTGTGGGCCTGGACAAGGCTGCAGAGACAGGAATGAACCCTCCAGGGGCTCGTCCTGCTGCTGCCATGGCTGTGCCAGCCAAGGGAGAAGGGTGGGAGGTGCTGTGGCTCTGCAGGGATGGGCACACAGAACCATGGCCCCGTGCCCTGCAGCCCAGGACTGGCACTGGTGGTGGCATCAGGGGACTGCAACCAGAGGGCTCAGGGAGGGCACTGAGCCTCCAAGGCAGCATCTGGGCAGATCTCCTGGATAAATCCAGGCCAGACTTGTAGACCAGGCAAACCCAGCCAGATCCAATTGGCAGATTGGGTTAGTGAGGAGAGATAAGCCAATCCACTTAGGGGCTTTGCTGGGCTGGATTGGCTAAACCAGATTAGGTACAGCTGCTTGGGGGGTGGAGGTGGCCCAGGGCTGGGACACAGCACCAGGGACACAGCACCAGGGCTTCCCTGCCAGTAATGTCTGCAGTCTCCAGGAGAAGAGCTGCCAAGTGGCATTAATACAGAGGGATGGATTACATGGCAGGCTTGGAGGCAGCATTAGGCACGAATTTCTGCTTTGGCTCACTCCAGACACCTCACCCCAGCCCTTTTCAGAGGCAGGGGGATGCAGCAGTGCTCGGCTCCCCTGCCAGGTGCTGCCCCTGGCACTGGTGGATCCCTTTGGCCAGGGCACTCCAAGCCCTGCCCAGCCTGGCCTTGGGCACTGCCAGGGATCCAGGGGCAGCCCCAGCTGCTCTGGGCACCCTGTGCCAGGGCCTCACCACTGTCACAGGGAACAATCCCTTCCCAATATCCCATCCAACCCTGCCCTCTGGCAGTGTCCCTTGTCCTGTCCCTCCATCCCTTGTCCCCAGTCCCTCTCCAGCTCTCCTTGAGCCCCTTGAGGCCCTGGGGCACCTCTCCCAGCCTTGCCTCCAAGGCTCAGAGAGCTGGGCCTGGAGAGAAGAAGGCTCCAGGGATACCTCAGAGCTCTCTTGGAACCAGGGGAGTTTTAAGATCCCTTCCAACGCAAACCACTCTGGGTTCCATGATCCATCCTCCCTCCTGTGTGTCCCTGTGGCTGTCCCTGTGTGTCCCTGCTCCTTCAGGGCCACCTCCAGCGGTGGCAGTGGCGGGCAGGGCAGTCCCGAGTGGGGACAGGACAGGAGCAGCTCCCAGAGCAGGGAGGGCAGTTTGGCTCTCGGGTTTCCTGTTGCTGAAATGGCTCCCGAGGTATTAAAGAGTTTTTTTCCCCAGCCCCGAGACCAAAGAAGAATTCAGGATTCCTTGGCTCTGGTTCTCAAGGTTGTTTATTTTCTCTTATCTATTCCATTCTTTCTCTGACCTGCTGAGATCTGTCCAGCAGGTCGGGTTGTGGCACAGTCCCTGCCCTTGGGGTGGTGTTGGCTTTTTATACTAAGAACTGTGTGTGCTTTATTTACAATAGTTTTCCAATACCTATCACCTATGTTAGACAGTCTGTCTCTACTCTAAACCAATCCAGAAGTGCCACCATCACAGCAGAAGATGGAGGACAAGAAGAAGAAGAAGGACAGGACATGCACAGATTCCTCCATTTTGCCTCTTGAACCCCCACTCTAAAACCCCAAAATTCTACTTTTTCACCCTCTGACACATTAACTATCATTCTACTCAAACTCTTGTGGCTTGTAACTCTTCACACAAAGTTGGGAATTGTTTCCATGGGCTAAAACCAAAGGCACAGGTGTTTTTGACTCTGTGCCGAGGTCTCTGAGCCCCTGCCAGGGTCTCTCATCACCCAGGGCAGCCAGAGCAATGTCCTGGGCCCGACACTCGGGCAGCACCTGGGGCAGCCCCGCCCGCTGCTCTGAATGAATGAGGCAGCTGATGAATATTCAGCATTGGCAAAGCAGATCGCTTTCAGCTAAATTTGATCACAATACAGGATAAATTAAGCCCCGGGATGAATGCATCTGAAATGAAGATTAAAAGAACTCACTGTACAAAGTCAGGAAAGTAGGTTTAGCCAAAATCTGACAATGTACACAAACAGATAAAAATAAAGTTCCTTTCACTGAGCAAATAATGAGGTCGGGATCAGCCTCTCTCCAAGTTCCTATGGAAACATGGCTTTTTTTCTTTTTAATTTAAAAATAAAGGGGGTGGGGGTAGAATGCCTGGGAAGCAAATGATGCTCAGAAGGTCCACGAATAGAGGGAGGTGCTCAGCACAAGTGAGATGTGGTGAGAAAACAGCCTCGCCCCAGGGGAGGGCCGGCAGGGGCCTTGGCCCCCACACCCAGGAGCTGCAGGAGCAGCACAGCACCAGCCCCAGCACGGATGAGGCCCAGCTCAGATCCAGCTTGCTGAGTCCTGGATCAGGGCCCTGTGCTCTTCTGGCAGCTGCGAGAAGAGTGAAGAGGAGGAGGAGGAGGAGGAGGAAGCTTTTGGGTTTGCCATGGGAGCACAGAACTGGAGAGCTGGCAGGAGGCTGAGGAGAGGAATGGGGGCTCGCATCACATCTGCTCCCAGGTTTGGAAAATTCACATTATTGTGGGTCCCTAAAGCAAAGCCAGGGATGGCACAACTGGGGAAACTGAGGCAGGGAGGCTGCCAGGGAGCTGGCACCCCCTGCCAGGCACAGACAGGGTTTCCATCACCTCTCACTGGTGGTATTGGCATTGCTGTCACCTCCAAGGGAACTATTCCCTCACCTCACATGTCCCCAGCTGTGTGCTGGGCAGGCAGGACAGTGGCAGCCCCACTCCTGGGTGAGGAGCATCCTTTGGGGTGGGATCCCCCTCTGCCAGGCTGGGAGCAGGAGGGCAGAGCTGCTGCAGGGGTACAGGACCTTTCCGAGCCCGCTGTCACCTGGCCCTGGTGTCCCTGCCAGCAGTGGGGACAGCCCTGCCCGTGGCTGGGCACAGTGGCACAGGGCAGAGGCTGCGTGTCCAGCCCAGGCAGTGCCCCCCTGGGCACAGTGCCCTTCTGGCAGTGCCTCCCCTGGGCACAGGCTGCAGGAGCCAGGGCAGGGCTGGCAGTGGCTGGCACCGCCTGTGAGCAGCCCCTGGCAGGTGAGGGGAGCAGCAGCCCCCGAGGCCAGGGGAGGAAGGGGAGGCAGAGGCAGCAGCGTGTCCGTGTCTGGGGCTGTTGTGGCTGAGCAGGCAGGAGGAGCCAGGGGGTTCTGAGCCCCCCCAGCCCAGCCGTGCTCCTGTGGGGGCTCCAGGCACCGGGGCTGCCCTGGGCTGGGGGTGCCGGGTCCCAGGGAGGGGGACAGGGACAGGAGGTTCCCAAGGAACGCCCTGTGCCCACCCCCACAGTGCTGGGGTCTGTCCATCCCACTGGGCTCCAGCAGCACTGGGGGGTCTGATGGCTTCCCCTGCCACCCTCCAGTCCTGGGCTCAGGAACCTGATGGATCCCCAGGGGCACCGTGGGTCCCTCCCTGTGTCCCTCTGAGGGGCAGTTCCTGAACCCGCTCTGCAGAGGACATGAAAAGCCACCAGTGCTGGAGCCAGGGTACGAGGGACCCCAGGGGACAAGGGGGAGGCAGGTGGCAGCAGGAACAGGCCAGGGCCAGGATTTCCAAATGCCTGGAATGGAGGGCATTCCAGCCAGGGAAGTACAGGAGGAGACGGGCCCTGGCATGGCAGCCCCCAGGAGGGCACAGGGCCAGGCAGGTGCCACCCCAGCATGGGCAGGGAAGGAAGCTGATGGCCACAGCAAGGGGTGCAGAGAGCTGGGGGCTCACAGCCCTCAGCCCCTCCTTGGGGTGCCCTCCTTGGAGCTTTCCTCCTTCCCATCTCTCCCAGCCCGGGAGCTGTGCCCACCCCAGTGCCAGCCTGAGAGGAGCAGAGGGCTGGGGGCACAGCAAGGTCCTGCTCAGGCCAAGGGCTGTTAACAGCCATGTGCAGCTTTGGCCTGGAAGAAACGGGGATCTGAGCTCAGCCAGAGGGGCAAGGACACTGGAGGCAGTGAGGGATCCTGCCCTCCACGCATCCCCACCCCATGGCAGGGCCTCAGGAACTGTGTGCTGCCTTTGTTGGAAACAACTGCCGCACCAGGAATATTTATTTAACTATTTGTTTAGAGCTCAAGCTGGAAAAACCAAAAAATGATGATTTTAACCTTCTGGAGAGCTTTCCACAGGCCAGGAGGAGCATCCAGGTAGGGTCAGAGGGAGTGAAAGGAAGGCACATCTGCAAGAGGCTCTCCTCTTGTTCCCAGGCTTCTCCCTGCTCCTCTGGGTTCTTTAGTGATCCCACTGTGCTCAGAGGGTCTCACCCCTATTTCCTGTGCCCTAAAGGGGAACTTGTTTCTGTCCCTGAAATGCCAGAACCTGCTCTGTCCCCCATGTGGGGGCATTTGTGCCACACCTGGGAATTGTGGCCCAGGAGGGGGAGGACCCCAGAGAGCCCCAGTAAGGACTCAGGGCCAGGGCTGAGTAACAAGTGACACAGGCTCCATATATTTCCTATTTCAGAAGGCTAATAATAATCTTTGTTAAGAAACCCATGCTTTTATACCCTACTTCACTACAGGTGGACTTGATTGGTCCTTTACTAAAACACCATCACCATTGGTTAATTAAGAAACCACCCTTTGGTAAACAAATCTCCATAACACATTCCACATGTGCACAATACCAGGTGCAACAAGTGAAGATAAGAATTGTTTCTCATTCTTTTCTCTGATTTTCTCTCAGCCTTTCCCAGAATGATGCCTGGGAATGTTGTGTTTCTCTCTGTGGCCAGAGAGCTTCTGCCACAAGGGGCATGGAGAGGCCAAATGTGCTTGCAGAGATCAGCACCAGCTGCTCCAGCAGTGTGGGACCCTCTGTGTGACAGGGCAGTGTCACCAGTGCCACCTGGGGAACCTGGGTCACTGCAGGGCTGCAGTGACACACGGGGGCTGAGCTGCTGCAATTAGGGGCACTCATTAAAGGAAGTGCTGCATTAATTATTGACAGGTGGCAGCTCAACCCCAATCTCTGGCACTCAGCAGAACTTCCACTGGAGTTGGCTCCCACCCCAGGAACTCCCCTGGAGTCACCCCAGGACGTTCCCAGAGCTCCCTGGGGATGTGTGGCAGGGTGGGCCCTGTCCCCTCCTCCTCCCTGGGCTCTGCAGGACCTGTGCAGCCTGAGGGCACTGAACACTGGGGCCATTTGCCACAGGCCACCAGGGCCAGGCAGCTTCTCTTTTCCTTCCCACTTCCCTCCTGTGCCGAGCCCTGGGGAGAGCCCAGCACGTGCCAGCCCTGGAGGAGATGAGGCCACACAGGCTGGGGGGAACTGTCCCCACAGAGGGGACCAGGGCCAGCATGAGCAGGCCCAAAGCAGCAGGTCCTCCCAAACTGAGGAGGCCTTGGAGTGATGAGGAGGGGTCAGGATGGAGCAGCTGCCTTGGCTGAGGCTGCCAGAGCCAAGGAGATCCTGGGCATGGCCTGGGCCACGCTCCTGTCACAGCCACGGGGCCCTGGCTGGGTAAAAACTGACAGAGACTCCATGTATTACAGAAGGCTGATCAATAATAATCTTTATTAAGGAACCCATTGTTATTTTATAGACAGTTATGGCACAGGTGGACTAATTGGTCCTCCAATCCAAACCCCATCACCATTGGCTAATTAAGAAACCACCCTTTGGTAAACAAATCTCCATAATACATTCCACATGTGCACAATAGCAGGTGCAGCAAGAAAAGATAAGAATCGTTTCTAATGATTTTTTTCTGCTCTTCTCACAGACTTTTCCCAGAAAGGCCTGGGAAAGCCAGAGAGCTGCTGCCACAGTTCCCACTGTGCTGCTGTGAGTGAGCCCCCCATGGCTTCCCCTTCCCCTGCAGCCCTGCCTGGCTGTGAGCCCCTCCACCTTAGCTCAGGTGTTTTACCTGGGCTTGGCCCCTCTGAGGGATGGCAGCTTTGGGCTCTTTCTCCAGTAAAGGCTCAGGGCTGGCAATGCCAGTGGGAGCTGCAAAACCAGAGCAGGAGTCTGGGCAAATCCCTTCCAGCCCTGGAGCTCTCACAGAAGGCAGAACAGAGCTCATGCTGAGTGACAGGAGCTCTGCTCTGCTCTGAGGTTTGGTCTGTCCTGTTCCATGGAGTCAACAGCCACTGACACAGGATGGAGAGGGACCAGGGCCTTCACCTGCCCACAGGGTCAGAACTCCCTCTGCAATGGACTGGCTCCTGTTCCTGTCAGCAGCACTGGGACCAGGACAACAAGTGTCCTTTAAACCCTTTACATTCATTCCCCACCTTACAGGTACAGGAACAAAAGGATCTTCTTGAGTCAGAGATTCCAAGATCACAGAATCATTGGAGCACAGCATAGTTTGGGCTGGAAGGGAATATAAACCTCATCCAGTGCCCCCTCTGCCATGGCAGGGACCCCTCCCACTGTCCCAGGTGCTCCCAGCCCCAGTGTCCAGCCTGGCCTTGGGCACTGCCAGGGATCCAGGGGCAGCCCCAGCTGCTCTGGGCACCCTGTGCCAGGGCCTGCCCACCCTCCCAGGGAACAATTCCCAATTCCCAATATCTCATCCATCCCTGCCCTCTGGCACTGGGAGCCATTCCCTGTGTCCTGTCCCTCCATGCCTTGTCCCCAGTCCCTCTCCAGCTCTCCTGGAGCCCCTTTGGGCACTGCAAGGGGCTCTGAGCTCTCTCTGGAGCCTCCTCCAGGTGAGCACCCCCAGCTCTCCCAGCCTGTCCCAGGGCAGAGGGGCTCCAGCCCTGGGAGCATCTTTGTGATCTCCTCTGGACTCACTCCAAGGCAAAAAGATCTGCAACAAGAGATCTGCAACAAGAGATCTGCAACAAGAGATCTGCAACAAGAGATCAGCAACAAGAGATCTGCAACAAGAGATCTGCAACAAGAGATCAGCTGCTGCCTCCAACCCCTGCCCCAAAATCAGGCAGTGCTGAAGAGAGGAACTGGTTTTGGTTGAGCCATGGGCAGTGCCCTGCAGCTCCCCTCCCACCCTGAGCTCCTCCTGCTGCATTCCAGGGGGGTCCTTCCCCAGACCCCAGCCTGGCACTGATTTCTTCTTCACTGTTCCCCAGATGTCGATGTTTAAAGAGCTCCACCCAGCCTTACTTAAAAGCCACATGAAATTTTCATGTTGTCAGTCTGCAGGGACAACTTTAATGCTGTTTAATAAAGGCTGATGGTGCCTGAACTTCACAGCAGAGTTCCTTGGCAGACTCCCTGGAGGAGGCTGCTCTGGTCCCCACTGCCTCTTCCACTTGATCTGTCAGCATGAGGAACAAGGCCTGGTGAGCCACGTGGCTGCTGTGCTCCTGAGACAGCAGAGGAAACCCTGGGCACTCCTGGGTATTTTGTGCAAATGAGTCAGCATGGTGAAAAGCTGTGCTCTGGGTTTTACAGTCGGGTTTTGCTCTGAACTGAGCTGCTCTGGGTTAGAGAGCCAGGGAAATGCTGTCCCTACACCCCAGGAGGAGTCTGCTGGGGAGAGCCAACAGAGCTGGACAGGAGCCCAGTGTGGTCCTGCCCAGGTGTGCCAGTGCTCCCAGGGAGCCCAACCTGCTGCACCCAGGGCAGGTGTCAGCACCTGGCACTGCCCAGCAAAGCCCCAGCACAGGGACCCTGCCCTGAGCTGGCTCCAGGCTCAGCTGCAAACCTGCCCAGCCTGGAGCTGCAAACCCCATCCTGGAGCTGTAAACCCCAGCCTGGAACTGCAAACCCCATCCTGGAGCTGTAAACCCCAGCCTGGAGCTGCAAACCCCATCCTGGAGCTGCAAACCCCAGCCTGGAGCTGCAAACCCCATCCTGGAGCTGTAAACCCCAGCCTGGAACTGCAAACCCCATCCTGGAGCTGCAAACCCCAGCCTGGAGCTGTAAACCCCATCCTGGAGCTGTAAACCCCAGCCTGGAGCTGCAAACCCCATCCTGGAGCTGCAAACCCCATCCTGGAGCTGCAAACCCCATCCTGGAGCTGCAAACCCCAGCCTGGAGCTGCAAACCCCAGCCTGGAGCTGCAAACCCCATCCTGGAGCTGCAAACCTGCCCATCCTGGAGCTGCAAACCTGCCCAGCCTGGAGCTGTAAACCCCAGCCTGGAGCTGCAAACCTGGCAGCCTGGAGCTGCAAACCTGGCAGCCTGGAGCTGCAAACCCCATCCTGGAGCTGTAAACCCCATCCTGGAGCTGTAAACCCCAGCCTGGAGCTGCAAACTCCATCCTGGAGCTGCAAACCTCCCCATCCTGGAGCTGTAAACCCCATCCTGGAGCTGCAAACCCCAGCCTGGAGCTGTAAACCCCAGCCTGGAGCTGCAAACCCCAGCCTGGAGCTGCAAACCTGGCAGCCTGGAGCTGCAAACCTGGCAGCCTGGAGCTGCAAACCCCATCCTGGAGCTGTAACCCCCAGCCTGGAGCTGCAAACCCCATCCTGGACATGCAAACCCCAGCCTGGAGCTGCAAACCTGCCCAGCCTGGAGCTGCAAACCTGCCCAGCCTGGAGCTGCAGACTTCTCCAGGCAGCCTGGAGCCCCTCCGGGGCTCAGGAGCCCCCTCCCAGCAGCCTCAGAGTGGCTCAGGCTCCAGCCCATCCATGGGCACACCCCAGGGCTGCTCCCAGCACACCCAGAGTGGGGCTGGAGCCTGTCCCACCACGGCTGGGGCTCTCACTGGGGCATGGCAGACCCCCAGGCTGATGGCATCTGAGGAGGAGAAGGTCCCTGGGCACCTCTTGGCTGAGATCTGAGAGCCCCCAGGAAGGTCTGGGAGCCAGAGGGGCTCTCAGTCTGTTCAGGAGACTGGAAGGTACTGAGGTGACAAACCCCACCCAGGGCTCAGGTGTGGCACCAGCCTGGTCCCTTCCAAGCTGAGATGGATCAAGGCAGGTGGCAGGAGGGAGGGGAAGGGCAAGGCAATGGTTTCCCTTCCCCAGCTGGGGGACACAGCAGGAGCACTGCTCTACCTCTCTGTGCAATGCCAGGGCACAGAACAGACCCACAGTTGCTTAGGGACACATTTCCCCACGGGTTCATCTCCTGAGAGGAAAGGAGCAAGGCTGCAAACAGAACATTCCACTGGAGTTACAGGTCTGGAATTCAGAACTCTTGGCTTTGAGAGGTGTCCATGGCAAATGCCTCTGGGCTGCAGGACCAAAGGCATCCTGAGAATGGCATGAGGCAAAGAACCAGGTAGACACCTCTTAGACATGGGCAGTCACCCAGGACTGTGCCAGCATCTCCCAGATGGACTGGGAGCATCTGAGTGCCAGCCAGAGGCAGGGGGTCCTTGCTGAGGAGTGATCAGCCAGGGCCTCACTGGCTCCCCTGGAGGGTGCAGGTCAGTGACAGGGACACCCACACGGGTGTCACAGCTCACCTGGCACGGGCAGGAGGGAGCTGCCCACAGCTTGGCAGTGCCACCAGCACTCACAGCCCGTGGTGCCCACCTCCCCTGTCTCCCCAGGCTCTGGGATGTGAGGGCATGGATGCAGCTCCATCCCTCAGAAATCAGAGTGGAAATGATCCCAGCCCAGGGCAAAGCCATCCCTGCTGTGCTCTGTGCAGGAACAGCTCCTTGGTGCTGGCTGAGCTCAGTCCTGGGGCTGCACCGGTGTCCCCAGCGTGGCTGTGGGTCCCTGTGCTCCCCTGGACCCTCTCTGGAGCCCCAGGCCAGCTCCTGCACTTCTGTTCAGATCTCTGAGCCCTTCAGACACTGCCCAAGAGCAGAGGGAGCCACAGGTGCCCCTGTCCTACATTCAGAGGCCCAGCACCATCTGGTTATTTTGGGTTGAGCACCTGCCTCCTCTCTCCAGCGACAGCAGTGCTGTGCCAGGAGGTTGGCATGGAAGGGCTGCAGGTAGGAGGGAGCTGCCAGCCCCCTGGCAAGGGCTGCCCTTGGCCTCCTGCCCCCTCACCTCTGGCTCAGCCCCCCCTGCTCACTGGGGCACCCCTGAGACCAGGATGGGCCCCAGGCCTGGGGGGGCACTTTGTCCTCTCCTGGGGCACCAGGGGCTGCAGCCAGGGAGCAGATCCTGGCAGGACACAGCAGCCAAAGGAACAGAACAGTCATCAGCAGCTTGGACAGCCCTGGGCACTGCACAGACACAGTGCTGGCCAGGACATCAGGATTATCTTTCTCCATTAGCAAAAAGCACTATGGGAGTGCTGGCATCCACCTGGAAAGCCATCAGGGACGGCCAGGAGGACGTTTCTCATCAAGAAGGGCTGCTGCTGCTCAGCATTTGCTCCTGGGAGGCTTTGCCTTAGACCCCTGGGTCCCCTTGAAATAATAAACCCTTTATATTCCATATCTTGATGCTTGGAAGGAGGGCACAGGACACTGGAGCTTCCCCAGGAAGTTCATTTGCACATTTGGCCTTGGCTGGCTCCTGGACCAGGAGGGTTTAGGTGGTCAGACCACAGCGTCTGTGGCAGGGCAAGGAGCAGGGGGTGCAATAAAATGGACTCAGGCCCCCCTGATGCAGGTGACAGCACCCTCGAGTGCCCCTCTGGCACGGCACTGCTCCAGCAGCCCCGCTGGGCTCCTGCTGTGCCACAGCTCACACCAGGGAAGGAAAGCCTGGCAGCAGCAGCAGGAGCAGGAGGAACATCTCCTGCTCATGTGAGAACAAACTCTGCTCTGCAGCTGCTCAGGCTGGGCCAGGGGTGCTGCAGAGCCACTGCCCCAGTGCCATGGCTCAGGGGAGATCCTGGGGGGAGCTGGCACCCCTTGGATCCCCTCCCAGGGCTAAGGGGCTCATTAGAAAGAGACACAGGGATTTTACAAGGGCAATGGCTTCAGATGGAAAGAGAGTAGTTTAGGTAAGATACTGGGGAGGAATTGTTCCCTGTGAGGGTGGGCAGGCCCTGGCACAGGGTGCCCAGAGCAGCTGGGGCTGCCCCTGGATCCCTGGCAGTGTCCCAGGCCAGGCTGGCTGGGGCTGGGAGCAGCCTGGTCAGGGGGCAGGAGTCCCTGCCATGGCAGGGTGACCTGGGATGGTCTCCAGGGTCCCTGGCAGGCCAAGCCCAGCTGCTCCGGGGCCGTGTCCGTGTGTCCGTGCCCAGCCCGGCGCCCCCGGGCAGCGGCTGCAGCGCTGTGTGGGCTCCAGGCTCTGTGCAGGGGCTGCCGCCCGCCCGGGGAGGGCAGCGTGACCTTGTCCTAGATTTTAGAGGCCACTTTTCATCTCCAGCACGCAGCCAAACGAGGGCAGCAGCAGGGAGGAGAGGATGAGCGATGCAGCGAGGCACGGGCGGTGCCTGGCACGGCCGCCCCAGCCCTGCTCCCCTCCTGCCCTGAGCACAGCCCTGGGGACAGGGGGTGCCCGGGGGTGGGACAGCCCTGGGTGGGTGTGACCGTGTTCACAGGGGTCCGAGGATGAGGGGAGAGACGAGGATCTGACTCCATGTTTCAGAAAGCTTGATTTATTATTTTATGATATATATTATATTAAAACTATACTAAAAGAATAGAAGAAAGGATTTCATCAGAAGGCTGGCTAAGAATAGAAAAAGAAAGAATCAATAACAAAAGCTTGTGTCTTGGACAGAGAGTCCGAGCCAGCTGACTGTGATTGGCCATTAATTAGAAACAACCACACGAGACCAATCCCAGATGCACCTGTTGCATTCCACAGCAGCAGATAACCATTGGGTACATTTTGTTCCTGAGGCTTCTCAGCTTCTCAGGAGGAAAAATCCTAAGGAAAGGATTTTTCATAAAATCTCATGGCTACAGGTGGGGGCCCCTGAGCTGCTCCCACCAGGGTTGGTGCAGCCCCCCCAGCACAGCAGCCACAGCCCCTGGCCCAGCCCTGCTCTGGCTCTCGAGCCCCAGGGAGCTCCAAACCCGGCAGGAATGTGAGGCAGGAGCCCAACACATCCCACAGACATCCTGCACAGTGACCATCCTTATTTCCTCAGGGAAAGGTAAGAATTCTCTGCAAGGGACCCCAGCAGCACCATCACACTCCAGACGTGTCCCCCAGCCTGGTTCAGAACTTCAGGACACCAATGGAGAAGCCCAAGTCGGCTTTGGCAGGGCAGCACAAACTGATGGTGGCACACAGACACCTCCCCAGGCGGTGCCAAGGGCCCTCCAGGGACTGTCCTGTCCCTGTGAGCAGCCCTGGCCCCAGGGGAAGCAGGCACTGTGCTTGTCCCTGTCTGTCCAGGGCCTGCCTGTCCCATCTGCTGGGGACGGGAGCTCCTCCAGGCATCTTGTGCTGCAGCTGTGAGCTCTCACTCCCCCTCTGGAAAGCACCTCAGAGATATTCTTCAGCATTTTGCTGCTTCAGGGCTTTAATGACAAGTGCAGGGCTTGGCTGGCAGGAGCTGGAGCTCCCCTCCTCCCTGGGAAGCATTAGCAGAGGACAGGAAAGCTGCATTAGGGGCTGATGGCCTCCATCCAGTCTCCCAGGTTCTGGGAGGAAGGATTGCTCAAGTGCAGCCATTAGGGAGGAAAGCAGGCCCTGCCTCCCAGCCCTAAAATTGGAAGGTTTGCCCTGGTTAAACAATTCAAGAATTCCTAGGAAAAAAGGCTGAGGTGTCTGCAGAGGAAAGGACAGGGAAAGTCAGAGCAGGGGTGCCAAGGGGACACAATTGTGCACCTGGAATCCAGAGGCAAAGCCTTGCTCTGCTCACAGGGCCCTGCTACAGCCCAGCCTGGGGCTCTGTGCAGGTCTGACAAAACCTGGCACTGCCAGCCTGGGATGGGCTCCTGCCCTCATCCCCCAGTCCCTCCCTGCCAGCCCCTCCCAGAGCCCAGGGTGCCACAGTGGGTGCCACGGTGGGTGCCATGGTGGGTGCCACAGTGGGTGCCACAGTGGGTGCCACCTGTCCCTGCTGGGAGCCCCCAGCCCCGGGGATGAGGGTGTGAAAAATGCCAATCACTTGTTTTTAATATTTTAAAAGTTTAATGATAATAAAATGGTTATAAAAATAGCAACATAATTAGAGTAATAAAAATTTGGACAAGTAGGATTAGGACAATACAAGACAATAAAAACAAAGAGTCATGGACAGTCTGGGTACCTTTTCTGGGCAACACAAGCCCGAAAAAGGACCCCCATTAACAGAGAATTAACCCTTAAAAGCAACAGCCTGTTGCATATTCATACATTTCATACATGATGCATAAATTCCATTCAAACACAGGTTTCTGTCTGGGCAGTGTCAGCTTCTTCCTCTGAACCCTGATGGCACCTTCATGGCCAAGTGAGGCAGGAAGAAGTTAATTTCTTCTCATAGGAGAGCAATAAATCCTCTTTCTCTGAAAGATTTCGGTGTCCTGTGGCTGCTATCTCAGTGCAAGTCCTCTCTTTAAAAAAGTATCCTACATAGCATCGTTTCCATTTTAACATTTTGTCATAACCTAAAACTATATTTAACACACTACTTAAGAAAATTAATCCAGCATAACTTTCTAACATAACACATATAATATTCATTTTAATATTTGTGAAAAGCCAATCATAAAATACCCATTTTTCACAAGGGGGATGTTTGGGAATGTTTCCCACAGTCCTGGCTGCTGCTCTCAGGTGCAGCAGGGGCTCAGCCCCTGAGGCTGTGGCTGCTCAGAGTTCCAGGCTCCCTGGAGATGCTCTCAGATGTTTTTGCCTCCAACAGTGGGCACAATTTGAAGTAAAAAAGGGAGGTTTTAGACAGATGGGGCTCGGGGCTCTCCCAGTAACGAGTGAGAGGACAAGAGAAACAGCCTCAAGTTGCAGCAGGGGAAATCTAGGCTGGAAATTTGGGACAAGTTCTTCCCAGAAAGGGTGGTCAGGCACTGGCACAGCTGCCCAGGGCACGGTGGAGTCACCATCCTTGGGGGGTGGCTGTGGCACTGGGGGACAGGGGTCAGTGGTGCCCTTGGCAGTGCTGGGGGAACAGCTGAACTCCAGGATCTTAAAGGCTTTTCCAACCAAAAGGAGGGCACTGTGCCCTTGGTGGCACAGCTCTGGGGTCAGACCCGGGCTCCATGGCCAGGGTTCAGCTCCTCTGGGGTGAGCTCAGGGCTGCAGCCCAGGGATGGTGCCAAACCTGGGCACGGAGCCTCCTGCAGGAGCCACCCAGCCCCGCTGGTGCTGCTGTGCCAGCCCAGCCTGCACAGTGCAGGAGCCACAGGGGTGCCCACACCACGGGGGGAAAGGGGCACCAGGAGCAGCTGGGACTACAGGAAAAGAGAAAATACAGTCCCAAAGGCACTGCTGTGAAAATCACCCCCAGTGCCAGGAGGAGAGGCAGGGCAGGGAGTCCAGGGGCTGTGCTGAGCTCCTGCAGCCCTGGGGAGCAGCCAGGGGCTGAACAGAGGTGCCTTCATCCCTCACACGGGATGGGACCACTAATGGGGTTTTTTTGTTTGTTTGTTTTGTTAAGGTTGGGATTAAATTGTGAGATGGTATTTTTGTTTACATTTAGATGTTTATTAGTTTTTATTTATATTATTTTATAGTAGAAATATTTTTATTTATGCTATTATTATATTATATTATAATTTTATTTATTTATATTTTATTTATTTATATTTGTATATTTATATTAATTTTTAAATTTTTTTTAATGTTATATTATTTATATTATTTATATTTTATTATATATTAGTAATACATTACATATTATATTATTTTAGTATATAATAGATGGGCTCCTGCCCATAATTTATATGATAATATTATAATATTATGTATCACTATATATAATATTATAACATAATATATTACATTATATTATAATATTATATTATATTATATTATATTATATTATATTATATTATATTATATTATATTATATTATATTATATTATATTATATTATAATATTATATACAGTGATATATATAATATTATACTATATTATAATTTTGAAGTTGTGAGTTTCATGGTATTTTATTCTAATAAGGTAAAAAGGGAGACATCTTTTTTGTAAGGTTTTTTAAGGGTGAATTGTTTAATTAAGAAATTATATTTAAATTATTTTTATTTTTAACTTAATAACTAATTATTTGTGTTCTGTAATGTGGATTTTTAAATTTAATTATATAATACTACTTAAACTTATGAAGACGGTTAAGAAGAAGGATTAGTTTTTATCTTAAAACTTCTATTTTGTTTTTTATATATTGCTATATTTTAAAACTTTAAACTTAAGTTTTCTATTATGTGATATACACTTTTAATTAAAAAAAAAATTAAAAAGTGACGCAGTGGTGCCTGGAAGGAAACAAGGGGAGGAAAGGAGGGGAGGAAAGGAGCCTGCAGCAGCCCCAGGGGCACTCCTGGTGCTCATTGTCTGCCTGGGTCAGGTCTGCACCCTGGGCATTTGTGTGTGGCATCCCCAGCCCTGCTGCTCCTGCCAGCCAACATCCCCGGGCACAGGGGCACCAGGGGCACCAGGGGCACCAGGGGCACCAGTAACCTGCTGGCAGAGCAGGGCTGCACACCCAAGGGTTTATTCTGCTGAAAGCACAAAGCTCAAAGCAGTCATGGAAACAGTCTGGCCTGGGGAGCCAAGCCGTGCTGGCAGTGGTGAGCAGGGTGTGACAGGAGGGACAGCAGCACTGTCCCCTCCGTGCCGTGGGACAGAGGAGCCAAAGGGAGGGGCCCGCAGCCGTGGGAACACAGAATGCTCTGGGCTGGAGAGACCTCAAGGGTCACTCGTCCCACCCCTGCCATGGCAGGGACACCTGGCACTGTCCCAGGCTGCTCCCAGCCCCGTCCAGCCTGGCCTGGGGCACTGCCAGGGCTGGGGCAGCCCCATGGGCACCCTGTGCCCGGGCCCAGAGCCGGGGCAGAGCTCCAGGTGTGCCCGGGTGAGGCTGGTGAAGGGAGGAGCCTCCTGCCCGCCCCTCCTCTCCCCGGGCTGGATCAGTCCCTGGCCCTGACCTGGAGACACCAATCCCACCACAGCCACATCCAGCCCTCCCTGTCTCCTCCCCACATCTCCCTCTCGATTTTTTCCCCTCATGGGATGCTCTGCTCCTCGAATGCTGCCGTGTCTGTCACTGCTGCTACGAGCCCAGAGCACGTCCTGCTGCCATTACCCATTCCTGTATTCCTGTCTGCCCCTCCCCGTGCTCCCAGCGCCCTGCCCTGCACAGGGGGAAGGGCTGCGTGCCCTGGGGCTCCCTGGGGCTCCCCTGCCCGGCCGCATCGGGCATTTCCCTGGGCAGGGCTCTGGGCACTGCTGCTCTGCTCCATGGCTCTGCTGCCCAGCAGCAGGAGCAGCAAAGGGAATTCTGCCCCTTCCCCTTCCTGCCATCCCTGGGACTGTGTCCCTGAGGGGCACCTGGGAGGTGCCGCTGAATTGGTCAGGCTGGAAAAGCCCTCCAGGATCGTGGAATCCAACAGTTCCAGCAGCACTGCCAGTGCCACCACTCAGCTGTGTCCCCAGGTGCCACATCCACACCTTTCTTCAACACTTCCAGGGATGGTGACTCCACCACTGCCCTGAGCAGTCTGTTCCAATGCCTGACCACCTTTTCCACAGAGAAATTTCCCCTGCTGTCCAATCTAAACCTCCCCTGGTGTAACTGGAGGCTGCCAGAACCAGGACTTGTCGCACATGGAGCAGAGCAGCCCTGGGATGTCCCAGTGCTCCCCAGCCCCTGGAGCCCCTGCCCAGCCTGCCAGGGCCAGGTGCCACAGCAGGGCCCTGCAGCTCGCTCCTCTCCTGACCTGGGCTGAGCCAGAAGGGATGCAGGGCTGGGGAGCTGCAGGGTGCCAGTTCTGAGCAGGGACAGGCCATGGCAGGAGCCTCAGCCCAAATGCCCAGGGCATTGCCAGGGGCCACACTGGGAGCACAAGCCCTTTAGCCAAGGAACAGTTCCCAGCCTGAATATCCAGGGAGGGAAGAGAGGAGCCTTGTGTGGGACAGAGAAGGCACCTTCCAGGCTGCCCTCCTGGTGCTGCAGCTGCTCGAGCACAGAGCAGGGGGCACAAGGACTCACCAGGGCCATCTCCAGAGCCACAGACCCCCCAGCAGCAGAACAAGGCAGATGTTGCTCTCTCTCTCCCCAGCCGGCCACATCTGGGGGTTCCCTCAGCCACAGATGTTTGCCCAAAGCTCTTGGAGGTTTTCTCTCCCATAGCTCAGGTCTGTACCCCATCCTGTGAGGAGCTTCCCAGGCACACCTGGGGCTGCTGGAGGGAGGCTCTGAGGCCATCAGGTGCTGCCAGCAGCTCAATGGAAGCTGTCCTGGATCCCACCTCTCCTCCACAGCTCTCTGGTTTCCGTGATATTTTCTGGAAAATCCCTTCTCCTGGGAAGCTGGGAAGCTTCAGCTTCTCCATGTTTTGCTCCTCTGGAATGTGAGTTGGAGAATTGTTTACCCAGCATGTGAATTGTTTTTAATTAATGACCAATCACAGCCAGCTGTGTCGGATTCTCTGAGTGTGTCACGGGTTTGTTTTTATTATCATTCCTTTCTAGCTTTCTGATGTATCCTTTCTCTTTCTTTAGTATAGTTTTAGTATAGCATTTTCATATGAGATGATATATGATATGATATAATATAATATAATATAATATAATATAATATAATATAATATAATATAATATAATATAATATAATATAATATAATATAATATAATATAATATAATATAATATAATATAATATAATATAATATAATATAATATATATCATAAAATAATAAATCAGCCTTCTGAGAACATGTAGTCAATTCTCATCTCTCACCTCGTCCTGGGACCCTCACAACACCACAACACTCTCTGCTCTCTCAGTCTCAGCAGTGCCTGTGGTGCCTGGGACACAGGCACACTCCCTGCATCCCCAAAATCCCCCTGTCCCCCCACAGCCCCACAGTCACTGCAGAGCAGCAGGGACACTGGCACACACGGGACACTGGCACACACGGGACATTGGCACACACGGGACAGTGGCACACACAGGACATTGGCACACACAGGACACTGGCACACACGGGACACTGGCACACCCGGGACACTGGCACACACGGGACAGTGGCACACACAGGACATTGGCACACACAGGACACTGGCACACACAGGACATTGGCACACATAGGACAGTGGCACACACGGGACACTGGCACACCCGGGACACTGGCACACACGGGACATTGGCACACACAGGACACTGGCATACATGGGACACTGGCACACACAGGACACTGGCACACACGGGACACTGGCACACACAGGACACTGGCACACATGGAGTACCCAAGGGGACACAGACAGGCTGACAGCACTGAGGGCACTGTCCAGGCCAGCTGGGTTACCTGGCCAGGTGTGGCCATGGCAGCTCCTGGAGGGCCACAGTCCCCCTGCAGGCCCCACGGGTGCCCTGCTGTCCCTGCAGCCTGGGGACACAGGGACACAGAGCCCTGGTGGTGGCCGTGCTGCCCCCAGCCCTGCCCACGGTCCCCAAAGGAGGAATGAGTCAGTGCTCCAAGGCCACTCATGCACGGTGTGGGTGGAGCAGAGCTGCAATTTCTTCCCCAGGAGATGACACTCCTTGCAAAGGCTCTTTATTTATTTCTCCTTTTGGAACACAGCAATTGCTGACTCGCCGGCTCCCCCGCAGCCGGGGCTGCCACACGTGGGCAGGGGACACTCCCAGCCTGCAGAGTGCCAGGCTGGCAGCACAGCTCAGCCAGGGCCACAGGCTCCTCTGGGACCCGTGTGACACTGAGGGGTCGGGAAGCGAGCAGCAGCTTCACTGCTGGGCCACAGGGCACCTGCAGCACCATGGCCACCCCTACCCTGAGTGGGGCACTGGGGTGTGGCACCCAGAGGGTGCCAGAGGCGCCCAGCAGTCAGACACAGCCTGCCTGGGGCAGTGCTGGGAGAGAGGCAGGAGGAGCTGGGAGGATGCTGGAAGGAGCCTCAGGGCTCCTCCTGGCTCTGTGGCATTCTGTGCAAGCTGAGATGGTGTCACCCCATGTCCCCAGAGAAATGCAGGTGTAACTCACTGCCAGCTGCAGACAAACAGAGCCTTTAGTGCAGGGGACACTCCACCACACTTCCCAGGTGTAAGAGCTGAAATGAGAGATGTGAGACTCCAGGGCTCTCCA
This sequence comes from Molothrus aeneus, assembly GCF_037042795.1. Taxonomy (NCBI): domain Eukaryota; kingdom Metazoa; phylum Chordata; class Aves; order Passeriformes; family Icteridae; genus Molothrus; species Molothrus aeneus. The sequence goes on from NC_089662.1 coordinate 1,091,466, forward strand.
AAATGCAGTTTATTGTATCCAAAATGCAGTTTATTCCATCCAAGAGGTTACAGCAGCCCAGGGTTGTGGGTGACAGAGCTGTGCCTACAGCTGTCAGCTCCAGCTGCAGGCAGGCCTGGAGACCCTTTGGTTTTGGTTACACTGCATTATAGACTTTTCTTTGCTTAGCATCTTAATACAGTGGAACCAATCTGTACCTTAACTATCATCTATAGCTTATCATAACTACTGTAATTACCATATTCATGTTACTGTTCTCCAGCCACTAAAAGCTAGTACATTACAGTTTAAGCTAGAAGTTGGTTTTCAGTTTTCTTGCAGTGGAAAATTCTGAGACCTTTTTTCTACTTGCAACATTTGCTGCCTTGTTTGCCTGTTCTCTCTTCCTGCTTGGTAAAAACATCTTCTTGTTTGGGGTGGGTTTATCCTTTGCTCAAAGTCATTAAACCCCTTCTAACTAACACACCCTTTGCCTCCTTGGTTATCCAGTCAGACTGGCTCAGCAATTCTTTTCTTCTATATCAAAACTTGCTTCCATCTCTATTCCTTCTTCAGACTCTACATTCCAAAATCTTTCTGCCAAGCACACATATCTGTGAGACTTTCTTGTCAAGCTTTCATCCTTCCCAACAGGCAGGGACAGCTGCAAGGTCCCTGCTCTGAGCAGAGCCCTGGGGCCGCTGGTGGCCCTGCAGGAGCCCAGTCCCAGCCCCACAGGAGCCCTGTCCCATTCCTGTCCCAGCTCTGTCCCAACCCTGTCCCAGCCCAGTCCCATCCCTATCCCACCCCTATCCCATCCCTGTCCCATCCCTGACCCACCCCAGTCCCATTCCTGTCCCATCCCTATCCCACCCTTGTCCCACCCCTGTCCCACCCCTGTTTCATCCCTGTCCCAGCCCTGCTGTGGTGGCCCCACCTCCCCCAGCTCAGCAGCGCTGGGTCCTGCCCTGCCGGGCCCCGGGGCTCAGGGAAATGAGGGAACTGCTGAAGGGCTGCGAATGGGGAAGCATTCCTTTAATCTTCATTCCTTTAATAGTTTCATTGCTTTAATTTTCTCTATTACAGCTCTTAGATTAGTCCGTGGTTCAGCCTCCAGGTGATGATCCTGTATCCAGAATCAGATGCTTGTTCTCAGCAAAGGAGTTGATTTATCCATGCTGATTGGTGCTCCTGGTTCTTGAAGGAAATTGCACAGAGTGGTTCATTGTGTTAAGGTGAGGAGTGTTTGGGTGACAGAGGAGGAGCTCATCCATATCAGCAAAAGTCCCACCATGAAAGAGGCTGCTGCTGATTTCAGCTGCAAGGGCAGGAGAGAACGGATGGAGGAGAAAAGGACTGGGAGAAACTCCCATTGCAGCTTTCCTAAAATAGTAGAGGCATTCTCTGTCAGATATAGCAAGCCTGCTCCCACTAGCTGGGTTAATAAGACCATGATAAAAAGCCTGAGATAAGTCCAAAGAAATCCTGGGCATCCCTGTGGGCAATATCCCACAAATATCCCTCACCCACAAAGTGTGGTGAGATTTGGGGCCCAATATTTTGGAAACAGCTTAGAATTCTTTCCTCTGGAGAGCTGAGAGAAATCCACCACAGGGCTGGGCACGAGCCAGGCTGTCCTCTGGGGAGGGCTCAGGGCTGAGGACAGCACCCAGCACAGCTCACATTCAAACATCAGGGCTGCCTTCAGTCAGCATCACCAGAGCTCAGGGCTCCTCTGGGAGCAGCTTCAGGCACTGCTGGGAGAGACAGAAAATCCACCAGATGTTGTCCAGGCAGGATGGAAGGAAAGCAGAAGCACTCCAGGAAAGGTCACCTCAAGGAAAAGCTCCTCCTGTTGTCCTCTCCAGGAGCTCTCCTTGCTGAAGGGCTGGAGTCTTCCCAGCACATGGACTGCACTGCCTGAGGCCTCTGCTGCCCACAGGAGGGCACAGGGAAGCAGCAATGCCCCCATGTCCTGCCAGGAGGGGCCCCCAGACCCAGCCCAGCCTGTGGCACTGCTGGGCTGCCCCTGCTCTGCACCCAATTCCTGCCCAACGCAGAGTCCAGGGCAGCAGGAGGTGTCCCCTAGTGCTGAAGATTGCAATGCAAGATGTTTTCAATTCCCATCTGTAGGGCAGATTACCTTTGTCAAGTGGGCAGTTTGCCTGATCTCTCTCTTTGAGTGACCACATTCACACCTCCCTGGGAGGGGACACTGCTGATAACAGCTATTGAATGTCCCTGCATGGCTGATAAGAACTACAGCATCCCATTGGGAGATGTGAGCCCAGAGGGAGGAGCCAAGCATTCCTACCCGGATATAATCCAGAGGTTTTGGAGACACCAGCACAGCTTTCTCCATGGGATTCCCCAGAGGAACAGCAGCTGCCTCTTCTTCCACTGGATCGTCAGAGCAAGAATCCATCCTTCTCTACAGGACCCCCCTGCTCCAACAGACCCATACCTGATACTTCAGGAGGACTGCAGCCACATTTCCAATGGGACTGCCACCAACAGCCTGACCCACAGGGTGTCAGGTTGGGTTCTGACTCTGGCAGTGTTGTTCTCGTGTATTGCATTGTTTATTGTATCCTTTTATTTTTCTCCTTTCCCTATTAAAGAACTGTCATTTCCTGCTCCCATATTTTTGCCTGAGAGCCCCTTAATTTAAAATTGATAGCAATTGAGAGGGGTGGGGAGGGTTTACATTCTCCATCTCAGGGGAGGCTCCTGCCTTCCTTAGCAGACTCCTGTCTTTCCAAACCAAGACACATGGGCAGGGTCACTCCTTACACACGTGTCACTCCAGCTCCCAGCACACCCAGCTGGCAGGGGGATGTCCCTGTGGCCCTGCCCCAGCCCTGGCACGGGCTCCCACCCCCCCTCACCCTGTGTGCCTCTCCCCACCAGCACATTTCTCATCCCCAGTGTGGAGCTGGGGCCTCCCCTGGCTACTGGCCCTGCTGCAGAGACCTTTCCCTGGCTGCTCCCAGCCCTGGTGCTGAGCCTGTCCCAGCACATCCCAGGGAGGAAGAGCTGTGGAGTTGGAGGCAGAGATCCCCTTGTTCAGCCCTGTCAGGTTTTGCTGTCCTTTCTCATTCCAGACACCCCTGTCTGACCTCCCCCAGATCCCACTGCCCACACAGGTCCCCATCCCACCTCACCCCCTCAGACATCCCCCAAAACTGCCTTCCTCATGTCCTCTTGCTAAATCCAGGCATCTGCATTCCTCAAACCTCCTCCAACCTGCTCCTGCCCCATGTCCTGGTGCCACCATCCCCATCTGGGAAGGTCTCCAGAGACTGCTCTGCTCCCCAGACCTGCAGGGGCTCTGCTCTCTTGGACATCCCACTGGGTGTTTTCTTGGGCTACTGGTGCCACACAGGGTTGGGAGGGAGCAAAACACCTCCAAGCACCTCCTCAGGCCAGCCCTGGTGCCTCTGGTGCTCAGCACTCCCCACACTGACCCCACAGCGAGCCAGCTCTGATGTGTGCCCCCATCCCTGCCTTGGCCTCTGCAGGTTCTCCAGGGCAAAGGGCCCTTCCAGGGATGCTGTGGCACCATCCTGGTCACACATCTGTGTCCCATCTCACAGGACAGGCTCCTGGCACCAGGAGTGTGCTGGGGCCAGGTCTCTGCAGCCACCATGTCACTGTCATATTTTCTGGAAAAATCCCCTTGCCCAGGATTCCTCTCCTGGGAAGCTGAGAAGCCTCAGAGAAAAAGGAAAAAAATTCTTATCTCATTTGCTTCTCCTGTGTTTTGCTGCTTTGGAATGTGTTTGGAGATTGTTTACCCACAGGTGATTGTTTCATTGGTTTCATGTGAGTTGTTCTCACTCTTTGGCCAATCAGGGCCAAGCTGTGTCAGGACTCTGGAAAGAGTCAGGAGTTTTCATTATTATCTTTTTAGCATTGTGTAAGTATCCTTTCTGTGTTCTTTAGTATAGTTTAGGACAGTATTCTTTTACATGATATAGTATCTTAAAATAATAAACTAACCTTCTAAGAACATGGAGTCAGATTCATCATTCCACAGTTTGGGAACCCCACAAATCCAAGAGCACCACACCAGCAGGGCCAGTGGACGAGGGCAGGTACCTTGGGCAGCCTCCACTCTCATTCCCATTCCCTTGGGGAGGAAGCCAGGCCAGTGGGAGAAAAATGATCCTCACTTCCAAGAATTTAAAAAGTTTATTAAAACCTAATCAAAAATCACAACAGAAGACTGAATGGAGAAAATATTACAGTGCCAGGAGCAGAGGATCTTTCTCACCATGTGCTCACCCGCACTATGGAGGTTTCATATCTACAATCCTTTAGCCCCTTCTAAAGTTCTGTCCATCAACTCCTCCTTCACTGTCCAGTGCTGGAGATCTCTTCCTTAAATCCTGATTGGAACTCAGATGCTGCCATAGTAACAATCCCAGCCTCCCAAATGTCCCAAACCCAGGGCACCCCTGATAACAACACAAGGGGGTAAAGCATAACTATAAATCTACAAAACATAACATACATACAGGATATTTGCCCTTTAATTGTGAGAGTCAGCCGTGGCATTGCTCACCTGTCACACCAGGGGCAGGAGGGCACGCAGAGCTCCCCAGCCCTGCATCTCCCATGGGGCACAGAGCAGCAGAGGCCGGGATGAGCAGCAGAGAGAGAAGCCAGGGCCGTGGGGAGGAGGAGGAGCAGCTTTGGAAGCGGGGCAGCCCCAGGGGATGGGGGCACAGCAGTGTTGCAGTGTGATGTGTTAGCCTGTCTCAGTCATCCCAGTTCTTTCCCCAGGTGTGCAATCACCTCTCCCTTCCCCTCCCTTGCCCCTGCTGAGTGCTGCCCATCAATCTTGGCATTCCAGCAAGGGCGTCGAGTGATTGGCAAAGTTCAAAAGCTGCCTCTCAGCCCTGGGGACATTGGGCCATCCATCCAGGTGTCATTGTCCCCTGAGACTGCCCCCCCTTACCTGGTTGGTGGCATCCCTACCCCTTCCCTCCCTCTCCCTGGGGTTCAAAGACACAGCAGCCACGCTGTGGTTCTGTTGGAGCTGGTGCTGCATTCAGAGGCCTGTGGGCCAGGAATAAAGCTCTGGGTCTAAAGCCTCCAGCAGAACCTGAGTCCTTTTGCCTTCAGCTCACCTAAAGCCTTTCCTCCAGAGGTAAACCTGAGCTCCTGCATGCCTGGGCTTGTCCCAAGTGCCAGCTGCAGCATCCAGCCAGCCAAAGGTGTCTCTGAGGTGAAACCACCACACATCCAGCTTAGCCAAAGGTGTCTCTGAGGTGAAACACCACACATCCAGTTTAGCCAAAGGTGTCTCTGAGGTGAAACACCACAGCTGCCACCCTTGGTCAAGCAGCAAGGGCCAGACGAGCCCAGGCACGTTCCACCCGGTTATTTTGGTATTTAATTCCAGTACAGGAGGAACAGGGAGGTTCTGAGGGCACTGGGCAGAACCAGGGGTAGAAGCTGAGCCCAAACCCCACTGCCTGCCCAAGCCCTCAGCTGAGCGATGCACACAGAGGAGCTGCCCTTCCTGATGAGAGGAATGACAGGTTTGTCTTTTACAATCAGTCTGTGGGTCTGCTGGTAGATAAAACTGCACTGGGAGATAAACAACGGGAAGGATTGCACTGATTGATGAATGGAAAAAGATATTTGCCTTTACAAACAAACTCTAGGTTTGCTGATAAATGAAATTGGATATGAAAGATGAAAGAAACAATGGGGAAAACCCCTAAATTCCATAAGAATTAAAAGGGAGGGTTATAAATTAGAGGAAAATCTTTGGTATCAGGCACATTAGGGAGTCTGAACCTCCCAAGTACCTCAGCCAATGGGGAAAGAGAGAAGGGAAATGTGGCTGGAAATTGGGATAAAAAGGAGGCTGCGTCCTCCAAAAGTTTGAGAGATCCCAGGGGAATGCCCCATGGCCTCTCCCTTTATTTGAATAAAGTAAAAGGACTCCTCTGTCTCTGTTTTGGACATAAACCTCTGATGTTTGTGGATTAATTTTCCTGGCACTGAGCACCTTGGGCTTCAGCTCTGAGGGACCCTCCTGGGTGCACACCAAAAGATGCTTTCACTGTTTTGGAAAATATACCAAGTTTAAATTGTTTTATTTTATAGCTTTAGTCAGTTTTGTTTGCCCTTGGTATGGGGGAAGGGAATTTCTTTTCAGGGGATTGGTCCAGCAAGGTCTGATGAGCTTAAAACTCAACAGACTGGGAGTGGCACAGAAGGTACACAAAAGATAATGACCATTAACAGCCATTAATGACCATTAACAGCCATTAATGACCATCAACACCAAACATCCCCCCTGGCTTGGTCAGAGATACCTGGCCTGGGAAAAGAGATAAAAAAGAGAACCTAGTTAACATTGAAAGTGAAGAGATTGATAAGCAATAGGAAACCAAATACTGAGAACTGAGCAACGTGGGACCAATGAACATTGAACCAATGAATTTCTATGGGTTGTGACAGTGTATGTAAAAATTCTGGGAAAGTTTATATGTGATGGAATGATATCCCCTGCACACCTGGGCAATGTGTGGATGCAATGATTTCTGTTGCACATCCTGGCCAGAATGAAGTAATGCCTTGATTCTCTTACACTGAAAATGTTGGAGAGATTTTGTTTTTCCTGCAGCTTTGGTGACAACTGGGTGGTGACCATGGGAAAAAAAATGGTTTACTGCTGGTGCACGACAAAACCTTCCATCTCCTTCCATCTCCTTCCATCTCCTTCCATGTCCTCCCACTCCTCAGGTGTGGGGAGGCTGATGATTGAGCCTCACTAGGCCTGGGTGAGGACCCCAGCCACAATCAGAGGAGTTGTCTCATCCTTTGAAGCAGCAATAAATGTTTTGCCACTGAAGAAGGGAGAGGAAGAAAAAAAAAATGTAAATCAAAGGTGGCTTTTCCCTTGGAAGTTTAAAAGAATCTTTGCAGGGAACAGTGGATAATAAGGAAGGTGGAACATCTTTTGCTGATGCAGGAGAGCTCTTGACCTCCCCGATTCTGCTGAGGAATGAAACGAGCGAGAGCCCCGGAAGGAACATTAGGTACACTGGTTATGGGGCTTGTTAAGAAATTCAGTGCATTAAATGAACACTCCTGGGCAGTGAGGAGTTTCAGCAGTGCTGAGCACGCAGAGCCCTCCCCAGTGAGCTGGTGCTCATGAAATAAAGCCATTAGAGCCCCCAAGTGACCAGCAGCACAGCTGGGTGACATGTTTAACTGCTCCCTGCTGCACTGACTGCCTGCCAAGGTCTCTCAGAGTCTGTGGAGCTCAGCAGACTCTCAAGTGATGCTTTTTACATCCTGAAGTGGCTGTCTGACAAACAAAACAAAAATACCCCCAGACAGGAGGCTGTGCTTCACACAAAGGGAAAATGGAGCCCACGGGGGTGTCCAGCAATTCTGCCTGACCCCTCTCCCTCTCCCCTCCTCTGCCAGCTCATCCTGCTCCAGCCCCTGCTGCCCAGGTGCCAGGAATTCACCCCAGGGCCATTTGTGTCTCTCCCAGGGGTGCTCAGGCAGTCCCTGTGGCACTGCCCTGCCCTGGAGCTGCTGGCCACAGGTGGCAGAGCAGGGATCCCATCCCATGGATGTGTGTGAGCAGCTCACACCACTCTGAAGGGCCTGAGAACCTTCCCAGAGAAGGATTTCAGCACTGAGTGAATACATATTAATGTGGCCCCATAAAATCCTCCATCAAACCTTATTAAAGGATAATTCACTTCTGTCACTGGGAGCAGTCGGGCTCTGCCTGGAGGGAGCAGCTGACCCAAAATCAGGCTCTGCCAGGGCTGTGGTGCAAAGCCTGCCCTGCTGATGGATTATTCTCTTTGCTGACCCAGAGATGAGAGGTCTAAAAACTGAGGGGTGTCTAAAAATTTTTATTCTATTTTTAGTCTCATGAGAAGGATGAGATTGTTTGTATTTTTATGTTGAAATTTCCAACCCAGCATTTTGAGCTCCATTGATGACACTGTCTTATGATCTCAGGTGTGACCCAACACCCTGGTGCTCCATGGGCCAGGCAGACCTGGTGGATTCCTTCCACACCAGCAGGAATTGGGGCATGTGGGAAGCACCAGCTCCCAGCTGGGATAGCCAGGACAGCCCAGGATGTGTCACAGCACTCCCAGAATAACCCTGGGATAACAATTCCTTGGAATGGCTGCAGTGAAACAGCAATCAGGCCCTTGGCTGGGTAATAATTGATATAGACTCCATGTATTACCTTTATTAAGAAACCCCATACTTTTATACTTTAGTTTGCTACAGGTGGACCTGATTGGTCCTTTAATTAAAACACCATCACCATTGGTTAATTAAGAAACCATCCTTTGGTAAACAAATCTCCATAACACATTCCACCACATGTTCACAATAGCAGGTGCAGCAGATTAAGATAAGAATTGTTTCTCATTCTTTTCTCTGATCTTCTCCCAGCCCCTCCCTGGCACGGTTCTGGGAATGTTTTCTGTTTGTCTCTGTGGCCAGAGAGCTGCTGCCGCCCTGCAGAGGGGCTGTGTCCTGCTAGCTGTGCTGGGCAGCGCCAGATTCCCTGCTGAACACGGGGACAGGGACAGACCAGGAGCACGGAGACGTTCCTGCAGCACAGATTCACAAATCCCAACATCCAAACCTGTGAGGATGGAGCCACCCAGAGGTCGCTCTCCTGCTCTGCCACAGCAGCTCGGCCTCTCCGCAGCCCAATTTTAGCAGCCAAGTTGGATCTGAAGCCCCTGAGGATGCTGCTCATGAGAACCCTCCCAAAAAGGCAGCACAGGCAGCCCCTCCCTCCCTCCCAGCACACATGGAAAGGGATTTTTTGGGAAGGAAGAGGAACTCTCCCCACTGACAGCACTGCTCCTGGGACATTTGAGCTTCTAGCCAGGCCAGGGAGGGGATGAGCAAATGGCACAAGAAGGGCAGAATCCCAGGGGAATTCCTGTCCTGGCCGGGCCAGGGCACCCAACACTGACTCCTGAGGAACAATCTCTGGGAATTCCCACTGTTTAGAATCCCAGAATGGTTCGGGTTGGAGGGACCTTAAAGATCAAACCTGCCATGGCAGGGACACCTCCCACTGTCCCAGGCTGCTCCAGCCCTGTCCAGCCTGGCCTTGGGCACTGCCAGGGATCCAGGGGCAGCCCCAGCTGCTCTGGGCACCTGTGCCAGGGCCTGCCCACCCTCACAGGGAACAATTCCTGCCCAGTATCCCATCCATCCCTGCTCCCTGGCAGTGGGAAATCATCCCCCCTTGTCCTGTCACTTCATGCCTTTGTTTAAACAAAGATAATTTCATTTAAAAAAAAAAATCTTGTCAGGATGAAACAGGTCAGATTCTCAAGGAAATTCCTGTGCCCCAGAGATCCTTTCCCAACAGACATGGCCACCTTTTTGCTTGCTCAAGTGCAATCCCCAATTCTGTCCAGCTCTTGCTTTGTGCATCATCTGAAACCTCCACAAATCCACGTCTGCTGGGAAGGGATGTCTCTTCCAAACCCAGCTTTTTCAATAATATCCATGACATAACTCTTTTCCAAACCTCTTCAGCCTCCTGTGTGCTCACAGCTACACCCAGGTTAAGCTTTCCTGGGTGCTCCAGGCTGTTCCTTGCACTTCCAGCTGCTCCTCAGCTGAGAGAGAAATTAGGGATTTTTGAATAAAAACCAAAGACATCTTCCTTTTATTTTATTTATTTAGAAGCTTGAAACCTACTTTTGTATTTACTGTAATGTATAAAAATCACAGCAATCCTCTCTATGCTGCCCTCCCCCAAAAGTGTGCAGGCACAGCCATCACAGCTGGGGGAGAAGCAGCTTTTGCTATTAAAAAACAACAAATGTTGCTAAACCTGCCCTTGGGAGGAGGAAAAAACACTAAAAAGTGCTAAAAATCCTTTAGCATAGGATAGAACTACACCCCTTCTGGGAGCCCCACATGTGCCAGGGGCAACCAGTGCCCCACAACCCCAGCCCAGGGGTTTGAGGGGCTCCAGGCCCCCTCCCTCATCTTCCCACTCTTCACTAACCCTGCTTTACAAACACCAGCTGATTTCCTCAATTATTTGATGGCTGTGCTGGAAGGAGACATCATCTGTCCAGGCAGACACGTCAGCAAATGGCAGAGGGCACCGGAGCTGCGGGCACCTCCCTCCTGCCAGGGCAGCCTTGCCTGGCACTGGGAGAGCTGCAGCTCCCTCACCCAGCAGAACATTCCAGGCTGTGCCCTCAGGGCTCTGGGGCTGGGAGCGTTCCCAGCAGCGTGGGACACATTCCAGCTTGTGCAGGACACCGGGGTGTGGTCACCAATTGTTGTGGTGTTGATGAGAGGGTCCCCAGGACGAGGTGAGAGATGAGAATTGACTCCAAGTTCTCAGAAGACTGTATTATTTATATTATATTATATTATATTATATTATATTATATTATATTATATTATATTATATTATATTATATTATATTATATTATATTATATTATATTATATTATATTATATTACTAAAGAAAGAGAAAGGAGACATCAGAAGGCTAGACAAGAATGAATAATAAAAACCCTGTGACTGACCAGAGAGTCCAACACACCTGGACTGGGATTGGTCATTGAGTTAAAACAATTCACATGGAACAAATCAAAGCTGCACCTGCTGGTGAGCAACCTCCAAACCCCATTCCAAGCAATCAGATAATTATTGTTTATATTTCTTTTCTGAGGCTTCTCAGCTTCTCAGGAGGAAAATCCTGCTGAAGGGATTTTTTATCAAATATGGCAGTGATGGGGGGCACTGCCCGGGATGGAGGCAGGGAAGGGAGCCTCCTTCTGTCCCCTGTCCCTTCCTGCCAGGCAGGGGCTGTGGCTCAGGGTTTGCTGCCCAGTCCATGGGAACAGTGGAGCTGCAGTGCCCAAGGCCAGCTGGGGCTCAGCTCCAGGGAAGGTGCCAGCCCTGCAGGATGCAGGGTGTGAGAAGAGCATATTAAATGGCTCCATGCAGATATTTACTTTATCTCTTGTGTTGCATTGATTGGTAGTGCTGTATTAACATTTTAATAGTATGGTAGATGTAGTTTTGTAGTTAAAAGGTAAGTTTTGTAGTTAAAATAGGGACTATGTAAGTGGGATTTTTTTTAAGAAAGGAATGAGGTACTGGCACCAGAGAGCAGCCACAGGACACCGAAATCTTTCAGAGAAAATTAATTTTGCTCCCTTATCAGAAGAAATGAATTTCTTCCCACATTGCTCAGCCCTGAAGACACTGATAGGATTCAGAGGAAGAAGCTGACACAGAGGAAGAGCAGACAGAATCCTGTGTTTGAATGGAATTTATGCATCCTGTATGAGGTGTATGAATATGCAACAGGCTGCTGTTTTTAAGGGTTAATCCTCTGTTAACCTGGGTACCTTTTTCGGGCTCGTGCTGCCCAGAAAATGTACCTGGACATCTGTAACTCTTTGTTTCTGTTGTCTCGTATTGTCCTAATCCATATAGTCCAAAATTTTTATTGTCTCATATTGTCCTAACTCAAATTGTCCAAAATATTACTCTAATTACATTGCTACTTTTATAACCATTTTATTACGATTAAACTTTTAAAATTTTACAAACAAGTGATTGGCGTTTTTCACCCAGGGCATTCGTGCTGCAGCTCCACTGGAGCCCCCCTGGCAGGGCAGGACCAGGGCACCCAGAGCAGCCCCAGGGATTTTTCCTGCCATTGATTGACCCACATGGGGCTCATTTGCATGGAGGCAGCCTTGCAGCTCATTAGCGCTGTCCTAATGAGGGCCCTGCAGTGAAGCCTCCTGGGCTCTGTGGAGCATCCCCAGCCGTGATTTGCTGAAGCAAACAAACTCCACCATTTGTGACAGTTGTAAAGCCGGTGTGTTTATGACAGCACTGGACACAGGTGGGAATCGTTCTGCTAAAATGACATGGGTGCCTCTGGGAACTCCAGATCTCCTTTTAGCTCCCTCTCAAACACAGATTCATGCAATTTCACAATAGGTTCACACATATTCATTCTACTGACTTTGCGTGACATTTGCCGCTAATTCTTCTTTATCAGAAAGAATTCCTGGGCCATTTTGCCCTGCTCTCCATAGCAGTCTCTCTGTCTGCCCCCCCTTATTTCTGTCCTTCAGCTGAAGCAGTTTCTCCCAGCATAAGCTTTTTATGAGGACAGGCAGTCGGACTAAAGAGCTGTTTGCAAGCTACAGACTTAACTCAAAGATGTACATTGCACCTAAATCAAAATAGATTTTTACTCTGGATAATTTCTGCTCTGTCTTACCCCAGCCTGGCTGGTGCCCCCTTGTCCCCAGGGCAGCTCCCAGATCCAGCAGAGCAGGGCAGGAAGGAATGGCCAGAGCCAGCACATCCCTTCTGCAGGAGCAGGGCTGCCCAAGGAGCACTGAGACTGTTGGACAATTCCAGCAGTACCAGAAGTAAATTATTTCCTTCTCAGAGAAAGGAGCTCCACTCCATCTTTTTCCATATTCCAGGAGCTCGGTGCCAGGCAGTCCATCTGCAGCAGCTGGGGCAGGCCCTGTCCAGCTGCCAAAGCACAGCAGATATAAACAGTGCTCCAAACAAAGGTGGTGTGTGTCTGAGAGACCCTGGAAAACCTCTCCCTCCTGGGAGCTGTTGGAGGCACAAATGGATTTCTATTGTGTTATTTCTGAAGAAAAATAAGGTTACAGTAACAACAAAAACCAGAAAAACCTAATAAAACCTGAAAAAGACTGGAACTGATGCAGAATGGACAGAGACAGGCAGGATTGCCACAGCAAAACACTGAGCAAAGAACCGAAATTCAACTTACCCTTAAGCAGGACAAGAGAATTCTCCCCAAGGAAGAATTGCTGGTTCAAAAAAAATTTAACCCTGAGCTAACTTCAGATTCCAAACCACAGCTCTGCCAAGCTTTCTGCACCTTCCCACCTGCTCCCTTCCCCTTCAGTTTTGTTTTTAGAGAGCAGGAACCTCCCTGGCTCACACCTGACACCCACAAACCAGAGCTGCCACGGGGCTGCACAAACCCAGCCTGGGCTGCAGAACCACCCCGAGAGAGTCCCAGTGCCAGGGTGGAACCAGGGGCACCAACCCCCCCCAAAAGAGACCGAGGTGCCCTCCCTGGTGCCCTGGCAGGGGCAGGAGGGGGTGGCAGTAACAGGGAAGTCACCACCGGAGTAACAATGGCCCCACGTACACAGCTCAAAAATTGGCCACATTTCTGATGGACTGGGGTGCTCACCACACTTTTGGAATTCCCTATTCCCCCACAAGTCAGGCAATGGTTGAAAGGACCCACCATGCTCTGAAACACATTCTACATCAACAGAATGGGGGAGTGGCCCAAGCAACACCTCAGATGAGGTTGAGCAAAGCTTTATATGTCTTTAATTTTTTTTTATTTCTCCCCAATGTGAGAAATTATACTCACTTTCAAAACATTTAAAAGGTTTATTAAAACCTTATCAAAAATACAACAGAAGACTGAATGGAGACAATATTACAGTGCCAGGAGCAGAGGATCTTTCTCACCATGTGCTCACCCACACAATGGGGGTTTCACCTTGTAACCCTTTAGCTCCTCTCAAAGCTCTGTCCATCAACTCCTCCTTCACTGTCCAGTGGTGGAGTTCACTGCCTTAAATCCTGATTGGAAGTCAGCTGATGCCATAGTGACAAACTGACCCTCCCAAATGTCCCAAACCCAGGTCACCCCTGATAACAACACAAGGGGGTAAAACACAACTATAAATCTACAAAACTTTTCTTAACATATACACAGGATATTTGCCTTTTAATTGTGAGAGTCAGCCATGGCATTGCTCACCTGTCACACCAATAAAAAAGGGAGTTGTGCCACACTGTGACAGGAGGGCAGCACACTCCTCGTGCCTGGATTTGCAGGTGGATGAGACAAGCAGCAGCAATCCATGGCCCCACACCAGGAAACTGTCCCTGAGACTGAAAACTCTGGTCTGTCCAACACCAGGGAGCCTGTGGAGCAGGGAGAAGGAATGAAGAGCAGTTTGGGGGTTGGATGCTGTCCGGGATTGTAAGAGATGTGTGTGTGCTCCATTTGCCATCTGGCAGAGCTGGGGCAGTTATCCTCTGTCCATGGGGCAGTTTTATCCCCTCCACAACCAATCCTCCCTCCAGGAGATCTCTGCTGTCCATGAGCCATTAATTATTAATTATTAATTATCTTCTGTCCATGGCCACTGAGTGTCCCTGCAGGGCTGATCCAATTCCAGCATCCCATGGGGAGATGCTGCGCCCAGGGCAGGAGCCAAGCATTCCTACCTGGATCCAATGTGAGCCTGGCACAGCACAGCAGCCTTTGCCCAGTGCATTCCCAGAGGAGCAGCTTCTGCTGCCCTGCATGGCCAGAGGGAGCCCAGGCCCATCTGCAGCAGCCCTGGAGCTGCAGAGGAAAACTCCCCCCTTGTGCAGGATCCCTGCTCCAGCAGAGCCACAGCTGGCACTGCAGGAGGGCTGAGCCCCCATGGGATGGGGCTGTGCCACCCCCTGACACACAGGGGACAGGGCCTGCTCTCACTCTGGCTGGGGTTTGTTTTCTTTATTTGTACTATTGCATTTGTATTTTTAATTTTCCTAATAAAGAACTGTTATTCCTGCTCCCATATCTTTGCCTGAGAGCCCTTTAATTTCAAAATTGTGACAATTCAGAGGGAGGGGGTTTACATTTTCCATTTCAGGGGAGGCTCCTGCCCTCCTCAGCAGACACCTGTCTGTTCAAACCAAGACACAGCCCTAAAGCAGAGGTGCTCCCCAAGCAGGGCGTCAGCTCCAGCCCAGCAGGAGAGGGGAGCAGGGATGAGAGCACAGCTGAGTGCAGGAGGATCATGGCACTGTCAGGTTTAGGGTTGAACTCCATGATATCCAAAAGGTCTTTTGGAACTTGAATGATTCTGTGACTTTGTTTGTGGCTTGTGTTCTAGGAGACACTGCAGGAGGGCTGGGAGAACCCCAACGTGTCCAAAGCTGCCACTCAAACTCCTCCAACACCTCTGGGCTCCTCACAAAGCTCAGCATCCTCCTGGGTTTCCACATCTGCTTCTGCAGCAGAAAGAGGATCAGCTTCAGACACAGCCCTCAAGAAGCTGGCAGGCTTGGAGAAGAGAAGGAAAGGGACATTTTAGAAGCTGTTTGCTCCTAAGGGGCCCTTGGCTCAGTCCACCTGCACACCCTCAGGCAGCTCGACCACCACAGGGGCACAGTCATCAGGCTCTGCCTCAAAGTCCCATCTGAATTTCTTTGTCAGGTGAGCCTTGAACTTCTCAGCCTTGTTCCTCAGAGCCTCATCCACAGCAGAGCTGCAGGTGCAGGAGAACAGCACCTGAAACAAAGAGCAGAGGTCAGGCAGAGCCCAGCCATGGCCCCAGCTGGGCACCTCCTCCCTGCAGGGACACCAGGAGAGAGCCAGGCTGGGATCTGCACCCTGGGACTACTGCAGCTTTGGGGGGACCCAGCCAAAGCCCACACCTCTCAGCTCACAGCCCAAACCCATCCTGCCTTCACACCACTGAGCCAGCATCACACACATCTGCACTCAGGTGAGAGCTTTGGCTGAAGCAGGAGGGTGTTTGTCACTGAATTTGCCCTGTGCCATTCTGAAATAGGCCCAAGGGTGAGCTCAGGAAAACATCTTGACAGAAGGCATTTTAAAAAATTCAAATACGAGTAGGCAAACTTCCAGCAAGTGTCCAAAAGGCCAGCAAATACTTGCACCCCCCATTTCCATGGGTAGAGATCTCCCAAAGAATTTTTGTAACAAGGTATTACCAAGAGTTCAGGACACAGAGGAAATTGAAAGAAAATACCTTGGATGTCAGAAAGGAATGGGAGCTCTCTGGAAAAAGCTTGGTTATCCCCAGCACAGCATCCCCTTGTGCACAGGGTGCTGCAGTGTGGAGGAACCTCTGCCTTCCATCCCCACACACAAATGTATTGACAGGTCACCAACTCAGCCTCTGCTGGGCTCAGGGGGAAGCACCTGTGTGTGATGAACAGGGCACTGAGCCCAGAGCCCAGCCTGGCTCTGCTCCTCCTGAACTTCTGATCCAGAACTAATTGCCAAAAAAGAAATCTCCTCTGGGGAAAATGCAGCCTCTTATTTACTGGAAGCTGGATAAAACACTGACAATGAGCAGCAAAGTTCTCTGCTTTGTGGATGAACATTTGCCTTTTTCTTGCTCATTCTACTGGAAAATTGCCTCTTTCTAACAGAATTCTTACTCAGAAATGCTGCTGGTAGGGAAAAACATTACTAGAAGATTTTACTCAACACTTCTTCTCAATGAACTGTACATTAAATTAGTTATTTCACCAAGCTGTTTTGTTTTTTCTTTAAGCACTGGTAGGGCTGCAGAGTCACTAGTGGCTGTGCTGTGCTCTTCTTGCCTTGGCTCAAGCCTCAAAAATGAAGTTGCTGCTTCCAGAGCTGAGCAGGAGCTGCAGAGACAATGCCCTCCAATGCTCTGAGCACCTGCCCAGGGCCAGCTGAGGCAGAAAATTCTGCAGTCTGGGTGTGGAGTGGGCTACGGCAAGGCCCAGAGCTTCCCTGGCTCCACTTGAGGAAATCCCACGGGAGCAGAGCATGGGGAACTCAGGGAGGAGGGGCTCAGCCTGCAAGGGGAATGTGGTGACTCCTGCCAGGGCTTAGGGGTGATCCTGACACCAGCACAGACTGAGGGAGCCCAGGGATGGACAAGACTCAGGCAGCCAGAACAGTTTCCCAAATTGCCCTGAGCAGGAGAGAATGGCTGGGGCCACATTCTGGGCACTGCTGGGAACTGAGGAACT
Source organism: Molothrus aeneus (assembly GCF_037042795.1). Taxonomy (NCBI): domain Eukaryota; kingdom Metazoa; phylum Chordata; class Aves; order Passeriformes; family Icteridae; genus Molothrus; species Molothrus aeneus. The sequence goes on from NC_089662.1 coordinate 1,108,291, forward strand.
GCTGCAAACACAGCTGGGCTGTCCTGTCCTGTCGTGGGATGGAAAAAAGTCTACCAACAGAAATAAAATGTAAATTCCTGAGACTTGTAAGAATCACAACTGAAAAATCTGAAAGCCACTTGATTAAAGCAATGCTCCCCAAAACATTTTACCCAGCAATTAAACCCAAACACCTTCACCTTCCCCAGAAGTACAGCAAGAACTTGGGGTCAGCATGGAGAGGAATGGAACTGCACCTGCAGCAGAGCTTCCTGCTGGGCTGGTTCCCATTGCTCAGCTTTGTCAGTGTCTGATTTGGGCTCTTTTTTGTAAACTAAGCCAGTTTGCTGCACTGCCAGCATGGTCACCAGCAGTGGGTGTTGGGGAAGATAAAACAGGAAAGCCTTATAAATATGATTGCCTGGCAAAAGATTTTGAGAATATAGAAACTATAAGTGAGACTGAAATGAAAGCAAGCTTTGAGATACCTCAGTTACTGAACAACAGGAAAACAATGGCATGGCCAGCTGAAGGTGATCCCCTTTTGATGGAACAACACCCTCTGCTTGCAGACAGGCCCAAGGCTCAGAGCAGACCCTGCCAGCTTGGCAGAAGGGCCCAAAGAGGAGTTTTTAGGGTTTAAAATGTAACACAGTTTGGTAATGTAGTGATTCTTATAGGCTGTATGGAAATGCTGTAGGATTTGTGTCTTGTACTAGATTGGCTAGTGAGAATCAGAATATTCAGCACAGAAGAAGATTTATTGTATTGTAAAGGGAACTTTGCTCTCTTACCCCTCTCATCCTCTCTCTCATCTCTTTCCCTCTCTCAGTCCTGCTCTGGGCTGTGTTTGGCAGCTCCCAGCAGGGCCCTGCCCCCAGGCCCTTTGCAATAAACCCCAAGTTCCAGCCCTGGCTGCAGAGATCTCTCATGTCTGTCTGTCCTTACCCCCTGCTGCTCCTGCAGTGGGGTAACTGCTTTCGCTGGGGCTGAGGCACACACCTGTCCCAGCAGAGGCAGCACTTTTTGCATTTTGGAATAACCATAAATTCCCTCAGGATAAGAACCTGACTGCAGAAAATCCTCAGCTGTGCTAAGCAGTGGAAAAGCTTCTTAAACACCATCACTGCCCTTGTCTCAATAAAGCTTTGCTGCAGCTTCCCTGCACACTGAGCAAACCATTCCAAAAATCACCATCATGAGTCCTTCATGCCAAAGCTCTGTGTGTTGTTTTTTCTTTTGAAGAATGAAAGGCACTTTGGAAAAATTAAACAAACAGAAACCACACTGCAGTTGCACAGCCCCTCTTGTAGCTGCCGAGCTGAATTTCTTGCTGAATAAAAGAGGGAAAAAGTCAAAGTAAAGTCCTGTGTGCTCAGACAGGCTCCCATCTCCCACATAGCTGAATTCCTTTGGCAGCTTCTCCCCAGATTTGATGATGCCCTCCCTCCCACTCCATTTCCCAGGAACAGCCCCAAACACACCTGTAAGGTGCTGGTTAAAAAGTTGTCCTGGGAGACAATGTCCACAAAAAAATCTGCTGGGATCTCGTTGAGCTGGTGATAGAGCACAGAAATGAGGTTGATGTAAAGGTCCTGGTACTTCCCCATGGCCTCCTCTGAGCGGCACAGGATGTTCAGGAGCCTCTTCCAGTGCTCAAAGGCATCATACACATTCCCAATCAGGAAACAGATGAAGGCAAACTGCAACTCAGCTGTGTGGGTTCAGAGAAGGGAAACAAAACAAAACAAAACATGTAAGACTAAACAGATATTCTGGGAATGTGTCCTCCCCAAAGCTCGGCAAATGGTTTCTAAACTCTGGCTTGGCTTTTGCAAAGGTCATTCATACCTCAAGCACTGACCCTGTGCTGCTCTTCAGCTGGAGCAAAGCAAAGCAGAATGGGGCAGGTCACCTGTAACTGTGGTTATCAGCACTGCAGAGGGACTCTACAGACAGCAAACAACACCAAACAACAAGGCAGACCCTGCTGCTATTCTGTGAGTGTTCAGCCTGCCTGTGCTGAGTGTCCAGCACCACATGGGACTGCAAACAGCACTGTCCTGGAATTCTGGGAGAGGCCAGCAGTGCCTCAATGAGTGTGTCTGCCTTGTTGAATTAAGAGCCAGGGCTCATCACACTGGATGCTTGGTAGCAGCTGCTTTGCCACCATTCCCTAAGGTAATTTGTTCTCTCTATATCCTATAGTTGTCTTTGGTAATTTTGAAAATGAATAAATTGTATAACGTTAATGTAGAAAAAATGAAAGAAGGGACAAACAAAGGCTTATTCCAAACCTGGGTTCCAGCTGGCAGGGCTTCTCCCCCCATCCTGCAACACAACAAAACCCTGCTCCAGGACCTCCACAAACCCAGCATTTATCTGTATCACAGGTTGCAAAACAGGCTGGGGAGCAGTTGATCTCTGGGGTGTGTGGTGTCCCCACAGCGGGGCTGGCACAGCCCGGGCACTGCCACTGTCCCCAGCAGAACATGGAGCACACACGGAGCTGGGCCAGGAGGGGCCGGTCCCTGCAGCAGGAACCAGGCCCACAGCCCCTGCCCAACCTAACAGGAACAAGGGGTTTGGGGTGCCCATCTCCACTCGGTGCTCCCAGGACTCTGTAAGGTCCTGGGAGGTTCCTCAAGAGGTTCCCTGAACAGGGAAGGTGTCAGACACCAGGGCCACCTCTGATGGCTGCTTTTGACTTCATCTGGGGCAATCTGGGCTGCAGCACCATGTTCCCACACCAGAGTCACAGAACAGAACGACAGAATATCCTGAGTCAGGACCCACAGGATCACCCAGCCCAGCCCCATCCCTGCCCAGACCCCCCAACAGCCCCACCCTGGGCATCCCTGGCAGCGCTGTCCCAATGCTCCTGGAGCTCTGGCAGCCTCGGGGCCGTGCCCATTCCCTGGGGACCCTGGGCAGTGCCAGCACCCTCTGGAGAAGAGCCTTTTCCTAATATCCAACCTAAATTTCCCCTGACAGCTCCAGCCGTTCCCTCGGGTGTTCTCCCTGGTCACACAGAAGGGAGATGGCAGCTGCCCCTGGGGAGGAGCTGCAGCTCTGGCCTCAGCCTCCTCCAGGCCATGGGAACGGCCCCTATGGCTGCTAAAAGCTCCACAAACTTCTGTCCCGCACTGAAGAGGCCCCTCGGTGCGCCAGGGAGCGGGCACAGGCTGCACCCCGAGCACAAAATGCCATTTCCCGGGCGGGGCTCACCGAGCAGGCCCAGCGGGCGGCCGGGGTAGCGCTGCTCCATCACCCGCTGCAGGGCGTAGCTCAGGTCCATGCTGTGCCGGGTGATCTCCTCGGGGCTGGCCCCGTCGGGGAAGGCCTGCCGGGGCAGCTCGGAGAAGCGGATCTGGGTGCCGGCCCGCGGCCGCATGCGGGGCAGCCGGGCCAGGCCCTCGGCGTAGCTGCGGCACTCGGCGCCCAGCGGCGGCCGGCGCTGCCCGGCGCGGTCCCGCGTGTGCCGCCCCGCCGCCTCGGGCAGCACCTCGGCGAAGGCGCAGATCTGGCCGCTCTCGGGCTGCAGCTCCTCGGCCGCCGCCTCGCTGATGAAGTTGCTCAGCGACACCCACTTCTTCAGCGTCTCGTAGGGGTAGGGCCCCAGGAAGGGGTCCAGTTCCCGCAGGCTGTCCCGCAGCGCCTCGCCCTGCTCGGGCGGCTCGGGCCGCACGGCCTCGCCCGCGGGGTCCCAGCGCAGCACCCGCACCTCCCGGGGCCGCAGGCTGAGGAAGCGGCCGGAGCGCGGTCCCGCGTCCCGCCCGCCGCCGCCGGCCGCGCTGCAGTGCACGAAGTGCAGCCCCGGCGGCACCATCTTCACACCGCGGAACCGCGGCCCCACGGCCCACGCGCTGTAGTCGATGCCGAATTCGGTGCCCTCGGGCACGTCCAGCACCACCACGGCCGCGCCCTCGAAGAAAAGCTGCCGGGCCAGCTCGGGGTCCGAGCGCAGGGCCGCCATCGCACCGAGCACCGAGCAGCCCTGCCCGGATATCCGGGCCCGGCGGTTCCGGGCACGGCGGCGGGAGGAGCCTCCGCCCGCCCGGCGCCGGGACCGCACCCGGGCGGGGCTGGGCTGGGCTGCGCCGCGGCGGTGCCGGGAGAACGGGATGTGGCCCCCGATCGCCCCGGCTCGGTCCCTATCCCCTCCACTCATCCCTGGCTCGCTCCGTGTCCCCTCCACTCATCCCTGGCTCGCTCCGTGTCCCCTCCGCCCATCCCCGGCTCGGTCCCTGTCCCCTCCGCCCATCCCCAGCCCCGGCCCTGCTCCCCTCTGCCTCTCCATGGCTGGCGGCTGCTCCCCGCTGACCCCTTGTCCCCAAATCCGACCTGCAGCCCCCCCAGCTGCCTCCTGCCATTCCCCTGGGCCCCCGCGCTTCCAGCCCCCAGCGGGACAGACGGACAAGAGCCGTCCCTGGGACTAATGGACCGAGAGGCCCCCCCGGACAGACACACGGGGACCCTCACTGTGACACACAGACACTGTCCCAGCACCACGTCCTCCCTTCCAGGACAGCAGACAGGCTCGGGGTCCCCAGAGAGGGGCAGTTCCCAGCCCTCCCCGCATCCCGAGCATTCTCCCAAGCACCTCCGCTGCCCCGCGCTGTGTCCCAGGCTCAGCACCTGCCACGAAGCCGCTCCCGGCTCCGGCAGCCGCGGTTCCCGACCTGGCAACATCTTCATCTGCCTGAGAACTGCGTCCAGCTCTGGGCTCTGCAGCCCTGGAGGGGTGTGGAGATGCTCCCAGGGCTGGAGCCCCTCTGCTCTGGGACAGGCTGGGAGAGCTGGGGGTGCTCACCTGGACGAGGCTCCAGGGAGAGCTCAGAGGCCCTTGCAGTGCCTACAGGAGCTCCAGGAGAGCTGGAGAGGGACTGGGGACAAGGGATGGAGGGACAGGACACAGGGAATGGCTTCCCAGTGCCAGAGGGTGGGGATGGATGGGATATTGGGACGGAATTGTTCCCTGGGAGGGTGGGCAGGCCCTGGCACAGGGTGCCCAGAGCAGCTGGGGCTGGCCTGGATCCCTGTAAGTGTCCAAGGCCAGGCTGGATGGGGCATCCTGGTCTAGTCAAAGGTGTCCCTGTCCATGGCAGGGGACAGAACAGGATGAGGTTTATATTCCCTTCCAGCCCAAGCCATTCTGGGATTCTATGATTTCTACGATCTTCTCTTTAGACAAAGCCTGGCATTTCCATGTGCAGTGCTTCTGTTGCAAGGTTCACCCTTCCCTTCTCCATCTTCTCAGTAAGGAAAGAGTCCACTGAGGCCCCTGGGTGATTTAGCATCAAACACATTTATTTCACTTTTATTGAATACAAGAACAGTGAGCACACACGCATACACCACCGAGCACTGAAAAGGAGTATGACCAAAGGGGGAGAGGGAGAACAAGGGAAGAGAAAAGGAGAGTTAGTGAAGGAACAACAGAGCGTTGCAGTTGGTTGGTAAGGTGCTTCTCAAATAAAAATAAATATTATTATTATTATTATTGTTACTGTTATTATTACTCATGCAATCGCAGGCCAGGTTCAGAATGAATTTGTGGGATTGGGTAAAAACAGGCACTCATGTCTCCCCCCCCTTTCCACAGAAAAGGCCCCTGGAAGAAAACAAGCAGTGGCCAGCTATCCGAAACAGTGTGGTGATGGGCAGGCTGGGGCTGAGCAGCAGTAAGCCACACCTTGCCAAGAAAACAAGCAGTGAGCTTTTTTTTCTTTCCTTTTTTTCTTTTTTTTTTTTAAGAAAAAGAAAGGTTTTGACAGTGCCACCCATGAACACGCTGTGGGAGCCAGGGGCTGCTCACTGCAAACAGAACTCACGGCAGCCCAAGCACAGGGAGCCTCACTCTGTAAAGCTGCTCAGTCCCAGGGCAGCCTTCACTTTCCAGGCTGGGCACCACACTGAAAGCATCTCTGCAGGCTCACAGCAGCCTCAGGTGGGCTGTGGAGCTGCCTCAGCCAGGTGGGCTCCAACCCTGAACTGTGCCATGGTGAACACCCTCCACCACCCCTGGCAGTGCCTCTGCTGGGCACGGCCAGCTTGGGTGCATTGGGAAAACAAATGAGACAAAAGGAGCCTCTTTGCAGCTGCCCTAAGTGCTGTGAGGCTGGGGCTGTGCTCTCTGGAGGTGCATGGCTGGCACCTGGGCATGGGCACTGGCACTGGCAGCAGCCCCTGTGCTCTTGCCTTCCACGCCTCTCTGCCAGAGAACAGCCTCACTGGGGAGCAGCTGCCAGGGAGCAGCTCCCTGCTGGGCAGTGCAGGTGGGAGCAGGGGCTGCCCACAGCATCCTCATGGCTCAGGAGCTCCTGCTCGGGCATCCTGTGGGGCCTGGCAGGGCCTGGCAGAGCACACCCAGTCCTGGGCACAGCTTGTGTCAGGGGTGGGAGACTAAAGGCAAAATGGTGCAGAATCATGGGCCCTTCTGTTTCTGCAGGAGCTAGAGACAATTCCAAGAAGGAAACCCATTTCTTTCCTTTCCTTTCTGGTTTTGGTTGGGAGCCTACCTGAACTGCCTGGTTCACAGTGTTCGGGGCCCTGGGCTTGGCCCACGATCCCCTTCCAAAGGCAGCCCTGGAGGAGCCTCGGCTGAAGGCTGAGCTGGGAGCAGCTCCACTGCCACCTCCTGGGCTCTCCCATCCAGCCTGGGACGCAGGGGACACTGCAGGGATGGGCACAGCACACTCCCTGCACTGCCCATCCCATGGCAGACAGGGGAGCACTGCCACGGCCCTGCCAGCGCTGTCCCCAGCCCTTTGCCATCACACCCCTGGCAGTGTAGGCAGGGCACAAACAGCCCCTCTGCCTTTGACCCTACTACAAAACTCAAGTACCTCCATTATTGGGATCCAGAAACAAAGCAAACCCACCCCACCCAGGGGCAGGGCTCCTGAAGGGGAGCCCCGAGCCCTGTGGCTCCCACCTCGCTCCCAGCTGACCCCGTGGCTCTGGGGCTGGGAGCCCCTCCTGCCTACGGCTCTTGGAGCTGGAGCCTTCCCTGCCCCTCCAGGTGACGCTGCCCCTCCAAACCTCACCACCACACACTGCACATCACCAGCAGGACACTCCTGTCCCTGTCCCTCTCCCCTTCCCCCTCAGCCAGCAGCAGCCAAAACCTTTCCCATTCCTTCCTGCAGGACTCAGAGTCCCACAGGTGATCTAAGAGTCTCCAAGTACACCAACCACAGTCAATCCAAGAGTTAACCTTTAAAAATGTTGGCATTGTCTGTACCAGCACTGTTGAATTATTTCAGCATTGTTCCCTCCCTCCCCCTCTGTTATATAGAATAATATACAGAACTGAAATGCACATCCATATGAAACCCCACAGGCTGCTCATTAGAGATGAGAAACCATGTACATATCATTTGCTTTGTTTGAAATGAAACCCATTCCTAAATACCTTCAGAGAACAAGAGGTTGGACAAGTGCACAGAGAAGATAAGGAAGGGAAGGGGAAGAGTTAACAGAACCCCCAAAAAATCAGCATGGAATGAGGAGAAGGGCGAAACGACACTTGTGAATTGGAAAATAACTCTAAGGTCATAACTTGAATGTTTTTCTCTCTTCTTTCCAGAGGTGGGGAATGGTTTTGCTTCTGCTTGTGGTTTTTTACTTCAGTTTGCTTACTTGCTTTGTTGCAAAGCAGTTTTCCTTTCCATTCAGTGTGCAACAAATGAACTCATGATTGTGTGTCCTTTCATGTAACATGCAAGATGGTGGCTTATTGTATTGTTACCAAGATTATTGTTATTATTATGACTTTTTAAATCTGATTTGATCACCAATCCAGGAAATTCTTCAATTTATCTGCAGAGGGTTGGCTTTGTTTGTTGGTGGTGTTGTTTACTATTCATTTCCAGCATATAGCAGCAGTGCAAGGATGCATTTTGTTTCCTGTTTATATATATATATATATATATATGTATGTATGTATATATATATATAATATATTTGCTATTCCTTTTTTAAAAATTTTTGTCTCTTGCCATGAACATTGCAGCCAGGATGTCTATGTCTTGCTGATAAATCCAGCATGAAGGCTCCTTCTCCCCTGTTCTCCAGGTTGGAATACAGATGTTGGCTTCCAGGAACATGTTGGTCAAGATTCCTGTGCAAGGCAGATGGAAAGGACCAAGTCATGGAGTGCCAGTCCATGGAGGCTCCTCTTTGGATGAGGCCACTGGATAGAAACTTTGCAAACACTTGGGGCCACAGTTTGCATTTAATTAGCAGGAGCTCTGCTAATTAGCAGGAATTCAGGCACTGGCCTGGTGCTGGTGCATGAAGGACACGAGGGGAGCTGTCGCTCCCTCACTTTAAGCCATTCAACTAAAACTGGCTGGATCCTATGGGATGTGGGAATGTCTGGACTCGTTTGTACTGTGGGACAGGGTGAGGCAGCTCCACCAGCCTCTCATGGCCTCCCCAGCTGCACTGCTGGTCACTTTTCCAGGCTTCAAAGCTGCCAATCAGAACTTTCATATGTTAAAGAAATGGGAAATCCCAGTTCCAAGGAGCCTCTCCAAAAGCACCTGCAGCCAAAACTGTTCCCTCTCCTCTCCACCTCTGTCCCCACTGCTCCCCCACAGGGCTCTGGTGGCTGTGCCAACCCAGAGGAGCTGCATCTCCTGGCGGCAGGGGAATGGGGTCCAAGAGGGGGTTTAGGGTGGGGCAGGACTCCCCAAGCCCTAGAGAAGTGTCTGGGACTGTGACAGCTTTGGGGTGTCTGCAGGGAGGTGCAAACCTTGTGTGCTGCTGCCTACACCTGTGTGTGTACAAAAACTAAACCTGGGGATCTCAGTGGGACTGAAAGCCTGTACAGTTTTTGGAAAGAAAATATAATTTCTGCCAACATTGTTCTGATACGTTGGCTTTGCACAACCTGTAGCCAAGTGCCTCAGCCTACCCAAAAACCTGAGATCCCTCATTCCCTTCCCACCCCAGGGGGATGAGCAGGTCCTTTTCTTTTTACATCAAATGCCTCTGAGCCCTGTGCTTGGGGCAGGGTGACATCCACAGCACTGCTTTCAGTGCCATGGTAGTGGCTTCCTGACCACAACCAGGTGGCTGAGCCCAGAGCCACCATGCCACCATCTGTGGGGACCAGAGACTGTGACCTGTTACACTGCCATTACCAGCAGGTGTAAATCACACCTGGCAGCTTCTCCACCTACCTGAGGTTTCTTGTCCCTTTCCTCTGGAGAGGGCTCTGTTTCTCTGTACACCACAGCTTTGGTTACCAGCATGTCAGGGTGCTGGAGTTTTGCCTCTTTGATTGCTAAAGCCAGTGCCTGGAAAGCAGAAGGGTGAGAGAGAGCATTTATCCTCCCTCTCCTGCAATCAGGCATCCTGACTGCAGCCAGAAAGCAGCTGAGCAGCATTCCAGGGAGCAGAGTGGGATTCCAGGAGGATAGGAATGCAGGGGTTCAGAGCTGAACCCACAGCAGCCTGGCAGAAGAGGCTGAAACCCAGCATGGGAATCCAGCATGATTGGGAATTCATCCATGACTCGGAGCCCCCACGAGCTGCCTTTCTCTGCTGTTTTTCTGTGCAGATGTGCTACTGAAACCTGGGCAGAGGAAAACACTAGAAAAATCTACAGGAATTATCAAGTTCATTATTATAATTCTAAAAATTATTTCAGAGCCTTTTGATTACTTTATCTCTTTATTGTTTTTCTTAAGTAATGAATCCCTGTGAGGCCACAGGAGAGTGACCTTGTGGACCTAAAAACTTATGTCAGTCTGTTTTTTCATCCCAAAAATCTGTCACTTTTTGTCCTCTGACACTGAGGCACCGTCACCTGGAGAGGCTCAATCTGTAGTGAGATTGTGCTGGAAGAGAGAGGTGACCTGGGTCACTTTGGAGTATTTCAACAGAGAAAGGACACCTAGAATGTGTTTATGACCACAAAAAAGTGATGCCATCATTCTGTTCTGCACTGGGATGTGGCCTTTGCCACGGTTTCGTGGTGGGAGATGGCCTGAGGGTCACTGCACCCGTGGGAACCCGCCCTGCTGGACAGGTCTGGGGCCTCGGCGCTCAGTTTTTGGCCAAAAGCAGTAAACAGGTTCAGCCAGAAGCAGAAACATGCAGTGCTGCATCCAGGGACAGCCAGAATTGGCATGGGCAGAGCATCCTGCTCCTACCTGGTCCTGGTCCACATCTTCATCTCCTGTGATGATGATGCGCTTCTCTATCCGGGTCTCGGAGAACCCTCCCTTCACAGTCTGCGTGAGGACAAGGAGAGCTCTCACCCCTGCCCCAGCAGCCAGCTCCAGGCAGGGGAGGGAACTCTGCCACAGGAGCAGGAACAGCACCAGCATCCCCTCAGAACTGCCCTGTAATCCAGCAGAGCTCCCACTGCCCTTGGCTCAGGGAGAAGGGAGGCACACAGCAGCCCCAGGGGAAGGAGAGGGGCTGGGGCAGGTGCCAAGCACCCTCCTGCAGCTCAGCTCCCTCACAGAGCTGCTGGTGTCTTTATAGAACCACAGAATCACTGAGGCTGGCAAAGCTCTCTGAGATCACCAAGCCCAACTGTTCCCCCAGCACTGCCAAGGCCACCACTGACCATGTCCCCAAGTGCTACAGCTACACATCTTTGAAACCCCTCCAGAGATGGGACTCCACCACTGTCACAGACATGTTTTATGAAAAATCCTTTCCTTAGGATTTTTCCTCCTGAGAAGCTGAGAAGCCTCAGGAACACAATGTAACCAATGGTTATCTGCTGCTGTGGAGTGCAACAGGTGCATCTGGGATTGGTCTCGTGTGGTTGTTTCTCATTAATGGCCAATCACAGTCAGCTGGCTCAGACTCTCTGTCCAAGACAGAAGCCTTTGTTATCATTCTTTCTTTTTCTATTCTTAGCCAGCCTTCTGATGAAATCCTTTCTTCTATTCTTTTAGTATAGTTTTAATGTAATATATATCATAAAATAATAAATCAGCCTTCTGAAACATCGAGTCAGATCCTCATCTCTTCTCTCATCTTAAGACCCCTGTGAACATGGTCACACACCAGTGCCCTGGGCAGCCTGTGCCAGTGCCTGGCCACCCTTCCTGAGGAAATTTTCCCTTTTATCCAATCTAAACCTCCCCTGGTGCAACTTGAGGCCATTTCCTCCCATCCTGTCCCTTGTTCCCTGGAAGAAAAGCGTGTATTTAATCTGGGGATGCAACAGCCATGGGTGAGACCCTCTGCTGCAGCCTCGTCTCCTTCACTTCCCACCCCTGGCCTGCCCCTGGCTGAATGCTCACCCCTGGCTGTGCCTGCCTGCTGTGGTCACAGCTGGCTGCATGGCACAGGCAGCACCCAGGGCACAGAGCACTCTGTGGGATTGCCATTCCATGGGACAGCACACAGCTTTTGGCTTGTTGCAAGGAGAGGGGCCCTTTCTGCTGTACCTAGCACAACATAAATCCACCCATCCCTTAATTCTAGTGGCCTTCAGGAAGCCCTGGAGCTGCTCTCACCTTGGTGACGTGGGTGGTGGTGGAGGTGGAGAGTGTTTCTGCAGTGGCACTGAATATGCTGGTGAGCACCTCCTTGCCAGCGGAGCCGCCCGAGATCTGCGGGACACGAGCAGGGGGACACGATGGTCAGGGGACATCCTGAGAGCCTCAGCCCAGCCCCCAGCCAGCCTGGACCTCCCTCTGGGATGTACTCCCTCAGCCCAGCAGGGAGGGGAGAGCACAGCAAGGGAAAAAGGCAATGAGTTGTGCTTCCAACTGCACCAAGGGCTTGGTGGGGACAGGGAGAGGTTTCCACAGGTATCCAGGCCCACAGCAGCTGCACAGGGCAGAGGCTCTCATGGCTGCTTTTGGCTCTTCCCTACCCACCCTCAGAGCACAGAGTTCTCAGGCTGCCTCTGTCTCTGTCCATCCCACTTTGCATGCCAAGGGCCGGGAAGGCTGGGAAGGATGCACTGGTACCCCAGCCCCAGTGCTGCTCTCCCTGCAGCACAAAGGATGAGCCTGGGGCAGCACCTGGTGTTTGGCCACGCTGGACTCCATCAAAACAAAGGGGTGGAGTAAGAAATCCCTTTCCTGAGGAAGGGCTGTGTTGGGCAGGATGGTTGGTGGCCACCACCTCCACTGGGAGTCAGGAGACTTTGTGGATCACCTTGGGTGACCCCACAGGACACCCAGAGCTAAATGCATCTCAGTCCAATGCATCAGGGACTGGGGTATTTTTGGGAATTATCCTCCTCAGGCAGATGCTCAAGGTATGGATCTGGCATAGGGAAAAGCCCACAGGCTGGGGCCTCCTGACTTCTTGCTCCCCAACCTGAGCATCCTTCTTCCCTTCCCAGTACCAACATATCAGCCAGGTGCTGGTGCTGGGAACACAGCAGGGGGCCCAGTGGGACCAATCCCACCCACTTCCAGCCCCACAGGGTTGCCTTCCCCAGCTTGGCCTTGCTGGTGGCACCAGGTCCCCCCTCACCGGTGACAGGGAGCGAAGGTCTGCGGTGGGAGCGGCCCCTTTGCCAGCCTTGGTGCTGTGATCCTGAAAGAAGAGCAGATGGCACGTTGGCTCATGTTGGCATGGGGCAAACGTGGAAGGTGTCACCCTCCAAAGACACCCCCAGCAGGGCAGGGTCCCCCCAGCACAGCTGGCCCCAGTCACTCCCACAGGAGCAGAGGGACCGCAGGGGACAGTGGCTGCCCCTCCCTCGAGGGCCAGCCCTGCTTACTGAGGTCACCAGCGCTGTCTCTGTGGTGCCAGCCTGGGCAGTGGTGGTGGTGGTGGTGTCCCTGCTGCCCGGGGTGCCTCCGTCCACCTGCCAGGGCAAAGGAAACCAGGTGAGCCTGGAGGTGCCACCAGGGAGTGGGTGACACTTGCAGGGACAATGTGGCCATATCCTGCTGCCAGAGGAAGCCATGGAGGGCAGTGAAGCTACAGCCAGCTGGTGGCTGTCACCCACTAGACATTCCTGTGTGCCAGCACTGCCCAGCAGCATGGCAGGTAGGGCCAGGGACACTCAGACAATATCCCTGGCTGGGCTTTAGCTTGTGTTTTTTGAGGACTTCACCATGCCAAGGGTGAGCAGAGGCCCCCAGCCACCCCACATTGCCCTCCCAGAGCTGCTGCCAGGGACAGGCTTTGGTGGGCTGAGGTTTTGAGGAGCCTCAGGGCTCAGGCTCTCTGGGGAGCCACCGTGTCACCTGGGCCGTGTCTGTGGTGCTGACCCGATGGGGAGCGGAGCCTTCTGCTTCGGGCTTCTTCACAGTCACAGCGTCTGCCTTTGGGGCTGAGGGCTGCAGGAGGAACAGCAGAGAGTCAGCAGAGCCTGGGGCACGATGCCAACAGCCCTGAGTGCTCTGTCCATGGCATGGCACTGGAAAGAGATGACCTTTAAAGTCCCTTCCAGCCCAGCCACTCTCATTCTGTGCTCCTTGTGCAGCAGCCCCTGGCAAAGCATCCCTGCCCTGCTCCTTCACAGGTGCCACACACAATGTTCTGTGAGTGTCACACTGAGTCCTACCTGGGCAAACAGCAGGGCTGGGCTGCTGCCCTGGGCAGACAGGAACCACCCACAGTGCCCTGTGACCCACACACCCCAAATCAGCCCTGCTGCTCTCTCCCTGGGATTTTTTGGATAGATTATACACACCATGGATAAGGACAAACTGTTCTTCAAAAGCCAATTGAGAGCCACCAAACCAGTTTCATGCCTGTGCTGCAGTCATTTTGTGATCTGTACCAGCTTCTGGTGGCTCTGGGTACACCTGGGGTGTCAGAGCCTCGGGGGAATGGACACAGGCTGGCAGCACTGCCCTGCTGCAGGAAACTGGAGCTGCCAAGGGCTCCTGCATGGGGGATGCTTCACCAGTGCTCAGTATTCTCGAGCCAGCAGCTCTGGAGTGGATCCCCCATGGTCACAGCCACACACCAGGGTTTCCAGGCTGGCTCAGAGACAGCTCCCTCTAATTCTGCAGTTCTTTCCTGGCTTTAGGTCTGGACTAACCCCAGCAGCTCTGGAATGGATCCCCCATGGTCACAGCCACACACCAGGGTTTCCAGGCTGGCTCAGAGACAGCTCCCTCTAATTCTGCAGTTCTTTCCTGGCTTTAGTTCTGGACTAAACTCAGCAGCTCTGGCCAGCACTGGGGACTTACCTGCAGGGCTGGAGGCTGCCCTAGGTGGGTGGGCCAGAGATGGCCCTGCCCAGCACAGAGACAAGGCCACCCAGAGCTGGGGCTGGTTCTGCTGTTCCGTCCCCATGAGTGCACTCAGCCCCACACACATGCACATGCAATTTTGTTAGCCCTGCTATGACCCCTCCCAGCACAGAGTGACCCTCCATGAGCTCAAGGGCGGTTCCACAAGGCCAATCCCTCCCAGCCCCAGCATGACCAGAGAGGTTAGTGGGCAGCACATGGCTCTGCACTACACAGACTGGTCACTGAATTCATGCAGGACACGAGGACAGCTCTGATGGTTAGTGCCACGTGCCCTCCCTGCAGCGCACATGCTGCTGTGGGCTGTGCTGGGGCAGCCACACGCAGGGACACAGGTGACAGTGACTTCTCCTGGTTAGCAGATGCACCAAGCATGTGACAGAGCCATGCAACACAGACACAGCGTGCACTGGGCAGGAACGGGGGGTGGCAGCCAGCATGCTCCCCAAAACCAGCTGGGAGCACAACCCGCCAGGCAATGCGGGCACGAGGGACACGGAGGCACGATGGCACCGGGCTGGTCTCAGTGAATGGTGTCCCTGTGTACCTCTGGCTGGGAGACATCTGGGCTGGGCTGGGAGACCTTATCCCTGCCTTTGACATCCTCTTCCAGTCCGGGAACTACTTTGTCAGTGTGCTGGAAGGAAACCAGGCCTTCATCTTCTGTTTCGCTCTTGTCCTTGTCCAGCTCGGGCAGGCTGCGGGAGATGTCCTCAAAGGCTGTGCCATGGAAGTCCCCGATGACGGTGAAGTCCACCTCCGCCTCCAGGCTGGAGGTTGAGCTGACGGTGATGCTGGAGCACTTGCGCTCGATGGCCAGGTGGTTGTCCTTCAGGAACACCGAGTCCTTCTCCTGGTCGGGCTCCTCGTCGCCGGTGTCGCTCTCGGGGGCCCTGTGCCGGGGCGGTTTCACCCTCTCCTCGGGGCCCTCCCTCGCCCCCGCTCTCTGAAGGAGACACAATCGTGGAGAGACGGGGCCGTGAGCACCGCGGGGCAGCGCCGCGCGGACACGGCAGCAGCACGAGGAGGAGGAGGAGGAGGAGGAGGAGGAAGGCTGCAGCAAACATCACAGAGTAGAGTCAAACACAACTCAAGCATGGAGACCGAAACCTGACAGCAGTGGCTTTGCCGGGGGAGAGAAGGCGACTCCATTGGATTGTGCCAAAAGTTTGTTGGCAATGAATCATCTCAAAAAGGCTCGGTCAGACAAAAAAAAAAAAGCTCGGCCAGCTTGGAGGCACTTCAGTGCACCGGTGAAAGCAGATGGATGCAAAACAATGGGTCTGACAGGAGACATTCAGAAAGAGCTCAGACGAAGGGCTATCGGATGTCAGTGGCTCAAAAAAAACAAACAAGGGAAAGAAAGAGAGAAGAGTTTGAAAGGAAAGGGCCCATCAGCCAGGCACGGTGAGGGAGAAGCAAAGGAAGGTGCCAATTCCACTGAGGAGGAGTGAGCCAATTCCACTGAGAATCCTGTGAAGCATCACCCTGGGGGGAGGTCCAGCCCAACAGCTGCCCCGGGGTGAGTCTGCCCCACTGACACCACCTGCCCCTCCCGAGGCCTCAGGTGAGTCTCAGGGTGACCTGGTCAGTGTAATTGACAGCACGGCCAGAGCCAAGGGATGACCTCCGTCCATCCACTCTTCTCCAGACACGGACATACCTCTCAACTCTGCCATCGGAGGGGACGTGTCCCATTGCCACACTTTGCCATGAAGCCATGGGAAATCTACACCCAGTTGTCCCTTAGGAACAGCTCTAAGCTCACCAATGCCAGAGGAAACCCCACCTCCTGGCCTCTGCTCCAGCCATTACATCCAGGGGAATCCCCCACGGGCCGGGCCGTGCCGGCACATCCTTCCCTCGGCACTGTGGGAGGTTGAGAGGTATGGGCGAAACACAGGGTGTCCAGCAGCACCGGGGAACACGCCTGCAGACACGTGTGGGGGATGTGTCTGACCAATACATACAGAGAGCCCTGCAAGGGGAGCGGAGGGGCAGCACAGCCCTGGCCGTGGGGCGAGCGCTCACACTGCCGGGAGAAGCACTTAGCAAAACAGCACTGAGACCTGCGAGACCACTGGAACAGCAGCCTTTACATTCTCTTCTTTCAGGCTGGATTTTACTGATGGGTCACATAAATCCTTTTCTTCCCCACTTGGTTGCTGAGATTTGCTCTGGATTAGAGAAAAGGGTTAGTCGGAAGGAAATGAACTCTGCAGGAGCTGCTCTAGCGCTCACGAGAGCCAGGAAAGCTGCTCCCTCAGCCGGCCACCAGCTTGCTGAAGGCAGGGCAGGGTGGCAGCTAAGCAAGAAGGGGTAATCAACCAACGTAGGAAATGCAGGGGTGAAGCTGGAAGCGTGGGCACGCCGCTGCTGGGGCCGCGTGTCCGTGACAGTCCCAGCTCCCAGCTCCTCCAGCCACCCCCCGGCGCCCTCTCCTGCTCCCGGCCACGGAGCTCGGGTGCCCCTCCTGGGTTCAGCATTCTCCAGGGAGCCAAAATGTTGGGGGGGCGCAAAACAAAAGCTGATGAACCGACTGGGCAGCGGCTGCGCATGCAGCCAGTGAAGCCTGACCACACACACAGACAGAGAGGACAGGGATGCAAAGCGCCTGCTGCCAGTCAATGGATGTGTGAGGAGCCACTGGACACGGGCAGAGCCACAGAACATGCGCACGAATGGCCCGTCCGGACGGCTCGGTGCAGTTACCACGGCCTCGGCCAGGGTGAGCTCACAGCCGGAGTCGGGCGAGGCCAGGTCGGCACTGTCTTCTTCGTGCTCGGGCTCAGCAGAGACTCCTTCCTTCAGGGACTGAGGCTGGGAGGTGCCTCCTGAACCGGCCCCTTGCCCGAGGGCCAAGGAGCCCACGCTGGACACAGGTCCCACTGCAGAGGGTGAGGCGAGGCCGGTGCTCAAAGGCAGATCCTGTGCCAGATCTGCCTTCCCCACGGCTGTCACCAATGTCTCAGCTTCAGGCACATGCTCCTGTCCCTCCTGAGCCGCCCTTTGCTCCGCTTCGCCTTGCTCAAACATCTTGATCTTGGAGGCCACGGAAGTTTCCCTGTAGCTCTTGCTGTCCTCCTGGCTTCCTGGGGACAGGGCAGCATCCCCGTGCTCCTGGGCCACAGCTCCTGCCAGCCCAGCCATGCACACCGACACCCCAGGCTCTGCTGGATGTGTCTCACCACCTGATTGCCCTGTCCTGCCTTCACTCACCAGGGCAGAGAGCTGGGATGTCTCGCTTCCTTGGCACAATCCTGCTGCAGGGGACTGGAAGGGTGGGACATCAGCAGCTGCTCTGGGAGGAGAGTCATCCTGTGGTGGCTGCCCCGGAGCCAGGTCACTGTCCCTGGTGCTTTCTGGGACTGTCGAGCTCCCACCCTGCAGATCTTGTCCAACACTGAACTCCGAGTCCTGCTGTGGCCCTTGTGCTTTGGGATCTGCATTGTGGAGGGGCAAGATCCTCAGGATTGTCTCAGTCTGGTGTTCTGCTTCTTCTCCCTTGGAGGGCAGCTCAGCCATGCCAAGGCTTTTGCCATGGGACAGTTCTTCCATCCCAGAGCCTTCATCTCTGGTCAGCTTCCCTGACCCTGAGCCCTGGAAGAGCTCTTTGATCATGGGCTTCTCTTCCTTCACTGGCTCTTCAGTGGCAGGCATGTTGCTCTGTGCTTCGTCCATGTCCTGGGCCACCTCCCTGGTGGCCAGGTCTCTAACCTGGATTGACTCTGCTGCAGTGTCTTTGTTTTGGGGTGGTTCTCCTGGAACAGGACTTTTCACCTCATGGGGTTTCCATGAGGGAAATCCCACATTTTGGGATTGCTCTTCAGCTTCAGGATTAGTGCCCATGGGTAGTGCCACCTCCACGGAGGGGCTCCCACGCTCGGGCATGGCCACCTCTCTGGCAGGGCTGGTGCTCAGGGACAGGTCTGTGCCCTGAGGCTCCGTACATGGAGATGGCTCCACAGGGACTGGGCTGGGTTTCTGGGGAAGGGGTGGAGGGACAGGAGCACTGGGTTTGTCCCCCTCCAGCCCCGTGGTGTGAGTGTGGCCCTGCCAAGACCCAGCTGATGATGGAGGTGACTTGGGCTCTATCTCTTCCATCTGAAGAACCACTCTGGTATTTTCCTCCCTGTCACTGTCTGTTCCAACCCTTCCTGAGAGCCCCTCCAGTGCTGGGCAGATGTCTGGGGACTGTTCTGGGCTCCCTCTGTGCTCCTCAGCCCTGGGGCCATCCCCTGCCAGGCCACATGGCTTCAAGCCTCCCACCGAGCTCTGCAGCTCCATCTCCTCTGGTCCCACCTCCTGGGAACACAGCAGGGCTTCACTTCCCATGGGTGCTCCTCCAGGCACCCCAGCACCAGGTGCCTTCTCTGGCTCTTCCCACCCTGAGAGGGGATGTCCCTCCAGGCTGGTCCCAGCACAGCTCATCCCAAGTGGCTCTGGTGCTCCAGTGGGTTTTTCAGACACTGTCCTGTGCTGGTGACTTGCTGAGGAGAGGGCTTGGAGCCCTTCTGCCACAGGTGCAACATGCTGGGATCCCTCCCCAGATGTGTTTACTGGGGCTTCTGGTCTCTCCTCCGAGCAGAGCCACCCACCAGTGTCCAAGACCAGGTGTGCTTTACTGTCCTTCTCCTCCCCCTCTGGATCTCCTAAGTAGATGATCCTCTGGGTTGCAGAAGTCTCTGAGCTGTCGTCACCAGCCTTCACTTTAATTTTCAGGAGCTCTGGGGCCGTGGCTGCCACTCTGGCCTCCTGCTTCCTGAAGGCTGCACGGTCCTTGGAGAGCACCTCACCTTCTCCCTGGGGAAGCTCTGGCTCCAAAATCTTGGTTCTTTGCCTCTCTTCAGGCTGCTGACAGGGCTTGGGCAGCCCTGGCTCCCTGGTGGCTGCGCCTTTGCCCGGCTCTTGGGGCTCCCCCTCTGCACTCTCGGCGGGTGGATGTGCCTCCCCTGGGCTGGACTCACCCCTGCTTTCCTTCTCATAGAGCTCATCCTCCCACACAGACTCAAAATCCTCGGGACTAGCAATCATTTTGGCTCTCTTCCTCGTCTCCAAGGCTGCAGCTGCCGGCTCTTCCTGGCCTGCCACGTCCTTGGCTTTCCCTACCGTCACCACCACTTTGGTCAGGCTCCCCCTCGTGCTCCCCTCCGAGGTCCCCGCACGTGCTTCTTCCGTCTTGGCTCTCAGAGTTTTCCTCAGAGCTACAGCTTCCAGCCTAGGGGCTTCTCTCTCTATAAATACCCAGTGCTCCGAGCCCTGCATTGCAATTGGAGCAAGAAGAGTTAAACGCATCAGAACCCGGCCCCGAGTGCTGCTGGCACGACTGGCACAGCTGGTCAGCCTGGCACGGGGCTGCCTACATCATCATCATCATCATCACTGCCATCATCATCATCATCACTGCCATTATTATTATTATTATTGTTATTATTATTATTATTATTATTATTACTATTGTTCTTATCAAGGCCAGCGTTGAGGCTCTGTACAGAGCCCAGCCACTCACTGATGGGGAGAGGGGCTGGAAAGGGCTTTCTCTGGGGAAAGTGCTCTGCTCTGGGTGGTGGCTCCCTGACACACCTGCAATACCTGGGGCTCTGCTGGTGGCACAGAGTGGGAGTGGAGCTCCCAGCAGACACGAGAACACCACCAGGGTATCTCTGGAAACAGAGGAACACAGCTGGCTGCTCCCTTGTTTTCAGCTGACTCTGGCAACTCCCAGGGGTGAGATTTCATTGGAAGCAAGGCCCTGGGTTCTGGGTAGCTTCACTCTCAGCGTCATCCATGTGCCCTAAGAATTTGTCAGACTGCCAAGAGCACAGGCAGGGAACGAAACCATTGCAAGCCATCAGCAAGGCCCTGTCCCTTTCCTAGCAGATGCTGCAGCTCAGATTCCCCAAAAGGACATCCCTCCTTTCCAGCTCACCAGGGACATCTCCTCAGAACCCAGCCATGCTGAAAACAAGTGTTCAGCAAGTGTCACCTGTGAAAGGCTCCCTGGGAAGTGTAAAAGACCACGGGCTCAGCAGCAGGACCAAGCAAAGGCCACGGAGCATCCTGCAGCACGGCCACAGCAAGAATGTCACCGTGCTGCTGGCAGGGGACACCAGGTCACTGCTGCCAGGGACACCTTGTACATCCATGTGCTCATCCTGCACGTCAGCTGAAGGCCTCATGAGGGCCAAGAACAAAGCATTGCTAAAATCCAGCCACTTTTGGAACAGCAGGTAGGAAATAACTCATGGGAAGAGAGTTTCAGGAGAACATCTGCACCACGGGACAGCTCAGCCACCCCTGGCAGCACATGAGGGAGGGCAGTGCTGGGGCTCCCCGTGGGGCTGGCACTGCCCATGGCACAGCCTGCCTGGGCACAGCCTGCAGCAGGGGCAGGGATGGCCCTCGAGGGCACCAGGATGTACTCCAGGCCCAGGGAGGGGCTGCTTGTCCGTGCCCCCTCCAGCCAGGAACAGTTGGAAACGTGAACCTCACCCCATGCAGGGCACTGGGGGAATGTCTGGAGCAGTTGCACCCAAAATGCAAACCTAGTGACTGATACTGGAGAAGGGGAAACGGGGGGCAGAGGGGAGCAGAGCCAGAGAGAGGGAAAGGAAGATAATATTAGAGAGAAAGAAAGGAGGAAAACCAGTTACTAGTGGAAGAGCTCCCACAAGGAAATGAGAAGCCAGTGAAAGCCCCCAGCAGAAGAATGCCATTCCCAGCTGCTGCTTTCTCTGCCAGGTGTCAAAGGAAGCAGAGCTCCCTCAGCAACAGTGATACAGGCCCTGCCCCTGCCCTCACTGCAGCCCTCCACCTGCCCCTGCCCCAGGCTCTGCCAAGATTCCCTCTGCTCCCAGTAAGGGCAGGAAAGTACCAGCTCCTCACAGTGCCAGGACCTCCACAGGGATGGGATCAAGGGCACCCTCCTCCTCTGGTGCCAGAGGGATCCTTGGCAAGGACTCTGCCCTGGCCAGGCAGCCCCAGTGAGCAGCAGGGGCTGCAGGAGACCTGACCCCCAGCCCTCTCCAGCAGGAGCCTCTCCCACAGTCCCTTACCCTGCACCAGCTGCTCTCCAGCTCTCTTCCTCCACTCCTGCCTCCAGTGCAGCTTTTGTTCCCAGTCCATGGGAACAGAGCCCACCAGCGCCTGCCCTGGGGCTGTTCCCAGGTGGGTGTGACCCGTGGCAGCACCATCCCCCCTGCCAGGAGGCTCCCTGGGCAGCCCTGCTGCTGTCTGGCCCTCAGTCCCTCTGCCCTCCCTCCTGTCCAGCAGCCACGCTCAGCCAGGACACCGCTCACTTTCCTGAGGGTGCAGCAGCTTCTCTCCTGCTCCTGCCCTGCTGTCCCACTGCTGAAACCATTCTCAGCCAGGACAAGGATGGACAGCTTGTGGGAACATGTACAAATCTCCTCAGCAAAGCCCTCTCATCCCTCTTCTCTGGCTGCAAACCAGAGTTCTTCAGAGGAGATCTTCCCTGGGCAAAGGGGATGATTTTCTTCAGGCTCCTCTTCTGAGTTAAGGTCCGAGATAAATGTAGATCAAAAAGTCTGACCCCTGGAACATCTTCATCCATGACAGGACCTCTTCACCAGTCAGGAAAACCCCAAAGTTTCAGATTTATTCCCAAACCAGCTTCTTCCTTCTCCTCAGACTCTTGAGATGAGCACAGCCCAGCTGAAGGGACATCCAGCTCCTCCTTGGTGTGATGTGAACTCTGCTCTGGAGGGCTCTGGCCACAGCTCACAGCTCAGGGCAGCCCTTTTGTGTCCAGAGCCTGAGGGCTCTGGGGGATGCTTGGAGCAAATCTCTGGATCCTGGGGCACATCCCCCAGGGAAGCAGGAGCTCGTGAGCTTTGGAGGTCAGTGGGCTGGAGGATGGAGCCACAGCAAAGCTGCCTCCGATGGGATGATGCTGGGGAGGCTCTGTCCAGAGACCAGTCCTGACCTCCCAAGGGATAAGTGACTTTCACACTTCCTGCCCTCCCTCCCTCCCCATGCACCTGCTCTAGGGACAGGAGCAACTGGGAAGGCCATTCCCACTGTGGCCTAGGCAGTACAAGAGACAGAGAGGGAAGAGGAGAGCAGGGAGCAGAGACAGCCTCTGCTCCTGCCAGTGGGGGCCACAGCCTTGGAGAGCCCCAGGCACGTGGGGGGCTTCTCCCTGGGCAGCCTTCAGTGCCCCTGCTGCCCTTCTCTGCTCTGAGGGAGACCCAGCTCACCTGAGAGGAAAGCACAGCCTCAGGCAAGGATAATGGGGGAATCAGATGTTGGGACAGAACAGGGGGCTGGAGAGGCTCCTGGCACTGCCCAGTCCAGCGTTCCTGTCCTCCAGCAGGAGTGGGGCCAGAGGGCTGGAAGCGACAGACCAGACCACCCATCCCCAGTGGGCCTGCAGCCCATGGACACCAGGGGACCTTCTGGCAGTGATGAGAGCTCCAGGCTCTGCAGATGTGCTGTCCTTGTGCCAGCACCCCCTCAGGGCCATGACTCTCTCAGGGAGACCCCAGGCTCTGGCCTCTGGGGATACATGGGGACATGTCAGGGCTGAGTCTCAGTCACAGATGCCTGGAGAGAAACCACTGGTGAGGCACCTCAGCACCTGCACCCCAGCTCAGGCTGGGCACACCGAGGGCAAGACTGACTCAGGAGATGTGTGTGAAGCTCACACCTGCTGTTTCTGTCTTCCAGCTCCCAAATACTGGAATGGGGAAGGTGCCAACATGGACCAGGAGATGCTGCTGCTCTCTTGAAGGTGCCATATCCTTGCTGAAGCCCAGGCTGTGCCCAAGCCCTCCCTTGACCCCCATCCTGCCTCCTGGGGATTGCTTCAGCCAGCCCAGGTCCAGGCTCCTGCCCATGCTAGTGACTTCTGCATGGTCTAAGGGCCATCCACATGGAGCAAGAGTGTGCCCAGCCTGTCCCCCACCCCTCTGCCTCTCCCTGGGGTGCTCAGGCAGGACAAGCGTCCCAGCACCGCATGTCCCTGGGGCCAACCATGCCAGAACCAAGGCTCAAACCCCAGCCTGCTTTTGCTCAGTGAAGGCACCACTCCTGGCTGTCCCTCCCCTCCCTTGAGCTAAACCCACACACAGGGGGTGCTGGGAGCTCACACCCCTCACACTGATGGAGCATGATGTGCACAGGTATGGCTCCAAGGATGCCCTTTGTCAGGGTGCCTGGGCCTAGGGAACTCCAGCTGCAGCCAGGACAGCCTGAGGCTGCTGGAGCAGCCACCCAGGTGTCCAGGCCATCGGGTCACCCCTGCCTTGGCACTGGGCTCCAGCACGGCCCCACACCAGCACTGGGAACTCTCTCCAGGAACACAGAGTCCTGCAGGAAGAGCCAGGGGAGAGGTCTCACCAACAGCCCTGTCCTGGGAGGGTCCTGCCTATCACCAGAAAGGGCACCCACCCATGGGCAGCTCTGCTCAGAGGGCACAAAACCCCTCAGCAGGCTGGGGACCCCCATGGTGGGAGTGAGAGGTGGGGGAGAAAGGGGATGGTGACAACCTCAGGAGAGGAGACAAGGCTTTTCTGTGTGAAAGACTCCATGCTTAGGGAAGCTCCATGCCCAGATGCAAAATCCTCTAAGGTGTCCTCTTCCATCGTCTGTGCCAGCACGGAAACCCCAGCACCCACGGGGAGAGAGAGAGGGAGACAGAGACAGAGAGACAGAAACAAAGAGAGAGAGAGAAAGAGAGAGAGAGAGAAAGGGAGAATTTGAGAAGGAATGAAGGAACAAAGGGTGGGCAGGTGGGTGAGCAGATGAATGAATGGATGGAAGGATGGATAGATAGATGGACAGAGGTCACAGCTGTGCCAGCTCTAGATGCTCCATTCACATCTCTGCACATATTCCATGGTAAAAGCAATGTGGGGGAAAGCCCCCCCTTCTTCTTCCCAGCCAAGTGCTTTGTGAAGGGCCACAGCCCCCCCTGCAGCCCCCATCTCCAGGCAGCGCTGGGGCCCACTGGGAACACGGGCACACCCCAAACTCCCCATGGAGCCCGTGCCCTCTCCATGACAGGGCAGAGCAGCCCCAGGTGTGGCACCACCCACCCTCCTGGAGCCACTGCAGGCACTCCCCTGCTGTGGGCACAGCACTGGCTCAGAGCCCCACCGAGGGACAGCAGGCAGGGAAGGTCCCTGGCAGGGGGACACTCCTGTCACATGCTGCCTGCACTGAGCCCAGCAGGGACCCAGGCCACAGAGCCCAGCTGTGCCACATCCACACCCCTCCAGCACAGGGGGCTCTGTCCTGGCACCCCACTCCGGCACTCTCCTGTTGCCCCCGTGGTCCCAGCGCAAAGCCAGTGTGCAGAATGCCCAGAAGGGAGGATGTGGCTGTGGGATGCCAGCGTGACACCACTCATCTTCCACCTCCTCCCACCACCCAGGTTCCACTGCTGAGAGCACCACGGGGCACCCCTGCACAGGAGCCTGGTCCTGCTCTGCCTGGGACACCCCCGGGCAGGAGCTGCACTGGCCCTGCCCCACAGGCTGCTCCTGAAAAGAGCGAGCAAAACCCCACCCCATGGGCTACCAGAGCCACAGCCCATCTCTCTGGTAGCCCCAAAACCCCTCCAGACAAGGGCTGCTCAGTCTCCTGCAGTGCCCAGGGAGAAGCCCCCACCAGCAGTAAAAATGGTCCAAAAACATAGAAACAACACCCCTGTCCCCAGCACGTCACTCCCACTGAGCTCCCTCAGGGCAGCACAGGAGCTGAAGGACTCCTCCCCAACAGATCCTGATCCTCTCTGGAAGAGAAGCAGCAGAACAAACCTCAGTGGCCTTTTCAGGGGTTCCCTTTGGTGTTTCATCCTCGTGCTTGGGTGAGGAAGAGGCTGGTGAGGAAGGCAGCCTCCTGTCCCGGTCCCTGTGAACCAGTTTGCTGTTGGGCTCCTTCAGGGTCCGCTTCAGCTCATTGATGCTGGCCTGGTGCTTCAGCAAAACGTCCTCTGGCTTGTCTAAAAACTTGGGAAGGAGAGAGGAAGAGAGCAATGGTTAAAGCAGCAGCCCAGTCCAAAGGGATGAGCAGGGGCACCAGGAGGGTTGGTGTCACACTGGGCTGGAATTGAGGGGCTCAGGAACCAAATGAGGAGCAGAATGGAGCACCATGGTCTGCAGGTCTCACTGTAGGACAGGGAGCAGCTCTGTCACTGCAGGTAGCAGCAGAATGTGGGTAGCAGGTGAAGGGCACAGCATGGCCTGGTGGCATCTCCAGGGCTCTGTGTCCTCCTGGCTGGGGACATGCTAAAGCTTCCTAGAGGGGAGAGCCAGCTCTCCCTTGGGACCAGCAAGGAATGGGGCCCTGCTGGAAACACCAGCAGCCTCTGCTGTTGGCTGGTGCCAGGCACAAAGGGAGCCCAGGCTCTGTCTCAGAAAGGCATTTCCAGCAGAGCTCCCCCAGAGCAGGCTCTGACAAAGGGCTGGAGGTCCAGGGCTGGGCAGGGATGTCCAGCATGGATCCAAGACTGGATCCCTGTGCATCAGCCCAGGGTGGGGTGGCTCTGATCTGCTGTGGAGAGAGGACAGCTCAGAGTGCTCAGGGAGAGGGGTCAGTGTCAGAGCGTGGCTCGGGGAGGGCATGGCGCCAGGGTGCCCCCTCGTCCCGCCGCAGAGGTGGGCAAACCAGGAGGAACCCGGCTTCTGCCTCCAACCCAAACCCAAAGCTCTCCTGAGCTTCAAAAGGAGGGCCCCAAACACCTCCCCAGCACCTCCTCGGCAACAGAGCAGAGACCCGTGAGAGTCCCAGGAAAAGCCCCACCGAATTTTCCAGACCAGAGGGCTCAGCAGAGCTCAGGAAAAGTCCCGCCCTGGCCCCGCATGCCCGAGCTGAGGGGGGCTCAGGTGTGCCCACCTCTGGGCTGGGCGCAGCACATGCACATGCAGTGGGCAAGCGATGAGGCGGGCAGGGTCGGGGCCGGTGCCCACCCCCGCTGGGGCTGCACGGGGAGCGTGGGCGTGCCGCCGGCGTGGCCAGCCCCATCCCCTGGCAGTGATTGCTCCCATTGGCAGCTCCAGCTGGGATCTCTGCTTACAGAGGGGAACCCCCGGGGAGCCCCCCTGGATTTGAGGTCAGGATGAATCGTTCCTGATGGGGCCATCACAGGCACAATTTGTGCAGGGAGGGTTCAGCCTCTCTCTCTGCTCAGCCTCCCTCAGGGTGGGCAGGCACAGGGCTGGTGTGAGTGCTGGCCCCCCCAGGCAGCTCAGAGCCTCTTGGCCCCTGTGGGGTGGGATGGCAGCCACAGTGCTTGGGGAGCCCCAGCCCAGCTCTCCGGGGGCTGCAGGAGAGCTGGGCAGGGGGGATGAGGCAGTTTGGGTCAGGCAGGAGCAGAGCATGGGTCGGGTGCCAGCAGGAGGATGGGACCAGCTCCACAGGAGAGGAGACACAAGGTGAGGACATGGCAGGGTCAGGAACACGAGCAGAAGCCAAGTCATCCCAATGGGCCAGGGCCTCTCCTGCCCTTGGGAGGGCTCTTGCTCACAGGCACGATCAGGACCACCTTACTTAGTGGGATAGAAGATGCCACAGCTGATGCCCAGCTGTCTGTTCTTCGGGCTCCTCCAGCACCCAACCCCCGGCCCGGTGCATCTTGTATTCCAGTAAATAGGGTGACAGACGGACTTGTTTTGGGAAGGATGGACAATATGATGCACCAATGAGGACTAAGATACTCCAGAGAGAGAATACCTCCTGCTTGTGCCTGGGGGTTGTTTCGTGCTCCGGCTGGCAGCAAAGAGAGGGTTAAAAGTAACCAGCAGGGTCAGTTGAGGGCACTTCTCACAAACACCACAGTTAAGTTGATAGGCTGGTAGGGACCCCCCCCTTCCCTCCCAGCATGGGGCTGAAATGGGCTGGGACAGCCCAGGGACCAGGCCAGGACGGGGTGGGCTGTGCCCAGGCAGTGGTGGGCACTGATGTGCTCAGCCTGTCCCCATCCCTGTCCCAGAACTGGGCTGCTCCCAGGTCCAGCCATGCCTGGACATGAGCCTTGAGACCACCTGGAAGGCTCTGGGGAATCCAAGTTAATCTGAACCCCTGTGACAGCTCCGCTTCCACTGGTGGGGCCAAGAGCCACATCCCCAGGGCCCCACCAGCCTGGGGCACAGCTGACACCCACAGGGCTGCAGGGACCCTGCCCTGAGGTGACCCTTCCTGCCTGCAGCCCAGCCCTGCTGCCTGTGCCCAGTCCCTGCCTGCCTACCCCTCCACCCCCACCCTCTTCTGCCCACCTCGGCTGTACCTTCAGCTCCTTGATCTTCGTCGGGGTGGTCACCTCCTCATCCTCCGTCTCAGAGCGTCTCCTGCTGCCAAACTCACCGTCCTCATCCTGCTTCTCCCCCTCAGGCCCGGCGTCGTGGTTCTCACTGACAGAGGCTGGGCGCGAGAACTCTGCCCATGGGGGACAGATGGGTCACCCCAGCCCTGCTGCCCTGCTCCTGCCCCAGCCCTGCCACCCTGCTCCTGCCCCAGCCCCCTGCCCCTGCCAGCTCTGCCAGCTGGGTCACTGCAGCCCTGCCAATCTGCTCCTGCCCCAGCCCTGCCACACTGCCCCAGTCCTGCCACCCTGCTCCTGCCCCAGCCCTGCCACCCTGCTCCTGCCCCAGCCCTGCTGCCCTGCTCCTACCCCAGCCCTGCCACCCTGCTCCTGCCCCTGCCAGCTCTGCCAGCTGGGTCATTGCAGCCCTGCCACCCTGCCCCAGCCCCAGCCCTGCCAGCTCACACCTGGGTCAGGTGATTCCAGGGGTCCCAGGGCACAGGGGAGGGAGTGATGTGTCCCTGAGCTGCCTGACCCCAGCCCTGCTGTGTCCCCCTGTTCATGCACAGACTGTGCTACCCCTAGGGGTGGGGACAACCCCTGTGCCACACGGATGAGGCTGGGGACAGCCTCCAGAAGGAAGCCTGATGCTGCTGTGAGCCAGCCCAGCGAGGCCGGGCAGCGTCCCCTGTTGGTGCCAGAGCAGCAGTGTCCCCGTGTCCCCTGTACCTCCGTCCAGGCTGCGGGACATGGTGTAGCGTTTGCTGGAGGAGCGCTCAAAGAAGGGCGCGGGGCGGTCGATGAGGGCGCTGGCCTGGCGCGTCTGCGCCTGCGTGCGCCCGCTGTACCGAAACTTGGAGCCCATCACCAGGAAACCCTTGGGGGGCGGCTCTGGGGACACCAGCCTGGGGGTCACAGGGGTGGGACAGCGTCAGCGAGCCCCAGCCAGGCCCCCTGGCACTGCTCCCCACGTGCACCCACTGCAGCAGAAGCAGGAATGTGTCTGCCTCTGGGAAAAGAGGCCTGGAGAAGGTCTAGGGAAGGTGCCTCACCTGAAGAAGGTGTGATGCTCTATGCAGACCTTCCAGAGCCTCTTGGCTGAGCGGTGGTTGGGCAGCTTGAAGCCAATGGTGCTCTCAAACTGTTCGTACTTGGGGGAGACAGAGACAGGCTGTTACAGGCACATCCTGCCCTGGGGGACACGCCAGGACCTTGCCAAGCTCCTCAGGTTCCCCTGGCAGGAGCTGTGACCGTGCAAAAGACCCTCAAAAATCTTATTCAAATTCATGCTGAGATGGTCCATGCCCAGCAGAGTGATACACCCCATGGCTCTGCCCTAAGCACCGTCCTCAGCTGTAAATGGCTTTTCGGTGCAAGAGAAATTCCCTCAAGAAACAAAAAGCTTTTACAGCTGTTTTGGTCTGAGGGCATCACTCCCAGGTGTGCTGTCCTTGCCCTCCAGCCTGCTGGAACACGTGGGTAGAAATGCATTTTCCTACCATAAATGAGTGGAAATAAAGTCTGAAAATGAATGAAAAAACCTTGTGAAGATGTGACAAAAATGGCCCTTAACCCCCATTCCTGGGCAAGCTCCCTATACCAGCAGGGTCATGATGTCTGTCAGGAATGGAATCCTGGGGTCCCTCAGCTGTTAGAAGTCACAAGATAACACGAAAGAAAATCCATGCCACAGGAAATGTGCTCTCTTGGCCAGTATGGTCATAAATGCGGGATCCTTGGAGCAGAGGCCAGAGCCAGGTGAGGAAATCCTCACCATCAGCTCTGATCCCTCAGGACAGGTACCCAGGGGCTGCACCAGCACCCGGCACCCACCTCCCCCGGGCGGATCTTGATGTAGAAGTTGCTCCTCTTGTAGGAAATCTTGAGGATCTTGGGCCAGGCGAAGCGGTTGATGCGCAGCCGGTCCCTGTAGATGAGGAGGCCGTTGGCACAGACGCCCAGCATGATGTCGATGCCCTCTGAGTCCTGGAGGAGACAAGGGGACAGGAGGGGACAGAAGGGGACAGGTCAGCAGCTCGGCAAGAGCCAGCCTGGCCAGCAGTGCCACATCCCTCCTGCAGAATGCTGCAGGCCTGGCTGGCAGGGGGAACAGTGAACCCCAGGCTGGTAGAGTCTGATCTCTGGAGCTTCTCTGGTGCCACCCAGGAGCCTTCCCTGCAGGAGGAAGGTGGGCAGGAGCAGGCTGGGAAGGGGCAGCGCTCTGGCAGCCCCCAACCCCGTACCTTAGCGTGGTGCAGGTCCACCCCATACATGGAGAGCTTCTTGGCATTCTCCAGGAAATGGATTTCTGCTTCCCCGGGGGTCATTCCCCTGCAGGGAGACACAGAGGGGGACACGTGGCTGGGCAGCCCAGGGCCGTGGGGCAGCTGTCCTGTCTGTGCTGTCCCCTGCCGGGGCTCACCGGTAGGTCTTGTGCAGCTCCATGATGCGCTCCTCCAGCTCCCGCGTCTGGTTGGGGGCGAAGCGCAGCTCGCTGACGTAGTTGCCCACGTGCTCCTCGGTGTCGTGGTCCCCCAGCTCGGCCTGCACGGCGTAGGAGCCCAGCAGGGCGTGGGTGACAAAGGAGCAGGGCAGGCGGCCCGTGATGATGTCGGCACGGAGCTGCAGGCACAGGTAGTATCTGCAGGAGGGGCAGGCGGTCAGAGCGGGCCAGGGCACCCAGGAACCAATCTGGTGCCCCCCAGGGCAGGCTGGGGCTCTCCAGGAAGGAGACTTGTGCACCCCACAGCAGGCTGGGACTCCCTGGGAAGGAGGCCCATTGTCCTCACCTGGTGATGTCCTCTGTGAGCTGGGCAGGGTCTGGAGGGTAGAACTTCACAGTGAAGGCAAAGTTCCAGGGCCCGCCTGGGGAGGGGAGAGAGCAGTTCAGGACAGCACCCAAGGGGCTGCACACAGGGCACAGGAGCATCCGTGTGTCCACTGAGGATCCTGCTGCTCCCTCCAAGCCTTGCACAGGGCAGGGAAAAGGGGGCTCTAGAGGCTGCCAGGGGCACAGCCCTTGGGACTCCAGCACAGCTTTTGGGGAATCCTTCCCAGAGAGCTGAGGACAGCAAAGCATCACAACTGCGGGAGCCACAAGCTCAGTGTCCCAGCAAAAGCCTCCTGTGTCCCAGAAGGTGACACCTTGGGCAACAGCTCTTCTGCCATCCCAAGGTAATACCATGGCAAATGCACCCCAGGACCCAGCAATGACCCCCACTCTCCCCACCATCCCTGTCTCCCCTGCACGGGGCAGGTGGTGCCCAGAGTGGCACCAAGTGTCAGACAGCTCTCCATGGAACAGAGTCCTTTGTCCCCTCGCCTCTCATGAGTAGAAAAGAGGTGGATAACAAACAGCTGAATGAGCAACAGTGTCCCTGTCCCCAGGCCAGCTGCCAAAGGTACCCTCCAGGGCAGGAGGGGAGGTGACCGGCCACAGGACAGCCACACTGAGCCATCCAGGAGCCCCATGGGCTGAGGAGGATGGACCCTCCCCAGGCACTTACTGCGGATCTGCTTCTTGATCTCCTTGGAGGGGTCCAGCCAGTTCTGCAATGAGGAGACAGCAGGTCAGGGGGGTCCCCACCTTGGATGGGGGGGCTGCAGAGGGACCTCCCATGCTCACCTTCTGGCTGTCTGAATCACAGAAGGTGAGGCCAAAGTAGTCCTTCTCCAGGAGGTTGAGGTGCTCGCACACCATGTCAAAGAGCACCTGGCCTCGGGCGTGTTTCTGTCAGAGACATGGACAGGCTGATGTCAGCTGGTCCCTTGGACTCCTGGACACCTTCCAGGTGACCATCAGAACATCCTCTCACCCAGCATGGGCTCCAGCACATCCCAGCCTTGCAGCCCCAGGATCACCTGTGTGTCCCTAAAGCGGTGCCAAAGGCTGTCCCAGGGCTGCAGAGATGGGGCACCAGTGTGGGGACATCCCAGGGCTGCAGGGATGGGCTCCTGGTGGCTGGATCCCCAAGCTCTGCATAACAAGAGCCACCAGGAGCCAGGAGCATGTGGAGTGATGGAGAGCACCCTTGGTGCAGCCACTACCAGGTGTGTGTCCCCTCTGTCCCACCCTGCAGCCACTGTCAGGTGTGTGTCCCCCCTGTCCCATCCTGCAGCCACTGCCAGGTGTGTGTCTCCTCTGTCCCACCCTGCAGCCACTGTCAGGTGTGTGTCCCCTCTGTCCCACCCTGCAGCCACTGTCAGGTGTATGTCCTCCCTGTCCCATCCTGCAGCCACTGCCAGGTGTGTGTCCCTGCTGTCCCATCCTGCAGCCACTGCCAGGTGCCTGAACTGCCAGGCAGAGCTCTATCCCCAGCCATTAAGCTTCTGACTTAGACACTGTTTTCTCTTATGAGTAGCTACCAAATTTGGTTTCACTGGGCTGATATCCCCTGCAAGGGTCTTTCTTTCCAGACTTTTAACTAATTTTGAAATTTCAACTTAAATAGCTATTTCTGTATGTGTTTTTCCCTAGGATAGAGGTACTACAAAGCTGTCCTAGGAAGAGTCCTGTCCTTCAGGACTCTCTGGACTGGGCAGGGTCCCAGCAGTGTCCCCTCCTTGGTGCCCGCACAGGCCCCCAAATCTGGGACTCACCTCCACCTCGCACTCATATTCGGACGCATCGAGCAGGGTCACCCTGCACAGGGCACTCTTCACTTTCTTGGTGGTTTTCTGGGGTGACTTCTGGGTCTTGCTGGGAGTTGTTTTGTCAGAGAGCCCGTCGGTCTCGCTGTAGTCCTTGTCCTCCATGTCTGTGCCCTGGAGCAGGGACACACAGAGGGTGACCTGGCAGCCCTGCCGAGGGACACATGGGCAGAGGGGGAAGGCTCTGCACAGCAGAGCGGGGTAGCTGCTGATGGACAGTGCCCAGCCAAGGCCAGTTCCACCAACCCACACTGCCAGCATAGCCCAGCTCCTGGAAAACGGACACCGGGGGTCAGTTCAGCAACCAAATCTCCCTGCTCGACCACCAGGGCAGCAGCTCCGCTCCCCACAGCCCCACAGCCAACAGCGGCTGCAGCCGGGGCTCCCAGCCAGGCCCGGGGAGCTCAGTGGGGACACGGCACCGCTGCCCACAGCCATGGCGGGCCAGCAGGGCCGTTCCCAGCGCTGGCACACCATCGGCCTCACCATCATCCGCGGCCCGTCCTGCCTGCAGGAGCCGTGCGGGCAGCGGGGGCAGCGGCACAGCCCGGCCGGCCCCGCCTCGGGGGCTCCTCTGGGGCTGCCCCCGAGGGCCGGGCCCGCCTCACGGCACCACGGCCAGCAGCGAGCGGTGCCACGGCCTCTCCCGTGCTGCTCCTGCCCGTCCCTTCTCACGTTCCCCGGCCGACACCCACTCACCGGCTCCATGTTTCGGGTGTCCGGCTGTGCCCCGAGCTTCTCATTGGCGTCGGTGTCGCGGCCGGCGGGGCTGGGCGCGGCCGTGGGGCCCTGGGCGGCCGCCTCCAGCTGCTGCTGCGGAGCGTCCTCCTGCGCGTTCCTCACCTCAGAGCCCGGGCCTGTCTCCGTTGTCATGACCGCCGGTCACCGCGCTGTCACCGCCACCGGAGAGAGACAGCAGGTGTCACCCGGGGCTGGGGGATGCTGCCCGGGCAGCCGGCTGGGATGCCCTGGCTGCTCGGGGAAGGCTGGGACAGGCTTGGGATGTGCCCATCTCTGCCTCACACGGATCCACTGCCAGAGCCCAATAATCCCTGTCCCTGCACAGATCCACTGCCAGACCACTGTCCCTGTCCATGCACAGATCCACTGCCAGATCCCAATCCCTGTCCCTGCACAGATCCACTGCCAGACCACTGTCCCTGTCCCTGCACAGATCCACTGCCAGATCCCAGATCCCTGTCCACTCAGATCCACTGCCAGATCCCAATCCCTGTCCCTGCACAGATCCACTGCCAGATCCCAGATCCCTGTCCACTCAGATCCACTGACAGATCCCAGATCCCTGTCCCTGCACAGATCCACTGCCAGACCACTGTCCCTGTCCATGCACAGATCCACTGCCAGAGCCCAATAATCCCTGTCCCTGCACAGATCCACGGCCAGATCCCAATCCCTGTCCCTGCACAGATCCACTGCCAGACCACTGTCCCTGTCCCTGCACAGATCCACTGCCAGATCCCAGATCCCTGTCCACTCAGATCCACTGCCAGATCCCAATCCCTGTCCCTGCACAGATCCACTGCCAGATCCCAGATCCCTGTCCACTCAGATCCACTGACAGATCCCAGATCCCTGTCCACTCAGATCCACTGACAGATCCCAGATCCCTGTCCCTGCACAGATCCACTGCCAGAGCCCAATCCCTGTCCACTCAGATCCACTGCCAGAGCCCAGATCTCTGTCCCTGCACAGATCCACTGCCAGATCCCAGATCCCTGTCCTTGCACAAATCCACTGCCAGATCCCAGATCCCTGTCCTTGCACAGATCCACTGCCAGTGCCCAATCCTTGTCCACTCACAGATCCACTGCCAGATCCCAGATCCCTGTCCTTGCACAAATCCACTGCCAGATCCCAGATCCCTGTCCATGCCCAGATCCACTGCCAGATCCCAGATCCCTGTCCCTGCACAGATCCACTGCCAGAGCCCAGATCCCTGTCTGTGCCAAGTGCTGGCTTTCCAAAGGGCTGGTGGCAGCAGCACAGGACACCAGGATTTCAAACTCTGAGCTGGAGGACAAGAGCCAGCAGTGGGGAGGGACATCAGTGACAGGGATCCACCATGGACAGGGATGCACCTGGTCGTGCAGAGCTGCTCTGACCCCCTGCTCCCACACCCCTGCACCGGCTGGAACCTTCCCTTGCTGTTTTCTAGGAGTGGGAGGCAAAGGCAGGCTGTGAGTCAGGGAAGGGCTGTAGTGAAACAGGAAATGGCAGACACGGACAGTGCACAGCTCGCATCCGGGCTGGCTGCTTTGCTCCCCTCCGGCCACCCCAGCAGCAGCAGCAGCACGCTGGGTTCCCACGACCAGCCTGGGACCCTGTGGATTCCTGCCTCCAACCCCAGCTGCCTGAAAAACAAACCCAGGGCCAGGAACAGGGAGGGGAAGGCACTTTCCATGCCGGGATGCTCAGCAGTGTGGTTTTGGAACCTTTATGGTTTTGAAACATTTTATGCCAACAGAGCATGGGCTAGCAAGGTGTCCTGAGAGGGTCCACACTCCACAGGTCATGGAGCACCCTTTGGACCATCACCCACTCTCCACTCAGGCTGCTCAGGCCCTGCCAGCTCCCCACCAGGCCATGTCCAGCTGTGCAGCACCTGCTGGGATCATCCCCACCTGAGTCCAAGGGCTGTGGATGCACAAGGTGGCTCAGTTGGAGCATCTGTGACCCTGTGGTCACATCACCCACCCTGCCCACGGAGCAGCCACACCAGCAGCCCTGAGTAATGCCTGCAGATCCTGTTCCAATTCCAAACCCTGCCCTGGGCAGGGAGACCTTCCACTATCCCAGGTTGCTCCAAACCCTGCCCAACCTGGCCTTGGACACTTCCAGAGATCCAGGGGCAGCCACAGCTGCTCTGGGCACCCTGTCCCAGGGCCTCGGCACCCTCACAGGGAAAATCTTCCCAATATCCCATCTAACCCTACCCTCTGGCAGTGGGAAGCCATTCCCCCTTGTCCTGTCCCCTCCATCCTGTGTCCCAAGTCCCTCTCCAGCTCTCCTGGAGCCCCTTTAGGCACTGGAAGGAGCTCCAAGGTTGCCCTGGAGCCTCCTCTCCTCCAGGTGAGCACCCTCAGCTCTTCCAGCCTGTCCCAGAGCAGAGGGGCTCCAGCCCTTGGAGCATCTCTGTGGCCTCTCTGGACTCACTGCAGCAGCTCCACATCCTGCTGATGTTGGGTCCCCAGGGCTGGGGCAGCTCTGCAGGTGGGGTCTCACCTGGGTGGGCAGAGGGGCAGAATCCTCCCCTCACCTCTGCCCACGCTGTGGGATCAGCCCAGGGCAGGGTTGGTTTCTGGGCTGCCAGTGCCCATGGCCAGGTCACATCCAGTTTGTCACCAGCAGCACCCCCAAGTCCTTCTCCCAGGGCTGCTCCCCACCCAGCCAGCCCCAGCCTGTGCTGGTGCTGCCCTGACCCGGGTGCAGGACCTTGCCCTTGGCCTGGCTGAGCTCCATGAGGTTCACCTGAGCTCCTCCAGCCTGCCCAGGACCCTCTGGGTGCCCCATCCCTGGTGGATCTGGATCCACTGCACAGCTCAGGCTCAGCTCAGTGTCACTGAGACTCACAAAGAAACCCATCCCACACCACAGCTCCTGTCCCACTGCTGCCCTTCAGGTGTCCTCAGCCGTGGGAAGATGTGAAACCTTCCCAGGAAAATGACTAAAACTGGCTCTGGGGGTGGAGGGAACGGAGAGGAGGTGATGGAGAAGACAGGGAGTCAAGCCTACGCCTTCCGCCGGATTCGCAGCCAGGAGATCCCGGGAACGTTCCCCTCCCGTGCCTGCGCTGCTGGGTGCTCACCAAGGGGCCTCAGCCACAGCCAGATCCCAGGATGTCACCCCCTTGTGCCACAGCCATGTTCTCCTGGCCATGACAGGCCAGACAACCCGCCCTGAGCAGCATCAGCTCCTCCTGACAGACCCCACCGCTCGGCCAAGGCCACCAGGAGCTTCCAGAGGTCACTGCTGGTTTGTTTTTTTCACAGAGGAAACAGAGCTGCTTTTTTCCACTGCAAATTCAAGCAGTTGCTCGCTCCAAGCCCTGGTCCCTGTGTGGATCATTCCCAAGCACTTCTGCTTGGATCTCAGTGTGTGAATTTTTAATCAACACAAATCTCTAAAATGACAATGCATCACTTTGGGCCAAATACATGCTGAGTTTTTCACTTGACGTTTCTAAACTTTCTTCCAAACTACTTTTCCCCTGCAGTAATTCCTGAGGAAATGAGGGGTTTTTTAAGTGTAGTAAGCTGGGAATTCATCCCATCTCACTTCTGCATCTTGAGCTCCAGTTCCCATCTTCTGATGGTGCGCCAGGAACCTGATCCCATGGAGTGCCTTCCAGCTGAAGCCAGTGAGAGCATGGCACAGCAGTGCCAGGGTGGCAGAGCTCTGCTAAGGGAGCCCAGCAAATCCCCAGGGACCATGTCCCTGCTCCCAGGCAGGGAATCCCTCAGTCTCTGGCCTTGCAGCCGTGCTGGGGAGGCTCTGCTCCCTACACAGGGTCATTGCTGGGGGCCAGGAGCTGTTGGAGGGAGCCAGGCTGGCAGGGCCAGTGGCTGCAGGCACGGCCCCGCTGCAGCTGAGCCCTGCAGCTGCACAGCCCTGACGGAGGGACCACGCTGGCACTGCCACGCTCCCGGGCACAGCCACAAGGGCTGCATTCAGGAGCTGCTCCCAGCCCACCCTGGGGCTGAGTGGGAAGGCCGGGGCTCCTCCAGCACTGCCACTCACCCCAGTGCTGCTGCAGCCCAGGGTCAGCCCCAGCCTGGCAGCACCAAGCCCCTGGGGACAGTGGCGCCTGCTGGGGGACACTGCCACCCTCCATGGCAGCCTGGTCACCTGCACTCACCTGCACCCAGGGCTGTGGGAGAGGGACACCAAGGCCCACATGAGCACCAGCACCCTCTGTGCCCATCTGGGGGTGCTCAGCACCCTGGGGGCACCTGCAGGCTCTGCAGGGACCTGAGCACACTCATGGTGAAACCTGTCCCAGCCCCCTGTCCCTCTTTTATCCCATGGCCTCCCCATGGCCCTCAAGAACTACAGAGGGAGATGTTGCCCTGGGAGCAGCTCTGTGCCATGGGCAGGAACTGTCCCTGATGGGAGAGGGCAGCACAGCGCAGACAGGGAGCAGCAGCCATGGAACCCTGCCCATCCCAAGCACCTTCCCTGTGCAAACTCAGCTCCTGCTGTCCCAGCAGAGACCCCAGAGTGGAGACCATGGGTTCAGAAAGGACACAGGTCCCAGAGTGGTGCCAAAGGGACAATTCCACTGAAATATCTGCTGTTACTAACCTGTAAAAGAGGTTACACAACTACAGTGAACTCGATGGAGTTCTAAAGTTATTTCTTCCTAAATACTTCCTACAGCAGAAGCAGGACCTCACCCCTGTGGGCACCAGCCCTCCCAGCACTCAGCCTTGCCCATGCCTGTCCCACTGGAGCAAATCCCGTGCTGAGGCTGTTGGAGGCAGTGGGCACAAACCCCCAGAGCCTGCCCTGTGCAGGCAGTGGCCAAAGGGCTCCTCCTGGCACCCACAGGCCCTGGTGCACCATGCCTGGTTTTCAGCAAGGGCGAGTTTTCAGCACAAAGCCAGTTTCCATCAAGGGCTGGCTCGATGCAGCTGCAGCTGGAGCCCAGGGCCGGGGGATGCTCCCTCAGGGGACAGGGCTGAAGCCGGATGGAGCTCCAGGCTACCGGAACAGGCACGTGGGAACAGTGACTGCAAAGGAAGCCTCAGCAGGATCACAGGCAGAGCTGCTTGTCATGCCTGGAATCTCCTCCCATCATCTCCCTGCCTGCTCCTCCTCCCCTTGGTGTTTTCCTCCTCCTTCCCCTTCAAGCTGGAGTGTGGATTTCCCAGCTGCTTTGCCCCAGCACTTTCCCAGCATCTCCCAGCTCCAGCCACTGCAGCGCTCCTCTGGCAGAGCCTTCCCTTCCCCTCCCTGCAGGCTGCTCCCCCTCCCTGCCCAGTCACTCCCAGCTCCCGCGCTGCTCTCCAGGGCTGAGCATCCCCCTTTGCTCCCGGGCTGCCCCAAACGCCCCTTGCTCCCTGCGGAGGCTCTGCCCATCCGCGAGGCTTCACCTCCGGAGCCCCTCGGTCCCAGGCAGGCAGCAGCCCCTGCTGAGTGCCTAAAAGGGGCTCCAGCTCGGGTGGGGAGCACAGGGGTGGGTGACAACCCAGTGACCTCCTCCCCCACCCCTGCCGAGTGGGGCTGATGGTGGCAGCAAAGCCCCATCACATTGTGGGGTCACACTGGGGACAGATGCTGCCACAGAGACACACGGACATGGGGGTACCCTGCGGGGATGGCAGTGGCTGCAGGGCACGGGGCAGGGACCAGGCACCTGCCAGCCCCAGGCAGAACGGAGATGCTCCCCGGGGCTGTGGCACCCAGCACCCTGACCGGGCAGGGCTGAGCTGGGCACAGGGGCACAGGGGCACAGGCAGTGCCTTGCAGCCATCCTGCAAACCTGAGGGAGCCCGGCGGGGAGTCCTGGGAATCCTCCACGGAAACAGCAAACAAGGAAAGCAGCCCCAAAGCCCCGACAGCACACAGCACCCTGAGCCCCAGTGCCACCCCCAGGCCCTAGTGCCACCCCTGGGACCTCACCCCCCTGGCACGGGACTCGCAAATCCCCAAACAACTCCGCAGTGCAGCCTGAGAGTTCTCCTGTGCTGCTCTGCAGCAGGGCCAGAGGATCATATGAGCTGTTTGTGGTGAAGGGGGGGATTAGAAACACTGGGGATCCCCTGCTCTTGGAGACTGAACCCTGATCCCCTCACGGGGGACTGGCAGGGGCAGAGATCTGCAGTGTCCCGAGCTTTAAAGGTGCCCCGTCATAGAATCCTAGAACCAAGTTTGGGAAAGACCTCTAAGATCAAGTCCAAGCGCCCCCATCGCCCCCGGGCTCCAGGAGCCGCATCCTCCCCATCCTCCCCAGCGCTCCCCAGGCAGCCGCCGCTGGCTGAACCCGGGGCAGCAGCGGCAGCAGCAGCGGGGCCGAGCATCGCGCAGTGCCCCGGGATGCCCTACCTGGGTGCCAGCTGCCCATGGCTCCGGCGCGGCTCTGCCCGGCTCGGCTCAGCCCGGCACGGCTCATCCCGCCGGGCTGGCGCTGCGGCCGAGGCAGCGCCTTCTGCAGAGCCGCCTCTTCCCACGCCCCGCGCGGTGACGGATGGAAGGAAGGATGGAAGGATGGATGGATGTGCACTGCTGCCGCAGCCGGCACGGGATGGGATGGGATGGGAGCTGGGAGCGGGGCTGCCCTCCCGGGCGTGTCCCCCGGGTGCCGGTGCCGCCCCCATCGCCCCCGGCCCCGCAAACCCCTGACTCATCCCGGGCCGGGCACTCCCGCCGGGATCTTCCCTGCGCACGCCCGGCGGGGCAGGAGAGCTCGGCTGCTCATCTCCATGCCAAGGTAACCTGGCACGGTCCTGCCCTCCCCAGCCCTGCCATGGGGCCCGGGGCAGCAAACCCTGCGCTGCCATCCACAGCCAGGCTGGGCCGAGCTGGCCCAGCAGCGGCGGCTGGACAGAGGCTCTTTCACCGGCCCTGCGCAGGGTGAAGGGCCGAGCGTGACACCCGGCACATCCCTGTGCCCAGGGCACGCGTCCCTGCCCCTCCCTGCAGGGACAGCCCCGCGGAGCAAACACGGCACGGACCCTCTGCAGGGGCTCCCTGCAGCCCAGCACTGACCCCGGCGGGCAGAGGGACAGCTCCTGCTGGCAGCGGGGACAGCCAGAGCACAGGCAGGGACACGGCGGGGTCCCGGGGGGCAGGCAGGGGCTGGGGGCCCCTGCCCAGGTGTGGGCATCCTGCTGGGAGCAGCGGTGCCCGGGCAGGACCCGTCAGTTCGGGCACACGCTGAGGGGAGCCCTGGGCATGCCAAGCCAGCAGGAACACAAGGGGACAAAGCACAAGTTCGGGGACTTGCTGGGAGACCCCATCAGGCTCTGGCTGTGGGGGCACAGGCACTCACTGTATGGGTGACCACGCTGGATGCAGAAGGAGAACCCCAGACTGCCCAGCTGCTCACCAGCACCAGCTCCCCAAGTGGTACCCGTGGGTTGGGATGCTCATGTACTGTTCCCCCAGTCAAGAACATCAGCCCTGGGGGAAGCAGAAGGCAGGGAAGGGTCCCAGGCCCCACAGCCCTCCCTGAGCCCTCCCTGAGGCTGGGCACCTTCACAGGGACTCCTGAGCCACTGAACTGGGACAGCCCAGGGGTCCCATTCTCAAACACAGCTGCCTGCAGCCAAGGAGAGCCAGGAATCCCACAGTTCCCAGCAAACTCATACTCCAGAATCCTTGCCTGGTCTGCACTCTACTCCAAACCTCAGCAGTGCAATCCCCACAATTCAGGCAGGCCTGCAGTGGGGCTTGCAGCTCCCCCAGACCCTGCAGCCCCCCTGGGAGCACCCACCATGCCAAGGCAGCCTCAGCACCCCCGATGGCACTGCCAGCCCTGAACCTCCCCTTCCCAACTCTCCAGGAGGGTGCAGCCACTGGGCTTGGGGCTGGGGTGACCAGTTCTTGGCTGCTCAGCACTGGTCAGGGCTGGTGTCACCCACAACTGAACAGAGTCCCTGGTGGCTCCATCAGGTAGCCTGGGGAAAACAGGGACAGGAAGGACCCTCCCTCCATCCCTGGCAGGAAGCAATGATGGACCCAGAGAAAGGGGCTCAGACCAGGCTGGAAGGGACCCACTGCATCCACTACCCACTAACTGCAGAGGGGCCTGTGGAAACTCCTCTGGGCTCCAAAAAATCTTGGAAAGGGTTGTCTGGCACTGGCACAGGCTTCCCAGGGCAGTGGTGGAGTCACTGTCCCTGGGGGAATTTAAAGGACATTCAGATTTGGGGACATGTGTGAGGGGTGGCCTTGACAGTGCAGGGATGAGGGTTGGACTTGACACACAGAATTCCTTTCCAGCCTCAGTGGTTCCACGACTGGTGAGACCCCCAGGGTGCACAAGGACTGGGGAGACCTGAACACCTACAGGTTCCAAAGGGGTCCTGCTGGCACTTGGACCTTGTGGCATCAGCACCTTCACTGTGCCCAGGGAGGAGCAATGTGCCACTGTGCCACTTGCCCTGCTGAGCCCCTGCACACTGCCCAGGTGCTCTAGAAGTGGATGTGGGGCTGGGGGAGGCTGGAGGCACCTCTGGAGGTCACCTGGCCCAGCCCCTGCTCCATCAGGGCCACCCAGAGCCGGCTGCCCAGGATGTGTCCAGGTGGCTTTTGAGTCTCTGCAGGGATGGAGACTCCCCCAGCTCCCCGGGCACCTGCGGCAGTGCTCGGCCACCCTCCCAGTGCAGAAGTGTCTCCTGAGCTCGCAGGGCCCCTCCTGTGGGTCACTTTGTACCCGCGGCCCCCGGGGCTGTCCCTGGGCACTGCTGAGCAGAGCCTGGCCCCAAGAAGGTGCCAAGAGGGCATTGCCTGCATCCCCTCTTGGCACTCCATGGACAAGCTCCCACATTTCCACTCTAAGGAGAGGCAAGTGAACCCCTTGGGCTGGCACAGGCCAACTCAGGCAGCACTTTGGAGGGGGATGCAGAGCCCAGAGACCTTCATGCTTGTTTCAGCACAGGGATGAGGCCAGCAGAAGGACATCAGCCACGGTGCCACCCCCAAAGAGCACCCCAAACTGCCATGGTGACAACAGGCCCAGCAAGGACCCAACTAATTCCTGAGTCATCCCATGGGGATGGGCCTGGGCCTGGGCCTGATCCTGCACCTCCTCACCCACCAAGAAACTACACCAAGGTGCCTCCTGGGGGAAGGAGCAGTTTGGGGGCCTCAGAAGTGCCCCCCAAGCAAGCACTGAGCTGAGCTCCTGCACAGGCAGTGCTGCTGGAGAGTCCTCCCTTGCTCCTCTGACCCATGGCACCGTTTCCTCACATCCCTGTGATGCCACATGGCACAGCAGGGCATTGCTGCATCCCCCACTGCCACCTGGAGCACGATTTGGTGGCTCAGGCAGAAGCAGAGCCAGCTCCCTCAGACCACAGTGGGACACAGCTCAAGTCCTGCAAGAGGTCAGGGCTGAGCTGGGCTTTGGTTTCAGTTCAGAGGCCCAGAAGCCCTTAGATCCCAGCAGAGGATGCTGTGGGGGCGGAGGGCGCCGGTGCCAGCCCTGCACCCTCACCCTGGCAGAGCTGCCAGCCATCCTTTGGAGGCGTTTGGGAAGCTGGGGGAAGGCAGAGAGCTGCTGATAGCGCCTCTGACTTCAAGCACCAACATGTTCCTCATTAATTTGGTAGCAATAAAGCTGGGGTGGAGGGAGGGGAGGGATGGCCAAGCTGTGCTAGAAAGGCTGAAAAATGAACTGAAAAACCTGCCCTGAACCAGCCCTGGGCACATCCCTCCCTGGACACTGTGGCATGCCCTCAGGGAAGGAGGGAAGTGTGGGGGCACTGTGGAAGGGGCTGCCCCACTGCCCTGCACCCCAGCAGAGAAGGGCTGGCACAGCCCAGGACCCAGCCCCTGCTCCCCCTGCTCCAGGCCCCCCTTCTCTGGCCCTGGGCGGGTTAAGGTTAGGGCTGGGGTTAGGGCTGGGGTTAGGGTTAGGGTTAGGTTAGGGCAAGGGTTAGGATTGGGGTTAGAGTTGGGGTTAGGTCTTAGGGTTAGGGTTAGAGTTAGGGTTAGGTTAGGGTTAGGGGTTAGCGTTAGAGTTAGGGTTAGGGTTAGGGTCAGGTTTAGGTTTAGGGTTAGGGTTAGGGGTTAGGGTTAGGGTTAGAGTTAGGGTTAGAGTCAGGGTCAGGTTTAGGTTTAGGGTTAGGGTTAGGGGTTAGGGTTAGGGTCAGGTTTAGATTTAGGGTTCGGGGTTAGGGTTTGGGTTAGGGTTAGGGGTTAGGGTTAGGGTTAGGGTCAGGGTCAGGTTTAGGTTTAGGGTTAGGGGTTAGGGTTTGGGTTAGGGTTAGGGGTTAGGGTTAGGGTTAGGGTCAGGTTTAGGTTTAGGGGTTAGGGTTAGGTTTAGTGTCAGGGTCAGGGTCAGGGTCAGGTTTAGATTAATAGTTAGGCATTAAGGTTTGGGTTTGGGTTAGGTTTAGGGTTAGGGTTAGGGTCAGGTTTAGTTTTAGGGGTTAGGGTTAGGGTTAGTGTCAGGGTCAGGGTCAGGTTTAGGTTAATAGTTAGGCATTAGGGTTTGGGTTAGGGTTGGCCCCTCCTGCTCAGGGCTGGTCCTTGTGCCCAGGGGCACCATGGCGCTCTCCCTGTGGGTCCCAGACTGGCCAAGAGCTGCTGCACTGGCCTCGTGCTGGGGGAAAGTTCTGTCCTGCCTGTGTCCCCTCCCTGAGCTCACCCAGCCCTGACATTTGGGGCTCAGTCACAGCAATGCACCCCCTGCCCCTCACCCAGCTGGGGATGGGCATTTGGGAGCAGCCTCATCATATACCCAGATTCCATTTCAGGCCCCATCATCCCTTGAAGGCTTAAATCCAGGTGAGGTCTCCTCATTCCCTGTAACCTCCAGCCAGCAGAGGCACCTCAGTCGCCCTCAGGCACCCCAATCCCAGCCAGCCACAGGCAGCCACTGTCCCCCCCACTTTCCCACATGTGTCCTGCTGCCCTCCATCAGGACCAGGAGGAGAAGGGAGGGTTAAAAGGAGAAGGAGGGTTTGGGAGGCCAGGAGCTCTGGCATGGCACAGCTGACCCACACCCACAGCAGTCTTTTCCCAAACACCCCACTTGGACCCTTGTCCCTGTCAATGTCTGCTCAGCTCTGTCCTGGAGGGGTTGCTCTTTGAATATTTGTGGGGTTCAGCCCAGTTCCCCATTCTTGGGATGCCTGACTCACACTTTCTGAGCATCTGCAGCCACCAGGGCAGGTTTCCCTCTGGTTCCTCCCCTCCTGCCCCTCTCCCAGCCAGGTTTGTCACACAGAGGGACCCTGTGGCTGCTCAGCCCCATTGCCACCATTGGCAGACTGGAACAGGACCAGGACCCTGAAAAACCCCAGAGTGTCCCCAAATTGGACTAAATAGCACAAGCATGTGCAACACAGACCCCCTGTCCATGGCAGGATTCCACACCACACCGAGGAACAGGAGCAGGGCCAGTGACTCTGGGATGCAGCAGGACAGGAACAGCAGGGAGCAGCCTGTCCTTGGGCAGCACCCACAGCTCCAAGGAGAATCTGTAGGGCAGATGAGGAACCTCTGCTGTGCATGGAACCATCCCCTGGTGCCACGGCACAGGGAGCCCAGGAGCTGCAGGGAAGGACACAGCCCCTCTGTGGGAGCCCAGGCATGGGAAGAAAGAGGATTTTCAGCTTTTGCCAAGGCAAGGGCAGCTCAGAGGCCTCCAGGGTGCTCAGACCTCACAGGCAATTATCAAAGATAAGAGAGAAATGTTTTTAAGGGAAGGGATGCCAGAGGGATCAGAGTGGGGAGAAGGGAGAGCGAGTGAACTCGGGGCTGGAGCAGGGTGGGAAGCAGCACATGGGCTCCTTCAGCAGCTCTGACCTTCC
The DNA here is from genome assembly GCF_037042795.1 of Molothrus aeneus. Classification (NCBI taxonomy): domain Eukaryota; kingdom Metazoa; phylum Chordata; class Aves; order Passeriformes; family Icteridae; genus Molothrus; species Molothrus aeneus. The sequence goes on from NC_089662.1 coordinate 1,152,891, forward strand.
TTGTAGGGACACCCTGGGACAGAGGGACACAGAGGGGATGTGGGTGCAGAGGAGGAGGCACCTCAGTGCTGCCCCAGGACTGGAACTGCCCTGCAGGGACCCCCCAGCCCATCCCAGCCCCCCAGTGCTGCCCACACCGGGCTCCTGTCACCTCCCCCTGCCCCAGAGGCAGGACATGCAGTGCCAAGCCCCAGGTCCTGTGGGGCAGGGGTGTCCCCACTGCTCCAGGCAGCCTCCAGGGCCTCCCACACAGCCAGGCTCACTGATATCCATCCTTATGTTTCCCAGTTTATCTTGGCCAGTGCTCCAGTGCCTGGGGTCCCCATGAGCCCCCATGAGCAAAGCTCCCATGAGCAAAGCTCCCAGGAGCTGAAACAGGACCAGCATCCAGGGCAGGACCATGGCCAGACATCCCCACAGCAGCCCTGGCAGAGATGGATGGCAAAAGGTCCAGCCTGGAACAACCTTTCTCACCTGGCTTGGGCTCTATTCTGCTCAGGAAACATTTCCCCAGTCTCATTTGTGTACAAAGGCACAGCAGCAGCATTTGTGTTCCCACAAAGCTGAGGTATCTCACAATCCTTTGGCATCCAAGCACTCAGACACCACAAACAGCCAGACTGGGAACCCCTCAGTGACTTGCAAAATGCAACCAAAACAGCAAAGCTCCCCAGGAGCTGTGCTGGACCCAGGACCCTGGCAGGTCCCTGTTTGGGGCAGAACCCCCTTCCCCACAGCTCTTTGTGGAGGGTAAACCCTGGGGGCACAGAGGAGAGGTGCCCAGCCCTGCCCACCTCCATGGAAGGGACAGGGAGGGCCAGGCCATGCCACCAAGCCTGGAGGAGCAGAGTGGAGCTGCCCCCTGCCCACCTCCACGAGCCCCACATGCTCCCAGCCCTCCACCCTCTCCCCCCATCCCCCAGGAGCTGGGACCCTCAGCCCCGGTGCTGCTGCAGGTGAGAAGTGCCCACACCCCATGGTTTTACTGCCATTCCCTCCTCCTTAAGGCCATTTAACACCCTCCTGGCTGTGTCTGAGCAGTGACCAGCCCTGCCCAGGCTGCTTCCCCTGTCTGTTTGCAGGGATTTATAATGGGGGCTTTATCCACATGAATGCAGTGTCACCACCACACCGTGACCCCTCCTGCACAAACCCCAAAGCACCAAAGTCCCCAGACCTGCCCAGAGCACCCACCCTACCCCTGAGGGTTTGAAACTCTGAGTCCTGCAGCATACATGTGGCTTAGCTGCTTCCAGCTGCTGCAGGGAAACTGGAACTTGGAAATTTCCATCCCCTGAAGCATCTCACAGATACACAAAAGGACTCAAAGGGTGTCAAAGGAGATTGAACAAGAGCCAGGAATAGCAACCAGGGAAAGACCATGGCCAGACATCCCCCTTGAGCCAGCTCACAGCAGCCTTGGCAGAGATGGATGGCAAAAGGTCCAGCCTGGAACAACCTTTCTCACCTGGCTTGGGCTCTATTCTGCTCAGGAAACATTTCCCCTGTCTCACTTCTGTACAAAGGTACAGCAACAGCATTTGAGTCCTCACAAAGCTGAGGAGAATCCTTTGGCATTCAAGCACTCAGACACCACAAAGAGCCAGACTGAGAACCCCTCAGTGACTTGCAAAATGCAACCAACCCCCCCCTACGACCAGGATGCAGCTTGGCACAGGGCACCTGCTCTGCAGAATCCTTCAGGAGGAAAGCAGAGGCTGGAAGCACCAGCCTGGCCATGCACTGGGGGTGCAGAACAGCCTCTGAGCCCACTGTGAGCTGCAGCACCGAGCTGGGGCCAAGGCCTGAGGGGTTTGTACCTGTGGGCAGCTCCTGTGGCTCCAGGTGAGGGCATCTGAGCCCAGAAAGGACAGGGAAAGATGCTCAAGTAAGATTTTTGAAGTAAGTGCTTGGGTTGGTTCAGAACAGCTGAATGGATTTCAACCTGGAAAAAGAAGGTTCTGGGCAGAGCATGGAGCCCTTTCCAGTGCCTGAAGGGGCTCCAGGAGAGCTGGAGAGAGATGGGGACAAGGGTCTGGAGTGGGAGGACAAGAGGGAGTGGCTTCCCACTGTCACAAACATATTTTATGAAAATCCTTTTGCTCGGATTTTTTCTCCTGAGAAGCTGAGAGGCCTCAGAAATGAAACATAAACAACAATTATCTGCTGCTGTAGAATGCAACAGGTGCATCTTTAATTGGCCTCATGTGGTTGGTTTTAATTAATGGCCAATCACAGTCCAGCTGTCTCAGATTCTGTGGTCAGTCACAAGATTTCATTATCGTTCCATTCCTTTCTATTCCTTGCTAGCCTTCTGATGAAATCATTTCTTCTATTCTTTAGTGAAGCTATGTTAAATCATTTTCTTTTAATATAGTATATATCATAAAATAAAAAATCAGCCTTCTGATACATGGAGTCAAGATTCTCATCTCTTCTCTCATCCTGGGACCCCTGTGAACACCAGCACATCCCACTGCCAGAGGGCAGGGTCGGATGGGATACTGGGAAGAAATTCCTCCCTGGCAGGGTGGGCAGGCCCTGGCACAGGGTGCCCAGAGCAGCTGTGCCTGCCCCTGCATCCCTGGCAGTGCCCAAGGCCAGGCTGGATGGGGCTTGGAGCAGCCTGGGACAGTGGGAGGTGTCCCTGCCATGGCAAGGGGTGGAACAGGATGGGCTTCAAGGTCCCTTCCAACCCAAACCAGTCTGGGTTTTACAGATGTGCCAGATGTGCTGGAGCTCCCTTGGCAAGCAGAGCACATCTCCCAGCTCAGAGCTGCTGCACCTCAGCCAGGCTCAGGAACCGCTGCTAAGATGAGGGAGGGAAAACATCTCCAGTGGCTCCTCCCGCTGCAGCAGGGGGGCTGACCCGAGCTGAATCACCAGAGCTGACTCACCGAGGGCACCACGGCTCCCAGCCTGCCCTGGGCCCTGCAGCTTCCCCTGGGGCTCCCAGCCTGCCCTGGGCCCTGCAGCCCCACTGCAGCCCCACACAGTGCCCCCAGAGCTGCTTTAATCCAGCCAGCTCACCACAGGGAGCACCTCCATCATCCATCCATCATCCATCATCCAACCATCCATCCATCATCCATCCATCCCTCATCCATCCATCCATCCATTATCCACATCCATCCATCCATCCATCATCCATCCATCCATCCATCATCCATCCATCCATCATCCATCCATCCCTCCATCCATCCATCCATCCATCCATCCATCCATCCATCCATCCATCCATCATCCATCCATCCATCCATCCATCCATCATCCATCCATCCATCATCCATCCATCCATCCATCCATCCATCCATCCATCCATCATCCATCCATCATCCATCCATCCATCCATCCATCCATCATTCATCCATCCATCCATCCATCCATCCATCCATCCATCCATCCATCATCCATCCATCCATCCATCCATCCATCATTCATCCATCCATCCATCCATCCATCCATCCATCCATCCATCCATCCATCATCCATCCATCCATCCATCCATCCATCCATCCATCCATCCATCCATCCATCCATCCATCCATCCATCCATCCATCCCAGCGAGCCCTGAGCAGTCTGTGCTGGAGAGGACAGTGGGACAAGGCTCCTTGCCCAGGGCCACAGGGCTGGAGCCCCTCTGCTCTGCAGGCATGGCTGGGGGTATTGACCTGGACAGGAGAAGGCTCCAGGGAGAGCTCAGAGCCCCTTCCAGGGCCTAAGAGCACTAGAAATAGAGAGAGAGAGACTTTTTACATGGAGAGAGAATGACAGGACAAGAGGGAACCATTCCAATCTAAACCAAGAGAGATTTAGATCAGATGTTGGGAAGAAATTCTTCCTTGTGAGGGTGGGCAGGCCCTGGCACAGGTTACCCAGAGCAGCTGTGGCTGCCCCTGGATCCCTGGCAGTGCCCAAGGCCAGGCTGGACAGGGTGGGACAAGATGAGCTTTAGGGTCCCTTCCAACCCAAACCACTCTGGGATCCCATAACTCCTCTTGTGCACCACCACCTGCACCAGGGCTTTATCCTCCTCAGCTTAGAGAGTTGTTCTCCATCTCAGCAAACCTCCCTCCCTCCAGACCTGGGCTGTTGTCCCTGTCCCCAGCAGCCAGGACAAAGCTCCTTCTGCCTTTCCACTCTTGGAAGCTCTGCAGCTCCCCAGTGTCCCCAGGCCTCTGTGCCCACCATGGCCAAGCCCTGCAGAGACCCAGTGGCAGTGACAGCTCAGTCCTGGTGAAGCCAACAGCCCTGGGGGGCCACAAAAGCCCTCTACGGCCACCATCCAACCTCTACAGCCATCATCCAACCTCTACAGCCACCATCCAACCTCTATAGCCACCATCCAACCTCTACAACCATCATCCAACCTCTACGCCACCATCCAACCTCTACAACCATCATCCAACCTCTACAGCTGCCATCCAACCTCTACAGCCACCCTCCATCCAGCAGCACCCGACTCCAGCCCTGGGGGGAGGTGCCTGCCCAGGTCCATCAGGCTCCAGCCTCGGTCCTTGCCAGGGCTGCTCCGGAGGCTCTGAGAGCAGCAGGTCTGCAGAGCCCTGTGGGGCTGCCCAGGGAGCTCCTCTGCCCACCTGGGCACCTGCTGGGGCCAACCCCACCCAGCCAGCTCCTCCTGCCTGCAGCTGCATGGACCTTGGGGCTCCCTCCTCCTCCTCTGCCTGGCTCCTGCAGGTCCCCTCTAGTGGCACAGCACAGCTTTGTGGTCACAGCACCAAAATCTGCCTCTGGTGCAAAACTTCCTCTGACCCTTCATCCCCACACACTTCTCTTGAGCCTCCTGTCCATGTTCCCTCCTCAGGTCCAGCTGTTCCCTCAGTGCTCCTCAGGGCAGTCACAGATGGGGTTTTTTAGCCCATTTCAGTCTTTTCTCACACAACCACAATCTCTCCTGTGTTCTCCATTCACACTAAAGCAGTTCCTGCTGGCCTCATACCCCACCCACGGGCACCTCAACTCCTGCAGGAGCAGAGGGACACTGGAGAGGCTGTGCTCCCCCCAGGAGGGGCTGTGCAATCCCAGGAGGGGCTGTGCTCCTCCCTGCCAGCAGCACCCACCTCACCCCACCCTCCCTGGAGCCACCAGGTGCCTGCAGGCATCGTGCCCTGCTCCCCCAGCCTCACCCCACAGCTCCATCCCTGTCCCCACAGCATGAGCAGGGGCAGGGCCACACTGGCTTTTGACCTCAGGCTGTGGAGAAGCTTCCAAAATGGAATGATAGAACTGGGATTGTGGGTGTGGAGTTTGAATAGAGGTGCGTGATATCACAGGGTGGAAAACTCAGAGTTGAAGGGTTTAGAATACAGTAATATATATAAAGCAAGATGGAGGTTTTGGGGCAGAGGCTGCTCCTTCTTCTTCACCTTCTTCTCCATGGATTTGGGTGGGATTTTGTAACTGGACAGAAAAGTCCACCTTGCAGGACATAGGTGATTAGTTATTGGGTTAAAAGTAAAAATAATTTAGGTGCAATTTCTTAATTGGATAGTTTAGCTTTAAAAGACCTTGGAGAGAAAGACAGTTAACCATTTCATACCTTGTTAGTGAAATACTACAGAACCCATGACTTGTAAGTCTGTGATACAGATAAGAAATAATAAACACCTGAGTCTGAACACGAAATACCATCCTGAGATCTTCAGTCCTGACCTTGACAGAGGCAAAACCAGGCACTCCCCCTCCAGGGAGGAGCCCCCTCCGAGCCTGCTGCCCCCAGCCCTTGGCCAGGAGCCTTTGGAAGGAGGTCAGAGAGGAGAGCACCTTGTTCTCCTGCCCAGCAGGGTGAGACTGAGCTCAAAAACATCACACTGGGAACACGAAGGGCAGCAGGAAAGGCAGAATTGAGCATTCCCTCTTCACCTCAGCCTGTGACAGGTTTCACAGCAGCCCAGGTGAGCTCTGTCACCTTGTCCTGCCAGCCTGAGCTGAGCTGTCCCACCCCATGGCAGCACTGCACCAGGAAGCAGCAGCTCCTCATCTCCAGGGCTGTGTCCAGTTCTGGACCCTTCACAAGAGAGACCTTGAGGGGCTGGAGCATGTCCAGGGAAGGGCACAGAGCTGGGGAAGGGGCTGGAGCAGCTGAGGGAGCTGGGAAAGGGGCTCAGGGGGGCCCTTCTGGCTCTGCACAGCTCCTGACAGGAGGGAACAGCCAGGGTGGTCGGGCTGTGCTCCCAGGGAACAGGGACAGGATGAGAGGAAATGGCCTCAAGTTGAACCAATAGAGTTTTAGATTGGATATTTGGGAAAATCTCTTCACTGAAAGGGTTGGCAGGCATTGGCAGGGCTGCCCAGGCAGATGGTGGAGTGCCCACCCCTAAAGGTGGTCAGGAAATGACTGATGTGGCACTCAGTTTAGCTGACAAGGTGGTGATCAGTCACAGGTTGTAGTCAATGACCTTGGAGTTCTTTTCCAGCCTGAATGGTTCTGCAGCTCAGGAAGGGAAGAGCTGAGAGGTCTGAACCTGCTGGGGGAGGAGATCACCATGGACTGGCCACAGGAGGCTGCTCCCATGGAAACCACAGAGACACATCCACTCCTGTCCCTGTGGCACCAGAGCCTGCCTGAGCAGGGGGGCAGCAAGGGCTGCTCCAGGCTGGCTGGATTGTTCCCTTGCTGGGGACAGGCCCTGCAGGGCTCTGCTGGCCACTTCAGGCACCTCTGCCCAGCCAGGGGGTGCTGTCCTGCCCCAGGCAGGCTGGGGCTGGAGCTGCTGTGCCCAGCCCCACTGAGCTGAGCTGCAGCTGCCCAGGGACGCTGAGCCAAGGCCCTGCTGAGGCACCAGTGGAGCAGACAGAGCAGACAGCAGCTCCTCATCACAGTGTGACAGCCAGCCTGGAGCTGCCAAGGGAAGAACTGGGTCAAGTGGGGAAAAGCAGGAGAGCAGAGGCACAAGGGTGGGATGATCTCATGGGAACACACTCATGTAGAGGGCAGTGATCCCGGGGGACACCTCCACAAGCTTTGGGATCCACCACCCAAAAGGAGCCCGGTGTGGGGCTCTCCCAGCTCCCTGCTGTCCTGCAGGCAGCCCAGCCCTCAGTGCCACGTGTTGAGTGCGTGTTTGGGCAATTATGGATTTACATGATGTCAGCAGCTGCCGGGAGCCCAGACATCTGCTCGCTCATCATGCCCGAGCCAGGCAGCACAGACATCTGACCCTGCTGACAGGCAGCAAAGGGCCTCCCTCACATCCTCCCCTGGCATCAGGGCCTGCAGGGCGTGGGCAGTGCCCTCCTGCCCCAGGGCCAGCCCCTGAGCCGGGGTTAATGGAGCAGCCTGAGCTTATTGCACAAAAGGACACCCTGGAACTGCAGATCAGCATCCCTGCGGCTCCAGAGCTTGTGGCACATGTCAAAAATGAATCATGAGAAACTTAGGGGGGGAAAAGAAGCCACCAAACTGACAGGGAGTGATCGATCCCCTGAGGCAGGCTGGAGTCAGGCAGCCATGGCAGCTCAGCCTGACAGCTGCCAGAGAGAGAGCAGAGCCCATCCCCAGAGAGCAGCCCTCCTTCAGCCTGCTCTGGCCACAGCCCTCCTGGCACCAGGAACCACCAGGGAAGAGGAGCCCAGCCTCTGCTGCACCCTGGGGGACGGGGCTGAGGCGCCCCCTCCTCCTCTGGGCCCTGCAGGATGCAAAGGCAGCGTCCCCCCTGCTCCCCTCACACAGCTGGGCCCTGCTGCCAGCCATGGGAGCTGGGGGGCACTTTCAGCAAGGTTCCACTCCCAGCCTTCTGAGTGACACCTCCCAGCTGAGCAAACAAGTCCAGGAATGAGTTGCTGTGTCCCCCCAGAAGCCAAGAAACTCCTTCCACAGGCTCATTAACAGCCAAATGAAGATGTCCCAGCTGGATGGGGACAGCCCTGAGTCAGCCTCTGTGAGCACCCAGTGCCTCTCCAGATGGAAGCACAGCCCAGACTCCACAGAGCAGGGAGAGGGAAGAGCCAGCAGCCCCCAGTCCCCCCTGGTTCCTCCCCCTGCTCCCAGCAGAGCAGGATGGGACCAGCAGCACCACCACAGCCCTGGTGCCACCCTCGGGGCAGGGCATGTCCTGCTGCTCACAGCTCTGGGCACTTTCCTGCTTTCCTTGGCACCACGGGCCCCTCCCATCTCACCAAGCCCCACGGGTGCCCTCAGCCATGCCAGGGCCTTGGCTGCACCTGCCCAGCAGCTCCACAGTGCCACAGCCCGTGGGGTGACACAGGGGTGACACGGGGATGCTGCTATAGCAGAGCTCCCCAGTTCCCTCACTCCCTCCTTGGGACAGCCCCCCAGCAGCACAAGCAGAAGTTTTTCTGTGTCAGCAGTGATGGAAAACCATCCTCTGCTCCCAGGCAGAGCCTGGGCTCCCTGAGAGCCATGCCTGCTGCTCACCAGTGCCCTCCCTGCCTGGGGACAGCTGTCACACAGCACAGGCACACCCCTGCAGCTCCCAGGGACCCCAAACCTCAGCCCAGAGCACAGCAGGAATGTGGCACTTGGGAGCAGGGGGTGCATCAAGGACAGATCCTCGTGGCAGGATCCACAGCAACCCCAGCCCACTGCCTGATTCCTGCCCCAGGGAAGGGCCCAGGGCTCTGGCAGTCCCCTGGGGCTCCCTGCACAGCCAAAGGCTGCCCAGCCTGTCCCTTCCATCACTGCAGGCAACCCCATAAAGGCAGGAATGTGCCTCTTCCAGGGAAACACTGACCTTTCAAAATGCACGGCTTGCACAGTCAGCAGAGTGGGGAACACACCAGGAGTGGAGAGAGGGGAAATTCATGATCTGATGGCACAGCTGGGGCTTCCAGCTCCTCCAGCAAAGTCCAGCAAGGAGCACTGGCTGGGCAGGAGAAGGCTGGGGAGAAAGCAAGTGCTCCACACTCAGCACACAACATCCACCAGTGCCATGGCACATGATGCACCAGCCCTGGGGAGGCACTGAAGGGCTAAAGGCACCCCCAGAACATCCTCCCCATCTTCCAGGCAGTCAGGGAAGACCCCTTACACCTGCAGGATGTTACCTGAGCCAAACACCCTCCCAGTGCCTCACCAGCCCCCAGCCCTGGCAAGGGCACAAAGGAACAGGAGCCAAGGGCACAGCGTGGCCAGGCAGGGCTGGGGTCACCCTGAGGGACACCCAGCCCTCCTGTGCCACAGCCTGAGGAGAACCCAAGGCACCCAGGCTCCCTGGGCACACCTGTCCCAGAGGGGAAAGCTGCTCCTGCAGCATTGCACAGCCAGGGCTGCAGGGAGTCTCAGGGTGCAGGAGCCTTGGGGTTCCCCTCTTTGGGCCCTGCTTCCCAGCAGGGCAGTGCTGGGGTGGGAATCCCAAGCAAAAGGGTAGAGACCTTCAAGACATCTTCCTTTCTCAGGGAAAGGTTTGGGTGATTTTAGGCAGAGAAACCCCAAATCAGAGTTTGGTGATGCTCTTGTGCCCCAGGACAGGGGGTGTGGGCAGCAGGAGCTCCCACTGAGCTGCCTGGGAGGATGTGGGGATGCCAGAGCAGGCAGGGCTCAGGCAGGGATGCAGGGATGCAGGAATCAGGCAGGGATGCAGGCAGGGATACAGGCAGGGATGCAGGCAGGGATGCAGGCAGGGATGCAAGGCTCAGGCAGGGATGCAGGGATGCAGGCAGGGATGCAGGGATGCAGGAATCAGGCAGGGATGCAGGGATGCAGGCAGGGATGCAGGGATGCAGGCAGGGATGCAGGGATGCAGGAATCAGGCAGGGATGCAGGGATGCAGGCAGGGATGCAGGAATCAGGCAGGGATGCAGGCATGCAGGCAGGGATGCAGGAATCAGGCAGAGATGCAGGGATGCAGGCAGGGATGCAGGGATGCAGGCAGGGATGCAAGGCTCAGGCAGGGATGCAGGGATACAGGCAGGCATGCAGGCAGGGATGCAAGGCTCAGGCAGGGATGCAGGGCTCAGGCAGGGATGCAGGCAGGGATGCAGGAACCTGGCAGGGAGCAGCCCTGGTGCCTGGCAGGCTCCCCATCCCCACAGGAGCAGCAGGATGGCTCCATTGGGATGTGCTGCTCTGCACTGAGCTGCACCCACAGCTCAGCCCCACCCAAAGGCCCCAGGAAAGGCAGCAGCACTTCCAGATGGGACCTTCCCAGCCCAGGTGCAGCTGCTGCCCCAGGAACTGATAAATGCCAGGTAGGGAAGGGGAAGGACACATGGGAACACCTTCATCCCATCTGAGCCCATGTCAAGAGCCAGTCCAGCTGACTGGGACCCCAGAATGGTTTGGGTTGGGAGGGACATTAAAGCCCATCCAGCCCCACCCCAGTACCATGGCAGGGACACCTCCCACTGTCCCAGGTGCTCCCAGCCCCAGTGTCCAGCCTGGCCCTGGGCACTGCCAGGGATCCAGGGGCAGCCACAGCTGCTCTGGGCACCTGTGCCAGGGCCTGCCCACCCTCCCAGGGAACAATTCCCAATTCCCAATTCCCAATATCCCATCCAGCCCTGCCCTCTGGCACTGGGAGTCATTCCCTTGTCCCCAGCCCCTCTGCAGCTCTCCTGGAGCCCCTTCAGGCACTGGAAGGGGCTCTGAGTCCTCTCTGGAGGCTTCTCTTCTCCAGGCTGAACACCCTCAGCCAACAGAGGCCAACATCCCTCCAAACACCTCAAAATTCATTTGTATGGAAGAAAATGCTACAAGTTCACAGGAGAAGAGCAGCAGATCTGTAAGTGAAACAGGCAGGAGCTCAGGGAAGAGAATTGCTCTTGGAAATGTCTTTTTGGGCCCTGCCTGCAATTTATGCTGCTGTTCATTTCCCTTCTGAGGGAAGACAGATTACCTGGCTGGAAAGAGGAGCAGGAAACTGCTCTATCAACCATGGAACAGCACAGCTGGAAAATGGATCTTTGGGGCTTTCCTTATAACTATCCCCAGCACTGGTGTTTGTAGCAGAGCTCTGACCTCTCACAGGTCAGAGGCAGGGGGTAAATCCAAGCTTTCCCTTTGACTTGGCACCTGAAAATCTGACTGATCACTGAGCTGCAGGAAATCAATGCACCCACCAGCATAGGGAGGCTTCCATGAGCTTCCCACCCTGGCACTGCCCCCTGGGCACTGCAGGAGCCCCAGAGAGCTGCAGTTGGCTGCTCCCCCAAAGTGCCCAGCTCCCCTCAGCCCCAGCAGGGCATCCATCCCTGCTGGCATATGGATGTGCTGGGGCACAGCATCCCACACTGGCTCACCCACCAGCAGCATCAATCCCTGAGGTTTTTCAGGGAAGTGGAGGAGAACATCTTAGGTGGGTTATTTTGGGGTTTTTTTTGAAGATATGTTAAGGAGATATTTTCTGCAACAAAATGCCTGTTGCCATAAGGGTTTTAAACCAAAAGAAACATCCCCAAAATCCATTTTTCCCTGAGTGCAGGTTCACCAAGGCTCAGGGGACTGGTCACAGGCCCTGCTAGGACCAGGGCAGCCCCAGGAGCCCAAAGGCTGCTCTGGGAGGTGCAGCTGGCACTGGTTCCTGCCAGAGCCCGGGGTGCTGACACCTCTGCAAGCACTGCCTCCATCCAGCCCTGGCACCACAAACTGCCACTGCTTGGGATTGATCCCATTTGCTTTGTATCACTCCCAAGGACAAAGCTGAAAACTCCTTTTTTGCCCCTCTGAGCTGCAGCTGGAGTCTGGCTCAGCCCAGTGCAGGCAGCAGCTCCACTGCCAGGCTGGGCCCCCCTGTGCACCAGGGGTGGCACCAGCTCTGCCACCCTGGGAAGCTGGCACTGCTCCCTGCCCCCTGCTGCATCCAGCCAGCACAGGGAGCTGAGTCACTGAGCAGGCCAGCCCCAGTCCATCCCAGCTCCAGCTGCACAAACCCACCCCAGGGGCTCTGGGATCCATCCCAGCCCACAAACCTACCCCAGGGGCTCTGGGATCCATCCCAGCCCACGGAGCCACCCCAGGGGCTCTGGGATCCATCCCAGCCCACAGAGCCACCCCAGGGGCTCTGGGATCCATCCCAGCCCACGGAGCCACCCCAGGGGCTCTGGGATCCATCCCAGCCCACAGAGCCACCCCAGGGGCTCTGGGATCCATCCCAGCCCACAGAGCCACCCCAGGGGCTCTGGGATCCATCCCAGCCCACGGAGCCACCCCAGGGGCTCTGGGATCCATCCCAGCCCACAAACCCACCCCAGGGGCTCTGGGATCCATCCCAGCCCACAAACCCACCCCAGGGGCTCTGGGATCCATCCCCAGCCCCAGCTGCACAAACCCATCCCTGGGGCTCTGGGATCCATCCCCAGCTCCTGCAGCAGGGCTGCTCCAGCCCCTGCTCCCACCCAGCTCCCCCAAGGCCTCAGCACCCAGAGGGACCCCCAGGCCAGCCCAGCCAGACACAGGGCAGACATTTTCTGCAGAGCCAATATTGCTGCTTCCCCCAGCCCTTCCATTTTCCCTCCTGGCCAAACCTGAGCACAGCAGCTGGTTTGTTTTTTGTTGGTTTTTTTTTTCCCTTGCTGTTTAATCTCTCCCCAGCTCCCAGAGGATATTCTCAGCTACCTTTGATGTGTCTCAAATTCTACCCCCAGGCAGGTGACAAGTATTCAGGGAACTTGGACAATTAAATGACAAGAGAAGGAAGGGCTGCAGGAAAAGCATAAAAACATAATAAATAAATAAAGAGGAAACAGAAAGCAAACCTGAGCAAAGCCTCCCCACCACACCCAAGGGCAGAGCCCGAGGGAGGCAGAGCCTGAGAGAATCACCAGAACCTGCTCTGAGAGGAGGCTCCCAACCCAGGCACCCTGAGCCAACCCTGGGGGCAGGGATCCCACTGTCACAGCTGCTCTGGCCCCAGCACAGCAATTCGTGTCCAGGAAGTCCTCCTGGGCACCTGAAGGGGCTCTGTGACCCTTCTAGAAGAGAACTCTGGGCTTTTCAAGAGTTGGGGGTGCCCATCTTGGTCAGCAGGGGAATGAGATGAGTCCTGGCAAGGCCACCTGCCCCCCAGACAGCATCACCCTGCTTGGGCTGGCACAGGGGACACACCTGGGCCCTGCTCCATGCCAGGAGCACCGACAGCCACCCGCCCTCCCAGCCTGCCCTGAGCCCAGGGCACCACCCAGGGCAGCCACAGCCACCAGGAGCCACCAGGAGTGGGCTCAGCAGCACCAGGGCCTCACATGGCTCAGCACTGTGTGCCCTGCAGCAGCCTCAGGGACTGGCACCGGGGCTGCCCCTGTGGCAGCACAGGGTGCCAATGCAGACAGGGACTGTCACTGGCCCTGGTGGCAGCACAGGGTGCCAATGCAGACAGGGACTGTCACTGGCCCTGGTGGCAGCACAGGGTGCCAATGCAGACAGGGACTGTCACTGGCCCTGGTGGCAGCACAGGGTGACAATGCAGGCAGGGGCTGTCACTGCCCCTGTGGCAGCACAGGGTGCCAATGCAGGCAGGGGCTGTCACTGGCCCTGGTGGCAGCACAGGGTGACACAATCTCCACATCCTCCACATCCTGGCTCTGTCTCCCCGGCAACCCGGGCACCTTCTCCCTGGCAGCTGAGAGCCTTGTGCACAAAGCCCAGCTGAATCCAGAGCAGGATTAGGGCAGCCTCTCCTTCCCTCAGCCTCCCAAACCCACCCAGCCCCAGTTTCCACCCAAAGCCCACCACAAAACACCAGCTCACAGTGAGGAATGGAGGTGCAGCTCCCCCTGCCCCCTCACCAGGGGCTGTGCTGCCACCCCGGGGATTTTGGCTGCAGGAAGGTGGGGCTGGGGCAGGTGCAGTGACAGCACTGTCCCAATGGCAGCATGCACATGGTGACAGCACAGGTGACACCAGTGGCCATGACCCCCAGCCTCCCACTGCATCCAGCAGGCCCAGTGGCCCTGGCAGCTCCTCCACAGTGCAGAGCTCCCTGCACTGCCCCACCAAGTGTCCTGCCTGCTGCACAGGGGGGCCACAATGAAGGAAAGAACAGCAAGGGCTGTGGGAAATGGGCTGGAAGGAGCCAGGGAGGTGCTGTGGGAAGATGATTCCCCAGAGCACACCCACACTGGGGCAGGTGCTCTCCTGAACATGGCCCAGCCTCTGTTGTTCCCCTGGGAGCAAGTCCTGCACATCCCCAGCCCACACTGGGCCTGCTCAGATGCTGCCCACAGCTCCACATCCCCTGGGCCCTGCTGTGCCAGAAAAGCTGTAGAAACACCAGACCCAGGTGGCAAATCCTCCTCTGCAGGGATGTGAGAGCAGACAGCTCCTCCCCTGCAGCCAGCCCCGCAGGGATCCCTGTGCAGCAGGGCTGAGGCCAGCCCAGCCCAGCCCGGCCCAGTCCAGCCCAGCCCAGCCCGGCCCAACCCAGCCCAGTCCAGCCCAGCCCTGCATGGCCCAGTCCAGCCCAGCCCGGCCCAACCCAGCCCAGTCCAGCCCAGCCCGGCCCGGCCCAACCCAGCCCAGTCCAGCCCAGCCCTGCATGGCCCAGTCCAGCCCAGCCCGGCCCAACCCAGCCCAGTCCAGCCCAGCCCAGCCCGGCCCAACCCAGCCCAGTCCAGCCCAGCCCGGCCCGGCCCAACCCAGCCCAGCCCAGCCTGGCCCAACCCAGCCCAGCCCAGCCTGGCCCAACCCAGCCCAGCCCAGCCCAGCCCAGCCCGGCCTGGCCCAACCCAGCTCAGTCCAGCCCAGCCCGGCCTGGCCCAACCCAGTCCAGCCCAGCCTGGCCCAGTCCAGCCCAAATCCCTGGCCAGGAGGGGTGGGAAGGGTGGGACCAGAGCTCCCCATCACCTGCGAGGCCTTGGCTGAGCACGGGGCCATCAGAGCAGCAAAGCTGCCTCTCCCCAGAGCCCCAGCTCCTGCAGCCTGGGCACACAGCCCTGCAGGCACAGCAGGGGCAGCACCAGCTGGGCCAAGGAGGCTCCAGCAGCTGGGCATAGGGCTCAGACAGGGCTGGCACCCCAGGCTGCCCTGCCATGGCCCAGCTCCTGAGTGCTGTGAGGCACAAGAGGTGAAGGCTCGGCCAAGGCAAGCAGGGGTCTGGCCCTCAGCCAGCCTTTCCCAAGAGTTTGAGGGAGCTGGCAGCTCCCCCAGCCTCCAGGGCCCACATTGCCACATCCCACAAACCTGTTTGCTCAGCCCCAGCTGGGCTTTGCTCAGCCCCAGCAGCTGGGATGGCACAGAGCAGGGCTCGCTGACCAAGGCATGTCTTGCAGGCAGGATGGGCCCCAAATCAAGAGGAAAGTGCAGGAGCAGCCCTGGGGCAGGGCAGGGCTCTGCCCTGGTGCCCACAGGTGGCACTGCCAGCTCCCAGTGCCTGTGCCAGGGCTCCAGGGCCCTGCTGCAGCACGAGGTGCAAGGCAGGGAGCCTCAGCCCCAGCTGCTCCATGAAACACCCAGCAGCTCCTCTCAGGCCAGAGGGGATCTGTGCAGTGCCCTGGGCCAACTCCTCTTACAGGGACCTGATCCTGCCCAGGCTGTGCAGGGGGCACCTGGGCAGGGGCTCCCTGCTCACCTGAGCTCTGCAGGCACCAAAACCTGCGTGTGAGCAGAGCTGTGGGACTGACCCCAGTGACCATCCCAGAGCCCGGGGCTCTGCCTGGGGGTGGTGCTGGGACCTGGCCCTGCCCTGCTGACCCCCCCTGCTTTTTGGGACAGGCAGTGACTGTCCTAAAGGTGCCAGAGCCAAGTCAGGCCGGGCAGGGAGCAGGACCAGCAGCCTGCAGCCATCCCAGCCCTCCTCCTCCACGCCTCACCCAGGGATGGCACCAGAGCACAGCCCTGCAATGTTGTGGTGCAGCAGGGCAGGGAGGCTGATCCCAAGGCTGTGATGGCAGAGGTGCCCTGGGAACCCAGTTCAGACACCACTGCCCACTGTGGAGCACCTGGGCTGCATTCCAGGAGCAGGCAGGGCTGCTGCAGCCCTGGTGGAACAGCCCTCACCCTGCAGGGACTGGCACAGAGCTGCCCCCATCCTCCCTGCCTGCAGAGGAAGGCACAGAACAGGGGTTCGGCTGCCTTGTGCTGGGATGGGGCAGCCAGGGCAGAGCAGCTGCTCCCTGGGCAACAAGAACACAGGGCCAGGCACTCTGGGAAGCAGTGGGCTGGAGGAGGAGAGGAGCTCGAGGAGGGGAACTGCACCCAGAGCAAGGGAGGGCACCAAAAGGAGCCCAGTCCTGGCACAGGCTCAGCCCTGCCTTCCCCATCTTCTCCCATCCAAAGGAAGGGCCAAGCACTCTCCCCACCATCATCATCCTCTGCTCTGAGCCCCACAAGGCCCTGTCAAGGTCTGAAGTGGTGACCAAGTGTCATTTTCCCCAAGGGAAGGAGACACCTTGTGCAGCATTGGGGTAGCTCAGTTGGAAGGAGCTGCAGTGAGCAGCTGCTGATGTCCATGTCCTGTGAGCAAGCTCCCCCAGGATCAGCCCCCAGCAGGCAGGACCAGCCCCAGGGGGAGGGAGCTGCTGGAACCCAGAGACAGGAGAGGTTCATTGCCAGCACGATCCCTGTGCCATGACCAAAGTGCCACCAACCTCCCAAAGCAGGGGACACCCCCTGGGCACAGAGCTGCAGCTCCCCAAGCCCCAGCACCCAGGAGATAAAGGGGCAACTGTGAAACCAAAGACACCCAGACCTGGGCCAGGGCCCCCAGCTGCACCTGGGCCACCAAAGCCACCAGCAGGGGCCAGGGGCTGGCAGGGTCACCATGGGGCTGGCACATGTCCTCCTTCCTGCCCCTCATGCCACCCCAGCATGGGGGACCCCAAGAGGGATTTGTACCCATGCAGGGGCAGAGCTTCCTGGTGGCCTTGCCCAGGAGCAGAACACTCCCCATGGGTACCCACCCCAGGCACAGAGCCCAGGGCACCCTGTCCCACCCATGGGGGACACTGCGGCCATGCAGGAGCACCTGGGACCCACCTGGGACCCACCACTGACATTGGGCCTGCAGCTCTGCCTGGACCAAGTGTAGACTGCTCACACCACACCCAAACCCCTGCACACAGGGGCAGGACAAGAATCCCTGCCACTCCTGGCTCTCCCTGAACCCCCGGGCATGGGTGGAGTTGGCATCTTGCAAAATGCCTGGAGGAGGAGAGCTGGTGAGAAACTGCTCATAAACCACAGCAGAGACCTGCCCTGCTGTGAGCCAGAGGCAGCCCCAGCCCTGGGAGCCCATCCCAGCCCTCAGCAGGGACCCAGATCCCACACCCACAGACCATGGAGCATCCTGAGCAGGAAGGGACCCACAAGGACCATCCAGCCCCACCCCCAGCCCTGCAGACACCCCAACAATCCCACCCTGTGCCTGGGAGGGTTTCCAAATGCTGCTGGAGCTCTGGCAGCCTCGGGGCTCTGACCATTCCCTGGGCAGCCTGGGCAGTGCCAGCACCCTCTGGGTGTGGAACCTTGGATAAAGAACCTGCAGCCATTGCCCTGTGGGGCAGGAGCCCCGTGGGCAGCAGGGTCTGAGCCCTGTGGTGCACATTGTCACACACTGCTGTCACCTGGGGCAGAGCCAGGACAGGGGGTGCAGCTCTGGGGCTCCTCACCCCAGCTTTCAGATAAGGACATGAGGGTTGTGCTACAGCTCTGCCCAGGCTCACCTGACTCTGCAGCTCAGAGAGCCCCAGCAGGAGCAGGACCTTGTCCCCCCAGCCCTGCCCAGCCCTCAGGGCTGCTGGAAGCTGCTCACATCTGGTTCCCATGGCTGTCACTGTGCTGGGCGGTGGGGCTCTGCAATGGAGGAGTCCAGCAGCTGGAGGGACCCTGGTGTCCCTGAAGGGCTGGGCCACAGGCCCTGGACTCTTCCAAGCATCACAGCAACTGAATTCTGCAGCTCAGCCTCTCCTCCCAGCCTTCCCAGGCTGCACCTGAGGCCAGCTGTGAGCCCAGGGATCCACAGCCAGCAAAACCCCAGAGCTGCTTTGCAAACACACTGGTTTGCCTTCCTCAGACCTTCCTCACAACAGAGACCACAGAAACCCAGAGTGGGCAAACCCAACACTGAGACCCCAAACCCCTCTGGCAGTGGACAGGGACGAGGCAGCTGGGGGATTTCTGTGGGCACAGGGGCTGCTGCCCCAGTCCCAGCTAAGGCAGGAAGCAATCCCAACACAAAGAGAGCCACACAAGCCCAAGCCCAGCAGTGTTTGGTGTTTTGGTGGGAGCAGGCCAGATTCCCAGGGGCTCCTGGCAGACAAGCCTCTCCCTGCAGCACCTCTCCATGCTGAGCAACCTTTTCTGTGCTGTAAAACCCACTCAGCCTCATGTGGGATGTGAAAAGGAGAACAAAAGCTTTCAGGATAAACTCACGCTGCTTCCAGGGGCTGCTCTCAGCACTTAGCTCGGGCACGATTTACAAC
This sequence comes from Molothrus aeneus, assembly GCF_037042795.1. Taxonomy (NCBI): domain Eukaryota; kingdom Metazoa; phylum Chordata; class Aves; order Passeriformes; family Icteridae; genus Molothrus; species Molothrus aeneus. The sequence goes on from NC_089662.1 coordinate 1,171,225, forward strand.
CTGCAAAGAAGAAAGCAGATTTGGTTAAAAGGAAGGGCAAAGTCCTGCCCAGAGATGATGGCAAGCACTCAGAAGGACAGCTCCAGCTGTCACCAGAGGGTGCCTGCCCAGCTCCAGCGCTGTGTTTGGATTCCATACCAATCTCCCTGCTGGAAATGGGAGCTGTGCATTGCTTCACACTCCTGCTCTCCTGATGTGCAGCCAGCCCCGCTCCCTCCTGGAGAACAGCAAATATTTACTACAGCAGAGCCCACACACCTCTGAGTGCCACCAGATCACCGGGGCATGGCCCAGGCTCTCCTTTCAGGCCATCTGTGCCACCTCTTTGTCCCCGTGGCTCCAGGGCCAGCAGGGCTTTGTCTGGGGGGCAGCGGGGCAGGAGCCTGAGCCAGCCCCACTCCCAGCCATGGCAGCCCCAGCAGGGCCAGCCCAGCCTGCAGCAGCCTTGCAGAGCCTCTTTTACCTGACAACTGCAGCCAGCCAGGGAGAAGGATCTGCCCAGCAGCACCACAGGGCCACAGGAGGAGGAAGCACGGTCTGGCACAGCAGGGACAGCTCCCACTTCTCCAAGGGTTAATTTTCAAACATCCTTGGACAGGAAAGGCCCAGACTCCCCCCAGGCAGAAGCAAAGCAGGCCTATGCAAAGCTCCCTCCTCTCCCATGGATTCAGCAAAATCCTTTCACTCTCCACAAGCAAACATCAGCTGTGTGCAGCCCAGAGCCCGCCCTGAGCAGCACAAAGGCTGCTCCCAGCCAGAAATCCTGATGTGATAAAGCTGTGAGCTTCAGCTCCTCCGAGGAGACAAACCCACCTTTGAGCAGGAGAGCTGCAGGAGAGATGAGGTGAGAGGAGGGGGTGGCAGCTGCCACCTGCATGGCCCTGCCCTGTGCCTGTCACCCCGGGCTGGCTCTGGGCACAGATCCCTGCCCAGCCTGGCTGAGCTGTCCTGGCTGTGGGAGCAGGGCTGGGTGGCCATGCAGGCCAAGCCTGTGCCCAGCTCCAGCACTGGTGGCACCAGAGTCCCACAGGCACCACTGCCATGGAGCTGGGGGTGTGACCCAGTGTCACTCAGGGATGTCACTGGTGTCTGGGGGCTGCTGTCCCATGCCTGTACCCTCATGTCCACACTGCTCCATCCCAGAGCCCAGACAAACCTCCCTCCTTCACCTGCCTGCTCTGCCCAGGAGCTGCTGCTGCTCGGAGGCTCAGGAGGCAGAGCAGAGCAAGCCCCTGTGGGAAGGGCTCTGTCTCTCCATGGGTGCCACCAGGCTGAGCTGATCCACGGGCTGGGCTCCAGCACCACAGGGCACACAGGGGATCTGTGGGATTCTCTCCCTGCTCCAGCACAGCTTCCATGGCCCTGCTCATTATCTGTGGGGCCCAATGATTTCTGTGGGTACTCCACGCTGCTGCCAGGTTTGTGTGCTTGGATTTCTCTCATCCCAGCTCAAGGGGGTCCATAGATGCCCAGCAGAGATGGGCAGGCAGGTGCAAGGGCAGCCAGCTTTCCACAGACCCCCAAGGAGGAGGATGGCACCAGGGCTCCCAGGGTTGCTCCCTGCTCCTGAGGCAGGAGGGAGGATGCAGCCACCAGGGCAGGGCAGTGGCACTCAGCACTGCCCAGCCTGCCTGTGCTGACACTGCCACACAAAGCCCCTGCCCTCCCCATCCCCTCCTGCCCTGTGAGAGGCCACCGTGGCTGCTGTGCCAGCTCTGAGCCCATGGCCATGTTGGGGTGTGAGGCACTGCACCAATTAGGATCCCATTAATGAAATGTTCTGGGAATCCTGGCAGTGGCAGCAAGGCCTCCCCCAGCCCTGCTCGCTTCTGCCCACGAGCAGCAGCTCCCAGAGCAGAAACCCACACCAGCCTGAGCCCTGAGCTCCTGCCACTGCTGCTCCCAGAGCAGAAACCCACACCATGCTGAGCCCTGAGCTCCTGCCATGCAGCCCTGCTGGTGCCAGGCTGTGTGCACGGCCACAGCCACTGCCCCGGGCTCACAAACACCCACATTGTCACCACATTGTCACCACTTGTCAGCTCAGCCAGCCCGGCCCTGACAGGTCAGGGTGACGCTGCCTGGGGGCAGACACAGGGACAGACACAGGGACAGACACAGGAACAGGGTGGCACACGGATGGAGGCACTGCTGGCCCGGCTCAGGAAGGAGCCCTGCACTGCCCCGGCTCACTCAGATTTAAACCAGCACCTGGCACAGCTGCTGATGGTCACACCGCGGGACAGGGACTCACACTGTCCCCTCGAGCAGGGCAGGGGCACACACAGGGCAGGGAGTGCAACTGGAGAGGAGCCCAGGAGACACAGGGGACCCCATGGACCATCCCAGGGACCATGGACCACCTCAGGGACCACGGACCACACCAGCACGGCCTTCCCAGGCCTGCCTGGGCTGAGACTGAGCTCCAAAGCTCCATCAGCAAGTGTGGAGGCGTCCAGGAGGGCTGAGAGTGCCCCTGTCCCCAAAACACAGCATGGGCAGCTGCACCTTCTCTACATTCTGTGGCCCTTGGTCACCCCAAGTCAGACAGGTCTTACACCAGACCAAGGAATTTACTCATCCCATAGAATCCCAGAATGGTTTGGGCTGGAAGAGACCCCAAAGCTCATCTCATTCCATCCCCTGCCATGGACAGGGACACCTTCCACTAGACCAGGATGCTCCAAGTCCCATCTAGGCTGGCCTTGGGCACTTCCAGGCATGTTGTGCTACCATGGCCACCATGCCCTACCAGCAGGAAGCATCCCTTGGTTCCCTGAAGAACAGTCCCAGGGGATTGGCAGAGGTAACAGCCCCTGCCCCATGAAGGGATGTGCAGACCCAAGCCAGATCAGCCCTCCCAGGAGGCTTCTCTTGTTCTGGCCACTTCACTCCACAGGACCTTCATCTATCAGGACTTGAGTAAATCTGCTATAGGGAAATACTGCTGAGAATTTGGGCTGGAATTTTCCCCTGCCAAAGTTCACCATCACCATGTAAAATCAGTCTGTATCCCTGTCAAAACCTTCACACAGTGGGCAGCAGCCCCACTGTCCAACCACCCCTCTCCCACCTCGAGCCCTTTGCCACATCCCTCTCAGCATCCCCAGAGCCCCAAAGCTGTGCCAGTGCCCTGATCCCCTGTGCTCCTGCCAGCACAGACACTGCCAGACCCAGAGTGCACCCCATTACAGCATCCAGCTGCTCCCCAGGGGAGAAAAACCCACAGGACCCCCGAGCCCTTCCCGAGATGGGCCAGTGGAGATGCTCCAGAAGGATGGAGGGGATGGGCCGGGGGAGATGCTCCGGGAGGATGGAGGGGATGGGGAGGATGGAGGGGATGGGGAGGATGGAGGGGATGGGCCAGGGGAGATGCTTGGGGTGGATGGAGGGGATGGGGAGGATGGAGGGGATGGGCCAGGGGAGATGCCCTGGCAGGATGGAGGGGATGGGGAGGATGGAGGGGCCGGGCCGGTGCAGATGCCCCGGCAGGATGGAGGGGAAGGGGAGGATGGAGGGGATGGGCCGGGGGAGATGCTCCGGGAGGATGGAGGGGATGGGGAGGATGGAGGGGCCGAGCCGGTGCAGATGCCCCGGGAGGATGGAGGGGCCGGGCCGGTGCAGATGCCCCGGCAGGATGGAGAGGCCGGGCCGGGCCATCCCCGCCCCCGGCCGGCCAGGACGCCTCGCTCGCTGCTGGCATGGCCCCAGCCGGGCCGATGGGCTGATTACAAAGGGGAATGTGTCATTTCAAACACACAATCAGATTTCCCGGCCCTTCTGCCCATAACAAAATGTCTCGTGAAATGGCTCGTTCTGTTCTCCCATAGAAACGTGTTTCCCTTCTAAAGCCTGATACGAGGAGCGGAGGGGAAAAAAAAAAGGAAAAGGCAAAGCTAAAAATATCATCCGAAAGATACCATGACAGCAACAGATTCACAGGAAAATGAGGTGGGAAGGGGGCTGTGAATGTGTTAAGATCCTGTTTAATCTCTCCCCAGCCACCTAAAAAACGCACTGAAGGCAGAAACGATACCTCAACATTTCCTTTGTGCGGAGCTGACTCCACCCTGTGTTTTCCTCTCCATCTGATGCTCGGGAAGGATAGCAGCAGACATCTCTGCTGCCAGGCAGCCAGGGGCCCGGCAGTGGGTTAGTAGGAGCAGAGGGAGGAAGGAGCCGGTGGGAGGAACCTGGCAGCAGGGCTGGGCTGTGAATCCCCATTCAGCATCGCCTCAGCCGCTTTACTCTGGCACAGCACCTGCTCCTGCTCCCCCCAGCGCCTCCCCGGGGCTCCAGGGGGCTCGGGGACAGCCCGGCCCAGCCAGGAGCTCCCAGGGTCCATCACAGCCTGGGGGAGCGGGCTGGGCACTGAGAGGGATGGAGCAGATCCCGACCTGCGGCCACATTTCAGTGCCACAAAGAGGCCAAGTGGCCGAGTGAAACTGCTGACCTGCTGGCAGGCACAGATCTGCAGCTTCAGCCTCATTTGTCTCGTGTTCTGAGCACAATGGGGTCAGCCCAGCATCCCCTGGCTGTGATCCTGCAGCCCGGGCTCTGGGCAGCTCCTGCAGGAGGATCCCGGGCACTGCTGAGCCCCCAGGAGCCTGCACAGGGCAGGACACAGAACATCAGCAGGAGGTGGAAAGAAAATCCTCTTCCAGAGAGTTATCATCCAGATTTTAAGGCTCTGTCTGCTGCTTCCATTCCTGGGGAGGGGGCACGGGTGGGCTCAGGGGTGTGCACACACCATCAGGACACTGACAACTCTCAGCTGCATCCAGAGCTCCCTCAGCTGTGTACTGGGACAAGCAGACAGGAATTGACATCAAATGACCCATCCAGGGCTCTGGGATGTCTGTCCCATTCCACACAGTCCCATCAGTGCCCAGTGCAAAGAGAGCAAACCTTGACTGCTGTCCCAGTTGTACCAAACTTGAGCCCAACAGCTCTCCTTAGGATTGGATATTAGGGAGAAATCCTTTCCTGTGAGGGTGGGGAGGCCCTGGCACAGGCTGTCCAGAGAAGCTGTGGCTGGACATGTCCAAGGCCAGGTTGGACAGGGTTTGGAGCAACCTGGGATAGCCAAAGGTGTCCCTGCCCATGGTAGGTGGGTTGGACTCAGATGAACTTTAGGGTCCTTTCCAACCCAAACCCATGATTCTATGGCTCCAACATCCCCTTGGAGCAAGGCAGGACAGAGGGAGCAGTTTCCATCCAAGACAAGGGACATCCATGGGACCTGGGCCCAGCACCTCTTTGCACCAGGGACATGCTGTGTGCACAGGAGCGCTGTTGCAGGAAGCAGCCACTGCTTCCACACTGGAAAACGTGGCTGCCCAGACTTCCTCCTCTTCATCTGAAGACACACTTAGGTCCTGGACAACCCACAAGGTTCCCCTCAAGGGCTGGAAGGAGAGGAAGGCTGGATCTGCAGCCACAGGAAGCCTTGCAGCATGTCCCCATCAGTGACAGTCTCCTCCCACCGTGCTTTCCCCCTCCTGTAATCCAGACAAGAGCATCATGAAGGACCAGCCTGGCCAGCAGCAGTGATGATGCTCAGCTTTCCAGCCCTGAGTGGCACAGGGCAGGGGCTGGAAGGGGTTCCCAAGGGAGGCTGGAGCTTCCTGCAGCTCACACAGACCCAGCTCCTTCCAGGCTCAAGGGACAGCACGAGCTCCCAGTGCCTCTGAGTCCAAGCTGAGAGCCCACATTGCCCTGCAGCAGAGTCAGGGCCAAGCACCACAGACCTGCACAGGCTGTGACAAACCCAAAGCTGCTGACTCAGAGGCACCGAGTGCTCTGAGGAGAACAATGAGCCCCGCAGCCATGGCTGTCACAGCCCCAGCACGCTTTTAGGTGCTGCCAGAGAGTCAGGTGTTCATGGATGCACAAGTTTCCCTGTGCAGGAGCTCCCAGCACCCAGGGACTGCCACTGTTTTGTGTTTCTCCTTTGGCAGAGGGAGCTCAGCTCAGACCTCCAAGTGACAGGCACCGCATGCAAGTCTACTACAGGCAGGCCTGGCAGGCGCCCACGCCGCTCCGGCGGAGCTCAGCCCTTCTCCTCGCGCTCCCATCGCGTCCCAGCTGCCACTCAGCACCACAGCTCCGTGCCCAGGCAGCAGGGAAATGGCCCAAGTGCACAGCCAAAGAGAATTGAGGCAAAGGACACTCCAGTGATGTCTGTGAGCCTGAGCAGGAAGCTCGGAGCGAGGCTGGGAAGAGCCAAGCCCAACCCCTGCCCTTTAACCGACAGGTCATTGTCAGCAGCTTCCCAATTTAGAAACCCTAATTAGTTATGCGAAAGATTTCTTCTGTTAGGGACAGAATTAGTCAGGCACCTGAGTGGTCTGTGTGTGTCTGGAAGGTTCCTGTAGGAAAGCAGAAGTGCTGGAGCGAGGGGAGGGCAGGCAGGACGCCCAGAGTGACGGTGGAACCCCGCGGGACGAGGGCTCGGAGCTGCCAGCAGAAATCCTTCAGAAATCCTTCATGTAATTCCAGAAACCAGGGAGGGATCCAGCTCCTCACCAGGACCAAGGTCATCACCCAGAGCTTAACAGGGAGCTCAGCTGCCTGGGGGAAGAAAATGACTTTTCCCCATTCTGAGCTGCAGTGACTTCTTCAGCCGAGCCAGCCAGCCCTCCTGGCCACAAAGACATCACACATCACCCTGGAAGGTTGTGGTGGGGATGGCAGCCTGGGGAAGGGGGCCCAGCACGCTCTGTGTCTGCACAGGGAAGGCACCAAAACCTTCCCCTTCTGCACACTAGGAACACTCATACCTCTAGCTCAGAAATCTCATCCTGGACTCCAAAAACCATTTCTAGATGCTTCCTCCTGACCAAAACATCTCCCCTAAGAGTTCTGGAGAAAGCTCATATCTCAAAAATTGGTAAAAATCAAAAAATTCTAGGGATTCGTAGGCACAACATCCACAGGCAGCCAAAGGAGCAGGGGAAGAACCCATCTCCTGCCAAAGGCAGCCAAACACAGGCTCTGCACCCCACAGCCCTGCCCAGGGCTCTGCTGGGAACGGCTGCATGGAGGAGAGCAATCCCCATGGCACAGGGATGGTGGGAAGAGGAGAGGAGATGGGAATCCTCCCCTCCCAGAGGGGCTCACAGCCCACAGGAGACAGCTGCACCCTGCTCCTGGACTCCAAACACAGAGGCCATCCCTGGGTAAGGAGGGGAGCTCTGGACCTGCCACAGCTTCCAGAAGATGCCCTGTGTCCCTGCAGGCAGCAGACAGGTCCTGATGGAGAGACCCAGCACCCCGGGGAGCCCTGCAGACGGGCGCCGTGCCTGCCGAGCCAGACTCTGAACCAACATCATTAAAGAATAATTAATGAATTCCCTTCCTGCAAGGACCATCACCCAAAGCCAGGCAGCCTCCCCTCAGCTCCAAACTCGCCCCATGGCAACAAGGACACGCAGCTGAAGCCACCAGAGCCGCTCCCCAGCCGTGTCCGAGGGGCCTGGCACAGCCAGAGGACGTGCAGACCCCCAAGGAGCAGAGCAGAGGAACAACGTGCCTCCCCACACCCCGAGTTTTTCTGGAGTAAAAATCCCTTTGAGCAAGTGCAGCAGGAGAAAGCTGGAGGGAAAGTGCCAGCTAAAGGCGGGAAGGAGATGGAGGCATGGGCTGGTCTCGCTGGGGATGCTGGAGAAGCCACACCTCATGCACAGCAATGGAGAAGGGGCTGATCAGGAGTCACCTCACAGCATCCACAGCTGAATGAAGCACAGCTTTGCCATCGCCTGCAGCACACTGAGACTGCCCAGCCGCACACCCAGACCATTGTTTGCCCACAGGAGGGTCCCCACCGAGACGGGCTGAGGGCCGGGCAGCCGGAGGGAACAATACAGAGAAACAGCCAGAGAAACAGCGATGGGAAATACAGAAACCACTGATGGGGAAAGGGCCACGCAGGTCCTCTAGTACAATCTCCCGGGTAACCAGCCTATGGAGAAAATGCTGAGCTCAAGGATACCTCCAGAGCCCACCTCCTGCCATATGACGGTACTCCAAAAATAACCACAGAAATATGCGAGGACCCATTCCAAGTTGTTCCTGGCTCTCTCCACATTCTCCCTCTAATGTAAATCGTCTCCCTCAAATCACAGCCCGGCGGTTCAATGTGCTGCCGCAGCTCGGGGCTACGGATCCCCGGGGCTCGGGATGCCGGGGGTGGCCCGGTCGCTCCCGCAGGACGGGGCTGGCGCTGCCGCCTGCCCGCGCTGCCTGCCCGGATCCCCCGGGACCGGCCGGCCCCGCCCGCAGCATCCCGGCGGTTCGCGGAGCGGGATGCGCCGCTGCCGCTGAGGGCAGGCCCGGCTCGGGGCAGCTCTCCCGGCCCGGGGCTGAGCCCTGCCCGCCTCTCTCCTCACAGGCACCGCGCAGCACCTGGGGCTGCCCGGCCCCGCACCCCCGGCCGCTCACCTCGGCTCCGCCCGCTGGGCTCGGCTCGGCTCCGTTCCGCCGCCGTGTGCGGGGCGCGGCCGCCGCCGCTGCCCGTCCGTGCCCGCTCCTGCCCCGCCGTGCGGCGGGCGCGGCGCAGCGCGGGGCGGGCCGGGCGCGGTGCGGCGCTGCGGAGGGGCGGGCCCGGGGCTCCCGCACGGCCCCGCCCCCGCCCGGGGCTCCCGCACCGCCCGCACGGCCCCGCACCGCCCCCGCCCGGAGCCGCTCCCGCACCGCCCGCACCGCCCCCGCCCGGACCCGGGGCTCCCGCACCGCCCGCACCGCCCCCGCCCGGAGCCGCTCCGGGCCCGCGGGGCTGCGGGGGCTGCGGGGCTCCCTCCGCCCCCGGGACACCGAGGGCCCCCCGGGTCCCCACGCACGTCCCGCGGGACGCGCCCCCGGCCACGGGCGGGGTCTCCGGTACCTTCAGTCTCCTGCCCCCGGGCCCCGTCCCTGCTGAGCCTCCTCTGCTATCCCGTGCGGGACACGCGGCGGGTCCTGCAGCTCCCGGGGCTGCCCGGCCCTTCGTGGAGCACCCCGGGCTGTCCAGCAGCGGCGTTTGGGGGCACACCCGTGAGCCGTCCCCGGGAGATCTCCGCATCAGCAGCTGGCCAGACCTGTGCATTTTGGGGGTGTCGGGGGAAGCAGCCCCCCCAGGAGATGCAAACGGAAAGGGGAGTCTATTGCTCTTCAAAATCTGCATGCACCCACAGCACGGACACGTAGGATGCATGGGCACACCTGGATGCACAGCAGGGATACAGTGGGGGCACAGGGATGCACTGGGGGCACAGGGATACAGTGGGGGCACAGGGATACAGTGGGGGCACAGGGATACAGTGGGGGCACAGGGATGCACTGAGGGCACAGGGATGCAGTGGATGCAGAGGGATTTGCTGGATGCACAGCAGGGATGCAGTGGCCACTCTGCTCCCAGTGTAAGTCCTCAGGTTGGGGCTAGCTCTCAGACAGCGAGGTGCACACTCAGCCCTATCTGCCCCCCTGTGTGGCAGACCCTGAGCAGTGAGGGCTGCAGGGAGGTGCCAGCCCAGCACTGGGCCTGGGTTTCCCGTTCCCAGAGCTGTGGTGGCTCCCAGCTCAGTTCCTGGTGCCCTGCACCGAGCAGGACTCCCAACAGCACCCGGTGCCCTGAGTGCCCTGCAGGGCCTGCCTCTGCTCCCTTACCTGGTGCCACAGCTGCCCTGGGTGTCTCTCCTGTGTGAGGGACAGAAAAGGCCTCCAGTGGTGTGAGGGAGGCCGGGGGACCCTTCCCAGAGGCAGGGAAGCTCCAGCCTGGAGCCTGTGCCCGTCCTGTGCAGCCAGGCAGTCACAGTGTGTCAGCACATGGTCACCTGCTGGCAGCCCTGGGTGCCAGGGCTCTGTGCCAGCTGCCTCTGGGTGCTCTCCTCAGCTTCCTCCCCCCAGCCCCAGGGAATCCTGCGGTTCCCAGTCCAACAGGGAGCCTGACCCCCAGCACCAGGGCTGGGCTGGGGTGCTGGGATGAGGCAGGCTTTGTGTGAATGCTTTAGAAAGTGCCTCCTTTATGAGCCACGCTGAGGCTTTTTCCCTGACAAACCACATACCAGCAGAGAGTACCAGGAACAAAATGAGGCTGCATGGTCCAGTGGTTCGAGCCAAGGCAGCGATGCCAGCGGGATTGTGGGCTCTAATCCCCTGCTGAGCTGTTGACTCACTGTACAAACTCAGGCAGGTCCTGCCCTTTGTGCAGTGGAGAAGCCCAGCTGGAAAGTTGGGTAAATAGCAGGAACCTCTTGGAAAAAAAAGAAACACCCCTCTGCATGGGAGCCAGCTTGAGGGAGGGCATTCATTTACAAATAAATATTCCAGCTGGCTGCTGAGATCCCCTGTGCAGACACAGCTTTCCCTCCCAACCTTCCACTGCTGCACATCCTCAAAGGACAGTGCTGAAGAGGTGCTGTGCCTGCTGCTGGGTGGCTGCCCTGCAAGGGACAGCATTTGCTGCAAGGGACACAACTGGTGTGAATTTGTAGGGAATTTATACAGGAGAAAAGCTGCACTGTGTTGTTGAAAAAAAAAAAATAATTGCAGTTGTGTGCAAGCTGCTGTGACTGTCTGCATTCATCTTGCAGGCCTTCAAAGGGAAAACAGTGATGGCTGCTCAGGGGGTTCTGTCACACTCCAAAGGAAAGTCTGGGAAATGTAAATGTTAATTCACCCTTTTCAGTGAATTTGGGTCAGATAAGTCAGTGGGTGACTGCACTGGCAGCACTCTGAGCACACATATCCTTAATGACACTGTCCCCTTAGGATGCAGGATCCCCTTTGGGAGCCAAGGAGCTGGAAGGAGAACTTACAGAACAGATTGCCCCAGTGAATCCTTCACTCCTCGTCTCACACTGCTGCTAACAACCCAGCCTCTCTTCCCCTGACCACCAAGCTCAAGCCTGAATCTCTCCCACAGCCCTGAAGGCATGGAAAATGCACCTCTGCCTGCTGAGGAGAGGGAAGGAGCTTCCCTGGCAAAATAATCCCCTGGGAGCTCTCGGTGGCCACAGCTGTGCTGGGCTCTCCTGGCTGTTCAATAACTGATAAATGAGCTTTCTGCATCCCTGCCCAATTCCTGCTGCAGTGATGGGAGCAAATGGAAACACCACACATGGCAGATGGCTGGGCAGGGAGGGGACAGCAAGACTTCTCTATTCCCCCAGAAAACACTAAGGAAGTGTAAATTGTCAAGGTTTTCAGGAACTTAACTGAAAATTAAAAGGTATTTCAAGAAATGTAAAGACATTTAAGGGAACTGCCATTTGTTCAGGTATTTTTTTTTTTTTTCAGATGAACACATTTCCAGAAAACACAGCTGTTTTAAACCCCAAATTCAGGCACTCTCAGCTGGTGGAGCTGCCCTTCTGCCTGTCCATTGTCCAGTGTCCAGCCTGCTTTTCCATGGGTGCACAAGGGAAACCTTGGAGCTTCCTGCAACCTCAGTGTGAACAGAGGGATCTGGGAGCCCTGGGAGCTCCATGGAAAAATCTCCCTCTTTTGAGAGTGAGGTAGTGCCAGGTGAGGATGTCCTGACCAGAGTCCCACTGTCCAGCAGAATGAACACAAAAATCCCACAAATAAATGAGGACTGGCACAAACTGCAAAGGGCTGGCAGATGTTTCACAGTTCAGTGTTAGGACAGATTTGGGCATCAGGCTTTTCCCAGATTTTTAGCAGCCCAGGGAGACATCCTGGGCTGCATCAAAAGGGGAGTGGGCAGAGGTGAGGGGGGGATTCTGCCCCTCTGCCCACCCAGGTGAGACCCCACCTGCAGAGCTGCCCCAGCGACCCAACATCAGCAGGATGTGGAGCTGCTGCAGTGAGTCCAGGAGAGGCCACAAAGATGCTCCAAGGGCTGGAGCCCCTCTGCTCTGGGACAGACTGGGAGAGCTGAGGGTGCTCAGCCTAGAGAAGAAAAGGCTTCAGGGAGGCCTCAGAGCCTCTTGCACTGATTTAGGCTTATAAAAATGAGGGAAAGCAGCTTTTTACACAGGCAGATGGTGACATGACAAGGGGAAATGGTTTTAAAGTAAGAGACCAGATATTTAGATTGGTTGTTAGGAAGAAAATGTTATCTGTGAGGGTGCTGAGGCCCTGGCACAGGGGGCCCAGAGCAGCTGTGGCTGTGCCTGGATCCCTGGGAGTGCCCAAGGCCAGACTGGAGCAGCCTGGGATAGTGGAAGTTGTCCCTGCCCAGGGCAGGGGATGGAGCTGTATGGTCTTCAAGGTCCCTTCCAACCCAAACCAGTCTGGATCTATGGCTCTATCTCCTTGGGAGCTTCCAAGCTCTTTCATTCCAGCAAGTTTTCCCCTCTCAATTTACCTCTGCAGTGACTCTGGCCTGGCTTTATGGGAAGGAAAGCCAAGAGGAGCAGCACATCCTCCAGCAGTGCCTCTGGAATGCATTTCTGCATGGAAACCTGCTCTTCTCTGAAGGAGACAGACCAGAGGGATGCAGCTTGGGGTCCAGCTCCAGAGTGCAGCCATGGAAACAAATCTCCTGCAAGGAAGAGCACCTTGGAGCTCTTGGAGCTCCACCTTTCAGGCACAGCAAACCTTCAGCCAGCCCTCACAGCCCCAGTGCTGGGAAGGGGCACATGCAGCCATGACCAGCCCTGCTGAGGGTGCTCCATGGATGCTCCAGTGTCTCAGGCAATGTGTTCAACCCCCATCTGGCAGAGCTGGGGCAGTTCTCTGCTGTTCATGGGGCAGTTTTCTTTATCTCTCCCACAACCAATCCTCCCTCCAGGAGATCGCTGCTGTTCATGGGCCATTAATTATTAATTATTAATTATTAATTATCTTCTGTCCATGGCCACTGAGTGTCCCTGCATGGCTGATCCAATTCCAGCATCCCACTGGGAGGAGCCAAGCATTCCTACCTGGATCCAATGTGAGCCTGGCACAGCACAGCAGCCTTTGCCCAGTGCATTCCCACAGGAGCAGCTTCTGCTGCCCTGCATGGCCAGAGGGAGCCCAGGCCCATCTCCAGCAGCCCTGGAGCTGCAGAGGAAAACTCCCCCTTGTGCAGGATCCCTGCTCCAGCAGAGCCACAGCTGGCACTGCAGGAGGGCTGAGCCCCCATGGGATGGGGCTGTGCCACCCCCTGACACACAGGGGACAGGGCCTGCTCTCACTCTGGCTGGGGTTTGTTTTCTTTATTTGTACTATTGCATTTGTATTTTTAATTTTCTTAGTAAAGAACTGTTATTCCTGCTCCCATATCTTTCCCTGAGAGCCCCTTAATTTCAAAATTATGACAATTTGGCAGGAGGGGGTTTACATTTTCCATTTCAGGGGAGGCTCCTGCCTTCCTCAGCAGACACCTGTCTGTTCAAACAAGCTCACACTGACACAGGGATGCAGCAGGAGCTGGAGCAGGGCTGTGTTGAGCTGCAGGAGGCCCTGCCCGGCACAGGGGGACAGAGCTGGGGCTGCAGGGCTCTGCAGAGGGGCATGGGGCACCCAAAGCCCTCATTCCCCAAATCCCAGCAGCAGGGAAAAGGGGGTGTGTGTGTGTCTGTGCCTTTTGGGAGCAGGTTATTTTGGGAATCCCTGCCTGAGCTGCTGCTGGTGCTGATGCTCTGAGATAACAACCTTTCATGGCTCTTGCTTGTTTATGCAGGGCATGAAAAGGCGCTTTGTGAGCCTGGGGAGCTGGCTGCCAGCTGGGATCAGTGAGACACTCCCTGTGTGCTCCTCTGCTCCAGCAAAACCCCCCACAGGAGGCTTGGGGTGCCCACGGGCAGGGGGTGGCACCCCACAGGAGAGGGGCCACAGCTGCTGCAGCTCCTGGGCACCTCCTGCCCTTCATCCTTTGGGTGGTGGGAATGCTGAGGAGCTCAGGCAAACGTTTCCAGCCAAAGAAAACATTTCCAGCTCTTGATGCCATCTTCCTCCAGGCTGTTTGAGTGGGATCCCAAGCTCAAAGAAGTCCCTGGGACAGATGTCATCAGGGACTGTCACCAGATCTGGCAATCCAGCCCTTATTATCCCCGCATGTCTGCAGCCCTGGAGTCTCAGGGGATGAGCAGACGTCCCACTGCCTCCATCCTTTGCTTCCCAAGGGCTCCTAAGGACCTTCTCCCCAAATGCTCTCAGTGCCTGCCCTTCAGACAGTTGGGATACTGGAGGTAGTTATGCACATGGTGGAAAAATAGGAATAAATGGGCAGTAAATGCATTTTTTTAATTAATCAAAGAGATTAACGACCTGTGTCAGAGTTAGGACACATCCCACCTGCTGCCTTGCAGGTAGGAGCCCTGCAGTGGAACCATTGCAGCACCCCTGGGACATGAGGAAGAAGGAATATTTGGCCCCAAGACTCAGGGCAGGGTGTGGGGTCCCTGGTGCCACCCAGCACAGCTGGAACCAGATGCAAAGAGAGCACTGGTGCTGCAGCAGAGCTGGAGAGAGTGGCAGTGTTGGCAAGGGATTCCTGCTGTGCTGTGGGGTGTGAGGGGCAGGGGGAAGGGCTGGGCAGGCCCTGCTCCAGCCCCAGCTGTGGGTCCTGAGCCCCTGGATCTGCTCCCTCCTTAGCCAGGCTCCCTGCAGGGACCAGCTGCATGCAATCCTGCACCATCCCTGCAGGGTGGCACTGCCATCCTGTGTGGGGATGCCAAGGCTCTGCCCCAGACTGAGCCAGGCAGAGCAGTGGATATCCTGTGGCTGCCCATCCTGAGGCTGCCAGGAAGGTGCAGTTCTCCTGAGGGAGCCCCTGGCACAGGTCTGCCATGCTCTGCATCAAGGGAAGGCTCTAACAGCTCAATTAACTGCCAGCTTGGGGGTGACAAGGTCAGAGCAAAGATGAGGGACAGCAGCCTGTCCCCCTGGGAGCAGCTGAGCCCCAGAGGGAGGGCAGGGATGGGTGGAGAGCAAGGTGTGAAGAGAAGAGTGGATGTGGAGACATGTGCTGCTTTAACCCACCCTGCCCACGTCACCCCTCTGGGTGACATCTCATCCTCCTGCCCAGCTCCTCGTCCCTGCTAGTGATGGTGAGGAGGATGGATGCTCCCTAACACTGCCTGTCCTGCCTCCCTCAGCTTTGGGGAGCCCTGTGGAACTCACATACTCTGAGAACAGAGAGAGACATCATTCTCTCTCCCAGGATTTTTCCTGGGGAAGGCAGTGAGAAAGCTCAGAGAGAGAAGAGGAAACAATTCTTATCTCTACTTGATGCTCCTGTTGTTTGGCACATGTGGAATGTGTTATGGAGATTGTATAATGAGAGTGATTTGTTAATTGGACACTGGTGATGGTTGTTTGGATGGATTGGCCAATTGGGTCAAAGCTGTGTCATGACTGTCTGAAAGGGTCACAGGTTTTTCTTTATGTTCCAGATTGCAATGCAAGATGTTTTCAATTCCCATCTGTAGGGCAGATTACCTGTGTCAAGTGGGCAGTTTGCCTGATCTCTCTCTTTGAGTGACCACATTCACACCTCCCTGGGAGGGGACATCTGCATGGCTGATAAGAACTACAGCATCCCACTGGGAGATGTGAGCCCAGAGGGAGGAGCCAAGCATTCCTACCCGGATATAATCCAGAGGTTTTGGAGACACCAGCACAGCTTTCTCCATGGGATTCCCCAGAGGAACAGCAGCTGCCTCTTCTTCTTCCATTGGATCCTCAGAGCAAGAATACATCCTTCTCTACAGGACCCCCCTGCTCCAACAGACCCATACCTGATACTTCAGGAGGGCTGCAGCCACATTTCCAATGGGACTGCCACCAACAGCCTGACCCACAGGGTGTCAGGTTGGGTTCTGACTCTGGCAGTGTTGTTCTCATGTATTGCATTGTTTATTGTATCCTTTTATTTTTCTCCTTTCCCTATTAAAGAACTGTTATTTCCTGCTCCCATATTTTTGCCTGAGAGCCCCTTAATTTAAAATTGATAGCAATTGAGAGGGGTGGGGAGGGTTTACATTCTCCATCTCAGGGGAGGCTCCTGCCTTCCTTAGCAGACTCCTGTCTTTCCAAACCAAGACATTTTAGTGTGATATAGTTTTAGTATAGTGTAAATAATATAGTATAGCTTAATAAAGCAATTGCTCAGCCTTCTGAATCAGGGAGTCATTGCAGCTATTCCCTGGCTGGGGGATGCCCTGCATGAATGGAGCCCCAGAGGAGGCTGCAGTGCCAATCCCAGCCGGAGCCCCAGGCCACCCCTGACCAGCTGAAAGTGACATTTCTGCCCAAGAACCTGACTTTGTCCTGCATAACCTTTTCTGCTGCCCAGGCTCTTCCTTCTCACTGCAAACATCCTGAGACTGTATGGATTTTTCTATTAAGAGTCACAGTCATGAAGGGAATGCCTGAAAAAAAAAGAAAAAGAAGCAGCCATTTGTTGTGGGTTTTAGATACCTGAGATGAGCAGCCCCTGGTATCCCAGCACATGGAGCAGGTGACTGTGTGAAAATCTTGGCTTCTAACACTGCTGGGCACAGCACCAGAGGTGCCCTCCCTGCAAGGGTTCAAAAGGTGTGGGAATGGGGCACCTGGGGACATGGCTTAGTGGTGACCACAGTGGTGCTGGTCAGTGGTTGGACTTGATGATTTTGGAGTCTTTTCCAACCTCAGTGGTTCAATGAAAGGCAGGAAAATTGGAAATCTAAAAGCTGGAATGGCAGAAGAGAGGGTCAATGTTGCTTTGATTCTTTAAGATTTTTTTAAGCCTTCTGATGTTTACATTTTTGTAATGAACTTTTTTACATACTTATTGTAAATAACTTATTGCTTTGCATTCTTTTATAAAAGAAGAGAAATTTGATGGACTGTTAGTTTGTCCAGTGTCATTGGAGAGGTGGCACTTTTGCCCTCCAATCCACTCTCACTTTCAGAGATCTATAAATGTTAAAGTCAGAAAATGAACTTCCCCTTTTACCTTGAGAACAGCAGTGTGTGCGTGTCCTAAAATAACAGGTCAGGAGTGATCTAAGGATCTGCTTAGGTGGGAAAGTCACCAAGCCATGTGGAACTCCTGCCTCCTGCACAGCCTAGCCTGGAGAAAGCCCCCCAGAGTCCCAGGGGGCTGAGCTGGCTGTGGGGGACACTCAGCTGAGGGGCGGTGGTCACCTGGCCACAGCCGAAGGGAGTCAATGACCTCCACTCCAGGAGCAGCATCCCGGCCATCATTTAGCTCTAATTACCAGCCTAATTAGCAGCTCTGGCTGCAGGTGTCAGGTTACAGAGTGCTCACAGCCGCCTCTTCCCACGCTGCATCCGTGGCTCGCACACCTCTGTGCCATTCTCCTGGGGACACTCAGCCGCTGCCAGGCGGGTTCCCCTGCCCAGGCTGGGCTGGCAGCTCTCAAGGACCTCTCTCAGCTTCATACCTGATGACTTAAATGTGGCTTTATGACACGCTTGAGGGTCAGTTTCATACAGGGAGGATTTGGGATCACTGTAGGAAGAACAATACCTTCTTTCCCAAGGGTCCCCAGCAGTTTGTGCTTCCTACCTGGGTTCCATACCTGGGAAGGAGGTGGGGACCCCTCCCTTCTCTTCTGATGCAGAGGCAGAGAAGTTGTAGGGATGTGGATCACAACAAGCAGGGGCTCCCTCCAGCATCTCCAGAGCAATCAGTGGATATTGTGGTTCAATGTGGTTCCAATCCTTCCTGGGGTGCCTGCTGAATGAAGGGAACCCAGGAAAAGCTTTCCCCTGGATACAACAACAAAACCAGCAGGGCTGAGTGAGGCTGCAAGGCTTTGCCAGGTACAAGAAAGAAGACTGTGGTGTGGGATCAGCAAATAGGGAGGGCTCAATAGCTTACAAAAACATCTGCTAAAGCCACATTTGGTGCTAAACACTCTGGACTGAGGTCTGGATGTTGCCATGGTGCTCCTGGGTTTGGATGCAGGATTCACATGGTTTGCATCTCTCACCAAGCATCCCAGAGAACATCAGAAACTCACCCAGAGATTGGGCAGAAACAGATCAGTGTGCCAAGTGCAGCTTTAGGGTGGGCCAGCCTTCCCTGAAGGCAAAACCCTGGTCTTGGAGAAGGTGTCCTGTGTGCTCTCAAGAGCCACAGTGCCACTGCTGGCATCAGAGGGCAGGGCAGGCAGTCTCCCTCCTCCATGGGCACCCACCTCACTCCCCTCTCAGTGCCAGGTACTCTCCAGATGCTCCCTCCTGCTCTGTGCCAGCCCTGTGGAGTGCCAGCCTTGGCCCCTGTCTGATGGGAACTGGAGCTCTGCAGCCCACAGGACAGCAGAGCCTGTCCCTGACCCACCCAGCAGGAGAGCCCTGGGTCAGCCAGAGCCAAACCCAGCTGGGTCAGTCCTGTCCCTGTCCCTGCCAGGGTCCTGCTGGTGCCAGAGCAGGAGCAGCTCCTGTTCTCTCCATGCCTGCTCCTCCAGGGCAGGCAGGGCAGATGCTGAGGGCTGGCAGCACTGCCCAGCCCTGCCCTCCTGCCAGTCCCTCCCCAGCTGCCCCCCAGCCCTGGGAGCAGCCTGGCCCTGCCCTCTCCAAGGCACTTGTGTCCCCCAGGCTGACAGGATACTCATCCTGCCCTGGGACACGGGGCTCCTTCCCAAGTGCCATAACCCTGATGGGGTTGGGGGCTCTGGGGCTGAGCCCTGGGCAGTTCATCCCACCCTGCTGCTCCCAGTGCCTGGGAGGGGTGGCAGGACAGTCCCTCACTGCTGCCCAGCAGCAGCTGGCAGCCTGGGGAGGATAGCAGGAAAAGCCTGAGCCAGTGTTGCTGAATTCCAGCCACCTCTCCCAGAGAGGATCTGCAGCCACACTTCCAGGGACAGGCTCAGGCTGGGCTCATTGCTGGCTCTGCCCCACTGCTGGCTGTGCCCATGGGCAGGGGGGCAGCACAGGGATGGGGCACCAGGACCATGGGATCAGTGGGATCCATGGGCAGGATGCAGCAGGGAGCTCTGCACCCTCAGGGGGTACCCACTGCACCTGGGGCTGGCACAGTGCTGTGCCAATGCCTCCCCACTGCTGTCTCCATGCCAGGCACCCCTGAGCCCAGCCTGGAGGTGGCTCCTTGGTGTACTGGACCTGGAAAAGCTCTGCTCCCCTTGTCCTGAGCCCAGCCTGGAGGTGGCTCCTCGGTGTGCTGGACCTGGAAACGCTCTGCTCCCCCTGTCCTGAGCCCAGCCAGCCCCTGGCAGGCTGCTCCTGGTGCTCCAGGGCTGTGCTGAGCCTCCCTCTCCTGCAGCCTTGGCCCGTGCTGTGTCTCCCTATGGGGCCCAGCCCCACAGAGGGGGGGTCAGGACCTCAGTGAGGTTCCAGTGAGGACACAGGGCCCCACAGCTGCCATGGGACAGGAGGAGCATCCGCCCCGGGCTGCACCCCACTGAGGCAGGGAACACAAGCCCGGGGCTGAGCTGAGGAGAGAAGTCAGGCCTGGGGAAACAAACCCTGTTTGTGCCAGACTCCTGCTGCCCTGGACTCCGAGCAACATTCACTGCAGCCTCTGGCATGAGGCAGCCCCGAGCCCGAGGGCAGGGAGGGCACTGAGGGCACTGAGGGCACCAAGGGCTCAGCCCACCCTGCTCTCAGAGCACTTCCAATGCTCCACAGCCAATTTCCCTGGCCCAGTCACCCTGGCAGCAGCACTCAGCGAGATCCCAGCCTTGTTGCTGCTCATCACACACAGGGTCATGAATAATATTTGGAAAATAAAGATCTGTGCAGAGCCAGCCCCTGCCAGGCATGTCCAACACCCAGCTGGAGCCTCTCCCAGCAGCACAGCACCAGGATTGGCAGTGGAGGCCTCTTTTCAGGGTGTTTATTTGTGATGCTGAGACCTCCAGCCCCCTGCCAGCTTCAGCTGGTGGATGAGTCCAGAAGTGAGGAGGATGGAAGGGGCTGGCCAGGCTCCTGTGGTCACTGTGCTCTCATGTGAGCCCTTGCAGGCAGTGCAGGGCTCACCAAAGCTCCCCCAGCCCCAGGGGATGGCAGCTGAGCCCAGGACAGCAGACACAGGACACAGGATCTGGGGGAGCCACGGGGTCACTGGGCAGGGCACTGAGCCTCTGCTGAGCCCAGGCCTGCCCCAGTGCCCTGGGGTGGGTAAGGCTGGCCAAGGGAACTTTGTAAAATGGGTTTGCATGTGTTGGGTGTTTTGGTGGTGATACTGGCAGTGACACCTTGCATACTTCAGTGTGTGTGACAAATGTTGGACAAAATTACCAAAGCAGTTTTTATTGTACAAGAGAGAGATGCAGGAAATGGAATCACAGAGAGTTCTCAAAATCTCCCAGAGACAGTGCATGAAGGTATAGACATGGAGGAAGGCTTTAAATTAAGGCCTTGGAATGGATGAGACTTATTGGAACAGTAAACAGCAACCACCACCAGATCTGGCTTTTATCCTTTGGACAGAGCAGATCTTTTACAGCATTAAAATTGCTGTGGTGTAAAATAGCAATGCTTAAAGAGGTGCCTCAAGCAAGCAAACAGAAATACCAATCATAGCAGAGCTGTGCAGTGCAAGGCAGTCAGTGAGTGACCAAGTTAAGGGAGTTTCTCTGTGGTTGTACCGAGAGGGGGTGGCCACAGAGCCCCGGGCTCAGGGACACTGCAGGCAGTGACACAGAGTCACTCTGGGCAGGGATGTGGGTCAGACCCTCTCTGCTGACAGCTCTGGAGAGGAGCCCTGAGGGCTCTGCTGCACTGGGGGCACAGGGACCAGCAGCCAGTGCTGATGGAGGCTGGGTGCCTTGGGGACATGCTCTGTCTGCCACAGTGGCACAGCTGGAGATCCCCAGGGCCAGTGGCCAGCTGGGGCAGAGGAAAACACTCCATTCTGTGCATAATCCCCAGCAAAGGCAGGGTTTGAGGGATGTCCATCCCCACCTTGTCCCCTGGGATGTCCCCTGTGGGTGACTCAGCCTGGAGGGCCCTGGCTCAGCCTCAGCAGCCTCAGCACATGGGCTTGGCCTGTCCTGGAGGGAGCCAGGGCCTGTCCCAGGCCTGGCATCAGGGAGCTGGTGGCCAATGCTCTCCACGAGTGGGTAGCACTGCAGACTGGCTGTTGGATTATGCCCTTTTCTGACCCAGAGATGGGGCAACTGAGAGGCATTTTAAAAGCTTTTATTCTATTTTCAGTCTCACGAGTAGGGTGAGACAATGCAGATGTTATAATTCACACCATCACCATCAGAAGCCATCTATTTCCTAACACCCTATTAGGAAATATTTCCATCTCTTTCCAATGCACTATTACGTGTTTCTTGGCCTATCAACTTTTTGCCATGCCATGCTGTAGATGCCTTAAAGCCAATCATCTAAAAGTACCCCTTGTGGGTCCCACTACAATGCATCTTTCCACTTCTATTTCTCCAAATTATCCAGTCTTATTTGCAAGGCCATCCTTTGAACTTTGCTTCTAGCTCCATTTCTCTCTCAGCAATGTCTGTCCTATTCCATGGCATTTCTAAGTCAGCATTTCTTATCTCAAGGTTTACATACAGATGCACACTGTGTGAGCCTTCTGTCAGCTCTGGAGAATTCCCTACAGATCCATTTCCCACACTGGCACTGGAGGTGCTCACATGGGCAGCTCCAGATGAGTCCTGGAGCAGACATGAGCACCAGCACAGCTCCCCCAAATCTTCCCCCTGGCACAGAGATTGTAAATCAAAGGTGGCAGAGAGAGTGATGCATCTGACTCCATGGCTATCAGAAGGCCAATTAATTACTTTATTATAGTATATTATTCTATACATCTAAAACTAATCTGCCAAGCACTCAATCCTGCACACACTGCTCTGAAT
The DNA here is from genome assembly GCF_037042795.1 of Molothrus aeneus. Classification (NCBI taxonomy): domain Eukaryota; kingdom Metazoa; phylum Chordata; class Aves; order Passeriformes; family Icteridae; genus Molothrus; species Molothrus aeneus. The sequence goes on from NC_089662.1 coordinate 1,192,956, forward strand.
CTCATGGCTGTCACCCAACAGTCCCAACACACACACCTGGCCCTGATAGGCCAAGGAAACAAAACATCCTCACTGTGGGTAAACAATCTCCATATTGCTTTCTACTTTGGCACAACACAGGCACAGCAAGTGATAAGAATTGTGTTTTCCCTTTCTCTGAGGTTCAGAGAATGAGAATCTCAGAAATCCTTGGAAGAATTGTGCCTTGCTTTTCTCTGTGAAGGGAAATGTGGCAACAACAGAGCCCTTGGCCTGCCTGGAGGGAGCCCTGGGGATCTCATCCTGCCCCTCAGCTCTGGGGCTCTGCCATGAGGCACAGTGCCAGGCTGTGCTGTGGGCACAGGGGCAGTGGCACAGGGGTCACCCAGAGAGAGCAGCCCGGGCTGGTGCCCCCTGCAGCCCCATCTGCTCCCTGTGCCCATGGCCGGCCCTGCTCCCACCCGCAGGCCCTGCAGGCCTGGCATGGCCTGGGCATGGTTTGGGCACAGCAGGAAGGGCAGTGCCTGCTGTGGGCAAAGCAGCTGTGCTGGGGCAATGGCTGTGCTGTGCTCCAGGCTGGAAATGCTCCTTCCTGCTCTGAAATGTGTCTGCAAGCACCGGGCACACCCTGGGACAGCGCGGGGACACCCAGCAGGTCACACTGCCCTCAGCTGCACCAGGATCCAGGGATCAGCCCTGCCTGGGATGCAGGGCCCACCTGCACTGACACCCCAGAAGGGACATTTTCTGGCAAAAGCTTTTTGCAGGCATCCTCAGAAATACCCCAGGGAATGCCAGACCTTGGACTCCAGCCCCAGCTGGCACTGGAGCAGAGCCAGGTCCTGCCACCTGCCCCTGCTGGCACGAAAGGTAGAGGGGTCAGAGGGACTGCTGAGACACCCAGTCCTGGGGCAGATGTGGGCCAGGCTGTCCTGGCATCCCTCAGAGCCCTCCCAGTGCCTGGAGGAACCTGGAGAGGGACTGGGGACAAGGGATGGAGGGACAGCACAAGGGGAATGGCTCCCACTGCCAGAGGGCAGGGATGGATGGGATACTGGGAATTAGGAATTGTTCCCTGGGAGAGTGGGCAGGCCCTGGCACAGGGTGCCCAGAGCAGCTGGGGCTGCCCCTGGATCCCTGGCAGTGCCCAAGGCCAGGCTGGGCAGGGCTGGGAGCACCTGGGACAGTGGGAGGTGTCCCTGCCATGGCAGGGGTGGGATGGTCAGTGCCCTGCCCCCAAACCATTCCATGACTCTGTGATTCCAGGGGAGAGCGGGGCCCAATTTCTGACAGCTGATGAATTTCTGATTTCTCCTCCAAAGGCAGAATTTCCTCCACAGAGCTCTGTCAGGATTAGCAGCCATGATCCAGGGAGCCTCTGCTGTCTCTCAGCTCAGAAGTGGATGTTCCCTGACTGTGAGAGCCCTTTGTGGCTGTAATTGCTGGGATCAATACAAGCCCCTTATTTCTATTACAGAAAGGTTTTAGGACCAGAATTAGCATTATCATCTCTTATCAAACACTGCTAGCACCCTTTCCCAGGCCAGCCTTTTTCCTTGACAAGGCTCTGAGCAGCACAGCAGCAGCTCCCTGCTGTCACATTTGCAGCCCAGGCCCTGCAGCCCAGGAGCAGCTCAAAGGAACTGAAATCAGCTGGAAAATGACTCTCAACCAGCCTTGCTAAATCGCCATGAAAATTTAACAACCCGAGCGAGAACTCCTTTGCCTGTTTGCTTTCCCCATCGTGGCAGAGAGGATGGGAATCAAGGGCTGTTGGACAGCCCAGCCTGAAGGGACACAGCTCTGGGCCCTGCTGCTGTCCCCAAGGGCAGCACCAGCCCCTCTGCTCATGGTCAGAGGGTCACCACGTGTCCATGGCTTGGCACAGAGTCCTGGAATGGTTTGGGTGGGAAGGGTCCTTAAAGAGCCTCTGGTTCTAGCCCCACAACAGGGGCCACCAGTGGCCCCCACTGAAACACTCCCAAGGCCACAGTGTCCTTCCCCTTGGCTCTGTTACAGCAGAACCTGAACTCCAGGGCAGCAGCTCTGCCTCTGGAGACACCAAGTGCAGCTTGGCTCCCCCCTCAGCCCAGCTGCCTGCACACTGAGAGTGAGTTTGATCCATGGAAAAGGGCTTGAGGCTCCCTGAATACATCAGAGTGCCAGCCCTGCTCCCACTCCCTCTGCCCCTGGAGAAGGACACAGCTGGAATTCTGATTCCCAGCCCAATGGGGTCCCTTTCCCCAGCAAGGTCCCTGCAGGACCCCCATCCTCAGCTACTCCTGAACTCCATCCACCCCAGCTTCTCCATCTTGGTTGCTGGAATTTGAGAGGCTTCATTTAAAGTTCAGTGTTTTGGAAATGCACTCCCATAGATCCTAAAGGAAACATTTTCCAAAGGATTTGTGGATGTTCTGTTTGATTGGATCTCACTGAAAATTCATTTGTGGGTCTGAGCTGCTGTGTGAGGGATGGGCAGCCTGGGCCCAAAGGTGTCCTTGCCCATGGCAGGGGTGGAATGAGATGGTCTTTAAGGTCCTTTCCAGCCCAAATCACCCTGTTATTCCATGATTCTGTCCTCTAAGTGAACCTGGCCCCTCTCCTGCCCCGTGCCACAGCTGTGGCTGGAGCTGCTCCTGCTCTGGCTGGGCATCTGCAAAGTGGGCACTGCTTCCACCTGGTATAGAGAGAAGGTGCCCAGATTCCAACTGGCCCTCTTGGTTTTCTTTAACCAGGAGGTGAAGGAGAATGTTGAAGGGCTCCCTGTTTGCCAGGGGAAAGATCCTGGAGGTTAATCATTAACTGGGACCTGCAGAGGGGGAGAGGAGCAGCCTGGGAGGCTGGAGGCTCTTGGCAGTGTGAAAATCCCATTGAGCCTGTTCAGGCTGCAATGCTGGGAGGGAGACAGGCAGATCTGGTGGAGCTGAGCCTCAGAGCAGGCAGGAGGAGCTGGGGAGGGGGGCAGCCCCTGCTCACAGGTCCCCACCCCAGGGCAGGGAGTGCACCAGGGAATGGTTCTGCTCTTGGGGACTTTCACACCAGGGCCTCCCATATCCATGGATATCACAGGGTGGGATTTCCCAGCTCTCCATTCTCCTGTGATGCAGCTGAGGAGCCCCAGCTGCATCCCCAGCAGGGCCAGGGCAGCACTGGAGCTGTCCCAGCAGGTGCCAGGCCAGCTCAGTGGTCTCTGTTGATGTTCACACGTGCTGCTGTGCAAGAAGGGAACTCAGGGATATGGGAGAGGGCATTTGGGCTACACACAAGCTCTCAGGCCAAGAGCCTGGCCCTGGGAGGGCTGGGGCCAGGGCCAGGGCGTGGTTGGCCTCTGCTTGGGCTGGGTCCTGGTGAGACTGGGCACACTGGTGAAGAGGAAGAGCAAACCCAACCCACATGGTTGCCTGTGTGTTATGCAAATGGATAAAGATGGCATAATCTGGCCAAAAGATTGTCCAGTGCAAAGTTCAAATATTCAGGTTGAAACAGGGTAAAACTTCCTGACAGGTCATGGCCCAGGTGCTCCAGCAGGGATGGTGCCACCAGGCCTTGGTGCCCAGCTGGTGCCTCTGGTGGAAAACCTGTGGCTGTGGTGGTGCCTGCAGGGCAGAGAGGCTCTGCTGGGAGAGCAGGACATGCCCAGGTGCCCTGGGGGGCACACAGCAGCCTGGGCAGCCAGCAGAGATGCTGATGCTTTGCACAGACCAGGGCATCGTGCTCACAAGGCCTTGTGAAACTGCAGGAGAGAGGCACTTTGCCCCAAAACTGCAGCCCCCAAAACACCCAGATGAGCAGGAGGATTTGGAGATGGCCCTTGGGAAGGAGTAGACTCTGCCAGACCCTGTGGCTGCCCTGAGGGTGTGTGCAGAGCTGGGCAGGTCCCTGCACTGGGAGAGCCTCAGAGCCTCAGAGCCCAGGGGTGCCCTGGGTGCGCAGAGCCCTGAGGAGAGCAGAGCCCTGAGGAGAGCACAGCCCTGAGGAGAGCAGAGCCCTGAGGAGAGCAGAGCCCTGATGAGGGCACAGTCCTGAGGAGAGCACAGTCCTGAGGAGAGCAGAGCCCTGATGAGAGCAGAACCCTGAGGAGGGCAGAGCCCTGAGGAGGGCACAGCCCTGAGGAGAGCAGAGCCCTGATGAGAGCAGAGCCCTGAGGAGAGCAGAGCCCTGAGGAGGGCACAGCCCTGATGAGGGCACAGTCCTGAGGAGAGCAGAGCCCTGAGGAGGGCAGAGCCCTGAGGAGAGCAGAGCCCTGAGGAGAGCAGAGCCCTGAGGAGAGCAGAGCCCTGAGGAGGGCACAGCCCTGATGAGAGCAGAGCCCTGAGGAGGGCACAGCCCTGAGGAGAGCAGAGCCCTGAGGAGGGCAGAGCCCTGAGGAGAGCAGAGCCCTGAGGAGGGGCAGAGCCCTGATGAGGGCACAGTCCTGAGGAGAGCACAGTCCTGAGGAGAGCAGAGCCCTGATGAGAGCAGAACCCTGAGGAGGGCAGAGCCCTGAGGAGGGCACAGCCCTGAGGAGAGCAGAGCCCTGATGAGAGCAGAGCCCTGAGGAGAGCAGAGCCCTGAGGAGGGCACAGCCCTGATGAGGGCACAGTCCTGAGGAGAGCAGAGCCCTGAGGAGGGCAGAGCCCTGAGGAGAGCAGAGCCCTGAGGAGAGCAGAGCCCTGAGGAGAGCAGAGCCCTGAGGAGGGCACAGCCCTGATGAGAGCAGAGCCCTGAGGAGGGCACAGCCCTGAGGAGAGCAGAGCCCTGAGGAGGGCAGAGCCCTGAGGAGGGGCAGAGCCCTGAGGAGGGCACAGTCCTGATGAGGGCACAGTCCTGATGAGGGCACAGCCCTGATGAGAGCAGAGCCCTGATGAGAGCAGAGCCCTGAGGAGAGCAGAGCCCTGAGGAGAGCAGAGCCCTGAGGAGAGCAGAGCCCTGATGAGGGGCAGAGCCCTGATGAGGGCACAGTCCTGAGGAGAGCAGAGCCCTGAGGAGGGCAGAGCCCTGATGAGAGCAGAGCCCTGAGGAGAGCAGAGCCCTGATGAGAGCAGAGCCCTGAGGAGGGCACAGCCCTGATGAGAGCAGAGCCCTGATGAGGGCACAGCCCTGAGGAGAGCAGAGCCCTGATGAGAGCAGAGCCCTGAGGAGGGCAGAGCCCTGAGGAGGGCACAGCCCTGATGAGAGCAGAGCCCTGATGAGGGCACAGTCCTGATGAGGGCACCGCCCTGATGAGGGCACAGCCCTGCTCCCAGAGCCCCCTGGAAACCCTCTGGATGCTCCCACAGCCAGCAGCCCTTGGGGACTCACCCTCACCAGAACTCCCTCCTCACCTGTGCCTTTGCCATAGGGTCCCGAGTTTGCCAGGGGGGATCCACGAGGATAGGTGGGCACAGGTGGCACAGAGCTGTGTGCCTGGTGCCCTGCAGGCCTGGCAGATGCCTTGGGAATGGTGGTGAGTCAATGGGGATGTCCCTGGGGAGCACTGGATGCTCTCAGTCACTGCCTCTCCAGCCAGGGAATGGGGCTGGGCTGGGGACAGCCAGGGGACAGCCAGGGGACAGCCTGGGGACAGCCTGGGGACAGCCTGGGGACAGCCTGGGGACAGCCTGCCTTGGCCAGGGAATGGGAATGGGATTGGGGACAGCCTGGGGACAGCCTGCCATGGCCAGGGAATGGGAATGGGACTGGGGACAGCCTGCCTTGGCCAGGGAATGGAAATGGGACTGGGGACAGCAGCACCGTCCCTGTGCCAGCCCCGGGCGGGGCTCGGGCTGGAGGCAGCCCCTGGCTCCGCTCCTGTCCGGGATGGAGGCAGGAAAGCGATTGAAATGGAAATGCCGAGCTGCTGAATTAAAGAGCTGCTGTGAGACAGAACGGGGATGAAGAGGGAGAGACTGGAAAGGAGGAGGAGCACAGCTGGAGGGATGGGGAAGATGAAAGATGCGGGAGGGGTGCAGCAGAAAAGGGATGACGCAGGAGATGCAAATCAGGAGTGGAGAGACGGGAGGGGAGAGGCTGGAGAGGCAGAGGGATGCAGCACAAAGGGGACAAGTGGAGCTCATGGAAATTATTTCCCCGTTCAGCGGCACAGCTCACAGAAAGCTTCCAGCCTCTGGCAAAGGGAGAGAGCTCCCTCTGCCAGGGCAGGGGCAGCAGGAGCTGGGGAGGGGGACATGAAGGACAGGAGCCCCCACTGCCTCCCCAGCTCCTGCCCCTGCTCCGGGGTGGCTCTGCCCATCCCTGCCCATCCCTGCCCAGCTCTGCCCATCCCTGCCCATCCCTGCCCATCCCTGCCCATCCCTGCCCATCCTTGCCCATCCCTGCCCATCCCTGCCCAGCCCTGGCCCACCGGCGATGTCTCCCCAGCACAGGGGGGTCCCTCCAGGCAGCCCCAGAGCTGCTGGGACTGCAGAGAGCTTTGCAGCACCTCCATCCCAGGCAGCCTTTGCGGCACCATCATGTGGCACAAGGAAAATCTCCTTGCAATATCAAAATCCACCCTGAATCTCTTTGGATGCAAATTAAACCAATTACTGGAAAAAACACCCTTGGCAGACCTGAGAATAAGTGATCACTAATCTCTTTCTAGTGGTTCTTTGCATTTTAGAAGGCTGTTCTCACATCCCTGCCCAGGCTCCACCCTGCCAGACCTATATTTTATTTGTTCTTCCCCTTCTTGAGGCTCAAGTCTTTCAAACTTCTAACTAAGCTTGTCAGCATCTCCATCTCCTCTGGACTTTCACCTGTTTGCTTCCTGCTCCTTGAGATGATCAGCAGAAATCTCTGGCTGTGTAGGAAACGGATTCGTAAAGAATTTAAAAATTTAATAGAAAGCTTTAATAGTTTTGTACGCTTTTTTTTTTTATTTTGTTTTCTTTTGTAAGTTTGTTTTGTATATCTGTAAAAACTAAAAAAAGCAACATGGCTGAAATTCCCCCCAGGCCAAGCAGAGCAGCACTGGGGCTGTCCAGAGCAGCTGGGGCTGCCCCTGGATCCCTGGCAGTGCCCAAGGCCAGGCTGGACAGGGCTGGGAGCAGCCTGGGATGGTGGAGGGTGTCCCTGCCATGGCAGGGGTGGAACAGGATGAGCTTTGTGGTTCCTCCCAACCCAAACCATCCCATTGCTCCCTCCCTGGGGTCACCTCTCTGGCCATGCCCAGCCTGTGCTGGCCCTGCCCTGGCAGCAGAAGGTGCCCAGGCAGAGCAGAGTACCCAGCAGTACCCAGCAGTGCCTCTGGTCCCCAGCCAGAATCTCTGCACGAGGGTGGTGCATTGCAGGTCGCCTGCTTTGCATTTGTCTTTACTGAACTGCTGTTACCAATTCCCAGTCATTTCTCAGCAGTTGAGTTTTATTTTACATTCTGCTCATGTCCTTTGAAGCAGTTGCAGCCCTTTGTGATCTGTTCTTAATTCAGCATTTTATAAGCATGATCACTGCTCCATGCACCTTGTGGTTAATGAAAATGCTGCCCAGGACCTGTCCCAGGACAGAGCTGGCAGGGCCTCAGTGAGCACAGCTGAGCTGCCCAGGCTGGGCAGAGCCCTCAGTGCTGTGCCCAGCTGGGATTGTGCCCCTCAGCTGTGAGGAGCATTCCCATGGCACATCCCAAAACCCCATGGAAGCCAAGGCACACCATGGAACATCCACTGCTCCTGTTTCCAGCTGGGCTGAATCTGATGGACACTGCATTGGTTCAGTATTTTGTAGGATTGGCAAATCCCTGCTGCGTGTTCCTCACCATGCATTACCCTTGAGGTTTAGCATATCCCATAGAACAATTCCTTCTGAATCTCTTCAGGATCAAAGCCAGGCTGCCCAGTGGATTTCCCTTTTAATGCCACAGGCTCTGCTTCTCCCTGCTCCCCTCCACGAGGACCTCACTTGTGCCTGTGCTTTCTGAGGTCAGAGATGGCTGTGACTGGTTTCTCATGTATGCCAAGGTAAACTTGATGAGATTTTGACAATTTGAATATTCCCATGCTCTATTCCTCCCCATTATTCAGTTCTTGCTCCTCTTGTTGCCAGCTGTAATCTGGGTAGAGCGAGCACCTCTGTACATATTTAAAGCACAAAGGTTCAGCCATCTCTTGTGTCACCTGGCACTCCCTTCTCTGTCCCACTGCCTTAACCAAGACTTTCCTGGACAGACAGATTTATATTTTCATAGACTTATCCCTCTAGGCAGAACTCATTTCTTCCTTGGTCTGCCTGATTTTCCTCTCTGCATTTGTGCTTTGCTCTACTTTCATCTTCACACATCCATCTTTGATGTAGAGAAATTCTGCTCCACTCCCATTTTCCAGGCTCTCCCTTTTTCCATGGCATACCTGGCTCAGCGAGCCCCTGGGATGTTCTGCTCCCAGGGGACCTTCCCAGCTCCTCACTGCTGTCCCCATGGCTGCTGCTGCTGGTCTGTGCCCTGCTCAGGAGTCTTCACCACACTCCCTCCTTCAGCCCTGTTTGGGCTCCACTGCACCCTCCCATTTTTCCTGAAGGCTTTTATTAAATTTTCTTATTTCTCCCTCTTGGTTTTTTGCCATCAGTCCTTTCAAATGGACACAAACTTCTCCTCACTGGGCAGGGGCACTGGGTCCTTGGATGCACTTTCATTCTTCATCAAGAAATCCTGTTCTGCTGGGAGGGAACCGAGCCTGAGCCTCCCTCCTGCATCTCTTCCACTCCTGGATGGATTTATAGAATCCAAGACTGCTTGGGCTGGAAGGGACCAACACCACCCCCTGCCATGGCAGGGACACCTCCCACTGTCCCAGGTGCTCCAAGCCCCAATGTCCAGCCTGGCCTTGGGCACTGCCAGGGATCCAGGGGCAGCCCCAGCTGCTCTGGGCACCCTGTGCCAGGGCCTGCCCACCCTGCCAGGGAACAATTCCTAATTCCCAGTATCCCATCCATCCCTGCCCTCTGGCAGTGGGAGACATTCCCCTTGTCCTGGCATTCCAGGTCCTTGTCCCCAATCCCTCTGCAGCTCTCCTGGAGCCCCTTTGGGCGCTGGCAGGAGCTCTGAGCTCTCCCTGGAGCCTCCTGTTCCCCAGGTGAGCACCCCCAGCTCCCCCAGCCTTTAATTTGCCGCAGCAGGGACGTGCCTGGAGCTCAGGGATGGCCACACAGAGGTGCCCAGAACCTTCTGGAGCACAGAATCTCCCCCAGGGCGTAGGGCAGGGCATGGGGGGCAGCTGGGGCTGTGCAGGAGCAGCAAAGGCTCGAGCTGAGCAGAGGCACCTTCTCCTTCCCACACAGAGCTTCCTGCACTCAGTGCATCCTCCTGCCAACAAGGGAGACACCAGATCTTCCCATGGAGTGCAGCAGTGCAAGGAACCAAACAGAGCAGTCCCCTCTGGAAAAGGAGAGCAGGAGGGGGCTTGGGTGTGCACCCAGCACCTTCTGCCAGCATGGAAGAGCTGCTGGGGCTCGACAAGCAGATCCCAAATGTTTGATATGGGTCAGCTCAAAGTGACTCTTGTGTGTCCCTGGTGCTCCAGCAGTGCCAGGAATCCCCAGCTCCCTCCTGAAGGCACCTCCTGCCCGTGGGTGTGCCAAGGGGAGTGTCAGGGTGCCAGGCTGAGCTGTGCCCGTCAGGAATGTGGCAGAGCAGAGGGAGAAGCCCCCAGGCCCTGGCAGGTGACAGCAGGGTCAGGGAAGCACCGGGGCAGAGCCTCCCTGGGGCAATGAGCGGCTTGGAAGGAGCTGCTCCTCAGGCCATGCCAGCTGCTGCTCCTGCTCAGGGACTGAGATCCCTTGGGCTTTGTGCATGAGCATACATTGCTCCTGGGCTGCCAGGCCAGGTTTGAGGTGATGTTGTACAGGAGGTTGGAAATCTGCCTGGCACAGGGGAAGGGAAGTGTCCTGGGGTGCTCCTGGCTGCTGGCACCTGCTGCTGGCACACCCTGCCCACCTGGCAGGGACCCTGAGCACCCCCAGACTGGGGGGGACTGCAGGATGAGGAGGGAGCACTGATGAGGAGCCCCCACATGCCAACGTGCTGCCTGCAGCCAGCTTGGCTCACTGTCAGCACTGGGGAAGGGCCAGGGAGCAAGTCTGCCTTCCCCTGGGCATCAGGTGAGGCCCTGGCACAGGGCTGGCACTGCTCAGTGACGTTCTGGTTTCCCAGAGGCAGCACAGGAGCTGGCAGGGAGCAGCAGGCAGGGGTGGGCAGCAGCCAGCAGTGGCTGATGCTCTCCAGACCCAGCTGGCACCTCCAGAACGCTGCCCTGGGCTGCAGCCCTGCTCCCCCTGGCTCTGGGGCCACACTGAGGGCTCAGGGGACACTGGGGCAGTGCCTGGCCCAGGAGGCACAGCCGATGGGCAAGGAGAGGAGCCCCTGTTCCCCCTGGCTGTGCGGGGCTGGGAGCGCCCGAGGGGACCGTGCCCGGTCACAGCCAGGGCTCAGGGCTCAGGCTGGGTGTGCCCAGCCCCGGGGCACGGCAGGAGCCCCGTGCCATCCCTGGCAGGGCTGGAGCCTCGCTGGGGCTGGCACAGGCAGCTCCTGCTCTTTCTTTTGCTCTTTTGCAGGTGGCGCTGCCTTTTTGTGTTCCTGACATGATTGCACCGATGTAACAACACTGACGAGGCTTTTTCTGACAGCGCTTCCTGCCTGTGCTGATGGCTCTCCACCCCCTCACTGCAGATGGGTTGGGGCTGCTCGGATCCGGGCACGATGCTTGGGAGGAATCCCTGGAAGGGAAGGAAGGGCTGCACTCTGCTTGCCAGCCCAGCCCTGCCCTTGCTGGGCTCCCTGCTGCCAGCACAGGTTTCCACAGCCCCTTTGTCCTTGGCACCCAGAGAGTGACCCTATTGCTGCCCCAACCCTTTCTGTCCCTGCCTCCCCTTGCTGCCCCAGCCCTGGTGCTGCTCAGCTCTGCCATGTCCTCGTGCTGGGGCTGTGCTCCCCTCCATGTGCCTGCTGGGCTGCAGTCACCCAGCACAGAGGTTTCCCCAGGGCTGCTGAAGTTCCTCTCAGGATACCAGGACATTCCCTGCTCCCTGATGCACCCCAGAGGTCGAGCAGCTGGGAAGAGGGGCTGTGAGCAAAGTGCTCGTGGCACCAGCCCAGGGATGCAGCACTGGCCTCCCCTGGGCAGAACCTCTGGCCCCAAACACACTGGGATGTGTTTTCTGCTCCCCAGTAGATGACTGGGGATGTGGGGCAGTAGCAAACCCTCTCCTCACTGCTCAGCCAGGCTCCTGCAGGCTGCAAAACCCCTGGCTGATCCTCAGCTTTGTGCCATGGACGCTGATGGAGCCTCCAGCAGAGGGGCAGAGGGGCAGAGGGGCAGAGGGGCAGAGGGGCAGAGGGGCAGAGGGGCAGAGGGGCAGAGGGAGGGTCTGCCCTGAGTGGGGCAGGGGAAGGTGCTGCTCCTTCAGGGCTCAGAAAGGCAGGGCAGTGATGGCAGAGAGCTGCTCCAGCTCCAGCCTGGGCTGCACGGGCAGGTCTTGGAGGTTTGGGCACACTCAAGCTCCAGCCTGCTTCCAGGTGAGGGGCTCAGGAGCTGGGATGGCAGATGGGTCACAGCTCCTCCCCAGAGCCACCCCGGAGCAGGGACAGCCTCAGGGCAGCTGAGACATCTGGAGAGAGGGGACACTGTGAGCATGGGCAGGGTGCCAGGAGCTTGTCAGCCCTCCCCAGCTCATCCCTGTGCTGCCATCCCTGATCCTGCACTGCCCCACGCTGGGTCCCCACACTGACTCTGCAGCCACTCCCCTCCACAGAGCTTCTGGGAGGATGTGACAGCCTGCTCAGGATGGTGGCACAACATCTGCTGCACACCACATCTGGCTCAGCAGAGCCTGGAACAGGGGCTGTGCCCCAGCAGAGCCTTGCCAAGGAGCTGGGCCAGCTGCTGGGCTGGGCAGGGCTATGGAAATGGGTAAAGTTCTGGGTTATGAGAGTGGGGGAAGCAGAATCTGGCCAAAATCTTGTCTGCTGCAAAGTTCAAAAGCTCAGGCTAAAATCATAGAATCAAAGAGTATCCTGAGCTGGAACAGACCCCCAGGAATCATTGAATCCAACTCCTGGTCCTGCCCAGGGCATCCCAAAAATCCCACCCTGAGCCTGGGAGTGCTGATCCTCATCTCATGAGGAAATGAAGAGCTTGGGTGGAGTAGTGAGCAGCAAATATTGGGGTTCCACTTAGCACCCAGCAAATGACAAAACTCTGAACTTTTAACCCTGGAAGAAGCAGAAAGCTGTTCCCAGCTCCAACTGAAATCTGTAAATGGGATGCAGAGCCAGAATTGAGGTTGTGTGAGTGCTGGCACCTCCACACATCTCTGGGCATGTAGGACTCTGCTTCCAGGAACCTGAACCTGCTTTTCTCCAGACTCCTGCACCCACACAATGCTCTCCTTCCTGTCCCTCTCCCAGCTTGGCCAGGTTCCCCTTGATTCCTGCTGCTTCCTCTCTCATTGCTCCCTCCAATCCTGCCTGGAGCTCCTGGGGTTAACACAGAAATAACAAATGCACCATTTGCTTGTGATTTCTGTGGGTTTAATGTTTAAGCATTTGTTCTATGTGGTGTCTCTTAGTTTGGGTTGCACTTAGCAGTCTTGGTGATAAGATAAAAAAATCTTTATGTGGGATTTTCTAAGTTTAGAGAAACCCAAACACTACGAGACATGAAAGACAGGCTGAGAGAAGCGCTGGTGGCTTGGCTGGAGGCCTCGGTACCCAGATCCTCTTCTGCTTTCCTTCCTTACCATCCTCCAGCACATCCCTTCCCACTGCCTCTCCTGTTCCCACCTCGGCTCCCCATCCATCCCTTCCCTCCCAGGTTTTCTGCTCTCCCTGTCTCAGGTTTGGCCTGAGCTGACAGAGAAGGAAAGGTAAATATCAGCCTTGATATCAAAGAGGGGCTTCCTAAAGCTGCAGGGCAAACAAAAGCAGTTTCCTTGGAAGTCTGGGTCCTCCTTCCTCGCTGCAATATCTCCAAGAAATGGTTCCTGGTGTCCCTCCTGAGGCACAGCCAGTGAGGGCCCCCTGTCCCCTGGCTCCTTCCCACTGCTGCTGCCAGTGAACCCTGGGAGACCCAGCAGCCACCAGCCCCTCCTGGGACTCCATGGTTGGTACCCAGAAATCCCAGCAACCTCAGGGCCCTCTCTTCCTCTCTGTGTGTCCCATTCCCTCCCTCAGGTCCCTTCCCACAGCCAAGCATGGGATCCTCTCCAGGTGGAGGAGCCTCCTCTTCCTCCTCACCTTCACCTTCCCTCCATACCCTGCTCCCTGCACCATCTCTTTTGGAAGCCCAGCTGTGCATCAGTGCTGGAGCCGACTTTTAGGGACTCAAAGCTTTCCCAAGTCACTGAGGTCATGGCATGTGCTGGCAGAACCGTGCAGGAGCCCCTGCTGAAGTCCAGCAGAAGCTGGGACAAATCCCTCCTGATCTGAGGAGTCAGGCAGGTTCTGCAGGGTGTGGTTGCTCTGCCGTGCTTGTTTGAGACACCCTGACCTGAAAGGAAGAGCAGCAAAAGTTGCTTTGCCGTCCTTTGGTGCTCTCAGCACCAGGCTGAGCAGGACCAGGCCAGCAGGAGAGCTCTGGGGGCTGAGGAACACCACGGAGCCTGTGGGAACCCCGAGCTTTGCAGCCCCCCAGGGTCAGGGCAGGGGGGACCAAAGGGGGGCCATGCAAGGCAGGGTCCCCTGGGAGCCGCAGGCTGGGAGCACCCCCAGGCTCAGAGACCTGCTGGTGCCCAGGCTGGTGTCCAGCCCGCTCATTAACGCTCATTAACGCTCATTAACGCTCATTAAGGTGCATCCATCTCCTGGGAACCCGGCCCTGAGCACGCCCTGCTCCCCCAGGCTGTGCCCACAGCCCCTGCAGGATCCCTGTGGTGCTCTCCCTTTTCCCAGTGCCCTCCCTCCTCCATCAGCCCGGGCAGGGGCACAGGGAGCACAGATGGCACAGGGACAGCAGCAGCTCAGGGTGCCAGGAGGGCTGGGGGAGCAGAGCCCTCAGCAGCTCTGCCCCGGGCAGTGCCAGGGATGGTGCCCAGCTGGCAGCAGCTGTGCCCAGCACTCGTCTCTGACGTTGGTTCCCAGCTCCCAGCCCCTCCAAAGGGTCTGCCTGGGTGAGGGGTTTGTGTTCCAGCCAAGAGAATTCGTGCTGCAGCATCCACTGATTGTAGAGCTGAGCCTCAGCTCACTTCCCCATCTGTGCTTGGGGGTCTCCAGCAGGAAAAGAGGGCAGGAGACACAACGGTGCCTCCCTTTAAAATCCCCTCTGAGCTGTGCAAACCCTGCCTGTTCACAGCCTGCATCCCAAAGGGAGCAGCACTGGGGAGCTCCTCTTCCCAGGGTGTGTGCCAGAGCAGGTGCTGGCCGTGCCTGGGGCCATGGCACTGGTGACATTCCCAGCTGGAACGCTGGGATGGAGCCTGCAGCACCCTCAGAGAAGTCAAACTGGCAGGAAATGACAGGAATTCCAGGAGCAGCCACGTTTGGAGCGTGGCCACGTCTGAGCAGCTCTCAAAGCTGTCAGGAAACAGGGAAGAGTTAAAGATGAGACATGAATGGGAGTCCAGGGGGAGAGGGAAAGCAGGGGGAGATGGGAGGGAGGCAGATGCCAGAAGGAGCTGCCAGAGGGGTTCTGTGCCCTGGCAGTGCAGTGCAGGGCCAGACAGAGACTGAGGGGGTGGGAGGGTCCAGGTGGGAGCCAGGAGGTGCCAGGCCAGGGCTGGCCAGGCCCTTTGTTCCCTTGGCACCCAGCCATGTCTCAGTGACATTTGCTGGGCTTTTTCCATGGATCCCTGCGTCATTCCAGGGATGGGGAGGATGCCCTGGGTGAGAAGCCAAGGAGAGGGGATGGACCATGAACCAGGGAGGTGAATCTAGGCTGGGAGGCAAAGGGGTGGGGGCACAGAGTCCTGTGTGTGCCCTGCAGGTGGGGAGCAGAGCACAAAGCTCTCTTCAGACAGCTGGAGGGGGGTTCCTGTTTGCAGGCATGGCCTTTAACCCCTGTGGTACCAACTGGAGGGCAGCACAGCAGGGCACAGCAACCCTGGGAGCTCCTGGAACACTCTGGAAACAATTTCCTAGCACAGATGGACAAGAACACAAAGAGGGGAAACGCTGTGATGGATCTGACACCTAAAATCTTGGAAGAGCTGGTGGGGAGTGTGAAGGATGAGGGGCAGCCTTGGCTGGAGAGAGCACAGCTGAGAGTCCTGAGAGAAAGGAAAGGAGCAAAAAGCAGGATCAAACCTGGGCTCAGGAGAGCAGATTTCAGCCTCCTGAGGGATCTGCTTGGAAGAGGGCCACAGGATGCAGTCCTGGGGAGAAAAGGGGTCCAGGAGCCACAATTCATATTCAAGGATCAGCTCCTCCACTGCACCCTGCCAGGCAGGGAGTCCAGCAAGGGCAGCAGGGAATTGAACAAGGAATCCAAGGACACCGTGTGAATACAAATCCAGGTTTGCTGGGATGGGGTCAGGACAGCCAAAGTGCACCTAGAGCTGGGTCTGGCAGGGAACAAGAAAGGCAGCAAGAAGGGCAGCAAGAAAGGCAGCAAGAAAGGTTTCTGCAGCTCCACCAGTGGCTGTGAAGGACATGGAGGGACTGGAGCAGCTCTGCTGTGGGGAAAGCTGAGAGAGCTGGGAGTGCCCAGCCTGGATTGTGAGGGATCTTATTGATGGATATAAATAACTGAAGCTGGGTGCAAAGGAGACAGAGCCAGGTTCTTTCCAGTGGTGCCCAGCACGAGGACAAAAGGTAACAGAAACAAACTGAAATACAGAAAACCCTTCCTAAACATCAGAAAGAGCCATTTTACCATGAGGTGGCTGCACATGGTGGGCTGCTCAGAGGGGCTGCAGAATCTCCATCACTGGAGCTGCTCAAAGTCCAGCTGCAGATGGCCCTGACCAAATGTCTTGGTTTGAACAGACAGGTGTTCCTGCCAAGGAAGGCAGGAGCCTCCCCTGAAATGGAAAATACAAACCCTCTCTCTCCAAATTATTGTAAGTTTGAAATTAAGGGGTTCTCAGACAAAGATATGAAAGTAAGAATAACAGCTCTTTTTAAGGAAGAAAATAACAATAAAATAAGCAATGCAGCAATACAAACCAACACTGCCAGAGTCAGAACCTGCCCTGTCCCCTGTGTGTCAGGGGGTGGCACAGCCCCATCCCATGGGGGCTCAGCCCTCCTGCAGTGCCAGCTGTGGCTCTGCTGGAGCAGGGATCCTGCACAAGGGGGGAGTTTTCCTCTGCAGCTCCAGGGCTGCTGCAGATGGGCCTGGGCTCCCTCTGGCCATGCAGGGCAGCAGAAGCTGCTCCTCTGGGAATGCACTGGGCAAAGGCTGCTGTGCTGTGCCAGGCTCACATTGGATCCAGGTAGGAATGCTTGGCTCCTCCCAGTGGATGCTGGAATTGGATCAGCCATGCAGGGACACTCACTCGCCATGGACAGAAGATAATTAATGAATAATAATTAATGGCCCATGAACAGAAGACATGTCCTGGAGGGAGGATTGGTTGTGGGAGAGATAAAGAAAACTGCCCCATGAACAGAGGATAACTGCCCCAGCTCTGCCAGATGGCAAATGGAACACCCAGCCCCAAACCACATTTTACAACCCAGGACACCAACCTGCTCCCTTGGCTGTGCTTTGGGCAGGAGTTTGGATCATGGAATCATTAAGGCTGGAAAGCCCTTTGAGGTCATTGAGCCCAACCAATACCACAGCACTGCCAAGGTTCCACTCACCCCTCTGTCCCCAGGTGCCACATCCACAGGGTTGATAAATCCCTCTGGGAATGGTGACCCCACCACTGTCCTGGGCAGCTGTGCCAGTGCCTGGGCACTCTTTGAGGAAAGTTTTCATACTTGAGAGTTCCAGCATTGCCTCCCACCTCAGCAGTTCTGTGGATTTTTACAGAATGGAGAGATTGTTTAATATCAGACCCACAAAGAAAGGGCTGTGGATGCCCTGTGGAAGAGGCCACACTGCTGGAGGTGTTCCCAGCTGCTGGTCCATCCCTCCAGCTCTGCTGTCCATGGCTGTGCTGTGCAAGATCCCAAGTCCAGCCTGCCCTGGAGAGATGGGTCCGTGTCCTGCTGCCAGCACAGACCCAGCCCAGCTGTGTTGCCAGCTCCAGCTCCAGGCTGTGCCATTCCAGCCAGGACACTCCCCTGTCACATCTTTAGTGACACTAAAGGCTCCTTTTGAAGTTTCAGGCTGCAGTCAGCTGAGCAGCTCAGGAATTGTTTTCCCTTTCTCCTCCTGCTCCAAGGCCCATTTTCAGGATTGGAAACACCCCCAGAACACCCCAGTGAGGCTCAAGTGGTGTGGAGGGAGCCCAGGTCAGATCTATCATACAAGTATCTCATGTTGGATTGAAACAGTGGAAGTGTTGACCTGAGTGATGCTTAGAGCCCTGGTGTGGATGGACAGGGGTGCTCTCAGCTGAGGATCAGGGCTCAGAGCCAGCAAGGGGGGAAAGGGGCTCTGATGGCTCCTGCACTCCCAGCTGGAGAGATCAGCCCTGGGGAGCTGCTCTGAGGCTTGGCAGCGACCCTGGCTGGGCTAATGCTGCCCTGACACAGCAAAGACACCATGGATGAAGTGGAAAAAACCACAATCAGGCCTGGCCAGATGTGCCAGAGCTCCAGGCTGGGAGGAGAGGAAATGTAGAGGTAATTAAGGGCTATAAAAGAACATGGGAAAAGCCAGATCCATCTTAAATGAGGGCAGAGGGGGTTAACTGCAGTCATTAAGGGGGATGCTGCAAAGAAAAACAGGGCACTTGGTCCTCTTTTGATCTCATTTCTGCTCATACCAGAGTTTAAATCAACAATGGGACCGGCTGCCCATCATGCCCTTGTGCCCCACCAGGGGGAAACTGAGGCACAGCAAGGGGCTGCTGCAAATGTTGCTCTCCAGCTCCTGTGAACGAGGCTGCCCACAAGGCCAGGGGCTCAGGGCTCAGCAGAAGCAGCTCTGTTACAGTGAGGAGGATCCTAAATCCCTGCAGAGCTCTGCCCCTGCCAAGGCCCCTCTGTGCAGATGGAGGAGCTGCTCCCAGCCCAGGATGGGAACATCTCACTGTCCTGTAGCCCTGGGCACAGTGGTTGGGAGAGAGAAGTAAAACCAGCATCCAGACCATCCTGGTAGCTAAAAACTTGGAAGAGCTGTTAAATCCATGATTCTAACAGCCCTACAGAGTTTTCTGAGCTGCTGCTTTCCCAGCTGGCTCTCCAAAGGCACTGCCTCAGGCCCTGGGCTGCAATCATGGTTTCCAGCCTTCAAGAGTTCCCAAGTCAGAGCCCAGGCTCTCCAAACCACGAGTTATTTTGAACAGAGAAGGCTGAGGGCCTTTTTAATTCCTCTTCTCCTTTCTAAGAGTGCAATTTTCAATCACCCCAGAAGTTCAAGAGCACAAGCACTGGAGAGTTTTGCTAAGGAAAAGCCCTCAAGGTGGAGTTGAGTTCTCTGTTTCTGTGGAAAAACACAGACACCATCAGATGGGGACGTGGCTCTTGCTCCTCCTTGCCTGGAATTTCAGCTGTGTCGACAACAGACCCAGGGCTGGGGTTGAGAGGTGACAAATCCCCTCTCCTGGGCAAGGCAGCAGGAGCTGAGCTGGTGCCACCAGGATCCCTGCTCAGCTGCATTCCAAGGCTGGGCAGAGCAGTCCAGCAGGTCAGGTTGGAAGGATAAGAGCCTCTGACAGTGTCCCATCAGTCTGGTCAGGGACCCCAGGCTGCCCTTCATGGGGAGGGCTGTGAACCCTCCCCAGGATGTGGCTCTTGAGGGCAGGGTTTGCTGGTGGACCTGTCAGTGTGGGTTAGTGGCAGCACTTGATCATCTTGGAGGGCTTTTCCAACTTGAATGATTCCATGATTTGATAGGGCTTGAGTTCCTTTCTGGCCCAGCTGCCCCAAAACACAACCCCTGGCACTCAGCATCAAAACCCCTGGAGTTCTGATGTGCCAGAGGAGCACCTGCTGCTGCAATGTCTAAATCAGCACCCAACAGCCTGAATTCAGGAGTTTTGCATCCTTGGGGCTCTTAAGCTCAGGGAAAACCATGAAGGGAACCCCCTCCCATGAGGGCTGAGCAATTTGGGGTGCACTGAGAATAATCCATGGGGCAGGGAAACTTTCATCTTTCATCCTAAGCCCAGGTGGGGAAGGGGCCCCCAAGGCCTGGCCATGCTGCAGGGTGAAGCCAGTGGTCCCACACAGAGGGCAGTGGCCCAGGCACAGGGTGACAATGCTCAGGGGCCATTTCAGCTCTGCAGAGCAGCTGAGCAGTGCAAACACTGCCCCTCTGCCTGCAGCCAGTGACAAAGAGGAAGGAAGGCCCACACCTGGTTTGCCTTTTTTTAGTTGAATTCTCTCCTAGATCAGAAGCTGGGTGTTACAGCAGAAGACTGGAATGTTCATTTTGCAGTGAAATGGGGTAAATGTTGCCATGTTGAAGGCAGTGCACAAAATCACAGTGCCAGGAAGTGCTCGTGGGGAGGGCTGGGTAAGGAGGTGTTGTGCATTAAAGGGTTTGGGAGGATGAGCTGCTCTGAAGAGCCAAGTGCTGCTTTTACTCCTTTTTCTTCCCCAGGCAGCAGGGTTGTCATCTGGAGCTGTGTTTGTGCTTGTGCTCCAGTGCCTGATCCCCGTGCTGCTCATGGCTCCAGGGCTGGATGCAGATTTCCCCCAGCAGCTCATGGGAGGTTCCCTTGGAGCAGCTGGCGATGGGCAGTGCCAGCATCCTGGCCCTGGGCTCTCCAGACCAGCACCCAGATCTGTGCTGGGGCTCTGGGGAGCTCCCTCAGGGCTCCTCTCCCAGCAGGAGCAGCTGGGCACAGCTGGCAGCTCCCCCTGCCCTGCCCAGGGGTGCCAGCCCCCCTCAGCCCCTGGACACCCTGGAGCTCCCATTCCCATTGGGAAGGGACAGGTGACAGCAGGGTTAAAGCCAGACTCCATTTCCTGTGCCCAGGCTGCTCTCCAGAGCTTTCCTGTGCCCTGCCTGGGTGCCAGGCAGGCAATTTGCAGATGCATGAGCAGGGAACACTGCCTCTGGAAAATGCAGGCACCTCCAGCCTGGCCCTGGCCCAGCAGGGCTGTGCAGGGGTGCAGGTTTTGCTGTGCAGGCTTTGCCCTGTGCCCCAGAGCCAGCACTCCAGCCTGGCTCACTCCTGGGAAGCTCTGCTGGCTGTGCCTGAGCCCTCAGCCCCTGGGAAATTGGGAGATGCCTGCTGAGAGCTCATCCAGAGGGAAAGCTGGGGCAGGAGTGGAGTGACCTGGCCAAGGGATGCCTTGAACCTCAAATCACTGCTCAGAATAACGTGTGGATGTGGCTCTTGGGGGCAGAGCTTTGTGGTGGACCTGTCAGTGCTGGGTTAGTGGTTGGACTTGATCATCTTAGAGGGCTTTTCCAACTTGAATGATTCCATGATTTGATGGGGTTTGAGTTCCTTTCTGGCCCAGCTGCCCCAAAACACAAGCCCTGGCAGTCAGCATTAGCCACACTGTGCAGCAGAGCCCCCCTCAGTGTGGCTCTCCTCCCTGACAGGCCAGAGGAAAGGAATCCCTGGGAGCCCTGGGAGGGAGCAAACACCACAAGCAAATCCTGGATGTTAAGATGTGGGGTTTGCTGTGTTTCTCTCAGTGTGGAGGTTTTAGCATCAGCCAGATGAGAGAGCAGCCCAGGCACTTCCAGCCAGGATGGTTTCAGACACACCAGCCCCTCTCTGCAGCACCCCCAAAAATAACAAGAAAGGAGGGGCAGGAAGAAGCTGCTGTCAAAGTGTTCATTGCACAAAGAGTGGCTGTCCTCTGACACTGCCAGACCCCCAGAGCTGTGTCCCCATGTCACCTGGGAGTGCTGCCAGCAGGATGGCACTGCCAGAGCTCCTCAGAGCTGCCAGGCACGCACAGAGCAGGGCCCTGCCCTGGCACCCCGGGCACACAGGTCAGGATGGCTCAGGACACAAAACAGCCTCAGCTCTGGCAAGGAGCTGCTTGGGGTCTGAACACTGCTCAGTTCTCAGCTGGGACAGGGCTCTTTTCCCAGGGAAGCTGCTCCTGTCTCCCAGGGCTCTCAGCAGCCTTTCCAACCTGCCTCTGCCACAGCAAGGTTGGGGGGATATTTTGGGTGAAAGCCAAGCTGTTCAGCAGCCTCCAGGCTCAGAATCTGGAATGGCTTGGGTGAGAAGGGATTGATCTCACAGATCATCTTGTTTCACCGCTCTTGCCATGGCAGGGACCCCTTCCACTGTCCCACTGTGCTGGGATGTGGCTGAGGGTGTGGATTCTATTGCATCTGTTAAAGGTGGGGCAGTTATTTTCTGCAAATTGGGCCAGCTGTTAAAATCAGGAGAGGCAGTTTTCTTTATCTCTCCCAAAACCAATCCTCCCTCCAGGAGATCTCTGCTGTCCATGGGCCATTAATTATTAATTATTAATTATCTTCTGTCCATGGCCACTGAGTGTCCCTGCAGGGCTGATCCAATTCCAGCATCCCATGGGGAGATGCTGCGCCCAGGGCAGGAGCCAAGCATTCCTACCTGGATCCAATCTGAGCTTTGGGACAGCACAGCAGCCTTTGCCCAGGGCATTGCCAGAGGAGCAGCTTCTGCTGCCCTGCATGGCCAGAGGGAGCCCAGGCCCATCTCCAGCAGCCCTGGAGCTGCAGAGGAAAACTCCCCCCTTGTGCAGGATCCCTGCTCCAGCAGAGCCACAGCTGGCACTGCAGGAGGGCTGAGCCCCCATGGGATGGGGCTGTGCCACCCCCTGACACACAGGGGACAGGGCATGGTCTCACTCTGGCAGGGGTTTGTTTTTATGCTATTGCATTCAGATTTTTAATTTCCTAGCATAAAGAACTGTTATTCTTACTTTCATATCTTTGTCTGAGAACCCCTTAATTTCAAAATTATAATAATTCAGAGGGAGGGGTTTTACATTTTCCATTTCAGGTGAGGCTCCTGCCTTCCTCAGCAGACACCTGGCTGTTCAAACCAAGACACCCAGGCTGCTCCCAGCCCTGTCCAGCCTGGCTTTGAGCACTCCCAGGGATCCAGGGGCAGCCACAGCTTCTCTGGGCACCTGTGCCAGGGCCTGCCCACCCTGCCAGGGAAGGGTTTCTCTCCAGTGTCCAATCTGAGTCTGTTTGAGTTTAAAGCTGCTCCCCTGTGCCACCAAGGAGCTGCAGGTGGGGCAGGAGCCCTGCAGTGCCTGGTGCCAGCTGCCAGTGCTGACACCCACAACACCACAGACAGGAATTTGAAGGAATTTGCTGCTTGAACTGAACACCAAAAGCACCCAATGTCCACGTGGCTCCCTGAGAAGTGAAGAACTTGATGGGACGAGTCAAGCAGGAATCCAAAGACTAGTTCAGCAGATTGTTCAAGGACTGGGGACTCTCAGGTTGGTGGGCTTCTATAATTAACACAATTCTGTTGTTTTTTGTTGTTCTTTTCCTAGTCATGTTAGCATTTGGGATTCTACGTCGCATACTTTTAAAGGCTATCAACGGTTTGGTCTCCAGTACATCAGAAGTACCAACCACACAGAGTTTGTGGAGCTAAAGCAAACTGACAGGCCCATGAATCATGAGTGGTGGACAAATTCATAATCTGTGTCAGAAATAGGCTGATGATTTTCCTTTAATTTTTTTTTTGACAGAAAAGGGGGAGGTGTTGTATTGCACTAAGTAGTTTATTTAGTTGTTGTTTTGCACTGGGGGATTGGAGATTTGCACTGAATGGTCCTTATATTGCACTGAATAGTTGATGTTATATCACATGGTTTTCCCTCACACACCCCTGTCCCCAGTACCCCCTGGTGGTCTCTCCCCTGGGCAGTCCCTCCCTCTTGGGGAAGATGAAACAGGAAAGCCTTATAAATATGATTGTCTGGCAAAAGATTTTGAGAATATAGAAAAACTATAAGCGAGATTGAAATGAAAGCAAGCTTTGAGATACCTCAGTTACTGAACAATGGGAAAACAATGGTGTGGCCACTGAAGGTGATCCCCTTTTGATGAAACAACACCCTCTGCTTGCAGACAGGCCCAAGGCTCAGAGCAGACCCTGCCAGCTTGGCAGAAGGGGCCCAAAGAGGAGTTTTTAGGGTTTAAATGTAACACAGTATGGTAATGTAATGATTCTTATAGGCTGTATGTAAATGTTATAGGATTTGTATCTTGTACTAGGTTGGTTAGGGAGAATGAGAATATTCAGCACAGAAGATTTATGGTATTGTAACGGGAACCTTGCTCTCTTACCCCTTTTGCACTCTTACCCTTTTAGTCTCTCACCCTCTCATCCTCTCTGCCCCTCTCTTCTCTCAGTCCTGCTCTGAGCTGTGCCTGGCAGCTCCCAGCAGGGCCCTGCCCCCAGGCCCTTTGCAATAAACCCCAAGTTCCTGACCTGGCCTCAGAGATCTCTGGTCTCCGTCCATCCTGACCATCCTGCCCTCATCACTCCTACACCTCCCCTCACCCCTCCTCACTTGTATCCCCCTGGCTGTTGCCCCCTTCCTCCCCCCCTTCCCCCCAGCTCAAAATCCCCCTGTGAGAAGGCAACACTCTCTTTTCCATCTGGGGGGTCGCCTGATCTGGTGTCTCCTATCAAGTCAATAAACAGGACATTTGTCCCCACGTGGAGAAGAGCACTTTCATCTTTTGCCTTTGTCCATGTGAGATCCTGTGGGTCCACAGCTGGCTGGGATTCCTGCAGGGATCAGGGTGAGAAAGTGGGAATTGCTCTGAGTGTACAGGGCAGGAGGAGCTGGGGTGATGCCCCTTCCCCAGGCTCCTCTCAGAGCTCCCTGGTGCTGGCCCAGCCCAGCCTTGGAGGCTCCTGCAGGAGCCACATCCCCCCACACACAGCACAGGCTGCCAGGGCTGTTCTGGGAAAGATGAATTGGTCAGGATAGGGCACCAAAGACTCCTTTCCTATTTCTCCAGCTTGCAGCTGCTGCTGTGAAGAGCAGGACCATCCCTGGGATGGGGAGAGGCAGCTCCGGCTGTGCCAGGGCAGGCGGGAGGGAGGTGACACCAGGGACCATGAGCAGGGACAGAGGGGGTTCCAGGGGCAGGGGGGGATGCCAGCTCTGCCCATGGCTGTGCCCCTGCAGCTGCAGGATACCAGGATAACCCTGGGCTGGGGTGCCCAGCCCAGAGCAAGGCCAGTGCCCCTTGTGCCCAGCTGTGGGGTTACCCAGGCACCTGCTGGGAAATGAGCACCCCCCAAGTGCCCAGAGCCTCTGAGCCCCTCTTGGGCTGTCTCTGCCCTTCCTCAGTGTTGCAGGCTGCCAGGGGCTCGTGAATGCTGTGACAGAGGTTAATCCTGTCCTTTCCCTTCTTTCCTTTCTCCTTTCCCTTCCTTCAGCATCCTCCCTTTCTGGTGTCCTTACAGCCTAGGCAGCTGTGAGGTTTCCAGTGCAGACAATCCCCAGACAAACCCCAGCTGGCTCCCTGGGTTTGGCTCTGGGATTCTCCAGAGGCTTCCAGGGATTTCCCTGCTCTCACTGACTTTGCAGCCCCTTGGCTGCAAACAAAAGCAAGACTCATTGTCCCTGTTTTACAGGGAAGGAGCCTCATCTGAGTCCCTAAACTAAACCTGTCTGTATTTTCCCACTCTGCCTCTTCATCAGTGTCAGAAAAACCTGGCACAGCCCAGCTGGGATTGTGCCTGGCCAAAGCAAAGCAGAGACTGCAGATGCTCCAATCCATCATCCAGAGCCCATCCCTGCAGGGACCAGCTCCTCTGAGGGCCACAATAAATGCTGAGGGCTGAGGAGGGAGTTCAGGCAGGAAAAAAAATCAATAAATTGTCATTTTAAAATTGTCATTTTGTCAAATGACAATAAATTGTCATTTTAAATTGTCATTTTAAAAGCAAGTCACAGTGGGAGAAGCTTCCTCATCATTTGGGCCCTGCAGGACAAGAAAGACATTGAGGGGCTGGAGTGTGTCCAGAGAAGGGAACGGAGCTGGGGAAGGGATTGGAGAACAGGGAGAGACTGAGGGAGCTGGGAAAGGGGCTCAGCCTGGAGAAAAGGAGGCTCAGGGGGCACCTTCTTGCTCTCTCCAAGTCCCTGTGACAGGAAGCTGCAGCCAGGTGAGGGTCAGGCTCTGCTCCCAGGGCACAAGGGACAGGAGAAGAGGAAACAGCCCCAAGCTGTGGCAGGGGAGATTCAGACTGGACATAAGGAGGAATTTCTTCATGCAGAGGGTGGTCAGGCACTGGCCAGTCACAGTCCCTAGAAGTGTTCAAAAGCTGTGTGGATGTGGCACCTGGGGACATGGTTTGGTGGTGGGCTTGGCAGTGCTGGGTTAATGGTTGGACTCATTGATCGTAGAGGGCTTTCCCAACCAAAATGATCCTGTGAGTTACTCAGGACTTGGTGCCTTAGGTGAGGTGCTCCCAGAGATTCAGATGGCTCTTCAGATGGGTAGCTGGATGATGACCTCTCTCCAAGGAGCGGCACAGATCCTTCCCTTCCCTTCCCTTCCCTTCCCTTCCCTTCCCTTCCCTTCCCTTCCCTTCCCTTCCCTTCCCTTCCCTTCCCTTCCCTTCCCTTCCCTTCCCTTCCCTTCCCTTCCCTTCCCTTCCCTTCCCTTCCCTTCCCTTCCCTTCCCTTCCCTTCCCTTCCCTTCCCTTCCCTTCCCTTCCCTTGTTCCCATGGGGAAGCCGCTAATGAAGGCGTTAATGTGCATGTTGTTAATGAGGGCGTTAATGAAGGCGTTAATGTGCATGTGTTAATGAGGGCGTTGATTGCCGTGTCGGGGGTCGGGAGCCGGGGTCCCTTTGCGGTGCCAATGTCCCCGCTCGGCGGAGGGCACGGGAGGGAACAAGGGCGGGACCCTGGGGCCGTGCGGGTCTGGGGTCAGCACTGGGAGCCTGCGGTGCTCCAGGGATGCTGTCCCGAGGGACAGAGACCCTCCCCACCCTGCCCCCGCTCCTGCCGCCTTTGGACACTGTGAAAAATGCGTATTTTATGATTGGCTTTCCACAAATATTAAAATGAATATTATATGTGTTATGTTAGAAAGTTATGCTGGAATAATTTTCTTAAGTAGTGTGTTAAATATAGTTTTAGATTATAACATAATGTTAAAATAGAAACTGTGCTATGCAAGATGCTTTTTTAAAGAAAGAACTCGCACCAGATAGCAGCCACAGGACAACTGAATCTTTCAGAGAAAGAGAATTTATTGCCTCTTATCAGAAGAAATGAACTTCTTCCCACCTTGCTGAGCCATGAAGACACTGATAGGATTCAGAGGAAGAAGCTGACACTGCCCAGACAGAATCCTGTGTTTGAATGGAATTTATGCATCATCTATGAGCTGTATGAATATGCAACAGGCTGCTGTTTTTAAGGGTTAATTCTCAGTTAACGTGGGTTCTTTTTTGGGCTTATGTTGCCCAGAAAAGGTACCCGGATTGTCCATAACTCTTTGATTTTATTGACTCATATTGTCCTAATCCCAATTGTTCAAAATTTTATTACTCTAATTGTATTACTATTTTTATAACCATTTTATTAGTATTAAACTTTTAAAATATTAAAAACAAGTGATTGGCATTTTTGACAGACACGATGGACATTGGAGGGGACAGAGGGGACACCTGCCACAAGGCCCAGGAGCTGCAGAGAACCTGCCAAGAGCTTTGTGGAGCTGCCCAAAGGAGGGGACTGTCACCCCAGCAGGATAAACACCATGTGAGAAAAGCCAATCACTTGGTTTGAAAATTTTAAAAGTTTAATAGTAATAAAATGGTTATAAAAATAGTAATATAATTAGAGTAAGAAAATTTTGGACAATTAGGATTTAGGACAATATGAGACAATAGAAACAAAGAGTTATGGACAGTCTGGGTACCTTTTTCTGGGCAAAATAAGCCTGAGGAAGTACCCCCGTTAACAGAGGATTAACCCTTAAAGGCAACAGCCTGTTGCATATTCATACAGCTCATAGATGATGCATAAATTCCATTCAAACACAGGATTCTGTCTGGGCAGTGTCAGCTTCTTCCTCTGAACCCTGACAGCATCTTCAGGGCTGAGCAAGGCGGGAAGAACTCGATAAGACAGCAATAAATTCTTTTTCTCTGAAAGATTTAGGAGTCCTGTGGCTGCTATCTGACGTGAGTAACTCACTCCTTTCTTTAAAAAAAATCTCACATACATAGTTTCTATTTTAACCTTATGTTATAACCTAAAGCTATATTTAACACACTACTTAAAAGAATTAATCCAGCATAACTTTCTAACATAACACATATAATATTCATTTTAATATTTGTGGAAAGCCAATCATAAAATATGCATTTTTCAGAACCACAACATCCAACCTGTGCACAGGGGTCGGTCACAGGCACCCCTGGAAACCACACAAGGAAAAGCCCAAGTATTTCCCACCCAGAGCCCCAGGAGGGAGGGAAGCAGGACCACCATTTTCCAGAAAATTCTGGCATTTTGAAATTCTTCCAAAGGCATATGGGTAAAAGGGGAAAAAAAAGGCACATTCATATTTTCATCCCAAAAAAATCATTTTGGAAGTGTGTATCCTAAAAAAGTTGGTACATTTTCTTCTGATACTTTAAAATGTTACACCTTTATATAAGTCACAATAGAAAATATGCTCTTGGAATAAAAATGTCTTTGAAAGGAAGGATTTTTAAAGAGCTTTTCTCCAAAGCAGAAGTCACTGACATGGACAATTCATAAAGTGTGGTTTCAGTGAAGCAGGTGGCAGAGAAATGTCCCGGAGGAAGGAATTCACTCCCTGTGTGAGCTGGGCTGCCTCAGCCTGAGGGGGCTGGGGGTCTCCTGTGCCCTGGGAGCTGCCCTGTGCCCCCTGCAGCTGTGCCATTCCTTCATTTTCCATTCAGTTCTTCCCAAACCAAGCTCTTCTCTCTGCTCAGCACGGCAGGGGCCTTTGGTCTCACTGCAATGTGAGAAACACCAGGGAAAGGGGCTGCAGCTCAGGGGGGAAGTGCTGAGAGGAGATCACAGCCCATGGAATGTCCTGAGCTGGAGGCACCCACAGGGACCACCCAGTGCAGCTCCTGTCCCTGCCAACAGCCCCACCCTGGGCATCCCTGCAGCTCTGGCAGCCCTGGGGCCGTGCCCATTCCCTGGGGAGCCTGGGCAGTGCCAGCACCCTCTGGGGAGGAACCTTTTCCTAATATCCCACCCAAACCCCCCTGACAGCTCCAGCGTTCCCTCCAGTCTGTCCCTGCTCATGTGGGAGGATGGCTTGAGGCAGAGGGACAACAGAGCCTGGGGTTGCCTTGGCAGCAGCAGCAGTGGCAGCGGTGGCAGTGGTGACAATGGTGGCAGTGGTGACAGTCACAGCAGCTGCCACAGCTCATGGTCAGCAAAGCAGGTCTGGAAGGGATGTAATTACTGTCATTTCTTCCATGTCCTCATGCAAATAAGGAAGCAAATCTGGATTTTGTGACTCTAAATCTCCACCTGCCAGGGGAGGATGGGCAGAGGTTTGGGGGCTCTGTACAAGGGGTTGGGGGGCAGAGTTTCCATGAGGGGGTGCTGGGCATGGGGAGCAGCTGCCCTGGCACTCTGGGGCAGGCAGGGCTGGGTGGCCCTGCCTCGGGGCAAGGAGCAGCTCTGCCATGTCCCTGTCCCCAGCAGCAGTGGCACCCCCTGCCCCAGCACCCTGGGGAGAGAGGGGACCCCAGGACAGGAGAGTCCCAGCCTGTTTTCACCAGCACCAAGGAACAGGCAGGTTTGCTTCTCTTTATTTTTCAGTAAAATGCTGAGGGCTCGTGGCTCTTTCAGGGAATGTGTCAGGAAACAGGGAATGAATGAGGGGTTCCTGCACAGCCCCAGCTGGATATCACAGCAGGAACAGCCCAGCTCCACTGGGCACAGCACCACCGTGGGCAGCCCAGCAGGTGAGCACTGGCCTGTTAAAACACAAAGGAACAGCAAAATCCTACAGCTCCACACCCCAAACCTCAGCTCCAGAGGGTCTTAAAGGCTTAGAGACAGCAGAAAGGAGAAAACCAGCCTGACACTGTGATCCTTTTCCAAACTGTATCATATCCCTGGGTATTACAAAATGTTTTACCACCTCTGGAAGCATTCACCAAACCCTGGAAGTGA
Source organism: Molothrus aeneus (assembly GCF_037042795.1). Taxonomy (NCBI): domain Eukaryota; kingdom Metazoa; phylum Chordata; class Aves; order Passeriformes; family Icteridae; genus Molothrus; species Molothrus aeneus. Next base: position 1,222,003 of record NC_089662.1, read on the forward strand.
TCAAAAGGCATGTGGAAAGGGATCTGGGGACATGGTTTAGTGGTGAACACAAGAGTGGTGGGGTAATGGTTGGACTTGATTGTCTTAGAGGTCTTTCCAAACTGAATTATTCCCTGATTCTATATTTGAGCCAATTACATTTTCACTCTCCTGATGTCTGACTCAGAATTTGAGAAAATGTAATGCTGGCACCACTGGAGAAGAAATATGATGTGAAGATAATTTTAGGTTCCAAAGGAGCTGCTTGGAATGGCTCTGATTTTGCTTTCAGCCAGTGCAAAGAGCCAGCCTCAGAGCTTTTGTTAAAGAATGCATCTGGGATGAGCCTGGGCAGCAGGGAGAGGGCTGGCACACTGCCCTGCCCCCTTACACCCTGCTCAAGTGCCAGTGAGTGGCTTCCAGGGGATTACAAGCTGGGCCTGGGCTTTGTCCTGGCTCCTGCACAGCCCAAGATGTCATTATCCTCCAGGAGAGCAGCTCTGCAGATGGAGCTTTGTGTTATTCCATGCAAATCAGCTCCATCAGGAAGTACCTGCTGCTCCTAGCACTGAACGGTGATGGACTGATCTGAGACACCTGAAATACAGCAAGAAAGGCAAGAAATGGAAGAGCCAGAGGGCAGGGTGGTTTGGAAGCATCCCTGGCTGTCACCTCTCTCCTTCCACCCCTGAGCCCAGTGTTGATGGTGATTGTCACACCTCAGCAGGTGACAGCAGGAGTGCTGTGGCTGGGTGTCCTGCCCACCCTGACACCTGCCAGGCTCCCCCAGCAGGATTTAGCATGGCATTAACTCGTGTCTCCCCACAGAAATCAGCCCCCAAGCCACCCTGCTCAGAATTCAGCATGAGGAAACAAATCAGGGTCGAGGTGACACCTGGGGCTTTGTGTGCCCCTAACAGAGCTGGCAGTGCTCCTAGAGGGGAACACTCAGCTCAGCTGCTGCCAGCAGCCCCGGGGGAGGGTGGGTTCAGCAGCGGGGTCGTGCTGATGCTGGCAGGCGAAACAGCCCCCAGCATCCACCTGCCTTGGGAAAAACCAGAGCTGGCTCTCAGCATCAGCTGTGCCAGCAAAGTGGGGGCAGCCGTGGGCAGGGAGTGTGTGCCAGGGTCGGGACATCCCACTGGCACCCACTGCTATCCCTCGGCAGGGTGCTGGGCACCTGCTCTGGATTTTTCCCCAAACACTTTGAGATGCAGCTACAAAAACCCTCTGTGGATGCCCACAGAGCACAAACACCCCCAGCTGGACCCCGAGGCAGCCCCAGCCCTGCCCTGCTGTGGGGACAGAGGCAGGGACACAGGCTGGGTGTGGGGCCCTGGGAGCTGGCCACAGCCAGGGCAGGGTGGCCACCTTCCCTCCGTATGCCACCCAACCATGGCCACCTTCCCTCTGTATGCCACCCAGCCATGGCCACCTTCCTTCTGTATGTCACCAACCATGGCCACCTTCCTTCTGTATGCCACCAACCATGGCCACCTTCCTTTTGTATGCCACCCAGCCATGGCCACCTTCCTTCTGTATGCCACCCAACCATGGCCACCTTCCTTCTGTATGCCACCCAACCATGGCCACCTGCCTTCTGTATGCCACAAAGCTATGGCCACCTTCCTTCTGTATGCCACCAACCATGGCCACCTTCCTTCTGTATGCCACCCAACCATGGCCACCTTCCCTCTGTATGCCACCCAGCCATGGCCACCTTCCCTCTGTATGCCACCCAACCATGGCCACCTTCCCTCCGTATGCCACCCAACCATGGCCACCTTCCCTCTGTATGCCACCCAGCCATGGCCACCTTCCCTCTGTATGCCACCAACCATGGCCACCTTCCTTTTGTATGTCCCCCAACCATGGCCACCTTCCTTCTGTATGCCACCAACCGTGGCCACCTTCCTTTTGTATGCCACCCAGCCATGGCCACCTTCCTTCTGTATGTCCCCCAGCCATGGCCACCTTCCCTCTGTATGCCACCAACCATGGCCACCTTCCTTTTGTATGCCACCCAACCATGGCCACCTGCCTTCTGTATGCCACCAACCATGGCCACCTTCCTTCTGTATGTCCCCCAGCCATGGCCACCTTCCCCTGGCTGTCCCCACTCCTGCTCCTCTCTGCATGGGCAGCGCAGCCACTGCCCCCCATGAGGGGAGGGTGGTCTCCCCACAGAGCAGTTCCCAGGTGCTGGGAGCAGCCCAGGACCCAGCTCTGGGATGTGGAAGGAGCTCAGATTCCTGCTCCCCGTCACAGCATCCCCCTGGCACAGCCACCCAGGGGGCCACAGCTTCCCCTGCCATGGCACAGGACTGGTGGTGGCACGAGCCCTGTGCCCAGTGCCCTGCTGGGTGAGCCCCTGTGCCCTCTGCCAGCAGACCCACCCAGCCCTGTCCCTTCCATCAGCCTGTGCCCAATGCCAGCAGACCCACCCAGCCCTGTCCCTTCCATCACCCTGTGCCCTTTGCCAGCACACCCACCCAGCCCTGTCCCTTCCATCAGCCTGTGCCCAATGCCAGCACACCCACCCAGCCCTGTCCCTTCCATCAGCCTGTGCCCAATGCCAGCACACCCACCCAGCCCTGTCCCTTCCATCAGCTCTTCTCCAAAGGCTCCTCAGCCCCCTGGGCACTGCAGGAGCTGCAGAGCTCCTCCCCTGTGCAGGGCAGCAAACCCCAAAGAGCTGCAGAAAGGGCTGGAGGGCCAGGCTGGGATGCCATGGCCATTGCCAGGGATGCACAGCATGGACTGAGCTGTCACAGGGGCCCCAGGGCTGCCTGGCCATGCAGTGATGGATGGGACATGGGGCTGTGTCTCAGTGCCCTTAGGAAGGCAGAGTTTAGCGGGAGGTGAAGGGTGCAATGAAGAAATTGGGGTCAACCTCATCAATTGCTGGGTATTGTGTATTAAAATACATCCATTTCAATACATCAATTTCTGATGAGGGCTCTGCCCACAGGGATGTGTCCAGTTTTTTAAGGAAAGCTGCTGAGCCACTTAAACCTTGGCCAGCTGGAAGGGCTCACACAGACAGGGTGATCTCCTGGAGCACAGGTGGGACCAGGAGCAGCTGAGGGAGCTGGGGGGGCTCAGCCTGGAGAAAAGGAGGCTCAGGGGGCACCTTCTTGCTCTCTCCAAGTCCCTGTGACAGGAAGCTGCAGCCAGGTGAGGGTCAGGCTCTGCTCCCAGGGAACAAGGGACGGGAGAAGAGGAAACAGCCCCAAGTGCCAGAAGGGCTGTTAGATTGGATATTAGGGAAAATTTCTTCATTGAAATGGTGATCAGGCATTGGAACAGACAATGGAATCACCATGGCTGGAAATGCTAAAAAAAATATCTGTATGTGGCCCTTGGAGAGATGGTTTAGTGGTGGGCTTGGCAGTGCTGGGTTGATGATCTTGGAGGGCTTTTCCAATGTAAACGATTCTGTGAGACAAAAAGGAGAGCACAACAAACCCCAGGGGCATCTCCCTGTGGGGCATCACAACAATCACCGACCACCTGCAGCAACACAGCGCTGCCAGGGTGGGATTGTTGGGGTGTCTGTGCAGGGCCAGGGCTTGGGGTTGATCCCTGTGGGTCCCTCCAGCCCAGGACACCCCGTGATTGTCAGAGCTGCCTGACCCCAGCACGGTTCCTGCCCAGACCCTGGGACAGGAGCTCAGGGGCTGGGACGCGGCTGTGGCTGCTGGGACAGCCCTGGGCCACCTCCCCGGTCCTGCCACCTCCCCAGGCAGGCAGGGAGTCCCTCTCGCCCTGGGCAGCAGCTGCAGCCCATAAACCCCTCAACCCTTATTTTGTGTTGAGGACAAAAGCCATCAACAAAGTCCTAATTAAAAAACAACCACCAAGCAAAAAGCACAGCTAATTGCTTTTTGACTGCAGAACAAAAGCCGCTCATCTGCCTAATTACACTGTGAAAATGAGAAGAATTTAAACAGGAATTATAAGTAATCACAGAAGCAAAGAGAGGAGTGAATGCCTATGGAAACCTGGATGCAGGGCTGAGCACAAAGAAGGCAGCAGCTAGAAGAGGGGGATGACAAGGAAAGTATTTAAGGCTCATTATAGTGAGCTAATTGGCTGCTCCTCAAGTACCTCCCTGCTCAGGCACTCCAAGCACCCTGTGCTTCCTGGGGAATTGAAGCTTCCCGGTGTCCCAGAGGAGTCCTATGGGTCAGAACCATGGTCTCTGGCAGGTGGGGAAACACAGGGGTCACTCCACCAACCCTGGAGTGCTGTCCCCATTCGGGCACCATCACACTTCACCTCCTGCTGGATGCTCTGCAGGGCAGGGGCCGTGCAGGTCTCCTGAGAGCAGAGCTCCCCCAGCCTGGCTGAGGTCAGGTTCACAGAATATCCTGAGCTGGAAGGGACCCACAGCAAGTCCAGCTCCTGGCCCTGCACAGGACACCCCGACAACCCCACCAAGTGCCTGAGAGCATTTTCCAAATGCTCTTTGAGTTCTAGCAGGTTCCTGTCTGGGCAAAGGGATGGAGAGCCCTGAGGAGAGCCTGAGCCCTGCACTCAGCTCCACCCAGGGCTGTGCAGGGACCCGCTGGGGTGAGCTGGGTGGCCTCTCTGAGAGAGGAGGGTGGGGAAAGGAAGAAGTCATTCTGTTCTGAGAATAGTCAGTGGGGCAGAAGCAGGAGGAGAAAATCAGGTCAGTGGAAAATCTCAGGGTCCTCACTGGAAAAGCAAGTCCTGTTCTCCCGAGGTCCACATGGGGACAGTGGTCAGGAAAGCTGGAAAAGGTCAAATTAATGTTTCCTGAGAGGTAATTAACCTGCAGAGCTCCCGTGGGGGAGGGAGGTCCTTGCATCCAGTACCAGGATGGCTCCCTGTCATCCCAAGGCCCCACCTGGACAGAGGGGTGCCAGGAGAGCAGGGACACAAAGGACAGCTCAGGCAGGAGGTTTTGCTTCCTGGTGGTTGAAGCACTGGGATGTGACAGTGACAGCCCATGGCACAGGAGGGATGCCACCCTGGCTCTGTCACCTCTGATGCAGCCCAGAGCCCCCGAGGGACAGGCAGAGCCCACACAGGGGCTGGGCCAGGGGGGCTCAGGGGAACCCTCTGGGCTGAAGCCCTGCTCAGGTCCCAGGCAGACCCAGACCCAGCATTCACCACAACATTGGATCCTGTCAGTCCCACCTGCAGGGCAGGCCAGGAGTGCTGTGCTCTGGAATGCTGTGTGGGAATCAATAGCTCATTTCTTACCGAGGGACTGGGGAGGGAGGGAGCAGCAGCAGGAGGAAATCAAAGCAAATGGCAATGACACAGGCACAGGCTGATGTCTGAGCCAGCCCCCAGCAGCAGCTGCAGGTCAGAGCAGCCCAGGCTCTGCCACACTTGGAGGTGCAGGGGGATATGAGAGCCAAAAGCCTTTGGTCACCAGGGTTTGTCAGCACAGCTGTGTTCCAGCTGAGCAGCACAGTGGGATCTGGGCCTTCACCCACACTGAAGACACCACCTGAGGCCACCAACCTCCAGAGCCCAGACACAGCCTGGCATTCTGCACCTGACAGAGGCATCATAGAATGGTTTGGGTTGGAAGGACATTACAGAGTGCCAGTCCCAAGCCCTGCCCTGGGCAGGGACACCTTCCACTATCCTGGATTCCTCCAAGCCCTGTCCAGCCTGGCCTTGGGCACTTCCAAAGATGGGGCAGCCACAGCTTCTCTGGGCACCCTGTACCAGGGCCTCAGCACCCTCACAGGGAGGAATTTCTTCCTAACATCTCATCTCAATCTCTCCTTTTTTGCTTTAAAACCCTTCCTTCCTATCACTATCTGCCTGTGTAAAAAGTCTCCCTGGTGTAGGACAGTGCATCCCCATGCCCATCCCATGCCCATCCCATCCCCATCCCATGCCCATCCCTATCCCATGCCCATCCCATCCCCATCCCATCCCTATCCCATCCCCATTCCATGTCCATGCCTATGCCCATCCCATGCCCATCCCATGCCCATTCCATGCCATTCCATGTACTTCTCCGTTCCAGAGCTCCAGCCCTACAGCTCAGACACGCCTGCAGTGCTGCCAAGGTGCCCTTTGTTCCAGGCAGTTCTTTTCCCACCTTTTGCAGATTAATTCCCACAGGTTTTTAAAAGAAAAGGAATTGCTTGAATATGTCCCAGACTCAAAAATAGTGAGAGGGAATTTACCACCCTGCTATGAAACACTTTTCAGTGCTACCAGCAGATGATGGCATTGTCCTACCCTGAAATCCCTGGTGTGCCAGCTGCTGGCAGGCACAGGCAGCTGCAGCAGGGGATGCCCTCCCAAGGGCTGTGTCCAGCAGGGGCCCAGGGAGGTCCCTGTGCCCGTAGCACCCCCTGCCCCACTCGGGGGGGTCACTCCAGTGCCAGCAGTGGAGGGCCCAGCATCCAGCCTGTGCCACCAGCAGGTGTGTTCCACTCCTGGAGGAAAGTTCTGACCACCAACTGCCCAGTCCAAGCAGCTACAAACTGCTTTGTGCACGGAATCACAGAATCATTGAGGCTGGAAAGGACCTTCAATTCAGTGTCTTGGTTTGAACAGACAGGTGTCTGCTGAGGAAGGCAGGAGCCTCCCCTGAAATGGAAAATGCAAACCCTCTCTCTCCAAATTATTGTAAGTTTGAAATTAAGGGGCTCTCAGGCAAAGATATGGGAGCAGGAATAACAGCTCTTTTTTAAGGAAGAAAATAACAATAAAATAAGCAATGCAGCAATACAAACCAACCCTGCCAGAGTGAGAGCAGGCCCTGTCCCCTGTGTGTCAGGGGGTGGCACAGCCCCATCCCATGGGGGCTCAGCCCTCCTGCAGTGCCAGCTGTGGCTCTGCTGGAGCAGGGATCCTGCACAAGGGGGGAGTTTTCCTCTGCAGCTCCAGGGCTGCTGGAGATGGGCCTGGGCTCCCTCTGGCCATGCAGGGCAGCAGAAGCTGCTCCTCTGGCAATGCACTGGGCAAAGGCTGCTGGGCTGTGCCAGGCTCACATTGGATCCAGGTAGGAATGCTTGGCTCCTGCCCTGGGCGCAGCATCTCCCCATGGGATGCTGGAATTGGATCAGCCCTGCAGGGACACTCAGTGGCCATGGACAGCAGAGATCTCCTGCAGGGAGGATTGGCTGTGGGAGAGATAAAGAAAAAACTGCCCCATGAACAGAGGATAACTGCCCCATCAGACAGGAACAGATATACACACACATTTCCAACCTAAGACAATCAGTCAAGCCCAACCCTTAACTCAGCACTGCCCAGTTCCCATGTCCCAAGTGCCACATCCACACACCTTTGGAACACTTCCAGGGATGGTGACTCCACCACTGCCCTGGGCAGCTGTGCCAGTGCCACCCTTTCTGTCAGTGGCAGCTTTTGGAAATGCTGCCCTACATGGCTATGCCAGGATATCTCTGTGGTGGCCAAAATAAGAAAGATTTGAGGGCAATCATGTCTGAACCATCTGCATCCCTAAAATCTTGTTAGGAAAATTAATCCACAAACATCAGAGGTTTATGTCCAAAAAGGAGACAGAGGAGTCCTTTTACTTTATTCAAATAAAGGGAGAGGCCATAGGGCATTTCCCTGGGATCTCCAATTTTTGGAGGATGCAGCCTCCTTTTTATCCCATTTTCCCAGCCACATTTCCCTTCTCTCTTTCCCCATTGGCTGAGGTACTTGGGAGGTTCAGACTTCCCAAATTGCCTGATACCAGAGATTTCCCTCTAATGTATAACCCTCCCATTTTATTTTTCCTTCTTATGGAATTTAGGGGTTTTTCTTCCTCACTGTTTCTTTCATCTTTCAATGTCTAATCTCATTTATCAGCAAAGTGATAAAGTTTATTTGTAAAAGCAAATACCTTTTTCCATTCATCAATCAGTGGAATCCTTCCCATTGTTTCTTCTATCTTCCAGTGCTGGTTTTATCTACCAGCAAACCCACAGCTTGTTTGTAAAGACAAATCTGCTATTCCTCTCAATCTCATACAGTGCTGTATTTGCCTTCAGTCCTCAGCAGAAGGCAGATGATCTGCACAAATGACCTGGAGAAGAATGCCCAGCCCAGGGAGCCCCCTCTGCCCTGGCTCCAGGCTTGATGTGGCTCTGGACACAGGAGAAGCACACCTGGGATTGCCTCAAGGAAAGATGCTGGAGTGCAGGAGGGGTGTCCATGAGAAGAAATGTACATTTTTCTCTTGAAGAAATTTTTCTACAGAGGAAAAGCTCATCCATCCTAATCTGCCCATTAGGATTGGGTCTTACCTGGGGCAGCAGTGATGCCATTTCTCCTATTCCTTGGAAATGTTCCTCTGTAGTGTTGTGAGGGCCCCCGGACAAGGTGAGAGATGAGAATTTGACTCCAAATTTCTTAGAAGGCTGATATGATATGATATGATATGATATGATATGATATGATATTATATTATCTATCATATCATATATCATATCATATCATAATGCTATACTAAAAAGAATAGAGAAAAGATACATCAGCAGGCTAGCATGAATGATAATAAAAACCTATGACAGACTCAGACAGTCTGACATAGCTGGACTGGGATTGGTCATTAAATTAAAGCAATTCACATGCTGGGTAAACAATTCTCCAAATCACATTCCAAAGCAGCAAAACTGGGAGAAGCTGAAGCTTCCCAGGAGAAGAAATCCTGGTGAAGGGATTTTCCATAAAACATCACGGTGACATTCCTCTGCCTCAGCAAAGCAGCCCTGGCTTACGTAAGCGACCTCAGGGATATTTGCAGGAGGCAGAGCCCTGGAGCAGCAGGGAGAGAGGGAGGGAGGTGTGTTCTGTGAGGCTGCACACTCTGCAGGGAGCTGGGCATGCAGCGAGCGAGGGCTGCCAAGCCAGAGCCAGAGCGTCGGTCCCGCTGCTGCCGTGGCACTTCCAGCTCCTTTTCCTCAGAGAGAAGACCAAGGAAGAAGGGATGGAATCCCCCTTGCCAGCTTGTAGCTGTACAGGATGGCTCTGACAAGGGAGAGCCTGGCAGCAAGAGCACAGAGCTGTCACCACCCTGAAACCTCAGGGTCTGTCTGACACCTGGCAGGAGCATTTATCCACAGCTCGTGGAGCTCAGGAGCCAGAGCCAGGAGGGAATTGCCAGTACCAACCCTCCTTGTTCAAGCATTTTTATTCAGCACAATATCTCCTTCCTCATCTTTTCCCTCAGCCCTCCCTGCTGCCAAACTTCCCACGTGTTCCAGGCACCACTGGGGCTGCTGGGTTGGAGGCACCTGCCAAGAAGAATCATAGAAGATTCATAGAAGAATCTCAGAATCCCAGAATTGTTTGGGTTGGAAACAACCTTACAGGTGATTCCATGCCCTGCCATGGCAGGGACACCTCCCACTGTCCCAGGTGCTCCCAGCCCTGTCCAGCCTGGCCTTGGGCACTGCCAGGGATCCAGGGGCAGCCACAGCTGCTCTGGGCACCCTGTGCCAGGGCCTGCCCACCCTCACAGGGAACAATTCCCTCCCAATATCCCATCCAGCCCTGCCCTCTGGCAGTGGGAAGCCATTCCCTGTGTCCTGTTCCTCCAGGCCCTTGTCCCCAGTCCCTCTCCAGCTCTCTTGGAGCCCCTTTAGGCCCTGGAAGGGGCTCTGAGGCCTCCACAGAGCTTCCTCTTGTTCAGGCCGAGCAGTCCCAATTATTTCAGCCTCAGAACCCTGTAGCACTTGTGTTCACCAAGCACACACCTGCAGCTGTGACTGGGGACCTCAGGGGAGCAGAGGATCTGTCTGCTTTATTAAACAACTCATATAAAACCTCTGCCATGTTTCATTGACCCTGGTGCAGAAAGCCTGGAAGAAGCTCTGGGTTCCAAAGGCCTCAGACCTGGGAGTGGTAGAGTGTTTCATGGTGATGGGACTGGTGACATTGGTCACAGCATGCTGATGGATTCCAGCACTCATGTCACCTGGATCAGCCTCAGTTCATGTCTGTAGGCCTCTTGTTGGACCTTATTCCAGCCAAATCCTCAGGAACCAAATCAACCCCATCCCTGGAAGTGTCCAAGGCCAGGCTGGATGGGATTTGGAGCAACCTGATGTAGTGGAAGGTGTCTCTGCCCATGGCAGGGGGTGGAATGAGATGAGCTTTAAGGTCCCTCCAATCCAAAGCATTCTGTGATTCCATGAATCCTGGACACTTTGGCATCAGGCTGGCCCAGGACTCTTGCCAGGGAGCAGCTGGGCAATGCTGGGGGCTGTGGAAGCTGGACCTGTGATATTCTGGGCCTCGTGCAGCATTTGTACCACATGGTGCTCCTGCTGAGCTGGGAACCTGGGCCTGTGCTGGACCATTGCACAGGCCTGGTAAATCCTGTTCCTCACCAGATTTACTCTGCTCTCAAAGATAAAGAGACAAATGTGGTGGAAGAAGCAAGGACTTCTCAAGCAGTGACTGTAAAATAGGTTGTTGTTTGACCTCAGAGGTCAAAGCATCCCCCTCCTGCACTGACAGAGGACAAATATATCCAGGCCAACCCTCATTGCTGCTCACCCAACTCCTGCCCCAGCCCCATGGTTAATGGGCTCCAGAAGGCTGGAATGTGAAATGTTTGGAGCCTGCAGCTCTCCCTGGGGGATGTGAGCTGGGTGCTGTGGGCAGAGGCCAGGCTGCTCCAGGCACATTCCTCTGCAGTCCCTGCAATTCAGGAGTCAGCAGGGAGCTGGTGCTGGCAGGTGGAGGAGTTTGCTCTTGTGTATGGGATCACTGAATTTCAGGGCTATAAAAACAGGACTTGCAGCCAGGATAAGGCAAAAGCCTGGTGGATCACTTACCTGGATGGAGTCAGGTGTGATCCCATAGCAGAGGTGGAGAGAAGATCCAATTCCTGCTTATCTTCCAAACACTGCTCTTTCTGCATATCCTGGGCTAGCTTGAACATCTCTGTGATTTTAAGGAGGCCTGTGGCAGTTGCTGAGCAAGAAATCCTGCAGCAGCAACACCTGAACCCTCTGGAAGGGATGCCTGCACCAAGCCCTGCAGCCCTGTCAAAGTCCTTCCCACTCTCCCCTGCTCCTGGGATCCCCCTCACACCATCCCACTGCAGCCTGGGGTTTATTGTGTTTGCATCCTCCTCTTTGCATTAGATGTGGCCTTTGTCTTTGTTATTTGTGTCTCCAATTCTTCCCCTACCAAGTACATCAGTCGCTATGGAAACGATTATTTCCTCGGGATGAGTAATCTTCGTGACAGCCCCGAAAACAGCAAAAAGTCAGAGCATACACTGCACCTTCTACTTAATTCAGTGAGTTGTTAATTAGCTCTTCCCTTCAAAGGGATCAAAATCTCTGCCACCAATGATCTGCAGGGAAAAAGAAGGAGTTTTGACTGGCTGCTTTGATCATTTTGTGCTAACTTGGCATGAATTGGAGGAAGCCAACAGGCAGCTGCTGGAGCAGTAACCACCAGCCTGTCCCTGCGTGTGGGAGGACCAGAGGATGTCAGCTGCATGTAGGAAGCTCCCAGTAACTCACAGTGTGACCCACTGAGCAAAGCAGAAATCCCAGTGGAGTCCCAGCACTCTGGAGCTGACAAAGTCACTCCACCACAGCTGGGGGGTGCAGGATCCCCCCAGTGTCCCCAGGTGGTTAAAGGGCCAGTGGCACCTGGCCCCTACCAACCATGGTGTGGCCAGCAGGGCCAGGGCAGTGCCTGCCTTCTGTTGCATTGCTGAGGTCACAGCTCAAAGCCTGTGCCTGGTTCTGGGACTCTCACAAAAAGAGAGACCTTGAGGGGCTGGAGTGTGTCCAGAGAAGGGAATGGGGCTGGGGAAGGGGCTGGAGCACCAGGAGAGGCTGAGAGAGCTGGAAAGGGGCTCAGCCTGGAGAAAAGGAGGCTCAGGGGGGCCCTTCTGGCTCTGCACAGCTCCTGACAGAAGGGGACAGCCAGGGGGGGTTTGGGCTGTGCTCCCAGGGAACAGGGACAGGATGAGAGGAAATGGCCTTAACTTGTACCAGAGGAGGTTTAGATTGGATATTTCAGAAAATTTCCTCACAGAAAGGATGCTCAGGCACTGGCACAGCTGCCCAGGACAGTGGTGGAGTCACTGTCCCTGGTGACATCAGAAGCTGTGTGGATGCGGCTCTTGGGGACATGGGCTACTGGTGGCCTTGGCAGTTCTGGGGGAGGGGTTGCACTCCACCATCTGAGGGGGCTTTTCAGACCTTTACAATAAAAAAGCAGCTCTGTAGTAGGGCCCCATGAGCCTCTCCATGGGGCACCACAGCCAGCCCACCCAGCAGGGACAGCGCTGGCTCTGCCGGCTCCATGTGCAATACCCCAAAGCTTCTCCAAGGCCTGACATGAATGATTATTAAACAGCTCAGCTCTCACAGGGTGTCTGATGGCACAGCCAGGGCCAGGATGGAGCCCAGACCCCCAAGGCACCCAAGTGCTGCTGCTGCTCCTCACACGGGGCTGAGGGCTGGGGTGGTGACCTGGCTACTGCAGGCTCAGTGAAAATTGTGCTAAAGCACAATTCTAGAAGGATCCAGGGAGGAGAGGCAAAGAGGAGGCTGAGCAGGGCATCTCCTCCTACCTTCTGAGGAAGAGGCTCAGGTTAGGATGTCCCAGAGGAGAGCCTGGCTGGTGAGCACTGCCAGGTCTCTGGCAAGAGCTGATGGCACAGGGCTCACATCAGCAACCACAAGAGCTCTTTGGTGTGGAAATGAACAGGCAAAAAGATGACTGGGAAAACTACTCCAATCCCAAACCCCTTCAAAAGAAGTTGGTGTCTCCTGTGATCCATGCACAGGAATAAACCCAGGAAAGCTCCCTGACTGTGATCAGCCTGCACCACTGAGGATGGAATGTGTGAGTGGGATGGGACACACTGAGCTGATGCTTTATTTCCCTTTGTCTCTACCCAAGGAAAATGTACTGCATCTCAAATAAAGCCCAGCAATGAACACTTCCTGCTCTCTCCTCTGGCCTCATCCCAGCAGTGACTGGTACTGACATTTCTGAGGGCTGGGGGCAGCACTCCCTGCCCCCTTCCCTGCCAGCATCCCACACTCCTGCTCCATCCACTGGGCTGCAAGGCAGGCACTGCTCCCAGAGCCTGCAGGACCCTGGGCTGCCCCCTCTGGGATCTTCCTTCCCACCCAGTGGAGAGCCCGTGGGATGGTGGGGAGCTGCCTGCAGCCCAGCACTGAGCCCTGGCACTGCCAGGGGGCAGCCTGGGAGGTGTCAGGTGTGTGCCCATCCCCGAGCACAGAGCTTCCCTGAGTCACTGCACTCAGACAGGGGCAGGCCAAACCATCTGTTTTCCATCCCCCCCGGCACTGCAGCATTATTAGAAGGTGCTGATGTCTCCAGATCGATCACCAGGAGCAGGGAAGGTCACGTGCAGACAGGCTGATTGCTTCTTCACCTTGCTGAGCCAGGCGTTTTGCATCTCAAGTGTCACCTCTAGGCTGAACTTCACCCCTGTGCTCACCTCAGGGGTCTCCTGCCCTGGAGAGGACACATGGCCCAGGCACGGGGCCAGGCCAGGCTCTGACTCACCTTCCCAGAGCCGGCCCTGTGCTGGAGCACAGCGAGGGGATGCAGGGACCCTGCTCCAGGATTGCCTGAACAAACCCAGCTCCTCTCCCCCACCACCCCCACAAGCAGCTTGGTGTGTTTTCATATTTAGCACCACCACTTCTCACCCTGCACTCTCTGCTTTTCTCCCTCCACCCCTGTGTCCCCTGGCTGCACCCACCTGTGCTGCGGGTTTCCTGCAGGGACTGTAAGCCAGGCCTGCACTAATTCCTGGTTGGATTTCTGTAAGGATTTGAAGGCTGGCTTTCAGCTGGCTAAGTTCCTCCTACATCTCAAGGCTTCATTCCCAGGGTGGAGAACAAGCCACTGGGGCAGCTTTTGGAAGTGGCCAGGGGGCAATTCCCTGATTCCAGCTCCTTTACAAGCCCTGCCCTGGCAGCCAGGCCTTCTCTGTGGCTCTCGTGGCCACACCATGGCCCTGCCCTGCAGACAGGGCTGGGGGATGCCATGCTCCAGGCTCAGCCCAGTCCCTGCTGGAGGCAGAGGGAGATCCCTGCACATCACCCTCAGCACCACACTGTAACACATGCTGAGGTCACCACAGCGACTGCAGGAGTCTTTCAAAGTCCTCTGTGCCATCTCATGGAAAATCTCAGATCCACACCCCATCCCAGTGCAAACCCACTGATCTGCTGTCCCTGGGCATCCCTCTGCACTGCTGTGCCCCACTCAGGTGCCAGGAATGCAGCCAGATCCTGCATCTTCACACCACATGGCAAATGCTACAGCCATGGATTTATTTTTCTATGGATGTATTTCAGGCCTTACTGTAAAAAGGAAAAAAAAATTAGCTTATTAAATGACATCCAGACAATCTTTTTATTAAGACACCCAAATATTCTTTCATCTGTGTTTGCACTAAGTGAAAACGAAACCATTTTTATCAATAGACTTGTCAGCAAGTCTTGGGAAAAGGGTAAAATTAAGCCATGATTGCAAACCTCTTGTTAATATGAGCATCTGTAATGCCCTCAAAATAGAAGGAAACTAAACATCAACTCAGTAAAATCAGGGGAGAAGCAAATTAATAAACTGCTCTTACAGTACAGTGGTTTTTCTTCATTGAAAAAATCCACAAACAGGTTGATCTCCTGCTCTGTGTCAAAAGGTGCAAAACTCTTCTCCTTTCAGCACCTTCCACCCCTGCTGCTGTAAGCTCAGCCCAAAAGACAGCCCAGGTGTACCAGCAGTTACCTGCACTGGGGTCTTTCTTCCAGTCAGTTATGTGTGCTGTTAAATCTCTGTTTCTTACTTATGGCACAGCCCAGAGATGTTCTGCTGGATTTACCAGGTCAATTCTGAAGTCTGGTCACATAAAGCTGTGGCAGGGAGAAATAAACTCAGCACATCTTAATTCAAAGCCTGAAGACACAACCTTCATGGAAAGCAGTTTGCACTGCTGAGAATAAATCTCTATCTCTGCTCATGTATAAAGATCTAAGAATAAATTATTTGATAATGTTTATCCTTGTGTGGAAGTCTTGTATCATTCATTACATGCTCAGGATAAGCAGCTGAGCTCTGAGCTGCTCTCCTGACTGGACAGGAACACTCTGAGGTCCTGCCAGAGTGAATTATTACTCTTCCCCTCCCTGGGCAGTGTAGGGTCATTTCCTACAATCCATTGCCCAGCCCAGCCCCACTCCTGTGTGCCAGATCCCTGCAAGTGTCCCCAGCACTGTCCCAGAGGGACATCCCCTGACAGCTCCTGACAGCTTCTCCCCACGCCTCTGCTCTGCCCAGATCTCCCAGAGCTGGGGCTGCTCCAGAGCCTGGGCCAGCAGGTCCACCCTCCTGCTTGTCTTCCTCGTGCTGCTCCAGCTGAAATCCTTGCTGGAGGAAATTCCAAGCAGGAATTGCAAGGAGAGCCCCCCACCCACCAGGGGGGCAGAGCTCACCAGAGCTGGCCTGGGCACAGCCTCCCCACCCTGGCAGCGCTGGGTTAATGGGTGGGCACCAGCAGCTCAGGAGTTCTGCTGCCCAGCCTGAACCCTTCATTTCATCCCTGAAAGATTCTTATTGCACTACTGTAAACTGTGCCCCTTCCCCATGGCTGGGAACGCCGACAGGCTGCTTCAGAGAGGAGATCAGCTCTTTGGATTTCCACCCATAAGGGTTTAGGTGTTATTAATACTGTTGGGAATGGCATTTTTTAATGCTAAATCAGCTTCAGCTTGAGCCAAGGAGGCCAAGTATCGTAGGCAGCACAGAGAAGGACTCACAGGAAGGATTCACACAAGTTAAGGAGGTTTTTTGAAAAAAATAAAGAAATCTGTGATTAATCTCCTTAATGCAAAGAGCATTTTCTGGGACGTCAGTTTAATGACTCAACACTTCTGCTGCAATGTCACAAAGTCCCTCCACTCATCCAGCTCCTGGAGTCCAGGGAATTTCTGGCTTTTATCCAGAGTCAAAAGTGCTGAACCCCAGTGGAAGGCAAATAGCTGGAGAAGGCAATAGAATCCCCCAGGAAGGCATGCAAAGGCACTCAGCAAATCCCCATCCTCAGGGCACACAGGTTTTGGAGTCCCATCCCCTCCCTCCTGTGCCTACACCAGGCTCTCTCCATCCTGAGATGAACCAACACTGGCACAGGAGGGCTGGGAGAGCACCAGGGGCAGGGCCAGGGCTGGGTGAGGGCAGAGCAGGGGCTGGGCTCTGCTGCTCATCCTGGCCACGGTCTGGCAGCCACGGGGGATGGGCAGCGAGCACTGCCCGGGGTGTCCCAGGGCTGCTGCACCGCCCGAAGCCACCCCACGGTGACAAATGTCAGCCAGGCCTGACAGAGCAGATGGACAGAGGCTGGGAAGCAGATGGAGAGAAGGGAATTTGGAGCTGATTTGAAAGGCCCTGAAGTGCCTCGTTAGGAAAACACATCCAGGCATGGACAGAGCAGCCTGCAAAGGTGGGGAGGACAGGATGTGAGAGGAGCGGCCATGCACAGCCTGCTCCTGTCACCCATGGGGTCAAAGGACAGCCAGAGCTCCGAGGGTCACCACACACCTTCATTCCCACGGGATGCAGACCCAGCTGGCAGCTTCCTCAACCAGCCACAAACTCCAAGCAAATAAATCCAGGAGAGGCTGGGAGCCCCCTGGGGTTCCCTCACGCCAGGATTGCAGCCATCATCCCCGTGTCTGTGCACTGCCTGTGCCCGGAGTGTGCCCAAGGCTCAGCCCTGCGTGTGCCCACACCGGGCTGTGCCCGGGGCCAGGCACCAGCAGCTCCTGGGTGGCTTGGCCGGCTCCTCCTCACGCCCTCCATCACCTCCCTGGCACCTCCCGAGAGAGGGACGGGATCTGGGGGCAGCGGGGAACAGGAGCTGGGAGCAGTGGGAGCGGGTTGGGTGCCTGTGCTGGTTTCTACACCCCTCTGCTGGGCAGCCAGCAAAATCGCTAAGGAATGTGGCAGGAACCGCAGGGAGAAGCCTAGCAGGAAAAGGAACAAAACCAACATGTTTCTAAAATGAAAATGCCAGGGGGAAAAAATCCCAATTTCTTTAATTCCCAGTGTGGAAAATCACCACCAGCTCTGTGGCCAGACAAACTGAAGTCCGTGTGAACATCCTTTGGCCCAGCTCTGCCTGAGGAGACAGAATTGATCTGAGATTTTCACCTGAGGAATCCCTGAAGGAAAAATAAGCTGGAATCCTTGCCTTGCTGCTCCAGATGTTGGGTGTCTAGAGGACCTGCATATGATCCATATAAAAAAACATCACTCATCTTTTATATTCCTGTAAGGCAGCAGAGGCTGGGGATTTGGGCTTGGATACATCAGTTTTTAGTCTAAGCTCAGGCAGAGGTTTCCCACATGTTCTGTGACTTTTCTGTCGTGGTTTAGTCCCAGCTGGAAGCTCAGCCCTGCACAGCCACTCACTCGCCCCAGTGGGACAGGGGAGAGAATCAAAATCAAGGGAAAAACTCATTGGTTGAGATAAGGACAGTTTAATAGGGAAGTAAAATCCACACACACAACTAGAACAAACCAAGGAATTCATTCCCCCCTTCCCCAGGGCAGGCTCAGCCATCCCCAGGACAGCCAGACTCCATCACTGCTGGGGAGAGGAGCAGAACAGCCCCTGGCTGTGCCAGCCCTGCTCAACAGTAACTAAAACATCTCTGTGTTATCAGGATTTTTGTTTTCAGCACAAATCCAAAACACAGCCCTGTTCCAGCTACAGGGAAGAAAATTCACTCCATCCCAGTCAAAAAAAGCACATTCCACCCTTTATTCCATACCAATTACATCATGCTCAGGTCCCACAGTACCCACACAAGCTCATTAACCACCAGCCCACTTTCCATCTTTTGATATAATACACAGATATCATTCCCCTAGTCTTTGGACCACTGTGTAAAATGTGCACAAAGTGAGCATTGAGCTCATTTAGTCCATGCCTTTGGGCTCCATGGCATGGTGGTCACTCAGGGCTGGTGTTTGTGGGGAGTTACTGGGCACCCAAGGCAGCCCAGGCCAGGTCACTGCTGCCCTGCAACTGCTTCTTGTGTAGCTCCTCCACTGCTCCAGGTGGTCCCTGCTGTAGTAATTCCATAACCTGCAACTCAAAGCCTGGGTTGCAACAATTTAAAAATATTTCCATGGCAATCTCCACCTCTTTGGATCTGATTATCGGGTTTAACACTGCAGTGAACTCTTCCCTCCTTCCCTGCCCCCGCTCCAGCTTGGATTTAATCTCAGACTGGAGTCCCTTAGGGGTGTCCCAAGTGGAGCTTTATCCATGAGCCACAGTCTCCACAGGGATATACCTGCTGTGGCACAGATTTATCCAGAGCCACAGAGCTCTGAGTCGCACCTGCTCCAGAGTGGCCTCATGCAGGGGCTGCAACACCAGCATGGCATTATCCACAGCCATGTTCCCTTTGGGAGTGGCCTGCTCCAACAGGGCCCTAGCCCTGCCTCCATCCCTCTGGGTGTGCTAATCCATGGGCACACAGTTTCAGGTGCTCCAGCATGGCCTCATGCACAGCCAGGGATGTTCAAGGTGTACCTGCAGCAGCATGGACTTATCCCACAGCACCAGATGCCCTGAGATATCCCTTCTCCAGTGTGGATTTATGCCTTTGGAGGCACAGCTTTTGCAGGATGGACATGCCCACAGCCACACACTTCCAGAAGTACCTGTCCTGCTGTGGAGCTATCAGACACTTTGGGGTGTCCTTCTCCCATGTGGACTCATCCCCAGGTCCCAGTCCCTTTAATAGAGAACCTGCTCGAGCACAGGCTCATCCCAGTCCCAGTCCCTTTAATAGAGAACCTGCTCGAGCACAGGCTCATCCCAGTCCCAGTCCCTTTAATAGAGAACCTGCTCCTGCACAGGCTCGTCCCAGTCCCTTTAATAGAGAACCTGCTCCTGCACAGGCTCATCCCAGTCCCTTTAATAGAGAACCTGCTCCTGCACAGGCTCATCCCAGTCCCTCTGACTGGAGCTCACCTGGGCTCCCAGCCTGCCCAGCACAGATGCAGCAGTGGTGCCACATCTCCCTGGCTGTTATCCAGGTGTTCTCAGTGAGATGATCGGCACCACAGCCAGCAGGGAACGCCAAAAGCTGCCACTAATGAGCCCAAGATTGCAATCTGAGCATGAGCCGAGCCCCCGGCAAGCACAGGAGCTGCCAATTAACAGCTCAACAGCACTCACACCTATAGATCCCACCCAGCACATTCCAATCGAACCTGTCACTCTCCTCAACGCTTGGAGCCCCAGAGCAGGCACCAGAAAAGACTCCTGTGGGCTGCTGCACACACAGGCAAAGCAAAGCAAGGGATTAATTCCCCACTTCCCATGGGCAGGGAGGTGCTCAGCCATGCCCAGGACAGTCAGGCTCCATCATGGTAACAGAGATTTGGGCAGACAATCGTCATCACTCCGAATATCCCCCACTTCCTCCTTCTTCCCTGGCTTTACATTATGGCTGGGATTGCCCTGGGGTCAGCTGTGCTCAGCTGTCCCCTCTGTGTGCCCACTCCAGCTCCTTGTGCACTCCTCTTGCTGGGGGAGTGAGGAGCAGAACAGCTCTGGCTCAGTAACTAAAACACCCCTGAGTTATCAGCAGTTTCCAGCACAGATCCCAAGCACAGCCTACACCAGGCACTGTGAGGAGAATTAAGCCCACCCCAGCCCAAAGCAGCACAATGTTATTAACCCAGCAGTGTGCCAGCTGGGTCTAGACACTCCACATGGAGACACCAATTGATTTTCTGTGTGTACCCATAGCAGAAGCTGACACCCCTTTCATACAGTCCCCAAAGTGAATAAAATGAGAAATTTGGGTTCAGAGTGCAATTAGTGCTTTTTGTGAGCATAGAATTGATGGCATTCCTCCTGTAGCCTTCTCAGGGGCAGGCAGGACCTCCTGCCTCCTGTACCTGGAGTACAGAGAGAATTTTGGCTGGAGTCTGTGACCATGTTGGAAGTGCAATAAGTCCACAAAACATCAAATGGTGCCACTGGGCAGATGAACAAACACTTTCAGAGCCCAAGGATACCCATTTCCCTCAGCATGTGTGAGCTCTAGCTGTACCAACACCCACTCTGAGCCATGCTGGGAGCTCCTGCTGACATGGAGGGCCCATGGGGGAATGAATGCATTGGCAGAAGAGAGAGCAGAGTCTGAGAGCCAGCACAGCCCACGTGCATCCCTGCTTGGCTGCTCTCCTGCACTGGCCACTTCAAAGACCAAGCCCAGAGGGGACCCACAAGGCATATGAGGACATTCCCTCACATTTTGCAAAGGAAACAGTGGGGAAAAGTCCTATTCTAGCAGTGCTGCACAGAAACAGTCACAGTCAGTTCAGCAGCTCTCTACATACGTGTCAGGGGGTCCCATTTTAAAACAAACCCAGGAGTCAGTGGCTGGGATGGCTCTCAAAGAGGTGCTAAGGCACAGCAGATGGACGAGCTGCTTGGTCAGCTCCTGGAGCTGGTAATATCACCTGACTGAGAGGCAGTTTTAGCTTGTGCCATGACTGGATGCCAATAGCTTTTGGAGCTTTAATGTTTCTACGGGGCAGAGGACTTAAAATCCTTAGGAATTCTCCTTAGCTGGAGAATCCATAGAAAAATCATTTAGTTGAAGCTCACTGATTTGCTGTGGCCTGTTTCTGAGACATTGCTTCTTTATCCCTTTGCTTTCTTCCCCCCATCCTATGGAAGAGAACATTATCCCCTGCAATGCTCCCTGATCCTGAATTTTGGACAGAAAAAGCCACATGCAAGAAGAAGGGACCCTTGTAGGCAGGGCCACACTTTCAGGTGCCATGGAGACACCTCCTGCCCTCTGCTCTCCCTCCATTCCCCACAAACACAAGGAAGACAAAGGTGAGACCCAGGGAGGCTGGGAATGACCCCAACAGTGAAGCACCCCAGGAACACCTGAGCTGAGTTGGGCCACTTTGCACGTGGATCTTTCTGGTGTCATTGTCTAAGGGCTCTCCAAGAGGAGCTATGGGAAGATGGGAGAAAACCTGCCCATTTTGCCTCTGGAGCAGGCCCCACATTCAGAACTGGGCTCCCAGTTAGAGAAGTGTGACAAGAACAGGGTGATGGGGGAAGGAAATGCAACAGAAATGGTCAGACATTTGACAGCAGCATCCTGACACACCAGTCTGGCAACACACAGCTGGTGGATAATAAATTCATAATTTGCACACTTTAGACTGTTTTCATGAGCCATTCCTATATGGCCATACCTGCTGCTGGAACAGCTGGAGAAAGAACATGAATTCAACACTGAGGGCTCCTCTGACAACAGATTATAAGAAATAATCACAAGCCAAATATTAGGCCCCAACAAGACAGAAAAATTACATTGATATTTATAATGGACTAACAATAAAAGGCCTGGGACATATGAAGCAGGCCTGTACCAGAGCTCTGCTTCATATGTCCCAGATTATGATTAATTACAGATTTGAACCCTTGTAGCAAGAGATCATAGCCTCTTGCCCTTAGGAGGGAAAAAGATGAATGTAATTTCTTCTTCTGACACTCCTCCCTCCTTCCACTGTGGCACAGAAACACCACGATACTCATCTGTCTTCATTTCTCTTAAATGCCCAGGGGAAAGGAATAAAGGCTTGAACTACAGAGTTGCAACTTCCAGTTGTGCAGCTCCAGCTGATTTGGTGGATCAAACCATAAAACTCACAGGTTTGGGCTTTATTCTGAGTCCCAGGAGCACACATCCCTGGGCATGTGAGGGTGTGAGGAAAGCTGTGGATTCAGGGCTGAGCCTGTGCTTGTGGGTGCCAGGAACAGGACTGCCAGTCAGGGCTGTAAAAATGGCAGGGCACACAGAGAGAGGTCAGGCACTGATCCAGAAGGATGGAGATAATTGGATCTTATCTGCATCTGCTCTGAGCACCCTCTGCCAGCCTGCCTGGACTGTGGGAGAGATGAGGTTCACCTCTGGTCACTGTGTCACTGTTTTACAGCCAGTTCTCGTGTTCCAGGATTTCCAACAGACGAAGGAATAAGACAGCACAAGGGTGAGGCCATCCTAATTACAGCCAAGACTGATCAGAGAGGCCCCTAAATGGCCTTGGAATAGGGAGAGGTTTTGCCATTCACCTTCTGGGCCCCAGGCTGGTCCTAATCCAGGACCAAGGTGGGCCAAAGCTAGAGGAAGAAAAAACAATGTGAGAAAGACATCACTGATTGTGGGGGACAAACACTGAAAAAAGGGCAGAGGATGTGAGAAGGAAACATTTGCAAATGTCTTAAGAGGGCACTGGAGGAGGATGTGGTACTGAGTGAGGAGGCAACTTGAACACTGGATTCCTTCTGAAGGACAGAAATGGAAAAACAAAACAAAAGGACGAGATCCCAAAATGAATCCTCCCTCCCTTTCCCCTTTCCTTGTGGTCTCAGCAAATCTCACTCTGCTGCCACCTGCCAGAGGCCTTGAGGTGTTCCACCAGAGACAGCCACCACATTGTCAGGGCCCCTGAAGCCTGAAAGACACAGCAGCCAGTGCTGGTGCATCAGCATCCCATGGGACACGGGACTCCTCATGCTCTGCATATTCCAAAGGGCACACGGGGCCCAGGCACTGATGCTTTGGAGAAAGGGGCTCTGCCTGTGGAGCTGCTGTGGGGCCATGCTGGCCCAGCCCCAGGGAGGTGCCTGTGCTGAGATCCTGCTGGATCTGCTCACACAGGAGCAGGAAGCAGGGAACTGTGTCTCCTTTTCCATCTAGACACTCCCTGACCCAGCAAATGCACTCCTAGTGCTGTTTGTCCTTTCCTGATCTGTCTCACTCTAGTCTTGCTTTGTTGCCGACTGGTTTGGGGGTTTTTCTAACCTGACTTTGATTTTGGGAGTGGGTTTGTCGGGTTGTCTCATTACAGGAGAACCAATTGCCTCGTGTACTTCTGTTTGCCACCACCTGTGGTCCCAGGGTGGGCAGGGCCAAAGCCCAGCTCTCTGTGTGCACAAACCCAGCCTGGAAGCACAGGGCTGTGATCATTCCCACTCTGTACAGCCCTGAGCTAAACAGGCTGCATTTCATCCACCTCCAGGGCACAGCACTGGGATGTTCTCCCCAGAAAAGGTGCTGATGTAAACACCAGCTGAGGGCTCAGAGCTCAGAGGTTGCATGGATAGCACTTTTGCCATCAAGAATTTATTTTTCCCTGTTGGAGCAGGGAAAGAAATTCCTTATACTGAGAGGTAGAGATGTTGAAATGAGCATCATCATCTATGAGAGAGCAGCTTTTATGGGCTGTGAAAACAGCACTGAAGGGCACATATTTGGAGAAAGGCAGTTCCTCAGGGCTCTGGTCCAGAAGAGCATCCATCTGCAGGAAGCCCTTAAAACCAGGCTGAGTTCTCTTCTTTATCCTTGGACCTTAGTCCAGGCTTTCACACTGCTTTCACTGGGCATGGGAGGGTTTAACTGCTCCTGTCTAATGGGGTTGTTTCCAGTGGGTCTCACAGGCAGCTCCATAGGTGCCAGCACAGACAATTCCAGATGAATGCCCCTATCAAGGGTTTTTAAATTTGTGCCAGGGAGTGATTTTCTGGGAGAACAGGAGTGGAAAACAACAGAATCCAGCTATGGTGGGGTGAGGAGCTGTGGGACTAGGCACTACAACCTGTAGTTATCCCAAAGGAGATACAAATTAAATAATGGTTTGGTTTTTTTTTTTACATTTTAAGTCTTTGGTGGAATTCATCCTTAGTTCTGCATGTGCCCACTCAGTGCAATGGTGTTGCTGCCCAGAGGAGAGGCTCAGAGACACTGAGACACTTTAGTAATAAACAGGTTTCCCACTTAGCAGTTTCTAAGAAAGCTCTGGTGCTTCAGAGCTTGTTCTTCTACAGAACAGCTAAATGTGGAAAATCCTGACTGTGAGCTACATCCCAACACTTCCAGGAGAGCTTTTACTTCAGTAGGCTCAGGGAAGATACAACATCTCTTGTACTGTTCCTCTCTGTGTTGGGCTATTAAGGACTTTAAAAACACTTTTTGAATTTTCTATACAGAGATGTGTAATGGCTAAATTTAAGTCAAAATATCTGTATATTGTAAAAACATCTGTATATTGGAAAAAATAATACAGCAACTTGTAAATTACTTGCTGCACACAGAAAACACTCCATGAATGTGTGAAACCAACCAAGCCCTTTCCACTGTAACACTGCCTGTTGCACTCGTGAATTAAGCTTTTATTAAATGAAAAAAATTTAAGAGACTCTCACAGATCTTTAACTCAAACTCAGGAGTTGCTTTGTTACAGATTCACCCAGGGCAACACCCTGGAAGGGAAGGCAGTGGTGGTGCCCTGGGCTGTCACAGACAGGGATTTTCCAGCATGGAAGCATGAGCTGAACACAAGCTGCTTTTAAAGCAGCTGGGAAAAATCCTGGAGTAGAACTAAATGTGGCCTTTTTACTATTTTGATTATGTAGTATAAAATATAAAAATGTTATCTGCATTAGAATAGAAATGCTTATATAAAATATAAATATTTAATGTAATACAATATAATAATTACATTTATAGAAGTTTGGCTCCAATATACAAATCATAGTGTACACTACAAATACTTTGAATATAAAGCCCAGCAGACTGTAACAGTGCATTTATCTACATATTGAGAGGATTTTTATCAACAGATTGGGAGAATTTTCCTAATTCAGACTCTTAAAGGGAAATCAGGACACACTCTTGGTGACTCCAAGCAGATGTTTGGGATTCTCCTGTGCAGCCATGCCTGGAAGGGACTCCACAGACAGAGCCCTTGGAGCAGCCCGGGCTCTCAGGTGGCTGTGACAGGGCTCTGTGGGACTTTCTCAGACTTTCCTTCTTGGCTGATCCTGTCTCTGGAGGAGAAGAACCAGTGCCTCAGAATGCTGGAAGAACAGAACCTGACACTGAACAATCAGGTGTCTGGGTTATTTTCTGCTCTTAAGCAGGCAGAGCTGCTCCGTTCTCAGCAGAGAAGAGAAGTGCAGGCAGTTAACAACCAGGTAAGCTGTGCAGTGGCATCCTCTTCTCCAGGGACACACAACAGCACCTTTGCCTTGGAGGCCCCAGCCTCTTTCCCCTGCCAGCAGCATCCACAGCTGCCGTGTTCTGCCCAGGGCTGCTGCTGCACCCTGAGGCTGAGCCTGGATCTGGTGTCAGCTGCAGAAGTTTTCCCCCATCCTCTCCCGGGTCCCAGCAGGAAATGTGGGAGGAGAAGCAGCAGCAGACTCCTCTGGAGCTTCTCTGTCCCTCTGTTGGCAGTGTTGTCCCAGACAGAGTCGGTGCCTGTGCCAGGCACTGAGCAATGTGGGGACACAGAGGTGGCTGTGGCAGGCTGGGCAGGGCACTTCCAGCACAGCCAGTTCAGCCGCTGTTCAGAGCTGCAGCCCAAGGATGCCCATTGCCTCCCTTTCCCTGTTTTCTCTCCATTTGCCTCCATTGCAATCTTTGCCTCTGTGCCTTCTGGGTTTGGCTTGAAGTCATTTCTCCTTCGTTGCTCTCCCTGCGGCCCACTCTGCTGCCTCAGGAGCAGCCCTGTCCCTGAGGCTCTGTGCATCCATCTTCCAGATCCGGGCCCTGCAGGACGCAGTGCTGCAGATGGAGGCTTCCCAGGCAACTCAACAGAAGCAGCTGCTGAAGGAGCTGGAGGAGTCTCGAGCAGGAGAACGCTCTTTGAGGGACTCTGTGCACGTGCTGCAGGCTGAGGTGTCTGAGCTGCGTGTGAGGCTCCAGAGCTCTGATGACAGAGCAGAGGCCTTGGCCATACAGTGTGAGGCTGTGGAGCTGGAGCTGAGGAAGACACAAGCTCAGAGAGACAACCTCAGAGCCCGCAACCGGGAGCTGCAGAAGGAGTTGGATGAAATTGAGCAAGGTACAGCTTCTCCTCTCCCACTCACTGCCCCATGCTGTCTCACCAGCTGAGGAGCTGTAGGTGGATGCCTCAGCTCCATTCCCCCCAAACTCCAGGCCCTGCCTGAGCCTCCAGGCTATTGGCCTCTCTGGAGCAGGGCTGCACAGGCATCCCCTGTGCTTTGTCTCTCTTGAGTTGCTCACTCTGCACAAGGCCAAGAACAAACACACTCTCCTATCCCTCTGAACCTTTGCCCCTTTCATTCCTGCCTTTTTCTCTGCCTGGAAGTTTCCTTCATTTCTGTCAGCTTTGGAGCCTTTGTGGGCTTAGGGCCTGGCAACCACAGGCAGGTAGAGAAGACAGTGCTGTTGTCTCTGCAGGATGCACATCAGTTTGCCTTTGCTTTGCTTTTCCCCTTCCCATTTCCCCTTTTCTTTCCCTTCCCTGCTGCAGATTGTGTGCAGGCAGAAGCCAAGCACATCTGTCTCCAAATTGCCCTGGAGAAGGAGGCCACTGAAAGGCAGGAAGAGGCTGTGGCTCTTCGACAGGAGGTGGCATCTCTGAGGAGGAAATTGGAAAAGCTGGAGAAGGAAAGGAAGGATGTGCTGGTGAGATTGGCAGATGCCACAAAGGGCCATTTCCTAGCTATGTTTGGACCTTCTGTTATTAGTTCTAAAGAGCACCTTTTCCCAGTTTAACTTTTCTAATTGCATTCTTCTGAATAAGGAGGAGAAGATGTTGTAGTCATGGCAAAGCCAGTTAATGCTGAGGCTGCTGATTTTCCTCCATGCTGGGCTTCTGTGCCCTTGAACCTTTAGTTCTCAATGTCCTCAGTGTCCCTACTGACATTGCATGGTTTGGGGAATTCCTGGTGTCCAAACCCATGTTCAGATTTCTAACTATCTGGATCTGGAAGGACAGGGGAGAGTCCCAAGTTTGCTGTTAATAGAAAGGTGTTTGACCTTGGCCATGGGAGAGCAGCCAGTGGGGAGAGAGGAGAGGAAAGCCAAGGTCTGATCCCCAGCAGGACGTGTGCCTGCAAGGGGAGAACTGGTCCTGAGTGGCAGCAGAGAATGACAGACTGATCTGGCCATTGCTGCTGCCAGAGAGGGCAGTGGGGCTCTGGGGCATGGAGCCATGGGAACTCTACACAGGAGAGGAGGAAAAGCACTGCTGTCAGCCCAGCCCCAGGGAATGAAAGGCTGCGGCTGTTTGCTCTTCCCTTCCTCCCTGATGGAGAGCACATCCTCGTGGCACTGCCTGAATCCTGCTTAGCGGGCACTTGAAATCCTGGCTGCAGTTCTGGCAGCTCCTCTCCAAAGGAGCCCTGGAGTGGAGCTGCAGGAGGTCAGGCAAGGGCAGAAGGGAAGCTGGGAAGGGCTGAGTGAGCTGGGAAAGATGCAGCATCAAGGGGGCCCCAGCAAAGCTCTGCAGCATCCCGAGGAGCAGAGAGAGAGGGGCAGCCTGTGCCTGCCCCTGCAGCAGGAGTCTGACCCCGGAGCTCTCTCGGATTGATCCCGTGCCGCTGTGGGATTGATCCCGGTGTTCTGTGGGACCGATCCCGTTGCTTTGTGGGGCTGATCCCGGTGCTCTGTGGGACCGATTCCGATGCTCTGTGGGACTGATTCCGGGGCTCTCCTGGATTGATCCCGGGGCTCTGCGGGGCTCGCCCCTGGAGCTCTGCGGGACTCAGCGCGTAGACGCCGCGCGCAGCTCCCGCACGCCCACCGGACCCCGCCCGCGCCGTCGCGCGCGCGCGCAAGGCTCAACCACCGCCCCCCGAGCACGCGCAGCGGCGCGGTGACGTAAGCGCGCCCCGCCTCCCACTATAAATAAGGTGGCTGGTGGTGGGCGCCATTGTGGTGCGCCAGGCCCGGCCGTGCGGAGCGGGCCCGCAGCGCCTCCGCCTCTCACGCCGCCAGCGCTCTCGCTCCTTCTCTTTCTCTCTCTCTGTCTTTTTTCCTTCCCTTTCCTCTTCTTCCTCCTCTCCTTTCCTCTCCCTCCCCTTCTCCCCCCCCTGCCGCGGACATGCCGCGCGTCTACATCGGCCGCCTGAGCTACCATGTCCGGGAGAAGGACATCCAGCGCTTCTTCAGCGGCTACGGCCGCCTGCTCGAGGTCGATCTCAAAAACGGGTGAGCGCCTTCCTCCGTGCGCCCCTCCCGAGGGCCCTGGGCCGACCGGGCCCGTCCATGTCGCGGCCGCTGCCGCGTGGCGCCGGCGCAAGATGGCGGCCGGGGGGGAGCGGAGCGGGGGGGCCGCGGCATCGTCCTGGGGCCTCGGTGTGCTCCGGGGACCGGGTGATGGACCGCGGAATGGACCGGGAGCCGCGGCGGGGACCGGGGACCGCGGAATAGATCGGGGAATAGACCGGGGGCCGCGGCGGGGACCGGGGAATGGCCTGGGAGCCGTGGCGTGCCCCGGGGACCGCGGAATGGACTGGGGGCCGCGGCGTGGACCAGGAACCGTGGAATCGATCGGGAAATAGACCGAAAGTCGCGGCGTGCACCGGGGACCGTGACACTGTGCCCCCGCCTGACCGGGCCTTTCTCTTCTGCCCAGCTACGGCTTCGTGGAGTTCGAGGACTCCCGCGACGCCGACGATGCCGTGTACGAGCTGAACGGGAAGGACCTGTGCGGGGAGCGGGTTATCGTGGAGCACGCCCGCGGCCCCCGCCGCGACAGGGACGGCTACAGCTACAGCAGCCGCAGTGAGTCCGGGCCCGTCCCTCCCCGCGGGGCTTGGGGCGGCGGCGGGCAGGGCCGGGGGCGGGCAGGGCTCGGCTGGCACCGAGCCCCGGGCTGGGTGGGGAGGGTCGTTAGTGGGGGTTACCCGGTGCACCGCTGGGGCTGCAGCGTTTTCCTCGGCACCAGCGGCGCCCTCGGGTATCCCGGAGCAGTTGTGGCTGCCAAATCGTGGCCTTCTAGAAAGGGTTTGCTGTGCTAATTAACGGCTCCGGTATTCCTGGGAGCATTTATATGTGACAGCGATGTTGCATCAGTAATGTTAGTGTATAAATATCGTTGTGTAACTGGGGGAGAATCGCTCAGCTGTGAACTTTGATGTGATTGATTCAGTTGGATATATGGGAGGGGCGGGGGGAGGTTTTGGAGCAGGAATCTGTTGTGCTGAAGGGGGGGGTATTGTAAATATTTCTGTGCTCGGCTCGCTCGTGTAGCTTCTTGAGCTGAGCTGTGTAGAGCTTGAACGGCCTAGTACTGTAACTAAAAGTACTAAGGTTGATTTTTCGGTGGTGTTTGGAATCGTGGTGTTGGGGGGGTGGGTTTCTGTCTTTTTAAAAAAAATCAAATGTATGTTGTTTTAAAATTGTTGCATGTTCAATTCAAACTTTTTAACAAGTCCTTGATGTTTCAATTTAAAAGTGACCAGTGGGGCTGAGGCTGTGTCCACTGAGGCTAAGATGACTGCCTTTCCTGGCCATGGCTTTTCCATACATTGTGTGACCCTTGCCCTATGACCCTTTGGCTGACCTTACCGGAAGCCATGACGACAGCAGCCTTTTGCCATTAGACGCAGGGTGATGGTGAGGATTCCAAGGGTTAGACAAAACTGGTTAAACTGAACTAGGTGACTGTTACCTTGCGTGTTTTGTGGCCAAACCACCACCAAAAACCTCATACTGTGATGTAAGTACTTAGTGTAACTAGTAAACGTTTTTGTAAAATGTAGAAATGCATGTAATCAGTTAAGTTTTATATTTTACAATGTTCTGTAAAATAAAACTTAGCAAGGTGAATCTAATAAGGAGCAGTCACTCTCTAACAGATCTTAGGAGCACAGACTTGTAGGATGTTAGTCTGTTTGATTTGCCATTAATATAGATCATGGCAAAATTGCAAAGTTTATTGGAGGCTTAGCGAAATAAAGTCCTACTCCAGTAAATATGACTGTTAAACTAACTTTTTCAGAACATTGAGCCTCCTTTGTCTAGGAGACAACCTAACTTTGTTTCTTTGTACAATCAAGGTGGGGGTGGTGGCGGATATAGCAGTCGGAGACAATCGGGACGAGATAAATACGGACCGCCCGTTCGTACAGAGTTCAGACTGATTGTTGAGAACCTTTCCAGTCGCTGTAGTTGGCAGGATTTAAAAGTAGGTATTGATGTTTTGTGTGGAGTCTGTTGTGAATATCAGGAAGGAAAAGCTTCCTTAATAGCAATGTTGATTTTGTTGCAGTAGAATAATTTAAAAGTGCTTGTGCACATTGAGTGCTGCTTGCAGATCCCCTCCATTCTGTAGCTGCCCTGTGCTCCCCGCAGGATTTCATGAGGCAAGCTGGGGAGGTGACCTATGCAGATGCCCACAAAGAACGTACAAATGAAGGAGTGATCGAGTTCCGCTCGTACTCGGACATGAAGCGTGCCCTGGACAAGCTGGATGGCACAGAGATAAACGGCAGGAAGATCAGGCTGGTGGAGGACAAGCCACGCTCCAGCCACAGGCGATCCTACTCTGGCAGCAGGTCCAGGTAACTCAGGGGACACACTGCAGCAAAAATGGTGACAATCAGCATGGGGATGGGTGCCCTACCTGCGGCAGTCACCTTCAGCTGATGGTTTAGGAATAGGAGGAGGCCTCAGTGTAGAAGGAAACATGTTACATGAAACAGCAAAGCCAGGTCTGAGCACTTTTCCACATGTGAAACCTCAGATGTGATTCACTGACAGTATGTTAAACCATGGTGGGACCACCCTTGCTCTTGAGAAGTTCTGTAGCAGCTTTTCTATGTTAGATTATGCTACTAGATAGCACAGTGTATTAGATGCAATCAGGAAGGTTCTTCCCTGTGAGGGTGGACTTCACAGAGCAGCTGTGGCTGCCCCTGGATCCCTGGAAGTATCCAAAGCCAGGCTGGATGAGGCTTGGAGCAACCTGGAATAGTGGAAGGTGTCCCTGCCCATGGCAGGGGGCGAAACACTGTGATCTTTAGGATCCCTTCCATCCTATACTTGATGCTGGAGGGCACAACCAGACAAAGAGAGAGGGAATGACATCTTGCATGTCTGCAGGTCACGATCCAGGAGACGGTCTAGAAGCAGAAGTCGGAGGAGTCGGAGCAGCCGCAGCAGATCCCGTAGTGTCTCCAAAAGCCGTTCCCGGTAAGTGCCCCAGAGTTAACACTGGTTAACCCTGCCAGTGCAGGAACTGCCTTGCTGACAGATGTTTACAGCTGCTGGAAGTGCACTGCAGGCCATGCAGAATAAACTCTCTCTCTCTTTGAAAGATCTAAATCCAGGTCACGAAGCAAAGACCGCTCCCGTTCCCGATCCAAAAGCAGGAAGTCCAGATCAAAGAGCAAATCCAAACCCAAGTCTGACAGGGGGTCGCGCTCACACAGCAGATCCAAGGAGAAGTCGGAGAAGTCCCGGTCCAGATCCAGGTCCAGGTCTCGATCTCCCAAAGAAAATGGTAAAGGGGATGCTAAGTCCAAGTCCAGGTCCAGGAGCAGGTCTCGCTCCAACTCTCCGCAGCAGCAGCCGTCTGCCAAGGCTCGCTCCGAGTCACCGCCCAAAAGAGCCGCCTCCAGGTCCCGCTCCAGGTCTCGCTCAAAGTCCCGCTCACGATCAAGATCCAGTTCAAGAGATTAGGACTACAACTCTCCTCTCACCTTGCACACTATTATGGAACATTTTCCTACCTGTCAGGCCATTAGTGTTATGTTAGTACTTCAGAAGTTGGTTTTTTTCTCTTGCAGGAGTGAATGGCCTAAGAACTAAGGCATAAAGGTTTAATTTCTATCCCAGATTTGACAGTACCAGGTGGAATAGTGGTACAAAGCAGGAAGAGTCCCCATTTTGTAGAAATTGAGCTGAAAGTTTGATTTTATAGCATTTCTGCAGGAGTAACTTAACTACTCTTAAATGCAAAGTGGTTTTTATATTAAAAATAAACTGAATATAAACAGGCTTAAATATGGGCTTTTTGAAAATATCCTTTTTTCGTATTTTTTTTTTCATGACATTAGAACTATGGGTGTCATTAGTTTCATAAGTTTCAGCTTGCTGCCAAAGGCAGGATTGCCTTGCTGGGCAGGTCACACAGTTTATCTTAATTTTGGAAGGAGTCAGCAAACTGTATAAACCAGTAACAGTACTAGGAAGATTTTAGACCAGCAATAAACTCAAGTTGGAGGACTTAAGTTGTACCTTGACTTGCCAAAAGAACATTCCCCCTATACTGAGACTGTATTAAAGGTGACAAAGGTACTCTGGAACCTGTATCCTACAGTATTGCTAAAAATCCCTTTGTTCCAGACTTGAAAGAATAAAAGCTTTCTGACATTTCTTGCTTGAATCTCAAGTGTCACTGTTGTCAGACATGAAGGTGTCTCTTGGCTGTGGTCCAAGTCCTTAGTATGCTGTATGGTTTGTCAGCCTCTGAATCCCCATTGGACATGAAACCCAGGTAAAGAAATCTGTCTTCCCTCCCCTTTGACTCACTTATGTTAACGTTTTGCTTCAGACTAGGAGAACTATAATCCTCTTGTGTGTAGGTCCGAACTTTATTGGAAATGTAATCTCTTGGAGCTAGAGTTCTAGTTTTAACAAAGGCTTTGCTAAACCACAGTTGCCAGTTCACTTAAATTGTGGAATAAGACTCATCCCAAAAAATCCCCTTTATAGTTAAATTGATTTTTGTAACATGCAGTAGCAAACATTAGAACTGCCTTGTACTCTTTATACAACGTGTAGTTTGACTTGTATAAAATTAAATTGGTGACTCAAACTCTTGTGTTCATTGCACTGAAATGGGATTCTTGCTCTGCCTTGTGCTGGGGAAATCACAAGGTACCCTGCGTTTATGGAGAAAACTTCTTTGGTTTAGTGAGAGACTTGGTAGCTCTTGACAGGCTCTTGGTGGTGAACTTGAAACCAGCACAAGCTCTTTGTGTCCCAGTGTGTCACCTTGTCCTTTCTGCAGGTGTGGCTGGGTGTGACAGCTGCACCTCTGGTCCCAAGTTCCACACCTGCCCAGAGGAATTGGGTCAGCACAGTGCACATGGGAAATGTGACTTGATGCCAACTTGTCTTTCCTGGAATTTCTTTGTGCTGTAAACAATTCTGAAATTTAGTATCTCACCATTTCCTGATGGTCTCTGAAAAGCTGCATTTTGCCTGTTGCAGGTGAGTATCCGTGCTGGGGTCCTAGGGAGCGTGTTCAGGTCTGAGTTCACCTTCCTGGAACCTGAAGTGGTTCTGTGCCTGGTGTTGCCATAAGATCAGGTTATCAGCCTGGGTGTTGCAGTGCTATCTGCACCTGACCCTGGTGGTAATTTGTGATAAGGAGTTCTTGGGTTAAATTGGAGCTGTTTGCTGAGGGTGGTGTATGTTAGCATGAGTACAAAAATGGTGTTGCAGTGTTGATTCCTGCAGGGTCTCAGATGGGAGGGGTGTACTGGGGGGCTTCTTTCAGAATTCACACTGGGCAAGAACAGTTCAGGTTTACAGCCTAAGATACACCTGACGACATACTTGAGATAAGCTGCTTTGGTTATACTTCTGATCATGGAGTAGGTCAGCCTTGAGAACTGCTCCTCTTTGTAAAGCAACTTCACAGAGAACTCTGATAAAATACACATCACACTCCTCAAAAGAAGGCTTGAACTTGGAGCTCAGCAGGTTGAATGTGCATATTCCCAGTATGTGTGATACCAAGATGTTGACCATTACTTTTTTGTAGATACATTCCCTTCTTTTTAAATCTGACCCCAGTGCCTGCCCAAGGCTGTCCTGGCCACTCTGGGGCCATGAGCACCCCAGCCTTGATCAGCAATGCAGAGATGGCTCCTAAACAGCTGCACTCAGCTTTCTGATTGCTGTGACAGTGACATTTTGAGTCCTCATTTATGAATTACAGGTCCCAGCTAATCCATGACTCAAAGTGAAATTCATTCACACCACTCGAACTAAGACTCAATGTCTGGGCATGATTCTGGGTGATTTTCTGACTCAAGGGCAACCTGACTCTCATTCACAGAAAGTGGCTTTTGCAGGGTTGTCTAATTTAGAGTATCTTAAATACTCTTTTCATTTTAAAATGAATGCCAGATTGCATTTAACCAATTTACCTGGAACTCCTTTAAATATCAAGATTTCTTTCTGTGTTACTGGAGCCACATTGTCTGTCTCCTTTGGCTGCTGCCCTTCGCTGTGCAAATGAAGCAGGGATTCCTTGGCATGACTCATCCTTCTGCATGGGTTTCCTCTGGAAAGCCAGGAGGATTTTGGTAGTGCCAGATCCTGAGCCAGGCAGTGAAATGCATGGCTTGTGATAATGCTGTAAGGAATCAGCAAAACCCAAACACCCTCAGTGTTCCAGCTTTGCCAGAAGCATTTTTTGTGGGAGTGGAACAATCTGAGGCTGCTGTGTGTTGGTAATCACAAGTGTGATTATTCCTGAGATCTCTTTTGGGTGTGATGAAAGGGGTTGGGATAATTCTCCATACAAGAGTAAAAGGCTACAGGAACTGCATGTGGTTTGCTTTGCCTGCAGTAGCAGCAATAGTTTGATGGGGAAACCACCTGACCTTGTCATAACTCAGTTTATAACCTGACCCTGGACACAATCTTTTGGGGATGTGGTTCAGAATTGGGCTACCCGACTTTTTTTTGTTTGTTTGTTTTGGTTTGCTTTGGGTTTTGTTTTTTGTTGTTGTTGTTTTTTTTTTTGTGCGGTTTTTAGGATTTTTTGGGTTTTTTTGCATTTGGTATAATCAATATTAATTTGTCTTTAAAGATACAAAAGAGAAGCCTGCTTTCTCATCAAATGTGGGGTGCAGGATTGACCAAATCTAAGTGTCCTGTAGCAAATTGTGAAAGCAAAATCAACACTACAGTTAAAAGTGAAATTTAGAATCTGGGACCGTATTTGCAGTCTGGTCCTGGCCTTTTCCTGTATTTGAAAAAGCATCCTTCCATGTATTTTATTTTTTGACATAAATGCAAGTTTTGTCCTTTAATCATAGAATCCCTGACTGGTTTGGGCTGGAGGGACCTTAAACCCATCCAGTCCCATCCCCTGCCATGGGCTGGGACACCTGCCACCAGACCAGGCTGCTCCAAGCCCCCTCCAGCCTGGCCTTGGACACTTCCAGGGATGGAGCAGCCACAACCTCTATTTGATTCACTTTTTATTTGACTCTATGTCAGAAGAGCTGTGTTTCTGTAAGGAAGGGCACAACTTCTGTCTGATGTACACTAAAATAAGTCTCTCACCTTGCAATATCACTGCTTGGAGCAGAGCTGAGGGGCCTGAGTAAGTGAGCCTCCTTTTTCCTACTATAACATTTCTACCTCTCCATTCTGTGGTTTCAGATTTTGTTTACAACTCGGAGATGACTCTGTCCCAGTGCTGATTGTAACCACCTTTAGATGAGCAATGGGGAGGAGCATTTAAAACAATTCTTGGATTTCTTCTTCACACATGGAATAACTTGAACTATTTCCAATTCCTACTGAAGTCTAGTTTAGGTTGGCACTGTAACATCCACAGAGCAATTTCATACATCAAAGAGCAAAAGTCGTGAAAGCAGGAACTTGCCTGAGGAGCCTGGAAATCCCAACAAATAGCTGAGGTGCTGGGAATGTCTTTGAGAGGTGATGCAAACCCTGGGATCATTTGAAACATTCATCATTTGGATGTGGTTGGTGATAAAGTTTTTCCTTTGGGTAAGAACTGAGTACAGTGATTTCGGTCCAAAATACCAAAAACAGTGCAGGGAAAGCTGCAGGTGGCACAAGGGTTGGAAGTGACAGCCTGTGCTGGCATGTGGATGGAGTGGGGGGGTTGTAGATTTGTTACTGGTGTGTGCAGCTCCTGGAACAGGATCATCCTGCAGATGGGAATAAGTTGTTAGTGCTGTTAAGCCAGCAGGTGTCCCGTGGGTCACAGCTCATGGGCCTGGTGTGACCACAGTGCACAACTGCACCCAGGAAGCTGCTGGGGCAGTATGGGCTAAGGTGCAAAATGCTTTCACAGCTCTTGTGCTCCTTGTTCTGCTCAGCATCAGCACGAGAGGAAAACAGCAGAGTCTCTTGTGATCACAGTGGTGACAGGGATGCTGTACAATTCACCTGGGGGGTGCCACAGCAGCTCCTGTTCTGCTCAGCTCTGGTTCCAGCATGGAGCACGTGCTGACAGTAACAGGAGACACAAGAAAAGTATTTCTGAAAGAGCCTCTTCTATTACCTTGTCTGGGTCTATTTGCTGACAATTAAAACCAGTTGCTCTGTGACACTGAAAGTGTAATCCACCACTTGCCATCATTCAGGTGTCAGCTGTGTACATGTGGCAGCCCAGACCAGAATTGTTCTATGATTCTTCACACACAACATCCCCCTAGAAAGCATGAAACTGATAGACAGCATTGCAGCGACCTTCCCAGTGGGAATAAAAGCTGTGGATGGCAGTGGCTTCCTGGTGCTTCATGTTTTAGGCTTTGGGACATGACTGTGGGTGAGGACAGGAGTGACAGGCACTGCCCCATGTGTGCTGCCATCCTGTAAATAGCAGGATGTTGTGGGGATGAATCCCAGCAAAACAAGTCCCAGAGCAGCACAGCCCTGCACACATTGGGTCTCGTGGGACTAATGGACCAGCAGAGTTGAAAAATCCAGATCAGAATAAATTAAGTCATAAAAGCATTACAAAGAGATAGGTTTAAGTAAACAAAAGTTCACAGAATCCCAGAATAGCTCAAGCTGGAGGGAATCCATAAGGATCATTGAGTCCAAAACCCTGCTCCTGGCAGGAGCACCTACAATGAAACCATAGGGACTGAGTGTTGTCCACACACTCCCTGAACTTGGTGCTTCCCTGGGGAGCCTCTTCCAGGCACTGAGCAGCCTCTGGGTGAGGAACCTTTCCCTAATGTCCCACCTGAAGCTGCCCTGAGGCAGCTTTGTTCCATCTTCGGGTCCATTGCTGGTCCCAGGAGGAGGAGATCAGCACTGCCCCCGGGAGGAAGGTGCAGACAGCAATGGGGTCACCCCTCAGCTTCTCTCCTCCCGGCTGAACGGGCCAGGTGGCCTCAGCTGCTCCTCCCAAGTCCTGCCCTTGGACCTTTCACCATCCTGGTCCCCTCCTCTAGACACAGCTCCAGCTCTCAGCTGTCCTTGGTGTGTTGAGGGGCCCAAACTGTCCCCAGGACTGGAGGTGAGGCTGCCCCAGAGCAGAGCAGGACAGTCACCCCCTTGATGTCCCCTAGGGCAGGGCTGGCCCTTGGGGCTGCCAGGGCTCCTGTTCCACTTGCCCTCAGCCCAAAGCCCCTGAGCCCCTTCCCCAGGAGAGCCCCCCGAGGCATCAGTTCAGATCCCTTCCAACACAGGTCACAGAAATGGATGTTGAGGCACAGAGAGGGAAATGGCCTGATGTTTCATCAGCCAGAGGGTTCACTGGGAAGCCAAAGTTGTTTCCTTTTTTTTACCTAATGTAGCTGTTCCCTAGGAATTCATCATTCTCAGTTCCTGATTGTTTTTTTGCAGCAAGCTTAGCCAGGAACAGGGAACTGATGGGCTGCTTTTCAACTAACTGAGTTTCACTCTGCTCCTGATTCAAATCTGTTTGACCTTCCCTCTGCAGCATAAAAGGGTTGATATGGGAAAATCTTTTTCTACACTGTGCCACTGGAGTTTTATTTGAAAATGGGAAAGAAGGCAGTAGCAACAGAGGAAATATATTGTTACTTCCCTCCTGATTTGCAGGATCTGTTGCTTCATCAGTCTGACTTAATATTTTTAATGTGGTAAAAATTTTGGAGTACAAAACTCAAGGTGGCAAGGAACTAAAGCTGTGAGGCTGTTCCTACAGTCTCCAAAGTGAGCAGGAACACTCAGTGCCCTGGGTTTGGAGCAGCCAGAGCTGGCTGTCAGGGTGAGCAGGCAGACACCTCTCCCCAGCCCATCCAAAACACAGCAACGGGTCTTCTCAGAAGCTTTTAGTACATTTGGTCCTTGTGCTTCCAGCCTTGGTTCCTTCCACTCCTGCTTTCTGCAGGTAAGTGGGACAGACCTTGTGTAAGTGTCTGAAGACACTTCTTGTGTGGCCACAGAATACTGAAGGGTGGCAGGTGAGCAGCCCTGGGTTTGAGCAGAGCTGTTTGTTTGGAAGTGCTACTGCAGTGTGTCCATCCTGCGCTTCCACCTCAGGACCAGTCAGAGTGATCCTTTCACTTCCCAGGGATCTTGGGGATGTCACCTTAACATCCCCCTGGTCCCTCTCTGGGGCTGTGGTTGGAGTGCTGGGGAGGGGATTCTGCCCTGGCACCAGAGCCAGACAAAGCCTGGGGAGCTGCTGTGGAGGACATGTCCCCACTGGTCTTGTGTGATTCCTCTCAGAGGGGTGCTTGGTTAATCACACAGTCTTAGAACGGCTTGGATTGGGAGGGACCTTAAAGCTCATCTCATTCCACCCCCTGCCATGGCAGGGACACCTTCCACTGTCCCAGGTGCTCCAGCCCCAATGTCCAGCCTGGCCTTGGGCACTGCCAGGGATCCAGGGGCAGCCCCAGCTGCTCTGGGCACTCTGTGCCAGGGCCTGCCCACCCTCATTCCTTCCCAAAATCCCATCTAACCCTGCCTGCGGTAGTGGGAAGCCACTCTCTGTGTCCTATCCCTCCATCCCATGTCCCCAGTCCCTCTGCAGCTCTCCTGGAGCCCCTTAGGCCCTGGCAGGGGCTCTGAGCTCTCCCTGGAGCCCTCTCCTCTCCGGGTGAGCACCCCCAGCTCCCAGCCTGTCCCGGAGCAGAGGGCTCCGTCCCACCCACAGCACCGGTGCCTCAGCGGAGCATCACCCGTGCCTCTGCGCCCCCGTCCCGTCCAACCGCGGCCCGGGGCTGCCCGGCCGGGCGGGAAGGGGATGGGGGGGGGGGGGGGGGGGGGGGGGGGCTCCGCTGTTGCCATGACGACGCCCCCCTTTCCCGCATCCCCCCGAAAGCTGCGGCGGGGCTGAGCGCGGCCCTGCGGATGCGGCCCCGCGCGTTTCCACGGCGACGCCGCGGCTGAGCCGCCCCCTCCCCGCGCTCCCCGCGCACACTCGGACCGGCCCCGCGCCCCTCCCGCTCCGCGCCCCCCGCACCCCGGGCCGGGCCGGGCCGGGCCGGGCCGGGCAGCGCCGCCGGGGCTCGCAGCAGCGCCCGCCCGGGTGCAGGTAAGCAGCGCGGCCGGGCAGCGCCGCGTCCCCGCCCGGCCCCGCCGCAGCCCGGTCCCCGCACGGGCGAGGCCCCGGCCGGGCCAGCGGGGCCGGGCCCGGCGCTGGGGGGGAAAGCGCCGACATCCCCCGAGCTGGAGCCGCGCCGAGGGGCCGGGGGGCCGGGGCCGCCCCGGAGGGGGGCGGCGGGGCCGGGCGGGGCGGGAGCCCCCGCCGTCCCCCGGACACCGCCGCGCTGAGGGCCCGGGCCGGGCTCGCGTCCCGCCGGCGCTGCGAGGTGCGAGGCGCTGCCCAGCCCTGCCCAGCCCAGCCCTGCCCTGCCCTGCCCTGCCCTGCCCTGCCCTGCCCTGCCCTGCCCTGCCCTGCCCTGCCCGCGGGGACTGCGCTGCCCCGGGGGAGCCTCGCCGGGCCGGGCCGGGCTGGGAGCGCCTCGCACGGGGGACGCCCGGCCGCGCTTCTTCGGGTGTTTGTGAAACAGCGGGTGAGCAGCGCTGTCCCGGAGCCTGCAGTGACAGCGCTGCAGCCCTGGACAGGGCCCTGCGGCGTGCACAGCTTTGGTCCAGCCTAGCAGCGCACAAACAGCCCAGGCTGTGCACAGGTCCAGGACAGGTCCTGGATTGATTTTATTAGTTTTTACGTGGATTTCTTTACTAGTTATAAAAGAAAATAAAACACTGGACTGTTAGAAATATTTTGAGGTCAGGTATCCATCCTGTTTAGATGTTTCCATCTGTGTGTGGAAAAACATCCAAAGTGTGCAGCTGTGGGTGGTGAGCGGGGCTGGTGCGCTCAGGGGCAGTGGGAGGTGGGTGTGACAGTTCCCATTTTGCCTCTCAGAAGTGCCCGGATTTCAGGCTGCCTGCTGGCCTTGGACAGTGTCACCTCGACCCCTTTGGGCTGGCACGTGGGATTGCTGGTGACTTCTCATCCTCCCCACCTGTGGGTCTGAGCATATCCACAAGCCTGAAAGCTGGTCCTGGTGACAGCGAAACTCCTGGCGACAGCAGGTGACAGCCAGCCTGAGTGTCTCTGCTTTGTCCTCGGTGTTTGAACCTAAAGCTGAAGGCGGCTTGCTACTTTATTGCCCTTCTCCCTCTGATCTCCATTTCCACAGAATCTATTTGCTCTTTTGAAATGTGTAACATGAACAGCCTCTTACTGCACAGAGGGACATTTCATCTGGTTTTGAGATGTTGATAAATACTGTGGCCTGCTCCAAACCTCCCCATGCTGCTCAAGAACCCAGGAGCAGAACTTTCTGGCCCATGGTTTGTTCCAGAGCAGGCATTTGCTCCTGGCTTTGGAGCAGCAGTCATATTTGGAAGGGAAGAAGTGTGTGATTGTCTTTCTCCACTGGGCCACCTGCCTGTGCCAAGTGTGTTCCTGAGTGCTCCTGTGTGTATACAAAGCAAATATTTTCTGCAGTGCCATTAGTCTCCTAAACACCTGCCCTGGGCAATGCCAGAAGTCAGGGGAAGGTCCAAGGGAGCAGCTCTCAGCCCCACAGGTCTCTGTAGTGCTCTGGTGTGCCACTTGCAGTTTTAGCATGATCCCAGCTGCT
The DNA here is from genome assembly GCF_037042795.1 of Molothrus aeneus. NCBI lineage: Eukaryota > Metazoa > Chordata > Aves > Passeriformes > Icteridae > Molothrus > Molothrus aeneus. The sequence goes on from NC_089662.1 coordinate 1,262,624, forward strand.
GGTCTTTCTTAAAGGCTCAATTTTGCCACTGGAGATAATTAAAAATCCATATCTCAGCTCATGGCAAGGATGGGGAAGTTCTCTGTTATGGCTGAGGAAATTCCTGAAAAAAGTAATTTACAGAATCTCAGGCTGGGGGAGGCTGGAGGCACCTCTGGGGGTCACCTGGCCCAGCCCCTGCTCCATCAGGGCCACCCAGAGCCGGCTGCCCAGGATGTGTCCAGGTGGCTTTTGAGTCTCTGCAGGGACGGAGACTCCCCCAGCTCCCCGGGCACCTGCGGCAGTGCTCGGCCACCCTCCCAGTGCAGAAGTGTCTCCTGAGCTCGCAGGGCCCCTCCTGTGGGTCACTTTGTGCCCGAGGCCCCCGGGGCTGTCCCTGGCCCTGTCCCCTCTTCAGCCTCCCCCTGGCTTTTCATCCACAGGGATGAGATGCCCTGAGCCTGCTCTGCTCCAGGCTGGGCAGTGCCAGCTCTCTCAGCCTCTGCTCATGCCAGAGACGCTCCAGTCCCTCCATCAGCTTCATGGCCCTGTGCTGGACTCTGTCCAGTCTGTCCCTGTGTCCTGTCCTGGGCAGCCCAGCTCTGGGCCCAGCACTCCAGGGCTGGCCTCACTGGTGTGGAGCAGAGGGAAAGGATCCCCTCCCTCTGCCAGCTGTGACACAGCTCCCAGTGCAGCCCAGGACGCTGTTCTGCATTGCTGCAGGAGCACATTGCTGGCCCATGGGCATCCTGGTGTCCAGCAGGACCTTTCCTCCCAGCTGGGCAGCCCCCAGCATGTACCAGTGCAGGTTTTAGGAATATTTAAAATTCTGAAAAGCCACTAAGTGAATACCTGTCAATATTGTTTGAACCAGAGTACTTCAAGCCAATTTTGTGATGAACAGGAGCACCTCTCTGGAGCAGATCATGCTTTCTAAGCACTGTCAGGGCTGTGCAGCAGCTCTGTGCCGGGAGCTGCTCTCTCCATGTCCTCTGTGCCCTGTTGCACACAGCATGTCCCTCCTCTTCCCAAGGAATGGATTGCTCCCTGGTTCTGCCGTGGTATGAGAGGGTGAGTGTGAGGGTGAGTGTGAGGCTGTGCCAGGGCTGGAGGCTCGTGTGTACAGCAGCCCTGGAGATGCTCTGCCAGCCCCAGGGTCGCTGCTCTGCAACGTGGCTGTGCCAACACCCAGCGATCCCTGCTGGATGAGCTAAAGCTCTGTGAGCAACAGGGCCAGTGATCCTGGTAGCCTTTAAGTGTGTGTTTTGTGACCTGTGTCCCTGGTTTGTGTGACTGTGTGCACAGGCTGATGTCCCCAGCTCTCAGGTGCTCAGGGTGCTCAGACTCAGGGGCCCTGTGCTGATGCCCTTCCCTGCTGGGCCATGCAGGGACCCCTTTTCTCTGCTGGTGCTTTGTCTCCTGAACCTGAGAGTTTGTGTCTGACAGAGACAAACTGTTCAGAAGCACTGATCCTGCTGTCAGAACTGGTAGGAATAGGCTGGTGGGGTCTGGCTGCAGACAGGCTCCATGTGCACAGCCCTACCCTTACATGGAGCACGGAATTCCAGGAGCAAAGCAGGAAGGAGCAAAGCACTCCCAGATGAGAAGTGTCTTGAAAAATTCCACCCTCCAACAGCACATTGTGGTGTTCTCTGGAGGGACCATGTGTCTGTGTGTGGGGGTTTCTTGGGGTGGCTTTCCTCCTCCCTGGCTTTTCCAGCCAGGGATCCTTGGCTGTCCCTCAGCAGAAGGCAGAAGTGAGGAGTGGATGTGAGGAGTCCTTGAGGATTGGATGGGCAGCTGGCTGAGGAGTGGGGCTCACCTGCACCCTCTGTAAGATGTGGAGTTACACCCAATACCAGGAAAAATGGAGAGCTCAGGGCCTCACTGTTTGGGCCAAAACAGCTGCAGCTCCACTGTTGCTCTTTTAAAAGCTGGTTTGGGGAGTGGGGGGTTTCAAGGCTGCTGAGCAGCCTGATTCTGGTTTGTCTGGGTGGGCAGAGCTTTATCAGATGCCACTGGGACATGTGTAGGCCAAAAGCTTTTTAAGACAACAGCTAAAAAAAAGATAAATAAAGCTTTTGTTCAATAGCTAGGGCAATCAGCAGAACAAATCATAGAATATCCTGAGCATAAGGATCCTGGTCCAACTCCTGGCCCTGCACAGACACCCCAGCAATCCCACCCCATGCCTGAGAGCTTTGTCCAAATGCTCCTGGAGCTCTCCTGGGGAGTCTGTTCAATGCCTGACCACCCTCTGGGGTTAAAACCCTTTCCTAACACCCAAGGAAAAGTGTGAGTTTGGCTTGCTAATTGTTGTGCTAATTTGCAGATTTGCATTCTGGTAGACTGGATAAAGACCAGGCTGGATAAAGACCAGGCTGGGTAAAGACCAGGCTGGCTAAAGCCCTGAGCAGCCTGGTGTGATCCCACCCTGCTGGGAGCAGAAGGCTGAATTACAAACCCTCGGGGTTCCTGAATTACCCTGTGATGATCTGGGTCGCTCCAGGGCTTGCAGGATCCCCTGAAGGGATCTCTGGGGCAGTGGTTCCTGCCTGGGCTCTGGCTCCAGGGGCTGAGCCCACCAGAGCTGTCTGAGCTCTGGGCACCCCCTCCATGACCTCTTCTCTGCTCCCAGAAGGAGCAGGGTTATCAAAGTGCCTTTCTCCTGCTGTGGCAGTGGTGCTTGGGCAAGTCACAGCTTTTCCTTGTGTAGCACTCCTGACCTGGGATACTTCACAGCAGGTTGTTTTTATGACAAAAATTAGTGAATTTACATTATATAAGTAATATATTAGTAGTAAGTGTTTGAAGGGGTTAATATTTTTTAAACATTTATGTAATATTAACAATAGCTATGATTTATTGGTATTACTTATAGAAAGCAGAAACAACAGTTATGAGTTTATTACTAACAATTTCTAAAACTTTGAATCATTGGGGAATCAGCTGATGACTTTGTAGATAGAATTTGATTGACATTTTTAAATGTTTTGTTTTTAGAGAGATTTTTGGTAGTTGAATTATTACTAATACTTGTATCTTTATATGGTGGTTTCACTCATTGGGAAACACTTTTTACAGTAAAATATTTGTGTTTATATTTGGGATAGTACTGATTAGTATAGTGTCCTTCCAAGGGGTTTTATACCAGAATTTAAAAAACTGTGAGCTGCAAACAACATCTCCAATCCTGATTCTCAGTCCTCCAGGTGGGGATGGAGCTCTGCAGCCCAGGTATTGTGCCATGCCCACACATGTGAGGGTTACCCCAGGAATGCTGAGTTAAAACTTTACCAGTGTGTGCTATGGCTGATGGGAGCAGTGTTGGTGGGAAATTCCTGTCTGACACCATGGAAGCCCCTGGCAAGAGGTGGGAGAGCCCTGGGAGCTGCTGAGTTTCAGCTGTGGCAAGAGTGTGCTTACAAGTTCACACCAACATTGTTCTTGCTGCTTATGTGTGGCCTTGGAACAGTTTTGGGCTTGGAATAGAATTTGTGCTCCACGTGTGCTCAGAGGGCAGGAGTTGGGACAAGGAGTTAGGGAGAGGTTTCCACCAGCACCACAGAAGTTGCTCCAGCCAGGGGTGCTGGGGAATGCACTCACACTTCTGCTGAGGGAGCAGGAGGCACAGTTGGTGGGAGAATGGTGGCATTGTTCAGGTTGTAGAGGACCTGTAAGATCACTGAGTCCAACAGCAGGGCAGGGCCGTGGGCTGGATGGGCTCCTCTGCCTCTTGGAGGGCTCCCAACCCTCTGAGCTGGGCTGCCCCAGTGCTGGGACGTGCCCTTGGCTGCAGAGAGGCCTTTCCCAGGAGGCTGCTGGAGGAGGGCTTGTCTGGAGGTTAAGGTCTAAATCTCAGTTGTTTAGCTTTTCCAGTTTAAAGAGCAGCACCACAATCTCTAATCCAAATTCATTCTGTTCACACTGAGCTCACAGTGTCCACAGCATCAGCCTAGTCCTGTAAGGATTTGGAGAGTGAATCACAACCACAGAATATCTCAAGCTGGAAAGGACACCTAAGGACCATCAAGTCCAACTCTCTGCTCCTGGCACCCAAAATGAAACCATAATGTTGACTACTGCTTCACATTTCCTGTGCAAGTATTTGCTTTTGTGTTCACATCAGAGACTGTGAGAAACTCAGGTGGAGCATCATGAACCTGAACACTGGATCTAGTTCTCTTCCTTTCTAGGCATTTCCAGTCCCAAGTTCTGTTTGAATTTAAAAAAAAGGCAAAAGTTCCCACAAAATGAAGAGTTGTCCTTGAAATATTTGACCCAATGATGAATCAAGGATTGACTGGATTTAAGTGCCAAAAAAAGCAGATAGATTCCTACTGGGTATTAGGAAACAGGCTGGGTGCTAAATCCATTTTGACTTTCACTTGGAGTCTGTTGTCCAGATTAGTTTTTCAGTTCCTTCAGCTGTTTTGACACTTAACAGTGCTTTTCTGCACCTGGAGAGCCTGAAAGGTCTGTGCTGTTTGCCAGTTGAGCATCGGGTGTTTCTGGTCACAAACCTGACAAAACTGGGAGAAGTAGATCCCCCCCTCAACGTGATCACACCTTCCCACTCTGTGCCCTCTGATTGTAACACCTTTATGTGAATGCCTCAAGTTTTAAAATTCCAGACTTTGTCCTTTGTAGCCCAATTCTTAGCTAACCCTGCTTCACTGAAATGAGTATCCTGTTTTCCACATGGATGTCTTTCCTTTCAAATGCAAATTGCATCAGGAGGGGCCAGGACATGGCTGTGGTCCTCTCTGTGGCCCTGCCTCCATCCTGGCAGCAGGTGCTTTGGAGAGGGGGCTGCTGACACGTGGAGCCCCTGGGCCCATGGCTGGGGGCTGCTCACAGCCAGCCAGGGCCAGTGGTGCCCTCGAGGCCCTGACATTTTGCTTCCTCCTTGAGATTCATGGCTAGACAGTGTCTTGGTTTGGAAAGGCAGGTGCCTGCTAAGGAAGGCAAAAGCCTCCCCTGAAATGGAGAATGTGAATCCCCCCACCACCAGGTCCGAATTGTTGTCATTTTTAAATTAAGGGGCTCTCGGGCAAAACATATGGGAGCAGAAAATAACAGTTCTTTAATAGGGAAGAAAATAAAAGCATAAAATAAACAATGCACTAAACTAAAACAATACTGACAGGGTCAGAACACCCTGTGGGTCAGGGTGTTGGTGGCAGTCCAATTGGAAATGTGGCTGCAGCCCTCCTGCAGTGTCAGGTGTGGTTCTGTTGGAGCAAGGGGGTCCTGTAGAGAAGGACGTATTCTGCCTCTGAAGATCCAGTGGAAGAAGAGGCAGCTGCTGTTCCTCTGGGAAATCCAGTGGAGAAGCTGTGCTGGTGTTCCAGAATCTCCAGATTGTATCTGGGTAGCAATGCTTGGCTCCTCCCTCTGGGCGGAGCATCTCCCACTGGGGTGCTGTAGTTCTTCTCAGCCATGCAGTGACATTCAGTAGCTGTTATCAGCAGATGTTCCTCCTCCCCTCCCAGAGGGAGGAGTGGGTGTGGAAGAGATAAGGAAAACTACAACTGCCCAGTTAACAGAAGACAACTGCCATCCAGATGGCAAATAGAATACGTCACCAGTCCCATGAGAAACTCAGGTGGGGTACAGGGACATCAAGTTCCCCCCAGTAAGTCACACCCCCAGTAACTGCTGTCACTTGTGAAATTCTCTTGCAGCCAGTTGCAAGATCAAGGTGACACTCGGACGGGAGAACGGGAAGGGGATCTGCCGGGAGCTCTGCCTGCTCCAGGGTGGGATTTGGCAGCCCTCAGTCACAGTCTGTCATTGTGGGCCCCTGTGGGAGCCAGGAGCAGCTTGTGGTGGACCTGTGCTCGTGCCATCTTATGGTGGTGCCAGGTGAGAAAAAACCCACAGCATTTGCAGGCTCTGAGCTGGGACCTCACAACAGGGGCTTGCATGGGGCATGCTGTGACCTTCATGTGGGTTTAGTGGACCTTGAATGCATCTTCCAGGGGTTTCTGCTGGGAGAGACCATCCTGTGCAGTCACTTTCTCGCTCCTTTGTTGTGTTTATACTGGTACCCAACTTGATTTCTTCCCTGCTGCCCTGCAGGGCCTCGCTGTGTGCCCAGGCAAGGTGATGGACAGCAGGGGGGAGATGGAGGTGGTGAGGAGCTCCAAGGGCAGTGCTGCTGGGGAGGTCAGTGTCCACGTGGTCACCACTGAAAGCACGGTGCAGAGCACCCACCTGCCCACCACTGCCTTCATCATACCAGGTATGTGGAGCTGTGCTCCTCCCAAACCTTGGGAGGCAAAGACAAGCTGCTGTTGCCATCTTGGATGTTCTCTGTGGCTATCCCACATCACTTGGACTGTTTGTGGTCAATCAAATCTTCCTGAGCTTTAAACTGAGGCCCTGATGGGAGGGGTCCTGAGCCAGGGCAGTACAGTGTGCTGGTGCCTGCTCTGCAGGGCTGTGGGCTCCTGGGCTGCTGCATTAGCAGGGAATCCCAGAATAGCTGAAGCTGGAGGGAATCCATAAGGATCATTGAGTCCAAAACCCTGCTCCTGGCAGGAGCACCTACAATGAAACCATAGGGACTGAGTGTTGTCCACACACTCCCTGAACTTGGTGCTTCCCTGGGGAGCCTCTTCCAGGCACTGGGCAGCCTCTGGGTGAGGAACCTTTCCCTAATGTCCCACCTGAAGCTGCCCTGAGGCAGCTTTGTTCCATCTCCTCGGGTCCATTGCTGGTCCCAGGAGGGGGAGATCAGCACTGCCCCCGGGAGGAAGGTGCAGACAGCAATGGGGTCACCCCTCAGCTTCTCTCCTCCCGGCTGAACGGGCCAGGTGGCCTCAGCTGCTCCTCCCAAGTCCTGCCCTTGGACCTTTCACCATCCTGGTCCCCTCCTCTAGACACAGCTCCAGCTCTCAGCTGTCCTTGGTGTGTTGAGGGGCCCAAACTGTCCCCAGGACTGGAGGTGAGGCTGCCCCAGAGCAGATCAGAGCAGGACAGTCACCACCCCCTGATGTCCCCTTGGAGCTGCCAGGGCACTGCTGGCTCCTGTTCCACTTGCCCTCAGCCCAAAGCCCCTGAGCCCCTTCCCCACAATAGCTCCCCAGTCTTGCTCCCCAACCATACAATTTTTCAGGATTATCCCATCCTAGGTACAGAATAAAGGTGTTACTCTGGTTTCATGCACATGGTGGTTGGATTGCCCAGCTGTCTGGTCTATCCAGATCTCTGTGTAAGGCCTCTCTACCCTCAAGGGTGTCCACAGCTCCTCCTAATTTAGTATCATCTATAAAATTAGTTTATGGACATTCTGCATCCAGATTATTTATAAAAAATCCATAAAAAATTTCGGAGCACTGGCCCTAAACCCTGAGGAGCCCCACTGGTGATGGCCACCAGCCTGATGTGCACCCAGTTCCTGTAAGGCTTTGAGCCCAGCTGCAGGAGAGCCATCATCCAGTTGTTCACCCAATGGACAGTGGACTGGATGAGCTCTGTACTGGACACTTTGTCCAGAAGGCCACTGTGAGAGGCAGCATCAAGGTTTTGCTAAAATCCTAAAACTCACATCTATTGCCTTTCTTGGTCAGCTTAGTGGGGTGACCTTTCCATAAAGGGAAATTCAGCTGGTTAACCAGGTCTTCCCCTTGTGAACCTGTATTGGCTGTGACCAAGGACTGCCTTGTCTCTCCAGTGTTTTTCAGTAACTCCCAGAATAACCTTCTCCCTAATTTTACCAAGCACTGTAGTGAGACTGACAGGCCTGTAATTATCAGGGTCATCCTTCTTACCCTTCTTGAAAATTTGGACAATTTTGAGCAGCTGACCAATGTCTTTGAGGAGGTGTTTGAGCAAAGCATGGTTGTGTGTTGGGTGAGATCAGGGCTGTTCTCTAGAAGCAGATCTCCCAATTTTTCCCGGTGCCTCAGTTCTCATTGCAGAGAGGCCCTGGGTTGCACAGTGTGTTCCTTTGAAATGTAACTAAACTGGAAGCTGCAGTGCAGGAGCAAACTGCTGTCACATCAGGCACAGAAACAGTCTGAGATCAGGCTGAAGTGGAAACCCTTGAATGGGGATTGTGTTGGGTGCCTCCCCCCCAGCATGAGCCATCACCGGCTACAGATTTTTTTGCGTCTCTCTGCTTCCTTTGTGCTTTGGCCCACAGCAGAGCCCTCACCTGGGAGGCCATGTCCTCTGGGATCCTGGGCTGCTTTTGAGCCTTGTTTGCATCAGTGAAGTGTTCTGTGTATGCCTCTGGTTGTTTGTCTCCTTTCTTCCCTTCTCAAGCAAACGCCACTGCCATCAACCTTCCCACGAGCACCTTAGAAATCCAGCGATTCCCCCGGGAGCCCCAGAGGAGCACAGGGGCCGAGAGGCCAGACAGGGGAGCAGGGAATGAGCCCATCACTGCTGCTGTCATTCCCCAGATCAGCGGGGTGCAGACCTGCAGCACAGTCCGTGTGCTGGAGTGGAAAGATGGAGTGGCAACTTTGCCTGGGAGTAACCTGCGGGTAAGTGTAGCCCTGGGCCGCTGGGTTTGAGCCTCTGCCTCTCCCCACAGCTGCTTGTGCTCATAAATCCTTCAGCCTGTGCCAGGCAGGGAGCACCAGGATGTGCCCTGGCCCCCCTGCATCCCAGCTGGAGGATCCCTCAGCTGCCCCAGCTCTTCTCCTGCCCCATCCCTGTGGCCCTGCCATCCTGGCAGCTTAGCACAGAGCTCACAGAGGTGCCTGGGGGCTGCAGCAGCTCTGTCCTGCACAAGGAGGCACAGGAGTGCTACGTGCTGTGCAGGACATCTTCTCTTCCAATCTATACTGTGGGCTTGGCTCTGCCCCAGCTCCTGCCCTCACCCTGGGAGCAGCAGCCTTGTGCTCATCTGGCAGCAGGTGCCTCAAGGGTACCCTCAGTGCATGACAGCTTGCAGAAAATGCACCCATTTCTCAGCTGTGGCTCAGCCTCAGGACACCTCATCCTCCAGTCCCCCACCTGCCAGCTCCAGCTGAGTGCCCAGCACAGGCTGCAGGCAGGGCACCTTCACAGGGCCTGGGGTGCTGTGCTCACGTCTGTGCTCAGAAGAGTTGTCCTCTAGTCAGACACACTGATGACCATCCCTGTCCCTCATTTGCAGAACAACCACCAGTTGCATGTCTGTCCTGCTGAACTCTTTCCTTGCTTTTTGTTCGTTGCCAGTTCCGGATAAATGAGTACGGCACGCTGAAGGTGGTGAGTGCTGATAAGCTGCCTCCTGTGGAAGCTGTGAAGGAGGCTCACACAGACAAAGATGGGGACTCCGAGGTGGCACCGCCCAGCAGAGACAATCCTACTGTGGCTCAGGGTAAGGGCACCGTGGTGGCACTTGTGGGGTGGGTACCAGCATCCAGCAGATGCTGCCTGGTGTCTCCGTGGGTGAGGCAGATGTCTGTCTGTCTGCTGTCCTTCGGGGTGGCTCACTGCTGCTCCTGCTGTCGCAGACGTGCCCGAGCAGCCCGCGGCAGAAGGGCTGTGCCACTGCGATACCTGCGGCCGCAGACACGTGTGGGACGGCGCCCGCGAGGGCAGGGGCTTCTGCAGCGAGCACTGCCACCAGCAGTTCAAAGAGAGGTAAAGGAAGGGGGCTCTGTGCCCTGTCCATCCCTCTGCCCTGCCCCACATGCTCCAGCGAGGGATGGGAGCGCCTCTGGCAGGTGCTGGGGGTCCTGCGTGTTCCACTTAATCCTGGAGGCAGGCTGGGGGAGGAAAACTTCCCAAGGGAGCCAGATTTTCTCCTGCCCAATGTGTGGCCTTGTAAACATATATCTGCTGGAGCTGGAGGTTGCTGCAGTGGCTTCCAGGCTGAGCAGCAGTGGAAGGTCACAAGTCACAGGGGCATTTCCAGCCCTACTCCTGACCAGCGTGTGACTCTCAGGACTTGTTTTCCAGGATCTCTGGTGCAGCTTAGAGCCCTGCTACTAAACTAGATCCTTGCTACTAAACTAGATCCCTTTTGATTCATCCCTGGGTTCAGGTTTCTAACATCCAAGTGTGTGAGGGTGACTCTGGCCTGTCCCTGGCTCTAACTCTTGGCAACTTGTGTGCGTACATCCCCCCACAGCAGGGGTGGGGGCACGTATGAGTAAGAAATGGGGGGACAGTGATTGTCCAGCAGCCCCTCCCTTGCTGACACCCCAGGCAGTGTCACCGTGCTGCACTGGCTGCAGTGCTTGGACCTTCCTCCCTCTGTGCAGGTCTGTCATTGTGGAAAACTCTGCCAGCAGCACCAATGCCACTGAAATCCTCAAGCCTGTGAAGAAACGAAAGAGGAAGGACTATCAGAGCCCCTCAGAGGAAGAATATGAGTCTGAGCAAATGGTAGGACAAAGACAGGGAGGGGGTGGGTGCAGCCAGTGTTCAGGGGGCTGGAGGCCAGCCCTGTGTGCACAGATCTCATCATGCTGCTCAGGGCTCTGGCAGCTGCAGGTCAAAAGGGAAACAGGTTGGCCAAAATGCCAAAAAGACTTGAATGTGTGGAGATGAGGGCTGGTTGTTTGGCATGTGGAGCACTGAGGCCTGGGCAGTGCCAGACTCTCCAGGCTGGGCTGTAGGCACTGACCCCTCTCAGCTGCTCTCTTGAGTCCAGGCCACCACAGTAAGGGTTGCAGTAGGAGAGTGTCTGTCTGTGTGCTGGGTGTCCTGAGGAGGGGAGAGACTTTGACAAGGTAAGGAAGCTCTGCTTGCCAGCCCTGACTGTAGCAGGTCCAGTCCAGGTGTGATTGCTGCCAGTGAGCCCTGCAAGCTCCCATCACCAGATTCTCTGGCAGTCCATCTCTGGGCCAGGCATTGGTCACACTGTGGATCTCATGGGGGTGCACTATGGCCCTGGGCACCAGTGTGAGGATACAGCACACAGCCAAAAACCTCTGGGTTCTGTTCTGTCTGTTCTCATGTCAGGAGGAAAAGCAGGAAGAGAGGAAAAGCTCGGTGGAAGACTCTGCCATGAGCAATGTGGAGGCTGAGGCGTGGAACGGGAGCCAGCACGGTACGGAGGGCGGGGTGGCTGTGGGATGAGCACTGCTGCTGGGGCTGGGGGTCCCCCTGCAGGGTTGGACCCCTTTGGTGCTCCTGCAGGGTCAAACACCCACTGCAATGCGCTGGCACGTGGTCCTGAAGGCTTGTGAGCTCCTCTGCTTGCTTGATCCTGCTCTCTCTGTCTCTTTCCGTTTCTCTCCTTTCCTCTCTCTCTCTCCATGGGAAGGGGGCACCCCTACAGACACGGCACTGGCCCCTGCTGGACAGAGCTTCCTGTCCCTCCCCTCGGGAGCTCAGTTTGTTACTGGCTCCTGGGCACTGTGTTTGCTCCCAGGGACACTGTCCTGAGCACAAACAGGACTGCACCACGAGTGGCTTTGCCCTCCTTTGGGATTGGCTCACAGGGAACTTCCCTCCTGGCATCAGGAGCTCACAAGTTTGCTCATGTAGGTGCAGTGCCACTGAGGCCATGTTATTTGGGGTTGTCTCATCCTGTGGGATTTATTCTGTATCAGAGATCTCAAAAGCAGAGCTGTCAGCATGGAAGGAAAGGAGACAAGCTGAGGGATGCAGTGTTTGCTTGGCTGTTTTTTTTTCCCTGCAGTGTGAAGGAAAACTTTGGGAAACATGAAAATAAACATTTATGGAAAATAGACATTTATTTGTCTTTGAATACTGAAAGTCATACTCAAAGTAATATTAAAATTAAACCGTTCCAACTTCATAGTCCTTGCCATAACCAAGTGCAGGGACAGTGGCAGGGGCCAGGTATCATTAACCCCTGATGTTACAGTGAGTTAACCACCATTACAAAGGAATCTCAGATATCATACCTGCTTCTCACTGATCCCTGAGTATATAACCTTCCCTGCTGCATACAAGTAAGCAGTGATGAGCTTTGTTACTTCAGCATTTTATTTTCTCTTATTTTAGAAGTACTTCAGCAAACAAAATACACACCTGGATGCCTCAGTGCAGCAGTCAGTGTATGCTCTTACTCTTGGCGTATTTGTCATTCCCCAGAAGTGCAGAACTTGTACTCACAGATTCCCCAGCCATGCCTGGCATTTTTTCTGTGTCCTAAGGAATAGTAAAAGTGTTTTTCACTCTGAACATGTCAGCAAAGCAAGGTCAGTCACCTTGCTTACTTAAGTCCACCTTTAATTTCTTCCTTAAGTTTCTATTTTTTTTTCCATTTCCTCTTCCCCTAAGCCCAAGGGAGGAAGGAGTTGGTCTGTTTTTCCCCTGCATTTCTAGCCTGCCCTACCTGAGGCTGTCTGCCATGGCTTATCTGTATCTGGGAATTCCTCAGCACTGGAATAGACACAGCACCCCTGGAGTCCCTTCAGCTGCTGCAAATTAGGGAGACAAAGAAGCTGGAGAGCAAGAGACTTGGGTTGTGTTTCACAGGTCTTGGGCAAAGCCTTTGTGGCCTTCTCAAAGGCATGAAGGGTCACCTCCCTGCCTATGAAGAGACAATGCTGTCTTCTTTGTCACATGGGCAAGCTCACCTCTAGGGCATCAGGGTGGCCTTGCTGTGCCACGAGGCTCAGGTGGCTGTCTCAGAGCAGAGGATGGCAGAGCTAGGATGTGAACCTGCTGCTGCTTTGACTGTCTAGGAGCCCCTTGCAGCTGGGAACGATTCCCAGACCTGTATATGGATCCTGCTGGCTGCCACAAATCCATCCTGTGTGGACATAGCAGATGTTCTGGCTGGAAGAGGGTCTGGTCAGGTTCTGATGGCTCGTCCTCATGCTGCCTGGAGTCCCAGGCTCATTGGAAGGGACCTTAAAGCCCATCTGGTCCCACCCCCTGTCATGGGCAGGGACACCTTCCAGTAGCCCAGGTGCCTTACTAGGACACGGTTCAGGACATTTGGGTCACGGGGGGCTCCTGGCTCTGCCCCTCGTGGTGAGGCCAGCCAGGTTCGCTGGAGAAGGGGCTCTGGCAGGATGGTGCTCAGCTGTGCAGGGATGCAGGACCCTGTGTGAGAGTGGGGCAGGGCTGGAGCAGCCCCTCAGCAGCGTTTGTGTGCGTTTGTGCTGCGCTCAGGTGCCAGTGAGGAGAAGAAAGAAGGCTGGTCTTGGGCGTCCTACTTGGAGGAGCAGAAAGCTGTCGCTGCCCCTTTAGATCTCTTCCAGGATGTGAGTTGGGATTTTCCTGTCTTTTTCCCTCTTTCATCTTCTCTTTTCTTTCCCTTTTTTTTCCCACCCCTCCTCCTTCTCCTCTCTTCCTTGCTTCCCTGTTTTGCGGGACTCTGAGCAATAGCCAAGCTCCCGTTGTCAGCTGGAAGTGCCAGGGCAGCCTCCAGTTTTGATTTGCCCAGAGTCCCACTCCCCAGCAGGTGCTGGCCCCATCCCAAACACCCCACCTTTGCCTAGGACACTGCTGTGACTCTGGCAGGGTGGTGGAGCCTTTCCAGCCCTTCCTGGAGCAAGGTGGGCTCTCCTGAGGCTGTGCTGCAAACAAGTCAGGCCTGTGTCCTGCTCCCCCTCCTGCAGCTTTTACCCCAGGGACACCTTGCCCTGCCAAAAGCAAGAGATGTAAATCCATAAGGAGGTGTAACACTGTTTTTTTTTGCTATGGGAAAAAATAAAATTTGGATGACAACATAATCTGTGGCCCACAGTCTCTTGGTCCCAGCAGCTCCCATTGCCTGGTAGATGCTCCCCTGGTGGGTTCTAGACCCAACTCCCTGTATTGGTTTTACATTGTAGTTTAATTTTTGTTTCCAGTACCAAGTAGCTTCCCAGCACAAGAATGGCTTTAAAGTGGGGATGAAGCTGGAGGGGATCGACCCACAGCACCCATCCATGTACTTCATCCTGACAGTGGCTGAGGTAAGGAGCCTCCAGTGCCCCTGTTCCTTGGTTCCTCCTGGCTCAGCCACAGGCTCTGGGGCAGGGGAGGTGCTGCCAGCTGGCCCGTGGAGGAGACAGGGCCTGTCACTGCAGGAGATGAGCTGCTGCTCCAGCAGCTCAGGCAAAAAAGCAGGGAGTTCCCTGCCAGCTTGGAGGGACAGGACACAGCACTGTGGAGCTGTGTTGGTCTCTGTCACCCTGACACAGCACAGGAGGAGGGATTATGATGGCAGCAGTTGATGTCCCTAAGACAGGTCTGAGCACTTGAGATGGAGGGTGTGGAGGAATACCACTGCTCTTCTTGTGTCCATGCAGATCCACTTTCCACTCAGCCACCTGGCAGCTGGACCAGCCTTGCCTTGCAGAGCTCCCTGGGGAGCCAGTGTGGCATTTAGCCAAAATCCCTGCATCAGCAGCTTGCCAGGCTGCAGAAAAGGGAGTTTTTGTGCTTGCTGCGTCCAGCAAGGTTCTCCACCATGGCATTTAAAGCACCAGCCTGAACATCCCTCCTCTGGGCTGGCTTGTGGTGCCTTTGCACTGACCTTGTTCCATGCTGGTCACCCTTTGAGTCTGGTTTGTGCCTCCCAGTTTGGGCACCAGTCTGTGATTGACTTTTGGCTTCCCAAAGTGACCCGTGCTGAGCTGGTGTGTTGGAGGGGGTGTGATGCTCAGCCAGGGACAGCAGCAGGTCTCCATGGCCCTTTCCTTCTCCTCCCTCCCCCTTCCTGCTGGCAGGTGTGTGGCTACCGCATGCGTCTCCACTTCGATGGCTACTCCGAGTGCCACGACTTCTGGCTGAATGCTGACTCCCCTGACATCCACCCTGCTGGCTGGTTTGAGGAGACAGGGCACAAACTCCAGCCCCCCAAAGGTAAGGAGTTCATTCAGCTCAGGTGGTGGGTCCTGCTGAAGGAGGGGGATGAAGAGTGGGCCAAATGTAGAGCTTGAGGTGGGGACAGGGTGGCTCCATGGGGCCATCCCACGGAGGGAGGCTGCTTTATTGGTGGAGTTCCACAGGACAACATTTCAGGCACCCATCTCTGCTTGCTCCCATTTAGTGGCAAAGCCCTGTTGCTCTGGACCAGCTGTGCCCCAGGGCAGGCAGGACTGGAGGAGGAGCTGTGCTCTGGATTTCCACTCCACTGCTCATGTTTCCTAACACCCCTTCAAAAGCACCCATCAGCCCTCAGCCATGGGCTTTGGGCATCCCAGGGCTGCTGCAGATCCTGTCTGCCCACAGCAGGATATGCTGGCAGGGTGACAGTGGCTCAGGGATGGCCAGGTTCACCCTCACATCCTCCTGGCTGTGAGCTCACTGCTCTCATTTCTCTTCCTGAGGGGTTGTAGGTTATAAGGAAGAGGAATTCAGCTGGACAAACTACCTGAAGTTAACAAAAGCTCAGGCAGCTCCTAAGCACCTCTTCATGGTCCGAAACACTGTGAGTAGCAGCATCTCCTTCCTGCCAGAGCCTACAGGTTCAGGTGTGATTCTTCCCCTCCAGCTGAGCAAAATGCTTCCACCAGCACTGGGCTTTGCTTGGTCCATCCCACACCCCTCAAGCCCACAGTGCTCAAGAGCCAGGAGTATGTGGCACACTTTGTTGCTCAGGATCTGTAGCTTGGGCACTCATTTGATATGCCCAGAATTGGTGCTGATCTGATTCTATTTCCTCCAGGTTGATCTCATGGACAATTAAATGTGAAGTATTGATGAGAAGTAACTACTATTCTCAACAATTATTTAGCTAAAATATATCACCTAATGTTTCATAAGTATAGTTCCTTTGTCTCTTTGTCCCTTTGTTGGTTCTGTGTCTGCCCATTTTTTTTCACATGGAAGCTTGGGTAAGGAAAGTGGGAATATAGGAGAATGAAAATGCTGATTATTCCTTTGTCAGCTGCAGAGGAAACTCACCCTACTGGCAAATCAGCCTCTCCAAGTTATTTATTGTGTCTGAACCCTGCTGTTCATTGCTGCAGCAACCCCACCAGTGTGTGTGATTGTCCTAGGGTGACGTGTGGGTTTACTTTCTGGAGGGGCCCCTTTTTGGAGGTTTTCTCTCAAATTTGCCCTAAACCAGGACAGTGATGCAGTGTTTTGTACAGAATCTGGATCTAAGAAATAAAGGCAAGGAAGGGAGAAGTGCCCCATCCCATCTCCTCCTGCCGTGCCTGAGGCATTGGTCACTGCTGACTGTGACCACAAACAAGTGTTTTGGGACAAAGCAGAACTAGTGTCAGTTTTCTTGGAATTTTCTGGTTATAGAACATCCTGAGGGTCTGAAGATCACTTTTCCTCTTTCTTTGTGTGGCCCAGCTGAGTTACTCACCCACTTCCTCTTTCCTTGCAGGGCAGCACATTGCCCATCCGGGAGCCTGAGTGGCCCCAGGCCTGTGTGGAGGCCAGACAGGGTCTGGTTTTGGGAGGGTTTGGGCAGGTGCCAACTTGCAGCAGGCGTGGGCAGTGGTGAGGAAGGAGCTGGGGCTGCAGCTCTGAAAAAGCCCTGCCCCTCTCTCCTGCCAGCACGAGGCTTCTCCAGGCTTCAAGGTGGGCATGAAGCTCGAGGCCGTGGACCGCATGAACCCCTCCCTGATCTGTGTGGCCACAGTGACTGACGTGGTGGACAATCGCTTCCTGGTGCACTTTGACAACTGGGATGATACTTACGACTACTGGTAAGGCCTTGGGGGGCCAGTGCTGAAGAGACACCCACAGAGGGCCCTGTGTAAGAGCTTGGTTATGTTTTCTAGGTGTGATCCCAGCAGTCCATACATCCACCCAGTTGGATGGTGTCATGAGCATGGCAAACCCCTCACACCTCCTCAAGGTGAGTCAATGATCAGTCAGGTGCAGCCTGGGAGTGCATCCCCTTGGGAACAGGCTTCCCAGCGTGACATGGGGGTCCTGGGGACACAAACTTCCTGCCAAGGCTCCTGTACACATGTTCAGGTGCAGCATGGTGCTTGTGTTAGGCCAAGTCTCCACTCAGAGATACGAGGGGACCCCAGCTGTCTGTGCACACCCAGCTGTTTCTGCTTCCTTGCACTTTGGGTTTCATGGGCCATGAGAAAATAGCAGCACTTCTTGGTGTCTCTCAGGTTCCTGTGTGCCCAGCAGACTTGGGTGGCCCTCAAAGGCAGTGGGGCATTCTGGGGTACTTTCTGACTTCCTGCAGGCCTGTCTCACCTCCTGCATCTTCCCCCTCCCAGATTATCCTGATCCTGACAACTTCACCTGGGAAAAGTACTTGAAAGAAACTGGAGCATCTGCTGTCCCAGCTTGGGCCTTTAAAGTGGTGAGTGTCACATCATCTGCTCCACCCCACCTGGGCAGGAATTTGGGTTTTCTTCATTGTCAGATCTTTGCTTTTGTGACAAGTCCCGTGATGTTGTGTATTCTCCTGCCACAGGCCTAGGCCAGGGTTCAGAAGTCAGGCCTATCCTGAGCAAAGAGTTCAAAATTGGGAAGAATGAGGAGTATGACTGTGCTCTCAGCTAAACAGGAGCTGAGTGATGGAAAATAATTTAGGTTTGCTTGATTAGTTTTTGTCTCAAACTGCACCACCAGCAGCCGTGTCCAGCCAAGCGTGGTTGCAATACAGATCCCCAAAATGTGTCTCTTAGAGACCTTCTTCCCTAGGGCACATGTTGTTAAAGACAGCTCAAATGCAGAGGGGGCTGTTTCTGGTTTCTCCTGTTGCCACTGTGAGCTGGGATGGCTCTTCCCTGGCCAGGCCAGGTCTGGGAGCTGGGCTTGAGGAGGACACAGTGCTGGGAAAGCTGCCGAGGGGGCAGGAGCCTGAAGCTCCCTGCTCCCCCTGACTGGGCTCTTCCAGCGCCCGCCCCACGGCTTCTTGGTCAACATGAAGCTGGAGGCAGTGGACAGGAGGACTCCTTCCTTCATCCGAGTGGCCAGTGTGGAGGATGTGGAAGATCACAGGATAAAGGTGGGTACTGGAGCACAGTGAGCCTGTGTCCAGGCACTGTGCTGGCTCACTCCTGCCCTTCCCCTCACTGGGAGTGTGCAAATGGGGGCAGGTCCCAGTGCCTGGCCCCAGGAGTGCCTTGTGAGCCTTGTGCTGCACTCCAGCTCTACCCTGCTGCTTGCACTCAACTAGGAGGGCTCCAGAGCTCCTCAAAGATGTGTGCTGGCCTTTGAAGGGTGACCTCTCTAGTTGCTTCCTCAGGTCCATTTTGATGGCTGGAGCCACGTGTATGATTTCTGGATTGATGCGGATCATCCGGACATCCATCCCATGGGCTGGTGCTCAAAAACAGGACACCCATTGCAGCCTCCTCTCAGTAAGTGCTGCTCCTGTGTCAGCTCCTCCCCACAGGGCACAAGCACGCCAGACACTGTGTCACTGCCACCTGCCCATGCACAGAAACGGGAGGGCAGGTTCTGGCTGAGAATGGGCAGGGAGGAGAGGCCACTCCATGGATTTGTCAGTAGGAAAAGCCCTCCCTGTTTGGTGCAGGCAGGGAGCCCAGAGCCCTAGCTCTGCCTGCCTCTGCTTGCAGCCTTAACAGCCTTTCTCCTGTTCCTCTCCTCTGCCTGCAGGGCCAAAGGAACCAGCCTCCTCTGCCCACGGGGGCTGCCCAAGCCTGGGCTGCAAGAGCATCCCTCACTCCAAGAGCTCCAAGTACAGCTTTCACCACAGGTGAGCTCCCTGGCAAAGCCTGCAGGGGCACAGCTTCTTCCCTGCCAGGCTTGGCCAGCTCTTCCTCTGCTCCTCCTCACCTGCCCCCCCACCAGCACCCAGCCTTTCCATGCACTCACCCACACCTGGCTCTGCCCCCTGCTCCCCTGGGCCCCAGCTGGAGTAACCCCTGTGAGCCCCTCCTGTGCCTGTCCTGCAGCCCCAGAGCCCCTGAACGTGTCCTGTGTGCCCATCTACCACAGGCACCTCTGGGCTGTGCAGAGGACAGTGCAGATGCTGTTCACTGACACCAGCTATGAGAATGCTGCTCCCTCCACCCCTCCTGGATGCCTTTCCCTGTCAGGCTTTGAGCAGGCAAGTCCCAAGAAGGAGCAGTGCATGGTTCCAGCTCAGGCAGTCACTTGAGGGACCCTTTCCAAGGGAAGCCAGGCTGGGTCTAGTGCCAACCCCAGCACTAGGCTGGTGTCAGGAAGAGCCAGTGTGGTGGAGTATCTGTGAGGATGGGGAGGGCAGGTGTGCTTCCTGGGGGTTTCTCTGCTGGCCACACTCCTGGCACACACTTACTGCTTGCTCTGAGGCTGGTCTGGATGCATGTGGGGGCCAGGGAAGATGGAGACTCTGGGAGCCCCAGTGAGCTGCTCAATCAGCACACAGGGTCCTTGCGCAGGGTTGCAGGGATGGCAGAGGGCCAAGGTTTGTAGCTGGAGGGACTGGCTGTGCCCTGCTCCTGCCCCCAGCAGCCTGGCCACGGGAATTGGCTCAGCACATCTTTCTCTGCCTTCCATGGCCAGGGCAGTGGCTGCCCGTGCTCAGGGGCAGAGGGGTGGCCCCGCTGGCTCGTCCCCAGCGCTGCTCCAAGCTGGGCCCAACGCTTGTGTCCCCTCTGTTCTCCAGGAAGTGCCCCACGCCGGGCTGCGATGGCTCAGGCCATGTGACGGGGAGGTTCACAGCCCATTACTGCCTCTCAGGGTGCCCGCTGGCAGAGAAGAACCAGGGCAGGCTGAAGGCCGACTTGTCTGACACCGAGGCCTCGACGCGCAAGAGGAGCCCCATGGGTTTCCCTCAGAGAAAGAAATCTCGGCACCACGGGAGGTAGGGGCACAGCCAGCGTGCGGGGAGGGCCCCTGTGCCACCACTGCCTGCCCTGCAGGGGCCACCAGCCCCCAGAGGCTCCTTGGCCTCGCTCCTGCCAGCTCTGCCGGGCACCTCTGTCGCTTTGGCTGTCAGCCCTTTGGGTCAGGGCCCTTTGGGTCCCAGGTGTGCTCTGGGCACTGGGGAGGAGGGCCCTGGGCCAGTCCCAGCCCAGGACATCAGTGTTCCTGTCTCTTTAGAGGGAGACCTCCAAAGTACCGGAAGATCCAGCAGGAAGACTTCCAGAGTAAGTGCCATCCTCTGCCATGGTGTCACTGCAGGGCAGGGCTACAGGAGCTGGGGTAGGTGGGGGTACTGGGCGTGGGTCTCCCTTGGCTCCCACAGGTCTGCCCCAGTGAGGGGCTTGTGGTCAGCTGCCATGGATAAGGGACGTCCCTGCCTTGTGCCATGGCTCACAAAGCTCCCTTGATTTGGCTCTGGGGTTATGCCTGGGAGTCTTTGAGTGCTTTAGGGCATGGAATTAGGATCCTCTCTATGGCATGTATTTTCTGTGGTGCTTTGTCCTGTTCAGACAGGGATAGTGGGAAGTTGTGCCCCAAAATTTCAGTGTGGTTGAGAACTGCCAAATTATTGCTGCCACACAGAAACTGATGCTGGACAGTTGGCTTGGCTCTGATTTGGTTCTGATGCAGACAAGCAGATGCCTGATGTATATTCCATCCAGGATCCCTTTCACCATGGGCTGTCCTGCCACCTACCCCACCACTGGGGGTGAGATTAAAAGTCATAAGAACAAGGCAAAGCCAAGCTTGTCTCAGCTGCTTTTCCCCTCATGGGATGTTCTCATCTCTTACCCCGTGTCACACGTTGTGCTTTATCCCCAGCTATTTCCTCAGACAACGTGCACCAGTCGCTCTTCATGTCCGCCCTGTCCGCCCACCCCGACCGCTCCCTGTCCCTGTGCTGGGAGCAGCACTGCAAGCTGCTGCCCGGGGTGGCTGGCATCACAGCAGCCACGGTGGCCAAGTGGACCATTGATGAGGTGAGGTGCTTTGGACGGCTCTGTGCTGGCCCCTGATGTGCCAGCGTGGCTGAGAGTGCCCTGCCTGGCTGCAGCACCGTGGCACAGGCACCAGGCACTTCAGTGGCCATGTCCCCTGAGTTAGCAAGGAGGGGTCTGCTGGAGACATTGTTACCTTTGTTCACTTTGTTAGACAGCCATGGTGACCCCTGTTAAGGCCTGAGTAGGTGGAGGAGCTCAGGCACCAGCCCCAGCAGCCCCTGCCTGCTCTCAGGCACTGGCACAGCTGCCCAGGGCAGTGATGGAGTCACCATCCCTGGAAGTGTTCAAAAGCTGTATGGATGTGACACGTGGGGACATGGTTTAGTGGTGGCCTTGGCAGTGCTGGTCAGTGGTGGCCTCGATGATCACAGAAGGCTCAGCCAATCTTAATGATCCCCTGATGTCCCCATGACCCCTCTGGGTGCCCCTCTCAGGCCAGTGCCTGTGCCTGGGGCCAGGGGTGGGCTCTGGAATGGGAGGGCAGAACAACTGCAGCCTCTGCCCCTGTGGCACCCTGCAGGGCTCAGAATGTGAGGATGTGGGCTCAGGGGGGTCTCCAGCCAGAATCATTGCTCTGTCTTGACATTTCTCTCATTTATTCCAAGGTTTTTAGCTTTGTGCAGACTCTGACGGGTTGTGAGGACCAAGCCAAGCTCTTCAAGGATGAGGTGAGAAGGGCTGGCACATGAGAGCAGGTGGTCAAGGACAGCTGGTTGCCACCAGGGCTGGGAGGAATTGGCCACTGGCCTTCCTGCTGTGGCTTGCTGCTGGATGCTGAGGGTACATCCAGCACCTGGCAGTGGTCCTGCCCTGCAGCCCCACTGCGTGGGAGGGTGCAGCTGTCTGGCTGTGTCCCTACAGGGCAGGAGGGAGCTGTGCTGCCCCGTTCTCCCAGCATGCGGGGCATCCCCTCTGAGGGGATGTGGATGGGGGACAGGAGGAGGATGGTGCTGCAGCCTGAAGAGCACCATCACCTCCTGCAGGGAGCTGCTCCTCCTCACCCTTTCATCCTTCCCCCTCTGCCCCTCTCACCAGCACTGCTGCCTGTCAGGGTCGATGTTTTTGGGCCCTCTGTGGGCAGATGTGGTGAGGGTGGCTCTGACACCCGGGGCTGATCCTGGGCACCCTGGCTACAGCCACTGTCACAGCCTGTCTGGGAATGGCCCCTGTGCTTTAAGGGTGCTCAGGCAGGCAAAGCTGAACCGGGACAGTGTCCACAAGTGCTGGTCCCTGGAGCAGGAAATGGATGGCTGCTTGCCCAGAGCAGGTTGTGGTGGCTCTGTGCTGTGCCCATGGGGCTCCAGCACAGAATCCCAACCTGGCTGCAGTGTGGGCTCCTGGGATGGCCCCTGATGAGCTTCTCCCCCTCTGCCCTGTCCCTGGGCACATCAGCTGCCAGCTGGGGTTTCCCTGAGGAGTGCTGTGGATGGGCTCTGCCCTGGGCTCTGGGGTCACCTGTGGCTTCTGCCCAGGTCATGCTGGTTCTGGCTGTCCCCAGGAGTGCCAGCCCGGGTTTGCAGTAGTGCCTTTGTCCCTGCTCTCCTTCCCAGATGATCGATGGCGAGGCGTTCCTCCTGCTGACGCAGGCTGACATCGTCAAGATTATGAGTGTCAAGCTGGGCCCGGCACTCAAGATCTACAATGCCATCCTCATGTTCAAGAATGCTGATGACACCTTAAAGTGACTTCTCTTGGCCCAGCCGGGACCCTCCCTCATCACTGGTGCTACCAAACTGTCCGCTCAGGACAGAGATTTCCCAGCCGACCGCAGCTTGTCCCGTCCTGCTCGTGTCCTCCCGGTGCCACACGTCCCCTCCCCAGCCTCCCTCTCCCATCCTGTTCCCTGCCCGCTGCCCTTCTGCAGCGCTGGGCCCAGCCCTCGGGGGCGGTGGCAGGGAAGGAGGGTGGAGGTGGCACTGGCCCATCTTGGTGCCACAGCTGCCCCCACTGTGTCCTGCTGTGCCTGGGTCCCTGTGCCCCTGTGCCCGGGTCAGGGGTGCTGAGGGCCGGGGGAGCCCTGTGGAGGTGTCACAGCAGGGGCTGGCACCCACTGGAGTCACCCAGGCAGGGAAGGGACTGCCTGCCTGCAGCCATGCTCACACCCACTTAAAGGCTGCTCTCGCCTTTGCTCAGCAGCTGAGAGAGATTTGGGGTTTTTCCCTCTGTGTGATCCTCTGGGGCTACTTGTGCTAACACCGTTTCCAAGGAACATTATTGAAGAGCTTCTGCTCATTTTGCCTTTTTCTCTGAATTCTTTTGACTTTTCCTTTTTGAGGCCAGTTGATGACTGCTTTGCCCCTACACTGCACTGCAAACCAGTGGCCACCTCTTGCCCCTTCAGGGGGCAGCTGTCCTGGCAGCTGCTCTGCCCATGACCAGCACCTGTGCTTTCTTCCTCTTTCCTGGAATTCAGCAGCCTCAGGGCCCTGCCAGGCCAGGGCTGGCTGGGTGCAGAAAAGGCTCCACTTCTTCTTGCACTTCAGACTGTTTTGTCCAGCTCTTCTCTGGGAGAAAGGATGCTTGGATAACTTGTTCCCCCTGCACCTATTAATGAGTCCTCTACAAAGGAAGTTGGGCCCTCTTTGGTCCTTGTAATAGGAGCAAGGTCCTCTCTAGGGTGGGGACAGCTGCCAAGGACAAAAAGCATCCATTGCTCCAATAGGCAGATCCAGAGTCACTTCTGAAGGCATTCCTGAGTTGGCTGAGTCAATTCTGCCAAGCTGCCTTCTCCCCACTCTTTACCCCCACAAGGCACCCAGGTTTTGCTGCCCGAAGAGCGGGATCTTCTGCTGTCCCTGGATCCCTTACCTGCAGAGCTGAAAGAAGTCCAGCACTTAGCTGGTTTGTTTCTGTCCTTTTCAGAACATAGCACCTTTCCAACAGGGCCACAGGCAGTTTGGGAATGCTATGTAACACCATCCTTTGTGATGGAGGAGGGACTAAAGGGCTGCAGAGCCAGAAAAGCCAACATTCCTGGGGTTCCTGGCAGAGTCCCAGCAGCTTTTGAGAAGCCCCTGTGCCTCCTGGCAGGCCCCACACTGCTCTCCATGGTCCATCACCCTGGCACACCTGTGGGAGCTGTGGGAGCAGGGGCTGGCCATGCAGTGCTGGAGGATGGCCACCTGCCCAGATGGCCACATGCCCAGATGGCCACATGCCCAGGGGCCCAGCCCAGGTCCGCTTCATTTTCCTTTCCCAACAATGACATTCCAGTAATAAAACAACTTCCCCCCCTTTCCCAGTGCCCAAAGACAGGGATGCAGAGGTGTGAGCAAGTGCACCAGCAATGTGTCCTGGAGCTGTGCTGCCTTGGGAGCTGCTGTCACATCTGGGTCAACCTGTTTGAGGCGTCCCATGGAAATGTAGCATTTTGTCTCTGTTATTGAATATTTGGGGTCATGTTTGACCTGCTCTTGAAACGTCTGCTGCTTGCTCTTCCACAGGACTTGCAACTTGTCCATGCCTTTGTTTTGTCATTGCTTGGGTTTGATTTAGGCAGCTTTCCTTCTCCTTTCTTTTTTTATGTCCTTGCATCTTTTCAAGCACTGCAGTGTGGCCAGCTGTGGAGAGAGGGAGTGGGAAGGAAGAGCTGTGTCCCTAGTCCCAGAGTCACTCCCCCAGCCACCCTTCCTCTGCAGGAAGTGGTGTGGAGGTTGGTCTCTTCAGCTGATGGAGAGTCTCTTTCTGGGCAACTGTGTGCTAGGGCAGAAGAGGAGGAGGCCTGGGACCTTCAGCCCAGGCTCTGAATGGTGCTGAGACTTTTCCAGGTGTGATCTGGAATGAAAAAGCTCCCTCACACTGGACACAGCCCTTGAGCTTGCAAGGACCCATCTTAGGAAAGCATCCTGTTCTCATCTGCTGTATTCCCATGTGTGAAGTCATTCCTCCTGCTGGGGAAGGGACTGAGCACCATCCCAGGGTGCTGGGGGAGGAGCTGCTACCCAGGCATCAGATCTGAAACTGCTGTGAAGGAGGGAGAGCCCTGTGTCTCACAGGGCTGCCTGGGAGAGCAGAGGTGGTGAGGAGCTCAGAAGATCCTGCTGAAGGGAAGAGGAGCCTTGAGCCAAGCCCTGGCTGCCCTCCAGGGCTGGCTACAACCAGCACCACTGGCTCTTGCTCTGCTGCTGGGCGCAGCCAAGCCCTGCTCTGCCTGGGCACCAGCCACGCTGGCAGAGGTGCATCCCCACACTGTGCCAGCACAGCACTGCCTGCCCTGGGCTCTGCTCACCTCCCTCTTAAAAACAGACATGACCTGGCCCGGACTGCAGGGTGCTGCCCCTCATCTGGCTGCAGAACTGGAGCCCAGGTGTGAGCTCTGTGCTGGGAGCAGCTGTCAGGAGCACCAGTCCCATTGGAAGGGTGGGGGGAGCTGTGTCACACTCCTGCTGGATTGAGCATCCTCAGCCTCTCAGGCTGATGTACCTGTTGGGGTACAGAGCTGCTGGATTTGTCTGGGTGAGGGAGTTACAGGGTTTGTAGGTGGTCAAGGGCTATTTACTGTTAAAACTTAAAACCTTCTGTGTCCTTTAAACCAAACCCAAAGCATTGTGTACATGTGGATGGGTGATTGTGGGAGTACCATGACACCATTCCCCTGCTGTTGGTGTGTTGCTGTTTTAGGGTGGGGGTCTCTGGGGCTGTGGAGGCAGCAGACACCCATCCCAGGGTCTCATGTGATGTGTCCTCTGTGAGCAGTTGTCCCTGGTCCCAGCAAGGAGGAAGGTTTGCTGCACCCCTGGCCTTGGTAGGTCCTTCAACCCCACAGAGCATTGAGTGGGAGTCCCCCCTCAGGGACTGTTAAGGACAGCTGTGACCAAGGCAGAAGCACCAAAGTTTTCTGTCCTTCCCCTGCTGCCTGACCAGATTCCTCATAGGGACATTTACTGCCATGTCACTAAGAAGCCAGAGAGGACAGTGGGCTGTCCTGACCCACAGGTTTTCCTCTGGGGCCTTTCTGAGAGTTGTGACTGCAGCCAGCATTTCTAAGTCAATGAAGAATTCTTTAAGTCGAATGTTTTTCTGAGTGGAGGTCCCCAAGTCTCTGTTTCTGCCATTCCTGCCCCTGCAGCTGGTGTTGGCAGGGCTCAGCTGGAGCCATGGGAGAAGTCCCACTGCGTGCTCCAGCCTCAGCTGCGGGTGTCTCCTGGGGGCCTGGTCTGACTCTGGGTGCGGGGGAGCAGTTGGAACCTCTTGGGAAACTTTTCCTCCTCCCAGTGGAAATGGGCAGCACTGGGGCAGTGCGAGCCAAGGTCTCCATTTCCATGAGAGCAGCCAGCCTGGAGCTCAGCAGGGAGGGCGGCCGTGCCTGCCCCACCAGAGCACAGCTGCCTGCCCTCGCCTTCCTCTGCTGCTCTCCATGGCGATCACAAGCACTTTCAGAAGAGAAAAGCACCCTGTAATGGTCTGGGAGGGCTGGGGGCTTCAGGCAGCTGCTGCCTGCAGGGGCACATCTGGGCCGGTGGGAGTGATGAGGTTGTTGGAAGAGGGAGCCAGGAGAGGGGTGTGATTTTGCCACTCGGGTTCCTCACTCCTCATCCTCCAGGAGAGCTCCTCGATGCAGAGAGGGAAAGACAGATGGGCTGCAGCCAGGCTCCCTTCTTGCAGCCTAGCCCTTCCCTCTGGGGCCTGAGGCTCGCTTGTACTTGGAGGGGGGAATGGGGACCATATTGTGGAGGGAGTGTGATTATGATAACAAAAGCTTTTTTGCACTTTCATTCATTTTGCACTCTTTCTTAATTTCTTTTTTTCTGTGTTTTTGATATTGGCGCCTCCTCTCTGTGTTTTCATAATGAAAATCCTTCTGTTGTAGCCAGTGCAGCTATTCTGGAACTGTGTGTCCTGAATGTACAGAGATTTAAAGGCTCTATATATATAAATTTATAGTGGTACAAAGATAAATTTATATATATAGATGATGGTGTGATGTGTTTTGTCAGTGTTTTAAAATAATAAACGAATGTGAGCAACAGAGGCCTGTGAAGCAGGAGTGGTCACTGTGCTGCGGGAGCAGTCACTGCAGGGCTGGAGCAGCCACTGTGCTGCAGGGCAGTGGGAACAGTCACTGTGCAGTGGGGTAGCAGGAGCAGTCACTGCGTGGTGGGAGAGGTCAGGGCGCTGGTCACTGCGTGGGTGCCACTCTGCATGGCCAGCAGGGCCACTGTGCAGCACGGGAGGTCAGTGCAGTGATCACTGTGTGCCCGGGGGATCAGAGCAGGGGGCACTGCAGTGGTCAATGCAGGGGTCGGTGCAGGGGCAGTGCAGGGACAGTGCAGGGGTCGATACAGGGGCAGTGCAGTGGTCGGTACAGGGGCAGTGTAGGGGTCAGTGCTGCGGTCCCCGCTCCGCCCGGGGGCGAGACCCCCGCCCCTCTCCGTGTTCCCGGGTGTTCCAGCGCCCGCCCGCCCCGCGGGACCCCCGAGGCACCCGAGACAGGGACCGGGACAGGGACCGCGAGTGGGACAGGAAGCAGGACGAGGACGGCGGCAGGGACGGCCCGGTTTATTCATCCCAGCGCGGTTTCTGCAGGGCAATGAGCGCGGCGGGGCCCGGCGGGGGCGGGCGGCTCCCCCAGCCCCGGCAGCAGCGGCTCCGCGCCGCCTCGGCCGCGATCAGCCCCAGCAGGAGCAGCAGCCCGGCCCCCAGCGCCAGGCGCACGGCGTTGCACAGCGTGTAATCTGCAGGGACAGAAGGGATCGTCACTGCGGAGGAACCCACTGGGACATCCCAGTCCTCCCACGGGGGCAGCAGGGGATCCAAGGGGACGCACAGGGCAAGGGGACACCCCGGGGAGGTCCTCGGCTAAAGAGACACAAAGGGAAGTTCCTAAGGAGCAAAGAGAGCCCCGAGGGGGCCCCCTATGCACCTCCCACATCCCTGTCCCCTGGGACACCCTCTACTCACAGCCTCTCACCTGTGACCCCACCAAGTGGCACCAAAGATGGAAAGAAGGGAAGAAACCTGGAGCTGGCCCTCAGATGCCACTGCCAGTGAGATGGTGACACTGAGCTGTGACAAGATGTATGACTGTCCCTTGGACTGGGAAGTGCAGGGAGAGCTGTCCTTTGAATCTTATCCCCACCTATCAGCCCATCAACCCTGGTCTCTAGGTCATCTATAGGGTCCCCGAGGAGCTGGCCAGGCTCAAACACAGGTGAAACACCCTCTGCTTGGTGCAGAGGCTCAAACATCCCCTGCTTGGTGCCCTCATACAGCTGCTTTCCTGCCCTAAATCCTCTTTTCTAGTTCCCCCAGGATGTGACAGATTGCACAGGGCGGAAGAGTGGAGCAGGATGTGGCTGGGGGGATGTCTCACCTCTCACCACCAGGTCCAGGGTGTTGCTGACAGCAGACCATTCTCTCAAAGCATTCAAGGTGTAGCACTGGCAGCTGTAGCGGCCGCTCTCACCTTTCTGCACGAGGGAGAA
The DNA here is from genome assembly GCF_037042795.1 of Molothrus aeneus. Lineage (NCBI taxonomy): Eukaryota > Metazoa > Chordata > Aves > Passeriformes > Icteridae > Molothrus > Molothrus aeneus. Next base: position 1,290,696 of record NC_089662.1, read on the forward strand.
GTTGTGGTCCCCTTGTTCCCTGGGGAACACCTGGGCTCGGATCTGGCCCTCCAGGTACAGGTAACAGCCGGTGCTGGGCTGTGTGGTGGTGCAGAGGAACATCACCTCAGCTCCCGCAGCCACCTCGTGCCCAGGCAGGACAGAGAGGTTGGGTCGGGGCAGACGGAGCTCTGGGGGGACAGGAGAGGGAATGAGAAGGTGCAGAGGGCTTTGACGTGGTGCCAGGAGCACCAGGATCTCTGTGAAGCCACCAATGGCTCAGGCAGAGGTGAAGATGGTCCCCACCTCTCCAAGCCAGGGAAGAGGAGAAAAACCTTGTCCATCATGGAAATGGTCACAGGCATCCTGGTGTGCCCTGGGGCGTGTGACCCCACAAGAGGGGAAACAGCACATCCCTCACCTTCCACAAAAACTTCCAGTTCAGTGCTTCGAGCCAGTACAGCGTCTCCCTCCAGGTAATGGCAGATGTAGCTACCTCTGTCCTCGTAGGTGGCATTAGAGATGGAGAACTCGGCCCTGCCACCACTCTGCTCCAGGGTGGGGACCCGGTGGCTGCCCTTGTACATCATAAACTTCCCATTGCTGCACTGGCAAATGCAGCAGATGGTGGTGGAGCCTCCAGGTGGGATCACCCCTGGTGGCTTCTGGAAGATGGAGATTGTGGGGGCACCTGCACAGGGAGAGAGATGCTGCCAGCCAGACAGGGAGCCCCAAGTAGCTGCCCTGCTGTGAGCCCGGGGCTGCCACCAGGCCCCATCTCTACACAAGGGTGAGTTTTGTTCCAGGGGGCTGTGGAAGAGCCCTGGGAAATGGGTAGGCCCAGAAATGTGTCCAAACTCCCCATCTACCTGCTCAAGATACTCACTCGGTGTAGCCTCGCCCTGTGACACCAGCCAAGCCCCTGCAAGAGAAGCAGCTGTGTAACACCTCCATGGAGTGTCTGGGCAACACCTCCTGTCACCCTCTGGGAATCCCCACAGCCTCTGGCACTCACCCAAGGCCAGCACACGGGTCACAGGCAGCATCATGTCCCTCTTGGCTCCCTCAGTATTCGGCTCAAGCAGGACTTCTTCAGAGGAAAGCGTTGGCCAGAGGCACCGAGCAGCTGTGTGGCTCCTTGTGGCTCCTGATACAAGTTCGTTGTCACAAGCCACCTCCTGTCCCACGGCTTGGCTTTCTGCAGCACGACTGCAGGGCTGGGGTGCTTGAACTGGAACCACAATGTCCAGTCACATGCCAGGGCTGGGCCCCTGTGACAACTTAGGATCCGTCAGACCTTGGGGGAAAGGCTATCGGGACTTTTTGTTTCTCTTTCTTAGATCCGGTCACTTGATGGTGAAATGGTTTCTTCCCTGCCTTATGAAATAGGGGGTTGTTTTGCAACCACAAACCCACAAGTTTGGTGGCTCAGCAGATTGAAATAGGAGGGAAGGAACTTGACTTCCTTTTTGGTCCTTTCCTGGGCTACAGGGTCCGTCTTTGCAGGAGGGACAGCAACACCTCCCACCCATAGGTCTGGGTGCATCCCACAGCATTGGTCCCACTCTTCATCCATCCAAACCCTCTCAGTCCCACACTGGAGCAACCCATGGTCCTTACTGCAGACAGCTGCTCCCTTCCACCCACACCTGGAGCCAGGTGCACCTCAGCTGCATCTTCTCTGGGTTGCCAGTGATGAACACAGAGCTCCCTTTGACAATAACGAAGGGCTAATGAAGCAGGGACAGTGGCTTGCACCCCTGGATGTGGGAGAAGGGAAGGGATGAGTTCTGGCACTGGAGCTGTGTGGGACACGTGCAGCTTGGCCAGGAGTCCTGCTCTGAAGGTGGCAGTGTCTGCAGCTCCCTGTCCTCCTGTGAGCTGCAGGCAGCACATCCTGTCCCCTCTGCATCTGCAGCCTCTGCCACAAATGGCCCCTGCAGGAAAAACAGGGAAGGCTCAGGGCTGGGTGGGTGGGGGTTATATGGGTGTAAACCAGGGGGAAAAGGCAAAGCTGTACTTCTTCCAGACCCTTTTCTACCCTTTTCCTTCTTCCTCCTTCAGCCCTTTTGGTCTCCCTTGGAGATTCCATGGGCAAGAAGAAGTTTTGGCAGCAGGGTGCCCTATGGCCTCTTCCTGTTCTGGGCACCTCCTCTGGCCCTCTCTTCTGTCTAATCACCCTTTGCCTTCCCCAGCCTCAGCTGATTCTTGGCATTGATGACTTAGTATTTGAGCTTTTATATTTTTCATATATTTGCAATCCTGCCATTCTTTAGTGTATAACTCTAAACTCCATATTCAGTGTGAGCTGCTGCTTTCCCATTTTGGTCAGACACAACAATTCCTCTCCAGGCCTGGGAATCAAGGACTCCTCACTGTCTCAGGCCCCAAGAAATGCAAACAAGTGAGTTGGGGGGAGCAAAGTGGGGGTAAATGATTTCATTACCTGAAGCTGTAATTGGAAGATTAACCCTCAACAGGCAAATGGACCAATCTTATAAAAGTCATAAAACTATGAAAACCTGTGAACCATTGTCCATTTAGGGTGTAGCCCCTGAGGGGCTTCGTCTATCTGAAATAGACAAAGCCTGAAGGCCCTTCAATAAATAGAACTGCTTATTATTTCCTTAATTTTATCTGGCCTCTGTTTTTAGGTAGCCCCAAAAAGGCATCAGTATCTCCTTGGAGAGCCTCCTTTCAGCCCCACAGCCCCCAGTGGAAAAGAGATTTCCCCCTCCATCCCCACTGCTGGGAATTGCCTGATCCAGCAGCCTGAGACAGAGGAGGCTGGCACAGCTCCAAGGCCCCGGGTCCAAGCAGTTGTGAGTCCCTAGAGGACAGGTGGGGTCACACAGGTCTGGACAGGCACACAGGGCCTCCCACAAACAGCACCAACAGGATGTGCCCCTCATTGTATCCCTGCAAGTACATTTGAGCTTAAATTTCAAAAGCTTTAATGAACAATGTACTGTCAGGGTCCCACCACCATAAACGGTTCTACAGGCAGTATTGAAAGATGTGGCTGGAGGCAATTCCTCATATCCACTTCAGCAACTTCGAAGAACTGCCCTGTGATCTGGGCTTCACCCTCAGCTACAGCTACACCTCCCTCTACTGCCCAAAGGTTGCTCCTCAGCAACTGCATTGCCTACAAGACGAGGATGTCACCCTCTGACAGGAGTCAATGTCCCCAGCATTCCTGATCCCAGCCAGTTTAGCCCTTTCTACATTCTCACCTCAGAATCACAGAATATGCTGGCTTGGAAGGGAGCCATCAGGATCATAGAGGCAAACTCCTGGCTACAGTGCAAAAATGTGAATCAGTAGATTCTTCTTTTTTTGGCCCTGAAGGAAACCATTATCACTTGACATTTTCCTTTCAGTTATCTACCTTCCCCAGTTTAATTCTGCAGCCTCAAGTCACTGGCGAGAGCAGATGTCCATAATAAAAAAAAAAAAAAAACAAACAGGGAAGGATAAAGAAATACAAGCTGTTTCCAAACCATGCAAATATCACAAGAAACCACCCCTGCTGCCAAAATCCAGCAACTGCAGCAGTGCTCCGGCTCAGCAAAGCAGACTCCAGCAATGATTTGGTGGGACCATCATGTTTGTAACCCCTGAGCCACGTCTCCCCATAGCCCCGCTGGCCTTGGCTGTCTCTTCCCACCTGGATTCTCCCTGGCTCTTGGTGGAGGCCTTAATCACACAAACTCTCCACAATGCAGAAGCATCTTCAGACAAACTAATCATGAAACAAACTCTGTCTGCCTGTTCACACAGCACCAGGTGAGCGTGCAGCCGCACTCTCAGCGTGCAGCCAGAACCAGCCTGCAGCAGACTTCCCAGGAAAGGGCTTCACAAATGTCAGGGCAGACTGCACAGCCTTCTAACCTGCCTCTGCTGAAGAGAGGCAGCACACTCGGGCTCTCAAGGCAAGCAGCAGCAACCCACAGTTCACTGAAGTACACCCTAAATTCTACATGGTGCAATATTGACTACAATTTGTGCCACAGACATTTTTAGATTTTAACCATTAAGCTAAGCCACAAATGGTTTTTTACCTGTCACAGAAATTTTAGAACTGTGATTAAAAAAAGCCAAAAAACTTGTTCAAGATAATGCTGCTCAAGAAGACAAATGAAAAGACATTCCTAAGATTAAATTACAAAAATATTTTATGTAAATGATATTTTTATATTCTTTTTTTGGTTAATTTTTCACACTTTACACTATGCATTAATTCAAATACTGCGATAAAAGCATCATCTTGAATTATAAAATAGTAAAATATTCTTCTTGAAAATATCAACAGGAAAATGTTTTTTCCACCTGAGTTGTTTCAGATTAGTTCAGAATAATAAAAACTGATTCTTACAAGCAGGTTTTATTGGTTTTTCAGTGAACCTGCATTTTCCAAAAGAGAAAAAAAAATTATTATGTCAGACTTGTTTTGGGTTCTACTTTCTTTTCTTATTATCTACCTATTTTTGCCTTTCATTTTCAGTTTCAATTCTGAGAGCCAAGATGCTGGAGAATAAATGTCTCATTAGATCACTCCCTGTCCCTCCTCTCTGAATGCCAGTGTTTGTCCTGGCTGTGCTATATCCAGAGAGAACTACAAAGAAGACTTTGCTCCAGACATGCAAAACTGCTCCAAACAGCCCAGGAGGTACCTCAGCTTGCTCTGTCCACCTCTCAGCCCAGCAAATGAGAAAAAGCAGGGAAGAGAAGGGTTAGTTTTATTGCACCTATCAAGGGAAGGACTCATTTTACTTACCTTCTGTCATGGTATAATCCCAGACTACAACTGAGCTTCACACATGATCCTTGGTGGGGCAGTGGAGAGAATCAAGTGGTCAAAGTGAAAAAAACCCCAGTGGTTTGAGGTAAAGGTGTTTAATAAGGGAAGGAAAAGCTGCACATGGAAGAAAAGCAAACCAAGGGATTCATTCCCCACTTCCCACTGGCATCCCCTGAAATTTGTCCTACATTTGCCCCAAGTCACCGTGTCCTGCAGGTTCCTTCTTCACACATTCCAAGTGGTCTCATGTCTCCGTGGTCTTTCTGCCTGCACTCTGCAGTCCAAGTAGCCTCAATGTGGTGTCGTGTGGTCCCCACATGGTCTGTAACAGTCCATGGGGCTGAAATTTGTCTTATGTGATCTCTGCAGTACAAATTATCTCCATATGGCCCCATGATCCATTAGACAGAGCCCCTTCACCCAGGACAGTTTGGGTGTTTCTGCAGGCCAGTCTGAGGCAGGAGACCAGGCCCTGATGGCCCTGGGCCCACAGCAGTGTCCCCACATAGTCACACACCACATCTCTGCAGCCATATCCCCATGTACGCCCACATCACATCCCTGTAGGTGCATCCCTACATTTTCCATATCCCTGTAGCCATATCCACACGTGTGGGAAATGGATTTGTAGAGAGTTCTCAGGGCCTGACAGAAGGCTCACACAGTATACATCCATATGCAAACTTTGAGATAAGAAATGCTGACTTAGAAAAGCCATGGAATAGGACAGATATTGGTGAGAGACAAATGGAGCTAGAAACAAGTTTCAAAAGATGGCCTTGCAAATAAGACTAAATACTTTAGAGAAATAGAACCATGAAAGATGCATTGTAGTGGGACCCACAAGGAATCGTTTTAGATGATTGGCTTTAAGGCATCTACAACATGGTGTGGCTAAACCTGATAGGCCAAGAAACAGTTAATAGTGTATTGTAATTAGGAAATAGTTAACTCCTGATTATGATGATGTGAATTATAACAGCTGTATTGTCTCACCCTTCTCATGAGACTGAAAATAGAATAAAAGTTTTTAAAACACCTCTCAGTTACCCCATCTCTAAATCAGAAGCACATATCATCATCCAACACCCACGTATTCCCATACCCCATCCAGGTATCCACATTCCCATATCCCTGCCCCATAGGCAAGTTCCCGCCCTGGTCCCGCGCACCGCCTTTCATGTCTCCTTGCTCCCCGCCGCTATTTTAGAAAAAAACCTAGCAAAAGCACATTTCCCCGAATGTGCATCTGCAACGGAGAAACGAAACTTTCGGTCTGGGAGGCGGGACCAGGGAGGCGGAGCAGGGGGCGGACCGGAGCTCCGAGCGGCGGCGCCGGGCAGGCAGCGGCAGCAGCTCCGGGAGTGGGCAGGGGTCCCCTGCAGTGCCCACCATGGCCCTCAAGCAGCCAAAGGCGTGAGTGGGTCTGGGGGCATCACTGGGGGTTTGTGGGGGGACACAGGGCATGGCTGGAGCGTTCTGGGGGTCACAGGGGGCTGTTGGTGGGGCAGGGGGCTCAAGGGGTGCTGGGGAGAACTGAAGGGTGACTGAGGGAGGTGGGGACTGCAGCGGTCAGGGCTCACAGGGAGGGGTTTTCAGGGGCTGGATGTCTTGGTTTTGACTGGGAGAGAGAGAATTTTCTCCCCAGAAGCTGCTCCAGCGCTGTTTTTGGTATTCAAAGCGAGAACAGCGCTGGTAACACGTTGAGTGGGAGCCCTGTCGAGCTCACTCCAAGGCAAGGACTTTTCAGTGTCCCATGCTCTGCCAGCAAGGGGGAGCATGGCCAGGAGACCCAACCCCAGCTGGCCAGGGGGATATTCCAGACCACAGAACCTCCTGCCCAGTGCAGAAACTGGGAGGGGGTTGGGAGCCACCGATTGCTACTGGGGAAGAGGCTGGGCATTGGTCAGTGGGTGATGAGCAACTACTGGGCACTGCTGGTTTCTATTGCGTTTTACTCTGTTCTCTCTCCTTCCCATTACTATTCTTAATAGTAGTAGCAGCAGTAATATCAATTTATTTAGTCTTGTTTCAGTTATTTAACTATACTTATCTCCACTAATGGGTTTTACCTTTTCTGGATTCTCTCCTCCATCTCACCAGAGCAGCGAGTGCCTGTGTGGGACTGAGTTCCTGGCTGGGGTTAAACCACAACAGTCCTCTCTTTAGGGCACAAAGAGCTGAGATCTGAGCAGAGTGTGGTAAAACACAGTTGTAAGCATCTCTCATATTTATTTAATAGCTGTGAGTCACAGTTTGCTCTTGTGGTTCCTGCCCGTGCGCTCACAGGTGCATTTTATAAAATCCTTCCTGGTATGTGTGGTCCCGTGGGAATGTTCATCCTCCCTGGCTCTGGGCTAAGGTTATCACTCTGTTGTGGTTGGTAACACGGGGCTGTGGTACGAGAGGACGGCTGGAGCTGAATCGAAGCTGCCGGCTGTGCTCAGCATTGCCGTCCCCGCTGGGCTTCGGGAGCCATCCAGTGGGAACTGCCAATAATTACACCCTTAGGCTTCTCTCCTGCGACAGCCAAGCCATGAGACCAATCTTCCAGCTCAGCCTTTCCTTTCCCCTTCCCTTCTGTCATGGCTTGACACTGGCACAATGCCAGTGCCCCCATGAGTATACTCTCTCCCTGGTTTCTGCTGTGAGATGTGACCCAGAATAAGCAAAGCAGGCTCCCACTTGGGAAAAAAAATTATTAACTAAACTACAAGGGAAAGGAAAAAAAAAAAAAGAAACACACAAGGAAAATGAAAACTTCACAAATACATCTCCTCCTCCTCCTCCCCAAATTCCCAATACAATACATCCCCCAAATCATCGACTCTCAGTCCAGCACCACCCTTCAGAATACTCAATCCTCAGTTCATCAAGAGGAGAAGGAGTCCTTCTTGTGCCAATGGGGACCTCTTCCTTTCATGTCCAGCCCTCTCACCACTGAACACAGACCAGAGCTGCTTCTAGGGTCAACTTTTAAGGATGCTTCGTCCCACTCCAAAAAGGCACAGTCTCTCCTTTGGGACACCTGTCCCCCCCATATTTCACCCCTTGGGCCCGAGGGGCAGCAACACTGAACCCTCTTGGTTCTGAGGCATTGCCTCCCCCTAGATGCAGTCTCTGTATCACAAGGAACATGGTTCTGTCCATGGCTGTACAAAAAGAGTCCAGCAAAAGCCACTCCATCATCTCTTCCCACTAAGATTCTTCTCTATTCTTCCAACATCTCTCACTTGCCCAGACCTCTCTCACACTTGCCCATTTCCTTCTTCATCTTCCACTCTATCTCTCTTCTAGGAAAGGTTAATGTTCTGTAAAGTCTTCATTGTCTGAAAAGAGGTTAAAAGCTCTTACAAGCAGCCGGCTGCACCCCCCCTTCTTCTCCTTCCCAGCCGTGCTGCCGGCACAGGCACGCGTTTATCAAGTCTCAAGGTTACAGTCCCAGGCACTGGCTCTCTCTCTCTTTCTCTCTCTCTCTGTCTCCCGGGGGTGGGGAGGGGGGCTGCCCGATGGCTCCCGGTGTCTCTCTCTCTCTCTTCCACCCTTCCACCCCCGGGCTCAGGCCTACCTCTCCTGGCCACATGGCTTTCCCCTCTGCCCGCCCAGCCAGCAGCTGGGCCAGGGGAGAGACCCAAACTCTTTCCCGCCGGAAACCCAAGAGAGGCTCCCAGGGGAGAGCCCTGCTTTTATCCCTGTGTTCTCAGAGGCGGATCCAATGTCCCAATGGCCACATTAGGTGCCAATATTAAAATCTGAGCACCAATTGGCCTGACCACAGCATCCCAGAAAACATATTTCCTGTCAAACCACCTTCCCTTCCCTTCCCTTCCCTTCCCTTCCCTTCCCTTCCCTTCCCATACTCTCTGGTTACCCAAACCCTCAGGACAGTTTAACCCTTGCCCAGCTGTTCCCAGTGGGGGAGAATCAAAAAGAAAAGGTAAAACCTCTGAACTGACACAAGAACAGTTCAATAATTGAAACAAAGCTAAATGTATTGATGTTACTGCTGCTACTAATAGTAATGAAAAGGAGAGAGAACGGAATAAAACCCAAGAGAAACCAGCAATGCCCAATAGTTGCTCATGCCCCACTGCCCAATGCCCCACCCATCCCACAGCAGTGATTGGTGACTCCTGGCCAGCCCCCTCCCAGTTTCTGCACTGGGCAGGAGGTTCTGGGGTCCGGAATATCTCCCTGGCCAGTTGGGGTCGGGTCTCCTGGCTGTGCCTCCCCTTTCTGGCAGAGCGTGGGAGACTGAAAAGTCCTTTACTGAGCTCCAACTCAAACATCTGTGTGCAACTGACACTGTTCTCATGCTAAATCCTGAACTTAGCCCTGGACACACTTCTGGGAAGAAAATTAACTCTATCCCAGTCAAAACCAGTGCTCTGGAGCATCCCAGGAAGAGATGGGGGTTTGGGGAAGTGTAGTTGTTGTCCTTGCAGGTGGTTGTTTCAGTGGATCCCTGAAGGAGATGGGGTCCTTGACCCTTTTCAAGCAGAGGCACATCCTGTGGGATCCAAGGAGGATGTGGGTGTCATGGTTACAGAGCCTCCCCCACACCTTCTCTCCCTCTCTCTGCTTTACAGGGAGACCTTCTGCCAGCGGGCACCCACCTTCCTTGACTACCTGCACAGCATCCTGCAGAAGTACCCGGATGGAGGGCAGATCCTCAAGGTCAGACCCCCAGGGAACCCCATCTGGGATCTCCTGCCCAGTGGGGCAGGCACTGCAGGCAGTGAGGCCGGTCCCTGTCCAGCACCAGCCCCAGGACCTTGGTGCCCAGCTGGGAGAGGGGGTCGGTGCTCTTCTCAGGGCCTGGAGGGCCCAGGTCACCGGGCACTGATCTGTAATTCCAGGAGCTGGTGCAGAACGCGGATGATGCCGGCGCTAATGAGGTCGTGTTTGTGTCTGACGAGCGGGAGTTCGACATCACCAGAGGGGGACTGGAGGGCACCCAGGGTGAGAGGCACTGTGGGCACTGGGAGAAAAATCAGATGAAGCCCTGGGGTGGCACTGGCTGGTGCTGGGAGGGACTGGGGGAACTGGAACTGGTGAGGGGTTCTGGGATGTGCTGGGAGCACTGAGGGTACTGGGAGGACTCAGTGCTGCTGAGGGGGGTTTTGTGGGACTGGAGCTTGTGGGGACACTGAGTGTGAATGACAATTCCCACTCCATGTCCCAATTGCCCCCAACCCATGGATGGTGCTGACCGCCAGGCCCAGCTCTCTTGGCCTACAACGACGCCGTGATGTCACCCCGGGACTGGACAGGGATTCAGCACCCAGGGGTGTCACACAAGCGGGAGGATCCCCGCAGTGTGGGGCGCTTCGGCTTGGGCTTCACTTCTATCTACCACCTCACCGGTAAGTGGCACTGGGAGCCTCAGCTGGGACTGAACTGGGCATGTGGGTTTTACTGGAGGCACTGAAATACAGGTGCTGGGGAGAACTGGGGGCACTGGGGGTGTGCAAAATGGAGGGCTGTGTCCAAAGTGAGGAAAGTTGAAGCATCGGGAGGCTTGGAGGGAGGCTGGCTGGCAACGGAGAGCAGGGCTAGGGAGACAAACTGAGGAAGGACTGGTGAATTGGGATTAAGCTTTGGATCATGGGAGGCACCATGGGGTTAAACTTGAGGCCATTGTGTGGGCATTGATGGGTTGGGATGATCTGAGAAGGCAGTGGTGTCCATGTCATCTCTGTGGCCTCATGGTTCCCATGTCTCCAGACCTGCCAGGTGTGCTGAGCCCCCCGTACTTAGGGGTGCTGGACCCCGAATGCCAGGTGCTGCCTGGTGGTGGCAAGCGCTGGGACATCTCTGAGGCCCAGGACCTTCCTGGCCTTTTCGAGCCCTTCTGGGCTGGGCTAGAAGCTGTAGGACAACACCGTGCCTCAGCCCAGGGCACCCTCTTCCGCTTTCCCCTTCGACGGCAACCCTCAGAAATCGCCCCAGGGGTCTCCGATCCTGAGCGCATCTGCAACCTCATCCAGACCTTCCTCACAGAGGCCCCTCTTGCCCTCCTCTTCCTCCGCCATGTCCGCCGTGTGGCCCTGCACCGTGTGGCCCCTGACGGGGTCCAGACACTCATGGGAACACTTGTGGCATCCCCTCAGCCTCTCCCTGTCCCGGTGCCATCAGGGGCTGAGGGGCTGAGTCTAGAGTGGTGCCTGGTGGCCCTGCACGGGGATGAGGTGGGTGCAGGGAGCGAGTGGCTGGTGGCCACAGGCAGAGCCACTGAGGGGCCAGCCGTGGCTCTGGGCACACGGCTGAGGTGCTGCCCTGAGCTGAGCCTGGCACACCCCCTCCACGGGGCCTGCCAAGGGCGGCTCTGCTGCTTCCTGCCACTGCCAGCCACTGACGAGACGGCCACAGGGCTGCCTGTCCATGCCAGTGCTCCCTTTGCCCTCTCTGATGATCGCCGCCACCTGCGCTGGCCCCAGGAGGGTGAGGAGGGTGAGGAGGACGCCCACTGGAATGCTCTTCTACTGCTCGACCTCCTGCCCCGGGTCTACAGCCACTTGGCCGCCGTGGCCGTGGCTCTGCCCGGTGCAGATGCCTACAGCCTGTGGCCAGACCCCGAGCGCACGCCGAGCTCCGGCCGGATCCACAGCCTGGTGAGCCGCGTGTGCCGGGAGCTGGTGGCCGCCCCCGTCCTGCTGCCAGCCGGGGGGCAGGGGAGGCTGCGGGCCCTTGAGGCTGTGCTGCTGCCGGTGGCCGCGGGCGATGAGGCCACACGGCGGGCGGTGCAGGCCTTGCTGGTGGCAGCTGGGGAGCCGGTGGCCGAGGTCCCACCCCATGTGTGGAGGGCGCTGAACTTGGGGATGCCGAAGGGTCTGCGGGAGGCCACGATGGGACACGTGCGGGAGGTGCTGCGGCGCCACAGGGCCGCAGAGCTCCCGGCTGCCAGCCGCCTCTCCCTGCTGCGCTTCGTGGCCGGGGATGGGTGCCATGCTGAGCTCCGCGGCCTCCCCCTCCTGCCCCGCGCCGATGGAACCTTTGTGTCCTTTGGAACTGCATCGGCCGTGGTCTACGTGGACACATCCGACTGCCCCAGGTGAGCCCGCGACCCCTGGCAGCTCCGCTCCTTGCAGAGTGGGCAGGACAGCCAGCTGGCCACAGTCACAGCTCTCGGTCTTGAATTGGGAAGGGGAGGCATGGCCAAACCTGGATATTTGGCCCTGGGTATTTGGGCTCCTCACTTCCCTCCTTCTCTAGTGTCACCAAGTGGGAGCTAAGGCAGGTGTCCAGAAAGCTGCTCCCCATTACCCCTCTGGTCCCCCAGCACCTCTGTCTGTTCCCACAGGGAGCTTCTGCCTGGCTTGGCCGGGTCCTTCCTGCCCTCAGACCTGGAGCCAGGCTTGGACAGCCTCCTGCGAGGCATTGCCAAGAAGGGTAAGAGATGGGGGTCCCTGGATCACCTTTAGGTCCCTGGTTGCCCCCCCTAAACCCCAACATGCCCAGGCAGCCTTGTACACCTTGGGGTTCCTCTGCAGCCCAGTATCTCCCTGTACATCCCTGTCTCTCTGGGGGATCCATGTCCTTGCTGTTCTTCCCACATTCCCCTGTCCCCTCTGTGCTCCCTCAGGTACTGAGTCTCACTCTTCCTCCTCTGAAGAACTCTGTGCTCCCCAGTGCTGGTCCCCCTAACACCTTTTTACCTCCCATATCTCTTTCTTATATCCCCACCCACCCTGAGGTTTCTGGGTTCTCTGTGCTCCTATTAAGGGTATCCACCATCCCTCCAGAGCCCAGCTCCTCCCATATCCCATATGGGGGCCACTCATCCCCTGCAGGTTCTTTCTCCCCCATCCTGTGTCCCCCTCCCAGGGCCCAGGTCCCACGTGTTTCTAATGCAGCCTCTGCTTCTTGTACACAGGTCTCTTCCCCAACCTGGTTCTGCTGGACCCAGCCATGACTGTACAGACCCTGCGCTTGGCTCTGCCCCCCACCTGGACATCCCAGTCTTCAACCCCAGTGATGTGGTGCCCAGCCCAAGGCCTCCCCCAGCCCCCAGCCTCCTGGTTCCCAGCCCTGTGGCAATTCCTGGCCCACCACATGGAAGACCTGGGCCCTCTGGAGGGGCTTCCTCTCATAGCCCTGTCCTCACTGGATGCCCCCACTGTCCGTCTGGCTCCACTGATACCTGAGTCCAGTCTTATCTTCCAGGCATGGGAGGACCAGCTCCTGCCACTTGATGTGGCCCCTGTGCTGGAGGTCCTGGGTTGCCCTGTGGTGCCACCAAGCACATGGCACCGCTCGCTGCCCCGCTATGTCCTGCCTCCATCCCCCCTCAATGCCCTTCGGGCCCTGGGCAGGCAGGGGGCTGCAGCAGTGGCCTCCCGCATGGCCTCGCTGCCTGATGCGGATGTGGTCACCCTCCGGAACTACCTGGCAGACCTCCCATCCCTGACAAAGCAGGACATGGCCACTCTGGCTGCTTTGCCCCTCTTTCTGCCACTGCCCTGCTTGGCCACCCCACAGCCCACAGAGCTGGTGCCAGCCGCTGCCACCCCGGTGCTGGAGCCAGAGCTGGAGCTGCCCCAAGATGTGGTGCTGCCGGAGGCCGTGTTGCGGTGCCAGGATGAAGTTGACCGGCAGCTACTCAGGAGGCTCCAGAGGCCCCTCATCAGTGCAGCCTGTGTGATGCTGAAGGCCGTCAGAGCCGTGGCCCAAGGGGCGTATGCGGGACGAGTGGCTGAGATGCAGGCTCTGCTACTCTGGGTGCTGCAGCACGGAGACACTGTCTTTGCACAGAGCCCCTCGCTCCGGCAGGCCTGCAGCACGCTGGCCTTCCTGGAGACCCCTGCTGGCCCCGCATGCCCGCAAGACCTCTATGACCCCTGTGACAGCACCTTGCAGGCGCTGCTGGGACCCGAGCGCTTTCCTCCTGCTGCCTTCCACAATCCGTCTGTCCTCCGTGCCTTGAGGGCCGTGGGCTTGCGGCACGGTGAGGGGTGCATGCTGCCCTCAGACATCCTGGCAGCTGCAGCAAAAGTCAGTCAGGGTGGCACGGCAGCTCTGGACAGAGCTGAGGCACTGATCACAGTCTGCAACCACCCCAAGGCACTGGATGGCTTCAGTGCTGCAGAGCTCGAGCAGCTCCAGGCCCTGCCCTGGGTGCCTCGGTCCAAGTGCACAGGAGAGCCTGGGCAGCCCTTCCTGCCCCCTAAGGAGCTGAGATCCATGCAGTACCAATCCCTGGTGGGGCTTGCCATGCCCCTGACTGACGCCTTTGTGCCAGAGGCAGAGAAGAAGCTGGGGCTGAGCCAGATCCCACCGCCGGAGAGAGTGTGGGAGCAGCTGAGAAAGCTGGCGGGGCACAGGAACATGGATGAGGTGGGTCCTGCTCTCCAGCCCATCTACTGGCACATGCAGGAAAACCTGAAGGCCTTTGGGACTGCCCCGGATAGCGCTGTTGTGTGGACTGGGTCTGGGCTTGTCCTGCCACGTGATGCTGTGCTGGGCTATCCTGAGAAGCTGGAGCTGGGGATGCTGGTGCCCCGGGTGCCCCCTGACTTCCTGTCCTACGGCTGCCTCTTCAGGGCCTGGGGGGTGGCGGACGGGGTGAGTGAGGAGAGGGCGGTGTCAGCCCTGCGATCCTTGGGGCAGGACATAGACAGGCGCAGCTCCCGAGCGGGCACTGCTGCAGAGTTGGCGGTGGTTGTAGCTGTCCTGGAGTGGCTGAAGAGGCGGGGCCACCAGGGCGAGGGCACTGTGCCGGTTCCTGTGAGGATCCCGCAGGGCTCAGGCTTTGCCCTCCGTCCAGCTGCCTCTGCCGTGTACCTGGACATGGAGCTGGAGGAAGAGGAGGATGTTCAAGAGGTGGTGCACGAGGCAGTGCCTTCCAGCACAGCCATGTTCCTGGGCACGGAGCGTCTCAGTACGTGGGTGCTGGGCCCGGAGCCGTTCACAGCCTGTGGCCCCTCGGAGCCCATCACCCGACGCCTCCGCAACATCCTCCAGGAGTACGGCGAGGAGGGCGACCTCTTCACAGAGATGGTCCAGAACGCAGAGGATGCCAGCGCTACCGTGTGCCGCTTCCTCCTGGACCTGCGGTGCCGCAGAAAGGCCACCTCTGGGCTGCTGGACCCAGGCATGGCTGCCTGCCATGGCCCAGCCCTCTGGGCCTACAACAATGCCCTGTTCACAGAGGATGACCTCCAGAACATCACCCGGATTGGGGCTGCCACAAAGGAGGGCCAGGCAGGCCGGATCGGGCGCTTTGGGCTGGGCTTCAGCTCTGTGTACCGTGTCACGGATGTGCCGGCAGTGCTGAGTGGGGAGACACTGCTCATCTTTGATCCCAATGGCACCCATCTGGGCAAGCACATCACCAGGGCCGGCTCCCCTGGCATCCGCCTGGACTTCTCCAGCCGACCACGCATCCTCCGTGTCTTTGCTGAGCAGTTCCAGCCCTACCATGGTATCTTTGGGTGCTGCCTGCCTGAGCCAGGACCCTTTCCAGGAAGCCTTTTCCGCTTGCCTTTTCGCACTGAAGAGGAAGCTGTGACATCGCAGATTTGCTCTGAGGCCTTTGGTATAGAGCGCATCCAGTCCCTTGGAACTGCTTTCCTTGGCTCTAACCGGCTCCTGCTGCTCTTCCTGAAGAAGGTGAGGGAGCTTTCCCTGGAGATGCTGCCAGACACGGCCACTTCTGCAGAGGATACCATGTCTCTGGCCACGCTGCAGAGAAAGGAGATCCGAGACTTGGGGGCCCCTGGGGATCCCCCAAGTTGGGCAGCCATCGAGCAGCTCTCAGCCTGTGAGGAGGAATCCAGGACCACATGGCACTACCTGGTTTTGGTGTGTCAGGGTGATGGGGAGTTGTTGGAACTGTTTCACCAGAACACACAGGCAGGACTCCATCCTCCACTTCCCATGGCTGGTGTGGCCCTTCCCCTTGCCCCTACTGAAGATGGCAAGTGGATGCCACGTCTGGACGCTGAGAAAGGGCAAGTTTTCTGCCACCTTCCCATGCCGATCATGTCAGGGCTGCCAATCCACCTGCATGGGGCCTTCAGCATCCTCTCAAATCGCAAGGGGCTGTGGAGCACAGCGGAGCGGGGCAAGTGGAACCAGGTGCTGCTCCACAATGCTGTGCCAATGGCCTGGCTCCGGGCACTGGACCATCTCCGTGCCATGCATGAGGCAGGCGAGTTAAAGAACTATGAGTATCATCTCTTCTGGCCAGACATTAGCACTGCCTGTTACCCCTTTACAGAGGCTGTGACTGGTTTCTACCAGGCTGTGGCAGCCAGGAGTGGCCCAAGGCTCTTTTCCGATGGCCACTCCTGGTGCTCGCTGCAGGATGCCCGCTTCCTGCACCAGGCTGTGGAGAGACACCCTAAGCTGGGTACTGTGGCACAGCGAGTCTTTGCCATCACCGTGCCCCGTCCCCTGTTGGCTGTGGCCTTGCCTGGGAAGGTGCAGGAGGGCCTTGGGAAGGCGCTGGATGCTGGAACCTATGACTGGAGCCGCTTTCTCTGTGAGCTTGTGCTTCCCAACTTGGAAGATCTCCCTGATGCTGACCGGAACCTGCTGGTGCTCCATGCACTGGATATGTCTCATGAGGGTGTGGACAAAGTGCTGCAGACAGTGCCCTGCATCCCTGTCACCCCTCATGGCCACCTGCAGCTCATCAATTACCTGGTGCATCCCAGAGGCCGTGCTGCCCCTTTATACAACCCTGAGGATGGGCGCTTCCCCACTGGGAATGCCTTCCTTTCCCTGGAGAGACTAAACCAACTGGAGAGGCTGGGCATGGTGAAGAACACTGTGTCTCTGCCAGAGCTGCTGGAGAGGGCAAAGACTGTTCAGTTTGTCTGGACCAAGAATTATGCCCAGGGCTACCAGAGGGCTGCCTGCATCCTTGAGTTACTTCGGAATGCAGTGAAGAAGGGAACAAACGACACCCTGCAGGCCGCTTTCCAGACTGTGCCCTTCCTCCCTGCTGCACAGCACACCAGTGACCCTGTGCTGCTGCCAGCTGCCCAGCTCTACCATCACCTCCATGAGCCACTAGTGGGACTCATCCAGCCTATCTTGGCTCCTAAAATGCTGGGGAAAAACTTCAGCCTCTCCGAGGAGGTAGCGTCCTTCTTGGGGCTGGACCGGCAGGTACCATCAGCTCAGGTCCTTGAGCAGCTGCGAGCACTCCATCGTTTCTCCAACACTCTCCCTTTGGAGACCCTGCAGTACAACACCAACTGCTGCTACAAGCACCTGAACATGCTGCTCCGGGAACATCCTTCCAGCTGGAATGAGGTGGCTTCGGCAGTGGCCCCAGGGGAGCCCTTCATCTTGGTGGGCTCCCGTTTTGTGCCAGTCACAGCTGTGGCTGAGACGCTGTCATTTGAGGCTGCCCCATACCTTCATCAGCTCCAAGACCAGTACAAGCCCTACAGAGAGCTCTGGGAGTGTGTGGGGCTGCGCCACACATTTGCCTGGGATGATTATGCCCGAGTGCTCTGCACCCTGGCAGAGACACATGCTGGAAAGGCACTGCCTGCTGCGGAGCTGAATCTGGCCCTGCGGCTGGTGTCTTGTGGCTTGATGGAAGATGGCAACCAGCCAGATGCCTGCCAGACCCAGCAACTCTTTCTGCCTGATGAGGAGGGCATTTTGCACCCAAGCAACAAGCTCTACTTCAATGATGCACCATGGATTCCGTTGGACAGAGATGTCCTGCTGTGCCATAAACAGCTGTCCCGAGAGGCAGCCCTGCACTGTGGGGTGGCCACCACACGGCACCGAGCACTGGAGAGGTGTGTAGTCAACACTGATCACCTGAGCCTCTGGGCGCAGCCGTTTGGTCCCCATGAAGATTTGCCAATGCGACTGAAGAACATCTTGAAGGAGTACTCTGAGTCCGCTCCTGATCTGGTGAAGGAGGTGCTTCAGAACGCGGATGATGCTGGTGCAGGGCTTTTGCACTTTGTGTGGGACCGCCGGCAGCACCCAGCAAAGGCCACTTTTAGTGAAGAATGGAAGATCCTGCAGGGCCCTGCCCTCTGCATCTACAATGACCGCCCCTTCCAGGAGCAGGACATTAAAGGCATTCAGCATCTGGGGGTCGGTAGCAAGCAAGACCGTCAGGATGTTACAGGCAAACATGGCCTTGGCTTCAACACTGTCTACCACTTTACTGACTGCCCAGCCTTCCTGACTGGAGACAGTACCTTGTGTGTCTCTGATCCCCATCTCTACTACGTGCCCACAGCCACAACTGAGAAGCCTGGTAGCATGTTTACTGTCAACACTGACTTCAAGAAGAATTTTCCAGACATTTATGACACCTTCCTACCATCCTTCTTCAACCTGAAACAGGGCGTCCTTTTCCGGCTGCCGCTTCGCACTGCAGCTGAGGCTGCCAAGTCCAGGGTGTCTGACATGGTCATGCGAGACCAAGACTTCAAGAACATGGAAGAAACACTGGCTAAGGAAGGTGAGGACTTGGTGCTCTTCCTCCGGCATGTCCACACCATCATCTTCTCTGAGATCCCCCCAGATGGGAAAGAGTTGGTGGAGAAGCTGCGGGTAACCACGGAGCTCACAGAGGATGATGCAAAGTTGAGACGGGATTTTCAAGCAAGATTAAGCCAAGCCATGGATGGGAACAGCCCCACCCCTCTCTCCTATACCATGAAAGTCAAAAATAGCAGGGCCAAGACCACAAGTTTGTGGAGGGTGATCTCCCAAATTGGGGTGCAGGACAGGGCTGAGGAGTCTCCAGAGCTTAAATGGCTGCCCTATGGGGCTGTGGCTGCCCGCCTGGAGCCTCTGAACCAAGTCACGGGCAGAGCCTTCTGCACCCTCCCACTGCCCTTAGTCACTGGGCTGCCTTTGCACATCAATGCCAACTTCTCTGTGAATGCAGCCAGGTGCAGTCTCCACTGGGACAAAGGTGGCACAGGGGCAACCTGGAATGGCTTCTTGCTCCGGCGCTTGGTGGTTCCACTGTACTGTTACTTTCTCACCAGGCAGTGGCAAGCCCTGGAGAAGCTCCAGTATTGGTCCCTGGAATCCTGCCAGCAGCACCTGAACTCCCACTTCCTCCAGTTTTTCCCTGTTATGAAAAGGGTGTTACCTATGTTCCAGGACATGGTGAGAGAGGTCTACAAGCACCTCAGTCATGCACGCCTACCCCTTGTGCCTGTGTACAGGGAAAAAACGTCACCTGGCAGGGTGACAATAACCTGGGCATCTCCAGGTGGAGGGGACATGCTAACAGAGCCGTACTTCCTCGAGGAGATGCCTCAGCCAGAAGTCCAGAAAGTGCTGGAGCAACTTAACATGAAACTGGTTCCAGCATTCCCCCACCTGCAGCAGATCCGCGAGGAGTTCATTGAAGCCCAAGTGAACACTGTTGTCTTAGGGCCAGACTCTCTCCGATGCTTCCTCAAGGCCCTGGCTCTGCCTGTGCCCTGCAAGCTGGCTGAGACACCCCTGAGGACCCCAGAGAGCTGCACCTACCTGCTGCGATACTTAACAGGATGGAACAGGCACTCTCAAGGTACTCAAAAGGATAGGGACGAGGCAATCCTGGAAGGCCTGCCCTTGCTGGCCACAGAAGATGGTCTTCTGAATGCTTTCAGCATCCACCACCCTGTCTTCAAGAACTCCTTTGCCCACCTCTTCCCCAAGCACAGCCACCGTTTTGCCCAAAAGTGTGTTTCTGCATGGATCCCACCTTGCTTTGTGAAGGAGCTTGACCTCCCACAGGCCACACCACTCATCCAGGAGGCTTTGGGTCAGTGGGAGTGGACTCAGGGGGAAGAGTGGCTTAAGGGGCTGTGGACCTTCTTTGAGAGTGTGGTCCCATCCGAGACCTCAGATGTGACCATGGACTCATTCATGAATCATCTCCAGAATATGGCAGTGCTGCCTATTCGGGGGAATAAGACAGACTCAAAGCACCTACTGCCACTATCCTCCCTCTCCAGGGTTCTTTATGAGTGTTACTCTGAAGTGGGAAAGGTGCTGCACAAACTGGGCATCCCTGTGCTCCAGAAGTCCCTGCTGCCCCGGGATTTTGCCTACCATTTCCTGAAGCCAAGGGCACTGCAGGTCACAGATCCCGGGGCTATAGTGGCCCATCTGGCAGACACAAGAGCTGATCTCTGCTGGGGGGATTTAGAGGAGCAGGATTTGTCAGCCCTGCTAAGGTTTGTCCAGCAGGAAAAGCTGGATTCACATGCACTGGAGCAGCTCCAGCACCTGCCTCTCTTCCAGAAGTCTGGGGGTGGCTATGTAGCTGTGGCTCCCTACCGCAAGGTGCTGTTACTCCACGGACAAGTGCCCTCAAATGCCCAAGCCCTGTATGACTTGGATGAAGACATGCTGCTTCTCACACCAAGCCCGTTCCACAAATGGCTGGCCGAGTGTTTGAAGTGGGAGGTCACAGATGACCAAAAGCTCTTCATGACTGTGGTACTTCCCCGGCTGTCCCAGCTCACACGGCAAAACCTCATGGAAGCTGTACGATTGTTCTTTGTCATGAAACCTTTCTTGGATGATGAGAGCGTGGAGACCATTGTGGCAGCTTTTCAGAAGGTGGCCTTTATACCAGATGCCCACGGAACACTGCGCCTGGCCTCCTACTTCTACCTTGACATGCCCTCCTTCCACACTCTGCGGCTCCAAAACCGCTTTGTGCCTAAATCTTTCTTTAAGGAGCTACGTTTGAACCAGCAAGAAATTGTGCATTTCTTCCGCAAGGCAGGTGTCCGCACCAGCCTCTCTGTAAAGGATTTTTTGGCACTGGCTGAGGAGATAGAGCATGAAGCCACTCAGGCTACATGCCATGCTGCAGAACTGCTGGAACAACAGCAGGAGATGCTCAAGCAACTTGCAATCCTGTTGAAAAATCCTGACTCAAAGGGTTTCCTGAGCAAAATTGCCTCAATCCAATTCCTGCCTCCACTGGCTATCCCCCCAAATTTGATGAACCTTCACCCTCCTTTTGCAGACTGCACTAAGGCTGTGGCTCTGAAAGGCAGCATTTCCTACTGCAAAAATGTGGCTGAACTCCTGTGGACATCAGCCATCATCCTGCCAAAATCCCTTGAACTTGAGGAGACATTCCTGAAAGCCATGGGAGTCCTTGTAGAGATACCCACTGCCTTGGTGGTGGCCAACCTGGAACATGTGTGCAGGGCAGCTTGCTTGACACAAGGGCAGGTAAGCACACGGGCCGAGGTGCTCTGTAGCATGTACAGCTTCCTGCAGACCCATCTGGAGGAGGTGGATGCAGAGCACCTCGCTGAGCTGCCTGTGGTGCTGGCCAAGTCACGCGACATGGCCAGGCCATGGCAGGTGGTGGCATCACTCCCGGACGAGGATGACTTTTACCCCTACCTCCTCACGACTCACCCCCACATGGCTGTCTTTAGAGATCTCCTGCAACACCTTGGCGTTGTCCAGGTCCCCACACTTACTCACTACAGCCGTGTCCTGGCCCAAATCTACCAGGAGAGCCATGGCAGTGGGACCCTTTCCAGTAGCCAGAAGAAGACGGTCCTGCTGGCCACACAGCATTTCTTCCAGCTGCTGTGGAAGGAACTGGAGCCCCCTGATTGCTCTGCTGTGGCTGAGCTGTACCTGCTGAGCACTGCTGACTGCCTGGAGCTGTCCCACAAACTCTGCTTCAACGACTGTGTGCCCTCAGAGACTGCTCAGGCCCTGGAGAAGACCTTTGTGTTCATGGCTGCACTGCCAGTGTCTGGGTGTAATGCCAGGTGGCTGCTGCAAAGGCTGCCACCACGGCTGCAGCCACAGATGCTTTCAGAGGTGACAGAGAAGCAGCTGGAGGAGGGTGGTCCACAGCCATGTCAGTATGGCTCTCAGTGTCCTGCACAGAGGCGTCTGCAGACCCTGCTGGTATCCCCGTGGTTTAGGCTGGGGCTGGAGTCCCTGCTGCAGTGGCAGACCCCCAAGGCTATGATGGGAATGGAGGGGGATGGTGGCTTTGCAGTGGAGCAGGTGAAAGTGCAGTGCTGCAAGGACATCTGCACTGTGCTGGTGCACAGTGGGGCAAAGGTGGAGGGCAGCTCCCAATCACAGGTTATCCACGTGTGCCTGGCTGGTGGTGCCCAGCGTCTCTTCTACATCCAGCACGCAGAGATGGTGCTGAACCGGCAGCAGCTGAGGGTGGTGGAGACACTGGCGCAGGAGATCAACAACATCCTGGGTGGGCAGCTGGAGGCACGTGCTTTGTCCGTGCTGCGTGAAATGCTGGTCTGCCAGGAGCCACAGGACATTGCCTTTGTTCTGGAGGAGAACAACGTGGCACTGGTGGGGGCTGCACCAGAGCCAGAGAAGAGGCTGCAGGAGGAGGCTGAAGCTGTGGCAGAAGAGGGGCCATGGAAGGATCCCAGCCTGGCAACCTGGAGGCCTCTGCATGGTGTCAGGGGGCCAAAGGTGCGGGGCCAATACAAACCTGTGAGCACCGCCCGGCACCACGGGCAGGGAGGCAGTGGCTCCTTGCTTAGCAGTGAGGAGCTCATAGTCCTGACTCCATCTGTCCCCGAGGCCCTGCGTTGGCTGTGTCAGGCCACGAGTGACCTGCAGGCAGCCAGCAATGACATCTTGCACAGCTGCCCCAACTGGGTGCTCTTCAAAGTGCACCAGGCCCTGGAGAAGGCGCTGGTGGCAGCCGTGCTTTGCCGCGGGGAAGCCTTTGCGGGCCATAGGGGGCTGATGGGCATGGCCCAAAGGCTGGAGGCAGAGGAGCCGGAGCTGAGGGGCCTCGTCCTGGATGTGCAGTGGTTGTGTGACTGCGGTGTAGACGGCAAGGCCACGCAGTACCCGAGTTACCATCCCTTTCCTATGACCCCCAGTGAGGCCTTCCCCAGCGTGGATGAGGAGGAGGTCCTGAAGCGGGCACAGAAAGTGCTGGTGACACTGAAGGACCATGTGGGCAGAAAGTGAGAGGTCCCTACCAAGGGGCATGGCACCTGGGGCATGGTACCACGAGGCGCCCATCATGAACCTGTTGTGGACTCACCGTGGACTTGCCACAGGCAATTCCAGACTGTCCAGCCCTGGTATGGGAATTTTGGTGGCAGATGAAGGCCTAGATCACTGGACATCACAGAGTAGCCTGAGCCATTGGCATGTCTTGAGTGTGCAGTAAATAAAGTGCAAAATAAATGCTGCAGTGCTGGTAGATCCTTCACTGACAGTGGAGTCAGGGACATGAAGAAGTCATGGGCAATGGGTGTTGAAGGTGGAGCTGGTGATGAAGGCATTTGGAGAACTGTGGTGGGTCAGTTTTGTCTAGCCAGGTGCCCATTGAGCCACTCCATTACTTCCCCTCTTTGACTGAAAAGGAGAAGAAAATGTGATAAAAATCCCATGGGTCAGGGAGATCACTGACCAATTACCGTCACAGTTAAAACAGACTCACCTTGGGGAAATTAATTTATTTTATAACCAATTAAACAGAGTAGGAAAATGAGAAATAAGGATAAACCTTAAAACACCTCCCCCTACCCTCCCTTCTTCCCAGACTCAGCTTCACTCCCAACTCTTTTACCTCCTCCCCTTGAGCAGTGCGCAAGATGGGGATTGTGGATTGCTGTCAGCTCATAACACTTGTCTCTGCTGCTCCTCACAGATTCCCCTCTCCATGGGAGACAGTCCTGCACCAACTTTTCCAATGTGGGACCTTCCCACGGGCTGCAGTTCTCTAAGAACTGCTCCAGCAAGGTCCCTTTCCATGGGGTACAGTCTTTCAGGAACAGACTGCTCCCGTGTTCTGCCAGCTCCTGCATGGACTCCTCTCCACAGAGCACAGCCCCTGCCAGGAGCCTGCTCGAGCGTGGGCTCCTCCCAGGCTGCTGCTCCCTTCAGGGCATCCCCACCTGCTGTGCTGTGGTGTCCTTACATGGGGTGCAGTGGGGATCTGTTCCTCTACTCACCTACATGGGCTATGGGTCAAAATCCTCCTCCCTATGGGCTGCACCACGGGCTGCAGGGGAATCTGCTCCAGCACCTCCTCCTTCCTCAGCCTTGGTGCCTGCAGGGCTGTTGCTCTCACATCTTCTCCTTCCTCCCTGCCAGCTGCTGTTGCACAGCAGTGTTAACCCCTTTTTTAGTATCTAATCACAGAGGCCCTCCTGGCATCACTGGTTGGCTCAGCCTTAGCCAGTGGCAGGTCCATCCTGGAGCCCTCTGGAGCTGGCTCTGCCCAACATGGGGGCAGCTTCTGGTGTCTCCTCATAGAGGGTCACCCTGCAGGCCCCTGCTACCCAGACCTGGCCATGCAAACCTGCAACAAGGATGATGAGGTACTACCAAGGGGAGCACAAGGGTCTCAAGAAAAGCATGAGGTAGGGGAAGCAACAAGAGGAGCTCAAATGTCAATGAGCTGTTGTCATTGCCATAGGCCCAGAGACCACCACCAAAGTCCCAGTGTGACTCTGCTGGTATGAGGCCAGGTACACGGCCTGCCCCTGGGTCAGGGCAATCCCAAGCACAGACTTGGGCTGGGCAGAGCTGGGGTTAAGAGCAGCCCTGAGGAGAAGGACTTGGGCACGTTGGTGGACAAAAATCTCAGTGTGCCCCAGCCTCTTGTGCTGTCACCCAGAAAACCCCATGTCCTGGGCTGGCACCACAGAGTGGGCAGCAGGGGACAAAGGGGATTCTGCACCTCTGCCCTGCTCAGGTGAGACCCCACCTGCAGAGCTGCCTCCAGCCCTCAGATCCAGCATCAGAAGGATGTGGAGTGAGTCCAGAGAGGCCAAAGAGATGCTCCAAGGGCTGGAGCCCCTCTGCTCTGAGCCGGGCTGGGAGAGCTGGGGCTGTTCAGCCTGGAGAAGAGAAGGCTTCAGGGAGACCTTAGAGACATTTCCAGTGCCTAAAGGGGCTCTAAGAGAGCTGAGGGGTGACCTTGGACAAGGGCCTGGAATGCCAGGACAAGGGGAATGGCTTTCCACTGGCAGAGGGCAGGGTTTAGAAGAAACTCTTCCCTGTGGGGATGATAAGACCCTGGCACAGGCTGGCCAGAGCAGCTGTGGCTGCCCCATCCTGGCAAGTGTCTGAGGCCAGGTTGGAGGGGGCTTGGAGCAGCCTGGTCTGGTGGCAGGTGTCCCTGCCCATGGCAGGGGCTGGAATAGGATGACCTTTGAGGTCCCTCCAGCCCAAACCAGTCTGGGATTCTGTGCTGAGGTGAAACATCACCATAGTGATGACAAATCCAGGGGTTGCCAAGCTACCATGGCATCACGTCCATTGGGTGGTCCCTGACAAGGCCAAAGGGCAGCTCCTGAGGAGACCTGGTCATCTGATTGGGCCAAGGCTGCAGAAGTGGGATGCCCTCACTCAGTGCTGAAGGCTCAATGCCAAGTGCCCTGACCCTTGACCAGTAGAAGGTGGAGGCTTTTGTGCCTTCAAGGCAGGGCAGCCCAGGCACATGGCTTCTGCCTCTCCTGCCTGTGTTTCTCCCATCTGGGCAAGGGATGTGAGCTGAGCTGAGGATGGACATGACATCAGTGTGTGGCATGTCTGCCAGCCTCAGGGACCATAGAAATGGGGATGGCTTCGGCCACCAGAAAGATGCATTGCTGCCACTCACTGTGACAGAAAACATGGAAAAGAGAAAGTTTTGGTTGCAAAATACAGCTTAAAGACTAACTAGAAAATTAGATAAAAGAATGTAAAAGTAGACACATGGGACGTTGGACAGAGCTGGAAGCAGTGGATAAACAGATTATAAGGCACCTAAGTGAGGTTTTTGGCAAAGATTTGTAATAAGAAACAACAGTGCATGCCCTAAGAGAAGTTCAAGGCAAGGGCACTTCCAAATTTGGGGGCTCATAGTGAATATGACCACCAGAGAACCCTTTAGATGACCCTCCAAGACCATAAAAGGACTTCCAGCAAGGGACAGAGGTGGGTAAAGTAGTTCTAGGAAAAGTAGTGTTTGTGTATGAGCTAGGATCTACCTTGTGATACATATGATCATGGTGGAATAAATCCCTGTTGTAAAGTTTCTTCACTTAGAGGAGACATCCTCTGCATATAAATATTAGTCATTAATCAACAGTAATACTAGATCCAGGGGTGATCTGAAATGAGTGGTGTCACCACACCCTGGCCACTTCATACACCTGGATCCAGCAGCACTGAGCCTGCTGGTTTGGGAGATTTTCCCTCAGCCATTCACTCGGTCCACATCTCACCAGTCGGGCTGTACGGAGACTGTGTGGCTGTTGAATGTTTTGTAATGTCCAGCAACACCATCCCTGGTCTGCCATTATTTGCAGAGTAAATCAGGTTGGCCAGGCACCATGTCCCCCTGGTAAATCTCTGCTGGCTGTTCCCAATACCCTTCTCTCTCAGTTGCTTGAAAGGGTGTCCAGGAGGATTTGCTCCATCACTTTCCCAGGGATTCCAAAGCAGCTGATTAGCCTGTAGTTCTTCAGACCCTCCTTTATGGCCATCTTTAAAACTGGTGTAATGCTCTCTGAAGTTCTCAGGAACCACCTTCACTGGCCAGCCTCCTCTGAAGACAATGGACAGCTGCTGTAGTTTCCTCCAGTCCTTAGACCTGTTGTATGCCTGGCTCAAGAGCTCCCTAACTGTTCTCCCCCTTCTCTACTGCTGTGGCATATGAATGTGAGAGACACAAGCTAGAAGCAAGTGAATCTGGCTTATTGCAAAGTTAAGACATTATTTATATATTTTAGTGTGAGTAACTGTGTTCAGCAGTTTGCTCAAAAGCAGTTGCAGGCCTGTAATAAATCCACTGTTTTGACAGCTTGTAATTCTTCTCTCAAGGTTTACAGGCCTGACAAACAGGACCTTTCCAGTTTTCAGATTGTGTGTAATCAGCTTTCTTCCCCATTTCTCACCATTGTTGTTTGCATGATGCAGGGCAGGCTTCCTGTATAACTCCATAAATGCTTCCACAGGAATGTCTGTACACTCCTCCTGGACAGCTTGATTCTTCTTCCACAATTTTTTCTTCCACATTCCTCAACTTCTGAGGTTGATCAGAAGTTTCCGGTTCACTTGATCTCTTGTCACCCAGGGTTGTGATTCTGCTTTTCACCTTGCTAAGTTACTTTAAATTATGCCCTCAACCCTTGACATTCTCATCATCAGCCAGTTCTTGAGTATTTTCAGGATCAAGAATTGCTCCCTCCTATCAAAGGTCATAGAAAGATGAGTGAAACTGGGCAAGTTTCAACTTGGATCTGTCATCATTAATGGAAGAATTGACCTAGGAGGTAAAACAACTCACAGATATGCAGCTTCAGCCCTTGCTTAGGAATTGTTCCTGATCTTCACAAAACAGGGGCTTCTATGGCTTGAAGAATGGTCTTTGAATGATCTCTACAGCCCAGCTTTTACCTCCCTCAGAGTGCTCCTTTCTACAGTATGTCACACCAGTCTGGCACAGTTCCCGTGCAGGTGGCATCCACTGCCACCAACAAAAGGACCACTTTACCCACCACCAGTGAGAGGGAGCGTGGATCATTCCATTTCTTCCCACATAAGATATAGAGCAGAAATCTCTGTTGTAAATCCTGCCAAATCTTTCTGAATAAGTCCATACAAGCAAAGATGCCTTGCACAGGATCTACTTTCTTGGATCCCTGATGATCAGTGGCACAGAGTCTAGCGGTGGACTCTTGCAGCCTGAAGAGCTGCCAGTAAAGTCCAGGGTAAGGAAGCAAAAAGAGCCTTTGCATGGTATCCACAGATGTTTAATTCAGCCACGCGGGGAGATGTTCCGAGTCCCCAGGGACACTCATGGGAGACTCGAGGTTTCTCCCTCCCAAGGGGCAGGGGGTGAACCTGGTCTCCAGGCAGTACAAAAATGAGGGCCAGTCAGGGAATAGGGAGGGAGTGGCCCAGGGACATAGGAACAGGCATAGGAACAGGGGAAGGAGCCAATAGGGTCTTAAGAGCTTTTTGAGGGAAGCTTCTTGTGTCTCCCTAAGCCAGGGGATGCCCCCAGGGTCCCTGCAGTGCACCCCGGAGGACAATGCTGAGCCCAGTCCTTCCTGAGTGCTTTGTCAGTAAACTGGGGGAGGGGGCCAGGCTGTGCCCTCCCACAAACCAGGAGCAGTGGCTGATCTGCCAGAGACAAGTGCTGCCATGCAGAGGGACAGTTCAGCAAGGGGGACAGTCCAATGACAAGTGCTGAGTCCTGTCCTTGGCAGGGAACAACCACAGGCAGCGGTGACTGCTGGGGGCCACCCAGTTGGAAAACTGAAGTTTGTCCTGCTGGACACCAGGATGCCCATGGGCCAGCAATGTGCTCCTGCAGCAATGCAGAACAGCGTCCTGGGCTGCACTGGGAGCTGTGTCACAGCTGGCAGAGGGAGGGGATCCTTTCCCTCTGCTCCACACCAGTGAGGCCAGCCCTGGAGTGCTGGGCCCAGAGCTGGGCTGCCCAGGACAGGACACAGGGACAGACTGGACAGAGTCCAGCACAGGGCCATGAAGCTGATGGAGGGACTGGAGCGTCTCTGCCATGAGCAGAGGCTGAGAGAGCTGGCACTGCCCAGCCTGGAGCAGAGCAGGCTCAGGGCATCTCATCCCTGTGGATGAAAAGCCAGGGGGAGGCTGCAGAGGGGACAGGGCCAGGGACAGCCCCGGGGGCCTCGGGCACAAAGTGACCCACAGGAGGGGCCCTGCGAGCTCAGGAGACACTTCTGCACTGGGAGGGTGGCCGAGCACTGCCGCAGGTGCCCGGGGAGCTGGGGGAGTCTCCGTCCCTGCAGAGACTCAAAAGCCACCTGGACACATCCTGGGCAGCCGGCTCTGGGTGGCCCTGATGGAGCAGGGGCTGGGCCAGGTGACCTCCAGAGGTGCCTCCAGCCTCCCCCTGCCTGAGATTCTGTGACTCTGAGAACAAACAGGCTGCAGCTTCCTGAGGACAAATGAAAAAGCTCCACACATGGCAGGTTTCTCCTGCCCTCACCAAAGTGGTTCATGGCACATGTCTCCCTTCTGCAGATTCCTCCCTGGAGTCAGGATGCTCCTCAAGGTCACGCCTTGAGGCTGAGAGAAATGTTTGCCCATTATCATTGGTTTGGGTGAGTAGCATCAATCTTTAATGAAGACTTGGTTTTTGCTGGCTGGACTGGGATTGCTTCAATGCTACTTCAGATATAATGCACTATACTGGAAGATACACGTCTCTGCAGTGGGGAGTAAATAACCCTGATAAAGATCTTTTAGTTTAATCATGATCATAATAAACTCTTTATTTTCCTATAAATATATCCTTTACCCTACGAACACAGTTGTATAAAGGTTCAATTACACCTATACTATCCTTTAAACATAAACTACTGACTAAGTCTAAGAGTGCGTCCAGCTGCAGCCTGGCTCCTCTCTGAGACGTTCAGGAAGCAAGGAGGTCCCTTCTGCACCTTGTGTCTCCTGCCTGCTCCCTGCACAGCTCTCCAGGTGGTGCTGTCGCTCTTGGGCCAGCTGTGACTGCAGCAGGGACACCTGAAAGAGGCACAAGGCCCGGCTCAGACAAGCCCACGCTGGCAGGAGCACCTGCAGCCCCACGGTACCGGCTCTCGGGGCAGACACAGCCTCCAACTCCAGCCCTCACCAACACTCTGCCCTTGGGCAAGGGCAAAGGAACAGGCTCCCAGACACAACAGAGCTCAGAGCACCAACAAGTCCACTTCCAGACTGCCAAACCCTTCCCACGTACATCCCTCAGCCACCACAGGTCTATTACAGACACTTGCAACGGGATTTAGGAACCCAGCTCTGATTTCCAAAGCACACATTTGGGCCACTGACCCCTTTCTCCACAGGCTGTGCCTCAGCACGAGGGCTGCTGCTCCCCTGAGCTTCTGGAGGACTCTTCTATTTCAAAAGTTGACAGATACTGATGGGCAGATATGGGGACAGGCAAGGTAAAGTAGTCTGGGGGGAACATTCTCCTAAAAGTTCTGATTCTTCTCCTTTCAGGGTTTACCTGCACATTGGATGGGAGAGAGGGTCACAGAAACCTGTCAGCAAACATGGAGCAAAAGGACCTCTGGACATCAAGGCAAGGAGATCCCTGCTCTGAGACCCTGAAGTGCACCAGACAACACTGGGGGCAAAAAGCTCTCGCTGGAGGCTGTGCAAGAGAGGCCAGTGTGTGTGTGCAGGGACACGGGGCCAGGGAGGGAGGCAGCGCAGTGAAGGTGCCCTTGTGAAAGCCATGGGCTGCCACAAGAGAGAGAACAAACAAAGGGGTGTGCCACGGCAGGGACAGGGAGAGGCAAGGCAACAAGCAGAGGTCTCCAAAGCACTGCCTGGCCTAAGGTGCCAAGTTCCAGAGGAGCCTGAGGCTCTGCAGAGGCAACCAAAGCCCAATTTACCTGCTTACCACTTCTCCTGGCTACCATGGGTGATTGATGTTTCTCCGTCTTGTCTTCTGCTGCTGCTGCAACCAGATCCTGCACACATTCCATGCCCTTCCTGGAGTCCTCTGACACCTGCTTCCCTTCTGCTCCAACAGCCTGCTGGGTGTTGAGAGAGGAGATGTTTCCATATTTCACACACCACAGCAGCTGTCCCTCAGAAATCTCCATCTTGGGAAGCATCCTCAAAGCACCAGCAGTGCAGCTGCTGTTCAGCGCTCAGAACAAAACTCTGCTCACTTTAGTCCATTCCTCAGCTCAGCTGCTCCAGCCCTTGGCATGCCCAAACCCATGTTGCCTCCCCTTGCATGGGCACAGGAGAAGTAGCTCCCCATGCCCAGCTTTTGGCCTGGAGCTGGTTTGAACAGCAAGCTCCAGAGCTGGATCAGTCATTCCACGTGTGCAGGAAACAATCTGGCAGTCAATGGCCTCTGGCTGGAGCCAGGCAGACAGACAAGGCTGCCTGCTGCAGCCCAGGCTGTTTTACCCAATGGGAGTGACAGGGATAGAGACCCACCTCTTCATGGGAAACCTCATTGGAGTAATTCAGGACACTGGAGTAGACATGAAGGTCAAGGCAAGTGCCTGCCTGGATAGAAGACGTCCCCTTCAGGATGTCCATGTCTTTCTTCAGAGACCCTTTGGAAAGTTCACTCTTGCTCCTTGCAGCACCCAGTACTTGAGTGTTTTCTCTACATTTCTTCAGTGCAGCACTCAGAATTTGAGCATTCTCTCTCCATTTCTTCAAAGCAGCAGCCCCATGCTCCAAATCTTCCTGCACACCTGCCCTCTCCACTTCCAATTCTTGAGTATTTTCCTTATGATTTCTCATCTCAGGTGCATGCATTTCATTCTCCTTTTCCAGATTTCTCATCTGCTGCTGGTACAATTCCCGTTCATGCTGCCAAAACAGGGAGAAAAAGGCTCCCTGATTCCCTCTCTCACTTTGCTTTTCATACCACATCTGCACTCCTGCTGCAGGGGCTTTCCAGCTTCCCTTCTGCCCTTGCCTGACCTCCTGCTGCTCCACTCCAGGCCTCCTTTGGGGAGGAGCTGCCAGAACTGCAGCCAGGATTTCAAGTGCCCGCTAAGCAGGATTCAGGCAGTGCCACGAGGATGTGCTCTCCATCAGGGAGGAAGGGAAGAGCAAACAGCCGCAGCCTTTCATTCCCTGGGGCTGGGCTGACAGCAGTGCTTTTCCACCTCTCCTGTGTAGAGTTCCCATGGCTCCATGCCCCAGAGCCCCACTGCCCTCTCTGGCAGCAGCAATGGCCAGATCAGTCTGTCATTCTCTGCTGCCACTCAGGACCAGTTCTCCCCTTGCAGGCACACGTCCTGCTGGGGATCAGACCTTGGCTTTCCTCTCCTCTCTCCCCACTGGCTGCTCTCCCATGGCCAAGGCCAAACACCTTTCTATTAACAGCAAACTTGGGACTCTCCCCTTCATTCCAGATCCAGATAGTTAGAAATCTGAACATGGGTTTGGACACCAGGAATTCCCCAAACCATGCAATGTCAGTAGGGACACTGAGGACATTGAGAACTAAAGGTTCAAGGGCACAGAAACCCAGCATGGAGGAAAATCAGCAGCCTCAGCATTAACTGGCTTTGCCATGACTACAACATCTTCTCCTCCTTATTCAGAAGAATGCAATTACAAAAGTTAAACTGGGAAAAGGTGCTCTTTAGAACTATGAACACAAGGTCCAAACATAGCTAGGAAATGGCCCTTTGTGGCATCTGCCAATCTCACCAGCACATCCTTCCTTTCCTTCTCCAGCTTTTCCAATTTCCTCTTCAGAGATGCCACCTCCTGTCGAAGAGCCACAGCCTCTTCCTGCCTTTCAGTGGCCTCTTTCTCCAGGGCGATTTGGTGAGAGATGTGCTTGGCTTCTGCCTGCAACCACTCTGCAGCAGGGAAGGGGAAAGGAAAGGGAAAATGGGAAGGGGAAAAGCAAAGCAAAGGCAAACTGATGTGCATCCTGCAGAGACAACAGCACTGTCTTCTCTACCTGCCTGTGGTTGCCAGGCCCTAAGCCCACAAAGGCTCCAAAGCTGACAGAAACGAAGGAAACTTCCAGGCAGAGAAAAAGGCAGGAATGAAAGGGGCAAGGGTTCAGAGGCATAGGAGAGTGTGTTTGTTCTTGGCCTTGTGCAGAGTGAGCAAGCCAAGAGAGACAAAGCACAGGGGATGCCTGTGCAGCCCTGCTCCAGAGAGGCCAATAGCCTGGAGGCTCTGGCAGGGCCTGGAGTTTGGGGAGAATGGAGCTGAGGCATCCAGCTACAGCTCCTTGGCACAGACACGGCACCTGAGAGGCACCAGCTGTGCACGGGATCAGCCCTAGCACAGCCAGATGGCACAGCCAGCCACAGCATCTTTCTCAAGAGAAAGCTTTCACTGGCACTCGGATGGAGAAATCTCCTGCTGGCTGTTTTTCCCTCTCTGCCATTTCAGGCCAGTGCCCTTTTCCTCTGCATGGCATCAGAGATCCCCGCTGGTGAGACAAGATGGGGCAGTGGCTGGGAGAGGAGAAGCTGTACCTTGCTCATATTCCTCCATCTGTTTCTGCAGCTCCTCATTGTGGGCTCTGAAATTGTCCCTCTGAGCCTGTGTCTTCCTCAGCTCCAGCACCACGGCCTTACACTGTGTGGCCATGGCCTCTGCTCTTTCCTCAGAGCTCTGGAGCCTCACACGCAGCTCAGACACCTCCGTTTCCAGCAGCTGCTTCTCTTGACTTGCCTGGTGATCTCTCTTCTCTATCTCTGCCAGCAGCGTGGCCTGCACCTGGAAGATGGATGCACACAGCCTCAGGGACAGGGCTGCTCCTGAGGCAGCAGAGGGGGCAGGAGGGAGAGAAAAAAAGGAGAAATTATTTCAGGCAAAATCATGCCCAAAACCAGAAGGCACAGAAGCAAGGATTGCAATGGAGGCAAATGGAGAGAAAACAGGGAAAGGGAGGCAATGGGCATCCTTGGGCTGCAGCTCTAAACAGCGGCTGAACTGGCTGTGCTGGAAGTGCCCTGCCCAGCCTGCCACAGCCACCTCTGTGTCCCCACATTGCTCAGTGCCTGGCACAGGCACCGACTCTGTCTGGGACAACACTGCCAACAGAGGGACAGAGAAGCTCCAGAGGAGTCTGCTGCTGCTTCTCCTCCCACATTTCCTGCTGGGACCCGGGAGTGGATGGGGGAAAACTTCTGCAGCAGACACCAGATCCAGGCTCAGCCTCAGGGTGCAGCAGCAGCCCTGGGCAGAACACGGCAGCTGTGGATGCTGCTGGCAGGGGAAAGAGGCTGGGGCCTCCAAGGCAAAGGTGCTGTTGTGTGTCCCTGGAGAAGAGGATGCCACTGCACAGCTTACCTGTGTGTTGACCGCCTGCATTTCTCTTCTCTGCTGAGACCGGAGCAGCTCTGCCTGCTTAAGTGCAGAAAATAACCCAGACACACGATTTTTCAGTGCCAGGTTCTGTTCTTCCAGCGTCCTGAGGCACTGGTTCTTCTCCTCCAGAGATAGGATCAGCCTAGAAGGGAAGCAATCAACTCATTACTAAAGGATAGCACATTTTAGCAACTCTCAGGATATGCACCACCTCAGGGAAAAACTGCTCTGCCTGATGAGGTTGGTCTCAACAACTTGGCTGTTTGTTCCCCCTGCAGTCCCAGCCCAGCATGTGCCTGCTCTGCTTTTGTCCCTGAAAGAACAGCGAGTTCCTGCCTCCATGCCATACCTTCTTTCTGAGATGGGAATGTGAATACAAACCTAACAAAGTCTTGCAATGAAGACATTAGGGGAGAGGAACAATTTTCTTCTGACTAACCAGGCTCCAAAGCGGGGAGGTTTGGTCAGCATGGAAGAGACATTTCCTTCCCACATCTTACGCATCCAGGTAGGAGGAGCAGCACCCTAGAGCCAGGGCATCTCTGGCAAGTTCCCTAATATTTACCAGCACCCATCCTACTTTCAGCTGGAGAAACCAAGGCCAAAGGGGCAACTGAGACTTGGAGCACAATCTCATGGAAGGCGCAGAAGGCTCCAGGCAAGCAGGAGTGCCCTGCCTTTGCTTTGTCTTCTTCATGGAGGAAGAATCCTGTGGCACTGTGGCACAATCAAGCCTGGCAGGACTTGATTGGCTGCAGGAGCCCCCCCATACCTTTGTCCTGTTTCTTGCATTCTTTGCACAGTCAGAAATGCCTGTGACTGTGCAGGGTGGCAGGGACCCTGCTTGACCCCCTGCAGGCAGCGGGGGACATTTGATGAGGAACCATGCAACAGAGACATTCTGGTTTCTGGGCTGCCTCCAAGGCCAAGCTGGCCTAGAGCAGCAATCAGGGCCTTAAGATGGTTCTGCCCAGAAAAAGCATCAGATGCCAGGCTGATCCAGACCCCAAAGGCATCAAGTTACAGGCCCCAAGGTGGAGCTGATGGATGTATGCGGCTCCTTACAGTGCATCTTGGGCAGTGTCAACACACCCACCTAACAACACAATAACCCCTAGAGGGAAAGGGCTGCCCCCAAAGCCTTTGTCTTCAGAAAACTCTATCTGAAGGCTTAAAAGAAAAGAAAATGAAAGAGAACCTCCAGAAAATGAGACGTGTCTGCACGGACAGTTCAGAATCTGCCACTTAGGGAATGCTGCCAGAGCCCCTGGCAGGTGCAAAGATGGCAAAGAGGGAATCCATTCACCACATTGCAGAGTCCCACAGGCTTTCATTTACCTGGCTTTTTCCCTCTCTAGGGCATTGACGGAAGCCTGCAATTCTGAATTTTGCTCTGCCACTTCTTCCCATTGCATCCATTCCCTGTCCAAGTACTCCAGATGAACTTGCAGCTCCTTTTTCTGATGTTCTGCCTCCTCCAGCATCTTCTGGATCTGCTCAATCTCCAACAGCTTCTGCCTGGACTCTTCCTGTGTCTCCCTCACATCTTGCTGGGCTCTCTGTGCAGTCCTTTCCTGGCACTCTCGGGAGGCTGCCAGCTGAGATGTCAACTCGGCCACCTCCAGTCAAACAGAACAAAGCAGTCAGAGGCTACAGCCACAGCTTCTCACACTCCGCCACAGCACAGGCTGCGAGCAAAGGTGAAGGACAACTTTCCACTCCTCCCTGTCCTGAGAGCACCAGATGCACAAAGGACATGGGCAACTTGTTTCAGTCTCTAAGTGGCCCACCAGCAAGGGCACCTGAGAAAGCACCTGCCAAAGCAAGGCTAGCAAGAAGAGGCCAGCAGGAATCCATGCTGCTGCTTGCTGGCCAGCAGCACAGAGGACTAGCCCAGCTGTCCAGAGCAGCAGCTGACATTCAGCAGAGCACTGAGTGTCCTTCAGAGCAGCTTCCATGGAGCCCCCAGAGCATGAGACAGCCCCAGGGCTCACCCCAGCAGCTGCTGCTCTGCCATGGAAAAGCAAGAAGGCCACAGACCCCTCGCTGCATGACTGCAGTGCCACTGCTCTTTCACTCACCTGCTTTTCTAGAGCCTCCCTCTGCTCAAGGAGGAGATTCATTTCCTCTTTGAAGTCTTGTAGATCTTCCTCGTGCCTCCTCTGCGCTGCCTGGGCTTCTCTGCGAGCTCCCTGCAGCTCCCCTTGCAGCTCTGCCTCCACACGCTTCCAGGTCATCTCCAGCTGAGCCATCTGCTGCTGAGCAGCAAACAGCCTGGATTGCAGGCTCTCCTTTGCTGACCTACAAGTTGCAAATATGGACAGACATGAGTTGCTTGCTCCAGACACCCACAGCTGGTTCTTCCAGGACGACGTGGCTCAAGATCCCCACGCCTGAGGATGGAAAATGGCTCAGCTGGAAACTCGTCCAGAGAAGGCACATCTGGGCCATTTCCAGAGCAGAGCAGGGCCTCTGAGGGACTGCCCAGGCCTTCCTTATGGCCTGCCATAGCACAGACAGCCCAGCCCAACGTGCCCTCAACAGCCAAACCTTCACTTGCTGCTCCTGACCTATGACTCTGGGTAGCTGTGCCCAAACAGGCTGGAGCAACAAGCAAAAGCCCAGCCCCTGCTCACAGCCCTTCTCTCATCAGCACTTCCAAGCTGCTCTGCAGGGGGACAGAACAGACTTGTCCTGGCTGACTCCTGACTTTTTAATGCTCTTGATAATGGACATAAAGGTACATCATCTTCCAGACACCCGCTATTTAACGAGGCTTCAGAACTACTTTGCAGATACAGTAAAATCTCATGGTCATGGCAGCACTTGTAAATAATCAGAACAGCCTTTTGTCCAAATTGCAACTACCTGAATGCAGAGACTGCAGTTTCAACTCTTGCAAGGTCCAGGAGTAGACTTGCTGCCTTTATTTGAGTGTTGCTGAACAAGGAGGCAGTAGCCCAAGGGACTTGTCCTTCCTTGCACAGTGAGAGGGACCATTCAAAGGCACCTTGGCAGGTTTGGCAGCTGGGTGCCCATCAACAATCAGCAAGAATGCCCAGAGGCTGTTGAGAATTCCAGAGAGCTTTCCCTGCTGCTCTCTAACCAGCTCTACATCCTGTCCCACACTTCTTGAGAGTCTGCTTGGAAGCAGAAATGCCTCAAGATGGTCAGCAGGAGCCTCTGGCTTCACCCTGAATGGCAGCGTGCTACTCCCAACGTGCCAAGGTAAGAGCCTGGAATGCTGAAGATGAAGCTTCCTGGTCTGAAGGTCAGGATCATGTCAAGTGACTCAGAAAGGAACGAGGGATGTTCAATGCCCAGAAGGAGGAACCAAACCCAAGAGAAACTTGAGGTTTCACTCAGCATCTGCATGGTTTAACTACTCCTCAGTTCAGGGCTGGCTGGATTGCTTTTGACATCCCACAGGAGTGTGCTCGGCGGCACAAACAGGAGCCCAAGGCTCACGAGAGCTTTGCTGGCTTTACATGACAGAAAAATGACCCTCACATCGTGGCTTTTTTTTTTTTTCCTTGAGACTCTTCCATATTGTGTCCACGTAATGTAAAACCATCTGAAAAGTTTCAACTCCCTGCCTTTACCTGGTCTCCTCCAGCTGCCTGGCAAGGTCTTGTTGGAGCCCCTCGCTGGCTGCCAGTCGGCCCTCAAGGTCAGCCTTCTGGGCCAGCAGCTCCTCCTCTCGCCACGCCTGGGCCACTTCATGCCCTTGGCCAGAGGATTCCTGGCTCAGCTGCTCCAGACACCAGCTCGATGACTCTTCCTCCTGGGAAACCTGCAAGTGGGACAAGGTACAGCTGGAGCCCTTCCTCGGGAGCCCTGTGCAGAGCCAGCCAGTGCCACCTCACAGGCAGCCAGAGGACAAGGAGCACCTGTGCTCGGGCCTCAAAGTTTCACAGCATCTTCCCCATGCAGCTCTGATAGCCTGGCCTGCCAAAAGCTTCTGGCACTGTTCCCTTGGAAGTGCTGTGGCAGGCCCTGCTGCCTTGCCTGGGACCAGACAGCTCCTTCCCAACAAACATCCCTACTCCAAACTCTGTGTTGCCTCTCAAAACCACTGCATCTTCCACAACCGCCAATACAATTTACTCTATGCACCAGGAGTGCAGTTGCTTTTTCGCCATTGGTCCAAAATTCAGCTGGCTTTAGTCCATCACTCTGCTCATGTCCTCTAGTATTTCCCACACTAAACCCAAACCCCCCGGGGTTGGAGCCCTTTGCATGGGCACAGGAGAAGCAGCTCCCCATGCCCAGCTTTTGGCCTGGAGCTGCTTTGAACAGCAAGCTCCAGAGCTGGATCAGTCATTCTGGGTGTGCCAGGAATCAATCTGGCAGTCAATGGCCTCTGGCTGGAGCCAGGCAGACACACAAGGCTCTTTACCCAAGCAGGCCTGCACTGACAGGGATAGAGACCCACCTCTTCATGGGAAACCTCATTGGAATAATTCAGGGACACTGGAATAGAATGAAAGTCAATGACAGTGCCTGCCTGGATACAAGTCTTTCTCTTCAGCATGTCCAAATCATTCTTCAGAGACCCTTTGGAAAGTTCACTCTTGCTCAGTGCAGCACTCAGTACCTGAGTGCTGTCCCTCAATTTCTTCAAAGCAGCAGCCCCATGCTCCAAATTTTCCTGCACACCTGCCCTCTCCACTTCCAATTCTTGAGTATTTTCCTTATGATTTCTCATCTCAGGTGCATGCATTTCATTCTCCTTTTCCAGATTTCTCATCTGCTGCTGGTACAATTCCCGTTCATGCTGCCAAAACAGGGAGAAAAAGGCTCCCTGATTCCCTCTCTCACTTTGCTTTTCATACCACATCTGCACTCCTGCTGCAGGGGCTTTCCAGCTTCCCTTCTGCCCTTG
This sequence comes from Molothrus aeneus, assembly GCF_037042795.1. Classification (NCBI taxonomy): domain Eukaryota; kingdom Metazoa; phylum Chordata; class Aves; order Passeriformes; family Icteridae; genus Molothrus; species Molothrus aeneus. The sequence continues at coordinate 1,329,131 of NC_089662.1, forward strand.
CCTGACCTCCTGCTGCTCCACTCCAGGCCTCCTTTGGGGAGGAGCTGCCAGAACTGCAGCCAGGATTTCAAGTGCCCGCTAAGCAGGATTCAGGCAGTGCCACAAGGATGTGCTCTCCATCAGGGAGGAAGGGAAGAGCAAACAGCCGCAGCCTTTCATTCCCTGGGGCTGGGCTGACAGCAGTGCTTTTCCACCTCTCCTGTGTAGAGTTCCCATGGCTCCATGCCCCAGAGCCCCACTGCCCTCTCTGGCAGCAGCAATGGCCAGATCAGTCTGTCATTCTCTGCTGCCACTCAGGACCAGTTCTCCCCTTGCAGGCACACGTCCTGCTGGGGATCAGACCTTGGCTTTCCTCTCCTCTCTCCCCACTGGCTGCTCTCCCATGGCCAAGGCCAAACACCTTTCTATTAACAGCAAACTTGGGACTCTCCCCTTCATTCCAGATCCAGATAGTTAGAAATCTGAACATGGGTTTGGACACCAGGAATTCCCCAAACCATGCAATGTCAGTAGGGACACTGAGGACATTGAGAACTAAAGGTTCAAGGGCACAGAAACCCAGCATGGAGGAAAATCAGCAGCCTCAGCATTAACTGGCTTTGCCATGACTACAACATCTTCTCCTCCTTATTCAGAAGAATGCAATTACAAAAGTTAAACTGGGAAAAGGTGCTCTTTAGAACTATGAACACAAGGCCCAAACATAGCTAGGAAATGGCCCTTTGTGGCATCTGCCAATCTCACCAGCACATCCTTCCTTTCCTTCTCCAGCTTTTCCAATTTCCTCTTCAGAGATGCCACCTCCTGTCGAAGAGCCACAGCCTCTTCCTGCCTTTCAGTGGCCTCTTTCTCCAGGGCGATTTGGTGAGAGATGTGCTTGGCTTCTGCCTGCAACCACTCTGCAGCAGGGAAGGGGAAAGGAAAGGGAAAATGGGAAGGGGAAAAGCAAAGCAAAGGCAAACTGATGTGCATCCTGCAGAGACAACAGCACTGTCTTCTCTACCTGCCTGTGGTTGCCAGGCCCTAAGCCCACAAAGGCTCCAAAGCTGACAGAAACGAAGGAAACTTCCAGGCAGAGAAAAAGGCAGGAATGAAAGGGGCAAGGGTTCAGAGGCATAGGAGAGTGTGTTTGTTCTTGGCCTTGTGCAGAGTGAGCAAGCCAAGAGAGACAAAGCACAGGGGATGCCTGTGCAGCCCTGCTCCAGAGAGGCCAATAGCCTGGAGGCTCTGGCAGGGCCTGGAGTTTGGGGGGAATGGAGCTGAGGCATCCAGCTACAGCTCCTTGGCACAGACATGGCACCTGAGAGGCACCAGCTGTGCACGGGATCAGCCCTAGCACAGCCAGATGGCACTGCCAGCCACAGCATCTTTCTCAAGAGAAAGCTTTCACTGGCACTCGGATGGAGAAATCTCCTGCTGGCTGTTTTTCCCTCTCTGCCATTTCAGGCCAGTGCCCTTTTCCTCTGCATGGCATCAGAGATCCCCGCTGGTGAGACAAGATGGGGCAGTGGCTGGGAGAGGAGAAGCTGTACCTTGCTCATATTCCTCCATCTGTTTCTGCAGCTCCTCATTGTGGGCTCTGAAATTGTCCCTCTGAGCCTGTGTCTTCCTCAGCTCCAGCACCACGGCCTTACACTGTGTGGCCATGGCCTCTGCTCTTTCCTCAGAGCTCTGGAGCCTCACACGCAGCTCAGACACCTCCGTTTCCAGCAGCTGCTTCTCTTGACTTGCCTGGTGATCTCTCTTCTCTATCTCTGCCAGCAGCGTGGCCTGCACCTGGAAGATGGATGCACACAGCCTCAGGGACAGGGCTGCTCCTGAGGCAGCAGAGGGGGCAGGAGGGAGAGAAAAAAAGGAGAAATTATTTCAGGCAAAATCATGCCCAAAACCAGAAGGCACAGAAGCAAGGATTGCAATGGAGGCAAATGGAGAGAAAACAGGGAAAGGGAGGCAATGGGCATCCTTGGGCTGCAGCTCTGAACAGCGGCTGAACTGGCTGTGCTGGAAGTGCCCTGCCCAGCCTGCCACAGCCACCTCTGTGTCCCCACATTGCTCAGTGCCTGGCACAGGCACCGACTCTGTCTGGGACAACACTGCCAACAGAGGGACAGAGAAGCTCCAGAGGAGTCTGCTGCTGCTTCTCCTCCCACATTTCCTGCTGGGACCCGGGAGTGGATGGGGGAAAACTTCTGCAGCTGACACCAGATCCAGCCTCAGCCTCAGGGTGCAGCAGCAGCCCTGGGCAGAACACGGCAGCTGTGGATGCTGCTGGCAGGGGAAAGAGGCTGGGGCCTCCAAGGCAAAGGTGCTGTTGTGTGTCCCTGGAGAAGAGGATGCCACTGCAAAGCTTACCTGTGTGTTGACCTCCTGCACTTCTCTTCTCTGCTGAGTACAGAGCTGCTCTGCCTGCTTAAGAGCAGAAAATAACCCAGACACACGATTTTTCAGTGCCAGGTTCTGTTCTTCCAGCGTCCTGAGGCACTGGTTCTTCTCCTCCAGAGATAGGATCAGCCTAGAAGGGAAGCAATCAACTCATTACTAAAGGATAGCACATTTTAGCAACTCTCAGGATATGCACCACCTCAGGGAAAAACTGCTCTGCCTGATGAGGTTTGTCTCAACAACTTGGCTGTTTGTTCCCCCTGCAGTCCCAGCCCAGCATGTGCCTGCTCTGCTTTTGTCCCTGAAAGAACAGCGAGTTCCTGCCTCCATGCCCTACCTTCTTTCTGAGATGGGAATGTGAATACAAACCTAACAAAGTCTTGCAATGAAGACATTAGGGGAGAGGAACAATTTTCTTCTGACTAACCAGGCTCCAAAGCGGGGAGGCTTGTTCAGCATGGAAGAGACATTTCCTTCCCACATCTTACGCATCCAGGTAGGAGGAGCAGCACCCTAGAGCCAGGGCATCTCTGGCAAGTTCCCTAATATTTACCAGCACCCATCCTACTTTCAGCTGGAGAAACAAAGGCCAAAGGGGCAAATGAGACTTGGAACACAATCTCATGGAAGGCGCAGAAGGCTCCAGGCAAGCAGGAGTGCCCTGCCTTTGCTTTGTCTTCTTCATGAAGGAAGAATCCTGTGGCACTGAAGCCTGGCAGGACTTGATTGGCTGCAGGAGCCCCCCCATACCTTTGTCCTGTTTCTTGCATTCTTTGCACAGTCAGAAATGCCTGTGACTGTGCAGGGTGGCAGGGACCCTGCTTGACCCCCTGCAGGCAGCGGGGGACATTTGATGAGGAACCATGCAACAGAGACATTCTGGTTTCTGGGCTGCCTCCAAGGCCAATCTGGCCTAGAGCAGCAATCAGGGCCTTAAGATGGTTCTGCCCAGAAAAAGCATCAGATGCCAGGCTGATCCAGACCCCAAAGGCATCAAGTTACAGGCCCCAAGGTGGAGCTGATGGATGTATGCGGCTCCTTACAGTGCATCTTGGGCAGTGTCAACACACCCACCTAACAACACAATAACCCCAAGAGGGAAAGGGCTGCCCCCAAAGCCTTTGTCTTCAGAAAACTCTATCTGAAGGCTTAAAAGAAAAGAAAATGAAAGAGAACCTCCAGAAAATGAGACGTGTCTGCACGGACAGTTCAGAATCTGCCACTTAGGGAATGCTGCCAGAGCCCCTGGCAGGTGCAAAGATGGCAAAGAGGGAATCCATTCACCACATTGCAGAGTCCCACAGGCTTTCATTTACCTGGCTTTTTCCCTCTCTAGGGCATTGACGGAAGCCTGCAATTCTGAATTTTGCTCTGCCATTTCTTCACATTGCATCCATTCCCTGTCCAAGTACTCCAGATGAACTTGCAGCTCCTTTTTCTGATGTTCTGCCTCCTCCAGCATCTTCTGGATCTGCTCAATCTCCAACAGCTTCTGCCTGGACTCTTCCTGTGTCTCCCTCACATCTTGCTGGGCTCTCTGTGCAGTCCTTTCCTGGCACTCTCGGGAGGCTGCCAGCTGAGATGTCAACTCGGCCACCTCCAGTCAAACAGAACAAAGCAGTCAGAGGCTACAGCCACAGCTTCTCACACTCAGCCACAGCACAGGCTGCGAGCAAAGGTAAAGGACAACTTTCCACTCCTCCCTGTTCTGAGAGCACCAGATTCACAAAGGACATGGACATCTTGTTTCAGTCTCTAAGTGGCCCACCAGCAAGGGCACCTGAGAAAGCACCTGCCAAAGCAAGGCTAGCAAGAAGAGGCCAGCAGGAATCCATGCTGCTGCTTGCTGGCCAGCAGCACAGAGGACTAGCCCAGCTGTCCAGAGCAGCAGCTGACATTCAGCAGAGCACTGAGTGGCCTTCAGAGCAGCTTCCATGGAGCCCCCAGAGCATGAGACAGCCCCAGGGCTCACCCCAGCAGCTGCTGCTCTGCCATGGAAAAGCAAGAAGGCCACAGACCCCTCGCTGCATGACTGCAGTGCCACTGCTCTTTCACTCACCTGCTTTTCTAGAGCCTCCCTCTGCTCAAGGAGGAGATTCATTTCCTCTTTGAAGTCTTGTAGATCTTCCTCGTGCCTCCTCTGCGCTGCCTGGGCTTCTCTGCGAGCTCCCTGCAGCTCCCCTTGCAGCTCTGCCTCCACACGCTTCCAGGTCATCTGCAGCTGTGATATCTGCTGCTGAGCAGCAAACAGCCTGGATTGCAGGCTCTCCTTTGCTGACCTACAAGTTGCAAATATGGACAGACATGAGTTGCTTGCTCCAGACACCCACAGCCGGTTCTTCCAGGACGACGTGGCTCAAGATCCCCACGCCTGAGGATGGAAAATGGCTCAGCTGGAAACTCGTCCAGAGAAGGCACATCTGGGCCATTTCCAGAGCAGAGCAGGGCCTCTGAGGGACTGCCCAGGCCTTCCTTATGGCCTGCCATAGCACAGACAGCCCAGCCCAACTTGGCCTCAACAGCCAAACCTTCACTTGCTGCTCCTGACCTATGACTCTGGGTAGCTGTGCCCAAACAGGCTGGAGCAACAAGCAAAAGCCCAGCCCCTGCTCACAGCCCTTCTCTCATCAGCACTTCCAAGCTGCTCTGCAGGGGGACAGAACAGACTCTTGTCCTGGCTGACTCCAGACTTTTTAATGCTCTTGATAATGGACATAAAGGTACATCATCTTCCAGACACCCGCTATTTAACGAGGCTTCACAACTACTTTGCAGATACAGTAAAATCTCATGGTCATGGCAGCACTTGTAAATAATCAGAACAGCCTTTTGTCCAAACTGCAACTACCTGAATGCAGAGACTGCAGTTTCAACTCTTGCAAGGTCCAGGAGTAGACTTGCTGCCTTTATTTGAGTGTTGCTGAACAAGCAGGCAGTAGCCCAAGGGACTTGTCCTTCCTTGCACAGTGAGAGGGACCATTCAAAGGCACCTTGGCAGGTTTGGCAGCTGGGTGCCCATCAACAATCAGCATGAATGCCCAGAGGCTGTTGAGAATTCCAAGGAGCTTTCCCTGCTGCTCTCTAACCAGCTCTAGGTCCTGTCCCACACTTCTTGAGAGTCTGCTTGGAAGCAGAAATGCCTCAAGATGGTCAGCAGGAGCCTCTGGCTTCACCCTGAATGGCAGCGTGCTACTCCCAACGTGCCAAGGTAAGAGCCTGGAATGCTGAAGATGAAGCTTCCTGGTCTGAAGATCAGGATCATGTCAAGCGACTCGGAAAGGAACGAGGGATGTTCAATGCCCAGAACAAGGAAAAAACCCAAGAGAAACTTGAGGTTTCACTCAGCATCTGCATGGTTTAACTACACCTCAGTTCAGGGCTGGCTGGATTGCTTTTGACATCCCACAGGAGTGTGCTCGGCGGCACAAACAGGAGCCCAAGGCTCACGAGAGCTTTGCTGGCTTCACATGACAGAAAATAACCTTCACATTGTGGCATTTATATTTTTTCCTTGAGACTCTTCCATATTGTGTCCACGGAATGTAAAACCATCTGAAAAGTTTCAACTCCCTGCCTTTACCTGGTCTCCTCCAGCTGCCTGGCAAGGTCTTGTTGGAGCCCCTCGCTGGCTGCCAGTTGGCCCTCAAGGTCAGCCTTCTGGGCCAGCAGCTCCTCCTCTCGCCACACCTGGGCCACTTCATGTCCTTGGTCAGAGGATTCCTGGCTCAGCTGCTCCAGACACCAGCTCGATGACTCTTCCTCCTGGGAAACCTGCAAGTGGGACAAGGTACAGCTGGAGCCCTTCCTCGGGAGCCCTGTGCAGAGCCAGCCAGTGCCACCTCACAGGCAGCCAGAGGACAAGGAGCACCTGTGCTCGGGCCTCAAAGTTTCACAGCATCTGCCCCATGCAGCTCTGATAGCCTGGCCTGCCAAAAGCTTCTGGCACTGTTCCCTTGGAAGTGCTGTGGCAGGCCCTGCTGCCTTGCCTGGGACCAGACAGCTCCTTCCCAACAAACATCCCTACTCCAAACTCTGTGTTGCCTCTCAAAACCACTGCATCTTCCACAACCGCCAATACAATTTACTCTATGCACCAGGAGTGCAGTTGCTTTTTCGCCATTGGTCCAAAATTCAGCTGGCTTTAGTCCATCACTCTGCTCATGTCCTCTAGTATTTCCCACACTAAACCCAAACCCCCCGGGGTTGGAGCCCTTTGCATGGGCACAGGAGAAGCAGCTCCCCATGCCCAGCTTTTGGCCTGGAGCTGCTTTGAACAGCAAGCTCCAGAGCTGGATCAGTCATTCTGGGTGTGCCAGGAATCAATCTGGCAGTCAATGGCCTCTGGCTGGAGCCAGGCAGACACACAAGGCTCTTTACCCAAGCAGGCCTGCACTGACAGGGATAGAGACCCACCTCTTCATGGGAAACCTCATTGGAATAATTCAGGGACACTGGAATAGAATGAAAGTCAATGACAGTGCCTGCCTGGATACAAGTCTTTCTCTTCAGCATGTCCAAATCATTCTTCAGAGACCCTTTGGAAAGTTCACTCTTGCTCAGTGCAGCACTCAGTACCTGAGTGCTGTCCCTCAATTTCTTCAAAGCAGCAGCCCCATGCTCCAAATCTTCCTGCACGCCTGCCCTCTCCACTTCCAATTCTTGAGTATTTTCCTTATGATTTCTCATCTCAGGTGCATGCATTTCATTCTCCTTTTCCAGATTTCTCATCTGCTGCTGGTACAATTCCCGTTCATGCTGCCAAAACAGGGAGAAAAAGGCTCCCTGATTCCCTCTCTCACTTTGCTTTTCATACCACATCTGCACTCCTGCTGCAGGGGCTTTCCAGCTTCCCTTCTGCCCTTGCCTGACCTCCTGCTGCTCCACTCCAGGCCTCCTTTGGGGAGGAGCTGCCAGAACTGCAGCCAGGATTTCAAGTGCCCGCTAAGCAGGATTCAGGCAGTGCCACAAGGATGTGCTCTCCATCAGGGAGGAAGGGAAGAGCAAACAGCCGCAGCCTTTCATTCCCTGGGGCTGGGCTGACAGCAGTGCTTTTCCACCTCTCCTGTGTAGAGTTCCCATGGCTCCATGCCCCAGAGCCCCACTGCCCTCTCTGGCAGCAGCAATGGCCAGATCAGTCTGTCATTCTCTGCTGCCACTCAGGACCAGTTCTCCCCTTGCAGGCACACGTCCTGCTGGGGATCAGACCTTGGCTTTCCTCTCCTCTCTCCCCACTGGCTGCTCTCCCATGGCCAAGGCCAAACACCTTTCTATTAACAGCAAACTTGGGACTCTCCCCTGTCCTTCCAGATCCAGATAGTTAGAAATCTGAACATGGGTTTGGACACCAGGAATTCCCCAAACCATGCAATGTCAGTAGGGACACTGAGGACATTGAGAACTAAAGGTTCAAGGGCACAGAAACCCAGCATGGAGGAAAATCAGCAGCCTCAGCATTAACTGGCTTTGCCATGACTACAACATCTTCTCCTCCTTATTCAGAAGAATGCAATTACAAAAGTTAAACTGGGAAAAGGTGCTCTTTAGAACTATGAACACAAGGCCCAAACATAGCTAGGAAATGGCCCTTTGTGGCATCTGCCAATCTCACCAGCACATCCTTCCTTTCCTTCTCCAGCTTTTCCAATTTCCTCTTCAGAGATGCCACCTCCTGTCGAAGAGCCACAGCCTCTTCCTGCCTTTCAGTGGCCTCTTTCTCCAGGGCGATTTGGTGAGAGATGTGCTTGGCTTCTGCCTGCAACCACTCTGCAGCAGGGAAGGGGAAAGGAAAGGGAAAATGGGAAGGGGAAAAGCAAAGCAAAGGCAAACTGATGTGCATCCTGCAGAGACAACAGCACTGTCTTCTCTACCTGCCTGTGGTTGCCAGGCCCTAAGCCCACAAAGGCTCCAAAGCTGACAGAAACGAAGGAAACTTCCAGGCAGAGAAAAAGGCAGGAATGAAAGGGGCAAGGGTTCAGAGGCATAGGAGAGTGTGTTTGTTCTTGGCCTTGTGCAGAGTGAGCAAGCCAAGAGAGACAAAGCACAGGGGATGCCTGTGCAGCCCTGCTCCAGAGAGGCCAATAGCCTGGAGGCTCTGGCAGGGCCTGGAGTTTGGGGGGAATGGAGCTGAGGCATCCAGCTACAGCTCCTTGGCACAGACATGGCACCTGAGAGGCACCAGCTGTGCACGGGATCAGCCCTAGCACAGCCAGATGGCACTGCCAGCCACAGCATCTTTCTCAAGAGAAAGCTTTCACTGGCACTCGGATGGAGAAATCTCCTGCTGGCTGTTTTTCCCTCTCTGCCATTTCAGGCCAGTGCCCTTTTCCTCTGCATGGCATCAGAGATCCCCGCTGGTGAGACAAGATGGGGCAGTGGCTGGGAGAGGAGAAGCTGTACCTTGCTCATATTCCTCCATCTGTTTCTGCAGCTCCTCATTGTGGGCTCTGAAATTGTCCCTCTGAGCCTGTGTCTTCCTCAGCTCCAGCACCACGGCCTTACACTGTGTGGCCATGGCCTCTGCTCTTTCCTCAGAGCTCTGGAGCCTCACACGCAGCTCAGACACCTCCGTTTCCAGCAGCTGCTTCTCTTGACTTGCCTGGTGATCTCTCTTCTCTATCTCTGCCAGCAGCGTGGCCTGCACCTGGAAGATGGATGCACACAGCCTCAGGGACAGGGCTGCTCCTGAGGCAGCAGAGGGGGCAGGAGGGAGAGAAAAAAAGGAGAAATTATTTCAGGCAAAATCATGCCCAAAACCAGAAGGCACAGAAGCAAGGATTGCAATGGAGGCAAATGGAGAGAAAACAGGGAAAGGGAGGCAATGGGCATCCTTGGGCTGCAGCTCTGAACAGCGGCTGAACTGGCTGTGCTGGAAGTGCCCTGCCCAGCCTGCCACAGCCACCTCTGTGTCCCCACATTGCTCAGTGCCTGGCACAGGCACCGACTCTGTCTGGGACAACACTGCCAACAGAGGGACAGAGAAGCTCCAGAGGAGTCTGCTGCTGCTTCTCCTCCCACATTTCCTGCTGGGACCCGGGAGTGGATGGGGGAAAACTTCTGCAGCTGACACCAGATCCAGCCTCAGCCTCAGGGTGCAGCAGCAGCCCTGGGCAGAACACGGCAGCTGTGGATGCTGCTGGCAGGGGAAAGAGGCTGGGGCCTCCAAGGCAAAGGTGCTGTTGTGTGTCCCTGGAGAAGAGGATGCCACTGCAAAGCTTACCTGTGTGTTGACCTCCTGCACTTCTCTTCTCTGCTGAGTACAGAGCTGCTCTGCCTGCTTAAGAGCAGAAAATAACCCAGACACACGATTTTTCAGTGCCAGGTTCTGTTCTTCCAGCGTCCTGAGGCACTGGTTCTTCTCCTCCAGAGATAGGATCAGCCTAGAAGGGAAGCAATCAACTCATTACTAAAGGATAGCACATTTTAGCAACTCTCAGGATATGCACCACCTCAGGGAAAAACTGCTCTGCCTGATGAGGTTTGTCTCAACAACTTGGCTGTTTGTTCCCCCTGCAGTCCCAGCCCAGCATGTGCCTGCTCTGCTTTTGTCCCTGAAAGAACAGTGAGCTCCTGCCTCCATGCCCTACCTTCTTTCTGAGATGGGAATGTGAATACAAACCTAACAAAGTCTTGCAATGAAGACATTAGGGGAGAGGAACAATTTTCTTCTGACTAACCAGGCTCCAAAGCGGGGAGGTTTGGTCAGCATGGAAGAGACATTTCCTTCCCACATCTTACGCATCCAGGTAGGAGGAGCAGCACCCTAGAGCCAGGGCATCTCTGGCAAGTTCCCTAATATTTACCAGCACCCATCCTACTTTCAGCTGGAGAAACCAAGGCCAAAGGGGCAAATGAGACTTGGAGCACAATCTCATGGAAGGCGCAGAAGGCTCCAGGCAAGCAGGAGTGCCCTGCCTTTGCTTTGTCTTCTTCATGGAGGAAGAATCCTGTGGCACTGTGGCACAATCAAGCCTGGCAGGACTTGATTGGCTGCAGGAGCCCCCCCATACCTTTGTCCTGTTTCTTGCATTCTTTGCACAGTCAGAAATGCCTGTGACTGTGCAGGGTGGCAGGGACCCTGCTTGACCCCCTGCAGGCAGCGGGGGACATTTGATGAGGAACCATGCAACAGAGACATTCTGGTTTCTGGGCTGCCTCCAAGGCCAAGCTGGCCTAGAGCAGCAATCAGGGCCTTAAGATGGTTCTGCCCAGAAAAAGCATCAGATGCCAGGCTGATCCAGACCCCAAAGGCATCAAGTTACAGGCCCCAAGGTGGAGCTGATGGATGTATGCGGCTCCTTACAGTGCATCTTGGGCAGTGTCAACACACCCACCTAACAACACAATAACCCCTAGAGGGAAAGGGCTGCCCCCAAAGCCTTTGTCTTCAGAAAACTCTATCTGAAGGCTTAAAAGAAAAGAAAATGAAAGAGAACCTCCAGAAAATGAGACGTGTCTGCACGGACAGTTCAGAATCTGCCACTTAGGGAATGCTGCCAGAGCCCCTGGCAGGTGCAAAGATGGCAAAGAGGGAATCCATTCACCACATTGCAGAGTCCCACAGGCTTTCATTTACCTGGCTTTTTCCCTCTCTAGGGCATTGACGGAAGCCTGCAATTCTGAATTTTGCTCTGCCACTTCTTCCCATTGCATCCATTCCCTGTCCAAGTACTCCAGATGAACTTGCAGCTCCTTTTTCTGATGTTCTGCCTCCTCCAGCATCTTCTGGATCTGCTCAATCTCCAACAGCTTCTGCCTGGACTCTTCCTGTGTCTCCCTCACATCTTGCTGGGCTCTCTGTGCAGTCCTTTCCTGGCACTCTCGGGAGGCTGCCAGCTGAGATGTCAACTCGGCCACCTCCAGTCAAACAGAACAAAGCAGTCAGAGGCTACAGCCACAGCTTCTCACACTCCGCCACAGCACAGGCTGCGAGCAAAGGTGAAGGACAACTTTCCACTCCTCCCTGTCCTGAGAGCACCAGATGCACAAAGGACATGGGCAACTTGTTTCAGTCTCTAAGTGGCCCACCAGCAAGGGCACCTGAGAAAGCACCTGCCAAAGCAAGGCTAGCAAGAAGAGGCCAGCAGGAATCCATGCTGCTGCTTGCTGGCCAGCAGCACAGAGGACTAGCCCAGCTGTCCAGAGCAGCAGCTGACATTCAGCAGAGCACTGAGTGTCCTTCAGAGCAGCTTCCATGGAGCCCCCAGAGCATGAGACAGCCCCAGGGCTCACCCCAGCAGCTGCTGCTCTGCCATGGAAAAGCAAGAAGGCCACAGACCCCTCGCTGCATGACTGCAGTGCCACTGCTCTTTCACTCACCTGCTTTTCTAGAGCCTCCCTCTGCTCAAGGAGGAGATTCATTTCCTCTTTGAAGTCTTGTAGATCTTCCTCGTGCCTCCTCTGCGCTGCCTGGGCTTCTCTGCGAGCTCCCTGCAGCTCCCCTTGCAGCTCTGCCTCCACACGCTTCCAGGTCATCTCCAGCTGAGCCATCTGCTGCTGAGCAGCAAACAGCCTGGATTGCAGGCTCTCCTTTGCTGACCTACAAGTTGCAAATATGGACAGACATGAGTTGCTTGCTCCAGACACCCACAGCTGGTTCTTCCAGGACGACGTGGCTCAAGATCCCCACGCCTGAGGATGGAAAATGGCTCAGCTGGAAACTCGTCCAGAGAAGGCACATCTGGGCCATTTCCAGAGCAGAGCAGGGCCTCTGAGGGACTGCCCAGGCCTTCCTTATGGCCTGCCATAGCACAGACAGCCCAGCCCAACGTGCCCTCAACAGCCAAACCTTCACTTGCTGCTCCTGACCTATGACTCTGGGTAGCTGTGCCCAAACAGGCTGGAGCAACAAGCAAAAGCCCAGCCCCTGCTCACAGCCCTTCTCTCATCAGCACTTCCAAGCTGCTCTGCAGGGGGACAGAACAGACTTGTCCTGGCTGACTCCTGACTTTTTAATGCTCTTGATAATGGACATAAAGGTACATCATCTTCCAGACACCCGCTATTTAACGAGGCTTCAGAACTACTTTGCAGATACAGTAAAATCTCATGGTCATGGCAGCACTTGTAAATAATCAGAACAGCCTTTTGTCCAAATTGCAACTACCTGAATGCAGAGACTGCAGTTTCAACTCTTGCAAGGTCCAGGAGTAGACTTGCTGCCTTTATTTGAGTGTTGCTGAACAAGGAGGCAGTAGCCCAAGGGACTTGTCCTTCCTTGCACAGTGAGAGGGACCATTCAAAGGCACCTTGGCAGGTTTGGCAGCTGGGTGCCCATCAACAATCAGCATGAATGCCCAGAGGCTGTTGAGAATTCCAGAGAGCTTTCCCTGCTGCTCTCTAACCAGCTCTACATCCTGTCCCACACTTCTTGAGAGTCTGCTTGGAAGCAGAAATGCCTCAAGATGGTCAGCAGGAGCCTCTGGCTTCACCCTGAATGGCAGCGTGCTACTCCCAACGTGCCAAGGTAAGAGCCTGGAATGCTGAAGATGAAGCTTCCTGGTCTGAAGGTCAGGATCATGTCAAGTGACTCAGAAAGGAACGAGGGATGTTCAATGCCCAGAAGGAGGAACCAAACCCAAGAGAAACTTGAGGTTTCACTCAGCATCTGCATGGTTTAACTACTCCTCAGTTCAGGGCTGGCTGGATTGCTTTTGACATCCCACAGGAGTGTGCTCGGCGGCACAAACAGGAGCCCAAGGCTCACGAGAGCTTTGCTGGCTTTACATGACAGAAAAATGACCCTCACATCGTGGCTTTTTTTTTTTTTCCTTGAGACTCTTCCATATTGTGTCCACGTAATGTAAAACCATCTGAAAAGTTTCAACTCCCTGCCTTTACCTGGTCTCCTCCAGCTGCCTGGCAAGGTCTTGTTGGAGCCCCTCGCTGGCTGCCAGTCGGCCCTCAAGGTCAGCCTTCTGGGCCAGCAGCTCCTCCTCTCGCCACGCCTGGGCCACTTCATGCCCTTGGCCAGAGGATTCCTGGCTCAGCTGCTCCAGACACCAGCTCGATGACTCTTCCTCCTGGGAAACCTGCAAGTGGGACAAGGTACAGCTGGAGCCCTTCCTCGGGAGCCCTGTGCAGAGCCAGCCAGTGCCACCTCACAGGCAGCCAGAGGACAAGGAGCACCTGTGCTCGGGCCTCAAAGTTTCACAGCATCTTCCCCATGCAGCTCTGATAGCCTGGCCTGCCAAAAGCTTCTGGCACTGTTCCCTTGGAAGTGCTGTGGCAGGCCCTGCTGCCTTGCCTGGGACCAGACAGCTCCTTCCCAACAAACATCCCTACTCCAAACTCTGTGTTGCCTCTCAAAACCACTGCATCTTCCACAACCGCCAATACAATTTACTCTATGCACCAGGAGTGCAGTTGCTTTTTCGCCATTGGTCCAAAATTCAGCTGGCTTTAGTCCATCACTCTGCTCATGTCCTCTAGTATTTCCCACACTAAACCCAAACCCCCCGGGGTTGGAGCCCTTTGCATGGGCACAGGAGAAGCAGCTCCCCATGCCCAGCTTTTGGCCTGGAGCTGCTTTGAACAGCAAGCTCCAGAGCTGGATCAGTCATTCTGGGTGTGCCAGGAATCAATCTGGCAGTCAATGGCCTCTGGCTGGAGCCAGGCAGACACACAAGGCTCTTTACCCAAGCAGGCCTGCACTGACAGGGATAGAGACCCACCTCTTCATGGGAAACCTCATTGGAATAATTCAGGGACACTGGAATAGAATGAAAGTCAATGACAGTGCCTGCCTGGATACAAGTCTTTCTCTTCAGCATGTCCAAATCATTCTTCAGAGACCCTTTGGAAAGTTCACTCTTGCTCAGTGCAGCACTCAGTACCTGAGTGCTGTCCCTCAATTTCTTCAAAGCAGCAGCCCCATGCTCCAAATCTTCCTGCACGCCTGCCCTCTCCACTTCCAATTCTTGAGTATTTTCCTTATGATTTCTCATCTCAGGTGCATGCATTTCATTCTCCTTTTCCAGATTTCTCATCTGCTGCTGGTACAATTCCCGTTCATGCTGCCAAAACAGGGAGAAAAAGGCTCCCTGATTCCCTCTCTCACTTTGCTTTTCATACCACATCTGCACTCCTGCTGCAGGGGCTTTCCAGCTTCCCTTCTGCCCTTGCCTGACCTCCTGCTGCTCCACTCCAGGCCTCCTTTGGGGAGGAGCTGCCAGAACTGCAGCCAGGATTTCAAGTGCCCGCTAAGCAGGATTCAGGCAGTGCCACAAGGATGTGCTCTCCATCAGGGAGGAAGGGAAGAGCAAACAGCCGCAGCCTTTCATTCCCTGGGGCTGGGCTGACAGCAGTGCTTTTCCACCTCTCCTGTGTAGAGTTCCCATGGCTCCATGCCCCAGAGCCCCACTGCCCTCTCTGGCAGCAGCAATGGCCAGATCAGTCTGTCATTCTCTGCTGCCACTCAGGACCAGTTCTCCCCTTGCAGGCACACGTCCTGCTGGGGATCAGACCTTGGCTTTCCTCTCCTCTCTCCCCACTGGCTGCTCTCCCATGGCCAAGGCCAAACACCTTTCTATTAACAGCAAACTTGGGACTCTCCCCTGTCCTTCCAGATCCAGATAGTTAGAAATCTGAACATGGGTTTGGACACCAGGAATTCCCCAAACCATGCAATGTCAGTAGGGACACTGAGGACATTGAGAACTAAAGGTTCAAGGGCACAGAAACCCAGCATGGAGGAAAATCAGCAGCCTCAGCATTAACTGGCTTTGCCATGACTACAACATCTTCTCCTCCTTATTCAGAAGAATGCAATTACAAAAGTTAAACTGGGAAAAGGTGCTCTTTAGAACTATGAACACAAGGCCCAAACATAGCTAGGAAATGGCCCTTTGTGGCATCTGCCAATCTCACCAGCACATCCTTCCTTTCCTTCTCCAGCTTTTCCAATTTCCTCTTCAGAGATGCCACCTCCTGTCGAAGAGCCACAGCCTCTTCCTGCCTTTCAGTGGCCTCTTTCTCCAGGGCGATTTGGTGAGAGATGTGCTTGGCTTCTGCCTGCAACCACTCTGCAGCAGGGAAGGGGAAAGGAAAGGGAAAATGGGAAGGGGAAAAGCAAAGCAAAGGCAAACTGATGTGCATCCTGCAGAGACAACAGCACTGTCTTCTCTACCTGCCTGTGGTTGCCAGGCCCTAAGCCCACAAAGGCTCCAAAGCTGACAGAAACGAAGGAAACTTCCAGGCAGAGAAAAAGGCAGGAATGAAAGGGGCAAGGGTTCAGAGGCATAGGAGAGTGTGTTTGTTCTTGGCCTTGTGCAGAGTGAGCAAGCCAAGAGAGACAAAGCACAGGGGATGCCTGTGCAGCCCTGCTCCAGAGAGGCCAATAGCCTGGAGGCTCTGGCAGGGCCTGGAGTTTGGGGGGAATGGAGCTGAGGCATCCAGCTACAGCTCCTTGGCACAGACATGGCACCTGAGAGGCACCAGCTGTGCACGGGATCAGCCCTAGCACAGCCAGATGGCACTGCCAGCCACAGCATCTTTCTCAAGAGAAAGCTTTCACTGGCACTCGGATGGAGAAATCTCCTGCTGGCTGTTTTTCCCTCTCTGCCATTTCAGGCCAGTGCCCTTTTCCTCTGCATGGCATCAGAGATCCCCGCTGGTGAGACAAGATGGGGCAGTGGCTGGGAGAGGAGAAGCTGTACCTTGCTCATATTCCTCCATCTGTTTCTGCAGCTCCTCATTGTGGGCTCTGAAATTGTCCCTCTGAGCCTGTGTCTTCCTCAGCTCCAGCACCACGGCCTTACACTGTGTGGCCATGGCCTCTGCTCTTTCCTCAGAGCTCTGGAGCCTCACACGCAGCTCAGACACCTCCGTTTCCAGCAGCTGCTTCTCTTGACTTGCCTGGTGATCTCTCTTCTCTATCTCTGCCAGCAGCGTGGCCTGCACCTGGAAGATGGATGCACACAGCCTCAGGGACAGGGCTGCTCCTGAGGCAGCAGAGGGGGCAGGAGGGAGAGAAAAAAAGGAGAAATTATTTCAGGCAAAATCATGCCCAAAACCAGAAGGCACAGAAGCAAGGATTGCAATGGAGGCAAATGGAGAGAAAACAGGGAAAGGGAGGCAATGGGCATCCTTGGGCTGCAGCTCTGAACAGCGGCTGAACTGGCTGTGCTGGAAGTGCCCTGCCCAGCCTGCCACAGCCACCTCTGTGTCCCCACATTGCTCAGTGCCTGGCACAGGCACCGACTCTGTCTGGGACAACACTGCCAACAGAGGGACAGAGAAGCTCCAGAGGAGTCTGCTGCTGCTTCTCCTCCCACATTTCCTGCTGGGACCCGGGAGTGGATGGGGGAAAACTTCTGCAGCTGACACCAGATCCAGCCTCAGCCTCAGGGTGCAGCAGCAGCCCTGGGCAGAACACGGCAGCTGTGGATGCTGCTGGCAGGGGAAAGAGGCTGGGGCCTCCAAGGCAAAGGTGCTGTTGTGTGTCCCTGGAGAAGAGGATGCCACTGCAAAGCTTACCTGTGTGTTGACCTCCTGCACTTCTCTTCTCTGCTGAGTACAGAGCTGCTCTGCCTGCTTAAGAGCAGAAAATAACCCAGACACACGATTTTTCAGTGCCAGGTTCTGTTCTTCCAGCGTCCTGAGGCACTGGTTCTTCTCCTCCAGAGATAGGATCAGCCTAGAAGGGAAGCAATCAACTCATTACTAAAGGATAGCACATTTTAGCAACTCTCAGGATATGCACCACCTCAGGGAAAAACTGCTCTGCCTGATGAGGTTTGTCTCAACAACTTGGCTGTTTGTTCCCCCTGCAGTCCCAGCCCAGCATGTGCCTGCTCTGCTTTTGTCCCTGAAAGAACAGTGAGCTCCTGCCTCCATGCCCTACCTTCTTTCTGAGATGGGAATGTGAATACAAACCTAACAAAGTCTTGCAATGAAGACATTAGGGGAGAGGAACAATTTTCTTCTGACTAACCAGGCTCCAAAGCGGGGAGGCTTGTTCAGCATGGAAGAGACATTTCCTTCCCACATCTTACGCATCCAGGTAGGAGGAGCAGCACCCTAGAGCCAGGGCATCTCTGGCAAGTTCCCTAATATTTACCAGCACCCATCCTACTTTCAGCTGGAGAAACAAAGGCCAAAGGGGCAAATGAGACTTGGAGCACAATCTCATGGAAGGCGCAGAAGGCTCCAGGCAAGCAGGAGTGCCCTGCCTTTGCTTTGTCTTCTTCATGAAGGAAGAATCCTGTGGCACTGAAGCCTGGCAGGACTTGATTGGCTGCAGGAGCCCCCCCATACCTTTGTCCTGTTTCTTGCATTCTTTGCACAGTCAGAAATGCCTGTGACTGTGCAGGGTGGCAGGGACCCTGCTTGACCCCCTGCAGGCAGTGGGGGACATTTGATGAGGAACCATGCAACAGAGACATTCTGGTTTCTGGGCTGCCTCCAAGGCCAATCTGGCCTAGAGCAGCAATCAGGGCCTTAAGATGGTTCTGCCCAGAAAAAGCATCAGATGCCAGGCTGATCCAGACCCCAAAGGCATCAAGTTACAGGCCCCAAGGTGGAGCTGATGGATGTATGCGGCTCCTTACAGTGCATCTTGGGCAGTGTCAACACACCCACCTAACAACACAATAACCCCAAGAGGGAAAGGGCTGCCCCCAAAGCCTTTGTCTTCAGAAAACTCTATCTGAAGGCTTAAAAGAAAAGAAAATGAAAGAGAACCTCCAGAAAATGAGACGTGTCTGCACGGACAGTTCAGAATCTGCCACTTAGGGAATGCTGCCAGAGCCCCTGGCAGGTGCAAAGATGGCAAAGAGGGAATCCATTCACCACATTGCAGAGTCCCACAGGCTTTCATTTACCTGGCTTTTTCCCTCTCTAGGGCATTGACGGAAGCCTGCAATTCTGAATTTTGCTCTGCCATTTCTTCCCATTGCATCCATTCCCTGTCCAAGTACTCCAGATGAACTTGCAGCTCCTTTTTCTGATGTTCTGCCTCCTCCAGCATCTTCTGGATCTGCTCAATCTCCAACAGCTTCTGCCTGGACTCTTCCTGTGTCTCCCTCACATCTTGCTGGGCTCTCTGTGCAGTCCTTTCCTGGCACTCTCGGGAGGCTGCCAGCTGAGATGTCAACTCGGCCACCTCCAGTCAAACAGAACAAAGCAGTCAGAGGCTACAGCCACAGCTTCTCACACTCAGCCACAGCACAGGCTGCGAGCAAAGGTAAAGGACAACTTTCCACTCCTCCCTGTTCTGAGAGCACCAGATTCACAAAGGACATGGACATCTTGTTTCAGTCTCTAAGTGGCCCACCAGCAAGGGCACCTGAGAAAGCACCTGCCAAAGCAAGGCTAGCAAGAAGAGGCCAGCAGGAATCCATGCTGCTGCTTGCTGGCCAGCAGCACAGAGGACTAGCCCAGCTGTCCAGAGCAGCAGCTGACATTCAGCAGAGCACTGAGTGGCCTTCAGAGCAGCTTCCATGGAGCCCCCAGAGCATGAGACAGCCCCAGGGCTCACCCCAGCAGCTGCTGCTCTGCCATGGAAAAGCAAGAAGGCCACAGACCCCTCGCTGCATGACTGCAGTGCCACTGCTCTTTCACTCACCTGCTTTTCTAGAGCCTCCCTCTGCTCAAGGAGGAGATTCATTTCCTCTTTGAAGTCTTGTAGATCTTCCTCGTGCCTCCTCTGCGCTGCCTGGGCTTCTCTGCGAGCTCCCTGCAGCTCATCTTGCAGCTCTGCCTCCACACGCTTCCAGGTCATCTGCAGCTGTGATATCTGCTGCTGAGCAGCAAACAGCCTGGATTGCAGGCTCTCCTTTGCTGACCTACAAGTTGCAAATATGGACAGACATGAGTTGCTTGCTCCAGACACCCACAGCCGGTTCTTCCAGGACGACGTGGCTCAAGATCCCCACGCCTGAGGATGGAAAATGGCTCAGCTGGAAACTCGTCCAGAGAAGGCACATCTGGGCCATTTCCAGAGCAGAGCAGGGCCTCTGAGGGACTGCCCAGGCCTTCCTTATGGCCTGCCATAGCACAGACAGCCCAGCCCAACTTGGCCTCAACAGCCAAACCTTCACTTGCTGCTCCTGACCTATGACTCTGGGTAGCTGTGCCCAAACAGGCTGGAGCAACAAGCAAAAGCCCAGCCCCTGCTCACAGCCCTTCTCTCATCAGCACTTCCAAGCTGCTCTGCAGGGGGACAGAACAGACTCTTGTCCTGGCTGACTCCAGACTTTTTAATGCTCTTGATAATGGACATAAAGGTACATCATCTTCCAGACACCCGCTATTTAACGAGGCTTCACAACTACTTTGCAGATACAGTAAAATCTCATGGTCATGGCAGCACTTGTAAATAATCAGAACAGCCTTTTGTCCAAACTGCAACTACCTGAATGCAGAGACTGCAGTTTCAACTCTTGCAAGGTCCAGGAGTAGACTTGCTGCCTTTATTTGAGTGTTGCTGAACAAGCAGGCAGTAGCCCAAGGGACTTGTCCTTCCTTGCACAGTGAGAGGGAC
Organism: Molothrus aeneus; assembly: GCF_037042795.1. Taxonomy (NCBI): domain Eukaryota; kingdom Metazoa; phylum Chordata; class Aves; order Passeriformes; family Icteridae; genus Molothrus; species Molothrus aeneus. The sequence goes on from NC_089662.1 coordinate 1,348,992, forward strand.
CATTCAAAGGCACCTTGGCAGGTTTGGCAGCTGGGTGCCCATCAACAATCAGCATGAATGCCCAGAGGCTGTTGAGAATTCCAAGGAGCTTTCCCTGCTGCTCTCTAACCAGCTCTAGGTCCTGTCCCACACTTCTTGAGAGTCTGCTTGGAAGCAGAAATGCCTCAAGATGGTCAGCAGGAGCCTCTGGCTTCACCCTGAATGGCAGCGTGCTACTCCCAACGTGCCAAGGTAAGAGCCTGGAATGCTGAAGATGAAGCTTCCTGGTCTGAAGATCAGGATCATGTCAAGCGACTCGGAAAGGAACGAGGGATGTTCAATGCCCAGAACAAGGAAAAAACCCAAGAGAAACTTGAGGTTTCACTCAGCATCTGCATGGTTTAACTACACCTCAGTTCAGGGCTGGCTGGATTGCTTTTGACATCCCACAGGAGTGTGCTCGGCGGCACAAACAGGAGCCCAAGGCTCACGAGAGCTTTGCTGGCTTCACATGACAGAAAATAACCTTCACATTGTGGCATTTATATTTTTTCCTTGAGACTCTTCCATATTGTGTCCACGGAATGTAAAACCATCTGAAAAGTTTCAACTCCCTGCCTTTACCTGGTCTCCTCCAGCTGCCTGGCAAGGTCTTGTTGGAGCCCCTCGCTGGCTGCCAGTTGGCCCTCAAGGTCAGCCTTCTGGGCCAGCAGCTCCTCCTCTCGCCACGCCTGGGCCACTTCATGTCCTTGGTCAGAGGATTCCTGGCTCAGCTGCTCCAGACACCAGCTCGATGACTCTTCCTCCTGGGAAACCTGCAAGTGGGACAAGGTACAGCTGGAGCCCTTCCTCGGGAGCCCTGTGCAGAGCCAGCCAGTGCCACCTCACAGGCAGCCAGAGGACAAGGAGCACCTGTGCTCGGGCCTCAAAGTTTCACAGCATCTGCCCCATGCAGCTCTGATAGCCTGGCCTGCCAAAAGCTTCTGGCACTGTTCCCTTGGAAGTGCTGTGGCAGGCCCTGCTGCCTTGCCTGGGACCAGACAGCTCCTTCCCAACAAACATCCCTACTCCAAACTCTGTGTTGCCTCTCAAAACCACTGCATCTTCCACAACCGCCAATACAATTTACTCTATGCACCAGGAGTGCAGTTGCTTTTTCGCCATTGGTCCAAAATTCAGCTGGCTTTAGTCCATCACTCTGCTCATGTCCTCTAGTATTTCCCACACTAAACCCAAACCCCCCGGGGTTGGAGCCCTTTGCATGGGCACAGGAGAAGCAGCTCCCCATGCCCAGCTTTTGGCCTGGAGCTGCTTTGAACAGCAAGCTCCAGAGCTGGATCAGTCATTCTGGGTGTGCCAGGAATCAATCTGGCAGTCAATGGCCTCTGGCTGGAGCCAGGCAGACACACAAGGCTCTTTACCCAAGCAGGCCTGCACTGACAGGGATAGAGACCCACCTCTTCATGGGAAACCTCATTGGAATAATTCAGGGACACTGGAATAGAATGAAAGTCAATGACAGTGCCTGCCTGGATACAAGTCTTTCTCTTCAGCATGTCCAAATCATTCTTCAGAGACCCTTTGGAAAGTTCACTCTTGCTCAGTGCAGCACTCAGTACCTGAGTGCTGTCCCTCAATTTCTTCAAAGCAGCAGCCCCATGCTCCAAATCTTCCTGCACGCCTGCCCTCTCCACTTCCAATTCTTGAGTATTTTCCTTATGATTTCTCATCTCAGGTGCATGCATTTCATTCTCCTTTTCCAGATTTCTCATCTGCTGCTGGTACAATTCCCGTTCATGCTGCCAAAACAGGGAGAAAAAGGCTCCCTGATTCCCTCTCTCACTTTGCTTTTCATACCACATCTGCACTCCTGCTGCAGGGGCTTTCCAGCTTCCCTTCTGCCCTTGCCTGACCTCCTGCTGCTCCACTCCAGGCCTCCTTTGGGGAGGAGCTGCCAGAACTGCAGCCAGGATTTCAAGTGCCCGCTAAGCAGGATTCAGGCAGTGCCACAAGGATGTGCTCTCCATCAGGGAGGAAGGGAAGAGCAAACAGCCGCAGCCTTTCATTCCCTGGGGCTGGGCTGACAGCAGTGCTTTTCCACCTCTCCTGTGTAGAGTTCCCATGGCTCCATGCCCCAGAGCCCCACTGCCCTCTCTGGCAGCAGCAATGGCCAGATCAGTCTGTCATTCTCTGCTGCCACTCAGGACCAGTTCTCCCCTTGCAGGCACACGTCCTGCTGGGGATCAGACCTTGGCTTTCCTCTCCTCTCTCCCCACTGGCTGCTCTCCCATGGCCAAGGCCAAACACCTTTCTATTAACAGCAAACTTGGGACTCTCCCCTGTCCTTCCAGATCCAGATAGTTAGAAATCTGAACATGGGTTTGGACACCAGGAATTCCCCAAACCATGCAATGTCAGTAGGGACACTGAGGACATTGAGAACTAAAGGTTCAAGGGCACAGAAACCCAGCATGGAGGAAAATCAGCAGCCTCAGCATTAACTGGCTTTGCCATGACTACAACATCTTCTCCTCCTTATTCAGAAGAATGCAATTACAAAAGTTAAACTGGGAAAAGGTGCTCTTTAGAACTATGAACACAAGGCCCAAACATAGCTAGGAAATGGCCCTTTGTGGCATCTGCCAATCTCACCAGCACATCCTTCCTTTCCTTCTCCAGCTTTTCCAATTTCCTCTTCAGAGATGCCACCTCCTGTCGAAGAGCCACAGCCTCTTCCTGCCTTTCAGTGGCCTCTTTCTCCAGGGCGATTTGGTGAGAGATGTGCTTGGCTTCTGCCTGCAACCACTCTGCAGCAGGGAAGGGGAAAGGAAAGGGAAAATGGGAAGGGGAAAAGCAAAGCAAAGGCAAACTGATGTGCATCCTGCAGAGACAACAGCACTGTCTTCTCTACCTGCCTGTGGTTGCCAGGCCCTAAGCCCACAAAGGCTCCAAAGCTGACAGAAACGAAGGAAACTTCCAGGCAGAGAAAAAGGCAGGAATGAAAGGGGCAAGGGTTCAGAGGCATAGGAGAGTGTGTTTGTTCTTGGCCTTGTGCAGAGTGAGCAAGCCAAGAGAGACAAAGCACAGGGGATGCCTGTGCAGCCCTGCTCCAGAGAGGCCAATAGCCTGGAGGCTCTGGCAGGGCCTGGAGTTTGGGGGGAATGGAGCTGAGGCATCCAGCTACAGCTCCTTGGCACAGACATGGCACCTGAGAGGCACCAGCTGTGCACGGGATCAGCCCTAGCACAGCCAGATGGCACTGCCAGCCACAGCATCTTTCTCAAGAGAAAGCTTTCACTGGCACTCGGATGGAGAAATCTCCTGCTGGCTGTTTTTCCCTCTCTGCCATTTCAGGCCAGTGCCCTTTTCCTCTGCATGGCATCAGAGATCCCCGCTGGTGAGACAAGATGGGGCAGTGGCTGGGAGAGGAGAAGCTGTACCTTGCTCATATTCCTCCATCTGTTTCTGCAGCTCCTCATTGTGGGCTCTGAAATTGTCCCTCTGAGCCTGTGTCTTCCTCAGCTCCAGCACCACGGCCTTACACTGTGTGGCCATGGCCTCTGCTCTTTCCTCAGAGCTCTGGAGCCTCACACGCAGCTCAGACACCTCCGTTTCCAGCAGCTGCTTCTCTTGACTTGCCTGGTGATCTCTCTTCTCTATCTCTGCCAGCAGCGTGGCCTGCACCTGGAAGATGGATGCACACAGCCTCAGGGACAGGGCTGCTCCTGAGGCAGCAGAGGGGGCAGGAGGGAGAGAAAAAAAGGAGAAATTATTTCAGGCAAAATCATGCCCAAAACCAGAAGGCACAGAAGCAAGGATTGCAATGGAGGCAAATGGAGAGAAAACAGGGAAAGGGAGGCAATGGGCATCCTTGGGCTGCAGCTCTGAACAGCGGCTGAACTGGCTGTGCTGGAAGTGCCCTGCCCAGCCTGCCACAGCCACCTCTGTGTCCCCACATTGCTCAGTGCCTGGCACAGGCACCGACTCTGTCTGGGACAACACTGCCAACAGAGGGACAGAGAAGCTCCAGAGGAGTCTGCTGCTGCTTCTCCTCCCACATTTCCTGCTGGGACCCGGGAGTGGATGGGGGAAAACTTCTGCAGCTGACACCAGATCCAGCCTCAGCCTCAGGGTGCAGCAGCAGCCCTGGGCAGAACACGGCAGCTGTGGATGCTGCTGGCAGGGGAAAGAGGCTGGGGCCTCCAAGGCAAAGGTGCTGTTGTGTGTCCCTGGAGAAGAGGATGCCACTGCAAAGCTTACCTGTGTGTTGACCTCCTGCACTTCTCTTCTCTGCTGAGTACAGAGCTGCTCTGCCTGCTTAAGAGCAGAAAATAACCCAGACACACGATTTTTCAGTGCCAGGTTCTGTTCTTCCAGCGTCCTGAGGCACTGGTTCTTCTCCTCCAGAGATAGGATCAGCCTAGAAGGGAAGCAATCAACTCATTACTAAAGGATAGCACATTTTAGCAACTCTCAGGATATGCACCACCTCAGGGAAAAACTGCTCTGCCTGATGAGGTTTGTCTCAACAACTTGGCTGTTTGTTCCCCCTGCAGTCCCAGCCCAGCATGTGCCTGCTCTGCTTTTGTCCCTGAAAGAACAGTGAGCTCCTGCCTCCATGCCCTACCTTCTTTCTGAGATGGGAATGTGAATACAAACCTAACAAAGTCTTGCAATGAAGACATTAGGGGAGAGGAACAATTTTCTTCTGACTAACCAGGCTCCAAAGCGGGGAGGCTTGTTCAGCATGGAAGAGACATTTCCTTCCCACATCTTACGCATCCAGGTAGGAGGAGCAGCACCCTAGAGCCAGGGCATCTCTGGCAAGTTCCCTAATATTTACCAGCACCCATCCTACTTTCAGCTGGAGAAACAAAGGCCAAAGGGGCAAATGAGACTTGGAGCACAATCTCATGGAAGGCGCAGAAGGCTCCAGGCAAGCAGGAGTGCCCTGCCTTTGCTTTGTCTTCTTCATGAAGGAAGAATCCTGTGGCACTGAAGCCTGGCAGGACTTGATTGGCTGCAGGAGCCCCCCCATACCTTTGTCCTGTTTCTTGCATTCTTTGCACAGTCAGAAATGCCTGTGACTGTGCAGGGTGGCAGGGACCCTGCTTGACCCCCTGCAGGCAGCGGGGGACATTTGATGAGGAACCATGCAACAGAGACATTCTGGTTTCTGGGCTGCCTCCAAGGCCAATCTGGCCTAGAGCAGCAATCAGGGCCTTAAGATGGTTCTGCCCAGAAAAAGCATCAGATGCCAGGCTGATCCAGACCCCAAAGGCATCAAGTTACAGGCCCCAAGGTGGAGCTGATGGATGTATGCGGCTCCTTACAGTGCATCTTGGGCAGTGTCAACACACCCACCTAACAACACAATAACCCCAAGAGGGAAAGGGCTGCCCCCAAAGCCTTTGTCTTCAGAAAACTCTATCTGAAGGCTTAAAAGAAAAGAAAATGAAAGAGAACCTCCAGAAAATGAGACGTGTCTGCACGGACAGTTCAGAATCTGCCACTTAGGGAATGCTGCCAGAGCCCCTGGCAGGTGCAAAGATGGCAAAGAGGGAATCCATTCACCACATTGCAGAGTCCCACAGGCTTTCATTTACCTGGCTTTTTCCCTCTCTAGGGCATTGACGGAAGCCTGCAATTCTGAATTTTGCTCTGCCATTTCTTCCCATTGCATCCATTCCCTGTCCAAGTACTCCAGATGAACTTGCAGCTCCTTTTTCTGATGTTCTGCCTCCTCCAGCATCTTCTGGATCTGCTCAATCTCCAACAGCTTCTGCCTGGACTCTTCCTGTGTCTCCCTCACATCTTGCTGGGCTCTCTGTGCAGTCCTTTCCTGGCACTCTCGGGAGGCTGCCAGCTGAGATGTCAACTCGGCCACCTCCAGTCAAACAGAACAAAGCAGTCAGAGGCTACAGCCACAGCTTCTCACACTCAGCCACAGCACAGGCTGCGAGCAAAGGTAAAGGACAACTTTCCACTCCTCCCTGTTCTGAGAGCACCAGATTCACAAAGGACATGGACATCTTGTTTCAGTCTCTAAGTGGCCCACCAGCAAGGGCACCTGAGAAAGCACCTGCCAAAGCAAGGCTAGCAAGAAGAGGCCAGCAGGAATCCATGCTGCTGCTTGCTGGCCAGCAGCACAGAGGACTAGCCCAGCTGTCCAGAGCAGCAGCTGACATTCAGCAGAGCACTGAGTGGCCTTCAGAGCAGCTTCCATGGAGCCCCCAGAGCATGAGACAGCCCCAGGGCTCACCCCAGCAGCTGCTGCTCTGCCATGGAAAAGCAAGAAGGCCACAGACCCCTCGCTGCATGACTGCAGTGCCACTGCTCTTTCACTCACCTGCTTTTCTAGAGCCTCCCTCTGCTCAAGGAGGAGATTCATTTCCTCTTTGAAGTCTTGTAGATCTTCCTCGTGCCTCCTCTGCGCTGCCTGGGCTTCTCTGCGAGCTCCCTGCAGCTCATCTTGCAGCTCTGCCTCCACACGCTTCCAGGTCATCTGCAGCTGTGATATCTGCTGCTGAGCAGCAAACAGCCTGGATTGCAGGCTCTCCTTTGCTGACCTACAAGTTGCAAATATGGACAGACATGAGTTGCTTGCTCCAGACACCCACAGCCGGTTCTTCCAGGACGACGTGGCTCAAGATCCCCACGCCTGAGGATGGAAAATGGCTCAGCTGGAAACTCGTCCAGAGAAGGCACATCTGGGCCATTTCCAGAGCAGAGCAGGGCCTCTGAGGGACTGCCCAGGCCTTCCTTATGGCCTGCCATAGCACAGACAGCCCAGCCCAACTTGGCCTCAACAGCCAAACCTTCACTTGCTGCTCCTGACCTATGACTCTGGGTAGCTGTGCCCAAACAGGCTGGAGCAACAAGCAAAAGCCCAGCCCCTGCTCACAGCCCTTCTCTCATCAGCACTTCCAAGCTGCTCTGCAGGGGGACAGAACAGACTCTTGTCCTGGCTGACTCCAGACTTTTTAATGCTCTTGATAATGGACATAAAGGTACATCATCTTCCAGACACCCGCTATTTAACGAGGCTTCACAACTACTTTGCAGATACAGTAAAATCTCATGGTCATGGCAGCACTTGTAAATAATCAGAACAGCCTTTTGTCCAAACTGCAACTACCTGAATGCAGAGACTGCAGTTTCAACTCTTGCAAGGTCCAGGAGTAGACTTGCTGCCTTTATTTGAGTGTTGCTGAACAAGCAGGCAGTAGCCCAAGGGACTTGTCCTTCCTTGCACAGTGAGAGGGACCATTCAAAGGCACCTTGGCAGGTTTGGCAGCTGGGTGCCCATCAACAATCAGCATGAATGCCCAGAGGCTGTTGAGAATTCCAAGGAGCTTTCCCTGCTGCTCTCTAACCAGCTCTAGGTCCTGTCCCACACTTCTTGAGAGTCTGCTTGGAAGCAGAAATGCCTCAAGATGGTCAGCAGGAGCCTCTGGCTTCACCCTGAATGGCAGCGTGCTACTCCCAACGTGCCAAGGTAAGAGCCTGGAATGCTGAAGATGAAGCTTCCTGGTCTGAAGATCAGGATCATGTCAAGCGACTCGGAAAGGAACGAGGGATGTTCAATGCCCAGAACAAGGAAAAAACCCAAGAGAAACTTGAGGTTTCACTCAGCATCTGCATGGTTTAACTACACCTCAGTTCAGGGCTGGCTGGATTGCTTTTGACATCCCACAGGAGTGTGCTCGGCGGCACAAACAGGAGCCCAAGGCTCACGAGAGCTTTGCTGGCTTCACATGACAGAAAATAACCTTCACATTGTGGCATTTATATTTTTTCCTTGAGACTCTTCCATATTGTGTCCACGGAATGTAAAACCATCTGAAAAGTTTCAACTCCCTGCCTTTACCTGGTCTCCTCCAGCTGCCTGGCAAGGTCTTGTTGGAGCCCCTCGCTGGCTGCCAGTTGGCCCTCAAGGTCAGCCTTCTGGGCCAGCAGCTCCTCCTCTCGCCACGCCTGGGCCACTTCATGTCCTTGGTCAGAGGATTCCTGGCTCAGCTGCTCCAGACACCAGCTCGATGACTCTTCCTCCTGGGAAACCTGCAAGTGGGACAAGGTACAGCTGGAGCCCTTCCTCGGGAGCCCTGTGCAGAGCCAGCCAGTGCCACCTCACAGGCAGCCAGAGGACAAGGAGCACCTGTGCTCGGGCCTCAAAGTTTCACAGCATCTGCCCCATGCAGCTCTGATAGCCTGGCCTGCCAAAAGCTTCTGGCACTGTTCCCTTGGAAGTGCTGTGGCAGGCCCTGCTGCCTTGCCTGGGACCAGACAGCTCCTTCCCAACAAACATCCCTACTCCAAACTCTGTGTTGCCTCTCAAAACCACTGCATCTTCCACAACCGCCAATACAATTTACTCTATGCACCAGGAGTGCAGTTGCTTTTTCGCCATTGGTCCAAAATTCAGCTGGCTTTAGTCCATCACTCTGCTCATGTCCTCTAGTATTTCCCACACTAAACCCAAACCCCCCGGGGTTGGAGCCCTTTGCATGGGCACAGGAGAAGCAGCTCCCCATGCCCAGCTTTTGGCCTGGAGCTGCTTTGAACAGCAAGCTCCAGAGCTGGATCAGTCATTCTGGGTGTGCCAGGAATCAATCTGGCAGTCAATGGCCTCTGGCTGGAGCCAGGCAGACACACAAGGCTCTTTACCCAAGCAGGCCTGCACTGACAGGGATAGAGACCCACCTCTTCATGGGAAACCTCATTGGAATAATTCAGGGACACTGGAATAGAATGAAAGTCAATGACAGTGCCTGCCTGGATACAAGTCTTTCTCTTCAGCATGTCCAAATCATTCTTCAGAGACCCTTTGGAAAGTTCACTCTTGCTCAGTGCAGCACTCAGTACCTGAGTGCTGTCCCTCAATTTCTTCAAAGCAGCAGCCCCATGCTCCAAATCTTCCTGCACGCCTGCCCTCTCCACTTCCAATTCTTGAGTATTTTCCTTATGATTTCTCATCTCAGGTGCATGCATTTCATTCTCCTTTTCCAGATTTCTCATCTGCTGCTGGTACAATTCCCGTTCATGCTGCCAAAACAGGGAGAAAAAGGCTCCCTGATTCCCTCTCTCACTTTGCTTTTCATACCACATCTGCACTCCTGCTGCAGGGGCTTTCCAGCTTCCCTTCTGCCCTTGCCTGACCTCCTGCTGCTCCACTCCAGGCCTCCTTTGGGGAGGAGCTGCCAGAACTGCAGCCAGGATTTCAAGTGCCCGCTAAGCAGGATTCAGGCAGTGCCACAAGGATGTGCTCTCCATCAGGGAGGAAGGGAAGAGCAAACAGCCGCAGCCTTTCATTCCCTGGGGCTGGGCTGACAGCAGTGCTTTTCCACCTCTCCTGTGTAGAGTTCCCATGGCTCCATGCCCCAGAGCCCCACTGCCCTCTCTGGCAGCAGCAATGGCCAGATCAGTCTGTCATTCTCTGCTGCCACTCAGGACCAGTTCTCCCCTTGCAGGCACACGTCCTGCTGGGGATCAGACCTTGGCTTTCCTCTCCTCTCTCCCCACTGGCTGCTCTCCCATGGCCAAGGCCAAACACCTTTCTATTAACAGCAAACTTGGGACTCTCCCCTGTCCTTCCAGATCCAGATAGTTAGAAATCTGAACATGGGTTTGGACACCAGGAATTCCCCAAACCATGCAATGTCAGTAGGGACACTGAGGACATTGAGAACTAAAGGTTCAAGGGCACAGAAACCCAGCATGGAGGAAAATCAGCAGCCTCAGCATTAACTGGCTTTGCCATGACTACAACATCTTCTCCTCCTTATTCAGAAGAATGCAATTACAAAAGTTAAACTGGGAAAAGGTGCTCTTTAGAACTATGAACACAAGGCCCAAACATAGCTAGGAAATGGCCCTTTGTGGCATCTGCCAATCTCACCAGCACATCCTTCCTTTCCTTCTCCAGCTTTTCCAATTTCCTCTTCAGAGATGCCACCTCCTGTCGAAGAGCCACAGCCTCTTCCTGCCTTTCAGTGGCCTCTTTCTCCAGGGCGATTTGGTGAGAGATGTGCTTGGCTTCTGCCTGCAACCACTCTGCAGCAGGGAAGGGGAAAGGAAAGGGAAAATGGGAAGGGGAAAAGCAAAGCAAAGGCAAACTGATGTGCATCCTGCAGAGACAACAGCACTGTCTTCTCTACCTGCCTGTGGTTGCCAGGCCCTAAGCCCACAAAGGCTCCAAAGCTGACAGAAACGAAGGAAACTTCCAGGCAGAGAAAAAGGCAGGAATGAAAGGGGCAAGGGTTCAGAGGCATAGGAGAGTGTGTTTGTTCTTGGCCTTGTGCAGAGTGAGCAAGCCAAGAGAGACAAAGCACAGGGGATGCCTGTGCAGCCCTGCTCCAGAGAGGCCAATAGCCTGGAGGCTCTGGCAGGGCCTGGAGTTTGGGGGGAATGGAGCTGAGGCATCCAGCTACAGCTCCTTGGCACAGACATGGCACCTGAGAGGCACCAGCTGTGCACGGGATCAGCCCTAGCACAGCCAGATGGCACTGCCAGCCACAGCATCTTTCTCAAGAGAAAGCTTTCACTGGCACTCGGATGGAGAAATCTCCTGCTGGCTGTTTTTCCCTCTCTGCCATTTCAGGCCAGTGCCCTTTTCCTCTGCATGGCATCAGAGATCCCCGCTGGTGAGACAAGATGGGGCAGTGGCTGGGAGAGGAGAAGCTGTACCTTGCTCATATTCCTCCATCTGTTTCTGCAGCTCCTCATTGTGGGCTCTGAAATTGTCCCTCTGAGCCTGTGTCTTCCTCAGCTCCAGCACCACGGCCTTACACTGTGTGGCCATGGCCTCTGCTCTTTCCTCAGAGCTCTGGAGCCTCACACGCAGCTCAGACACCTCCGTTTCCAGCAGCTGCTTCTCTTGACTTGCCTGGTGATCTCTCTTCTCTATCTCTGCCAGCAGCGTGGCCTGCACCTGGAAGATGGATGCACACAGCCTCAGGGACAGGGCTGCTCCTGAGGCAGCAGAGGGGGCAGGAGGGAGAGAAAAAAAGGAGAAATTATTTCAGGCAAAATCATGCCCAAAACCAGAAGGCACAGAAGCAAGGATTGCAATGGAGGCAAATGGAGAGAAAACAGGGAAAGGGAGGCAATGGGCATCCTTGGGCTGCAGCTCTGAACAGCGGCTGAACTGGCTGTGCTGGAAGTGCCCTGCCCAGCCTGCCACAGCCACCTCTGTGTCCCCACATTGCTCAGTGCCTGGCACAGGCACCGACTCTGTCTGGGACAACACTGCCAACAGAGGGACAGAGAAGCTCCAGAGGAGTCTGCTGCTGCTTCTCCTCCCACATTTCCTGCTGGGACCCGGGAGTGGATGGGGGAAAACTTCTGCAGCTGACACCAGATCCAGCCTCAGCCTCAGGGTGCAGCAGCAGCCCTGGGCAGAACACGGCAGCTGTGGATGCTGCTGGCAGGGGAAAGAGGCTGGGGCCTCCAAGGCAAAGGTGCTGTTGTGTGTCCCTGGAGAAGAGGATGCCACTGCAAAGCTTACCTGTGTGTTGACCTCCTGCACTTCTCTTCTCTGCTGAGTACAGAGCTGCTCTGCCTGCTTAAGAGCAGAAAATAACCCAGACACACGATTTTTCAGTGCCAGGTTCTGTTCTTCCAGCGTCCTGAGGCACTGGTTCTTCTCCTCCAGAGATAGGATCAGCCTAGAAGGGAAGCAATCAACTCATTACTAAAGGATAGCACATTTTAGCAACTCTCAGGATATGCACCACCTCAGGGAAAAACTGCTCTGCCTGATGAGGTTTGTCTCAACAACTTGGCTGTTTGTTCCCCCTGCAGTCCCAGCCCAGCATGTGCCTGCTCTGCTTTTGTCCCTGAAAGAACAGTGAGCTCCTGCCTCCATGCCCTACCTTCTTTCTGAGATGGGAATGTGAATACAAACCTAACAAAGTCTTGCAATGAAGACATTAGGGGAGAGGAACAATTTTCTTCTGACTAACCAGGCTCCAAAGCGGGGAGGCTTGTTCAGCATGGAAGAGACATTTCCTTCCCACATCTTACGCATCCAGGTAGGAGGAGCAGCACCCTAGAGCCAGGGCATCTCTGGCAAGTTCCCTAATATTTACCAGCACCCATCCTACTTTCAGCTGGAGAAACAAAGGCCAAAGGGGCAAATGAGACTTGGAGCACAATCTCATGGAAGGCGCAGAAGGCTCCAGGCAAGCAGGAGTGCCCTGCCTTTGCTTTGTCTTCTTCATGAAGGAAGAATCCTGTGGCACTGAAGCCTGGCAGGACTTGATTGGCTGCAGGAGCCCCCCCATACCTTTGTCCTGTTTCTTGCATTCTTTGCACAGTCAGAAATGCCTGTGACTGTGCAGGGTGGCAGGGACCCTGCTTGACCCCCTGCAGGCAGCGGGGGACATTTGATGAGGAACCATGCAACAGAGACATTCTGGTTTCTGGGCTGCCTCCAAGGCCAATCTGGCCTAGAGCAGCAATCAGGGCCTTAAGATGGTTCTGCCCAGAAAAAGCATCAGATGCCAGGCTGATCCAGACCCCAAAGGCATCAAGTTACAGGCCCCAAGGTGGAGCTGATGGATGTATGCGGCTCCTTACAGTGCATCTTGGGCAGTGTCAACACACCCACCTAACAACACAATAACCCCAAGAGGGAAAGGGCTGCCCCCAAAGCCTTTGTCTTCAGAAAACTCTATCTGAAGGCTTAAAAGAAAAGAAAATGAAAGAGAACCTCCAGAAAATGAGACGTGTCTGCACGGACAGTTCAGAATCTGCCACTTAGGGAATGCTGCCAGAGCCCCTGGCAGGTGCAAAGATGGCAAAGAGGGAATCCATTCACCACATTGCAGAGTCCCACAGGCTTTCATTTACCTGGCTTTTTCCCTCTCTAGGGCATTGACGGAAGCCTGCAATTCTGAATTTTGCTCTGCCATTTCTTCCCATTGCATCCATTCCCTGTCCAAGTACTCCAGATGAACTTGCAGCTCCTTTTTCTGATGTTCTGCCTCCTCCAGCATCTTCTGGATCTGCTCAATCTCCAACAGCTTCTGCCTGGACTCTTCCTGTGTCTCCCTCACATCTTGCTGGGCTCTCTGTGCAGTCCTTTCCTGGCACTCTCGGGAGGCTGCCAGCTGAGATGTCAACTCGGCCACCTCCAGTCAAACAGAACAAAGCAGTCAGAGGCTACAGCCACAGCTTCTCACACTCAGCCACAGCACAGGCTGCGAGCAAAGGTAAAGGACAACTTTCCACTCCTCCCTGTTCTGAGAGCACCAGATTCACAAAGGACATGGACATCTTGTTTCAGTCTCTAAGTGGCCCACCAGCAAGGGCACCTGAGAAAGCACCTGCCAAAGCAAGGCTAGCAAGAAGAGGCCAGCAGGAATCCATGCTGCTGCTTGCTGGCCAGCAGCACAGAGGACTAGCCCAGCTGTCCAGAGCAGCAGCTGACATTCAGCAGAGCACTGAGTGGCCTTCAGAGCAGCTTCCATGGAGCCCCCAGAGCATGAGACAGCCCCAGGGCTCACCCCAGCAGCTGCTGCTCTGCCATGGAAAAGCAAGAAGGCCACAGACCCCTCGCTGCATGACTGCAGTGCCACTGCTCTTTCACTCACCTGCTTTTCTAGAGCCTCCCTCTGCTCAAGGAGGAGATTCATTTCCTCTTTGAAGTCTTGTAGATCTTCCTCGTGCCTCCTCTGCGCTGCCTGGGCTTCTCTGCGAGCTCCCTGCAGCTCATCTTGCAGCTCTGCCTCCACACGCTTCCAGGTCATCTGCAGCTGTGATATCTGCTGCTGAGCAGCAAACAGCCTGGATTGCAGGCTCTCCTTTGCTGACCTACAAGTTGCAAATATGGACAGACATGAGTTGCTTGCTCCAGACACCCACAGCCGGTTCTTCCAGGACGACGTGGCTCAAGATCCCCACGCCTGAGGATGGAAAATGGCTCAGCTGGAAACTCGTCCAGAGAAGGCACATCTGGGCCATTTCCAGAGCAGAGCAGGGCCTCTGAGGGACTGCCCAGGCCTTCCTTATGGCCTGCCATAGCACAGACAGCCCAGCCCAACTTGGCCTCAACAGCCAAACCTTCACTTGCTGCTCCTGACCTATGACTCTGGGTAGCTGTGCCCAAACAGGCTGGAGCAACAAGCAAAAGCCCAGCCCCTGCTCACAGCCCTTCTCTCATCAGCACTTCCAAGCTGCTCTGCAGGGGGACAGAACAGACTCTTGTCCTGGCTGACTCCAGACTTTTTAATGCTCTTGATAATGGACATAAAGGTACATCATCTTCCAGACACCCGCTATTTAACGAGGCTTCACAACTACTTTGCAGATACAGTAAAATCTCATGGTCATGGCAGCACTTGTAAATAATCAGAACAGCCTTTTGTCCAAACTGCAACTACCTGAATGCAGAGACTGCAGTTTCAACTCTTGCAAGGTCCAGGAGTAGACTTGCTGCCTTTATTTGAGTGTTGCTGAACAAGCAGGCAGTAGCCCAAGGGACTTGTCCTTCCTTGCACAGTGAGAGGGACCATTCAAAGGCACCTTGGCAGGTTTGGCAGCTGGGTGCCCATCAACAATCAGCATGAATGCCCAGAGGCTGTTGAGAATTCCAAGGAGCTTTCCCTGCTGCTCTCTAACCAGCTCTAGGTCCTGTCCCACACTTCTTGAGAGTCTGCTTGGAAGCAGAAATGCCTCAAGATGGTCAGCAGGAGCCTCTGGCTTCACCCTGAATGGCAGCGTGCTACTCCCAACGTGCCAAGGTAAGAGCCTGGAATGCTGAAGATGAAGCTTCCTGGTCTGAAGATCAGGATCATGTCAAGCGACTCGGAAAGGAACGAGGGATGTTCAATGCCCAGAACAAGGAAAAAACCCAAGAGAAACTTGAGGTTTCACTCAGCATCTGCATGGTTTAACTACACCTCAGTTCAGGGCTGGCTGGATTGCTTTTGACATCCCACAGGAGTGTGCTCGGCGGCACAAACAGGAGCCCAAGGCTCACGAGAGCTTTGCTGGCTTCACATGACAGAAAATAACCTTCACATTGTGGCATTTATATTTTTTCCTTGAGACTCTTCCATATTGTGTCCACGGAATGTAAAACCATCTGAAAAGTTTCAACTCCCTGCCTTTACCTGGTCTCCTCCAGCTGCCTGGCAAGGTCTTGTTGGAGCCCCTCGCTGGCTGCCAGTTGGCCCTCAAGGTCAGCCTTCTGGGCCAGCAGCTCCTCCTCTCGCCACGCCTGGGCCACTTCATGTCCTTGGTCAGAGGATTCCTGGCTCAGCTGCTCCAGACACCAGCTCGATGACTCTTCCTCCTGGGAAACCTGCAAGTGGGACAAGGTACAGCTGGAGCCCTTCCTCGGGAGCCCTGTGCAGAGCCAGCCAGTGCCACCTCACAGGCAGCCAGAGGACAAGGAGCACCTGTGCTCGGGCCTCAAAGTTTCACAGCATCTGCCCCATGCAGCTCTGATAGCCTGGCCTGCCAAAAGCTTCTGGCACTGTTCCCTTGGAAGTGCTGTGGCAGGCCCTGCTGCCTTGCCTGGGACCAGACAGCTCCTTCCCAACAAACATCCCTACTCCAAACTCTGTGTTGCCTCTCAAAACCACTGCATCTTCCACAACCGCCAATACAATTTACTCTATGCACCAGGAGTGCAGTTGCTTTTTCGCCATTGGTCCAAAATTCAGCTGGCTTTAGTCCATCACTCTGCTCATGTCCTCTAGTATTTCCCACACTAAACCCAAACCCCCCGGGGTTGGAGCCCTTTGCATGGGCACAGGAGAAGCAGCTCCCCATGCCCAGCTTTTGGCCTGGAGCTGCTTTGAACAGCAAGCTCCAGAGCTGGATCAGTCATTCTGGGTGTGCCAGGAATCAATCTGGCAGTCAATGGCCTCTGGCTGGAGCCAGGCAGACACACAAGGCTCTTTACCCAAGCAGGCCTGCACTGACAGGGATAGAGACCCACCTCTTCATGGGAAACCTCATTGGAATAATTCAGGGACACTGGAATAGAATGAAAGTCAATGACAGTGCCTGCCTGGATACAAGTCTTTCTCTTCAGCATGTCCAAATCATTCTTCAGAGACCCTTTGGAAAGTTCACTCTTGCTCAGTGCAGCACTCAGTACCTGAGTGCTGTCCCTCAATTTCTTCAAAGCAGCAGCCCCATGCTCCAAATCTTCCTGCACGCCTGCCCTCTCCACTTCCAATTCTTGAGTATTTTCCTTATGATTTCTCATCTCAGGTGCATGCATTTCATTCTCCTTTTCCAGATTTCTCATCTGCTGCTGGTACAATTCCCGTTCATGCTGCCAAAACAGGGAGAAAAAGGCTCCCTGATTCCCTCTCTCACTTTGCTTTTCATACCACATCTGCACTCCTGCTGCAGGGGCTTTCCAGCTTCCCTTCTGCCCTTGCCTGACCTCCTGCTGCTCCACTCCAGGCCTCCTTTGGGGAGGAGCTGCCAGAACTGCAGCCAGGATTTCAAGTGCCCGCTAAGCAGGATTCAGGCAGTGCCACAAGGATGTGCTCTCCATCAGGGAGGAAGGGAAGAGCAAACAGCCGCAGCCTTTCATTCCCTGGGGCTGGGCTGACAGCAGTGCTTTTCCACCTCTCCTGTGTAGAGTTCCCATGGCTCCATGCCCCAGAGCCCCACTGCCCTCTCTGGCAGCAGCAATGGCCAGATCAGTCTGTCATTCTCTGCTGCCACTCAGGGCCAGTTCTCCCCTTGCAGGCACACGTCCTGCTGGGGATCAGACCTTGGCTTTCCTCTCCTCTCTCCCCACTGGCTGCTCTCCCATGGCCAAGGCCAAACACCTTTCTATTAACAGCAAACTTGGGACTCTCCCCTGTCCTTCCAGATCCAGATAGTTAGAAATCTGAACATGGGTTTGGACACCAGGAATTCCCCAAACCATGCAATGTCAGTAGGGACACTGAGGACATTGAGAACTAAAGGTTCAAGGGCACAGAAACCCAGCATGGAGGAAAATCAGCAGCCTCAGCATTAACTGGCTTTGCCATGACTACAACATCTTCTCCTCCTTATTCAGAAGAATGCAATTACAAAAGTTAAACTGGGAAAAGGTGCTCTTTAGAACTATGAACACAAGGCCCAAACATAGCTAGGAAATGGCCCTTTGTGGCATCTGCCAATCTCACCAGCACATCCTTCCTTTCCTTCTCCAGCTTTTCCAATTTCCTCTTCAGAGATGCCACCTCCTGTCGAAGAGCCACAGCCTCTTCCTGCCTTTCAGTGGCCTCTTTCTCCAGGGCGATTTGGTGAGAGATGTGCTTGGCTTCTGCCTGCAACCACTCTGCAGCAGGGAAGGGGAAAGGAAAGGGAAAATGGGAAGGGGAAAAGCAAAGCAAAGGCAAACTGATGTGCATCCTGCAGAGACAACAGCACTGTCTTCTCTACCTGCCTGTGGTTGCCAGGCCCTAAGCCCACAAAGGCTCCAAAGCTGACAGAAACGAAGGAAACTTCCAGGCAGAGAAAAAGGCAGGAATGAAAGGGGCAAGGGTTCAGAGGCATAGGAGAGTGTGTTTGTTCTTGGCCTTGTGCAGAGTGAGCAAGCCAAGAGAGACAAAGCACAGGGGATGCCTGTGCAGCCCTGCTCCAGAGAGGCCAATAGCCTGGAGGCTCTGGCAGGGCCTGGAGTTTGGGGGGAATGGAGCTGAGGCATCCAGCTACAGCTCCTTGGCACAGACATGGCACCTGAGAGGCACCAGCTGTGCACGGGATCAGCCCTAGCACAGCCAGATGGCACTGCCAGCCACAGCATCTTTCTCAAGAGAAAGCTTTCACTGGCACTCGGATGGAGAAATCTCCTGCTGGCTGTTTTTCCCTCTCTGCCATTTCAGGCCAGTGCCCTTTTCCTCTGCATGGCATCAGAGATCCCCGCTGGTGAGACAAGATGGGGCAGTGGCTGGGAGAGGAGAAGCTGTACCTTGCTCATATTCCTCCATCTGTTTCTGCAGCTCCTCATTGTGGGCTCTGAAATTGTCCCTCTGAGCCTGTGTCTTCCTCAGCTCCAGCACCACGGCCTTACACTGTGTGGCCATGGCCTCTGCTCTTTCCTCAGAGCTCTGGAGCCTCACACGCAGCTCAGACACCTCCGTTTCCAGCAGCTGCTTCTCTTGACTTGCCTGGTGATCTCTCTTCTCTATCTCTGCCAGCAGCGTGGCCTGCACCTGGAAGATGGATGCACACAGCCTCAGGGACAGGGCTGCTCCTGAGGCAGCAGAGGGGGCAGGAGGGAGAGAAAAAAAGGAGAAATTATTTCAGGCAAAATCATGCCCAAAACCAGAAGGCACAGAAGCAAGGATTGCAATGGAGGCAAATGGAGAGAAAACAGGGAAAGGGAGGCAATGGGCATCCTTGGGCTGCAGCTCTGAACAGCGGCTGAACTGGCTGTGCTGGAAGTGCCCTGCCCAGCCTGCCACAGCCACCTCTGTGTCCCCACATTGCTCAGTGCCTGGCACAGGCACCGACTCTGTCTGGGACAACACTGCCAACAGAGGGACAGAGAAGCTCCAGAGGAGTCTGCTGCTGCTTCTCCTCCCACATTTCCTGCTGGGACCCGGGAGTGGATGGGGGAAAACTTCTGCAGCTGACACCAGATCCAGCCTCAGCCTCAGGGTGCAGCAGCAGCCCTGGGCAGAACACGGCAGCTGTGGATGCTGCTGGCAGGGGAAAGAGGCTGGGGCCTCCAAGGCAAAGGTGCTGTTGTGTGTCCCTGGAGAAGAGGATGCCACTGCAAAGCTTACCTGTGTGTTGACCTCCTGCACTTCTCTTCTCTGCTGAGTACAGAGCTGCTCTGCCTGCTTAAGAGCAGAAAATAACCCAGACACACGATTTTTCAGTGCCAGGTTCTGTTCTTCCAGCGTCCTGAGGCACTGGTTCTTCTCCTCCAGAGATAGGATCAGCCTAGAAGGGAAGCAATCAACTCATTACTAAAGGATAGCACATTTTAGCAACTCTCAGGATATGCACCACC
Source organism: Molothrus aeneus (assembly GCF_037042795.1). Lineage (NCBI taxonomy): Eukaryota > Metazoa > Chordata > Aves > Passeriformes > Icteridae > Molothrus > Molothrus aeneus. The sequence continues at coordinate 1,367,953 of NC_089662.1, forward strand.
TCAGGGAAAAACTGCTCTGCCTGATGAGGTTTGTCTCAACAACTTGGCTGTTTGTTCCCCCTGCAGTCCCAGCCCAGCATGTGCCTGCTCTGCTTTTGTCCCTGAAAGAACAGTGAGCTCCTGCCTCCATGCCCTACCTTCTTTCTGAGATGGGAATGTGAATACAAACCTAACAAAGTCTTGCAATGAAGACATTAGGGGAGAGGAACAATTTTCTTCTGACTAACCAGGCTCCAAAGCAGGGAGGCTTGTTCAGCATGGAAGAGACATTTCCTTCCCCCATCTTACGCATCCAGGTAGGAGGAGCAGCACCCTAGAGCCAGGGCATCTCTGGCAAGTTCCCTAATATTTACCAGCACCCATCCTACTTTCAGCTGGAGAAACAAAGGCCAAAGGGGCAAATGAGACTTGGAGCACAATCTCATGGAAGGCGCAGAAGGCTCCAGGCAAGCAGGAGTGCCCTGCCTTTGCTTTGTCTTCTTCATGAAGGAAGAATCCTGTGGCACTGAAGCCTGGCAGGACTTGATTGGCTGCAGGAGCCCCCCCATACCTTTGTCCTGTTTCTTGCATTCTTTGCACAGTCAGAAATGCCTGTGACTGTGCAGGGTGGCAGGGACCCTGCTTGACCCCCTGCAGGCAGCGGGGGACATTTGATGAGGAACCATGCAACAGAGACATTCTGGTTTCTGGGCTGCCTCCAAGGCCAATCTGGCCTAGAGCAGCAATCAGGGCCTTAAGATGGTTCTGCCCAGAAAAAGCATTCAGATGCCAGGCTGATCCAGACCCCAAAGGCATCAAGTTACAGGCCCCAAGGTGGAGCTGATGGATGTATGCGGCTCCTTACAGTGCATCTTGGGCAGTGTCAACACACCCACCTAACAACACAATAACCCCAAGAGGGAAAGGGCTGCCCCCAAAGCCTTTGTCTTCAGAAAACTCTATCTGAAGGCTTAAAGAAAAGAAAATGAAAGAGAACCTCCAGAAAATGAGACGTGTCTGCACGACAGTTCAGAATCTGCCCACTTAGGGAATGCTGCCAGAGCCCCTGGCAGGTGCAAAGATGGCAAAGAGGGAATCCATTCACCACATTGCAGAGTCCCACA